>NC_083686.1:27480000-28887500 GCF_033118175.1 Dama dama | reverse complement strand
CCCTAAGGAGAATGTAAACTCCACAAGAGATCAACTTGATGCTTTTACATTAACTCCTGGCTTCGGTGTCTAGAACAATGTGGCGCATAGTAGAAACTCAGCAAATATTTGCCTAGTGAAAATTTCATTTCCATTAACCCATCAGATTCTCCTGCTTCCTTTTGCATGTCCAATCAAGATGCTAAAACTTCAGCCTTTAAATCCCATTCTTCCTTTGTGCTTTTTTATCCTCCTTTCTACTTATCCTAGCTTAACTAAAAGGTCAATCTGTACATATTTTTTCATTTCATGTGGCAGAAAAAGTTTTGAAAAAGCCACTTAGTTACCACTGACTGCACTATTTTAATATATGTGGGTTCCATGGTATCTGTGTATGTGGATTTTTAAAAATAATCTGGGCCTAAGCACTAAGAAAGACTAAAATATGGTACAAAATACTACAACATTTACTTTTAAGTAATGTTAAATCCACCCATTCTATTATTTCATTAGCATATTATAATTTCCATCTTTAAAATATTTTATTTTAAAAATTTATGCATATGTAATTTTGTATAAGTGCCCAAATTATATTCTGTGGCTACTAAATTCTTAATTCTTCAGTTTCCTTTTTTAATTGCCTCTGTCCACTTTTTTCTCCTCTGTTACTGAATCACAGGTAACCCATGTTGGCAATTGAGTTCTATTATTCTAGGTTTTCCTATGCTTTTTATAACCATTCACATGTATACATATGAACACATGCTTGTGTATATACACATGCACAATCTTTTTATTTCCAGTTTTCAAAATTGTATAATTTTTCTTATTCATTAATACTTCCTGAAAAGCCCTTCATTGCAACTGTTCAGTTCAGTCACTCAGTCATGTCTGACTCTTTGCAACCCCATGGACTGCAGCATGCCAGGCTTCCCCGTCCATCACCAACTCTGAAAGCTTGCTCAAACTCATGTCCATCGAGTCGGTGATGCCATCCAACCATCTCATCCTCTGTTTTTCCTTTCTAGTCCTGCCTTCAATCCTTCCAAGAATCAGGGTTTTTCCCAGTCAGATCTTTTCCAATGAGTCAGTTCTTTGCATCAGGTGGCTGAAGTATTAGAGCTTCAGTTTCAGCATCAGTTCTTCCAATGAATATTCAGGACTGATTTCCTTTAGGATTGACTGGTTTGATCTCCTTGCAGTCCAAGGGACATTCAAGAATCTTCTCCAACACCACAGTTCAAAAGCAACAATTCTTCAGCACTCAGCCTTCTTTATGGTCCAACTCTCACATCCATACATGACTACTGGAAAAACCGTAGCTTTGACTAGACAGAGCTTTGTCGGCAAAGTCATGTCTCTGCTTTTTAATATTCTGTCTAGGTTTGTCATAGCTTCTCTTCCAAGGAGCAAGCATCTTTTAATTTCATGGCTGAAGTCACCATCTGCAGTGATTTTGGAGCCCAAAAAACTAGTCTCTCACTGTTTCCACTGTATCCCCATCTATTTGCCATGAGTGATGGGACCAGATGCCATGATCTTGGGTTTTTGAATGTTGAGTTTTAAGTCAGCTTCTTTACTCTCTTTCACTTTCATCAAGAGGCTTTTTAGTTCTTCTTCACTTTCTGCCATAAGGGTGATGTCATCTGCATATCTGAGGTTATTGATATTTCTCCTGGAAATCTTGATTCCAGCTTGTGCTTCATCCAGTCCAGCATTTCTCATGATGTACTCTGCATAGAAATTAAATAAGCAGGGTGACAAATATAGCCTTGACATGCTCCTTTCCCAACTTGGAACCAGTCTGTTGTTCCATGTCCAGTTCTAACTGTTGCTTCTTGACCTGCATACAGATTTCTCAGGGGGCAGGTAAGGTGGTCTGGTATTTCCATCTCTTGAACAATTTAACAGTTTGCTGTGATCCACACAGTCAATGGCTGTTAATGAAGCAGAAACAGATGTTTTTCTGAAACTCTCTTGCTTTTTCGATGATCCAACAGATGCTGGCAATTTGATCTCTGGTTCCTCTGCCCTTTCTAAATCCAGCTTGAACATCTGGAAATTCTCAGTTCATGCACTATTGAAGCTTCATTTGGAGAATTTTGAGCATTACTTTTCTGGCATGTGAAATGAGTGCAATTTTGCAATAGTTTAAACATACTTTGGCATTGCTTTTCTTTGGGATTGGAATGAAAACTGACCTTTTCCAGTCCTGTGCCCACTGCTGAGTTTTCCAAATTTGCTGGCATATTGAGTGCAGCACTTTAAAAACATCTTATTTTAGGATTTGAAATAGCTCAACTGAAATTCTGTCACCTCCACTAGCTTTGTTCATAGTGATGCTTCCTAACACCCACTTGACTTAGCCCTCTAGGCTGTCTGGCTCTAGGTGAGTAACCACACCATCATGGTTATCTGGGTCATGAAGGTCTTTTTTGTATAGTTCTTCTGTGTATTCTTGCCACCTCTTCTTATATCTTCTACTTCTGTTAGGTCCATGCCATTTCTGTCCTTTATAGTGCCCATCTTTGCATGAAATATTCACTTGGTATTTCCAATTTTCTTGATGAGATCTATTGTCTTTCCCATTCTGTTGTTTTTCTCTATTTCATTGTATTATTCACTTAAGCAGGCTTTCTTTTCTCTCCTTGTCTTTCTCTAGAACTGTATTCAGTTGGGTGTATCTTTCCCTTTCTCCTTTGCCTTTTGCTTCTTTTCTCAACTATTTGTAAGGCCTCCTCATAAAACCACTTTGCCTCTTTGCATTTTTTCCTTGGGGATGGTTTTGGTCACTGCCTCCTATACAATGCTATGAACCTCTATCCATAGTTCTTCAGGAACCGTGTATACCATATCTAATCCCTTGAATCTATTCATCACCCCTAATGTATAATCATAAGGGATTTGATTTAGGTCATACCTGAATGATCTAGTGGTTTTCCTTACTTTCTTCAATTTAAGCCTGAATTTTGCCATAAGGAGCTTATGATCTGAGCCACAGTCAGCTCCAGGTCTTGTTTGTAATGAATGTATAGCTCCATGTATTTGCTCCATCTTTGGCTGCAAAAAATATAATCAATCTGATTTCGGTGTTGACCATCTGGTGATGTCCACATGTACAGTCACCGCTTGTGTTGTTGGGAAAGGGTATTTGCTGTTCTCTTTACAAAACTCTGTTAGCCTTTGCCCTGCTACATTTTGTACTCCAAGGCCAACTTGCCTGTTACTCCAGGTATCTCTTGACTTCCTACTTTTGCATTCCAATCCCCTATGATGAAAGGACCTCTTTTTTTTGGTGTTAGTTTTAGAAGGTCTTATACGTCTCACAGAACCATTCAACTTCATCTTCTTTAGCATTAGTATTGGGGAAATAGACTTGGATTACTGTGATGTTGAATGGTTTGCCTTGAAAACTGAGTTCATTTAGTCATTTTTGAGATTGCTCCTAAGTACTACATTTAGGAATATTTTGTTGACTATGAGGGTTACTCCATTGTTTCTAAGGGATACTTGCCCACAGTAGTAGATATAATAATGGTCATCTGAATTAAATTTGCCCGTTCCCACATTCCCCGAACCCTAACATTCCAGGTTCCTATGCAGTATTGTTCTTTACAGCATCGGAGTTTACTTTCACCACCAGACACATTCACAACTGAGCACTGTTTCTGCTTTGGCCTAGCCTCTTCATTCATTCTAGAGCTATGTCTCCTCTCTTCCCCAGTACATATTGGACACCTGCTGACCCGGGTCTCATCTTACAGTGTCATATCATTTTTGCCTTTTCATTCTGTTCATGGGGTTCTCAAGGCAAGAATACTGAAGTGGTTTGTCATTCCCTTCTCCAGTGGACCACGCCTTATCAGAATTCTCCACCATGACTATAGTTAACAATATTGTTTTATATACTTAAAAGTTTTAAGAGAGTAAATCTTAACTGTTCTCACCACCAAGAAAAATGATAATTATGTGAGGTAACTAACCCTAATGTGGTAATCATTTTGCAATATATATATGCACAATGAATTTTTAAGATTTACATAATGCTATATCTTATCAAGCCAGGAAAAAATTTTAAAAAATTAGCATGGAGACATTTGAACTCAGGCTTAAAGAGAGATTGAACTATATGGAATATTACACTGCTGATTTCCTCTTGAGCTCTTTGGTTTGTATTTCTTTAAAGCATTATTCTGAATTTTAGAGGAAAAAATGTTTTCATTCTGAAGTATTGAGGGAGACCCAGTGCTATATTTATATGTAACCTGAACCAGTATTAAGTGGAGGCTAAATTTGGGTGACTAATAAAATTATAAAAATTTTAGATCAAACTAGAAAAAAATGAATACAGAGTATCTTTTGCAATCATCAGATTGAAAAAATTTAGGAAGGCTATCAGAGCCAAGCACTAGAGCAATGGAAACTCTTATTTAGTTTGATCACTTTGGAAAGTGATGAAAGGGAAAGTGTTAGTTGCTCAGTCATGTCTGACTCTTTGCAACCCCGTGGACTGTATGGACTATAGCCTGCCAGGCTCATCTGTCCATAGAATTCTCCAGGCAAGAATACTAGAGTGGGTTGCCATTTCCTTCTCCAGAGGATCTTCCTGACCCAGTGATCAAACCCGGGTCTCCTGCATTCCAGGCACACCCTTTACCATATGAGCCAGCAGGGAAGCCATCATATTTGGTAAAATTAAAAATGGACATGCTTGATATATGTACATAAGGAGACATGTATAATCTCACTGTCATAGAGTGTTAATGAGAAAATGGAAACAATTTTCTGTAATTAGGAAATGGAGAAATGCTCATGTGATGAATACTACCACCAAGGACAAAGAACAACAGCTGTCATGCAATGGTTAAGTGGAGAGACTTTGGGAAGATTTGAGCACGGCTCTGTCATAACTTGGGGCTTCCCTGTTGGCTCAAATGATAAAGGATCTGCCTGCTACATGGGAGAGCTGGGTTTGATCCTGCAATCCCCTGGAGAAGGGAATGGCAACTCACTCCAGTGTTCTAGCCTGGAGAATTCCACGGACAGAGGAGCCTGGTGGGCTACATTCCTTGGGGTCACAAAGAGTCGGACAGACTAACACTGTCATAACTTCAGACAGCTATTTATCCTGTAGCTCTGTAAAATATGGATAACACCTACCTCAAGAGTTCAGTATAGACAAGTTAATCCATGTAATGTGTGTAGAACATTGGCTGTTACACAGAGAAAATTCATTAAATGTTTTATTATTATTATTATTCAGAGTCCAAAGAATGAACTAGATCTATCTATATGCACATGGAAGTATCTTGGAAAATGCTACGTTGGGTCAAAAAGAAAAATGTTTCAGAATTAAATATTCACTATGATAACTAGAGATCAAGAGTAACCCAAATCCCCACAAATCAATATATTTTACTGCTTGCAAATATCTGTAGGGAGAATGTAAAAATGATTGCCTGAAGCCAAAAAGACAAAGCATTGGGAAGCTTTACTTCATCACATTTTATTTCATTTATAAAAATAGCAGTCTTGCAACAAATAAGATAGATATTAATACTTTTCAATATGTAAGTCTTGTCTATAATATTATGACCTTTATATTGATCCTTAAAATGTTTCAAAAAATAAAAAGTTAAAAATATAGTAAAAATTTAAAGTTGAAAAGTCAGAAAAATGTGAGAAAAGCTTTCTAAAAATGTAAAAATAATTAAAATATTATTTGATAAAGGTCTCATTTAAATCAATAAGAAAAACACTAAGATTGAGTTCATATATTAATGGACAAGTATCATGCAAAAGCAGTTACAAAATGGAAAAATATATATAAATGGCTTAAAATATTTATAAAGATTCTGTCATTTTAATAACAACTTTAAAAATGTGAAGCAAAAATATAGTTTTGTTGATCTCTAACAACTAATGTCACCGATTCAATGGACATGAGTTTGAGCAAACTCGAGGAGATAGAAAAGGACAGGGAAGACTGGCGTGCTGCAGTCCATGGGGTCGCAGAGTCGGACATAACTGAGTGACTGAACAGCAATAGCTTATAACTAAATTTTTTAAAAATGGTCCTATCACTTCATGGGAAATAGATGGGGAAACAGGGGAAACAGTGTCAGATTTTATTTTGGGGGGCTCCAAAATCACTGCAGATGATAATTGCAGCCATGAAGTTAAAAGACGCTTACTCCTTAGAAGGAAAGTTATGACCAACCTGGATAGCATATTTAGAAACAGAACCGTTACTTTGCCAAAAAAGGTCCATCTAGTCAAGGCTATGATTTTTCCAGTAGTCATGTATGGATGTGAGAGTTGGACGGTGAAAAAAGCTGAGTGCCGAAGAATTGATGCTTTTGAACTGTGGTGTTGGAGAAGACTCTTGAGAGTCTCTTGGACTGCAAGGAGATCCAACCAGTCCATCCTAAAGGAGATCAGTCCTGGGTGTTCATTGGAAAGACTGACGCTGAAGCTGAAACTCTAATACTTTGGACACCTGATGTGAAGAGCTGACTCATTTGAAAAGACCCTGATGCTGGGAAGGATTGACGGAAGGAGGAGAAGGGGACAACAGAGGATGAGATGGCTGGATGGCATCACCGACTCGATGGACATGGGTTTGGGTGGACTCCAGGAATTGGTGATGGACAGGGAGGCCTGGCTTGCTGCGATTCATGGGTCGCAAAGAGTCGGACACAACTGAGTGATTGAACTGAACTGAACTGAACTGATACTAGTGAAATAAGAACTGTATATGTTATGGTTGTGGCACTGTAAAGTTTTAGGTAATCTCAAAATAATTTAGTATAGATATAAAATAGTATTTAGTCATCAGAAAAACTTTTGAAATGCAGCTTTAATATAAAATCATTTATTTCATTATTAGTAAATCAAAAATGCTGAATAAAAACCCCATAAGCAATAATGTTTGGTTATGTTTAGCATCCATTGCCCTTAGGATGCGTGTGTGCTAAGTTGCTCCAGTCATGTCCGACTCTTTGCGACCCCATGGACTGTAGCCCATCAGGCTCCTCTGTCCATGGGGATTTTCCAGGCAAGAATATTGGAGTGGGTTGCCGTGCCCTCCTCCAGGGAATCTTCCCAACCCAGTGATTGAACCTGTGTCTCGTAGGTCTCCTGCATTGGCAGGCAGGTTCTTTACCACTAGTGACACCTGGGAAACCCCTGCCTTAGGGTAACCACCTAAGTTTTTGTTACAGCATAAAAGGTGCTTTTTGATTTGACCCGTATCTGTTTATTATGTGGAGCTTCCCTTGCATGATGCTCTCTCTCCATCTCTAGGCTTTAGCCAAAGTAAACTTCTGCCAGGGTCTCTTCCCTCTCAGTTTTGGTGAATATTGAATTCTGTAATTCTCACTGACCTACCCCCACCCAAGTGCCTATCCTCTGACTCAGTACAACTTACTCTTGACTTGATTTTTTCCCGTCCCCCACAGGAGGCCTGTCCAGTCCAGATTAGAAAGGTCTCCCTGATTTGCTTGCCTTAGAGCTCAAAGTTCACACTCATACTAGTCATCATCCTTGTATTATAGTTAATTGACTACTGTTTGTCTTTTATGCAGGACTATTAGTTTTTTGAAGGTTGGTAAGTCTGAGTATTGTGTTTAGTTAATAGCAGAACATACTGAATGAATGCATGAATTAATGTATGAATGAATGAATAAAAATCATAGAAAAAATATGCTGACATATTAATAGTTGGGGTTCTATAAGGTTTTTCACTTTATAATAATTTCTTTTCTGCCCACTTGAGTTTGGAGCCTTTTAGACATAGAGGTGGAAGTTTAAGTCATGGAGACTTAAAATAATAGCTTTATACCCCTCTACACTGTTGGTGTGAATGTAAATTGGTGAAGCAACGTGAAAAACAGTATGGAGGTTCCTTAAAAAGCTGAGAATGGAGATACTACCATATGATCCGGCAATCCCACTCTGGAGCACGTGTCTGGAAAAGATGAAAGCTCTAATTTGAAAAGATGCATATGCCTCAGTGTTCATGGCGACACTCTTTACAATAGCCAAGACACGGGAGCAACCTAAGTGTCTATTAACAGACAGCTGGTTTAAAAATATTTGGTGTGTATGTACAATAGAATACTATTAGACTTAACAAAGTGAAATGTTGCCATCTGCAGGAAAATGGATGGACCTAGAGAATATCATATTGAGTGAAATAAGTCAGACAGAGGTAAATATTATATGATATCACTTATGTGGAAACTAAAAACTAATACCAATGAACTTATTTACAAATAGAAACAGACTCACAGATAGTGAAAACAATATTATGGTTACCAAAGGGGAAAGGGTGAGGGGAGGGATAAATTACTAATAGATACACATTACAGGGCTTCCCTGCTGGCTCAGAGGGTAAAGCATCTGCCTACAGTGCGGGAGACCAGGGTTCGATCCCTGGGACAGGAAGATTCCCTGGAAAAGGAAATGGCAACCCACTCCATTACACTTGCCTGGAAAATCGCATGGACGGAGAAGCCTGGTAGGCTACAGTCCATGGGGTTGCAAAGAATCAGACATGACTGAGCAACTTCACTTTCTATGTACTACCATATATAAAATAGATAAATAAGAACCTAATGTTTAACACAGGGAACTATATTCAACATCTTACAATAGCCTATGATGAAGAAGAATCTGAAAAAGAATATTTACATCTATTTATCTGAACTTGATATTTTTTTTTTTTTTTAGCTGTGCCACATGGCTTGTGGGATCTTAGTTCCCTAAGCAGGATTGAAACTTGCACCCTCGGCAGTGAAAGCAAGGAGTCCTAACCACTGGACTGCCAGGAAATTCCCTCCATCTACCTATTTGAATCACTTTTCATGTATACCTGAAACTAACACAATATTGTAAGTCAGCTATATTTCAATGAAAAAAACAGCTTTATTACTGATAAACTGCTGTTTGAGAACGTGATGAGGCTGTGGACAAGGGAATTTCCTCTAAAAGTTGTTCCTAAATTAGACAGTTTTCCACTTAATTCCTCATATACATGGAAAAAAAACAGTTCATACAATTATTATAAATACAGATCATATAATCCTTATAGGCAGCAAGTTCCAAAAGAGTAATAGAAAGGACAGATTCTTTAGTTTTTTTTTTCTCCCAGACTCCTTAAGTCTTATCAGAGGAGTGACTAAAGACTCAGAAGGCTTATCTGAGAAAATTTCTTTCAATATGGAAACATTTCAGGAGGAGGAGATTCTACCTCTAGTGGTACTAATTTGGGTTTTCCATTTTTGTTTATATTTTCTGTATTTTCTAATTATCATGCACTCTTTTTAATTGGGAAAAATAATTTTTGAAATGTAAATTGCAATAGTAATTTTCCTTTGCTACTTATTATCTCACAAGTGTTAGTTGAGGCAATCTGCAATACATCTATATTCATGTGAAAGATCTCATGTGAGAGAATGAAAGAAGTACCTAATGGAAAAAATAAATTTCTTGAGAATTATCTAAAAGAAAAATATACATATTAATGATATACAACTGCACAAGCCTCTTGTGTGAGAAAATTATGTTTTAAATGAAGTGATTGGTGGCAAGAAATATGACTACTGAGGCTTTCTTTATAGTCCTTTGGTAATGTGACCAAAATTTTTTTCCTTATCTCCTTTTCCAATAAGTTCACACTATTTTTCCACTTGTGATCGGTAATCTTGAGTTTCATTGAAGCTAACATGAACTTTTAGAGCTAGAAAGAACAGTAGACATAATTTTTATTCTCTTCTTAATTTTATAGATTATCAAACTATAATGTATAAATATCAAACTAAAATGTATAAATATCAAGCCACATAACTTAGGGACAGCCAAGATGAGGTGTCACATTTCCTATCCTCTTACTTGATATCTTTTCTGCTAGAGCATACTGCCATCCACCACAAGGTCACAACTTTTGAGGATCTTATAAAGAAAAATAGCAATACACCTTCCAACAAAGAAAAGGAAAACATTCCCACTCCTCTGAAAACTTTGTGAGTAAAGCATTAAGGAGTACTACTAGGTCAACTAACCTGTTCTCTGTGGAACACGTTATTAAAATTGAAAGTACTTATCTCATATTCAAATACTTTAAAACCTAGCCTTTAAGCTTATGTTTAATAGTTTTAGTGCTCTGTTACACAACATAATTGGGTTGTTTACTCTATAAGTAAATAACAAGGATAACAGTGTTTGCAAAAGTGTTTGAGCTTAGAGCTTGTCTTCTTAAAATTATTATTTGGAAATAAGAGCCAAGATACATTTAATTAGATGGAATTTGATAGTTTCAAGGTTGAGTTGTTTCCTTGATTAGCCTTTTGTTATATCTTTATGTCTTCATAAAGGACATGTGTGTGTTCCAGTGCATTCAGTATGGGCTAATTTTAATATAGCTTGCTAGGATATTGTGCAATAAGACTTTTGAGAGTGGTTATTTTGGTAAATATGAGCAAAAGGACCTAGGAAGCTATCGTTTAGCTAAAGCTGTAGAACATAGACTACCATGGATCGATCTGCAGAATGTTATTTGCTGTTTATTTTAAAGACGGGAAATGTTTAATAGGAGAATTTTTTAAACTATAACAATTGTAGCCTTGCACATTATAGTATTTGATAACTAAGATTTACCTTACAAAGTGTGATCCACAAACTATGTTCTCTTGGGTTCATTAGTTCATGTTTATATCAAGAATTCCAAATATCAGTTATTAGACCTTGCAGATTTTATATTAGCGGAAGAGAATGCTAGCCTTTGAGGTGAGATAGATACAAGCTCAGTTTAGAATAAACCTATAGTCACACATACTTAATGGCCTTTATCTAAATACCAAAAAGTTAGGGGGAAGCCTTCCACATTTCTAGTTTATTTTTAGAAATTTATTTTTAATTGGAGGATAATTATTTTACAGTATTGTGTTCGTTTCTATCATATATCAACATGAATCAAATTCCCACTGGCTATCTGTTTTACATATGGTATTGTGTATGTTTTAATGCTACTCTCTCAGTTTCTCTCACCCTCTCCTTCACCCACTGTGTCCACAATTCTATTCTCGATAGGAGAAATTATTTTATAGACATATAATTAAAACTGTTCTCACATTAGCATCTCCGTAGCTGGAAAACCAGTACCATGGTGAATTTTCTTTGACTGTCTATGCAAGACATTTATGTAAACAGAGAAGAGAAAACTGTTAATAGTAACACAAATAAAAGGAAAATCTTATCAGTAAAGGTTGACCAAGTGTGAATACAGTAATTGCAGAAGAAACAATTTGATATCATCAGTGATAAATCTCATGCCCACAGGTCAAGTTATAAGAAAAGGGATTTAAATAGAGCGCTATTTCCAATTGAAATGCATTATTCACTTGTACTAGAGTTATCTAAGATGAAATAACAAGTTTTCTTCTTCTTCACACATCTTTCCCATGTAGTGTGTTATTTTCGCACATCAAATATGAAATTTAACCCTAGGTTGGTGGCGCAGGGGTAAACAATCTGCCTGTCAATGCAAAAGATACAGGAGACACAGGTTCGATCCCTGGATTGGGAAGATCCCCTGGAGAAGGAAATGAAAGCCACTCCAGTATTCTTGCCTGGAAAATCCCATGGACACAGAAACCTGGGGGGCTACAGTCCATGGGGTCGCAAAGGGTCAGACACAACTGGCCATGTATGCAACGCCAAACACATTCTTCCGTTTAGGAAGACTGGTTAATTTAACTTTTTATTAGCTTTTATTGGAGTATAGTCACTACAATGTTGGGTTACTTTCTGCTGTACCGCAAAGTGAATCAGATATGGACTCATATGGATCCCCTCTTTTTCCTATTTCCTTCCCCTTTCGGTCACCACAGAGCACTGAGGAGACTTGCCTGTGCCATACAGTAGGTTCTCATTAGTTATATATTTTGTACATGACTGCAGCCATGAAATTAAAAGAAGCTTGCATCTTAGAAGAAAAGCTATGGCAAACCTAGACAGTCTGTTAAAAAGCAGAGACATCACTTTTCCAGTAAAGGTCCATCTGGTCAAAGCTATGGTTTTTCCAGTGGTCATGTACAGATATGATGGCTGGAGCATAAAGAGAGCTGAGTGCTGAAGAACTGATGCTTTTGAATTGTAGTGCTGGAAAGGACTCTGGAGAGTCCCTTGGACTGCAAGGAGATCAAAACAGTCAGTCCTAAAGGAAAGCAACCCTGAATATTCATTGGAAGGACTGATGCTGAAGTTCTAATACTTTGACCCCTTGACGAGGAGAGCTGACTTATTGGAAAAGACCCTGATGCTGGGAAAGATTGAAGGCAAAAAGAGAAGGGGGTGGCAGAGGATGAAACGCTTAGATAGTATCACCAACTCAATGGACATGAATCTGAGCAAACTCCAGGAGATAGTGAAGGACAGGGAAGCCTGGTGTGCTGCAGTCCATGGGGTCACAAAGAGTTGGACATGACTTAGAAGCTGAACAACAACAACAAATCAGTATCATATATATCAGTTTTAATCTCCCAATTTAGCTCACCCACCCCTGTCCCTCTTGGCATCCATATGTTTGTTCTCTACATCTGTGTCTGTATTTCTGCTTTGTGAATAAGATCATCTATACCATTGTTCTAGATCCCACCTTTACACATTTTACACAACTTGTTTGTATGTGTGTTAGTCGCTCAGTCATGTCTGACTCTGCGATTCCATGGACTGTAGCTCACCAGGCTCCTCTGCCCATGGAGTTTTCCAGACAGTAACACTGGAGTGGGCTGCCGTTCCCTTCTCCAGGGGATCTTCCCAGTGCAGGGATTGTTCCTGGGTCTCCTACATTGCAGACAGATGCCTTACCTATGAGCCACCTGGGAAGTTAGATCCCGCATTATACATGGCTTAATTTATGATATTTGCTTTTCTCTTTCATACTTAACTCTGTATGACAGTCTCTAGGTCCATCCACGTCTATACAAATGGCACGATTTTGTTAGGAAGGCTGGTTTATTTTTAAAACATTATCTAGGCTATATCCAGAGTAGCCAGGTTAAGTATTCTGTATGTAAGTCTGAGCCTCCAAACTGTTTAGATCAACAAGAACCAATAATGTCACACAGTATACTATTGCCATTAGCCAGAAGACAGAGACTGCTCCAAAGTTATCTGCAAGCAGAAAGCAACAATAAAGACACTGATTTACAGTAGAGATGTTTTTCAAGGTGTCCCCCTCAACCCCTTGTGGAGAGCAAAGTGGATCTAGGGGAGATGGGGGAAAACAGCATGGAAAAGAGAACTGGAAAACAGGGAGCCAAAGATTGTATTAATATTCTCTCCAGAAAGAGAAATACTAGGAGCAGTATTCTTTATTGTATTCTTTAATGTCTATCAGAAATTGTATTCTTTAATGTCTATCAGAAAAGTTTTGTAGTTTTAAGTGTATGAGTTTTACACATATTTTCTTAATTGTATTCTGATATATTTTATTTTTGATTCATTTAAAATCAAGCAATTTTAAAATTTTTACTTTCTACTTTTCTGTCTCTAGTATATAGAAATATGATTGACATTTGTAAATTGACCTTATATTCTAAGATTTGCTTAGTTATTATTTATGATGACTTTTCATAGATATGGGATTTTCTATGTACACAATCATGCCTTTATGTGAATAGTTTCAGTCCTCCTGAGCTGTTTGTCTTTTATATAATTGCTACACCTCGAGTATGACATTAAAGCAGTGTAAATGCATAGTTACCTATTCCTTATCTATAGGTACAGTTTTCAGTGATTTTACCAAAACTATGATAGCAAGTGTGTGGTTTGCATAGATGTTTGTTATCAGGTAGAGGTAATTCTCTTATATTCCTAGCTTTAAAAATCATAAGTAGTGGTAAATACCATATTTATATGTTGAATCCACATTCATGGATTTGAAAACTCAATTTTGAGGTTTTTAACTTGCTTCAAATTGATTTGCAGATGCAGTATAATCCAAACACATCTCTGCATTTTAAAGAAAATGGTAAGATGTTAATCTATAAGGAAAAACAAAGAACATAGAAGAGACAAACTCTTGCAAAGTGAACAAATTTGGAGGATTTAGACTACTTAATTTCAAGATTTATTGTAGAGCTACAGTAATTAAGATAGTGTTATTAGTTTAAGCATAGACATATAGATCAATAGAACAATAATAGAGAAATAGACCCACACTCATTTGGTATTTATTTAAGAAAAATTATCCAATGTAATTCAATCAGAAAAGGATAATATTTTCAATAAATTACACTGAACCAACTGGATATCTCCATTAAAATTTTTTTTCTCGACCCTTACCTCACATCACAAACAAAAGATGAACTAAAATTGAGCACAAGCATAATATGAGCTAAAACTATACAATTTCCATTAAAAAAGTAGAAGAAAATCTTTTCAAACTTGTGTAGGTAAAGATTTCCTAAATGTGGCAGAACAACAAACCATTAAAAAAAGATATCGTTAACTATCAAAATCAAAGAGAAAAACTTACACTCTTTAAGAGACACAATCAGAAAAACAAAGACATTCCACAAACTAGGAGAAAATACCGGAACAGAACACGTAACTTACCAAAGGGCTTATATCCAGAATACAGAAACAACTTTTATAACTCAAGAATACGAGGGGATTCCTTGGTGGTCCAGTGGGTTAAACATCTGCCTGTCAGTGCTGAGGATATGGTTTCGATCCCCGGTCCAGGAGGATTCTGCATGCCTCGGGGCAACTAAGCCCGTGCCCCACAACTGCTGAGCCTGCCCTCCAGAGCCTGACCTCCACAAGAGGATCTACAACAGTGAGTGAGCATGCCACAGCCGCGGAGGAGCTCTTGCTCACCACAATTAGAGGAAGCCCAGGGGTCGAGCCCAGGTCTCCCACATTGCAGTTTTGGGGAAGCCACACTTCAACCCACGGCACTGAGAAATAGGATATTTCCATTATCTTGGAGTGTTTCCCACCATATACTTTTAAGAGGAAAGGGGAAAAAACTCCACATTGGAGAAACCTGGCAAATGAAGGTCAGCCTCTTCTGTGATAGTACAAATCCTAGTGTGTGCTTTCTTATATGATGCCCTCCTTAAAATTGCTTCTGTGCTACTTCTGCCAAAAGTGCAGAATGTGAATCTACTCCTGAGGCGACACTAGACAATGGGGTGACATCCCATAATACTTTTCAGGAAGTCAAGGTTATGAAAGATAGGAGGGGAGGATGGAAATACGTAACCAGAGAAAGATTTCTTTGGTTCTAAAGGACAGTGTCGGAAGGTGGTAGTATTTGCGTAAGACCTATGAGACAGTGCTTTTATCAATGATAATTTCCTGATTTCCATCATTGTTTTGCAGCTGTGAAAGAGATCAAAGTTTTTAGGGATTTAAGGGGACTTATATCAGTATCTTACTGCCACAGAGTTCAGAAAATACTACACATACATAGAAAAATGATAGAATAAATATGGCAAAATGTCAGCAATTGGGGAATTTGAGTGAAAACTATATGGAAGTTATTTGTATTCTTGTTGTAACTGACCTATAATTCTGGAATTGCTTACAAATAAAACGTTTAAAATTTTAGAATTTTGAAAATGTAACTCTATAGTTAAGAGGAGTCTGGTTCTAGAATGTCAGTCTGGCTGGAACACTGGTGTTACATGTGCCCTGTCTTCTGGAATCTGGCTTTTGGTGACAGTCTAGCAACCTGACTAGTTTTCTAAAGTATCCATGGCTAGTTAGAGAATAATCTCTTCTAAGGACTTCCCTGGTGGTCCAGTGGTTAAGAATTCGCCTTCCAATGCAGGTGACATGGGTTCAATCCCTGGTCAGGAAACTAATGCCCACATGCCACTGGGAAACTAAGTGTGCCCGTGTGCCACAACTAAGACCCGATACCTCCAAAAATAGACAAAAAAAAAGAATAGTCACCTCTTTGTCAGCCTGTGAACAAGCTTAGGGAAAATAACATTTCTGGACTGTTAATGATTTATTTTGAATTATTTCACTAAGTTTTTTTAAATTTACAGTTTCATCTTTTTTTTTTTTTTTTGGATAAAGATTATCTCTGCTATGGAATTAAACCAAATTGGAGTTCCAGAACCAGTTCATTAGCATATGTAACTGTCTTCCTGCAATGTGGGTCAAAGAGTGCTGCCATCGTGACCTGGTGTCCCAATAGTAGATTGTGTCTTTAGACATGTGGGTTTTCTTCTATCATCTTAATGGTTGTTAAAGCCAATTTGTGCTCTCTGGTCCTATGGTAGTGGTCTTATGTGAACTTAATGATCAGAAGAAGAGATGATGGCTAGGTTGCTGACTGGTGAAAGAACTTACAATGGGAAATGTGTTCCTTATGTGTTTCTATGTTCCTTATCTTGTTTTATGGCAGTGAGCAGTGTCATAAAGAGTTCTAGTGTGATCTAAGGTTTTTCTTAAGTATGTTTGGTTAGAATGCAGTTGCCAGAATAATTTAGGGAAAATGTTGAGTGGAATTTCTGGGAAAGGAAAGCTTGACTTATATATGATTAAAAACTAAGAGGATGAGGTCTTGGCAGCATGCAATATTAATACTGGGTGTTGTACACCAAGGCGCTAAGAGGTATTCTGGGACAGAGAGCTTCACTTTAGAGGTTCAACATCTGTTTTTCCTATTTGTTGCAGCCCTCTATACCTTTTAGGACAATAGGTTAAGTTTACAAATCAATTTTAAAATGTGCCATCACAAAGCTAATCCTTTTGTTTGACTTTTAAAAATTCAATTTTTTCTTCCCACTGCTAGTGCCTTCTGCAGGTAGTAATAAAGTTAAATTGTTGCACAATAAAATTTCCCAGTTTATTTTCTTCTTAACCAGTGAAATACTTCTCTTTGTCACTGACATTGTAAAAAGATCAAGCTAATGTGGGAATGAAAGCTATCATTTTTTTAAAACTGTAATTGAATCAGTTCTTCCGCAAAGACAGTCCTCCATCCTTTCACGTAATGAAGGTACAACTAGAAAACAGTAACTCTACCCACTTGCCTGGAAGTAAAATAAAATGCATTTTTAGGCTTAAGGAAGGAACCAAGGAATTAGTCTCACTGCCACAATTGATGAAAAGATTTCCCTGTGTTATAAGCTTGACATGATGTGAAGTGATAGCCCTAATATTTTTTGGTGAGATTATATTAAGGCAATATTTCTTATCTTCCCTTCTTTGTTCAAATGAGACATAAAATATAAAAGTAGGATAGGGAAGACTATTTAGAGTCTATCAGACCCCCAACTTATCAGCATATTAAAAAAAATTGTCTTTCTCCAGTTTTTTTTTGGGGGCTAGATCTTGCAAAGTGGACATATTCTAAAGGATTTATTTCTTTTTAAATTAAAAATGAATTCGGTTGAAGGGAAGAAACAAAAGTGTGAAAGGCTGCTACCTAAACTTCCAAGAAAAGTTAATATGATTTCTTTCCACACCACATTACTATTTTCACTGTTAGTCTTGATGTCTTAAGTGAAGTATACTGCAATGGGTCTGAATATCTGGAATTACATACACTGTACATGAGTTCCTCTCACTATAAGCAAACAATATCTTATTACAAAAGAGAAAAATGCTTACTTTTTCTCAAAAGAATGATAGTAAATAGCAAAGCATAGAAGACCTGTTAGATCAACTATTATCTTAAATGGGGGCTTCCCTCATAACTCAGTCCATAAAGAATCTGCCTGCAATGCAGGAGACCTGGGTTCGATTTCTGTGTCAGGAAGATCCCGTGGAGAAGGAAATGGCAACCCACCCCAGTATTCTTGCCTGGAGAATCCCATGGACAGAGTAGCCAGGTGGGCTACAGTCCATGGGGTAGCAAGAGTCAGATATGACTGAACAACTAAACCACTATCACCCTTATCTTCAATGAAATTTACATAATTAATAGACAATAGTAGCGCAAATGAAGTCTTAGCCTCTAATCTGAGTCCAACTCTTTACAACCTCATAGATTGTAGCCTGCCAGGCTCCCCTGTCTATGGAAAGAAAACTGGAGTGGGTGAGAAAACTGGAGTGGGTAGGCGTCCCCTTCTTCAGGGGAACTTCCCAACCCAGGGGGTGAACACATGTCTCTTGCACTTCAGACAGATTCTTTACTATCTGAGCCACCAGGGAAGCCAAGTAGTCTAGCAATGCAAAGACTTATACAGAACTCTGAATTTGTCATTTTCATGGTCACTAGAGTCATAATAAATAGCTTTAGTTTTAGCTTAAAAGACACAGAAATATTGACTATTTTAAACATGATAATAGCTCAGCTTTCACAGCTAAGTTCAATATTTGCAAATTAATATCAAAGCAATAGAAACTTTAAAATATCATTCAAAAATTTAAGAGAAATAATTTTTGTTGGTCAACATTTTCAGGATTCCACAAGCACAAATTTTGACATATATTAGAACAGTTAGATGTTATCCCTTTTGTTCTTATTGCAGTTTTAAAATGTATTATGATATCTACTAAAATATCTAAGGGTTTTTTTAAAATGTTTGGTTTATATCTAGAAATTTTATATTTTTATGCAAATACAATTTGGTTAAGTTTGAATTGCATAACTCATCTCTCCAAAAATCCAAACTTTTATTTGTTTTTTTTTTTTTTTTCTTTTTTCTTTTTTTTTTTTTTTTCCAGTGGGTTTTGTCATACATTGATATGAATCAGCCATGGATTTACATGTATTCCCAATCCCGATCCCCCCTCCCACCTCCCTCTCCACCCGATTCCTCTGGGTCTTATGCCATGCTCCACATTTATCTTTATGTAGCAACTAAATGATCAACATGGAAGAGGAATATAACTGATTTTGAAGGAGATTGCTGGGCACAAAAGCTTATACTAAAGAAGCAATGTAGCCTAAGGATATTGTATCACTAAGGTTCCAGTTAGAAAACCAGAGACCTATTCTGTTTTAAGGAAGAAGAAATTTGATACAGATTATTAGGTGTTGGTGAAATTGTTGAGAGAAACGGAACCATGAAAGGAAAGCTACCGCTCGATCTCATATGCTCTCCAAACCTTCAGAGAACCAGGACACAAAAGAAATTGCCACCGGTGATCACAGCTCCCCATCACAGGGGTGCCTGACTTACAAGAATGCCCTGAGTCTGCCAAAGCCCTTGCTCCTCCTTTTTTGCTGCCAGAGGAATTGTAGCATCGCTTCTACCTTTCTTCCACCTTCCAAACAACATCTGAGTAGTGCAACATCTGAGTAGTGCAACAACATCTTAGTATCAGTGTCTAACATGAAACTGCTGGTAAGGTAAGATATGAAGAAGTGCATTGAAGGATCTGGGAATGCTGCTGAGTCAGGAACAGCCATATGGGAAAGTCTATCCCTTTGGCTATTCAGCATTTTTATACATCTTTCCATGCATGTTGACCCTCCAAATTATAAGATTAACAATGTAAGTCTGCTAAATTTGTGACAATCTCTCTCATGGACATGGAAATGTGCTTAATCTCTCTCAAAATATAGGAAACCTGCTAATCACTGTATCCATTATTGTGTGTTGCTCAATCCTCTTTCAACTGTCACAATTTCACTTTGATATCTAGTAATCTGAAGACTAATTCTAAATTTAAACACACTGTATATAATATACTGGTGGAAGAGGAGAAGGTAAAAGGAAAATTGTATATGTATATACACACACATGCACAAATATATTACCTAAAACATTTAAGAAGAAAGTGTTCATAGTTAATATAGTCTTCATTTATGCACTTTGTCATTAGACCAAAATTGATATTTATAACTTTGTTCAACACATATTCTTTGTTCATTTGATCTCAGTAGGGATGTTTACAGGCTGTGTTCTTTTCCAAGCTGACTGACCCCAACCTTCATTCTTGGTGTCTTACCTGTGCTGGCTTGTGTAGATTCCATTCAGTTTTACTACTGAACATGGAAGTATTAAGAATCCTCTAGGATCTAGACATACATTCATTGTATATAACAACTACCCTACTCCCTCTTGATAATCTGATAAATTACTTCAATTGCTACAGTGATTCTTCTTTGCCTCTTGGCTCAATGACACTGTGATTCCAAAGTAGTTAAGTGGGATCTCAACTACCTGTTCATGGGAGCCATTTTTGTGTCCCCTAATAGTAGTATTTATCTTTAAGAACAAAAAATTTAAACCAAAAGAACCTAAAGGTGGTGGGCTGGGATGGAAAAGTTTTGCAATTGAATTATTACGAGTGCTGAAGAACAGAGTTGCTGCTACTTTCACCCCCTGGTACAAGAGCTTATGTATTCTCTTGTAGGGGAAAATAGTATCTTATTGTTGGTTCAAAGAAAATAAGAGTAACTTGTAGTACTGGTGTCATTCCAAAAGTTTTTGTTTCTCAAGGAGGCCAGTCTACTATTTTATAAAGCCCGTTATTTCTGAATGATAGATTCCATGGAAAGATTGGTGAATCCACTAGGTACCATATGATTGCATCCTTCTTTTCCTATAAAATATTTCTTGAGCAGAAAGCATAATGGGTAACACACTATGGAAATGAATAATGTATTCAGTAAGAATTTAGATAGCAGTGCTGACAAAAGTGTTTCATGGAGAAAAGGCATATTTATATCCATAGTAAGAGTCCTTTTTGCAAGAAAGGAATCTCACTGCAGTGGTGTTAGCTTAGTCAATTTCAAAGAAAGAAGACATGCTATTGAACCAGATGCAATATCCATGGATACTTTGTTGATAAAACAGTTAACTAACTACAGAGCAGCTTGGGGAAGAGGCTAAGTGACTATCTGGAATAGGTCGTATTATATACCTGACTACTGAGAGCCTCTCCTTTGGTGGGCATTTCCATGAGACACAAACTTACAACGTGTGCTCATTTAAATTGCTCAATCTGTATACTTCTTCCCCAGACCCTGTACAGTCCTGCAGCATTGGTCCATTAATCATTGGCAATTAATCATTGTATGTCAATATCTTTGGTAATCACTCAAGACAAACTATACAACCAGACGCACTAATCAACTTGGGGTCTACTAAGATTTACCTGATGCCTCTCAGAGCCACATCTGTTCCTTTTGGTTGGTGTCACCACATCTCATGGAACCATTTAGCCTGTCATCAGGAATTTTTCAAGAGGCCATAGGTATGGACGGAGGGAGAGGTGGTGACACAGCAAGAATAGATGTGATAGGAAATGAACTTATTTGCGTAACTTATAGTTTCTGGACCTACACAAGTCTGATCATATATGTTGTAGCCTGGTGTATCGGGTAATACCCAGAGTGCAACAGACAAATCAGGTCACATGATCTTTTATTTTTCTACCATCAGCAGTTCTCTCTCAACCTAAGCAAAATAGCAAGCTAGAAACTGTGAAAAGGCAATTTGCCATTTTCATGGAAGAATACAGGTTTTCTGTGAAACCCTTAGGATTGGATGTGTTTTTATCACTCTAGAGTTGAGAGGATTTCCATTTATTATTGCAATCTTTCAAAATCTTTTAAACACAACTAGAGCTCTACAACCTTAAGACCAAAGTGGCAGAGTAGCTGAGGATCTATAGCGCAAATCTCCTGCAAAACCTCTTGCTCTGGGCTTCTCTAAAACTTAGCAATATTAGGGGTTAGTTAGCAAATACATCAGTTATCTATGAGTAAATATTGTTTGTAAAATCCAGATGAACCCAGCAAGTGCCATGTTTCTTAGTTGCTAAAGGGTAAAAACGCAGCAACTGGCTTTCCCTTTCAACCATTCATGCCTTGGACCATTATCTCCCTGGACACTTCATTAGATGCCAGGTTCCTGAATTTTCATGGCTATTATCTCCTACCTGCTGGTATTCATGTGTTTTATCAAGGCATCAACTGTATTAGCTAATGTCTGCTCAACAGGTCTGATTAATATGATTTCTCATTTTAGTAGACCAGTAACAGGAAGGTGGGTAAGGTCCCTGTGAACTAGATTATGAAACAGGGCCGAAGAATTGACATAGTTTGACAAAGCCCTGAGGTAAAGGAGTGAAGATATGCTGTCTTTACACAGTAAAAGTAAACAAGTTCTTGTAGTCTTTGAGAGTTTCCATGGAGAGAGAGATTTTTTCAGACACAGAACTGCACCCCAGGTTCCAGGGGCTCTGCTGATTTATTCCTGTAAAGAAGTACTTCTGGAATAGCAGAGGCAAGAGAATCAATACCTAATTTAAATTTATAATAATATTTTGCCAGGTTCTGAAGCTTACTTTATTTCACTTTAAAATTTTTCAAATTTATTTAATAGTTTTATTGATTTATGTGTATCTGATTTTCAAAGAACTGCTTATATTCAATGTGTACAATTTAATGAGTTTGGACACATGAGAACACTTGTGATACCATCACCCCAAGCAAGGTAATAGATAAAGCCACCACTTCCTGGAGTTTCCTTGGGTCCCTTTGTTTTGGGTTTGCTTTGTAGTAATAACACAATATGAGATCTACCCCCTTCACACAGTCTGAGGTGCACAATATCATAATGTTAACTGTAGGCAAGCTGTTGTTCAGCAGATCTCTAGACTTTATTCATCTAGCATAACTGAAACTTTAAAACTGTTAAATAACAACTCCCTATTTCCTCTACTGCCTAGTCCTGGGCAACCAATATTGCATTCTCTGCTTCTAAGAGTGACTGTTTTTAGATACCTCTTGTGAGTGGAATCATGCAGTATTTATCTTCCTATAACTGGCTTATTTCACTGAGCCTGATAGCCTCTTGGTCCATGCACGTTGCCACAAATGATAAGATTTCCTTCTCTTATAAGGTTGAACAACAGTCCATCGTGTGTGTATGTATATATGTATACACATATAGGTTAGAGGTTAGTGAAAGAGTATATCCGCTAAACCCTATATATATGCCCACCATTGTTGGAGTGGCAGAGTATGTTTCCTTAGCTCTCCTCCACCTTGCAAATCTCACGTAATGGCCTTTCACCACTTGTCTAACCCAGGGCAAAATAAGATTTTTGATTTTTCAGCTCTTGTGACCTGGGAGCATACAGACAAGGCTGAGAATGGCTCTCAGCTATTACCAGGCAATCTGACATGGTGTTATGGGTACGAGCCATCCTACTTGGGGTCAGATTCTGCTTCTACCACATACCAGTTGTGTGACCTTTGGTGAGGACCTGACTTCTCTGTGACTTGGTTGTGCTAGCTATGAAATGTAGATAATTTCCCTAACTTGAAGAAATTTTGAGAGTTAATGCAGATAGACTGTGTAAAGCAATGCTTGACATATAATAAAACTCAATGAGGTAAGGAATTATTATTAAAATCTAAATATAGAGTACAATTTTGCCAAAATCCAAATAAAAACATCTGACAAATTATCTATTTGTAACTGTACATGAGGTTTTAAGATATTTTTCCCCATGAGTCATAATAATTTAACATCTCCAGGTGTACTTTATGTTTAAGGTAACATATTCTGATAGCTAGTTTGGGTCTAATTAGCATTGCTCTTAGGTAAGGGAGGTATCACTATCTGAGGACTCAGAGTAATACCCTTTAATCACCATTTTTTGAAGGCCAAGGAAGAATTTCAGTTTTTAGCACTTTTTTTTTGGGTAGGATCACAGATGTGTGTTTTGTTTTTTTCTAATGTTCATCTTGTTGTTCAGTCACTCAGTCATGTCCAATTCTTTGAGTCCCCACGGACTGCAGCATGCCAGGATTTCCTGTCCTTCACTATCTCCCGTCTTCTACCAATTCAGCATCACAGTAATCTAAGTCTATACCCCAACTACTAATGCCAAAAAAAGATGAAGTTGAATGGTTCTATGAGGACCTACACGACCTTCTAGAACTAACACCAAAAAAAGATGTCCTTTTCATCATAGGGGACTGGAATGCAAAAGTAGGGATTCAAGAGGTAATTGGAGTAACAGACAAGTTTGGCCTTGGAGTACAAAATTTAGCAGGGAAAAGGTGAACAGAGTTCGGCCAAGAGAAGACACTGGACATACAAACACCCTCTTCCAACAACACAAGAGATGACTCTATACATGGACATCACCAGATGGTCAAAATGTTCATCTTAGAAGTCTAAAGAATTAAAATTCCTTGAAAGAATTGCTCACTACCCATAAAATAATAAAACAAAAACAAATGACTTTATAACCTAAATTTCTCTAGAATTATTTTTCCAGAAGCACTGGTTGCAATGTAGTCATATAGATATTTTGCAAGCTGGATTTATAGTTTATGTTTTAAATTTTCAAAAGTAAACATACTGTAATAGATTACAAAAAAATGGTTGCAGTTCTTCATCCTTCCCTGTATCTACACTCTTCTCTCCTAAAGAGATTAAGACTTTTTCTACCCCTTGAGTCTAGGCTGTGCTTATGACATTTGTCAACAGGAAGTGATGGTATTTCCAGGACCTGGGCTTTGTGACTTTGACTCTTTTGCTCCTCTGTCTTTATCACAAGAGCATGCCATGTCCCAGCTAGTGTACTAGAGGATGAGACTTGTGAAGACACCTGAACGCAGAGCTGACTCTGCTCAGTGTCCCAATCAAAGCCTCAGACACACTGGGAAAACCCAGTCAAGAATAGCAAAGCCAACTTATAGCTGTTCAAAAACATGTGGGTGAACCCCACCATGCGCAGTTCAGATGATCAGATTTCCCAATAACCTTAGAAGGAAAACAAAATTATTATAGGCCTCTAAGTTTGTATGGCTGTTTGTTACACAGCATTTTTGTAGCACTAGATAAGTGTGCATGACCCAAAGATTAAAAAAAAAAAAAAACCTAGCAGTGTGTATACTTAAATTCAAAAGTATTTTTGTTTAGGAAAGTCAGAAAAGCATCATTACCCTGTCTTTGATTCTTTTTCTAAATATGCAAAGATTTCAAAAACATTTCAGGGGAAACCTGGAATATTTGCTTTCATAACCAAAAGCAGGCTTGAATTTCTTATTCTCAAAGAATCTGTAGGCAACAGAAACAAGTCAGAGGAGCTTATTCATTCTTAACATTTTACTTTCTACACATACTTGCTGCCTCTGTTGAAATAAACAGGATAATTTGAAGAAACGAATGGTCTCCCTTTAGTGTTGCCGTGCAGCAGGAAGTCAGACTCTAAAGAAAAAAAAAAGTGTTGTTAAGTATTTTGGGGACGTGGAAATAATCTGAAGAAAAGTAAAAGAAAAATATTATAGTGTTGAGCAACACAGTTTCAAGCACTCAGCACAAAAGTTTAAGACAAAATATTAATTGACATAAATAAACAAGATCATCTACAGTATTGCTTGAGAAAGACAAGAGTAATTATTTCTCAGTAACTCCACTTTAACTCAGGACCAAGTGAAATTTTCCAGCTGGGGGAAACAGGACATGGGAAAAACCACGAGAGAGGGTTTAAGTTAATGCAGGAAAATCCAGTCTTTCACCTATAATGTGCTAGTCACCCTACTAGGTGCTAAGGACACTGTCTTGGCCATAAGAAATGACTGGTAATCTATATGAAAAGCAGAATGAAAGCATATATAAGATGGGAGTCGTAAAATTTGCCTACATAATCAGAGAATGAGTCACAGAGGAGAAAGTCGGTGACTATGTCTCAATGTATGTTTATAGTTTACCAGATAGGGGGAAAAAATGTAGCAGAAATAAAAAGAAATTGTGTATATAAAGGCAAGGAGATGTGTACAAGTAACTCATAATGGGAAAACTCCAGCTAATAGAATAGGTGCTCTCAGACAGAAAATGATAGAGATAAAATATGATTAATGATGGGATGTTAATTTATCTGCGGCAATAGGTAACTGTCTCAAAACTCAGTTGCTTAAAGGACTTCCCAGGTGGTGCTAGTGGCAAAGGACACAGTTTGATCCCTGGGTCAGGAAGATCCCCTGGAGGAGGAAACGGCAACCGACTCCAGTATTCTTGCCTGGAGAACCCATGGACAGAGGAGCCTGGTGGGCTACAGTACATGGGGTCACACAGAGTTGGACACGACTGAAGCGAGTTAGCACACACTTACACACAGTTGTTTAAAAGAACGTTTATCTTATAGTTTCTGTGGCTCAAGAAGCAATGAGGTATGTTTTAGCTGTGTCTTCTGGCTCACAATCTCTCATGAGACTGCAGTGAAGTTCAATACCAGAGTTGTGGATTCATCTGGTGACACAGAAGGGGAGGGGTGTGCTTCTGAGCTCACTTACATGGTCATTAGGAAGATTCAGTTTCTTGTGCGCTGTTAGCCCTAGGTCCCCTTCAATTCCTTGCTCCTCTCTCTAGGCAGCTTACAACTTGTCAGCTTGCTTCATCAGAATAAGCAAGCAAGAATAGCCAGAGACAGAGAATGAACAAGATGGAAGTCACCATCCTTTGTAACCTAACCTCAGTAGTGACTTCCATAAATTTTGTCATATTCTGTCCTTTCAAAGCAAGATTCTAGGTCCAGCACCCATTCAAGGAAGAGGGAGGGCAGATGATACGATGGCATAGACATAGATACCAGAAGGCAGAGATCATTGGGGCTATTTTAGAAATAGCCTCCAAAAGATAGCAAACACAATTTCATCCATCAGGAGTAGTACTCTGAAAGAGATGGATGATGAAGAAAAGTGAAATTGATGATGTATGCAAGAGGCAAATTGGGGAGGACATTTAGCAGCCCAGTGGAATGACAGGAGAGTTTGCACAGGAGGGATATACTGATCCCAGAGCTTGAGATTAAGAAATACTAATGCTTATCACCAGAGATCTATTAATAAAAGGGTTTCAAGTGCCTCAGCAAAGGCTTACAGCTTCCAGATGAGCACAGCATTAGCCCACAGTGGTGGGAACCCTTGTTCCCTACTCCTTCCTTGAGATGTATTGCTGCTAGGGTGATGCTTGCACCATCACCTGCTTGTCCAACTTGAACCTGGACATGAGTAGGCAAATGTCAATCCACCTGAGGAGCCCATGTTCGGAGAGAGGAATCTGAAAACAACCAGCCCAGGCAGCTCAGGGAGAAACTACTGAATATGACAAAGGTAATTTGCATAAAAATGGTATCAAGAACCTTTTAAAAATTTAACACACAGAGCACTGAAAGACTGAGAATGAAAATCATTCCTTTGGAATCAAATCATTTTGTAGGCAAGTGGAAGGAGATAATGTTAATAATTGAAGACTTAATTAGTGACCTGGAATATCAAGTTAAAGAAATGGTCCTTTGGAAAAAATTGAGATAAAATACAATGTGATGGGAATAATGGATACCTAAAATGCAAATAATATTAATTCTAGAAGAAGGAAATGGGATGGAGAAATAATAAGCAATTTTTAAAGAAATGGGAGAAAAAGTTTGGTCTGAAGGAAGCTTTCTTTTCCAAGAAATTGAAAGAGAAAGAAAGGTCCAATGTTTATGTTTTTAAAGAAAATGCTAGTCATGTGTTAGCATAAATATTTAATTCTGATGAAAATGAATTTATTCTCCTACTATAATAGAAAGTAATAAAAAATTTACCCATTTTTCTCTCATGCACACTGTTCCAGCGAAATGGTCCATTTGGTGATCCATCCCACCACAATTCCCGGTCTCATTTCCTTCTGCTGGCGCACCCTTCCCCCAGTGACAGAGGGACTATTCACTTTTATTGGAAAACAAAAGTGAGTATTTTAAAAGTTACATCAAGACAACAGCCTGTGAGATCTGCAGAAGTCTCACCACTGCACTGCTTCAGGAATCTTGTCTCAGCCTATAAGCTTCCCTGTTGACCCCATATGAAATACCAGTCACCACTACCCTTGCAATTCCTATCCCCCTGACCCTACTTAATATTCCACCTTGCAGATTATGCATGTACCTGTTATTAGCTCTTCCCAACTCTGCTAGTAAAACCTCCTTGTTCTGTGTTTACTGCTGTATCT
Source organism: Dama dama (assembly GCF_033118175.1). Lineage (NCBI taxonomy): Eukaryota > Metazoa > Chordata > Mammalia > Artiodactyla > Cervidae > Dama > Dama dama. The sequence goes on along the minus strand of NC_083686.1, from coordinate 28,859,580 downwards.
CCAGTGCCTAGAACAGATAGGAGCACGTGGTAGGCATTCAACAAATATGTGTTGAATGAATCAATTAACAAATGAGTAAATGAGCAAAGTAGAGAACTCAAATAGACCAATTTTTTTAGAAAAAAAATGGGAAGGGAGCAAGCAGATGGGTCTAGCTGACATAGCATAGAGGTGATCAAGTATAAGCTTCTGGAGTTTTCCTGAGGTTCATGTGTGTGACTTTTCCTTCATTAGCTGAATGTCTTTGGACACATTTCTTTATTTCCAAGTTTCCTCAATTTTGAAATATAGATAATAATTACAGCTTCTAACTAATAATTCAATCATGAGGATTGACTGTCTTAATAAGAGTGAAGCACTTACTTTACTTAGTAAATATATCAGTGAGTGGCATAAAGGTACCCTCTTTTTGTTAAATCTTTTGGAGAATAACACCCATGCTATTTAAGCTACTTTAATGAGGAAAGCAGAAAAATATAATGCTATGTCTTGTGAAGAGCATCTAAATCTCACCTTTGACTAATTTCATTTATGACTACAGATTTTTTTCTAATAATCTGAAAATTAGCTGTGTCCAAAGAGCGATGGAGTATGACCTACAAAAGAGTAGCCTATGGACACAAAGATAATTAATTGTAGATTGTTAAAAGGAGTCATTAGATCAACACAGTTTTGTTTTTTTGTTTTTTTTTCTTGTTTTTTTGTTTGTTTGTTTGTTTTATTTTTTTTATTAGTTGGAGGCTAATTACTTCACAACATTTCAGTGGGTTTTGTCATACATTGATATGAATCAGCCATGGATTTACACGTATTTCCCATCCCGATCCCCCGTCCCACCTCCCTCTCCACCCGATTCCTCTGGGTCTTCCCAGAGCACCAGGCCCGAGCACTTGTCTCATGCATCCAACCTGGGCTGGTGATCTGCTTCACCGTAGATAATATACATGCTGTTCTTTCGAAACATCCCACCCTCACCTTCTCCCACAGAGTTCAAAAGTGTGTTCTGTATTTCTGTGTCTCTTTCTCTGTTTTGCATATAGGGTTATCGTTACCATCTTTCTAAATTCCATATATATGTGTTAGTATGCTGTAATGTTCTTTATCTTTCAGGCTTACTTCATTCTGTATAAGGGGCTCCAGTTTCATCCATCTCATTAGGACTGATTCAAATAAATTCTTTTTAATGGCTGAGTAATATTCCATGGTGTATATGCACCACAGCTTCCTTATCCATTCATCTGCTGATGGGCATCTAGGTTGCTTCCATGTCCTGGCTATTATAAACAGTGCTGCGATGAACACTGGGGTGCACGTGTCTCTTTCAGATCTGGTTTCCTCAGTGTATATGCCCAGAAGTGGGATTGCTGGGTCATATGGCAGTTCTATTTCCAGTTTTTTAAGAAATCTCCACACTGTTTTCCATAGCGGCTGTACTAGTTTGCATTCCCACCAACAGTGTAAGAGGGTTCCCTTTTCTCCACACCCTCTCCAGCATTTATTGCTTGTAGACTTTTGGATAGCAGCCATCCTGACTGGTGTGTAATGGTACCTCATTGTGGTTTTGATTTGCATTTCTCTAATAATGAGTGATGTTGAGCATCTTTTCATGTGTTTGCTAGCCATCTGTATGTCTTCTTTGGAGAAATGTCTGTTTAGTTCTTTGGCCCATTTTTTGATTGGGTCATTTATTTTTCTGGAATTGACCTGCATGAGTTGCTTGTATATTTTTGAGATTAATCCTTTGTCTGTTTCTTCATTTGCTATTATTTTCTCCCAATCTGAGGGCTGTCTTTCCACCTGACTTATAGTTTCCTTTGTAGTGCAAAAGCTTTTAAGTTTCAGTAGGTCCCATTTGTTTAGTTTTGCTTTTATTTCCAATATTATGGGAGGTGGGTTATAGAGGATCTTGCTGTGATTTATGTCGGACAGTGTTTTGCCTATGTTCTCCTCTAGGAGTTTTATAGTTTCTGGTCTTACATTTAAATCTTTAATCCATTTTGAGTTTATTTTTGTGTATGGTGTTAGAAAGTGTTCTAGTTTCATTCTTTTACAAGTGGTTGACCAGTTTTCCCAGCACCACTTGTTAAAGAGGTTGTCTTTTTTCCATTGTATATCCTTGCCACCTTTGTCAAAGATAAGGTGTCCATAGGTTCATGGATTTATCTCTAGGCTTTCTATACTGTTCCACTGATCTATATTTCTGTCTTTGTGCCAGTACCATACTGTCTTGATGACTGTGGCTTTGTAGTAGAGTCTGAAGTCAGGCAGGTTGATTCCTCCAGTTCCATTCTTCTTTCTCAAGATTACTTTGGCTATTCGAGGTTTTTTGTATTTCCATACAAATTGTGAAATTCTTTGGTCTAGTTCTGTGAAAAATACCGTTGGTAGCTTGATAGGGATTGCATTGAATCTATAGACTGCTTTGGGTAGAATAGCCATTTTGACAATATTGATTCTTCCAATCCATGAACACGGTATGTTTCTCCATCTGTTTGTGTCCTCTTTGATTTCTTTCATCAGTGTTTTATAGTTTTCTATGTATAGGTCTTTTGTTTCTTTAGGTAGATATACTCCTAAGTATTTTATTCTTTTTTTGCAATGGTGAATGGTATTGTTTCCTTAATTTCTCTTTCTGTTTTTTCATTGTTAGTATATAGGAATGCAAGGGATTTCTGTGTGTTAATTTTATATCCTGCAACTTTACTATATTCATTGATTAGCTCTAGTAATTTTCTGGAAGAGTCTTTAGGGTTTTCTATGTAGAGGATCATGTCATCTGCAAACAGTGAGAGTTTCACTTCTTCTTTTCCTATCTGGATTCCTTTTACTTCTTTTTCTGCTCTGATTGCTGTGGCCAGAACTTCCAACACTATGTTGAATAGTAGTGGTGAGAGTGGGCACCCTTGTCTTGTTCCTGATTTCAGGGGAAATGCTTTCAATTTTTCACCATTGAGGGTGATGCTTGCTGTGGGTTTGTCATATATAGCTTTTATTATGTTGAGGTATGTTCCTTCTATTCCTGCTTTTTGGAGAGTTTTAATCATAAATGAGTGTTGAATTTTGTCAAAGGCTTTCTCTGCATCTATTGAGATAATCATATGGTTTTTATCTTTCAATTTGTTAATGTGCTGTATTACATTGATTGATTTGCAGATATTAAAGAATCCTTGCATTCCTGGGATAAAGCCCACTTGGTCATGGTGTATGATTTTTTTAATATGTTGTTGGATTCTGTTTGCTAGAATTTTGTTAAGGATTTTTGCATCTATGTTCATCAGTGATATTGGCCTGTAGTTTTCTTTTTTGGTGGCATCTTTGTCTGGTTTTGGAATTAGGGTGATGGTGGCCTCATAGAATGAGTTTGGAAGCTTACCTTCATCTGCAATTTTCTGGAAGAGTTTGAGTAAGATAGGTGTTAGCTCTTCTCTAAATTTTTGGTAGAATTCAGCTGTGAAGCCATCTGGTCCTGGGTTTTTGTTTGCTGGAAGATTTTTGATGACAGTTTCGATTTCCTTGCTTGTGATGGGTCTGTTAAGATCTTCTATTTCTTCCTGGTTCAGTTTTGGAAAGTTATACTTTTCTAAGAATTTGTCCATTTCATCCAAGTTGTCCATTTTATTGGCATAGAGCTGCTGGTAGTAGTCTCTCATGATCCTTTGTATTTCAGTGTTGTCTGTTGTGATCTCTCCATTTTCATTTCTAATTTTGTTAATTTGGTTCTTCTCTCTTTGTTTCTTAATGAGTCTTGCTAATGGTTTGTCAATTTTGTTTATTTTTTCAAAAAACCAGCTTTTAGCTTTGTTGATTTTTGCTCTGGTCTCTTTAGTTTCTTTTGCGTTTATTTCTGCCCTGATTTTTAAGATTTCTTTCCTTCTGCTAACACTGGGGTTCTTCATTTCTTCCTTCTCTAATTGCTTTAGGTGTAGAGTTAGGTTATTTATTTGGCTTTTTTCTTGTTTCTTGATGTAAGCCTGTAATGCTATGAAACTTCCCCTTAGCACTGCTTTTACAGTGTCCCATAGGTTTTGGGTTGTTGTGTTTTCATTTTCATTCATTTCTATACATATTTTGATTTCTTCTATGATTTGTTGGTTATTCAGAAGCGTGTTATTTAGCCTGCATATGTTTGAAGTTTTAACAATTTTTTTTCCTGTAATTGAGATCTAATCTTACTGCACTGCGGTCAGAAAAGATGACTGCAATGATTTCAATTTTTTTGAATTTTCCAAGACCAGATTTATGGCCCAGGATGTGATCTATTCTGGAGAAGGTTCCGTGTGCACTTGAGAAAAAGGTGAAGTTGATTGTTTTGGGGTGAAATGTCCTATAGATATCAATTAGGTCTAGCTGGTCCATTGTGTCATTTAAGCTTTGTGTTTCCTTGTTAATTTTCTGTTTAGTTGATCTATCCATAGTTGTGAGTGGGGTATTAAAGTCTCCCACTGTTATTCTGTTACTATTAATTTCCTCTTTCATACTCGTTAGTGTTTGCTGTACATATTGCGGTGCTCCTATGTTGGGTGCATATATATTTATAATTGTTATATCTTCTTCTTGAATTGATCCTTTGATCATTATGTAGTGTCCTTCTTTGTCTCTTTTCACATCCTTTATTTGAAAGTCTATTTTATCTGATATGAGTATTGCGACTCCTGCTTTCTTTTGGTCTCCGTTTGCGTGAAATATTTTTTTTCCAGCCCTTCACTTTTAGTCTGTATGTGTCTCTTGCTTTGAGGTGGGTCTCTTGTAGACAGCATATATAGGGGTCTTGTTTTTGTATCCATTCAGCCAATCTTTGTCTTTTGGTTGGGGCATTCAACCCATTCACATTTAGGGTAATTATTGATAGGTGTGGTCCCGTTGCCATTTACTTTGTTGTTTTGGGTTCACATTTATACAACCTTTCTGCATTTCCTGTCTAGAGAAGATCCTTTAGCATTTGTTGAAGAGCTGGTTTGGTGGTGCTGAATTCTCTCAGCTTTTGCTTATCTGTAAAGCTTTTGAATTCTCCTTCATATCTGAATGAGATCCTTGCTGGATACAGTAATCTAGGTTGTAGGTTATTCTCTTTCATTACTTTCAGAACGTCCTGCCATTCCCTTCTGGCCTGGAGGGTTTCTATTGATAGATCAGCTCTTATCCTTATGGGAATCCCTTTGTGTGTTATTTGTTGTTTATCCCTTGCTGCTTTTAGTATTTGTTCTTTGTGTTTGATCTTTGTTAATTTGATTAATATGTGTCTTGGGGTGTTTCGCCTTGGGTTTATCCTGTTTGGGAGTCTCTGGGTTTCTTGGACTTGGGTGGCTATTTCCTTCCCCATTTTAGGGAAGTTTTCATCTATTATCTCCTTGAGTATTTTCTCATGGCCTTTCTTTTTGTCTTCTCCTTCTGGAACTCCTATGATTCGAATGTTGGGGCGTTTCACAGTGTCCCAGAGGTCCCTGAGGTTGTCCTCATTTCTTTTGATGCTTTTTTCTTTTTTTCTCTCTGCTTCATTTATTTCCACCATTTTATCTTCTACCTCACTTATCCTATCTTCTGCCTCCGTTATTCTACTCTTGGTTCCCTCCAAAGTGTTTTTGATCTCATTCATTGCATTATTCATTTTTAATTGACTCTTTTTTATTTCTTCTAGGTCTTTATTAAACATTTCTTGTATCTTTTCAATCTTTGTTTCCAGGCTATTTATCTGTAACTCCATTTTGTTTTCAAGATTTTGGATCATTTTTATTATCATTATTCTAAATTCTTTTTCAGGTAGATTCCCTATCTCCTCCTCTTTTGTTTGACTTGGTGGGCATTTTTCATGTTCCTTTACCTGTTGGGTATTTCTTTGCCTTTTCATCTTGTTTAGATTGCTGTGTCTGGAGTGGGCTTTCTGTATTCTGGAGGTCGGTGGTTCCTTTTTATTGTGGAGGATTAACCCAGTGGGTGGGGTTAGACGATTGGCTTGTCAAGGTTTCCTGGTTAGGGAAGCTTGCGTCAGTGTTCTGGTGCTTGGAACTTGATTTCTTCTCTTTGGAGAGCAATGGAGTGCCCAGTAATGAGTTTTGAGATGGGTCTATGTGTTAGGTGTGACCTTGGGCAGCCTTTATGTTGATGTTCAGGGCTATGTTCCTGCGTTGCTGGAGAATTTGCATGGTATGTCTTGCTCTAAAACTTATTGGCTCTTGGGTGGTGGTTGGTTTCAGTGTAGGTATGAAGGCTTTTGGACAGTCACTTATTACTTAAAGTTCCATGTAGTCAGGAGTTTTCTGGTGTTCTCAGGTTTGGGGCTTAAGTCTCCTGCCTCTGGATTTCAGTTTTATTCTTCCTGTAGTCTCAGGACTTCTCCAACTATACAGCCCTGATAAGAAAACTTCTTGGTTAATGGCTAAAAGGTTCTCCCCCATTAGGGACACCCAGAGAGGTTCACAGAGTTACATGAAGAAGAGGAGAGGGAGGAGGGAGATAGAGATGAGCAGGAGGAGAAAAAGGGGGACTCAAGAGGAGAGAGACAGATCTACGCAGCTGTCTGTTCCCAGAGTGTTCTCCGTAGCCCAGTCACCTACAAAGATTCACAGAATTGGATTGGGAAGAGAAGGGGAAAGGAGGAAATAGAGGTGTTCTGAGGTAGAAAACAGAGAGTCAAGATTGGGAGAGAATAATCTCGGTTTAAAAATAGGGCTTCTCTCTCTCTTTTTTTTTTTTTTGGTAAGGTTATAGTGTATTGAAAATGAAAATTAAGGAGTAGTAGAGGAGTACTAGAGGACTTTAAAAGAAATAAGAGAAAAAGAAAAATAGAAAATAGAAGAGAAAAAGGAAAGAAAAAAAGAACAAAAAAGAAAGAAAAAGAAAAAAAAAAAAGAAAGAAAGCAAAAAAAAAATTTTTTCCCCCTAATTAAAAAAATCGTAAAAATCTATGGAAATGAAAGTTAAGGAGTAATGGGGGAGTAATAGGGGATTTTAAAGGAAAATAAAAGAGAAAAAAGTAAAATTGTATCTAGGAGTTTCTCTGGAGCTGTTGCGGTCAGTGTGGGTTCGGCTCAGTTTCAGATAGCTCCTCGTTCCAGCTTACACTTCTCGATATCTACAGGCCCCTTCCGGTGTAGTCAGTGTTTCCTAGAGGGATTTTAATCTGTTGCACCGGTCCCTTCTGAAGCGGTTCCCTTTGTTTATTTGGCTTCTGTTTGCCGGTCTCTTCAGAGCCTCATTTCTGCCCTGACACAGGCAGGCGGAGGTGGACTCTTATTCAGGTAGCTAGTTCCGTCGCTCTGCGGGGAGGGGCTGGCGCTGCAGGGAGGGGCTGGCGCTGCGGGGACGGGCTGGCTCTGCGGGGAGGGGCTGGCACTGTGGGGACAGGCTTGCACCACAGGGAGGGGCTGGGGCTGCCGGGAGGGGCTGACACTGCTTTCTCCGTCTGCGCTGCTCAGGCTCCCGGCTGGTCTATATGGAGGGTGCTTCGCGCTGTGCGAGGTTCCAGCCCTCGGGTGTTCCACAAAAGCGCTGAACGAAAAGCTGCTCCTGCTCCCTGTGCCTTCCCCGTCCGAGCGGTCCAGGCAGCCAGGGGCTTGGTGGGCGCACTCTCCCCAGGTGTGGCGCGCCCACTCCCTTCCACGGACCCAGTTTCAGTTTCCGCTGGCGCCAGTCGGGTGCATGCGCCTTCTGCCCTCCGCGTCCCCAGCCCCAGTCCCCGCCCGCGCCGGTCGGGTGCCTGCGCCCTGTGTCTCGCCGCGACCTTCCCCTCCCCCCTGCCTCCTGCCTCCGGAGGGGCTGGGCCGGTCCGCAGCCTGCGAGCTCTTCTCTGGATTTTCTCGGTCTCTTTGTTCTGCGAACGGCCGGCAGTGTGTTCGGGCCGGTTAATTTTCTCTCTCTCTTTTGGTCTCCCACAGTTCAAGTTGGCAACTCACAGAAGCTCCCTCCGATTGTCCTCAGGGCCTTCAGGCCCGGACCCTACCCCAAGCAATGCCGCCTAAGACTTCCCGGGACGGATCTCCGTCCTTAGCTCTTTTTTCTCACTTTTTATCTTTTATATTTTGTCCTACCTTCTTTTGAAGACAATGGGCTGCTTTTCTGGGCGCCTGATGACCTCAGCTAGCGATCAGAAGTTGTTTTGCGAAGTTTGCTCTGCGTTCAGTTATTCTTTTGATGAATTTGTAGGAGAGAAAGTGGTCTCCCCGTCCTACTCCTCCGCCATCTTGGCTCCTCCTTCCATACTGTCTTGATGACTATGGCTTTGTAGTAGAGTCTGAAGTCAGGCAGGTTGATTCCTCCAGTAGAAAAAGAAGTAAAAAAAAAAAAGAAAAAGAAAAAGAAGTAAAAGGAATCCAGATAGGAAAAGAAGAAGTGAAACTCTCACTGTTTGCAGATGACATGATCCTCTACATAGAAAACCCTAAAGACTCTTCCAGAAAATTACTAGAGCTAATCAATGAATATAGTAAAGTTGCAGGATATAAAATTAACACACAGAAATCCCTTGCATTCCTATATACTAACAATGAAAAAACAGAAAGAGAAATTAAGGAAACAATACCATTCACCATTGCAACAGAAAGAATAAAATACTTAGGAGTATATCTACCTAAAGAAACAAAAGACCTATACATAGAAAACTATAAAACACTGATGAAAGAAATCAAAGAGGACACAAACAGATGGAGAAACATACCGTGTTCATGGATTGGAAGAATCAATATTGTCAAAATGGCTATTCTACCCAAAGCAGTCTATAGATTCAATGCAATCCCTATCAAGCTACCAACGGTATTTTTCACAGAACTAGACCAAAGAATTTCACAATTTGTATGGAAATACAAAAAACCTCGAATAGCCAAAGTAATCTTGAGAAAGAACACAGTTTTTAAAACTAATTTTATCATTGCATTCTAGGAGGCATTTCATAAAATTTGACATAAAAAGTCTTTCCTAATTAATGTGCTAACATACAGAAATAAATGAAAACTGTTTAAGTATGACAGAGTCTCCAAAGTCCAGCTGGAAAAATTCTAAGAAGTGGATTGTTTAGGCCATTTTTATTGAAATAGAAATAAGATAAAGATGGCCATGATCACTGTAGGTGTTGTGTTTATTATTACTCAACATGAAAGTTCCAAAGCATCTGCAGTAAGTCAAGAAAATAAACAATTCTGATGAAAGCTATAATACAGTCAAATAACCTTTCCACTGACTGAGGAAAAAACCCAACTTTCAGGGGGAAATATACAGAGAATTTCTACAAATAAATAAAGAAATGACAACCAACTCAATAGACATGTTGCTTGAGATACACGACAAGAATACTGGAGTAGGTAGCCATTCCCTTCCAGGGATCTTCCTGACCCAGAAATCAAACCCAGGTCTCCCACATTGCAGGCAGATTCTTTACCATCTGAGCCACTGGGGAAGCCCAAATATACAGAGAATTTCTACAAATTAATAAAGAAATGACAGTCGACTCAATAGAGATGTTGCTTGAAATAGAGATAGGAAGTTCTCAGCAAAATAAGTCTAAATAGTAACTATATGGAAATATGTTTATCCTAGTAATAATGAACTATACATTAAATTAAAAATTAGATCATACTTTTCACATATGAAGTCAGAAGGGGTGATCATACCCACTTGCCTTATTAATTGCTGATATTTATCAAGCACTGATGATGTACTAAGCACCATTTTTCATGCTCCATATTTGTTAATGCACTTATTCTTCATAACAAATACATGATTTAGGTACTATTATAATTATTCCCATTTTACACCTGGTTAAGCTGAGGAACATGGAGTTTTAGTAATTTGTTCAAAGTCATAGAATTAAAAAGTTGCAAAGCTAGAATTTGAACCCAAGCAGACTGGCTCCAGGCTGTGGTTTTAACCACTACTCCAGATTTCCCTCATTGCTGTCAGCAGTATAGGAAAAGAGCCCTTCTCATATATTACCCATTGCAATGAGAATTCTAGCCTCTTTAGAGAGTAACAGTACAATATCTATTGAGATTAAAATGTTGTGTATACTTTGGCCCCACATTTTACTCCAAGGAATCCATTCCCTAGGGAAAAACAACTCAAGAATGCAAGGATATGTATATGAGACTATGGATTACAACATAGAGTACTCAGGAATAGAGGTTAAATGGATGCATAACTGTAGAATAACAATTAAAAGACTATTGCATTCCTATAATGAACCTTGTAATTTCTTCCTTAATATTCATTTCCATATTCCTAGAAACTTTATTTTTATTCGGCAATTTTTTCTATATATATCCCCTTCAACCCATGCCAATCGTCCATGTTCTTTGAAAGATGGTTACAGTTAATTCTACCTTAGTTTTAAGCATGAGCTACATAACTGAGGTCATATTAGTGCAATAAAATAGTATTTTCTGCAATGATGGAAATGCGCAAGATAGTAGCCAGCAACCAATAAGCTACTGAGTACTCAAAATGTGGCCAGTGTAACTAACAATACAATTTAACTTTAGTTACATGTGGCTGGTATTTACCATATTCGTGCAACCTCAACTAATCAGTGCACTATCATCACCTGAGCACAATAATTAGTGCAAGGATGGTGATGTTACTGATTCAAATCATGGAAAATAATCGAGTTTTCCCACGGCCTTCTGGGAAAGAAGTTTTCTGCCTCTTTTTAGAATGTGCTTTTCACAAACTCTCTGGACGCAGATAAGGCATTATGTAGTCTCAGAAGTAATTGAGGGCCTTACTGAAAACATGAAAGAAAGTCATCTTTAGAGTAAGTAGAAACAAAGGAAGACAAGTGTGGACAAACACAAACCAGTTTCTTTTTGATGCTAAACTATTGAATAAAACTAACTCCGTAGTTGATCCTACTTCTATTAACATATTGTCCAGTAACATATGCCATGAATCACTCTTATTATTAAACACATCTCTTGTGCGTCTCCTCTTGGATTGGAGTATGTAATAGATTGTATCAATCAAAATAAGATTTAAAACTTTCAGTTGAAATTAGTTCTAAGAAATATTTTAAAGGCAAAAAGCAAGATGCATAAAGATTATGATGTTACATTTAAATGAATGATTCAAAAATACTTAGAAGTGAGAAATTACAGACAAAGGGAGAAGGCTAGAATGATGCATATGGCAAAGGATTAGAACTGGAGGTATCAGTATGAACTTACATTTAGGTTAATATAGAGAAACATGGTTGCACATAAAAATAGATGTGTGCATATATAGGTGCTGGTGTACATGTTTATATTTCCCTGCTCTGTCAGCTACGAGGGCTTAGAAGCAATGATTCTGTTCTTTCCCTCCAACAAGCACACCTAGACCTAGATCTTGGTTTCCAAAACTATGCTCCAATAACCAAAGCTCCTTAGAGAAAAGGCTGAATATGGGATTGGGGCAAGAAACTTACTAGGTGAACCTGAAGCATCTCATAGTGCCAAAAAGTAAGCAAGTGTCTCCCCTCACCTCAAGACAAAAAGATCAGGGAGTATGTTAAAGGAAGTGAATATGAGAGCTCCCAGTAACCAAAGCTGAAATAATCTGAGCAACAAAACAAATGAACTAGTATTGAATGATAATCCAAAGTATAAGGTATATCTCATGAGTCCATCTTGATGTAAATAAACAATGAATAAAGAAATGGGAAAAAGGAGACAACTCTCTATAAGAATTCCAAATAATTTATATAGCTGTATACTTCATCTTCAAGATGCTGGAGCATACCCCTCAACTCCATAAGTGTGGGCTCTGCATGGTAACTTCCTTCCAAAGAGTAGAGTATGGAGAGTGGGGAGAAGAGTGGCTCTATGGAGGAAAAATCAGACAAATACACCTCAGCCAGGAGATTAAAGTCAATGTCAAAAGTGACAGTCATACTAATAATAGATACCCTTGATATATAATTATAATGACACAGTTTCTGTGGTCTCTGTACAAAATACACAACCTCCATGTATGTAATCATGGGAAAAACAAGAGATAAATGTCATTTTTAGGGACTATTTGCAAAATACATGACCAACACTCTTTACAACTGTCAAGGTTATCAGAAACAATGAAAGTGTGAAAAGTTGTCACATCCAAGTGGAACTTAAGGAGATGTGGTGGCTAAATGTATTGTGGTATTGCGAATGGGGTTCTGGAACAGAAAAGGACAGTAGGTAAAAACTAAGGAAATATGAATTAGTTAGCAATAATGCAACAGTACTGATTCAGTAATTTAACAAGTGTACTATACTAATATAAAATATTAATAATAAGGAAAACTGAGTTTAGAATATATGGAAATTCTCTGTGCTATCCTCTAAGACAGTAGTCTTAAGCATCATGTAATAATGATTGAGGGAGTGAGAAACTGGAAAGTAGAGTCAGAGGAAAAAAGACTGTAGCAACATGGAAAATACCCAAAGCATAAATCAATCAGAGCATGGAATGTAAAATATATCAATCATTTTGTAAGCATATAATACTTAAATATGCTTGTGAACAATTCAAATATTCCAGAAATATAAATGAGAATACTGATGAAATCTTAGGATCAAGCAGGGAGGTTTTTATTCTTTTATTTCTGTTATTTTTATGCAGTACCATAGTAAAATATCAGGACCAAATAATGTAGACACTTGATGAGGGAAAAAACATAATTCTGGACATCATCCACAGAAATTATGATCAATTGATCTGGGGTTATTTAGCTTGAAGAATTTGCTTTTTTTTTTTTTTTTTTTCAGCAAACCAATCCCTCAGGCTCCAATGTGTCTCATACCCTAACATGTTTAATAAACATACTGAAATACAATGAATGTCAGTATGTTTTGGTAATCTCACCTAGCAGAGCCATGGATTCATAGAGAAGAGTATAATTAAATATAATGCTCAGAAAGACATGAAGGAACTGATATTTTATTGAATTTTGACAAGTGAGTAGGATTCTGGGCTGTAAGATAAAGAGTGTGGCCTACAAACAAAATACAGATAGCACAGCCAAGGTAGGGAGGAATGAATGACATACTTTATGTATTTGGGAAAGAGCAAAAGGGCCCCTCAGGCCACAGGGCATAAGGGATGGGCAATAAGTCTAGGACAATAGGTAAATGTCAAGTGTAGCAAATCACCATCACTCTGTGAGACCTCTTTCTTCTAGTTTATCACTAATCCATTTTTGTATTAAAGAATCAAATAATCTAATTTGGTCTATGTCACAGGAAAAATACTATGAAAGGATTGATTGCAAGAAGAGAGTTGGGTGAGACATGTTTTGTATATTTGATATTTGGGGAAAATGCAATATTTTATCTTTATTATAACTATAACTAAATAAAATTGATTGTACACATTTGTTTGCATCTCAGTTTATGAAAACTGGATGCAAACTACTCCCCTAACAAGCATGTATCCCCAAAATGAATATTAAGCATCAAATGCATTAGAATAGACAAGAAATCAAGATTAGACTGAAAAGAAGTCATTGGCTTTGACTTAGGAAGTAGCCTTAAGAACAGATTCACTGAAGAGTGAAGGCAGGCACCAGTATGGACTAAAGACAGAGAATATTATTTTTCTTCAGGAAAAATGATGAGTGAGTGCTAGACAGAGAGGCAAATTTGAGAGTCATTTTAGCACAAATACGACCTAATGTATCTAAACCATGAGAGAGGGAGAGTCTGTGTGATAATCATCCCCAGAAAAGGATTACTCATCACTCACTTATATTGCACTCCTAAACTGGAGATCTGTGATGTAATCATAGAAGGTTGTTGAAGAAGCAGTGTACACCATCAGCAAGACATATTTTTAATTCTTATTCAATGATGCTGCCTATAGCAAATAGAAGTTTTAATAAAGAGTAAAGTATTGCCCTTTTAATTGCAAAGTAATAAATGATCTAAATGTAATCTTATATTTTCTTCAAAATGAGAAAATATCCCCCCACCTCTGTGTATCTAGTAATGACTTGCCAACATACATAGAAAGATAAAATGTCTTAAAATAACATCTTTTTTTTTTTTAACATGTGCTCAGTCAGTTCAGTCGCTCAGTCGTGTCTGACTCTTTGCGACCCCATGGAATGCAGTGCGCCAGGCCTCCCTGTCCATCACCAACTCCCAGAGTTTACTCAGACTCGTGTCCATTGAGTCGGTGATGCCATCCAGCCATCTCATCCTCTGTCGACCCCTTCTCCTCCTGCCCTCAGTCTTTCCCAGCGTCAGGGTCTAGGGTCTAGTTGCATATGCTCAGTCTCCACGAGTTACCCCTACTTTTATCCTAATGTTCAAGCTATTTAAAAATTTGGCATTGTTATTTAGTTGCTAAGTCATGTCCCACTCTTGCGAATCCATGGTCTGAGTCCGCCAGGCTCCTCTGTCCATGGGAATTTTCCAGACAAGAATACTGGAGTGGGTTGCCATTTCGACCTCTAGGGGATATTACCGACCCAGGGATGGAAGCTGAGTCTTTTGCGTTTCCTGCATTGGCAGACAGATTCTTTACCATTAGTGCCACCAGGGAAGCCACTATTTAAAAGTACCCCTTTCCTAAATCAACTATACTCCAATGAAAGTTTTTTTAAAGGTAAAGTAAAAATATTCTTTCCTGAGTTTCTTTTGTCCAGACTTTCACCAGTGTAACCTATGTGTGTGATACGATATATTTATACATTTTTCTGTTTGCAGGCATAAACTACTAATAGAAAAACATTCTGTCCCTATAGAACATATTGTGGGACCACTTTAAGCACTCCTACCACCTCTTCCAGGAGCTGCGGTGGACTAGGCAAATAGAAAAGTAATGGCTAAATCTAATAAAAAGTAAAATTAAATATAAAGAGAAGGAACATTCAGCCACTCTCCTATTCACCACCCTCTCACAACTGAGGTCCCTTGCTTCTCTTTCCAGATGACCTTCAATGAGGAGAATACAAAATTTATTTGTATGAATTTAGTCCTGGGGTAAATGAAGTTCTTTTAAAGGGAGGTAGAATATTCATTTGGGGCTTTCCTGGTGACTCATTGGTAAAGAATCTGCCTGCCAATGCAGGAGACATGGGTTCAATCCCTGGTCAGAAAGATCCCCTAGAGAAGGAAGTGGCAACCCACTCCAGTATTCTTATCTGGTGAACCCCATGGAGAGAGGAGCCTGGTGTGCTACAGTCCATGGGGTTGCAAACAGTCAGACACAACTTAGTGACTGAACAACAAAGAATATTAATTAGCATCCCAAAATGTTGCTTACTTTGCCAGTCTTTAACACTAAAAATGAAAGTGCTACAGGCTTTGCCAGGCAGCCCTCACCTGAAGGAGCTCACAACTCAGATAAGAGCGTCATCTGGAACCATCTAATCTCTTAGTACAGATGCGTCTGATGTCTACAGCAAACCTTCCATGAGGCTCTCATTTTCACTTCATTCCATTTTCCTGTTTAGATATGACAGTTTTTTTAAGACATTTTAGCTCTAAGGAAGTCAGTATTTACTGACATATTCTTATAAAAAATTGATTTGCCTCAGAGAATATTTCACTCTAAAGTGAGTGTAAATTAGGTTGAGTTTTCCTCCTCCATAGATTTTAAAGGTCATTTATATTGTTCATATGTGTGTTGGGTTGGAATGGTGGTGACATTTCCTCTTTTCTTTGGTAGAACTATTCTTATATTAAAAGTAAAAAGCATATATAAATTAGGAAAATAATGGTATCTGATCTCTTACAATGTATAGTTGATGTGTTATCTCAATGTTTGTTCAAAAAGGCATGTTATAGTTTATCAGGCAAACTTATCATGCTTTAGCATTTTGGAATTCCTCAGTAGTAGACTGTCTTATCCATCACTAAAACATAATTTTCAAACACCATATTTTTATTTCTATGTTGCAGCTAATTTGTAATAAAAGTTGATCATGTATATTATTTGGCTATATGTTTTATTTTACAGTGAGGATTTGCATGAATAATACCACTAAAATTTTTAAAAGACAGTATTATTTGAAAGCATACAATATTTTTTTAAACTAGTAACTAAAGAAGCAAAGACCAAATCATTTTTCTTCTATATTTTTAAAAAACATTTTAGTTTGGGATGACTGTCAATTCACAAACAGTTATAAGAATAAAACAGAGAGATTCTATGTCCATTGATCAAGCCTCCCAAAATGGTAATATCTTACATAACTATTACATACTACTACAATGAGGAATTTGATACAATTCATTGACCTTACTCAGATTTTTCCAGTTTTATATATTCTTCTGTGTGTTTCTCTTTATTTCTATGTAGTTTTATACCATGTGCAGACTTGTTGGACCACCATGATAGTCAAGATACAGAACAGCTGCATCTCAAGTGTCCCTCATGCTTCCTATAGTAACAGCCACCTCCCATTCTCCAACCTCCTTAGGTCCTGGAAACCACTAATCTGTTCTCTATCTCTAGAATTTTGAGACCTCTAGAATGTTATATAAGTAAAATGATATGGTATAAAAAAGTTTGAGATTGATCTTTTCCACTCAGCATAGTTCTTCTGAATTGCTTTTGCACATTAGTCAAAAAACAGCTGGGTATGTTTATGTAGATCTACTTCTGGGATCTCTATTCTGTTCTATTGATCTATGTGTCTATCCCAAATTGATCTATACTTTTATTTATTTTCTATCAAAATTCACACAAGATTTTTTTTGTGGACATAGGTGAGTTCTTTCTGAACTTTATATGAAAAGGCACAGGGCCATGAAGAGCTTAAACAACTTTGGAAAGAAGAAAGTGAAACGCATCTCTCCACCTGATACTAAGGCTTTCTATATAGCTACATTCATAAAGGAAATGTGGTAGTGGTACAAAAATAAACTCAAAATGGATCAGAGACCTAGATATAAAACTTCAAGATAAAAAAAGAAAAGAAATAAAGGGACTTCCCTGGTGGTCCAGTGGCTGACTCCAGGCTGCCAATGCAGGGGGCCTCAGTCTGATCCCTGATCGAGAAACTAAGATCCCACATGCCACAACTAAAGATCCTACATACCATGACTGAAAAAACAATACAAAACAAAACTCAAAGTGCTGCAATGAAGATTCACGATCTCTCATACTGCAACTACCACCCAGCATAGCCAAACAGCCAAATAAATAAATCAGTTCAGTTGCTTAGCCATGTCCAACTCTTTGTGACTACATGGACTGCTGCATGCCAGGCTTCCCTGTCCATCATAATAAATAAATAAATGTTATTTTAAAAACCTAGAAGAAAATAGGAGGAAACATTTGTGATCTGGGTTAGGAAAAGATGAAATTCATAAATTAGACTTCATAAAAATTACAAACTTCAACTCTTCAAAACTCTGATTGAACCTTTACCAATATACCACCAGACCAGGATATGTAAAGGAGAAAGCTAATAACTGATTTCATAAATTTTAGTTGACCTCCCAATATCTACTTCTGAAAAAATTTAGAGAGGCCGAGTGCAGTGAACACATGAAGAGAGTATTTTGTTGAAGAAAACTGGTAAAGGACAGATTAGGAGAAAATATTTGCAAACCACACATCTGATAAATGACATATCCAAATATATAAAACTCTCAAAATTCAGTATTAAGAAAATAAACAATCCAGTGAAAGCTTGGCAAAAAACTTCAAACAAACACATAAGATATATACATATATAACAAATAAACACATAGAAATGTACTTCACCACCATTATCATTAGGAAAATGGAAATTAAAACCATACTGATTGGATAAGGCCAGAAGACAATGGAGTTGAAAACCCTCAGCTCACCCCATAAGAGCATACCAAAATCACAACTATCTATAGAATAATCATCTATGAAAAAGACCAAAACCTACCAGAAAACATCTACAATTAAACATAAGATGAAGGAAACACAAGCCAGGTAGACTCATAATACAATCAAGTCCCCTATCCCCAGGTGGATAACTCACAAACTGGAGAATTATATTACAGCAGTTTTACAGGAGTGGAAGTTCTGAGCCCCACGTTGGACTCCCTAGTCCAGGGGTCCTGCACTAGGAAGACAAGCCCCCCCCCCCCCAAGCATTTGGCTTTGAAGGTTAGCAGGGTTTAATTTCAGGAGTCCCACAGGACTAAGGGAATAGAGACTCGTGCTCTTAAAGGACTCACAAATAACCTCACTTGCCCCAAGATGCAGAGCAAAAGCAGTAATGTGATAAGAGTCTGAACCAGTCTTACCTCTGGTCTTGAAGAGTCTTCTAGAGAGGCTGGGGTCAGCAGTGGTTCACCCTTCAGACATAGTCTGTCGTGTCCAACTCTTTGAGACCCCATGGACTGTAGCCCACCAAGTTCCTCTGCCCATGGGGTTTCTCTGGGCAAGAATACTGGAGTGGGTTGCCATGCCCTCCTCCAAGGGATCTTCCCAACCCAGGGATCGAATCCTGGTCTCTGGTATTGCAGGCTTCCCTGGTGGTTTAGATGGTAAAGAATCCACCTGCAATGTGGGAGACCTGGGTTTGATCCCTGGGTCAGGAAGATCCCCTGGAGAAGGAAATGGCAACCCGCTGCAGTACTCTTGCCTGGAAAATCCCGTGGACGAAGGAGCCTGGTAGGCTACAGTCCATGGTGTTGCAAAGAGTCAGATATGACTGAGCAACTTCACTTTCTTTACCATCTGAGTCACCAGGGGAGCCTAGCAATCAATTAGGCTGGGGGCCAACCAGGCCTACCAGACTATGGCACAGTCAGGCTGCCATGACAGAGGGACCCAAGCGATTATCTTGGGGGAACCCTTAGAGCATATATTGGGTTGGCCAAAAAGTCTGTTCGGTTTTGGTGTACGATGTTATGGAAAATTCTGAACGGACATTTTGGCCAACACGATAGTTGGGGTGAGGAGCTGGGAGTGCACTGCTGGGGTGCACAGAGCATCTCCTACAGAAGGCCACCTCTCCAAGGTTGAGAAACCTAACTAACCCCCACCACAGACATAAAAATACCAATAGCAACGTTGACCAAATGAGGCGGCAGAGGAACAAGTTCCAGGTGAAAGAACAAGATAAAACCCCCGAAGAACTAAGTGAAGTGGATTATAAGCAATGTACCTGAGAAAGACTTCAGAGTAATGATTGTAAGGATGATGAAAAACTCAGGAGATTGGATACACAGTGCACAATGTTAGAAGTTTTTCTAAAAGAGTTGGAAATCATGAAGAACAACCAGAGACAAAGAATGTTGTCATTGTTCAGTCCCTAAGTCCTGTCTGACTCATTGCAACCTCATGGACTGCAGCATGCCAGGCTTCCCTGTCCTTCGGTATCTCTCGGAGTTTGCTCAAACTCATGTCCTTTGAGTTGGTGATGCCATTCAACCATCTCCTCCTCTGCCGCCCCCTGCTCCTCCTGCACTCAATCTTTCCCAGCATCAGGGTCTTTTCCAGTGAGTCAGCTCTTTACATCAGGCAGCCAGAGTATTGGAGCTGTAGCTTCAGCATCAGTTCTTCCAACGAATATTCAGGGTTGATTTCCTTTGGGATTGACTGGCTTGAGCTCCTTGCTGTCCAAGGACTCTCAAGAGTCTTCTCAAGGATCCCAATTCAAAAGCATCAATTCTGCAGTGCTCAGCCTTCTTTATGGTCCAACTTTCACATCCATACATGACTACTGGAAAAACCATAGCTTTGACTATACAGACCTTTGTCAGCAAGGTGATGTCTCTACTTTTTAATACACTATCTAGGTTTGTCAAGAATACAATCATTGAAGTGAAAAATACACTAGAAGAAATCAACAGGAGATGGCAGAGAAGGGCAAACTAACTACAAATCCACTGCCTCTGTGTGTGTGTTAATGAAGTTCTATTACAAAATAACTTTGCTTATTTGTTTAAAAATTGCCTACAGCTGTTTTGTACTGTACAACAGAGTCGAATAGTTTATTACAGAGAACTTTTGACCCACAAAGCCAAAAACATTAACAATCTGTTTTTTTTTTTTTTACAGGAAACATGTGTTGATCTCTGTATATAGTCCCTATAAGAATTCCATGTCCCTTGTGGTTCTTCCTTCCTGGCTGAACCCTTGCTGATACAGTACCTGTATCAGTGGACATATAAAGAAGAAGGCTAATAATTGATTTAGTAATTCTTAGTCAGCTTCCCAGTAACCACCTCTGAAAAAATTTAGAGAAGCCAAGAGTACAGTAAACACTTGAAGAGGGTATTCTGTTGGAGAAAATTGGAGGACTATAGCATTTTCCCTTGCCTTTGGTTTCCCCAGCCACCTACAACATTCACACACTTCATAAGCAAGAGACAGATATATTCCTACCAATATCCAGCCTAGTCATGGAGTGGGATGGAGATAAGAGGGAATTTAAGAAAACCACCATGAGTTTGAGACTGAAGACTCATAACTGACTCAGAGGGCAACAGAATGGCTGACACTACCTATGGCAGCAAATAGATGGTTGTTTTTGGAAAATAACTGTACTCCCAATCAACTTCTATAGCATGGCTCTTAGGTAAGCACAGAATTATTACTGTTATTTACTCCCAGCTTTATATCTTATGTCATTGGTATGTCAGACTTCTTTGTTGTTTAGTTGCTAAGTGGTTATCTCACTCTTTTGCAACCCCATGGACTATAGTCCACCAGGCTTCTCTGTACTGTAGTCCACCAGGCTTCTTGCCTGGGAAATCCCATCCCTCTGTATGGGGTTTCCCAGGCAAGAATACTGGAATGAGTTGCCACTTCCTTCTCCAGGAGATCTTCCCCAACCAGGGACTGAACCCCCATCTTCTGTATTGGCAAGCAGATTCTTTATGATTGAGCCCATCTAAAACTTCTAGAAAACTACATAATCTTCAACTAGGAGGGAAGAGGAAAGAGAGTCTATTGGGACAAAGGATCAATAACTTGAAATTTTTTTAATATATATTTTGCATTTCAACATTTAGTTATGAAGTTGTTTGGTTTTTTATTCCCAGCATTTTTTTTCTTCCCTTTCCCTTACATATATTCTGTTTTTTTCTTTTGTTCAACTAAATATATGTCATGCTGAGATTATCACAGAATAAAACATGTTTTAATTTTAGACTTGTTTCTGCCTAATTGCCCAGGCAAATGATGTTCTATTATATTTTTTCACTTTTTATTGACATAATTACTGTTTAACAAGAGCAACTGAATTATGTCAGGTTCAATGAATTAGATCTGTGAGACAATTTAGATGTAAAGAGTTGTTAATTGCTATCTAATTAAAAACAAAAGCCTCTGAACCCTCCTACAATGATTATACTCCCATCCCTCTCAGTGGTACACAATGCCTTAATAGAGAAAACTAAAATTTTGAAATGAAGTGACTGTCAAGTGACATTTTTGTAATTCCTGGGACTACCAGTCGGAGAAGGCAATGGCAACCCACTCCAGTACTCTTGCCTGGAAAATCCCATGGATGGAGGAGCCTGGTAGACTGCAATCCATGGGGTCACACAGAGTTGGACACGACTGAGCGACTTCACTTTCACTTTTCACTTTCATGCATTGGAGAAGGAAATGACAACCCACTCCAGTGTTCTTGCCTGGAGAATCCCAGGGACGGGGGAGCCTGGTGGGCTGCCGTCTATGGGGTCACATAGAGTCAGACATGACTGAAGCGACTTAGCAGCAGCAGCAGCAGCAGCAGCAGGGACTACCAAGTAAGACATGCGTGCATAGAGCCATAGCAAGCCAAAATCTAAGAAAGGAAAGAATGGGCTGAAAGTGTGGATTTCCTAATTTTATAAACTGAAAGAGGGCGGGAGCTGTGTATGACTCGCATGATACACACTAACAAGAGTCTCAATAATGACTCCTGGTCAGCAATGCGCCCCACAGGGTCCTTGTGGACATTATGTGAAATAATGCATCAAGAATTACTGAGTGCCAAGTACACAGTAAGGGCTTCCCCAGGTGGCTCAGTGGTAAAGAATCTGCCTACCAATGTAGGGGCTGCAGGTTCAATGCTGGGTTAGAATATCCCCTAGAGAAAGAAATGACAACCCACTCCAGTATTCTTGCCTGGAAAATCCCATGGACAGAGGAGTCTGGCAGGCTATGGTCCATGGGGTTGCAAAGAATCGGACGTGACTGAGCAATTGATGAGCACTGAGCACACGTACATAATAAGTGTAAAATAAATGTCTTTTCCTTGGTATCGCCTATTATGTTCTTGGTGATAAAATGTCAACCATTGCTCTCTACTGAAGGCAGAAAGTATTTAAAAAACTAGCCTGTGAACTAGCTTAGACAGGATAGAAATATTTAGACACTCTTTGTTTTGCAATGTGGAAAAGGTTTTAGCTCTTTAAAGCCCTCAAAGTCTTCTAGTAGTTCTGATGGTCTGGTGCATGGATGTCATTAACAGCTCTATTTCTGTCAGTCTAACTGTAGGCAGGCTACAGGACTTAAAGCTATTCTTGCTATCTGGAGTGTTCCACTGAGGCCTCTTAGCATGTGAGTTGATAAACTGACCACTGAAAAATAGATCTTAATTAGGTAAAAGCATTCTAGAAATTCAGATATAGAAAAATAAGCTACATATATCTACATGTTTTTTTCCTGATTTTTCCCTGATTTGTAAGAAAATAATCTCATGTCTATTTACTTGAACATTTTAAACTCTATAACAAAGAAAAAAATTAAATTGATGGTTGTATTAGTTCTGTTTAGTATTCAAAATATAATCACATTTCTTAAATAGTATGCAATTCTTCAAAAATAGATCCTCTTAAGGATGTTTGACAGAAAACCACAAAATTCTGTAAAGCAATTATCCTTCAACTAAAAAAAATAGAGTGGCAAAAACAACCAAAAAATAAAGATGTTTTAGAAGAATAGTAACAGGTTATTGATAATGCAGAATAAATAGCAAAATTATTGTTGGTAGAGACCGAGTTGAATATAAATAGTGTAAGATGACACAGGGTTTAAACAAGTTATGTTTGGTATGGGAACACAAAAGTATATATTTTAAATGACTAAACTGTTGATGAACTTTGAAATGCATATTTAATGATAAGAAAGTTTAAGTATTTTTACAAGTTTGTAATTTCCTTGTAAATATTCTTAGAAATACTGGGAGAAAAAAAAGAAACAACTTTAAAACTATATAATATTAACAGACTGTTAGACACCATCAGAAACACCTGCTGCAGTTGAAAGGCTATTTCAGGCTAATATTTCAGTGGTGTCCATGAGTATTTTGATGTGTGGGTGTGCTCTGAAGGTACATGACAGCTTGTAGTTCAATTTTTAACACTAACCTCTGAGCTTTGAAAAATATGAGTTGTGGTCCACACATCAGCTTGTTAGAAATATGTTTAAGACCCACTGTAGAGTCTGTGAATGAATTGCTTTGCTAAATGCCTTGCTGTTTGCTGCTGTGGCTAATGCGCTGGAAAGAAAAATTAAAATAACATTCAAAAATTTTCCATGGCCCTTGGTGTTTCTCCTGGAAAGATAGCTAATATGATTTCTACTGCTTTCAACTTACAGAGGTTGTTGCAAAAGTAGACAGACTTAGCTAAAAGTATAATTGAGGACAAGTTCAACCCAAACTTGAAATTTTGCTTTTTTTTAATTGCTAGAATTTAAGCATTAGTAAATTCTCATATTTAGGTAATTTTTACTCAGTGATGACAAGTGAAAAGCCCTCTAAAGGATCTAGAAGAATCAGAGAAATACATTAACTTTCTGAATAACAAATTAACAAGAGTTTGAGATTTTTCCCTAGGCTGAAGATAAAAGGGCATTTGTTTGCTTTCTGGAAGTAGGTGGCTAGGATTGGACGAGAGAAAATGAAAGGAATGAATAGGGAGGGTTAGGGCAGTTCCCATCAGTTGAGGTTAAAATAAGTTTTCCGAACAAAACCTCTTATTATGGTAGGTATGGCTGGGGGGACTGTAAGAAAAATGCGATGTTGCATTCAGTTTAAGGTTGTTCCCATCTCTAGCTCTATTGCAATTCCCTAACATCATCCCAGATCAAATACCTAACATATGTGTACTTTGGAAACTTAGTGGGGAGAGGCCAAGAAGACAAAAGGAATAGAGAATTTAGTGAGAGCCAGAATCAACGACAAGAAGGAACCAGATGCCCCATTTCATCACTTTATCCCACATGCCTGCACATGTAAATAAATGTTAGTATTCTTAACACAGACCTAATGTCTGGATTTGTTCCTTCAGAAATTCTAAAATATTTTTATTCTTAAGAATCATTTTAGGCTGTTTGTGCTTAAATTCTAATTTCATATTTGATATTGTCAAACTTTATAATAAACGGGTATATGGTTTAGCCAGCAAAATCAAGTTTATTCGGGGATAGCAGAGGAATGGGCCTCTTAGATGGTGATAGCGGTAAAGAACCTGCCTGCCAATGCAGGAGACCCAGGAGACAGGAGTTCCATACCTTGGTCAGGAAGTTCCCCTGGAAAAGGGCGTGGCAACTCACTCCAGTATTCTTTCCTAGAGAATCCCATGGACAGAGGAGCCTGGCGGGCTACAGTCCATAGCGTTTCAAAGAGTCAGAACCAACCGAAGGGACTTTACACACACACACACACACACACACACACACACACACACAGACGCACACACAGCAGAGGAATCACAATTTGAGACAAACTCTGGTTTGCCATAAGCAAGTCTGGGACACAAAACGGGAGAGCATTCATTTGCAGAGGAAAGGAGGAAATTGGACTGTTTTGAATGAAAGTTTACTGGAGAAGAGCAAGCCTTTGTGGGGTGTGGCAGCTTCTCATTGGCCGAGTTGCAGAAGTTTTTTCATAGGCTGGGTTGTTGCTAAACAAGGAGAAAATCCTGCTTCTTCCTGCTGGGATCTGTAAAGTAAGGTTTTTCCTGCTGGGGTATGTAGAATAAGCTGCCCCAGGTGGTACAAGTGGTGTATGCGTGGTACAGGCTTCAGCGCTCTTGAAGGCTTTCTGACGCCATTTTGAATGGGGCTTTCCTTTATCCGTGTCATATAAATTTGATATTTAACTTAATATTTGATAATTCTACTGCAGTTCAGATACTGTACTTTCAACATTCAATATTCTGTGCTTCAAAAGTTAATAGTTTTTCACTATCCATAAAATATCTATATTTTATTAATACAAATGGGGAAACTGCTTACTTCGGACTAAAATGAATCAATAACTCAAGAACTGAATCTGTAACTTAAGAACTGATAATAGACTGTATAGACTTTGCATTTAGACTTGAATTTAAATTTCACCTTTGTTGTTTAATTTCTGTATGATGATGAATAATATTTTGAACTTTCAGTCTTTTCATTTATAAAATAGGGATAATCATACATGAATTTCAGAGTTGCTGGGGTTATTAAGTGAAATAATAAATGTAAAGCAGTTAACATGTGACTCAATAAATTTTTAACTGTTAGTAGAATATTCTGGTCTCTATAATAGGAATAATAATAACAATGATAATAATAATGTTACAACAACAATAATAATAGTATTATTATAATTTTTACCAATTTGTTTGAGTCATCTTTAAGCTCAGATAGGACAGGAAGTTTTGCTTGTTTTTTTTCTTTGTGTATCATTAGTAGGAGATTGAATTTGGGGAAGGAGGTTTCCTGTTAATATAATTTCTTGAAATTTGTGTGCAGATTGTAATAAAATGCCATTTGAACGATAAGGTAGTTATGCTATAATTGAACACATAAGGAGCAGCGAATTGAAAGTGATAAAGACTTCAGAAATTTCCTAAGTGTTTGTTAGATAACTACTGCCAAGAAGATGGTTTACTTTCGGGCTGTTATCATTTTCAACCAGCTAGAGAGAACTCAGGGTCTTTTCATAGCTTCATATTGAGATAAATGATTCTATTTTCTTGGCAATGACAGTATCCAGTTGCTAAAATATAATTACTTGAAAACAGTTTTCAAGAGCTAATTTTCTATAGAGGAAGAAGAAATATCTGTGCTATTTCCACTCATTTACACATTAAGTAATGAAGCTCCATTAAGAAAAATAAAACAAACAGTTGGTCATAAAAATCTGTCTTTGTCCTGTACATTACTTCATTTTAACAAATTTATTGGGATAATTCATATACCATTCAATTCACTGACTTCTGTACATTAATTCCTTTTTTGAAGTCATTAATTTATTCATTCAATATTGCTTACCTACTAGTAATTCTTAGTTAAGATATGCTTAGTCCCATGCAATCTAAGATTCCAAAAACAAGGTCAAAATAAGTATATTTATATTGAATACCAAATCTGTAAAAGGAACTAAAGGAAATAGAGTAGGTCCTCAAATGAGACAGGTATTTACAATATATTTTTTTCCTTGAATCAATAACATTAAAATTAGAGGAACTGGACATAGGTACATAAGAAAGATATTTAAACAAGGCATTTAAACAGGTTTTATATATATATACATATATATAAAATATGACAGAATAGATACCATAAGATAGTCAAGGACTAATAATCAAATACATGGCATAAAATTAAAATGATTTAGGGATTCAGAGGAAGAATATATGTTTCACACTAGGTCAGTCAATGAAAATTTCCAAGATGAAATAAGATTTATGTTGTGACTTTAAAGAAGGCAGAGCAGAAGAGAAATAAATATCCCTTGATAAAGATGAAGGAAGGGGTGAAAACATGAACAAAAGCAAAGGAGTGGAAAACCATAAACATCCACCAGGAATAATGTGTGAAAAAAGTCAGCTGGAGTGGAATGCCCCTCCTGAGGAGAACTGCACATATATTATCCAACTGGTATGCTCATGAGTAAGATTGTTAGTCAGGAGTTTCACAAAGCCACAAGGTATGTAGCATACTTTTCAGACATTGTATTTTTACAGGAGAAATTAATTGAAAATATGATGTTTTATCCTGAAAAATTCAGATATATTATGAGGTGAAAATTTATAAGTCATTCTAAGTGCAGCTACTTCCCCAAATTTCATGGATATGGGTTCATTCTCCTTAACTGTGAGTCCCTGAGTCCTGAGAATTGATGATAAGGCTCATGAGATACATTGGGTATAGTTTGTGAAAGAAATTAAATGACAGATTAGTGAGTTTGGAGTTCAGCTGGCAGGAATGAGAAGCCTTTGAAGAATGCTAATGAGTGGGAAACCCCAAAATACACTATTTTGGGAAATTACTACCTATAGTACAATAATTACAACTTAATATACAGGATGAGAAAGAATTTACAGGATGGGTGAATGAACAGAAATTATAGGCTGAGATCAATTTAGAAAATGTAAACACAAAGGATTTGTTAAGAGAAATGCCTTGTTTTGAGAGTCAATTCTATGAAATGATTCATAAGAACTGTCTAGGGTTCCTTCTTGATTATTCTTGAAGATTAAAAAGATTATTTCATTGGGTCCCTCAATTACTAATCTAAAATCTAAGAATAGTTTATAGTGAAAGAGAAAACCTATGAAGTTTTGACTTTAAGGGAATAAAAGGGACAGTAAGTTATAGTACCATGTCATTTCTAAACTGTACTAATGAAGCATAGCAGAACCCTACCGTCCTTCTCCACCATGTCCTCAGCCTGTCTTTAGTCTGTAGAAAAACTTTAGCCAAAAAATAAGTTTAATCAAAGAAGCGAGAAAATGTAGAAGCAAAGAATAACAGGACAAAACTATAATAACTGAGTCAGTTAGAAAAATGAAAGACCTTTAGTTCCTTTTCAAGGGCTATAGATAATATTCTGAGCCTTTATCTGTGAGCTATCTTATAGATACTGAAACCCTCACCGGGTGGAAAAAGTTAACTACGTTATGACCAGACTAGAGCCATGACATTAGCTGCCACAATTCCAAGAAATGGCCCCAAGGAAATAGGAACAAACCAACCCTGGAAGTGAAGATTAACTGTGCTTAAAGCAATCAAGATGGTGCAGGTCAGACTACCCCATAACCAATTTCAAGATGACTGTTCGAACTCATTGTGCTCTTTCTCCATGTAGATCCTTCCTTCTGTCTATAAAAGCTCTTGACCTCTGATTGTCAGAGTTGTGGGGAATTGGCCTTTGGACAGGCATCTGCCCTCTCTCCCCACACCACCCTGGTTGTTGGCATCCAAAATAAGGCAAGCTTTCCTTTCCATTAATCTTGTCTCTTTATT
The DNA here is from genome assembly GCF_033118175.1 of Dama dama. Lineage (NCBI taxonomy): Eukaryota > Metazoa > Chordata > Mammalia > Artiodactyla > Cervidae > Dama > Dama dama. The sequence continues at coordinate 28,831,467 of NC_083686.1, read as the reverse complement.
GGCTTTTGAGGAGTGAGCAGCCGGACCCCCCTTTCAGTTACACTCTTAGAAAATATTACAAATTAGTAATCTGTGCTGATTTGTCTTCATCAGAAAGAAATACACTTTCCAAATAAATCTTATCAGAAGTCATTCAAAAATACATTTTATTTACCATAAGACATTGAAATAGACACAATCACAAGCTACTCTAAATAGCAAGCTTTTTTCAAAAAATAGCAGTAATCTCAGAGGTGATAATGTTTTGGAGGACTGGCCTTGTTGGTAGAATATTTAATGGGCAGTTTAATTGTGGCTCCCTGGGGATAAAGAGGTCTTAGAATCATAAAAACTATGACAGAGTAAATAGCCAAGTCTCATTTCTGCCCAGCTGGATCTGTGCTTCAGCCACCTAAACCTTCAGTTGTATTTAATTCTCTCCATTTCTGTAGATGGTAAAACATTCCTACATAGGGAGTAGAGGAGTGACCATAAAAGCAAAACTCTTGGTGTTCCCTGTTATTTTTGACCACAAAAGTAAGTGTCAGCTTCAAAGCTCTGTCCAATCCAAGGAACACCCCAATGGCAACCCTAGAAAGAAAACTGAGACTTTTCCTGCTCCTCTCCATCTCCCTAACCTCTTCCACCTACAACTCTGGCAAGGATGGAAACTGAGATTGATGAGAAGAAAGTGGAGATATGCTAGAGCAAGTCAGAAAAGAGAAAAGACAAGAGGCATCCTTAGTGGAGATTTAAAATTTTGTTTATTATACTTGTTATACTATGTTAATAACTATGCTGCTTTTTATCATCAGAAAATGATTAGACAGTATTAAGACTTCTTCCAAATTTTACCCAGGGGCAATGGGGAAGTTAGCCTTAAATAATAAAATTAAAGGGTCAGTAGTATACAGATATAACTGTTTTTACATTGCATCTCACAAATCATGCTTGTTCAGTGTAGCTGTTACATTCAAATAAAATTGTCTCCCTCCCATGTGCTTTGGAAAATCCAGTATCCACATGTCTTCCCTACCACAGTGTCTCCAGGAATTCTCTGGATAAATGTGAGGAATTCTGTTCCAATCTTTTCCTTTATAGCTGCTCTTTTCTCTCTGCCCTACACTAGCCCAAATATTAGAACATTTCCCTTGATAATTGAAAAATACCTCTCACAAAGGCAGTTATATCTAACAGATTTGCTGACAATTTGGGAATCTGAGCATGGAGTAGTATGAGTGAGTTTAAAATTAAATATTAAGCATGATAGATCTTATGACTTCCCTGGTGGCTCAGATGGTAAAGAATCTGCTTGCAATGCTGGAGACCTGGGTTCCATCCCTGGGTTGGGAAGATCCTCTGGAGAAGGGAATGGCAGCCACTCCAGTATTCTTGCCTGGAGAATTCCACAGAGGAGCCTGGCAGGCTGAAATCCATGGGATCGCAAAGAGTTGGACATGACTGAGCAACTAACACTTTCACTTTCATAGTAGATTCTAGAAGTTCCTCAGTCATATCCATCTCATTGAACTTGACTCTGGCCAGCTTCCAACTTTCAAGTTGTCCACTCCCTCAGCTGTGTTGCTGACCCTACACTCTTAGGAGACCCTTCTCTGTTTCCCAACTTTTCCAATTATTAGCTGTGGAGCCTGCGCCAGGTCACTTAACATTTTTCTGTCTTACTTTCTTATATATTAAATTGAGATACAGTTAGTAGCTACTTCATACTGAGAAGATTAAATGACATACATAAAGCAATTACCACAGTTTCCAGCACAGAGGTGATATTAAAATACTCAAAGGTAATAAAGTTCTTAAGGTAATTTTAAAATGTAAGTATAATAAAGTATTTAACTGTATCTTAGGTTATTCTACTCAAAGTCATTATGCCCTAGAGGGTAAGGTTGTATGAGGGTAGTCACTTTCTTATACAAAAAGAACTCTTCTAAGTATCTTCCTAAGTGAAACATTTCTCACTCCAATAGAAGCCTTGCTGCTGCTGCTGCTGCTAAGTCACTTCAGTCGTGTCCGACTCTGTGCAACCCCACAGAAGGCAGCCCACCAGGCTCCCCCGTCCCTGGGATTCTCAAGGCAAGAACACTGGAGTGGGTTGCCATTTCCTTCTCCAATGTGTGAAAGTGAAAAGGGAAAGTGAAGTCGCTCAGTCATGTCCGACTCGTAGCGACCCGATGGACTGCAGCCTACCAGGCTCCTCCGTCCATGGGATTTTCCAGGCAAGAGTACTGGAGTGGGGTGCCATTGCCTTCTCCAATAGAAGCCATAACCTCCTTGAAAATAATATTACTGTTCTTCACAGGACATTTATGGAAAATATAAAGTAAAAATACCAGTATGAGATAGACTGAAATATTAGACTGTGTATTTCTGGATATAAGGATAGGAAAAGTTATTCACTTCTCTGTGCATATTGTATTTTATAGCTAAAACCTGAATTACTTTCTTTGAAATCTTACTCATTTTCATGACTTACTAATAATTTCAAGGAAATTAATGGGCTTAATCGAAGAAGGTCTGGAATACTGAAGGTGACTCCTTAGGACCCCTCTTCTGGCACTAGATGCTCACTCTCTGGCCCAGAGTGATAGATGAGGTCTCTAAGTTAGGTTTTGTAGTATCACCTATCCAACAGAGTGAGTGTTCAATCCATGAAATATCTCCATTTTCTATCTCAGCTTACATGACATTTTCTAGGGAGTCCTATCTCCTCAATCCATAGACTCTAGGTTTATTTATTATTAGCAAGTCTTAGGAATAGCCTATTAAAAACTTTAAATAGATAAGGCCATAATCTTAGATAATAACATTACTTTACCTGGAGGTCTAGTTATTATGTTCACAAGAACGTTAGTCTGAATCATCAGCCTTCTTTTCTTCTCTGAAGGTTTTCTCATGATATTTGGGGGGAAAGGGGACTACCAACCAGCTGCTTCAACACCTCTAATCAGTTCACTCTCTAACCTCAGGTAAAATTCCTTTGCCACCAGTTTCTGAAATTATTATTGTATCACCACACCCTTTAATATTTTAAACACAGAATAATGTTTCTCATACCTTGATGACCACCAATATTTGAAATACCTGACGAGGAGTAGAAATAAGCCATGTTCACAGTGAGCATAACTCTTTCAAGATCTTTTGATATGCTCTTGCCTTCTCAATTACTGATATCTTCAGTTGTGCACAGCTATTTGAAACTTCTTCCCTGGTGGTTCAGCTGGTAAAGAGCATGCCTGCCAATGTAGGAGACACGAGAGACACAGGTTCAATCGCTGAGTTTGGAAGATGCCCTGGAGGAGGAAATGGCAACCCAGTCCAGTATTCCTGCCTGGAGAATTCCATGGACAGAGGAGCCTGGCGGGTTATGGTGCATGGAGTCACAAAGAGTCAGACATGACTAAAGCTACTTAGCATGCATGCAACCTTTTTTATTCGGAGGAAAGAAGTCTAAGGGTTCTCTCCCAACACCGGCTATTAATCAGCACCAGATATGAGGGTGCTAGTAAAGTTCCTCTTACCCTCTCTGAGGCTTCCGAACTTTTTTTGATCCAAGGGAGTGCTGGAATCTATCCTCAACGGGAACTTCTGCAGAGGCTGTCTCTTCTGTGGATGTCTTCTCTTATCAGCATTCCGCAGGTTTTCCCGACTGTGGCTGAAGAGAGCTGGAACCAGTTCATGGGCTGGTTCCAAGGCCCATATGAAGTTTGTCTGCCTATTGAGCAGTGCCCGGTGGGAGAGACTCCTCCTGAGTGCTTTGGCCCTCGGCACTGGACCCCACAACTCCCACAGTGGTACTTTTGTTCATGAACGAGTACCAAATTTTAGTTGTTAAATGGGGGTGGAAAAAGGAAGGACATTTTGTACTTACATGATACTGCTGTCCTCTGGTGATATATTTGAAATTGTTTTGAAAATTAAAATATTAGGCCATATTCCTCTGTCTCTTGTAGTTATTCACCCCCAGTTTAAGCATGTGCCTTTACAGCATTTCTGTTATTGCTGTTTTCTCTGTCTCAATTCAATGATTTTAGCAATCTAAGTTGTCATAACTGCTTGTATTTAATTTAGTCAGTTCATAATTATTAAATTAGTTGCTTAATAACTGCAGTACCTTTTGATGATAATCATCAGACCTTAGTTAATCCAAAATAGATAGAAGTAAATACCACCACCTTCCTGTCCTTAAGTCCTTGTACAAATATACAGAAATAAAAAGGAAAACATGAAGAATATAGTAAAATTAATAATAACAACAATAATAATAGAGGCAATAGGGGAAAGGCCAAAGAGAGAAGGATGACAAAAATGGAGAGGGCTGGCCGTGGTCAGCTTTGGTGTGCCTCACAGTCTAAGTAAACAATGCTTGATGACAACTGCCAACTTGGTCCATTTAATGAGTCTTTGATATAAGAATAAAGAATATAGACTCTTCTTTCAGACGGATAATTCTTTCTATAGTATGTGTGAAACACTATATTATAGTATATTTAAGCCTAATAAATTAGAGTCTCTATGGATTCTTTCTTAATTAAAATTTGGGAGATACAACTATTTTGGGTAAAGTAACACCATTTATAGCCAGAAATGCAGGAGACTTACAGGAGACGTGGGTTTGATCCCTGGGTCAGGAAGATCCCCTGGCATAGGAAATGGCAAACAATCCTAATATTCTTGCCTAGAGAGAACCCATGGACAGAGGAGCCTGGCATGTTACAGTCCATGGGGCTGCAAAAGAGTCAAACACGAGTGAGCAACTAAACAACAATAACAACATATGACTTATTACTATTGTGAACTTATAAGAGGAACTTAAGCTATGTCAAGTGGTTTTATTCTGTACAGTTGAATTCAGATAATAATATGGAAGCATTTTTTCCAGATTATAAAAAAAAATCTGGAAATAGGAAAAAAGTTGAGAAATATAAATAAGCAAAAAAAAAAAAAAGATATTATCCAACCATTCCATCTTCCAGAGTAATCTATCTACTGTCAGTGTTTTGGCAAGTACAATTTCAAGAAGAAAAAAATTTTAAATCATTTCTTCTTCTGACTTCTCTTCCTGAAGACTTAGATACTCTTCCTATAGATGAGTCTGAATAAATTGTCTTAACAGGATTGTAAATAGAACTCATGAAGTTTATCTTATTATTCCTGTTTTTTCTCTCCAGAATTGAAGATGAATAAATGAAAAAGAAAGCTCACAACCATTTTATTCATCAGATATTTTCCCATGTATAAATAGAGAATATAAGACTAATTTTTGGTAAAATGGCTTATGTTTACAATTTATCTACTTAACATGTATGTTCTAACTTGTAACATTTAGACATTCTGTTTTAAAAAGACATCACACATTTTCAATGAAGCATTTTGAAACTACTGAATCATCAGTATGTGTAAATTTGCCTTCCTCAAACTGATATACTCAAGTTTCTTACTCCTTATATTAGTTCATCTAGAAATGAATATGATTCACAGAGTATACTTTAAATAATTTTAGTTTTAAAGGTGTTCAACCAGGGGTACATTTTATTTAAAGCTTTTTAATCAACTGTATGGAACTTTTAAGTGCCCAGTAAGAGAGATGCCAGATGCATGAATAGCAAAGAGCAGCTGTCCCTGATGTATTACACTGAGATAAATCAGAATCTGACTTTTCTCCACTTCACTATAGTAATTCTGTGAGTAATGATGTTGTTCCCAAAGTCACATTATCAAAGGTTAATCTAATGGCCAAAGCTCTGACCTCATGTACAAAAATTTTATAATTGAATGTTAGGAGAAAATAACACTTAAAATGACAGACTCTTTGTTTGACTCTCTGCATTGCATTTTGCATGCTATTTTGAAGTTAGCAAACCAATAATAGGAATAGTGAAATCCATGTTGGCTCCCAAAACAAAATATGATTTTAGTTTATCAAAAATCTATTGGGGGACTTCCCTGGTTGAGAATATACCTTGCAGTGCTGGGGACATGGGTTTGATCCCTGGTTGGTCGGGAACTAAGATCCCAGAAGCCTTAGAACAACTAAATCCACACATCACAACTAGAGAGTCCATGCTGCTGCTGCTGCTAAGTCGCTTCAGTCATGTCCCCTAGACGGCAGCCCACCAGGCTCCCCCATCCCTGGGATTCTCCAGGCAAGAACACTGGAGTGGGTTGCTATTTCCTTCTCCAAGGCATGAAAGTGAAAAGTGAAAGTGAAGTCGCTCAGTCATGTCCGACTCTTAGTGACACCATGGACTGCAGCCCACCAGGCTCCTCCGTCCCTGGGATTTTCCAGGCAAGAGTACTGGAATGGGGTGCCATTGCCTTAGAGAGAGTCCATGAGCAGCAACTATATATCCCTCCTGCCACAACTAAGACCCGAGGTATCCAAATTTAAAAAAAAAAAAAAAAATCTATTGGAATAAGAGGAAAAGATACTCTTCTGTCTTAAATGACTGACATGGAGTTTAGTATAATACACTGGAAGATTCCATATTAATCCTCCTAACCCTCTAATCAGATACATCATGGATGTATATCTGCTTTGGACACACGTGGTTGCTTTCAGCCTGGTTATAAGAAAAAAGAATGTGTAAATATAAAGTATTACATCTTATGATATATTCTACCCATATGTTTGCCAACTCTAATTGAATCCACAGAAAAATGCTTTTAATTAGTAACTCTCAGCTTCCTACATTTTTCTCATGTCTTTCTCATTAGTATTTAAAGCACTTCCTTGCCTTAGGTACAAATATCTTTAAATATTTGTGTGAAATCTTTTCTTTTGGAAACTTTAACTAAAATGATTTTTGTCAAGCTGGTAGGTTTGACACTGTGTCTCTGGACCCCAAAGACTTTCTCAGCTTGAATTTGTATAGCAGCCTACAGTTGGTTCTGCTCAAATTCCTTTCTTTTTCTCTTCTCCAAGCCCTCACCCGATCCCATGCTCACTTTGCTTTTCACTGCCAGTTATTATCTAACTTTAGGAATATGAAATACAGAAAAGCAAAGATGAATTTTAACAATTTGAGGAAAGGGAAGAAATTAAATGACAAAATAATGGAAACTGTTGGAGAAAAATGATCCTCCTTGAGTTATTTTATAATAATAAAAACTTGTTTACGCTTCCCTGTACCTAAAATACAAAAACTACCCAAGGTCAAGTATAAGAAGTAAGTAACACATATATTAATCTTATGTAGCACTGACAAAAATAGACACGTTCCCCTAATATGATATAAATGTGTACCTGGTAAAAGACTAAAAAATGCTAAGTGATAATGAGGTCACTAAATGGTTCAGTCTTCTGCAAACTGGGGTCTGATTATCTACCTGTAAAGACATTTGAATTTATCCTCAACAATTCAACTACTCCTAAAAACACAAATATGGGAGCTCTATTGTACATGTCCACTGTCAAGTTGATTTTCATTTAAGGACACATATAACATTCTATCCAATTTACAAGGCATACAGGAAAGAGTTAACAAGTAGGCCTGAGTCTGCAATCTTTAGAAGGGCCCAGCTTGCAAGCTGGATTAGATGCTGGGAATTTAAATAAATTCTAAACAGCTCCCTGTCTTGATACAGTTCAGTTCAGTTCAGTTCAGTCACTCAGTCGTGTCCGACTCTTTGCAACCTCATGAACCACAGCACGCCAGGCCTCCCGGTCCATCACCAACTCCCAGAGTTTGCCCAAACCCATATACATTGTCGGTGATGCCATCCAATCATCTTATCCTCTGTTGTCCCCTTCTCCTCCTGCCCTCAATCTTTCTCAGCATCAGGGTCTTTTCAAATAAGTCAGCTCTCCGCATCAGGTGGCCAAAGTATTGGGAGTTTCAGCTTCAATATCAGTCCCTCCAATGAACACCCAGGACTAATCTCCTTTAGGATGAACTGGTTGGATATCCTTGCAGTCCAAGGGACTCTCAAGTCTTCTTCAACACCACAGTTCAAAGGCATCAATTCTTCAGCACTCAGCTTTCTTTATAGTCCAACTCTCACATCCATACATGACTATTGGAAAAACCATAGCCTTGACTAGACAGACCTTTGTTGGCAAAGTAATGTCTCTGCTTTTTAATATGCTGTCTAGGTTGGTCATAGCTTTCCTTCCAAGGAGCAAGCGTCTTTTAATTTCATGATTGCAATCACCATCTGCAGTGATTTTAGAGCCCAGAGAAATAAAGTCAGCCACTGTTTCCACTGTTCCCCCATCTATTTCCCATGAAGTGATGGGACCAGATGCCATGATCTTAGTTTTCTGAGTGTTGAGCTTTAAGCCAACTTTTTCACTCTCCTCTTTCACTTTCATCAAGAGGCTCTTTAATTCTTCTTCACTTTCTGCCATAAGGGTGGTATCATCTGCATTTCTGAGGTTATTGATATTTCTCCTGGCAATCTTGATTCCAGCTTTTGCTTCATCCAGCCCAGCGTTTCTCATGATGTACTCTGCATGCAAGTTAAATAAGCAGGGAGACAATATACAGCCTTGTTCTCCTTTTCCTATTTGGAACCAGTCTGTTGTTGCATGTCCAGTTCTAACTGTTTCTTCCTGACCTGCATACAGGTTTGTCAAGAGGCAGGTCACGTGGTCTGGTATTCCCATCTCTTTCAGAATTTTCCACAGCTTATTGTGATCCACACAGTCAAAGGATTTGGCATAGTCAATAAAGCAGAAATAGATGTTTTTCTGGAACTCTCTTGCTTTTTCAATGATCCAGTGGATGTTGGCAATTTGATCTCTGGTTCCTCTGCCTTTTCTAAAACCTGCTTGATACAAAGTTTCCTTAAATGGTAGAGTGATTCACTGTGCCTTTTTGATTGTTTATACAATCACATAGTTCATGCTGCACATTTAATTTCCACCTAGGAGCCTAGAATTTCAACACATACTAAAAACAAGTTGCCCATATGATCTCTCTCTAATTAAAAACTTTGGAATTGAGTGATAAACCTTCCTCCTAGACAACATTTAACGCTTGTTGTCAAACTTGTCCGTGAAGGAATTAAGCATGTCCTGTGAGACTCCATTGGGCCAGGACTCTTGGAACCCTGTGCCGATTTCCTGCAGATTTTACTCCATGTGCCTTTCTATTTGCTGATTTTGCTTAGGATCCCTTTGCTATAATAAAACTAGCTGTGAATACACTCTATGCTGGTCTTCCCAACTGGCTCAGTGGTAAAGAATCTACCTGCAATGCAGGAAACGCGGATTTGATCCCTGGGTTTGGAAGATCCCCTGGTATAGGAAATGGCAGCCTCACTCCAGTATTCTTGCCCGGAAAGATCCCATGGACAGAGGGAACCTGGCAGGCTACAGTCCACAGAGTCACAAAAAGTCAGACACCGCTGAGTGACTTAGCACACACACACAATATGCTGAGTCCTGTGAGTCTTTCTAATAAACCACCAAACTTGGGAGTATTACCAGGGACCCCTGACACCCAATGATTTTTGTCTTTCTTAAGATATATAGATTTTAAATAAATATTTATTGAATAAATACTATGTGACTTGAATTATGCTATGTGAAACCAAGATAAGTTACCCAGACCTATTTTAAGAAATTCAGTTTTGTGGCTATGTCTCCGTACAGAAGTATATAAAAAGAATATCCAATTAACTGAGTCAAAGCAGAATAAAGAAGATACAGTAAGCTCTTTTCAGTGCAACTTTTGAAGATGTAGACATTTCATCTTATTCAAATATCAGGGAAGCTCAAGGCATGTTAGTTAGAGCAAGTAGATTTTGACAGGTTATGATATTTGAAGGTAAGAGAAAGAGGAGTTTTGAAGGATTTCCTTTGAAATTTTGGAAATGAATAATATAAAATACATCAAGGAAATATGACATAATAATAATTTTTACTTGTAGCACAAAGTGGGATTTTCAAATGCTCTTGATTAGAATCCTAATAATTTGAATGTCTGATTTGTAACTCATTTATATTACTGGAGTGTGTAACCATTCCCTTTCTGCAGGGGATCTTCCTGACCAGAGATCAAACCTGGGTCTCCTGCATTGCAGGCAGATTCTTTACCATCTGAGCCACCAGGGAAGCCCTTTTAAGCAAAACTTATGGGTCACTGTGTGTGTGTGTGTGTGTGTGTGTGTATTTGCTCAGTTGTGTCTGATTCCTTGCAACCCCATGGACTGCAGCCCACCAGGCTAGAATACTAGAGTGGGTTGCCATTTCCTTCCCCAGGAGATCTTCCTGACTCAAGGATCAAACCCACATCTCCTGCATCTTATATTGGTAGGTGGATTCTTTGCCACTGAGCCATCAGAGAAGCCCATGGGTGCTTATAGAAAGTCCACCAAAATTCCATGGAATTTTAAAGGCATCTCTCTAAAGCTCTCTTAAGTTTATATTCTCTTGATTTTTAATCATGTTTTTCTTTTTTGCCTCTTCTTTGTTTAGGTCCATCATGAGTGAGGAATGGGATTCAAACTCTACAGAAAGCTGGCATTACATTTGGAGTAATGATACAACACATGATCTGTACTCAGATATCAATATCACCTATGTGAACTACTATCTTCACCAGCCTCAAGTGGCAGCGATTTTCATTATTTCCTACTTTTTGATCTTCTTCCTATGCATGGTGGGAAATACAGTGGTTTGCTTCATTGTAATGAGGAACAAACATATGCACACAGTCACTAATCTCTTCATCTTGAACCTGGCCATAAGTGATCTACTAGTTGGTATATTCTGTATGCCTATCACACTGCTGGACAATATTATAGCAGGTATGTTGATCTACTCCAGTATTCTTGCCTGGAAAATCCCATGGATGGAGGAGCATGGGGGTTGGGGGGGGGGGGCTACAGTCTATGGGGTCACAAACGGTTGGACACGACTGAGTGACTTCACTTATGTTGATTTGTGTACAGCACAAAGATAATATGAAAAAAATATTTGTCCCATATCCCTGCAGCCGTGGTATGGTCATCCATTCATTTCAAACATTTAGGGAGTTCCAAGAACTTCTCCAAGTAGCTGTCCTCTTGAGGCCTACATTATAAAGGAGGATAAAAAACAACAAATAAAAAGCTATATAAACAGTCAGAGAATAAAAAGAATTATGGGGAAAAGTAAAGCAAGTGACAGAGATGAGGTGTGGGGTTCACTGAAGGTCATCCATGAATGATGACACTTCTTACTGAAGACTTTGAATTTCCTTGGCAGTTCTAAGCACATATTGTATGGTAGGAATGTCATTGAGACTATTATGGATTGTAAAGCTCAAAGTGTGGTTTCCATTAGTATGACGTCTTCAATGTAACGTAAATAGATATTTAGACCCTCTTGTGGTTAGCTGGGCTTCCCTAGTGGTTGGGAGATTTCCAACAGTTTTTGATGGAAGGCAAGCAGCAGGACCAACAATAAGTCACAGAGTGGTAGTTTCATTCATGGAGTAGTAATTTACATGTGCAACATAAACAATGGTTCAGGTGCTACCCTAGAGGACTTCTGGGTCCGTATTACCACTTCTTAACACAACATTATGGCCTTCCCTGGTGGCTCAGCTGATAAAGAATCCACCTGTAATCAAGTCCTGGGTTGGGAAGATTCCCCTGGAGGAGGACATGTCAACCCACTCTAGTTTTCTTGTCTGGAAAATCCCCATGGACAGAAGAGCCTGGCGGGCTGCAGTCCATGGGGTCTCAAAGAGTTGGACACACCTGAGCGACCAAGCACAAAATATCACATTATGTACCCCAGAAGTATAGGAATGGTGTATCTACATCTCCCGGTAGAGTTTTGGTACATAGTACCTGATTAATAAATATTTGTTGTATTAACTAATGAATAGCACTCAAGATACTCATATTCCAAATCTGTATAAAAAAATATAAAAAGTATTTAGATCAAACAAGCCATATCATGGGGCTACTGTGGTGGCTTGGGAGTAAAGAATTTGCCTGCAATGCAGGAGATGCAGAGATGTGGGTTCAATCCCTGGGTCGGAAAGATTCCCTGAAGGAGAAAGTAGCAACCCACCCCAGTAATCTTGCCCGGAAAGAAAACTGATGTTAAGTGCCATAAAAGGGAAAGAACTATGGTTTGTTGTTAACTGCTGTTTAGTCAGACACAACTGAGCAACTAAACATCAATAACAAAAGTCATATCACAGTTTTATTTTCCATTATGGCATTCAACATAGGTTTACTGAAAAATAGGAGAGTTCTCTTAAGAATTTATTTCTGTTTCTTTCCTTTCTCTGAAGTGGGAGTCAGGGAATGTTTAGAGTGGCTATTCTATCATAATACACCACATAAATTCTGTGCTTCTGTGATGCTTGTCATTTAAAAGCAATATTTATTAATGATGTACATTTTTAATATGTGCTAGACAAAAAGAGTTGATAAAAATTGTTGTCTCAATAAACTAAAGAAGTGATCTCAATATGTCCTCCATAAATATCTATAATTAAATTACTAGTTAAGTTTTTTTCATATACAGTACCCTTCCCTACCCTTGATTCCTATTCCCAGGAGGCAACCACAGTCAGCATTTTTGCCTTTATTTTTGGTAATTACTATCATATTTCTGAATAACATGTTTTTATTCTAATATATTATCCAACTGCAGATGATGCAATTTAGTTCTCATTATCCTCTTCTACCCCAAGAGATAGTTTCCCTCACCAAACTCCACTGAACTGACAGCACTAGGACAGAAGAATATAAATCCATAGAAACTGTCTGAATGTGAAATTGGAAAAACAACATGACTGGTTGAAATTAGGTATAAATGCCAACAGACACATTTATACAGAGCCACAAATATACATTCATTTTTTACCTCCCTCATTCTCTCAATATGAGCATATCATATTGTTTTTTGTTAAATCAATATTTAGGGTATGCATTCCTATTATTATATGTATCTTACCCCTGCTGAACCATGCAGAGTACTATGATAGCAACCTTTGCTCTTATACAATGTTTTTTGGTTTCCTGGATTTAATAAGAACATCATATTTTGGTTTGTTTAATGTTTTGAGTACAGCTATCAATAATGAATTCTCAGATTTTCTTCCAGGAGAGTTAAGTTTCTTGCCAATACCTTCAAACATATAAAAACACATCAAAAAGATGTAAATGAGGTGAATAATAAAGCTTCCAAAAGCCTGTTGTGGGGATTGATATGTTAATAGATGCAAAATATTTATTAGAGCATATATAATGTTGAAACTACTGTATATTATCAATATTATTATTTATTTATTTATATTTATATTTAATAATTAATTAATTATTAACATTATTAATATACTGAAAAACAAAGCTCTGAATATATTAATGAAAATAATGGGAAACATTGATTGTTCCCTGGATCTTTTAGGAAACAGTTACATGCATCTAATTTCATGTCTTTCTCCTCGAAATTTCAGTGAAATTAAAATATACATGTATGATCTCTCCAAAGACTGACTATTCCATTTCCCTTTCAGGATGGCCTTTTGGAAGTACAATGTGCAAGATCAGTGGCTTGGTCCAGGGAATATCCGTCGCAGCTTCCGTCTTTACTTTAGTTGCAATAGCAGTGGATAGGTAGGTCAACACCAAACTCTGAATCCAGAAAATTGAGTATGTCTGCAACTAATCTACATAACCAGTGAAAAATGTGTAATCCACTACATCTGGGCATATCTGCTTAAAATTGGATTCATAATATATTCCTTTATATATATATATATGTATATATATTATGTATATGTATATAGTATATGTATATATACTATGTATATGTATATATATGTGTATATATATACATATATAGTATATGTATATATATGTGTGTGTGTGTATGTTTATGTATTATATATACATAAATTGTATCCACAATATGTATCCCTTTATATATATATGTAGAGAGAGAGTGCATGCATATATACTATGTAGAGAGAGAGTGTATGTATATATACTATGTATATGTATATATATGTGTGTGTGTGTATGTTTATGTATTATATATACATAAATTGTATCCACAATATGTATCCCTTTATATATATATGTAGAGAGAGAGTGCATGCATGTGCGTGCTCAATCACTCAGTCATTTCCGATTCTTTGTGGCCACATAGACTGTGGCCTGCCAGGTTCCTCTGTCCATGGAATTTTCTAGGCAAGAATACTGGAGTGGGTTGCCATTTCCTTCTCCAGGGGATCTTCCTGACCCAGGGATCGAACCCATGTCTCCTGCATTGGCAGGAGCATTCTTTACCACTGCACCACCTGATAAACCACACACACACACACACACACTAAGAGCTCAGTAATAAAATTAAACCAATAACGTTTTCATATTTTAAAATTAAATAATTAGAGATGATGCATGTCTTAGTTTGGCCTGCTATAACAAGGTATAATATATTATTTGATGAATGAATAAATGAAAAAATAATACTTGAAGTTTCCATATTTGGTTTACAAAAAGAGCAAAAAATAGAATAGCACCTATGAAATTATCCATAATTTAAGGGTGAGTAAATGGGAGAATTCACTGATTAGAAGACTAGATGAAAACTTGGAGGTTAAGACAGAAGACCTATCACTTCATGGCAAACAGATGGGGACAAAGTGGAAACAGTGGCAGATTTTATTTTCTTGGACTCCAAAATCACTGTGGATGGTGACCACAGCCACGAAATGAAAAGATATTTGCTTTTTGGAAGCTACGAGGGAAGCCCCATGACAAACCTATACAGTGTATTAACAAGCAGAGACATCACTTTGCGGGCAAAATCCATATGGTCCAAGCTACAGTTTTTCCAGTAGTCCTCTAGGGATGTTAGAGTTGGACCATGAAGAAGCCTGAGAGCCGAAGAATTGATGCTTTCGAACTGTGCTGCTGGAGAAGACTCTTGAGAGTTCCTTGGACTGCAAAGAGATCAAGCCAGTCAATCCTAAAGGAAATCAACCCTGAATATTCATTGGAAGGACTGATGCTGAAGCTGAAACTTCAATACTTTGGCCACCTGATGTGAAGAGCTGACTCATTGGAAAACACTCTGACGCTGGGAAAGATTGAGGGCAGGAGGAGAAGGGGGAGACAGAGAGTTAGATGGTTGGAGAGCTTCACTGACTCAATGGAGATGAATTTGAGCAAACTCTGGGAGATAGTGGAGGACAGAGGAGCCTGGCGTGGTGCAGTCCATGGGGTCGCAAAGAGCTGGACACGACTGAGCAACAACAAAAACAACAAGACCTTACATATGCTTGAAGGAGTTGTAAAGAAAGACAACAGAGCAGTCAAAGCTCAAGCTAACTAGTCATTATATAAAGATATTAGATAAATTAGTTTGGGTTGCTTCTAAGCCACTTAAAAACTGTTTCCTTACCTGCAGATCCAGAGAACAGTAAGTTTCATAACATTTTAGTTTTATAGAGTCATCACAAAAATCCAAGAAAATTCAATAGATGATAATACCCTGAAAAATATGTTGTACAGTTGCATAACTGTATGGTTATCTTATACTGGAGAAGGAAATGGCAACCCACTCCAGTATTCTTGCCTGGAGAATTCCATGGAAAGAGGAGCCTGGCGGGCTATAGTTCATGGGGTCACAAAGAGTCAGACACGACTGAATGACTGAGCACATGGTTATCTTATAACGAACATAATGAATATCAATAATAACATTAAGAATCACATGGACAAAAATTAATAGCAGTAAAATGAACCAGGGTTACTCTTCATATTGATGTTGAATTCTCAGGCTCCTTAGAAGATATAGAACACCAGGAAGGTGTATAAACAGAACTCATAATTGGAAACTCTCAGACCCTTATAGCCACCAAAACACTTGGTGGCTCAAAACAGCAGTGTTTTACTACTTCCCACAGCTCTGTAGATTGGCTGGGTGCCTCTGTGTAGTTCTCCTACTCTATGTCTTATAGCTGAAATCACTCATGCTTCCACTTATACCATGCTTGCTAATGTTCAACTAACTGGCCAAAGCAAATTGCCTCTCCAAGCACACAGATCATGTGGGAGGGGACCACAGAAGGGCATGAAGGAGGGTATAAGAATATGGGCTCTGGAGCCAAACCACATGTGCAACAATCATGTGTGATTATGGACAAGAATTTGTACCTTTTCTAAGCCTTTTCTCCATAAAAGGCTTAAAGACACAATCCATGCAAACCAATGGAAAGGACCCTAGAACAGAATATTAAATGTTCAATATGGGCTGGTTAACACTAACATTTTTATTATATCTTTAAAAATGTTATTGGAGTAGAGTTGATTTACAATGTTGTGTTAATTTCTGCTCTACAGCAAACTGAGTCAGTTGTAAACACATATACACACATCCATGCTTTTTTCCTAAAAGTTTATTGTATTTATTTACTTAATTTACTTTTTGGCTGTGCTGGGTCTTCGTAGCTGTGCATAGGCTTTTCTCTAATTGCAGCGAGTGGGGCGACTCTTCGTCGTGGTTCACAGGCTTCTCGTTGCAGCAGCTTCTCTTGTTTCAGAGAACAGGATCTAGGTGCGCAGGTTTTAGTAGCTGCGGCATGCGGGTTCTGCAGTTGTGGTCCACAGGCTCTAGAGCGCTGGCTCAGTAGTTGTGAAGCACCAGCTCAGCCACTCTGCGGCATGTGGGATCCTCCCGGACCAGAAATCAAACCAGTGTCCCTTGCATTGCAAGATGGATTCCTAATCCCTGGACCGCCAGGGAAGCCGGAGTACTTTTACTATTAATAGTGTCTGATATACTCCACTTATTCATATTTTGAGTTGAAATTAATCTCATATATTAATTACAGAAAATGCCTCTCTCCTGATTCTCACTTCCTACGTTTTTAGGGAGAACGTGGATGGAAGACTGTAATTACTTAAATTGAATGACTGACTCAGCCAGACGTTATGAGGCAGCCCTTCACTGATATTTGCCTTTAATTACAGGTTCCGGTGTGTTATCTACCCTTTTAAACCAAAGCTCACTATCAAGACAGCGTCTGTCATCATTATGATTGTCTGGGTCCTGGCCATTGCCATCATGTCCCCGTCTGCAGTCATGTTACACGTACGGGAAGAAAAAAATTACCGAGTGAGATTCAACTCCCAGGAGAAAACCAGTCCAGTCTACTGGTGCCGGGAAGACTGGCCAAGTCAGGAAATGAGGAGGATCTATACCACAGTGCTGTTTGCCAATATCTACCTGGCTCCCCTGTCCCTCATTGTCGTCATGTATGGAAGGATTGGAATTTCACTGTTCAAGAGGAAGGTGCCCCACACAGGCAAACAGAACCAGGAGCAGTGGCAGGTGGTATCCAAGAAGAAGCAGAAGGTCATTAAGATGCTCCTGACCGTGGCCCTGCTTTTCATTCTCTCCTGGTTGCCCCTGTGGACCCTGATGATGCTCTCGGATTATGTTGATCTGTCTCCAAGTGAACTGCAGGTCATCAACATCTACATCTACCCTTTTGCACACTGGCTGGCCTTCTGCAACAGCAGCGTCAACCCCATCATTTATGGTTTCTTCAATGAAAATTTTCGTCGTGGTTTCCAAGATGCTTTTCATCTCCAGCTTTGCCAAAAAAGAGCAAAGTCCAAGGAAGCCTACACTCTGAGAGCTAAAAACACTATGGTCATCAACACATCTCATCTGTCAGCGCAGGAATCGACAGTTAAAAACCCACATGAGGAAACTGTGCTTTGTAGGATAAGTGCTGAAAAGCCCTTACAGGAATTAATGATGGAAGAATTAGGAGAAATTACCAGTAGCAATGAGATGTAAAAAGAGCTGGTGTGATTATTTTAACTCTGCTGTGTGATATACGTTGAAATATTGTTGATTTCTTTGGCTTCGTACTTCAGTTCTATGAATGTTAGAAACCCTCTCTGGGAAAAAAGTAAACAAAATGAACCGGTGGAGAGGGAGGTGGGAGGGGGGATCGGGATTGGGAATACATATAAATCCATGGCTGATTCATATCAATGTATGACAAAACCCACTGGAAAAAAATAATAATAATAATAATAAAAAATAAAAAAATAAATAAATAAATAAAATATATACAGAAACTTATACACAAATTGGCATGGATAAATCTATTTTCTAGGACCAGTTTTCAAAGCCTGATCTTTTCCAACTTTGCTATATAAGTCAAGCAAGTGTTTTATGTGTATATATATATATATATATATATGCAACACACATACACACACTTTCATCAAATGGGGATAAATGGGCAGTTCTTTGCATGAGAGCACGTTTTGCAAATTCTCCTTTTGCTTTTGAATTGGAAATTTTAGACTACAGAACTATTTATCTGTGTGTGCTTTTAAAATGTACTCAGCTTTCTTAGAAATAAGAACCACAATAGCAAATAAAGGGACATTGTGTTTCTTTGTATTTAAAGGTTGACTTTTTCCTTTTAAAAAGTACAAAGTTGGTAACTATTGCTCCAAATGAGTTATTGTTGGGTTTTACTACTTTTGTAAATGAATTTAAGCCCTAACTGAACCCACGTTTCTTGTAGAGATGATTCAGGATCCCAAGTTGACCTCCTTTCTAATAGAATCTCTGACATAA
Source organism: Dama dama (assembly GCF_033118175.1). Classification (NCBI taxonomy): domain Eukaryota; kingdom Metazoa; phylum Chordata; class Mammalia; order Artiodactyla; family Cervidae; genus Dama; species Dama dama. The sequence continues at coordinate 28,812,911 of NC_083686.1, read as the reverse complement.
AAAAGTCAATCTTGTAATAAAGAAGCAATTGTCAGAGGAAAGCAGCTCTCTTTTGAAGGGCTTGATCAGAGATGTTCAACAGTCATCGTAAGACTCCCAGAAAGTTTGAGCTGATTATTCCAGATTTCTTACTGGGCAGAACATTTCAATCTAGAAGTCCTACTGGATTAGCAAATTAATACTGCTACTAAGAGAATGGTGAACCCCTGGATTCTGCCTGGTTAGGATTATATAGTGACAATAGTCATAAAACCTGGCTTTTATTCTGGGGTGGGATAGTCCCTAGAAAATTGGGAATTATAAAATAACAAATAGTTTTGCAAATAAAAATAAATCTCTGGGCTTGGACCTATCACGTTTTCTCAGGCTGTAATATGGTTCAAAGTAAAAGCTTTCCAACACTATAGGCCTTTGAGAAAATAATTGTTTCAATTGGGTTTATGCTATGTGATATTTAAATCTGTATGTGTTACATATTTCCAAAACCTTTTTTGAATTTCATTATTTCTTCTATATCATGTCATCTATGTGTTATGAAGAACTTATTTGGGACTTCCTCAATAACCACTTTTCTGATTATAAAATAATAAAAATTACATTATGAAATATAAAAAGTTATTATCAAAACAACACCTGTTACTAGTAGAGTTTTCATGAAAAACAGAATGGAACAAAAATTGCATGTAATTCCTCTTCAAGGGAAAAATAAAACAGTGAAAACACTATGTAGATAAGCATCCTGTATGTACGTCTTTGCCAAGATTGATTATTCAGGAATGATTATTTTACCATTGTCTACCTTACAATATCATTAATACATATTAAATTTCTACAATTGTGCTACTTTAATGGTGAAAAATCATTTAAATTTGTGGTTTTGATTATATTGTTCCATGTTTCTTATTATTTTGTATTTATTCCTCTTCCCATTCATTGGCCATTTTCCCACTGTAGTTTTGTGGTTGTCTTTTATCTATTACTATGCACTTTGGGGGGCTTCCCTTGTAGCTCAGTTGGTAAAGAATCTGCCTGCAATGCAGGAGACCTGGGTTTGATCCCTGGGTTGGGAAGATCCCCTGGAGAAGGAAATGGCAACCCACTCCAGTATTCTTGACTGGAGAATCCCATGGACAGAGGAACCTGATGGGCTACAGTCCATGGGGTTGCGAGAGTTGGACACGACTTAGCGACTAAATCACCACCAGGCACTTTTTGTATCAACCATCAATAACAGGCAGACTTGGTCTTTTAAAAAAAAACAAACAAACATAAAAATGGTGTCTTTTCTCAACTTAAAAGCCATTAATCATTTCTTTTCAAATTAGGGGGGAAAAACCCACCAACAACAAACTCCTTATCAGGACTTACACACCTTTAGTTTTCTGCCCTCTGTCCACCTCTTAATCTTGTCTCATACCCTACACTCCTCATTCGCACTACCCGGGCTTGGGTTGTTACATTAGTCACTCATTTGTGTCCAACTCTTTGTGACCTCATGCACTATAGCCCACCAGGCAACTCTGTCCATGGGATTCTCCAGGCAAGAATACTGAAGTGGGTAGCCATTCCCTTCTCCAGGAGATCATCCCAACCCAGGGATCAAACCCAGTTCTCCTGAATTTCAGGCAGATTCTTTATTGACTAAGCCACCAGGGAAGCGCCCTCCCTGCCCGTATGTTTCTCTGTCTTTACCAAGTTCTTTAATGCTTCTAGATTGCACCTGTTTCCTTCCTGCTAGAAACATTCTTCCCATTGGCTTCCATGGGTTCTCTCATCCTTTAGGACTCAAACTAAACCTCACCTGAGCCCTGTTTATTCCTTCAGAGTAATTCTCATTATCTGTAATTATCTTTGGAATTCTTTTATTTACTTGTTTATTATCCATATTCTCTACCAAAAGGTACACTCTATAAGGGCAAGAATTCTGTCTTGTATATCACTGTGTTTCCATTGCCTGGCCAAGTGTTTGGCACATAATGGATGAATAATAAATATTTATTGAACAAATTAATTAATTGCAAATATTTTCCAGTTAAAATTTGCATTCTAATTTACCTATGATTATTATATTTTATTTTTAGATAATGAGAAAATTTCAGAATATAATAGAAACATTGGATAATGTAGAAAAACATGTGAAGTAAAATGATTTCTTATCTGGTTACCTAGTGGTAGCCATTCTTGCTATCATTTGGGGGCATATTTACATGCTTTCTTTAATAAAGTTATGATTCTGGGACATGTACTTTATAACTTCTTATTCATTTAGTATATCAAGAACACATGTCCATGTTGTTTAATATTCTTCAAATATCCATTCCTTAATTTACTAAATTTCCTCTCTGAGGCTGAAAATATAAGCTATTTCCTAAATCTATAAAACGATGCAGTTATGTGTACCTTGTATAATACTGGGCATATTTATAATTATCTTAGAATAGACATATAACAATGCAACTGCATGGCCAAATGCAGGTACATTTGATAATGTTTTAATACACATTGTCAAGTATTTCTTAAATAGGCTTTAATATTTCATACTTCCCTTAGTGTGGTATAACTCAGCTATCCAGAAAGCCTACCCCACTCCAGTATTCTTGGGCTTCCCTGTGGCTCAGCTGGTAAAGAATCTGCCTGCAATTATCTTGCAGACCTGGGTTCGATCTCTGGGTTGGGAAGATGCCCTGGAGAGGGGAAAGGCTACCCACTCCAATATTCTGGCCTGGAAAATTCCATGGACTGTACAGTCCATGGGGTCACAGAATCAGACATGACTGAGTGACTTTCACTTTCACTTTAGTGGTGTAACAGGGTTTGCTCACTCACACACTTATAAATATGGCATATTCCATAGAACAAAATTGTCTTGTCAGTTTGGTAAGAGAGAACTTGTATACCTATGTTTGTTTCATTTCACTGTTATGCAGCCGGACATTAAAATAATCTTCATTTAATTTGATTCATTTGTATTCACTTATCTGCACTTGTATTTGTAGCAGAAGAAAACATTTCCCTTATCTTTTTAGTTCATTGGCTGATCTATAATTAAATTGACAAAAGACAGTACAGAGGGAAACAAATGTAATTACATATGTATGGGAGCTCCATGACGACATGAGAGGCTCCTGGAGAGTCAGGCAACTGAGGCTTTTATGCCATCCTGGACTAAGGAGAAGAAGGGTAGGGGACGGAACGTCAAAGGAGAGGAAGATAATTCACAGGAAAATGGAAAGAGAAAATATTTGTTAAAGAAATGTTTGTCACATCTTGCAAAGTCTTTTTTATGTTAAAATATATATATATATATATATGTATATATCAGTTCATATATATATATATAAATATATATATATATATATGTATATATCAGTTCAGTTCAGTTCAGTTGCTCAGTTGTGTCCAACTCTTTGCAACCCCATGGACTACAGCACGCCAGGCCTCCCTGTCTATCACCAACTCCCAGAGTTTACTCAAACTCACGTTCATTGAATCGGCGATGCCATCCAACCATCTCATCCTCTGTTGTTCCCTTATATATATATATGTATATATATGCTTACAATAGCTCTTTTCCTGGTAGGCTCCAATCTAAATTATTTTAGGCAGTTAAGGGAGAGATAAAAAATTCTTCTTGAATCTGTTGGGCCTTTATCATGTTCAGCTTGAAATAACCCACCTGCTACAATGGCATATTCTGGGGTGGCCTCCTCTGAAGCCCATCATATTCACTTGTATCTCTTTCTTAGTCAATTCCCTCTTCCTGTTCTTTGCTTCCTTTTTGGTTAGATTATTTGATTTTTTTCTCAACAGTGTATAAAAGTGCTCCGTAACTCAGGGTATTAATCTTTGACTATCAGACATGTTTCAAACATTTTTTCTATTTGATGTGTGACTATGTACGTGTATATGCATATATATGAGGATAAAGTTTAAGCCACTATGACAGAATCCTGAAATACACTGGATTCTTAAAGGATATAGATGTTAATTTTGTGCTTGATGTTAGCAGTCCAGCTCAATGGGGACCTTATTACCACATAGTAGCAATTTTACAGATGAGGAACTGACTTCACAGAGGTAAAGGAGTTGTTCAGTGTTGCAGAACAAGTGACTCATGGAGCCAAATTCTAACCCATTTCAGCATTTAATGAATATTTATTATGTGGCAGACACTACATTAAGCTCTTTACAGGAATCATCTCATTGAATCCCTATATACTAGGAAGTAAGTTTTAATATTCACCTTTTCAAACAGACACAAAGACTGAAGCTTTCAAATATTAACATAGGGAATATTTAAGAATATTTATTCAGGATACAGATTGTCTAGGGTTGCATCTTGGCTCTGCCATCTAGATATCAGTTCCTAAAATTCTCAATAACTCAGTTTCCTCAACTGTAAAATGGACATAATAATAGAATCATTTGGAAATTTAATGCAATACCATATGTAAATAGATTAGAACTATACCTAGTATTCTTCCATTTATTAAGAGGAAACACAGTTTGTATCTGCCTAATGTCTGTAGTCAATTTTTAAGAGGCTTATTCCTACTTAGGTAAAACTCAGAGGTTAAAGATAACTGTTCTAAACTGGCTGCTTGGATAATAACCATAAAAAACAAACAATATAAAAACTCAATCTTTTATTGCAACTTATGTACTAGAAAATAAATATAATATGCATCATGATTCTCTACTTTGTTGCTTTCTTATATATTTCTAACTAGCTTTCTTTTTCAAGCAGTATTTTTTTTTCAAAAAGATATTTACCTCATCACAAAATGAATTATCTTCTACATATGTCTTCCAAAGATGTTTCCATGTAAACAGATAGTTCTCAAGTATACATGTTCACAAACAGTGGGGAAATAATGGAATGGTACTGCAGAATAACACAATGATGATTGAACACAGCAATGTAAAAGTAAAAGCCTAGTGGGCTACAGTCCATGGAGTTGCAAAAGAGTCGGATACAACTTAGCGACTAAACAACAATAACAACAGTATTTTCTATTCAAATTCCATTTATAAGATTATAACCCAGATATAACTAGGACCTTATAGTTATATATTGATTACAACATTGTATTGTTCTTGTTTTATTTCAACCTTGGGGCAGGATTCAACACTTTTCTTCACTTCCTAAAATAAATCCTCACAATAATTGCAAAATATATACCAGTCACATTTCACATCAGAAAAATAAAGCCCAGAGAGATCAAATAAGGTTACTCAACAAACAAATTTGAAACTGGTATTTAAATTCAGGAGTGCTGAACGCCAAAACCCATAAAATAATTGGTTTAAAAAAAAGTATTTTATGAATTCTTGTTTGCAAACAAATCTTAAGTAAAAATGGCATTTGCTTTTTCAAGGCAGCTTGATGTAGATAAAAAGCACAGACTGGAATCTGAGGCAGTGGAATTTTAACTCTGCAACTTGCTAGCTGCATAACTATGGGAAATTTACTAAGATATTCTAAGGACACACTTTCTTTATGGATGAAAAAGAACATATTTATCACATTATTTATAGAAAGTAGTACAGTGTTTGATACATATGGGAATTTGTGGCCTTTATCAGTTTAAGTAGCAAATAATTTCAAGATATTTGATTTTGTATGTGTGTAAGGCTGTAACAACTTAAGCCCAGAGAGCTGAGACAATAGTAAAAAGATAATTCACCACGTTTATCAATACTGAAAAGCCTTAAGTAGACTTACTCAAAATAAGTAAATGCTTTTCCGTCTTAAGTACTTAAAATCAGCCACATTCATCATCTTGTAACTTTCAAAGAAATGTTACATTTTTATATTTATGAAATATCAGTTCTTTAAAGAAAATGATGCTTTGTAGGTTCAGATGAGTTGGACTGAGTGTATTGCACCCATTGTCAAGGTACAGTTCATGAGCTTTAGGCAGTAAATAGAATATGTGTTGTTGTTGTTTAGTTGCTGAGTCTAGCCTGCCAGGCTCCTCTGTCCATGGGGTTTTCCAAGCAAGAATTTTGGAGTGAGTTGCCATTTCCTTCCCCAGGGAATATGGACTTCCCTGGTGGCTCAGAGGTAAAGAATCTGCCTGCAATACGGGAGACTTGGGTTTGATCCATGGGTCAGGAAGATCCCCTGGAGAAGGAAAAGCAACCCACTCCATTATTCTTGCCCAGAAAATTCCATGGATGGAGCTACAGTTTGTGGGATCCCAAAGAGTCAGACACAACTGAGAGACGAACACTTCTTTTTCTCCAAGGAATCTTCCCGAGCCAGGGATCAAATCCATGTCTCCTGCATTGGCAGGCAGATTCTTTACCCCTGAGCCACCAGGGAAGCCCTTAGGCCAGATAAGTCCTGCCCCAAAGACTATAAACTTTTCTCTGAACAACCTTGAACCCTTTCACACCCCTGTGTTTTTGCTCATGATGTGATCACTTTAACAAACAAACAAAAAATGTTTAAGGAAAATGATAAAGTGTGTTTCTTAAAAAAATTAGAAAACCCAAAGACTAGTCTAGCTTTTCATTATACAGGCAAAATGAGTGGGTCAGAAAATACATTCCATCTGCAGTAACCACATAATTTACCAATTTTACTGCCATTTACTGCTCCCCTGTCTAATGGCAAACTTTCTACTTGTGCATCCTTCTCACTTATTCAAGAGCTTCCCTCCCGTGATTATGCATCATAAATTCCCTATCTCATTCTTTACTGGATCATGTCTTGAGAATCAAAAATACTGTAGTGGGCTTCCCTGGGAGCTCAGTGTTAAGGAATCTGACTGGCAATGCAGGAGACACTGGTTTGATCCCTGATTCAGGAAGATTCCACATGTAGCAGGGCAACTGAGCCCGTGCACCCCAACTATTGATCCTGTGCTCCAGAGCCTGGGTGCTGCAACTATTGAGCCCATGTGCCTTGACTACTGAAGCCTAAGCACCCTGGAGTCTGGGCCCTGGCACAAGAGAAGCCACTGCAATGAGAAGCCCCAGCACCACAACTAGAGAAGAGCCTTCTCTCTCTGCAACTAGAGAGAAAGCCTGGGCAGCAATGAAGACCTAGTACAGCCAAAAATAAAAATAAATAAATTAAAATTTAATTCAGAAAATACTATATTATCTGCAATTCTAAAATCAAAGACAAAAATTTTCTCCTGAGTGCTCATCTTTTTCCTAGTCTTGCTTCACTTTACAGCAAAATTCACAAAGAGGTATTTTTAAAGTCAGTGTCTACTTTCTTTGCCTTTTCATGCTGTTCATGGGGTTCTCACACCAAGAAGGCCGGAATGGTTTGCCATTCCTTTCTCCGGTGGGCCACGTTTTGTCAGAACTCTCCACCATGACCCATCTGTCTTGGGTGCTCCGGCAGAGCATGGTTCATCGCTTTATCAGGTTATGCGAGCCCCTTCACCATGACAATGCTGTGATCCATGAAGTTGTCAACTCCAATACTTTGGCCACCTGATGCGGAAAACTGACTCATTGGGAAAGACCCTGATGCTGGGAAAGAGTGAAGGCAAAAGCCGAAGTGGGCAACAGAGAATGAGATAGTTAGATAGTATGACCAATTCAATGGACATGAATTTGAGCAAACTCCAGGAGACAGTGACAGACAGGGACGCCTGGTGTGCTGCAGTCCATGGGGTCGCAAAGAGTCAGACACAACTTAGAGACTGATCAACAACAAGGTATTGTTTTTAGTTATTCTCCATGGAGACCACTTCAATCAATCTCTCATCTCTTCCACTCCACCGAAAATGCTCTGGTCAAGGTAGCATTGACCGCCCTGGTGCTATCCAGTGGCCATGATAAGGCTACGATCAGGTCTTATTTTACCAGACCACTTGTCAGCATTTTTGCCAACTTATCATTCATTCCTTCCTTCTGAAAACACTTTCTTCACTTAGCTTTTGAATCATTACTACCAAGGAATTTATCTTCTACCTTACTTACAACATATTCCCATTGTCCTTTCTGGGACCTTTCTCCTGTTGGAGATCAGGAACTCAAATATTTCTGCTGAGACTTAAATTTCATGTGCTGAATGAAAGAAAATTTATTTGGTAGTTAACAGAGTGATATGATGAATGCTGTGGATGATGTGATTAGCAGATGAAGATTTTTTCAGCTTAGTGAAAGTAATAATAAAGGACAAAGGCTCAAATCAAGAAAAGCCTTTCTAAATTGTTTTAGTGGGGTGCTGTTATTAAAATGAAGAGAAATAGTCTAAGGCTGACAGAAAAATCAATAATATTTGGAAACTAATAGGCAGTGGGAGGAAAAAAATAAAATATTTAAACAGTTATATTGATAAACTAATCTGAATATCTTCTCAGCATGGTTTGGAATATTTTTAGAAAATGCTTTATTATTTTAAATACATAAAAGAGTGATCAGGGCAAATAATTTGTAACGGAAATCCCTTGGTCAATGAGGATTAAAGTAACAAATGTGTTTTGGCATATTGTGGTTTGTGGAAGAAATAAATTGAATTCATTTTTGTGGAAGACAGTGGCTCAGTTGTGTCTGACTCTTTGCAACCCCATGGACTGTATCCTGCCAGGCTCCTCTGTCCATGGAATTTTTCAGGCAAGAATACTGAAGTGGGTAGCCTTTCCCTTCTCCAGGGGATCTTCCCAACCCAGGGATGGAACTCAGGTCTCCTGAATTACAAGTGGATTCTTTACCATCTGAGTCCCCAGGGAAGTTCAAGAATACTGGTGTGGGTAGCCTATCCCTTCTCCAGGGGATCTTCCCAACCCAGAAATCGAACCAGGATCTCCTACATCACAGGCAGATTCTTTACCAGTTGAGCTACCAGGGAAGCCCAGAAGACTTTATACATTGGATTAAAAAGGAAAGAGATACACTTTCATAGAACCCCATGTGGCCTTGTTAGGAAAGCAGGGGCATTCGTTATTGTTATTTGTTGTTGTTTAGTTGCTAATTCTGTCCAACTCTTTTGCAATCCCTAGGACTGTAGCCCACCAGGCTCCTCTGTCTATATGGATTTCCCAGGCAAGAATATTGGCGTGGGTTGCCATTTCCTCCTCCAGGGGATATTCCCGACCCAGGAATTGAACCCATGTCTCCTGCATTGACAGGCGGATCCTTTACCACTGAGCCACCAGTGTAAACAGGTTTTGGCAGGAAGGAGCTCTCTGCAGGAGGCATTTTTCTGCCTTGTCACTAACCTTAAACACTCGCCCCACCCTCCCACCCATGCTGTACTCATCTAGCTCTAGCACACGTTTCATATCTTTTGATCACCCAATTTCTTGCCTAACCTGTTGCTTCTTCTGACCAAAGAAACAGAAATGATGAATAAGTAATTAACAGATGACTAGATCTCTTCCTAGCCTGCCTTTCAGTAATATCTAGAACAATCTGTGTGAACAAGATAGCATCTAAAGAAAAATGACAAGACATCAACAAGCCTGCCCAGAAGCCTGCATGCAGAGGGGAGGTTACTACTCTGACCTTGTCTCAGTGATTACTTGTGTCTCTTTAAAAGGCTTCATGGCCAAGCAGAATCTTCATCATTTTTTTTCAATTCCCCAGACTGCCAGCACTCTGATTAAAAGCAACTAGTCTTTCTAACCACATTGACTTCCCTGGTGGTTCAGTGGTAAAGAAGCCACCTGCCACGTGGGTTTGATCCATGATCCAAAAAGATCCCCTGGAGAAGAAAATGGCAACCTACTCCAGGATTCTTGCCTGGAGAATCCCATTGACAGAGGAGTCTACAGTCCATGAGGTTGCAAAGAGTTGGACACGACTTAGTGACTAAGAAGCAATCCTTTCTACCAACACACCTCTCTCACACACACACACCTTTCATATTGAATTAAATTGTGCCTAACAGCTAATTTCAGAACAGAATCTGATAAAATCAGAGAAATACAAACTTCTCTGTGCCTGTCCTCTCTGGGATGTTTTCTTCAGTGTCCTAATATTCACTGCTATGAAAGATGGAGAATGAGAATTAAATTTCCTATAGAACGAAATTTTTAATTTTTCTAAGGTTAGGTTAAATAAACATCATAGAACCACAGGTGGTTATAAGCACTCTGATTTCACATAAGAAAAACAACTGATGGATATGAAAAAAATGAAAAATGTGAAAGTGTTAGTCACTCGGTCACGTCCAACTCTTTGGGTCCCCATGGACTTTAGCCCACCAGGCTCTTCTGCCCATGGGATGTCCCAGGCAAGAATACTGGAATAATGCAGGTGGACTCTTCCCTGTCTGAGCCACTAGGGAAACCCAATCAATGGATGTGAAGAAACTTGAAATCATGTGCTCAAGGTGATCAAGTCAAAGTTGCTTGGCTGGCCATTGCTGGCTGTCAGTGGAACTCAGTGTGATGCATCTACAAGAAAAACAGGGCAACAAAGGAGAGTGTTTTGCTGGGAGCTTTCTGATGAAGGTGAGCAATTTGCAAAATACATCCCAAGAAAGGTTATAGAAAGAGAGAAGAGTGAAATAATTGGGCAGCCTTTTGATCAGACCTACCCCACCATTTAAAATGAAGAGTGACGTATGTCAACTGATACTTGCTGGACTTCTATTCAAACCCTGAATTTTAACTTTTGTCCTTGAGAATCTAACAAACCACATGAATACTAATGTCTTAAAATTTTATAGCCTTATGCCTTATGTCTATAGCATTTCCCCATCCACTTCAGTGGAGTAAAACCTGGATTATTTAACCGCTAAATAATTTCACAGTTAGTTCTCTATTGTTTAACACTCATGCTTGAGAAGCCGAAGTAACATACTACATGAAACAAGAATGTATAATACATTTTTAAAAATTGAAAATATGTTGTGTTTAAAGTATTTGAAGGAATAAATCTGATGATCTTCCTTGTATCTCATAATAACATTGAATTTTAATACAAAACATATTTTGCAAAAAGAAATAAATGTATAACATTACTGAGGACAGGAAGAGGTAGTTAGCCTATAAAGTATTTTTGTAAATATATAGAAGATGGTAAACAGAATCACACTGATGGATGAACCACAAAAGAATACAGAATGTACAGAGAGGAAGACTGCAGAGAAGTGAGAAATGTTTTTCCTGAAAAAGAAAGGTTTATAGGTCCTGACAACCCACCCATCATGCTTCATATCCTCTCCTACCTCCAAATACAGAAGCATTTGCCTGTAAGCTAAATTGACAGTTGCATTATGTGTACACTGCTGAAACAGAAATACAAACTAAAATATTTTAATTTAAATTTTAATTTTAAATGTGTTGAAATAAGATACTTTAAGATTAACACCCTACAAATTCAAACATAAAATCAGATTTTTTAAAACTTTCTATTTCACATTGGAGTAAAGCAGATTGACAATGTTGTGATAATTTCAGGCGGACAGCAGAGCGACTCAGCCGTACATACACATGTATCTTTCCCCCACAAAACTCCCCTCCTATCCAGGCTGCCACGTAACATCGAGCAGAGTTCCATGTGCTATACAGTAGGTACTTGTTGGTCATCCATTTTAAATATAGCAGTGTGTACGTGTCCATCCCAAAGTCTCTACTATTTATGGTAACCATAAATTCATTTCTAGGCCTGCGAATCTGTTTCCGTTTTGTAAAGTTTTGCAGATTTTTGAAAGAAACATAAAATTGATGAAATTCCATAGGATGTAATACATCATGGACTATAGAAGATGGATACACCAGTTCTCACTCTGTCCTAGATTCACTACTGTCTAGAAAGTTTCCTACAGAAGCTCTTCTCACCTCACACTCCCTGCCCCACTCCCCAGTCCTATCCCAAGACAGAGGGCTTTCCCCTCAGATGGCCTTCCTCTTCTTCGTTTTGTTTTGCTTCAGTATACTTATCCCTGGTTGCTCAGATGGTAAAGAATCTGCCTGCAATACAGGAGACCCAGATTTGATCCCTGGGTTGGGAAGATCCCCTGGAGAAGGAAATGGCAACCCACTCCAGTGTTCTTGACTAGAGAATTCCATGGACAGAGGAGCCTGGCGGGCTATAGTCCATGGAGTTACAAAGATTAGGACACAACAGAGCAACTAACACTTTCACTTTCCATGTGCCATAGTTGGTAAGGGTGAAACTAGAAAAAAAGAGAGTTTTTCTCATCTACGCCAGTGCTATTTGATTGTTATCATTTCTATGGAGATAACATAAGTAAGGCCAAAGAGATCCTTCCAGGAGGCAAGTATTTGAATTTTGTCCCAAGTGGCTCAGATGGTAAGGAATCTTCCTGCAATGCAGGAGACCTGGGTTTGATCCCTGGGTTGGGAAAATCCCCTGGAGAAAGAAATGGCAACTCACTCCAGTATTCTTGCATGGAGAATTCCATGAACAGAGGAGCCTGGCAGGCCCCAGTCCATGGGCTCACAAAGAGTCAGATGCAACTGAAGCAATTCAACACACACACAGTCCTCTTAAAGGTTAAAAACAGTGTCTAACTAATTATCTCTATATTCTGGCCAGCTGAGTAATTCCTTCCTGGAGCCACTGGAAAAGGCAGCCACAGGTCTTGGGTCCTGTGCACCCCTACTCTGGTGGCTGAGTTGCCCACATTGGCACCAGTCAAGTTTGGCACTTGGTCTGAAGGGCAGGGGCTTCCCTGGTAGCTCAGATGGTAAAGAATCTGTCTGCAGTGCAGGAGACCTGGGTTCGATCCCTGGGTGGGGAAGATCCCCTGGAGAGGGCATGACAACCCACTCCAGTATTCTTGCCTGGAGAATTCCATGGACAGAGGAGTCTGGCAAGCCACCGTTCACGGGGTCGCAAGGAGTCAGACATGACTGAGTAACTAATACACATACTGAAGGGCAGGGCCTGCTGACATTCTCAAAGGGTCCGGCAGGTGGCAGTGTTTCCCGCATCAGCAGAGCCTAGCAGGGTCTACACTGAGGGCTCTGGAAGGGACCCGAAGATAAATTCACCTGCCCAGATTTCGTTTGTTTTTAAACTTGCCTTTTTCTACATTTTATTTTTGAAACACTTTAGTAAAAATAAGCAAGGCAGGCTTTTGTGAAGATGGTAGAAATAACCAGATGACTCCCTTCCCATGTCACTGGATGTGCTTGACCTCCTGAGCCCCTCACTGTGATGTTCCCAGCGGAGCTGTCCTTCTAGAGACACCCAGGAAGATGATTTCCAATCCTTCACGTCCTCCACCTGTCCTGCCACCCCCAGCCAATTTGCTGCCCCACTTCCTTCAAAGCTGGCTCCCACCATTGGTCACTCTCCTCAGCTGCAGTTCTCCTGGGAGAACCGAGCACGCTTCCTGGAGGAGGCTGTGAGGGAGACCAGGTCATCTGAGAAAAAGAATAACCAATGGCCACAGCTACACGGCAAGGAAAACCCATCGGGACTGATGGAGACTTTGCCAGATCTGGGCCTGCATGGCCCACGGGCAACTACTGCTAGTTCAACTACAAGCGACAGTTGAGAAGTGTCTCATTTTCCACCCATAGCCTCCACATACATATTTCTTTCTACAGTCGGTCACATAGCCTAAAGTCTCAGTACTGGAGATATACTTTTGATTTTGACAATGGTCAGGTTTTCAAGAACTTGCTGTTAAAAATTTAAATGAGCATATGTGCTAAGTCGCTTCAGTCATGTCCGACTCTTTGAGACCGCATGGACTATAACACTCCAGGCTCCTCTTTCCATGGGATTAAGAATACTGGAGTGGGTTGCCATGCCCTCTTCCAGGGGATCTTCCCAATAGGGATTGAACCTGCATCTTTTCAGTCTCCTGCACTGGCAGGCAGGTTCTTTACCACTAGCACCATATGATGCACAGATGTATCAACCTATGAAGGCCTATGACATCTGACTGTTGTCCTGTGACTCTTGATGTATGACCCCCGACTTTTTGATGTATGACTTCTGACCTTCGATCCTTGACATTTGATCCTGGACCCTTGACCCAGCACATTTTATTACTGGCCTTTTGACCTCTGATTTTTGACCCCCAGTGAAGCAAACTATTTTGGTTAGTGAACACAAGTTCATGTGCCCAATGCACAGTGAGACTAAATAAACCCAAAACATTGGAATTTGGAGCAGAGAAAGGTTTACTGCAAGGAGATACTGAACTCTGAACTCCACAAAGTGTTTCAGCAAAGCATTTTAAAAGCCCAGGAGTGGGACAGGTATCCTAGAGTCTGAAAGGGCAGCAACTAGAGGCCCTTGATGTATGACTTCTGACCCTTGAACTGTGACCCTTGACCACCATACAAAAAGTGAAATGGTGCAGCCACCCCTATGGAAGACATTATAGCAGCAGCTCAAAAACTTTGCATAGAATTAACATGATATGTCGATTTCTGACATATGTCTTTTGAAACCATGGTTTCAAATGAATTACACTAGGTGTGAGAAGATAGCCCTTGCTTCCCCTTTTCTCTAAACATGAATATGAGCAAAGGCTATCACTGGCATCAAGGAGGAGCAAACACCAAATCTTCCTCTGTTAATACTGTGATAAGTTTCCATTGTTTATACTCAAGTATGGCTTTTCTGGCTGATGCTCAATGGCCATGCTGCATGATGTTCTCCACCACTAGAAGGGCAAATACAGAACAATGACAAAGCCATCTCTTTGCCCCTACTGTGAAGGCCTATGTCTTATTTTTTCCTCCTCTCCAAAAAGAAGAGAATCAAGATTAACTAAAAATTTAAGAAAAATACTGTATGCAGTAACATCTAATTACTATACAAGTCTATAAGTACTTAGAGCAGCTGGGAGATATAAAAGGGAGGAACAACAATATGTGCTCTGTTTTGTGTTCATTAGCTGAGCTGCTGGGTATTTGTATATGATTTAGTCTTTTTAATCCCTGACTTAATTGCATTATCTGTTTTGTGGTTGGAGCCACACAGGTTTTATTGTGAATTTCTTCCATTGTATATTTGATGACTCACCTGTGCATAAACACCAATGTGACATGCAATATTAATAGACATTAACAGCAAAATTACCATGAGACAGTTTTATCCCATTTCACACTGTAAAGTTAACAGGTGGTTTAACTTAGTGTTGCAAGTGATTTTTTTTTTCATTCTCAGAAACTTCATGAATTTGTTATTGAATATTTAATGAACTTAAGTACATAGCTTACCATCTGTGCCTCAGGTGTTTCATCTTTCAAATGACAAAATGAATGGCTTTCCTTCTATTTTTTCAATTGAAAAATCTTTCAGCTGAAATAACACATTGCAGGATAAAGCAAACCAAAAATGTGAAATTTCCTCATTGGAATGGATATAAGGCTTTCAGCCTCCTCTGCACTCACCCCCTCTTCCTCCACACTTCTAAGGGTTCCTCTCAGGACTCCCAGCTCTGGAAACACTTCTGAAACTACCAGGCTAGATCTTCTCTAAGGTTCTTTTTGGCTCTAATGTTCAGATGCTACAAAAATAGGAAGCCCAAAGCTGCAGCACATGAGGGATCATTGATATTTAACAGAAGAGAAAAAATGTGTCCATACATTTGCACTTGATGAATACTGATTAATAAAGGTGATAAATTAGAAAACAGTTTGAACCTCACTGTTTCAATGTGAGGTTCAAACCATTAAGAGGGACCCAAGAACTTTACCTTGCTGCTCAAAGTGTGGAACTATTTTATCTTAGTGTACGAGGAGCACTCTGCAATAACTCTCAACTCCGGCCACCCAGTAGAATTCACCTGAAAAGTTTTAAAGAAACACTGATCACCAACCGCAGACATTGTCTTTTAATTGGTCTATAGTGGGACATTGTTAGTTTTATAGTTCTCAGGTGATTTAAATATGCAGCTAGGGGCGAAAAACCTCATCCTAAGTAAATAATAGAACCCTACTCAAGAAACTAGAAAAATCTCTCAGGCATAACCAAACAGAAGACATGTTTCAATCCAGACCCCAGAGGAAGAGCCACGCATCGTGATAAGTGACTGAGGCACTCTGCTGAAAAGGCTACATGTCACTTATTACTGATCTGACAACCCTCAAAGGGAATAGGTGCTGGCATTCCAAAGCAAATATCCGAAGACAACAAACCTCACCTGACAAATGGATGGTTGAGTCTTGTAGAGACAGATATAAAAATATTAACTATGAAAAATGAAGATCTAGATGGCTTAGTAAGACACTTTCAAATGATTTCAGATCATAGATTATGAAAACAAATGCACTCACTGTTAGCCATGGGTAAGTGCGTCTCATAAAAGATGAAAACAACTTTTAAGTTAGGTAAGAGTTAATTTGTCCATGTTTTCTACTCAGAGATGCTAGCTTCCAACAGAGCTCCATGGAACCAACTATAGCCAAATCTTTTAGGCAATTAATTCAAGGAAACTATTGAGGTGGCACATCAGGCCACTGGTTCACCATGCCATATAGTTTAGAATGCAAGCCTTAAATCCTGGACTTATCACACCAGAAGAGGGGTTGGTGACCTCTCAGCCAGTGAATGTGAAGTGGTATAGTTGGACTGGATCCTAACCCATAGCTACAACAGGGCAGGGACTCTTGCTTCTTTAATCTTGTGGTTAAAGTTCTAAATCATGGAAGACAGTATGCCTCTCCTCAAGTCCTCGAATATGATGTCAGGGGTGACTAGATCCCTGTGCACTATTTCAGAATTCTCTGAGCAACAGTATACCCACACACATCTGATACTGCTACTCTCTGCGCATTCCTCCCTGAAGGTATTATTCCGTAAGACTGGATGTGTGTGATCTCTAGTATTTGCTTAACAAACACATTTGTTTGGAGGATTATAAAATGATCAGTAAAGGTACAAAAGAAAATTTGTAAAAAAAAAAAAAAAAAAAAAAAAAGTGTCAAAAATATCCAAACAAGACTATAAGATGGGCATTTTGGAGAATGTGATAGCTAATATTATGTGTCAACTTATCAGAGCCACAATACTGGATACATGGTAAAATATTATGGTGTGTGCCTCTGTGAGAGTATTTTTCAGATGAGATTATCATTTAAATTTGTGGATTTTGAGTAAAGCAGTTGCCCTGCATATAGTTGGACCTTATCCAATTAGTTGAAGGCATGAATAGAACAAAAGACTCACCTCCCTGAAACAGCAAATTCTTACCAGCAGATGGTTTTCCAACTTAGACTGTAATATCAGCTCTTCTCTGGGTCTTCAGTCTGCCAGCCCACCCTGAAGATTTTGAACTTGCTAGCCTCCCCCAAAAAATGTAGAGACATTACTTTGCTGACAAAGATCCATATAGTCAAAGCTATGGCTTTTCCAGTCGTCAGGTATGGATGTGAGAGTTGGACCATAAAGAAAGCTGAGTGCCCAGCCATTAAAAAGAATTCATTTGAATCAGTCCTAATGAGATGGATGAAACTGGAGCCCATTATACAGAGTGAAGTAAGCCAGAAAGATAAAGAACATTACAGCATACTAACACATATATATGGAATTTAGAAAGATGGTAACGATAACCCTATATGCAAAACAGAAAAAGAGACACAGAAATACAGAACAGACTTTTGAACTCTGTGGGAGAAGGTGAGGGTGGGATGTTTCGAAAGAACAGCATGTATATTATCTATGGTGAAACAGATCACCAGCCCAGGTGGGATGCATGAGACAAGTGCTCGGGCCTGGTGCACTGGGAAGACCCAGAGGAATCGGGTGGAGAGGGAGGTGGGAGGGGGGATCGGGATGGGGAAGACGTGTAAATCTATCGCTGATTCATATCAATGTATGACAAAACCCACTGAAATGTTGTGAAGTAATTAGCCTCCAACTAATAAAAAAATAAAAAATAAAAAAAAATTAAATTGCTAAAAAAAAAAAAAAAGAAAGCTGAGTGCCAAAGAATTGATGCTTTTGAACTGTGGTGTTGGAGAAGACTCTTGAGAGTCCCTTGGACTGCAAGGAGACCCAACCAGTCCGTCTTAAAGGAGATCAGTGCTGGGTGTTCATTGGAAGGACTAATATTGAAGCTGAAACTCCAGTACTTTGGCCACCTGATGCGAAGAGCTGACTCATTGGAAAAGACCCTGATGCTGGGAAAGATTGAGGGCAGGAGGAAAAGAGGACAACAGAGGATGAGATGGTTGGATGGCATCACTGACTTGATGGACATGGGTTTGCGTGGACTCCAGGAGTTAGTGATGGACAGGGAGGCCTGGTGTGCTGCAGTCCGTGGGGTCGCAAAGAGTCGGACAGGACTGAACTGAACAGATCCCCTGTGGGCAAAGCAAGGAGATATTTTGCAAGATAAATGGCATTTTTACTTTACTTCCTCACTGCCTCTCCCTCTCTGATTCTGTAAAAGAAGCTGGCATCCAGACCTTGATAATGGTCTGCTGGCTTTCTGAATAAAGTCATATTTTTTGCCTCAACCCCTCGTCTCCTGATTTATTGGCCTGTCATGCAGCAAGCGAGCTTGGACTTGGTAACTATTTCTTCCATTTAGTGGTGGGTTTTATCATCTAAAAAACTCTGGATATATGCATGAGATGCTATTACCTGGGTACTTCAGAGAGGGCCACAGAGGATATGGAGAAGGGGTTTGTCTCAGGAAGACCCTATAGTGTCCTACTAGGTTTTTGGTAGACACCTTCCTCCCAACTACCCATTCCCCACAATGCTGCTGATTATTTCATTTCTACTGAGTGAATTTTGCTATGTTTTTCTACCAATATTCAAATGTGTTTTTGATATCACCCAAGATCAGTTTCTCTGGCATCAGATTCTCTGATAATCTTCCACAGTGGGAAATGTGTCCTCAAATATTCACTAGTCAAGCTAGCAATTGTCTTTCAAAGTGGCTAGAAGGAGTGGATGTCTCAGGCAGCCTTTCAGTGTGAACTCAGTGGTCTCCATGCATAGTCATTTGATTTCTACCTGTACCTGTTGGTTAATAAATAATATTTAGCTGAACTCCAGTACTGGGGATACAAAGAAGGCCTTGAAGTCTACAATGACATCCTTTCCTCTCTTCCTCCACACACCCACGACACGCTGTACTATTACAGTCTTTACTATATCAGACATTGCTGAAGCAATAGGATGAGTCATCTCATATATTCCATGGTTAATCTCCAGGAGATAGCTATCTGAGGGAATGACCAGTCAGACTATTAGAAAGGGAACTAGTGGGAGACAAAGTTCAAGTCTCACTCACTTCCTTAATCAGAGCAGCGATTTAAGGCTCTGACCAAAGCATCTGCCTCATCTCCCCAATCTCCCTCTAAGCTGCATCTACTTGATGCTTTTAATTCTTTCCCTAAATCTCTACATTACTTGCTCTTTTGGAATTCTTAATGTTTACTGCCAAGAAGACTCAAAGACAACTCCAAGTTACCATTTAGCATGGCTCATTAAAACTGTGCATGTTCTCAGAACTATAAATGTCCCAAAGAGGTAAGGCAGTAGACGGGATATAAACATTTTGCTGAAAAATAAAACAGACAAACTAAGAAGTGGAGTATTTCCTGCCACATCAGTCAACAAGGATGTCACAGTCGTTAGGGATTCTCACCTTCCAAACGTGAATTCCTGAGCCCTAAGGGCACTCAGGAAAGAGGAGAATACCTGTGATCCAGCAGTTATTAGGCTGTGGCCACTCCCTACAGTGAGCACTGAGGGACTCAGAATGTGAAAGAAAGGGCAGGAAACACTCCAGATAGCTCAGATGCGTATGAAAGGTGAGAGGGCCTACATGGGGGCTCGTTGTTAAAATGGCTCATCATGTTGACCTCACAAACAAATAATAAAATCACAGTGACGCTTGAGACTGACCAAATTGCCCAAACGACATTCTGTTTTCCGACTGGCGCCTGTTCTCAAGGCTATGAGACCACCAGATTCCAGACCTCCGGCTACGTGACCACAGGACTCAGCTACAGGCTGAAAATTAACTGTCCCTTCAGATAATTTCTCATTGGTGAGGTATAAGGAAGACCCTGTCAGAAAGGGAGGATGCTGGTTCTCCTCAGGGGCCAGTCATCCTCTCGTTTCCCTCTCATAAATTTCCCTTATCTTTGCCTGACTGCCTGGCTCGCTCTTTTTTCCTCCACACTTGCCTTACAAAAGGAATGATTTCAGGGAGCCTAGATTCTTGTATCTTTAGAAAAACACTAAATTCCTTAACTTAGGATATCTGGTTTTTAACTCACAAAAATACTTTGTATGTTCAGACGACCTGTTCTTTGTGAAAAACTTCTATATGATATGACTCCTCCCCCCACCTCCTCAGAACAGTTCTCTCAGAACAGCCTCAGAACAGGGCTTCTTGAGATGCTGTCTCCTGGGCTTCAAGTCCTAAAAATTCCCACAGAATAAAATATAATTCTCAGCCTTTAGGTTTTGACTATATTAAGTCTGCAAAACAAAATTTAAAAAAAAAACAAACAAAAAAAAACATGAGGTTTAACATAGAAAGATAATTGCTAATCACAGACACACACAAAATACCTCCAGACATCTCAAGTTAATGATTTTAGTAATCTTCTATGTATGGAAAGATGCAAAGTCTAGGCTCACAGAAATTATGCCTTTGCTTCATATTTTAACTCTCGAATGCCAGTATCCTATTTTTCACCATCCTGAATTCCACTCAGGACACACCATTAGGAACAGCTGCAGTGACTATGGCAGGCAACATCCGTTCTTCACCGGAATGGCAGACACGTTTTTGAGTTCACGTCAGCCAGCAGGTCACTCATTGCCTCCTGAATATTATTTTAGCTTCACAAGATCAAGCTTACCTCCTCTAGGTTTTCTTGCAGGTGAAAGAGCAAATACAAATTAAAAATAAGAGGCTTAATTTTCCTTGAGGAAGATAAGGGAAGAGACTTCTCACTCTCCTTTCTTAGAGCATTTTTTTAAAAACTTTTTAATAACTTTAATTAACACTTAGGAGACATACAGGTATAGGAAGTTAAAACAAATTTAAAAATGTTTATTGAGGCATAATTGATATATAACATTATTATTAGTTTCAAAGGTACAGCATAATGATTTGATATCTATATATTATAAAATGATCACCACATAAGTCTTATTAACGTATGTGATTTTTATTGCAGAGTAATATGATAGGGTAATCAATAAAAATTTTTTAAAGTAATGATTTTACATTAAGATAAAATTATATTGAAGAAGGAATTCATAGGGCCTGGACTCCATCTCAGGCCTGTCCGTGCTGATGGTGCTAGGCCGCCTCTCCAGTGGACTCTGAACTCTGTGCTTAGCACCTGTGGGAATGACAATGGAAGGATAAGACCCCATCTGGGCAGGGCAATCTTGAAGATCACATCCAGGTTACTCATTGCCTAAGAGAAAACAGACACTAATCACCCTTGCCTCTGGACAGTATCTATCGGAATGTAACCACAGGCTTATTGATTATTAACTGTTTGAACACAGAACACGTGAATGATGGGGTTATTGTGATTGTATTTACCCTTCCTTTGTAAGCCTCAAGGGATTTGGGCTGGAGGGTTTGGACACGTACACATGGGGTATAAAAGATTTTCACAAATGCTGGTCGGGGCCCTTGGCTTAGAGGAAACTCTGCCTTGGGCCCGCTGGTGTAATAAACTGCACTCCACTATCTGCGTTGTCCTTCTGAGTGAGTTTCTTTCCCGGAAAGCATGGCTATAACAATATGGAAGAAATGGAAAGGAAATAAAGTGGAAGGTAAGAAGGAATTTTCTTTAGAAAACTTTACATTGTAAATTCTTCCTCTGTCTCTTTGAAATGTATGCAAATCATTTTAAGAGCTAAAGAAATCTCTTGCTGTTTTACAACTCAGGAATGTCTTTTTCAAGGACCAGGGAGTCATTTCCTTGAAATGTAACCATCAAGGAAGAAGGTGCCCCACCTCCCAGTTTCTGTGAGAGGGCAGAGGCTAAACTCAGGCAGGCACCGCACTCAACACTCCTCCTATTAAGACAGGCTGGGACCTGGGACCTTTCGCTGCTGGGCTGCAATACTTGCATGTGGCCACACATTGAGCAACAAGATACAAAGGAACCGTATGGAACTAAAAATAACAGCAAGGTTCACAGTTAGGGCAAATTCTGGACAAAAGATACGAAGAGACCAAACACCCAACTGCCACTTCTGAAGAGCCCAGAGCTAAGGCAGGTTATCCAGCCTACCCTTTGCACACAACACCACCTAAGGAATCGCATGGCAAACCACTAAACTCTGGCGAGACCCCTTGATACAACCCTATATAAGAAAACAATCTCACCAACACCCCACACAAGGGAACAAGAAAGCAAAGGAATCTGTATTTTTCTTCTCTCCCCCTCCACTGATGAAGCAGAGGCCCCAAATAAACTGAATTTCTATCTGAATTTCTTGTCTGGCCTCCGATCAATTTCTATTGATTAAGGAATCTTCACGACGCAGATAATCACGATGGTGTGATGATTCACCTTGAGCCAGACATCCTGGAATGTGAAGTCAGTTGGGCCTTAGGAAACATCACTATGAACAAAGCTAGTGGAGATGATGGAATTTCAGTTGAGCTATTTCAAATCCTAAAAGATGATGTTGTGAAAGGACTGCACTCAATATGTCAGCAAATTTGGAAAACTCAGCAGTGGCCACAGGACTGGAAAAGCTCACTATTCATTCCAATCCCAAAGAAAGGCAATGCCAAAGAATGTTCAAACTACCACACAGTTACACTAATCTCACACGCTAGTAAAGTAATGCTCAAAATTCTCCAAGCCAGGCTTCAGCAATACATGATCCATGAACTTCCGGATGTTCAAGCTGGTTTTAGAAAAGGCAGAGGAACCAGAGATCAAATTGCCAACATCCACTGGATCATTGAAAGAGCAAGACAGTTGCAGAAAAACATATATTTCTACTTTACTGATTATGCCAAATCCTTTGACTGTGTGGATCACAATAAATTGTGGAAAATTCTTCAAGAGATGGGAATGCTAGACCACCTGACCTGCCTCCAGAGAAATCTGTATGCAGGTCAAGCAGCAACAGTTAGAACTGGACATGGAACAACAGACGGGTTCCAAATCGGGAAAAGAGTACGTCAAGGCTGTATATTGTCACCCTGCTTATTTAACTTACATGCAGAGTACATCATGAGAAATGCTGGACTGGAGGAAGCACAAACTGGAATCAAGATTGCTGGGAGAAATATCAGTAACCTCAGATATGCAGATGACACCACCCTTATGAGAAGAACTAAAGAGCCTCTTGATGAAAGTGAAAGAGGAGAGTGAAAAGTTCAATATTCGGAAAACTAAGATCATGGCATCTGGTCTCATCACTTCATGGCAAATAGATGGGGAAACAGTGGAAACAGTGAGAAACTTCATTTTGGGGGGCTCCAAAATCACTGCAGATGTTGATTGCAGCCATGAAATTAAAAGACATTTGCTCCTTGGAAGGAAAGTTATGACCAACCTAGACAGCATATTAAAAAGCAGAGACATTACTTTGTCAACAAAGGTCTGTCTACTCAAGGCTACCATTTTTCCAGTAGTCATGTACGGATGTGAGAGTTGGACTATAAAGAAAGCTGAGTGCCAAAGAATTGATGCTTTTGAACTGTGGTGTTGGAGAAGACTCTTGAGAGTCCCTTGGACTGCAAGGAGATCCAACCAGTCCATCCTAAAGGAGATCAGTCCTGTGTGTTCATTGGAAGGACTGATGTTGAAGCTGAAACTCCAATACTTTGGCCACCTGATGCGAAGAGCTGACTCATTGGAAAAGACCCTGATGCTGGGAAAGATTGTGGGCAGGAGGAGAAGGGGATGACAGAGAATGAGATGGTTGGATGGCATCACCAACTCAATGGACATGAGTTTGAGTAAACTCCAGGAGTTGGTGATGGACAGGGAGGCCTGGCATGCTGCAGTTCATGGCGTTGCAGAGTTGGACACGACTGAGCGACTGAACTTAACTGAAATGAAGTAGGCCAAGAACGCTGGTCTGTAGCACTATCATGAATGTATGAAAAGCTGCTTCTTCCACTGGATAAAACTATTGACAATTAGTTAACCCAGTTGGCCCCTCCAATTACTGAGAGATTATAGGATGAACTGTGTGACAAGAAGTGTTGTTAAGTCCTCCTACCTGAAGATTAGACACTTCACTTTGAGAACATCTGTGTCATGGATCCTATCTACTCGGCTACATAAAAGGCTGAAATTTCTTCCTGTCTTTGCAGCATCTTTAGTGAATTACCTGTGACTCAATAACATTCTGGTTTAATACTTATTCTATTATAAAACTTTTATTTCCTTTCTACCATTTTGGAGAGGTTATCTGGTTTGGTAGAAGATTTTAGTTCTGACTACATTTCCTCAACAATTCTGGTAAGGAAAATGGGATGAGTCCCACAGGACTTGAACTGAATAGGTGACCTGAACAACTTAGGGCCACACAAAAATTGGGTCAGAGATCCTGAATAATTAAGCTTCCCTTCTAGTTCTCTGCTCTTTTAATTTTTAAAATAGTTATTTATTTGACTGTATCGGGTCTTAGTTGCAGCACACGGGATGTTCCTTGCATCATATGAGGTCTTTCATTGCGACACAGTAGCTTCTGTAGTTGTGGAGTATGAGCTTAGTAGTTACTGTGTGTGAGCTCAGTTGGCATGTGGGACTTTAGTTCTCTGTTGTTGTTGTTCAGTCGTCAAGTTGTGTCCGACTCTTTGTGACCCCATGAACTGCAGCATGCCAGGTTTCCCTGTCCCTCACCATCTCCTGGAGTTCGCCCAAGTTTATGTCCATTGAATTGGTGATGCCATCCAAACATCTCATCCTCTGTTGGCCTCTTCTCCTGCCTTCAATCTTTCCCAGTATCAGGGTCTTTTCCAATGAGTCAGCTGTTCACATCAGGTGGTCAAAATAATGGAGCTTCAGCTTCAGCATCAGTCCTTTAACCATAACAACTCCCTGCTTGGTTGAAGGACTAGGTCTCATGATCCAGCTCTATGTCTCCTTCGCGTATCAGCCCAGGAGTATTCCACCTCCAGGAGTTTCTTCTCATCACACAATCACATATCCTATAGCTAGAAAAGCAGACATGACAAAGTGACTTGATCAGGAAATAATTAAGAACTTTGATAAAAGATCATCCCCCATATGAAAGGCAACAGGATAAGTAGCAGCTGCAGTCATTACTTGGAAAAAGACAAACAAATGAAACATTAAGTTGATGAACGACAACATGGGAGATAAACCAGTTTATATATATAGATGTACAGACAGATTATACAGTGGAAGTGACAAATAGATTCGAGGGATTAGATCTGATAGAGTGCCTGAAGAACTATGGACAAAGGTTCATGACATTGTACAGGAAGCAGTGATTAGGACCATCCCCAAGAAAAAGAAATGCAAAAAGGCAAAATGGTTGTCTGACAAGCCCTTACAAACAGCTATGAAAAGAAGAAAACTAGAAGGCAAGGAGAAAAGGAAAAATATACCCATTTGAATGCAGAGTTCCAAGTATAGCAGGAGAGATAAGACAGACTTTGTCAGTGATCAATGCAAAGAAATAGAGGAAAACAATAGAATGGGAAAGATTAGAGATCTCTTAAAGAAAATTAGAGATACCAAGGGAACATTTCATGCAAAGATGAGCACAATAAAGGACAGAAATGGTATAGACCTAACAGAAGCAGAAGATATTAAGAAGAGATGGCAAGAACACACAGAAGAACTATACAAAAAAGATCTTCTTGACCCAGATAACCATGATGGTGTGGTCACTCACCTAGAGCCAGACATCCTGGAATGTGAAGTCAAGTGGGCTTTAGGAAGCATCACTATGAACAAAGCTAGTGGAGGTGATGGAATCCCAGTTGAGCTATTTCAAATCCTAAAAGGTGATGCTGTGAAAGTGCTGCACTCAATATGACAACAAATCTGGAAAACTAAGCAGTGGCCACAGGACTGGAAAAGGTCAGTTTTCATTCCAATCCCAAAGAAAGTCAATGCCAAAGAATGTTCAAACTACCACACAATTGCATTCCTCTCACCCACTAGCAAAGTAATGCTCAAAATTCTCCAAGCTGGGCTTCAACAGTACATGAACCATGAACTTCCTGATGTTTAAGCTGGATTTAGAAAAGGCAGAGGAATCAGAGATCAAATTGCCAACATCCACTGGATCACTGAAAGAGCAAGAGAGTTCCAAAAAAAACATCTACTTCTGCTTTATGGACTATGCCAAATCCTTTAACGGTGTGGATCACAACAAACTGTGAAAATTCTGAAAGAGATGGGAATACCAGACCACCTGACCTGCCTCCTGAGAAATCTGTATGCAGGTCAAGAAGCAACAGTTAGAACTGGATATGAAACAACAGACTGGTTCCAAATCAGGAAAGAAGTACATCAAGGCTGTATATTTTTACCCTGCTTATTTAACTTATATGCTGAGTACATCATGTGAAATGCCAGGCTGGATGAAGCACAAGCTGGAATCAAGATTGCTGGGAGAAATATCAATAACCTCAGATATGCAGATGACACCACCCTTATGGCAGAAAGCGAAGAGGAACTAAAGAGTCTCTTGATGAAAGTGAAAGAGAAGAGTGAAAATGTTGATTTAAAGCAATATTCAGTAAACTAAGATCATGGCATCTGGTCCCATCACTTCATGGGAAATAGATGGGGAAACAGTGGAAACAGTGACAGTCTTTATTTTTTTGGGCTCCAAAATCACTGCGGATGGTGGCTGTAGCCATGAAATTAAAAGATGTTTGCTCCTTGGAAGAAAAACTGTGACCAACCTAAACAGCATATTAAAAAGCAGCAAGATTACTTTACCAAGAAAGGTCCATCTAGTCAAAGCCAGGTATGTATGTGAGAGCTGTACTATAAAGAAAGCTGAGCTCTCAAGAATTGATACTTTTGAACTGTGGTGTGGAGAAGACTTGAGAGTCCCTTGGGCTGCAAGGAGGTCCAACGAGTCTGTCATAAAGGAGATCAGTCCTTAATATTCGATGGGAGGACTGATGCTGAAGCTGACACTCCAATACTTTGGCCACCCGATGCGAAGAACTGACTCATTGGAAAAGACCCTGATGCTGGGAAAGATTGAAGGCGAGAGGAGAGGGGTGTCAAGACCAGCTCAACAAGCAGGGCTTCTGAAAGCACGATACGGCGAGAGAATGAGAAATGAGACACAAGAAATCAGAGAAAAGCGAGGATCAGGGGACCAACACCGCTCCAAGGTGAAGGTGCGCAAACTGAATCCAAGCCAGGTTTATTATACTTTCAGACGTGAATGAAAGAACATGCGGGGAGTTAAACTATAACTCCTGTGGCCTTCAGGGCCAAAGAACAAAATGATCATTAACCATTGAGTACTTAGGAAACAGTAATCAATAACAATCAGTAACTAAGACTAATATTCTTATCTATAGATTTTCCACCAGATACGTAAAATTTTTGACTCTGAGATGCCAGTTGAGAAACAGTCTGGGGTCAGTTTTTCGACCCCAGGATCATATCTTGTTTTCAAGATTATGAACTGTTCCCTCTGGACTTGTTCCAAGAGTCTCATGCCTTATAGCATCCACTTTATCAATAATTATAAATTTCTTTTGTGACCCTTGCTGGGGCCTGCTTTTCTTTTATTCTTCCTATCTCCTACAGAAGGGGACAACAGAGGATGGGATGGCTGGATGGTATCACCGATGCGTTGGACATGAGTTGGAGTTGGTGATGGACAGGGAGGCCTGGCGAGCCGCAGTCCATGGGGTTGCAAAGATCTGGACATGACTGAGGGACTGACTGAACTGACTATAGAGACAGAGATAGAGCTAGAGATTTCTTTCTGTCCCAAAGAGAGAGAAACCAGCTCTTTATTTCTTTTTTGGACCACCAGCAAAGTTGATGCCGCTGATAAGCTAACCAGGGTTCCCAGGTAGTTGTATGCTTTTCTTCCTAATGGATATTTTTCATGTAAAGACTTCTTTCCCCGTGTGCCCCCAGGAGTTTGCAGAAGCACCCTGCAGCAAATTTTCAGCTTACTGCCCCACATGTGGGTGTATGCACTGTCTACAGGGTGGAATTATGCAACAGCTACACAGAATTATACAACCAGCAGACTCTTCTCCTTTAATGGAGAAAGCTTGTCTGAGGTCAGAAGGAAGATCACACGTCAAGTGATAAGGTAGCCAAATGAAGCTGACTATTCACTCCCCTCCCACAACTGTGAATAACCTAAAAATATTAGAGACCTGAAAGAGGGTTGCTGACATCTATACCTGAAGACTTTTTGCTAAAGGTGAACTGAAGAAGGAGCAGCATTGTGCTTAGAAGACAGTTGAATACCCCATTGATTTTCCAGTGGTGTTTTCCTAAGGCTTTCTTGAAATGTATTGACATGGATCCAAGGGCAGATCAAAATGCCCTGTGATCCTAAACACCTTTGTCTCAGCTCTCTTGCTGATTATCCAGATTCAAATTAGGGAAAAGATCACAGATGGCAAGAACAGAGTATTACTCAAATTTTAATAGTAGCTGCTTAGTTTGGGGAACAATCTAGAGAAATATAAAGAAGAAAATAATATATTTAAAACTGTGCTGTTAGGGGCTCAGTGAGACCTGTTTACTGAAAGGAAACAACCCCTACCCTGGACAGTCCATAAAGGGAAGAAAGACAAAAAGGAGGTGATATTCATATTGCAAGATGTCAGGATGGCAGAGAGAGGCTATGAGACAAGACCTGGGAAGACCTTGCAGGAATTACAAGGACAGGAGATTCAGGCGAGTCTCAGAGGGCAAAACTCTATGAAAATACTTGGCAAAATGGCTCAGTTGAGGGGAATCTTGGTGGAAATCAGTGAACCATATTTGTCAATACCTTTTCCTCAGTAACTGATCTCGCCATATCAGATAGATACTGTTTCTACTTGCTCTGCCATTTCCTTGGGAACTTTTCACTTTCTGTTTGATGACAGATCAATACAGGTTTTTGGTATTTGGGATCAGCTCTCTGCTTGTTCGTTTCCCTCCATCGTTCAGGCAGAGCCTCTTATTAGGAACTTGCGCTCTCACTTTCATTTGATTCTCTTGTTGAGGAGAGGCATACTGTACGATTAAAGGCTACCATATTCTGCATGGGCTTCCCAAGGGCACTAGTGGTAAAGAACCCGCCTGCCAATGCAGATGTAAGAGACATGGGTTTGATCCCTGGGCCAGGAAGATCCCCTGTAGGAGGGCATGGCAACCCACTCCATTATTCTCGCCTGGAGAATCTCATGGACAGAGAAGCCTAATGGACTGCAGTCCATGGTGTTGCAAAGAGTCAGACACAACTGAAGTGACTTAACACGCACACATGCACATTCTGTACTCTGGATGAAACGTCTGTGGAGCTTGTGGAGTGCTTTGGAAAAGACCCCCTGAGCTAGTTACTCTACTTTATGGAAAAAAAAAAAAGTGTAGGAGACAATGGCAGTCTTATACTAGAAAGGTAATCTGAGCTGAAACAAACTGATACACCACTTTGAGCCCTAGGAAATAATACTGCTGCTGGTGTTTAGGGACTTCTCTGGTAGTGGCTCAGATGTTAAAAGCATCTGCCTACAATGCGGGGAGACCGGGGTTCGATCCCTGGGTTGGGAAGATCCCCTGGAGAAGGAAATGGCAACCCACTCCAGTATTCTTGCTATGGATGGAGGAGTGTGGCAGGCTACAGTCTATGGGGTCACAAAGAGTCGGACAGGACTGAGCGATTTCACTTTGAATCTGACGGTTTTCCAGGCCCCTCTGTCCGTGGGATTTTCCAGACAAGAATACCAGAGTGGGTTGCCTTTTCCTTCTCCAAGGGATCTTCCCAACCCAGGGATCAATATGGTATCTCCTGCTTGGCAGGCAGATTCTTTACCACTGAGCCACCTGGGAAGCCATGATGCTAAATAGATGCTAAATAGATGCTAAATAGAATCAATGGCTTCCCAGGTGGCTCAGTGGTAAAGAATCCACCTACTAATGTAGGAGCCTCAGGAGATTCAAGTGGGATCCCTGGGCTGGGAAGATCTCCTGGAGAAGGGAATGGCTACCCACTCCAGTATTCTTGCCTAGAGAATCCCATGGATGGAGGAGACTGGTGGTCTACAGTCTATGGGGTCTCAAAGAGTTGGACAAAACTGAGAACAATAGAATCAATAATAAATTTACTAGAGAGGTAATCCATGGCCCTGTGTAAAATAATATTTTTTTGTCAAACGCTCAATTAAAAGGAATACATCAGTTATAAAATAATTAGAAAAATAAGGAATCATTTTTAAAAGGACGTTTTAGTCCATTCAGGGTGCTATAGCAGATTATCATAGACTAGGTATCTTATAAACAAAAGAAACATTCCTCACTGTTCTGGAGGCTGGGAAGTCCAAGCTCAAGGGGGCTCCAGCAGTTTAGGTGTCTGTTAAGAACCCACTTCCTGGATCGCAGACAGTGGTCTTTTTGCTGTCACTTCACAAAGCAGTAGGAGTAAGGGCTAGTTGAACATCTCTTATAAGAGTCCTAATCCCACTCTTCGGGACTCTACTCTCATGACCTAAACCCCTCCCAAAGGGCCCACCTCCAAATATCATCATATGAGGGTTAGATTTCAACCTTCATGAATTTGGGGGGACACAGTCAGTTTAAGGCAAGGGAGTAATCCCCCTTAACACTCCCACAGTGCCAGTAATGAAAGAGGTAAATGTGATAAACATGGTCAATCAGTTTATAGATTTGTCAAAGTTTAGCCCTTAATCCACGTAGTTCCTAACCCTGCAACTGTTCTGACTTCTGACTTTAGTACATTTATCTGCAAAGTTATTTCTCCGTGATTGACCTATGTTCTGCATTTTCTTTCTCTCTTTTCTCTATTTTTTTTCTCTTCCTCTAGCAGATGAGTCTAAATTCTTGTTTGCCTTTACTTATGGTGTCTGATACTTACATCAAAGGATTCCTCAAGGGTTTCACAATTCTTCTAGTGTGCTCTTCTCATTATTAAAGAAAAAAAGAACAGTAGAGGAATTTGTCTCACCTGAGAGATGTAGAATGAATAAAAATGCAGATGATTTGCCAGTAGCGGCAGAAACTAGAGAACAAAAATGGATATTTTGCCTCTGATACCACACTCTGCTTTGCAGGAGCCTAAGACCTGACTAAACAAATGGTAATAGTGCCACTGAGGTAAAATATTTAGGGCATCCGCTGTCAGCTGTGGTCCACCAAGTGGGATAATCTTAGAGTCAGCCCATTTTGTAGATAAAATGGCCGGCTATCAAAACAAAAACAAACAAACAACTAAGACAATATTTGGAACTGGTACAGAATAGTGAATAGTGCAAAAGAACACACCTTTTGCAGAGTGAACAAAACCTCTGATAACAATTAATTATACATTTCTCCAGAACCTCCAATTTATCTCTACACTCTCAAGAGGCTTTTGAGCAACTAAAATTGACTACATGGTCTCCCCAGCTTTGACATTTCCTAATTTAAAAAAAACAAAACACAAAAAACAAACTGATGTTTCTGTGGGAGGGTAAGAGTCCAAATCCGAAAGTTTGTCATAGAAATATAAAAATTATACTTATTTATTTTAGGGCTTCCCTGATGGCTCAGCTAGTAAAGAATCCGCCTGCGATGCAGGAGACCCTGGTTTGATTCCTGGTTTGGGAAGATAGCCTGGAGAAGGGAACAGCTTCCCACTCCAGTAGAACTGCCTAGAGAATTCCATGGACAGAAGAGCCTGGCAGGCTACAGTCCATGGAGTCGAAAAGAGTTGGACACGACTGAACGACTTTCGCTTTCACTTATTTATTTTGGATAAAGTCAATTAGCAAACCCAAACCCAGATGGCCATCCTAATTACCAAGTGATATACGATGAACTATGTGTAACAAATTGTGTTGTCAAGTCCTCTTACTTGAGGACTAGGTATTGTTCATCTTGTGAATATGTCTGAAATAAATTGTATCTGCTTGGCTATATGAGAGAGTGAGATTTACCTCTGTCTTTGAAATCTCTGTACTGAATTGCCTGTAACACTTGTCATGTTCTGGTTTAATGCTTATTTAATAATAAAATAGTTTACTTTCTCTTCTACCATTGGAGAGATTTTTTGATTTAACAGGAGATTTTATTTTTAATTATATTTTTCCAATACACACAGGCCATGCCTATCACTTCAGCACCTGGCATGCTGCAGTTCATGGGGTCGCAAAGAGTCAGACACGACTGAGTGACTGACCTGAACTGAACTGAACCCCATTTTGGGAGCTTCTCCCTCACAACTTCATCTTAATTTATTTCCAGATGCCCTGTATCCTAATACTACTACATTAAGGGTTAATATATGAATTTTTTTGAGGGAGAGAGGGGACACAAACATTGAGTCCATAACACATCTCATGACTTTTCCTTACCAAAATTGCCTTAGTCATTTTGATTGATGGGTCCAAAAGATAACTCTGCCACAGTGCCAATCTGATCTAACTGAAAGGATTGGACAGGTCATTCAGATACCCACTAGTTAGAAACCCTGCGGAGAATCAAGAATTACTAATTATTTTTAGGGCATAATCATTAAAGAGCACAGGTAGATCAGGGAGAAATCTAGGTCTCTATAGCAGCTCCCAGGTCCTTTCTTGCTCCACTTGAAGATTAGCATAGAACTCTCTAAGCAATATTTGTTGTCCTATCACTTACACAGAGAAACCATTTAAAAGTTCATACCACGTCTCCATTTATATATATATATATAGTTATTTACTTATTATTTTGGATGTGTCAGGTCTTCTTTGCATCATGTGGGATCTCTTATTGATGCGGGATCTTTCATTGTGGTGCACAGACTCTCTAGTTGTGGCCTGTGGGCTCAGTAGTTGTAGCCCACAGGCTTAATTGCTCCATGGCATGGAGGATCTTAGTTCCTGGACCAGGGTTGGAATCTGCATCCCCTGCTTTGCAAGGCAGATTATTAATCCCACCAGGGAAGTCCCACGGTCTCCATTTACACTCAGACATTTACATAGCTTAGGTGACATTTTCCAGGGAGCCATCCTCTATAAATTGAAAAGTCATAGCTCTGTTTGTGGTTTGTGCTCAGTTGCTCAGTGACCCCATGGACTGTAGCCCACCAGGCTTTTCTGTCCATGGAATTCTCCAGGCAAGTATACTGGAGTGCAAAGCCATTTCCTCCTCCAGGGGATCTTTCTGACCCAGGGATTGAATCCGCATCTCACGTGTCTCCTGTGTTGGGAGGTGGATTCTTTACCACTGGGCCACAGCAGCAATCCCAAATAGCCGTGCCCATATCGCTAGATGAATTCCATAAAATGATTCTCCTGCTGGCAAAAACTTTAGACTGTGCTTTCAATAACATACTTACAGGAAAATTTGATCAGCCCCCTTTTTCTTTCCTTGAATGTTTCCATGATGAACTATAATTCATTTGGTGTTTTCTGATTACAACTCTTACACATCTCTGATGACCAAACAGTTTCTAAATCAAGGAACTATAGGACATTGAGTTAGAAGCAATGCCTAGGTTTCTGAGTTTGGGTTTGAGCAAGACAAATGTGATATAACTGAAAATTAAACCAACTTTCTATAGCCTCAGCAAGCATATGAACATGTATGCTTTCCATCTCTCCCTGACTGTTAGGTGAGAGTAAGTAATCACTACTCCATTTGTCTGTAATAGCTCAATGTCTCTCTCCCTAAGCAGAAAGTCCTTTGAAAGAATTGAAAGCACCCAAATAGAACAACACACTTCTTTCATGTGAAATAAGGCAAGTTTCTTTACATTGAAAGTACTTTCTAAGAGATTAATGCATTTATGGTATGTCCATTTAATTTTTTTATTTGCTCAAACTAACATCTCCATATTCACGCAGGGGTAATAACTGTGGCAGTATGAAACTCATCTCCTTTAATAGAGGATATATAAATAATTCAGACCAAAGAACATAAGGAGAGCAGGCAGAATCCCTTTCTAGTGTTTTTCTCCCACCAAAGGATCCATTTCCTTTATTTTTTCACACAAGTAAAAATATGGTAAATTTGCTCCTGTCTTGTCTCATTTGTATTTGGGTTGGGTTGTAGGTGAAGAAAATTACTCTCTTTATGGGTGTAACCACAGAGAGAGAGAGAGTAATTTGATTTACGATTACATGGCATAAATTTTTATTTTTATCTTTACTCTTTTGGGTTTCCTGTAATATGTAGTTTAAACTCTGCTTTTCAAAGGTGTGTGTGTGCTAAGTCGCTTCAGTCATGTCTGACTCCCACCAGGTTCTTCTGTCCGTGGGATTCTCCAGGCAAGTATACTGGAGTGGGTGGCTGTGTGCTCCTCCATGGGATCTTCTCAACCCAGGAAATGTAAATTCTTGGCCCCACTCCAGATCACAAAATCAGAATCTTGGGATGATTACCCAGGATTCTGTGTCTTATCAGCTCTCTGGGTGATTCTTATGAATTCTTCTTATGAAAGCCCATGGCTGAGAAATATTTATTTAAACTGGCCTTGTGTAAATGTTTGCTGGTATTGAAAAAACATGGCTCATATCTGCAAGTTTCTCAGGTGCAGACCAAGAATACGGCAATGTTCTTGAGTGAATATGTCTTTAACCTCCAGACCTCTGAATGGTATTGTCACAGTTTGAGGAATCACCCACTCCTCTGCCTGCATAAATGGTACTTAACCTCTCTGGGATCTTATTTCTTCACCTATAACCTGGTTTGCTCTGGTCTGGAGACAAGCTTAACAGGGCAAAGAATACTCAGAGAGATAACCCCCCCAAAACACATAGTTTGGGTGAAGCAGCCTTTAATTTCAATTGTTTCCCCAGTGACATTCTTTAATTTCTCTTTTGATAGCTTGTATGACAGAGACTTTTCTAACTATTTTATATTAATTAACTCATCCAATAATTTTTTTCATACACAAGATAACCAAAATCAAGAAGCTAGAGGAGAAAATTAAAATACCTATGTGGTAGACACTGCAATCACCCCTATTTTACACATAAGGAAACAGAGGTCCAACTTTTAAGTTGTTTATGGTTAAATGGACAGTAAGTGATGGTTCTGCAATGTGAGCTCAGAACCTCCAAATAACCACTACGTTAGACAGATTCCCTACTGATTCTATAAATAATTCAATGTCTCCAACTTGAAATGCCCCAATTTTAAAAAGGCATCACAGTTTCATTATCTAATAATCATACTTTCCTTTAAGTTTTAAAGCTATTTTAAATGTAAAGAAGCAAAAATTAAAGACACCAATAATTCTACCTACAACCCCAAAGTTACCATTGTTAATATTTCATTTTGTATTATTTTTCAGTATTTTCCTCACACTTTTTAAATTTTTTACAAACATGAACCACTTTTTCCTCAAGCTTCATTATCTTTGGGTAGAGATAAAATCCTGACTTCACAATATCCCAGTTCCAAGTACTTAACAGACCATCTGATGATGTCTATGTGTAGAGTCATCTCTTGTGTTGTTGGAAGAAGGTGTTTGCTATGACTGAAGTACTCATAGAAGTCCCTTGGATGTCCAACAAATGCTACCATAAAGAAAGCTAAGCACCAAAGAACTGATGTTTTTGAACTGTGGTGTTGGAGAAGACTCTTGAGAGTCCCTTGGACTGCAAGGAGATCCAACCAGTCCATCCTAAATAAAATCAGTCCTGAATATTCTTTGGAAGGACTGAAGCTGAAGCTCCAATACTTTGGCCACCTGATGCCAAGAACTGACTCACTGGAAAAGACCCTGATGCTGGGAAAGATTGAAGGCAGGAGGAGAAGGGGATGACAGAGGATGAGATAGTTGGAGGCATCACCCACTCGATAGACATGAGTTTGAGCAGGGTCCAGGGGTCTGTGATGGACAAGGAAGCCTAGCATGCTGCAGTCCATGGTGTTGCAAACAGAAGGACATGACTGAGCAATTTAACTGAACTGAAGTACTTACGAATGTCCCTCGGATGTTTAGCAAATGCTACCAAGTAAACTAAATGCCTGGGCTTCCCAGGTGGCTCACTGGTAAAGAATCTGCCTGCCAATGCAGGAGAAGTAGGGGACATGGGTTTGATCCCTGGGTTGGGAAAATTCCCTGGAGGAGGAAATGGCAACCCACTCCAGTATTCTCACCTGGAAAGTTCCACGGACAGAGGAGCCTGGCGGGCTATCGTCCATGAAGTCACAAAGTGTCAGACATGACTGAGTGGTTGAGCGCGCATGCAAACTAAAATGCCCAGCACTATGATGGACAACATGGTTCCGCGTTGGGTGCTGCTATCCTACAAGCACCATGACTCCTACAAGCACCGTGACTCCAAACGGAGCTC
Organism: Dama dama; assembly: GCF_033118175.1. Lineage (NCBI taxonomy): Eukaryota > Metazoa > Chordata > Mammalia > Artiodactyla > Cervidae > Dama > Dama dama. The sequence continues at coordinate 28,776,577 of NC_083686.1, read as the reverse complement.
ACTTCTTTTCTCTGGCCACTGTGGTCTCCACTAGCCACCACTGCCACCCTCCTGTGTGTCCCCACTAGTATTTTAGATCCTTCAAATTCTCAAAGATGCACAGTAGATAAAGGAAAGTGGACCATGCTTACTTGGTTGAATGAATGCGTAAAAGAGGCTCGCTTAATCCTTAGTGGTTTGAAAAGTTTTCCATCTATCAGTTTCTCCTCCAGCCTTGTCTGAGAGCACGGATCTGTGGTGCTAGCGGCCACCTTATCACAGGTTCTGACTCAACTCACTGAGTTTTTTCACTCACAGAAGGGTCCTGAGTACCCTGCACATAAATTTCTCCTTGACCTTTCTGATCCATGCGTCAGACAGAGCAAACAAGCTTGAATCATCTCCCAAGAGGCCCCTTATTCACAGCAAGTAAGTTTTTGTGAATTTATTGGGTTGCTGAGTGATACGTCCATCTGCACTATATCTGTAACACATCCCCTTCTTGGCAGCAAGTATTCTTATTTTTTGAATATTTTCTATGTCACTAGACAAAAAATGACTCAACAGCCTTTTTAAATTGAAGTTTTTATTAGTAATGAGACAATATTTACTATGTTTTAGTATTCCTCTATTAAATCAGTTCATAAGAAAATTCTTCACTTTTCAAGAATATGATTTATTGCTTTACTGGTTTCATTTATTCCCTAATTTTTTGTATAAATAATTTCCCACTCTTATGTCTTTTTAAAATATTGCTACTTTACTAAATTAATTCTTAAACAAATTCTTCTTTTATCAAGAATATGATTTATTTCCTGGCTGGTTTCATTTACTCCCTAATTTTTGTATAAATAATTTCCCACTGTTATGTCTTTTTAAGATATTACTGCTCACTAAATCAATTCTTAAGGAAATTCTTCATTTATCAAGAATATGATTTATTACTTTGCTGGTTTCATTTATTCCCTAATTTTTTATATAAATAATTTCCCACTTTTATGTCTTTTTAAGATATAACTACTCTACTAAATCAATTCATAAAAAAATTCTTTACTTATCAAGAACATGATTTATTACTTTACTGGTTTCTTTTACCCACTAATTTTTATATAAATAATTTCCCACTCTTTTTTTATTATAATATGACTTAACTCTTGGCTGAATGATATCTTGTGCTCTTTTAATAGAAGTTTACATAAATGGCAATTTCAGAAAGCATTAAAAATTTCTATTTGCAAGCTGAGGGGGCCTCTGGGTACTTACATGGTGCTATTTTTCCTTCACCTGAGAAGACATGGAATTGATAAACTCTCCCTCTTGACACCACATGACTCTAGAGCAAGGACATTACAAAGCCCTGAGGAAGCCCTCCAAAGAGCAAATTTATGCTTCTTGCTATTTTGTGACAGGTCTACTCAGTAGTAGAGGGAACCTGGCTTTGTGCCCTACTAAAAACGTATCTATGAGTTCAGAAATAATCAGAGTCAGCCATTTGGGTTATAAATGGGTGGTTAGGACAACCTCCCCATTCGACGCAGTTGATAGGCACTGTCCACAGAATACAGTTTGTAAACAACAGTGCCTTTCTGTTCCTAAGGAGAGAGCCAACTGCATGAGAATTTAATCTAAAGCAGAGGACTGGACAACTAGTCCTCCCAAGACCTGCTAGTCACCTAGCATTATTTATATGATCTTGCGTGGAAATCTTTCTTTGGTAATCTCTCTCTTTTGATATTCTGAATGCACTTCTCGTCACTTTAAAAAGAATCAAATAACTAAGGAGGACATGAGGAATAAAAGGAGTTACTCTGGAAGAAAGCAACATTTTGAAAACAGCTGTATTTTGCGTATCTCAGACTCTCTTCACATATGATTGAAACCTTGACTGAATATGAAATTATGATCTCATAAATTTCCTCTTAACATGGCATTTTCTGATAGCACCAAACAGAAAAACTTAGTCAGACTAACTTCTGCCACCTGCTGCTTATTTTAATCTTAATATATTTGTGGTTTACTGTGTTAAACTGAATCCTAGGTGAGTTTTTCTTTGCATTTAAATTTCAAGGGTGACGTTTTCCTCGCTTTAATGAGAAGGTAAAGGTGAAGGTGAAGTCGCTCAGTCGTGTCCGACTCTTTGCGACCCCACAGACTGTAGCCTACCAGGCTCTTCCATCCATGGGATTTTCCAGGCAAGTACTGGAGTGGGGTGCCATTGCCTTCTTCAACACTTTAATGAGAATATGCAGAATTCTTGTAGCTCAGGCTCAAGGTTGTGTTTAATCACAAAAAATTTCCCGGTATTATAGATCTCATGACTCTTTTTGTTTCATTTTTTTTTTTTCTCAGATCTTCTGGGGATTATTTGCTTTCTAAGATTTGATCTTCATTTTATGTCATGTATTTTCTCTATCACTCTTGTAATTTTCTTCCTTTTTTATTCACTATTGATAGTTTGCTGCTAGAGCTATTTTCACATGAGACAAATTAGGTGTTAAGTCATAAATAGCACTACTAGCAATAAAATCAGTAACTACATATTGAGAAAAGGTGTATTTCATAAGACAAGTAAAAGAATTCTGAACTTACATAAAAGTATACACAGATAAGAGTATAGCCCCCAAATATATTAAGAATACACTGACATATGCAAATCTCTATATGATACTTCTCAGAACTGCTGAATATGTTATCTTATATGTCTGAAGGGCCAGGATAGTGAGGAGGTTATCCTGGATAAATACAAGTGGGCCCAATATAATCATGAGTCCTCAAAAGCAGAGGAGATTTGCCTGCTCTTGTCAAAGAAAGATGGTAGGGTGAGAAAAGATTGAATGTTGCTCTGTTGCTGATTCTGAAATGTAGCTGACTAGGTGCAAGACCCAGAGACAGCCACTGAAGAGCTGGCAAGGCAAGAAAATGGCTTATTCCCTTGAGCCTCTAGAAAGGAATATCTGCTAACACCTTGATTTCAGTCCAGTGTTACCAGTATCGGTCCTCAGGCCTACAGAACAGTAAGGTAATATACTTGGATTGTTTTAAGTTATATATATATATGTGTGTGTGTGTGTGTGTGTGTATACCATGCTCATTATATATATTACAGATAATATATATATACATACACAGACACACATAATGTTAAAATTCTAATCAAAGAGGCCATTACATAAGGAAACCAAAACTTAAGCCAGAATCAATGCATTCAAATCTGAGAAAATTCAGCTTAAAAACAACCAATCACAAGTGGCCAACTAAGAGCTGAAGAAGAATATGCATATATATCTATATTTAGACTGCAATATACGTGAAACTAACACAACACTGCAAATCAACTACATTTCAATCAAAAAAGGAAAAAAAAAAAAAAAGAACTGCCAGCTAGGCTTTCCCAAATAAGACACCACTGAGGATGAGTTGGTTGGATGACATCACTGGCTCAATGGACAGGAGCTTGAGCAAACTCAGGGAGGTGGTGAAGGACAGGGAAGCCTGGCGTGCTGCAGTTCATGGGGTTGCAGAGTCAGAAGTGACTTAGCGACTGAACAACATCAACAAAGCTCTAGCCAGTCAAATAATTTCCTTGCTTTTCTTCCACGGCTGCATTGCTCTGTAAAAATCTTTCTCCCACTCCTGTTGATGTAATGCTCTTAACCACATTCAGTTTGACACTGTTCAATTCAAATTGATGTTTGCTCAAATAGTCTTGAAAACTTAATATGCCTCAGTTTATCAAACCTTGGTCTCCTACATTGCAGGTAAATTCTTTACTGTCTGCACCACCAGGGAAGCCCTATCTTTTGTCAATAGATATATATCTATATCTGTTCATACTCATTCCAATCCAAAATCATAGTGTTCATTCAGTGTTTTAGCTTTCCCTCGTCTCTCGTTTCTAATTTCTTTCTCTGACAGTGGGAAACCTGGCTCTCCTTACTACAATGTAGAGTATATAGTAAATAATTACTGTTCAGCAATACTACATACAGAAAGTAGTTTCAAAAGTGCTAGCCCATACATTTGTGAGAAAAAAAAAATGTTTATCAACTGTATACAGTTCTTTCTGGATTCACCCTTACAATATCTACTAAAAACATCGTTTTATCAGATTTCTTGTCAGTGCCTTTCTTTGCCACCATGAGGCACATTCTCTAAGCAGCCACTTCCTGCATTTCTGCCTTGTGGCTCCAACCAGTTAGGAATCAATCAACAAACTAAGTGAGGAGAAAAGTTGTTATTGCTTTGTCACTAAGCCATGTCTGACTCTTTTGTGACCCCAAGGACAGTAGCCCATCAGGTTCCTCTGTCCATGTGATTTCCCAGGCAAGAACACTGGAGTGGATTGCCATTTCCTTCTCCAGGGGATCTTCCTGACCCAAGATATTCCATCTTCCTGACTTGGGAATCAAACCCGAGTCCCTTGTGCTGCAGGTGGATTCTTTATCACTGAGTCACGAGGAGCCTCAAGGAGAAAAGTAGCTCAGGCGATTGGGCTTCTGCCTTTCTTTCTTGGGCATCTACACTTCATTTTTTGTTGTTGCTGCTGTTGCCTTGTCCAGTTGGAACTTAATTTTGTTCAAAGGCTCTCTTCAGTTTCCTCACCTCTTAACAGCCACTTTCTGCTTGACTTCTAAGTATCTCTAAAGAATACTAAACTAATCTCAGTGTTTCATTTTTTCACTAAAACCTTGGCTCCTTAGTTCTTGGCTGCCTTAGGCGCAATTCAAAGCTTTACAACAGATGGGATGTTTGATTGTTTTTCTACTTTTTTCCTTAAGCTTCTCAGTTACTCTGATCACCAACAAGCTAGTCCTTTATAGCTAGAAGGAGAAATCCCCCAAACCTGTAACTATTTCCCTAGATGATATTTTTAGGGTTTAGTTTTAGTTTGTTTCTCAGTTAATCTAAAATTAGGAGCCTGCAACTGTTATTTCTCCTGTCCCCATATTTTTTCTTAATAGTGAATTATCTTTGGCCTTAAATTGTATTGCCCTCCTTCACCATTTTTAGAACTTCTAATTGGAATTTTGAAAAGAACATGAGTCTTTGTATGCAGGTTATCATTTGGTCTGGACATGTTTTAGGTTTGGAATCAAACTGTTGAAGCTGAAACTCCAATATTTTGGCCACCTCATGCGAAGGTGTACTCAGGGTACTCAGGACCCTTCTGCAAAGAGTTGACTCATTGGAAAAGACCCTGATGCTGGGAGGGACTGGGGGCAGGAGGAGAAGGGGGCGACAGAGGATGAGGTGGCTGGATGGCATCACCGACTCAATAGGCATGAATTTGAGTAAACTCTGGGAGTTGGTGATAAACAGGGAGGTCTGGCGTGCTGCGATTCATGGGGTCGCAAAGAGACATGACTGAGCGACTGAACTGACTGAACTGAACTGATCCACAGTTTACTTTTCATGGTTTCATTTACCAGTGGTCACATGGACTTGTCCAAAAATGTTAAAAGGAAAATTCCAGAAATAAACAATTCATGAATTTTAAGTTGCATGCAGTTCTGAAGGATGTAATGAATTCTCTCTCTTTCTGTTCTTTCCTGCCTAGGGCATGGTGGTGGTGGTTTAGTTTGCTAAGTCGTGTCTGACTACTGTGACTCCATGGACTGTAACCCTCCAGGCTCCTCTGTCCACAGGATTTCCCAGCCAAGAATACTGGAGTGGGTTGCCATTTCCTACTGCAGGGGATCTTCAAAGTCCAGGGATCGAATCTGTGTCTCCTGCATTGCAGACAGTCCAGACTGCCCAGGATATGATCCTCCCTCTGTCCAGTGTATCCCACCTCTTAGACACTTCATAGCCATCTCAGTTAACCAATCAACTGTCACAGTATTGCAATGCTTGGGTTCAAGTCACCCTTATTTTGTTTAATAATGGCCCCAAACAGCAAGAGTAGTGATGCTGGCAATTTGAATATGGCAAAGAGAAGCAATAAAGTGCTTCCTTTAAATGAAAAGGTGAAGGTTTTTGGTTTAATAAGGAAAGAAAAAATATTGCCTTCCCAGATTGCTAAAATCTATGGTAAGAGCAAATCCATCTGAGAACATATGAGGAATAAAAGGAAATTTGTGTTAGTTTTGCTATTGCACCTCAAAATACAAAAATTAAGGCCTCAGTGCATGGTAAGTGCTTAGTTAATGTGAAAAAGGCATAAAGTTTAAACAATAATAGAGATTGAGAAAGACCATATTTACATAACTTAGAACTTGTTGTAATTGTTCTATTTTATCATTATTATTGTTCACATCTTACTGTGCCTAACTTATAAATTAAACTTTATCATAGTTATGTGTGTATAGGAAAAATCATAGTAGTAGTGTTTGGTACTATCCACGGTTTTAGGCATCCACCAGAGGTCTTGGAATGTATCCTCCATGGTGAGGGAGACAACTGTATTTCTATAGCACATTAATGACCACGAACATATCTCATAACCTTAAATGTAGAACACTGGGAGTCCTGTAAAGAGGAATAAGTCTATTTGTTTTTATTTCTAACAGGCAATTGATCCTGTGTGCTTTAAGGGAACCTCTGTTCTCCAGTGGTCATGGATGGATGTGAGAGTTGGACTATAAAGAAAGCTGAGCACCAAAGAATTGATGCTTTTGAACTGTGGTGTTGGAGAAGACTCTTGAGAGTCCCTTGGACTGCAAGGAGATCCACCCAGCCCATCCTAAAGGAGATCAGTCCTGGGTGTTCATTGGAAGGACTGATGCTGAAGCTGAAACTCCAATACTTTGGCCACCTGATGCAAAGAGCTGACTCATTGGAAGAGACCCTGATGCTGGGAAAGATTGAGGGCAGGAGGAGAAGGGGACGACAGAGGATGAGATGGTTGGATGGCATCACTGACTCAATGGACATGGGTCTGGGTGGACTCCGGGAGTTGGTGATGGACAGGATGGCCTGGTGTGCTGCGGTTCATGGGGTCGCAAAGAGTCGGACACGACTGAGCGACTGAACTGAACTGAACTGAAAGGAGAAGGGGACAGTAGTGGATGAAATGGTTAGATAGCATCACTGACTCAATGGACATAAATTTGAACAAACTCCTGGAGATAGTGAAGGACAGAGAAGCCTGGCATACCGCAATCCATGGAGTCACAAAGAGCTGGACATGAGTGAGAGACTGAACAACAAACAACAGGCCACCTGTTATACTGTAAGTGTGAATTAGTGCTACTAATCCATGTTGCTGTGTATCACAGAATTAGGTATTCCATAACTTCCTAACTGTTCTCCATTGGTAAGTGTAACGATGACTTCCTGCAATCACTGAAATCACACATTTAAATTAGAATTTAGATACAGAGTATGTAAAATCTATCCACATCTCCTCAGCTTTACTCATGGTGAAGTGCTAGATTAGGATTTCGGTTAGATTAGGGTTCTGGGCCTATAGAACTGGGGCTTCCCTTGTGGCTCAGCTGGTAAAGAATCCACCTGCAATGCAAGAGACCTAGTTTCGATTCCTGGGTTGGGAAGATCCCTGGAGAAGGGGAAGACTACCCACTCCAGTTATTCTGGCCTGAAGAATTCCATGGACTGTATAGCCCATGGGGTCGCAAGGAGTCAGACACGACTGAGCAACTTTCACTTTCATTTTCACTTTTCACCTGTAGAACTGAGGCATTAACTCGACCTCCGTGACAGCTCCAGATACTGCCATCATCCTTGGGAATCAGCTTAAAGCCAATTTACCTTTCTATTTATCTTTCCAACTATAGTAATTTTACATACTAATGAATAATTCCTGGGAAAGAGCAAAATATTGTTTTTTGTGGCTTTTTTGTTGTTTAAAAGTCAACATGCTGCTGCTGCTAAGTCGCTTCAGTCTTGTCCGACTCTGTGCGACCCCACAGACGGCAGCCCACCAGGCTCCCCCGTCCCTGGGATTCTCCAGGCAAGAACACTGGAGTGGGTTGCCATTTCCTTCTCCAATGCATGAAAGTGAAAAGTCAAAGTGAGGTCCTTCAGTCATGGCCGACTCTTTGCGACCCCATGGACTGCAGCCTACCAGGCTCCTCCACCCATGGGATTTTCCAGGCAAGAGTACTGGAGTAAAAACCAACATATAAGGGAGCAATTTACATTCACAGGTTGATAAAGGCACAGACTTGTCTGTTCTGTTTATTACTATGTTTTGCAGAGACTAGCACAGCTCTTGTACAAGTATTCAATAAATACCAGATGAATTAAACAACCAGTTAATTACACAGAGTATTATACTAGCTCTTGCAACTGAAAATAGGTGTAGACACAAAGATATTGTTTACTTTGGGATATTTTTCATTGTATTCTTATAGCTCAATATTGATCTTCATACCATCTATCTGTTGAATTGGGGAAATTATGGACAGTTTATTTTTAAGATATATATTTAAACAGTCTAAAAACTATTTTTTGCTGTAAATGTTTTAGTCTAACATATATATTCTTCCAAACTTCTTGAATAATTGCTTGATATAATAGCAGTGTGGGGATTTATTATAAAAAAAGGTTATAGTAAATTGAAGTGTTTGGTAATATACCAATAATTCATCTAAGATCTAGATTTTCTTCTAATGAAAATATAGTTTGTAAGTGATGATTTACAGTAGTTTTAAAAAATGATTTTATCTATTTATTTATTTATTTATTTTGATTGTGCCAGGTCTTGTTCCTGCTTGGGCTTTTCTCTAATTGCTGCAAGTGGGGACTACTCTCTGGTTGCAGTGCATGGGCTTCTCATTGCAATGACTTCTCTTGTTGTGCAGTACAGGCTCTAGGGTATGTGGGCTCAGTAAAATAGTAAGGCAGTTGCAGCTCCTGGGCTCCAGAGTGCAGGCTCAATAGCTGTGACACACAGGTTCAGTTGCTCTGCTCCCTGTGGGATCTTCCTGGATCAGGGATTGAACCTGTGTCTCCTGTATTGGCAGGTGAATTCTTTACCACTGAGCCACCTGGGAAGCTCCAGTAATATTTTTTAAAATTGAAACTATGAAGATATGATTTCACTTCCTTACAATAATTTAATTAAGATTATAAAAAATTTAACTTTACATCTAAGATATATAACTTCACGTTTTACATGTTCTCTACCCTTCCATCCTCCATGAGCCTCATTCCTGCATATTATTAGCCCAAGAAAAGATAAGAATTCAAAATTTGAAGTACAGTTTCTACTGAGTGTGTATCACTTTCATACCACTGTAAAGTAAAAACATTTTGGGCTGAACTGATACTGTCCAGCATTTTTGGCCTTCTCCAATCAGTAGAAATTGATGAGGCCAGTGAAGAAATTCAAGCAAGGTTTTATTGGGGTCCCTGCTGCATCAAGGGGAGTAAGAACAAGTAACCATTTCCCTTGCTTTCTCCCTGAGGAGGCATGCTCACTAACCTGCTTTTGCTCCTGACACTCTGTTTTTGCTCCCAGCTCTGGAGAAGTAGCAGTTGGGTTGTTTAGTCTTTTTGTGTCTTTTTGACCATAATTTGCCACAACTGCACATGCATGCACTTATTTTGAGTCCCTTATAGTTTCTTTGTATTTTGTTGCCCAAGGAGACATTTAACCAGGTGCAAACTTTGCCACATATAAGCAAAGGGTGCCAGGTCCCAGTCTATCTTCAAACAGTCATAAGTTTGGGATCATCTGTACTTAGATTAGATCTTTGTTCAAATAACTTCATCAGAGGGTTTTTTATTTTTTTTTATTTTTTATTATTATTATTATTATTATTTTTTCCAGTGGGTTTTGTCATACATTGATATGAATCAGCCATGGATTTACATGTATTCCCAATCCCGATCCCCCCTCCCACCTCCCTCTCCACCCGATTCCTCTGGGTCTTCCCAGTGCACCAGGCCGGAGCACTTGTCTCGTGCATCCCACCTGGGCTGGTGATCTGTTTCACCATAGATAGTATACATGCTGTTCTTTTGAAATATCCCACCCTCACATTCTCCCACAAAGTTCAAAAGTCTGTTCTGTATTTCTGTGTCTCTTTTTCTGTTCTGCATATAGGGTTATCGTTATTACCTTTCTAAATTCCACATACATGTGTCAGTATGCTGTAATGTTCTTTATCTATCTGGCTTACTTCACTCTGTATAAGGGGCTCCAGCTTCATCCATCTCATTAGGACTGGTTCAAATGAATTCTTTTTAATGGCTGAGTAATATTCCATGGTGTATATGTACCACAGCTTCCTTATCCATTCATCTGCTGATGGGCATCTAGGTTGCTTCCATGTCCTGGCTATTATAAACAGTGCTGCGATGAACATTGGGGTGCACGTGTCTCTTTCAGATCTGGTTTCCTCAGTGTGTATGCCCAGAAGTGGGATTGCTGGGTCATATGGCAGTTCTATTTCCAGTTTTTTAAGAAATCTCCACACTGTTTTCCATAGCGGCTGTACTAGTTTGCATTCCCACCAACAGTGTAAGAGGGTTCCCTTTTCTCCACACCCTCTCCAGCATTTATTGCTTGTAGACTTTTGGATAGCAGCCATCCTGACTGGTGTGTAATGGTACCTCATTGTGGTTTTGATTTGCATTTCTCTAATAATGAGTGATGTTGAGCATCTTTTCATGTGTTTGTTAGCCATCTGTATGTCTTCTTTGGAGAAATGTCTGTTTAGTTCTTTGGCCCATTTTTTTGATTGGGTCATTTATTTTTCTGGAATTGACCTGCATGAGTTGCTTGTATATTTTTGAGATTAATCCTTTGTCTGTTTCTTCATTTGCTATTATTTTCTCCCAATCTGAGGGCTGTCTTTTCACCTTACTTATAGTTTCCTTTGTAGTGCAAAAGCTTTTAAGTTTCATTAGGTCCCATTTGTTTAGTTTTGCTTTTATTTCCAATATTCTGGGAGGTGGGTCATAGAGGATCTTGCTTTGATTTATGTCGGAGAGTGTTTTGCCTATGTTCTCCTCTAGGAGTTTTATAGTTTCTGGTCTTACATTTAGATCTTTAATCCATTTTGAGTTTATTTTTGTGTATGGTGTTAGAAAGTGTTCTAGTTTCATTCTTTTACAAGTGGTTGACCAGTTTTCCCAGCACCACTTGTTCTCCAAAAAGCAGGAATAGAAGGAACATACCTCAACATAATAAAAGCTATATATGACAAACCCACAGCAAGCATCACCCTCAATGGTGAAAAATTGAAGGCATTTCCCCTGAAATCAGGAACAAGACAAGGGTGCCCACTCTCACCACTACTATTCAACATAGTGTTGGAAGTTCTGGCCACAGCAATCAGAGCAGAAAAAGAAGTAAAAGGAATCCAGATAGGAAAAGAAGAAGTAAAACTCTCACTGTTTGCAGACGACATGATCCTCTACATAGAAAACCCTAAAGACTCTACCAGAAAATTACTAGAGCTAATCAATGAATACAGTAAAGTTGCAGGATATAAAATTAACACACAGAAATCCCTTGCATTCCTATACACTAACAATGAGAAAACAGAAAGAGAAATTAAGGAAACAATACCATTCACCATTGCAACAAAAAGAATAAAATACTTAGGAGTATATCTACCTAAAGAAACAAAAGACCTATAGTTTATAGAAAACTATAGAACACTGATGAAAGAAATCAAAGAGGACACAAACAGATGGAGAAACATACCGTGTTCATGGATTGGAAGAATTAATATTGTCAAAATGGCTATTCTACCCAAAGCAGTCTATAGATTCAGTGCAATCCCTATCAAGCTACCAATGGTATTTTTCACAGAACTAGACCAAAGAATTTCACAATTTGTATGGAAATACAAAAAACCTCGAATAGCCAAAGTAATCTTGAGAAAGAAGAATGGAGCTGGAGGAATCAACCTGCTGACTTCAGACTCTACTACAAAGCCACAGTCATCAAGACAGTATGGTACTGGCACAAAGACAGAAATATAGATCAATGGAACAGAATAGAAAGCCCAGAGATAAATCCACGAACCTATGGACACCTTATCTTTGACAAAGGAGGCAAGGATATACAATGGAAAAAAGAGGGTTTTTTAAAAAACTATTCTAGGTCAAACAATGCATCCCTTTATCATTTCCTAGGTTCAGTACCCTACTTTATTCTTTTATACTCAAGAGTACCAGTTAATAGTTTATTGATTGTCTCTCCTCACTAGAATGTCAGGTCTTGAAAGTTGGAACTTCTCTGCACTATGCTGAGTAGTAGGTATTCAATACACTTTTGTTTGAAGAATTAACTGCATATCTTGAAACTCTGGGGATAAAGTCATTTTCTAAATAGAATATTTATCTTCCCCTTTAATTTATATATTTTTAGAAAGATTAGAAGGAAGAGTTTTCAATTTTTTTAGTTAGCTACAATAAAGGGATCAAACCATTTTTGAAGAGTAAAAGAATCCTTAAGACTACATGATATATTTTTTTCTTATTTTTTCTTTGATGTTAAAAAGAATCATAAAGGAAGAAAAGATTTTTTAAATTCTGAAGCTATTTTATGTATTACATATTATGATTAAAAAAACCCAGTCATATGAGTGATGCAAGGCAAGTAAAAGACTCAAAGATTTACAGGGACTTTTCAAACTCAAATGTCTACATGGACAAAGAGGATAACATAGAAGAGTATAGTAGGCCAATTAAAAAACCAGAATAAAGTGGGAATATGTTAAACCAGAGGCTTTATGCTCAGTCTAAAGGTATTAATACTTATTTTTAAAAAACAACTAAGTGAAAATAAGTATCTGTTTATAGACATGTCCCATTTGTGATCTCTTCTACAGAAAGAAAAATATCAAATGGGATAACATCTGTAGCATCAGAGAGCTACAAGATTTTATTACCCATATAAATAATCACTCCTTCTTTGGATATCAGGTGTGAGTCTTTGAAAAGACTGAATGTAGAATGGTAGCTCCAGAGTCCAAATGTAGATGAGAAAAGAATACTGCTCAGTGGTTAAATGGGAAGAAGAGCTTGGAGGAATATCTAAATATATCATTTAGGAAAATATGATTATAATTATTTTCACAATAGTTGTTTAAATATCATTACAACCAATTACTAGTCATGGTGCAGAGGTAAGAATTTGCAGAGCTTCTACTCACACTCACTTTGAGCTTCATCTATCAGTTGATATACGGAGAACTCTGATCATAAGTGCATCCATTTATGAAGTGAATTTTTCAGTGTCACTCCTCTTGACCCAATAAACCCATATTTTATGCTCAATTTCACTTTAATTTTCCAACAAAGCATATTCAGGCACCATAAACAAGTAGAAGTCCTTAGACCTGATTTGTGAAATGAAGCTGAGCTTTAAATGAAAGTGATGTCTCATAAACCTCAATATCCCCAAGAGAAATGAGATAGAAATAGAAAACTACTGTAATCTAAAATTCATTTTAGTGTTATTGCTGAGGACTTTTTGTTTTCTTTCAAAAAATCAGGGAAATGAATCCATCTTAAATTGCAGTCTCTTGTGTTGTAGTTACACACAAAATAAGTGTTCTTGTGCCAGGTAACACTGTAGCAGAAAGGGACTGAATAACTTTCTGGAGAGTTTGCCATAACTTATTATTTTTCAGAAGCTTTCACATGTATTTTCTCTGTAATCCATATCAGAGCCTTCCTATTTCATATGTAAAACTTAGATATTAAAGATACTCATTTTCCTAGTGTGCTGTGGGGACTGCATGAAATAATACAGAGCAGTATTGAGCAGGAGCAGTATCTGAAACATATTAGATGCTAGAAGGGAGAAATCAAAAGAGAAATGGAAATCAATGGAGCCTATTTTACACTTAACAAAATTTTAACCATGCTTTAAACAGTCTTGCCTGTTGTGAATGCTTGACAATAAGGTTTGTTTTAATTGTAAGAGAATTCCAACACCATGGTGGTTGGAATTCAGATCACAGATGAGTGAGTTATAGGCACAGATGTGAACTGGAAGTAGGCCTATTTTTCTTACTTAACACTCAAGTTCTATTCATGTTTTCATTCAAAAAATATTTATTGAACTGTGGATCAGCTCAAGAGATACTCCAGTGGAAATTTAAGATAAAACCTTATTCTAATGTAACATATTTTCTAGTTAAGGATGCTATTACTGTATTACATGGTATGTTGGAAAGTTATATATACACACACACAGACCCAGACACATCTTCTTGAGTCAGTCACAAGAGCCTGAATTATGGATAGGACAGATAGAATGAGAAAGGAATAGAAATAGTATTGATATAATTGAGATGATATGCTGCCAGGCTCTCCCACCTTTTCCTGTTAATGATCTGGTTATTCCAGTCCATGTGGGCGCGCGCTGAGTCACTTCAGTCGTGTCCAGCTCTTTGCGACCCTGTGAACTGTAGCCCGCCAGGCTCCTCTGTCCATGGGATTCTCCAGGCAAGAACAGTGGAGTAGGTTGCCGTGTCCTCCTTCAAGGGATCTTCCCAACCCAGGGATCGAACCTGCAGTTCTTAAGTCTCCTGCATTGACAAGCATGTTCTTTACTACTAGCACTACCTGGGAAGCCGATTTCAGCCCACATAGTTTCTCTTAAAGAGCTCCATTCCCTCTTGCTCCTAAGTTCTTCAACTAAGGATGGAAAATTAAGACATTTTTTATTCCATTTAATTTCTGAAATCACTTAGCCATCATTTGAAGGCCTTATAAATCAACAATGTTGGATACAGAGTGCTAGGCTGTCTGGGGACATGGAGTCCCCTCTCAAGGAGGTTACTTTCTCTTTTCTGCAGAGCTTTCTAATAGACAGCTCTGAGATGTATTCATAATTTTTCTGCTAAAGTATTATTCCTATAGAATGTAATATTTATGATACTTGCCAGGAAGATTTAGTTCTACAGAAAAAGTTGGTTGCCTAGCCTAAAGATGTTTGTGTTATGTTTGCCTATAAACAGCAAACGGCACACAACTGTACATTTAGGTGAAATTCTCATTGTTCATCCATTCATCATCCATTTCCACTATCTCTCAATACTTATTTAAAATATCCATCTTCCATTCAACCTTCTCTGACCAATCCAGCCTAAGTTGTCCAGCTTTTGGAATCCTATGGACTGTTTCTGTGAGCATACAATGATCATCTCTTGATGTGCTGCTTTAAAAGGCATTCTGTTTATATAACATGTCTTAACAAGAGGGTTGTAATGTCTTTTAAGTTGGTGGTTTTCCCCCCAACTTTAATTCTGTTGTATTTCAGAATGCAACGTAAGTATTTATTGAAGGCCTGGGTGAATTTGACTAAAATCAGTGTACCAAAAAAAAGTTCACTGCAGACGCATCAGAATATAATGAAGTGGTATTCTTAATAAGCATACAGAATAGTAAGAGGAGTAAAACATGTACCTGAATAGTAATGCTGTGTTCAGTCACTCAGTCATGGTTGACTCTTTGCAACTCCAGGCACTGTAGCCCACCAGGCTCCTCTGTCCACGGAATTTTCCAGGCAAGAATACTGGAGTGGGTCCTCATTTCCTGCTCCAGAATAGTAGTAATACGGTGCAATATATACTCAAGTGCCATAAGATATACAAGATGATCCCAGTATAAAAATTTGTACAATTTCCTCAGTACAATTTGTCTGTACCTCAGAGAAGTACAGTTGATCTTAGTAACAGATAATGTTGCTTTCAGATTGGTCAGAGGCATGGGGTGGGTGACTGGGCGAGATTTTCAAATAGAAACAGTTTGTTGCTGATCAGTTGCTGTCATGCGGGACTCCACGTGACCCCGGGGATTGCAGCATGCCAGGCTTCCCTGTCTACCACCACCGCAGAGGAAAGCAGTGCCTTTGGCCGTTTGTCTTGACTACAAGTTACATGCCTTTCTTTTCTCCCTCCTTTATCCTGATTACCTCACTTCCTGTCTTCATATCCAACACTAGGAACTTGCTTTCTGCCTATTTTAACTTCAGAGTTCCACAAATGTTAATAAAGAAGCATTTTTTGGTTGACATTTTGCCTCTTTAATGTTTCTCCCCTTAATAGTCTCCCCAAAATATACAAGGAAATTTCTGAGATGAAAAATTAGAGATCCATCTTACAATACTATTTACATAAACTAAGACACACACCTAGTTTGAGACAAATGTGTAGATTTTTTTTTTATATATTATAAAAATGTACTGACCAGAATTTTATACTAGAACATGGCATATAAAATTTATAATAAAAGTTAAGGACTTTCCTGGTGGTCCAGTGGTTAAGAATCCACCTGCCAGTGCAGGGCACATGGATTTGATCTCTGATCCAGGAGATCCCACATGCCTCAGAGCAACTAAACCCGTGAGCCTTAACTACAGAGCTTGCTTTACTTTGTCAAAATATTTGATTTATTTATCAAATATCTGGACACCTTCTATCGGCTAAACATTGTGCTCCTTGCTAAGAATACAGAATGAATGGAAAGACAGAGTTCTTGCCCACACAGAAATCACAGACTAGAGGAAGATACCGTTTCATTGACTATTTCTGCCATGATGAATGTTATTTTCTAAATCCTATCTTCATTCATTTTATAGGTGACCATTTCCAATATTTAAGTTTTGAGAATACTACCAGACTTTGACATGACCTCAACATCTGGCACAATTAAAATGTTGGTGTTCAGTTTCTAGACTCCCTGGCATCTGGAGTTGGGAGGTAGACGTGAGATGGTTGACAGATTCAACCTGGGCTCCAGCACAGCCTGCCTAACTTAAATCATTATTAATTATCCAGCTCTTCGGATAGGCTGGAAGGTTCTGGGAAAGCATGAATGCAAGGTGAATGATTTATTCACTGTGCAATTTGCTGCTCTTCCTTTATGTCCGCTCATGACCTGAGAGATTCACCCCAGCCAAGTTATTGTTCAGTTCTTCCTTGTATGCCGACCCCCAGCCACACAACACTGAGAGGTTAACATGCACAGGTGAGTCAGCATCTGTGTCCTTGAATGGTATTCAGCCTTTTTGTTGGCAACAAAAGACATGTTATTATTGTGATTCTTCTCTCGCCTGCTGTGAAGGTATTGTGTAATACATTTGATGCCCATTCATAGCACCCATACCAGCCCATGTGGTGTACTTTCTCTTTCCTTTTGTTGAGTTTTATTTTCTATTTTTGTGGCTGTTTTGATATCTTTATTGTATATGTTCTTTTATTTAAATCACTTCAACATGTTTCTATTAATAGTAGATACACACAAATGGCATTGCTTCTAAGACAGAACTGAAGTAAAACAGTTGAGACTAAAATTATTGCTTCATACAAGCTGCAAGGAATAAATAAGACAGCATCTTGCTAAGTTAATAACAAAGTCTACTTTCATTCGTTTTTCGTGCATGTTGAAGCATCATGATGTGTAGTATTGTGTGGTTTAGTTTTGCCAACTTAAAAAGACATGGAAAATACTTATTTCTGCTGCTTGCTGAATCCTGCAAAAATTACCCTTCAGTTTCCTTTTCCAACTTCAGTGATGTCATTTGAGATGGATTTTGGAGCAGCTTGAGAATTTAAAATTTGTTGTAACTAAATTTGACTATTTATATAATCCAAACAAATGCTGCAATTTTTGCATCAGAAGCTTAGAGGAGGAAACTATGCTCGTGTTTATTGGGTGCTTCAGAGCAAATAATGGAAAGATCCCACTTATGACTCATACTTCTATTCTCCTGCTCTAACCAGGTCACTCTGTGACCTAGGTGTTTTTCATTAAGATGGATATGGCTGGTAATGTACATGCTCTAGTAACCCCTTTTGGGCAATGATATAACTGTGTGTGCATACATGCTTGATTGCTCAGTGGTGTCTGACTCTATGCGATCCCATGAACGGTAGACCCCCAGGCTCCTCTCTCCTTGGAATTTTCCAGGCAGGAACACTGAAGTGTGTTGCCATTTCCTCCTCCAGGAGATCTTCCCAACCCAGGGATCAAACCCAGGTCTCCTGTCATTGCAAACAGATTATTTACTGACTGAGTCACCAGGGAAGCCACTTTACTCTATAATCTTACTTAAATTAGTTCATACATTTCCAAAAGAAAGTGAAAGTGTTAATCTCTCAGCTGTGTTCAATTCTTTGTGACCCGAAGGACTGTAGCCCGCCAGGCTCCTCTATCCATGGAATTCTCCAGGCAAAAATACTGGAGTGGGTTGCCATTCCCTTCCCCAGGGGATCTCCCTGGATCCAGGGACTGAACCCAGGTCTCCTACATTGCAGGCAGATTCTTTACCATCTGAGCTACCAGGGAAGCCCAAAGTGTTCTGTTATCCTGAGAATAATAACAGGCAACCATTTCTAACAATGATTCTGGGTCAGGCATGGCATACATTATTTTATTTAGCCTCTCAATAATCCCATAAAGCAAATAATTTTTCCTATCCCCTACTTGATAGATTGAGTATTAAATACCCAATAAGTGATTACCTACAATTTGAGCCAAAATCTGTGGCTGAGTATTAAATACCCAATAAGTGATGATCCACGATTTGAGCCAAAATCTGTGACCCCCAAAGCCGATATTACAGTTTCCTAAACAGCTTCACAAGAAAAAAAGAGAACATAAAGTGGGAGCAGAGTAGCCTTTCATGGTCACCCCTGAGGCGGCTGAGATGCTGGCTCTTAAAGTGTTACAGCTCCACTCATAAAGGCACATCTCAACAACCTCATAATGCTGCTATTTTAAAACAAAATGCAGGAAATACATCTCACATCAAGGGAGATACAGGCTTCCCTGGTGCCTCAGGTAGTAGAGAATCGGCCTGCAATGTGGGAGCCCTGGGTTCGATCCCTGGTTTGGGAAGATCCCCTGGAGAAGGAGACAGCAACCCACTCCAGTATTGTTGACTAGTGAATACCATGGACAGAGAAACCTGGTGGACTACAGTTTATGGGGTTGCAAAGCGTTGGATACAACTGAACAATTAACAGTTCCACTTTCAAGCAAGATAAAAGACTGGTAAAAAGAGAAGCAAAATCAGTGACCCACATAATGCTGTTTTTCACCGCAGTGTGGACAATTTCCTCTAGTAATTATGTCTATTTAAAGAAGGAAAATTGCTAATAAAAATATCCCTGTAGTAAAAGGCCTGTCAGATCTATACAAAGCCCTGAGGCTTGAAATGAACCTACAATTTGAGACATTAATTTTAATTACTTGAACAAATATTTTAATAGTATATGGGCATTGAAATTCAACCAGCACTATTTCCTACTAGGCTAGGAACTGTAATTATTTAATATCTGCTACCATTGGATAATAACATCTGTTTTTGTTCATTGAAATATATCAAGTTGAATGGAGGACTTATTAGCTGTGCTTGCAAAAGCTGTGAATTTATAGGCAGGCTGTTCTTTGTCCTTAGAAATGGTTTCCCCTCAGATTTGCTTATCTGTATTATCCATGAAGAAAGAAGTAATGGTAAAAGGGTTGCTTATGTGGACGTACTATCCTAATTTGACCCAGTATCTTTGTTCTTATAACACCCACTATGTATACCTTCCACTGAACATCAATTACTATACTCTGGGTCACCCACGACAGACAATTTGACAATTCAGTGTTTGAATACAAAGGTAAGACAGATGTATTGCCTGCCCTCCTGTAGAATATATTCTAGTGAGTGATGCATGTAAATAGCAAAAATAAAGCAGAACAGGATGACAAACAAGTAAACTGATATGAGCATGCTGTGTGGAATAATATAACAAGAGAGACAAAAGGAGATCTCATTTAGGTATGGTGATAAGGGAAGATGTTTCAGTGGAACTAACATTTTCTCATGCTGAGAATGAAAGGCTGAGAAAAAAATAATTGTATAAAAAGTGGGAGAAAGAGCATTTCAGGCGAAGGAAGCAGCAGGTTCTGTAACCCTGTAGTATGGGAGGTTTCAGTGTGCTGAGGGAACTTAAAAGTGTATTTCTGGGTGAGAAATAATGATGGTTTGGAGGAAGGGTCGAAATGAGCTTACATAGATGGATAGGACCAGATCATGGAGGACCTCAAAGACCATACTTGGAACTACCATTCTAAAAGCAATCAGAAGTCCCTGATTTGGTTTAAATAGGAGGGAAATATGATTCTGACTGGGTTTCCCTCATAGCTCAGTTGGTAAAGAATCTTCCTGCAATGTAGGAGGCCCAGGATTGGTCCCTGGGTCAGGAAGATCCCCTGGAGAAGAAAATGGCAACCCACTCCAGTATTCTTACCTGGAGAATCCCATGGACAGAAGAGCCTGGCATGGGGTCACAAGAGTCTGATACAACTTAGCAACTAAACCACCACATGATTCTGATTGGAAGCTTAAGACAAATCACTTCAACTGAGCTGTTGAAAGCGGATTGTCAAGAAAACACTTGAGAGATATTTTTTACCATCCAGGTGAGTGATGATAGCAGCCAAGACTTGGGTGGCTACTACAATTAGGAATTCAGTCAATGATGGTAAGAGAGATGAATGAATTGTAGCTCTCTCTAATAAAAAATCTAGCAATCAAGTTGTCAGGACAAGGTCCTTTGGAAGATGTACTTCAACAGTAGGAAGGGAATATTGAGATTAATTGCTTCACTGGTTTAGTGGAAGTACAAATATTCCAGAGAATAATATAAGACCCAAAAGAGTGGAGAACTCTCAATAATGAATAATGATTTTATCAGTTCAGTTCAGTTGCTCAGTCGTGTCCAACTCTTTGTGACCCCATGAACTGCAGCACACCAGGCTTCCCTGTCCATCACCAACTCCCAGAACCTATTCAAACTCATGCCCATCACATCGGTGATGCCATCCAACCATCTCATCCTCTGTCCTCCCCTTCTCCTGCAGCCTTCGATCTTTCCCGGCATCAGGATCTTTTCCAATGAGTCAGTTCTTCGCATCAGGTGGCCAAAGTATTGGAGTTTCAGCTTCAGCATCAGTCCTCGCAATGTATATTCAGGACTGATTTCCTTTAGGATTGACTGGTTGGATCTCCTTGCAGTCCAAGAGAATCTCCGGAGTCTTCTCCAACACCACAATTCAAAAGCATCAATTCTTCGGCACTCAGCTTTATAGTCCAACTCTCACATTCATACATGACTACTAGAAAAACCATAGCTTTGACTAAATGAACCTTTGTTGGCAAAGTAATGTCTCTGCTTTTTAATATGCTGTCTAGGTTGGTCATAACTTTTCTTCCAAGGAGCAAACATCTTTTAATTTCATGGCTGCAGTCATCATTTGCAGTGATTTTTGAGCCCAAGAAAATAAAGTCTCTCACTGTTTCCATTGATTCCCCATCTATTTGCCATGAAGTAATGGGACCATATACCACGATCTTAGTTTTCTGTCGAATTTTAATCCAACTTTTTCATTCTGCTCTTTCACATTCATCAAGAGGTCCTTTAGTTCTTCTTCACTTTCTGCCATAAGGGTGGTGTCATCTGCATATCTGAGGTTATTGATATTTCTCCCAGCAATCTTGATTTCAGCTTGTGCTTCATCTAGCCTGGCATTTCACATGATGTACTCTGCATACAAATTAAATAAGCAGAGTGACAATATACAGCCTTGACATACTCCTTTCCCTATTTGAAACCAGTCTGTTGTTTCATGTCCAGTTCTAACTACTGCTTCTTGATCTGTATACAGATTTCTCAGGAGACAGGTCAGCTGGTCTGGTATTCCCATCTCTTGAAGAATTTTCACAGTTTGTTGTGATCCACACAGTCAAAGGCTTTGGTGTAGTCAAGAAAACAGAAGTAGATGTTTTTCTGGAACTCTCTTGCTTTTTCGATGATCCAGCAGATGTTGGTAATTTGATCTCTGGTTCCTCTGCCTTTTCTAAATCCAGCTTGAACATCTGTAAGTTCATGATTCATATACTGTTGAACCCTTGCTTGGAGAATTTTGAGCATTACTTTGCTAGCGTGTGAGATGAGTAATTGTGCACTAGTTTGAATATCCTTTGGCATTACCTTTCTTTGGGTTTGGAATGAAAACTGACATTTTCCAGTCCTGTGGCTTCTACTGAGTTTCCCAGATTTGCTGGCATATTGAGTGTAGCACTTTCTCAACATCATCTTTTAGGATCTGAAATAGTTCAAGTGGAATTCCATCACCTCCTCTAGCTTTGTTCATAGTGATGCTTTCTCAGGCCCACTTGACTTCGCATTCCAGGATGTCTGCCTCAAGGTAAGTGATCGATCACACCATCATGGTTATCTGGGTCATGAAGACCTTTTTTGTACAGTTCTTCTGTGTACTCTTGCCACCTCTTCTTAATATCTGCTACTTCTGTTAGGTCCATACCATTTCTGTCCTTTATTGTGCTCATCTTTGCATGAAATGTTCCCTTGGTATCTCTAATTTTCCTGAAGAGATTAGTCTTTCCCATTCTATTGTTTTCCTCTATTTCTTTGCATTGCTTACTGAGGAAGTCTTTCTCATTTCTCCTTGCTATTCTTTGGAACTCTGCATTCAGATGGGTATATCTTTCCTTTTCTTCTTTGCCTTTAGCTTCTCTTCTTTTCTCAGCTATTTGTAAGGCCTCCTCAGAGAACCATTTTGCCTTTTTTACATTTCTTTTTCTTGGGGAAAATGTTTTTATATGTATAGATAATGACTTCATTTTACTATGAACTCCCTCATGTCACAATAATTATTGCTATTTATAGTGAACACCTTGTTTGTGTGACATTTGAAGTGCAATTATAAAGATTATTGCTATGTCTGAAACTGTTCTGACTCCTCAGGACCAAGGGTAACATTGAGTGAGCACTTAGCTGGTGGTTCAGATGATAGAGAATCTGCCTGTAATGCAGGAGACCGGAGTTCAATCCCTAGGTCAGGAAAATCCCTTGGAGAAGGAAATGATAACCCACTCAAATATTCTTGCCTGGAGAATTCCAGGGACAGTGTAGCCTGGTGGGCTACAGTCTATGGGGTTGCAAAGAGTCAGAAATGACAGAGCAACTAACACTTTCACTAACAGAAACTTAACATTGCTTTTTCCCTTCATTATCTCATTTTAACTCTCAACAGAGTCCCGTGAAGTAGATCTAATCATCCTCAATTTAAAGACAAGGAAATGGATATTTAAAACCCTTAAGTATATCTCTTATAAATGAAATGAATGAATTCTATTCTAAGTTTTCCTGACAAGAAAGACTCCAGTATTTTCACCACACACTGATTTAATTGCAATTTGTTACAAATTGAGAAGCATGTCTGAGGGCAAATTAAGTTCCCCAATTTGAATAGATTAGGTTAATTTCAATCTATGCATAATTTGCCAATTTATATAAAGGAGTCTATTAAATTCCAAGTCTTCATTACCTCCAATCTAATTTAGTGAGCTTTATCTTTATTTACCTAGAGTTGAGAGAAGCTGACAAGTCAGTATCAGCCACAAAATTCACTAAGTCACAGCCAGTGAATTGTTTAGCATTTCTTAAACCTAGCAAAGCAGTATATTAGAACACCTGAACAAGCTTTATGAGCATAAAATTTACCTTAACTTCTTGAAATTTTAAGTAAAATTCTTGCTTAATACCAGGACAAAGGAAAGAAAATCACTTGATGCATCTCTATCTTTTCTTGACATTCAGGATCTTTTTTATCTTTTCTACATTTTGGGAAGATCCCCTGGTGGCCCAGATGGTAAAGGATTTGCCTACAATGCAGGAGACCCAGTTTCAATCCCTGGGTCGGGAAGATCCACCGGAGAAGGAAATTGTAATTCACTCCAGTATTCTTACCTGGAGAATCCCATGGACAGGGTCGCAAAGAGTTGGACATGATTGAAGTGACTTAGCACTCACCTTTCAACCATACCTGAGTTTATGTTAATGAGGTGACTTGTAGGAAACACCTAAAGATGAGGAGCATTGACAAAGGAAACAACTATGTGATTAGAGACATAATTGTCATACCCACCCCCAACCTCCTCCAAGGAGGGAAGAGGGGCTAGAGATTGAGTTCAATTACCAATAGTCAATGATTTTATCAGTCCTGCCTATGTAATGGAATCTCCCAGAAGTACAGGGTTCAGAGAGCTCTGTGTTGGTGAACACACAGATGTGGCGAGGTCGGTCCATGGAATTCTCCAGGCCAGGGTACTGGAGTGGGAGCCTTTCCCTTCTCCAGGGGATCTTCTCAACCCAGGGATCAAACCCAGGTCTCCTGCGTTGCAGGCTGCTTCTTTATGAACTGAGCTATCAGGGAAGGCCTGTTATGTCTAGAAGACAATGAATGTCTAGAAGGCAATGGGTAAAAGAAAAAGCTAAAGAAGAATACATTATTCATTATTTCCTGAGTTCTTGGTGACATTGTCCTGCAGATCCAATTGTGATCTCCATAGCTGGCAGTGATGCAAACATAGGACAAGTCTCTTAGATTTATAGGATGAATCATGTGCTTTTAATTTTTCCTCAATAACTTCTTAATGGAATTATAGAAAGAAGGTGGTAATTGGGAAAATATCAATAAGAAATGAAATTGTGTATTTGATAAAACTGAATATGAACTCTCTAAGCATGTACATTCAGCTAATAAAACCTGTCCATGAAACTTATGGAGGTGTGTACTTTTACTTTGCTTTTTCATCAGCCTCTTGTTTTTGACCATTTTAATATTTATTAGTATTTTAATGAAGCAACAGCTATTCAAAGAAAAAGTTTGAGAAAAAAATCAAATTGTTATTTGTTAGTATAGTAACTCTAGGGATTAGCTCAGGGGGCAGGAAGGAGAAAGATGTCAATTTCAAAATGAAGTCGACATTCTGACTATGAATTCAGCCCAATAATTAACCATATTACTATGTACCATCACGTGTATATAATTAGACATTGCTATTGATTTGGATGTACTTATTTTTATTACTCTAAAGAAAGTAGTGCGTACCAGGAATATTTCTACCCCACTTCTGAAGGGCAAGCTCTCTCCTCTTTGGAAAAACGGAGTAAACCCTCAGAATAAATGTGTTCCCATGATACATTTGATGAATCACCAATGGAATTACATTTATAAAAATAAATATGTCAGAATTTATGTCAGAAAAAGAAAAAACTGGAGAGGTTGCCATCATATAAATATTTGTATTGAAGCATTCCACCTACACACTTAGGGATTCACAATATAACAATAGTGTTTCCCCAAAGGGCATTTTAAAGAGCATGAACCCATTTTAAGTTTCATGAATATGAAATTCCGTAAGTTTCATATTCAAGAATATGTTTAAAGAACATATTCTTCAAAACAGGGGAAGGAAGATTTTCTATAGTCAAATAAATTTTGGGTAAAATATGTATTTTTGGAGGCAATTGCAATATCTAGAAGAAGCATGATGGAACACTATTCTTGAACCATTATTTTGATTCATTATATGGCGCTTGGATGGTACTAGTATTAATATGCACCATCTACTAATTTTCTTTTCTTTTTTTTTTTTACTAATTTTCTATGTTAAAAATTATTCTTGTTAGATGGGTACTAAACTTTAAAAAGTATTACTAGTATTTTAAAATTTGCTGCTTCTCAATTCTGAAGTCTAGGGGCAAGGATTTCAATTGTTATGCCATAAAGTGGATTCTGACTTATTCTACTTTTAAAGATTGATTCACTTAAACATAGAAAAGTCTATGTCAAGTTCTGCAGCTAAGAAATCTGTTCAACTTCGTTTTATCAGGACTTTTAATATTTGATTTGGTTTTTACTCCTTTTTTTTTTTTTTTTTTTTTTTTGGCAGAAGCATGTTTTAGCCATTGTCAACAAGCATTATTTTGAGCTTAATACCATGGACCCCGTAGGGTAATGAAGATGCAGATGGCAGAGAGAAATAATTTTAAAAATGCAATGTTCATTCTGGATCAAACAGTCATTTTAGCTTATCTCTTTCCTTACAACTTTCTTAGAGTTTATTGTCTTTTGAGCCTATTTTAATTTCTAATCTGTGCCTGTGGCCATAGTCATTTTTATATCTGCTCTAGAATTAATGCTTGGAGGAAAAGATAATATCAAGAAAATCAAAGAGTTATACTCTAATCTTCAAGGATTTGGTGGTAAACATTTCATAAGTCTGTCATCACGAATATCTACTAAACTTTTCCCCTATATATCATAATAGTGCTCATGTGTGGAATGGTACAATAAGGGTAGAGAAATGTTATCACAGATCACAAGGAATTTTCTATCTAATAATGAATACCAGCTATTCAGGGGAAGTGTTAGCAAAGTTGGAGCAGGCACTGTTCTCAGTCTTGAGATTATAGCATAAAAGATTGAGTTCCTGGAAGTCTAGAGGTCATTGTCCAACAGAAAGCATAATGGTGTTCAAAACCCAGTAGAAGGATACCAATATATATATAGCATTTAGATCCTCTGGATTATATTGTTCCTACTTAATCTATCAGACTGAGAGAGGTACTATTAAATTCACGAACTTCTATTATACTCTATCAATTTATGTTAAGTTCCTCTTGACCATAGTACACGTCTGTGTATGCGTGCATGCTCAATCTTGTCTGACTCTTTGTGACCCCATGGACTGTAGCCCTGCAGGCTCCTCTGTCCATGGGGTTTTCCAGGCAAGAATACTGGAATAGGTTGCCATTTCCTCCTCTAGGGGATCTTCCCCACTCAGAGACTGAACCCACATCTCCTGTATCTCCTGCATTTCAGGCAGATTCTTTACTGCTGAGCCATCAGGAAAGCCCCAACAACATGTCTAAATTAGAGAAATTAGAAAATACTGTGGATCGGAATTATATCTTGTCACAATTTCTCTTGATTTATTTTTAAGTAGCTCTCATCTCTCTGACAATAAACAGGAGGGTGTTAATAAGAAAATCTCAATTTTCTATATATGATTATAGCAATTGCTTTGATTTGCTTTCACTCAAAATATTTATAATAGTTTATTCATCTTTCTGGATTATGTAAAGTGTTGCAGATCACATGTCTTACGGTAAGTATATCAACAATGTCTTAACTTGGATTTCATCTCATTTTGAATGTTATGTAAATAATTGAATAAATACAATTAGAAATCTTTCCATCACCTGATTCAAAAGAAGATACAATGATGCTCACTTGAGAAAGGGTTTTACAAACTCCCCCCGGGCAATTCAAACACATGCTTTATAATTCATATTATCATGTTACACATACTTGCTGCCAGGACAATGAGTGTGTGTATGCGTGTGTGTGTGTGTGTTTGTGTCCATGAGCACAAGTTTTCTCCTTTTTATTTACTCTCCCTCATGTACATGATGACTCATCAGAAATTGTAAGGAGATCCAGAGCTCACATTCCAAAAACTGCTGAGAGCTCTGTGTTCCACCTTCAAATTTAAAGCAATCTAACATTTGACCAGATGAGTTGTACTATTGTGAATTAGTCATCTGTGGCCTTTCAGAAGGCAACTTCCTGACAGAGGACAGTTATAGTTTAAGATGAAGTAGTGCATGTGTGCTAAGTCACATCAGTCATGTCCAACTCTTTGCGACCCCGTGGACTGTTGCCCTCCAGGCTCCTCTGTCCATGGGATTCTCCAGGCAAGAATACTGGAGTGGGTTGCCATGTGCTCCCCCGGGGAATCTTCGCGACCCAGATCAAAGCTGTATCTCTTGTCTCTCGCATGGGCAGGCAGGTTCTTTACCATTAGCACCACCTGGGGAGCCAAGGTGAAGTAGATCTGAATTTAAATGAAAGCCTGACCTCAGAGGCTTTAGGGAGAGAGAATACCAGCCACAAGTAATTAAACCATCTTATCCGAGGAGAATAAACTGCTCTATTTTAATTCTTATTTAAAAATAGCGAACACTGATTTAATGATATTCTAGAAGTTACGTTTTTTGGTTTTTGGTTTTGTTTTTTTTCTTTTTTACAAAATATCTAAAACGAGAGTCAACTCTTCAGGGTGCCAACACAGCCCCTAACCAACTTGGCAAGGCTTCCAGTGAGTTTTCTAGACATAAGGTGAAAGTGAAAGTCACTCAGTCGTGTCCGACTCTTCGCAACCCCATGTACTATAAAGTCCATGGAGTTCTCCAGGCCAGAATACTGGAGTGGGTGGCATTACCTTCTCCAGGGGATCTTCCCAACTCAGGGATCAAACCCAGGTCTCCTGCATTGCAGTCAGATTCTGTACCAGCTGAGCCACCAGAGAAGCCCAAGAGCACGGGAGTTGGTAGCCTGTCCCTTCTGCCCTTCTCCAGCGGATCTTCCCGACCCAGGAATCGAACCAGAGTCTCCTTCATTGAAGGTGGATTCTTTACCAGCTGATCTACCATAAATACAGGGAAATTCACTGAATGAACAACTCCTGAAGGTCCACAGGGCTCTGTCGGTGACCCCGGGTCCTTAGTGTTTGCTAAAGTTTTTGTGTGTTGTTTAGTCACTCAGTCCTGCCCGACTCTTTGTGATCCCATGAACTGCAGCCCACTAGGCTCTTCTATCCAAAGGGTTTCCCAGGCAAGAACACTGTCACGGGTTGCCATTTCTTCCTCCAGGTGCTCTTCCCCACCCAGGGATTGAACCTGTGTCTCCTGTTTGGCAAGCAGATTCTTTACCACTGGGCGATATTTGCTAAATTTGAGTCTGTTTTATTCTTTAGACACTATAAGCTCAGTGCCCAGGGATGCTATGCTTCTCAGGAGCCTATCACATTTTTGAAGCCAGGAAAAACATTATTCACTTAGCAAAAGGAAAATAAGAATACAAATGAGAAATTAAATATTTACCAATAAACAAACATAACTTAATGCTAGCTGCATTATGGTTAAATTTAGTATTCATAATATTTCTATTGCACTTTGGAACTAGCTGTAAATTAGATTCTCTTCACTTTGCAAGAATTTTCATATACCCATGGAGACTTGAGAGAAATCAGAGTCAATTATAAGCTATTTGCATTGCTCATGGCCAAATAAAATTCTAAATGATATTATAAATACCCTTTTAATTTTTTATGTCAATTATTATATATAATGTATGAGGGAAAATGTTGTAATGTATTTAATACAATGTGGCATGAGGCCAGAAATCTGCTGAGCAATTTTATCTCCATTCTTTTTCTTCATATCTTATTGATTCCCAAAGAATTAAAATCCATCTCTGAATATAGTTCATGCTAAGTCTCTTCAGTCATTTCCAATTCTTTGCAATTCCATGGACTGTAGCCCATCAGGCTCCTTTGTCCATGGGATTCTTCAGGCAAGGATACTGGAGTGGATTGCCATGCCCTCCTCCAGGGGATCTTCCTAACCCAGGGATCGAAACTGCGCCTCTTACTTCTTCTGTATTGACAGGTGGATTCTTTACCACTAGCACCACCAAGAAAAGCTCAGGGAACTCTATTCAGTGCTGTGTGATGATCTATAAAATAACAAGTATTTTACTTGTAAATATTTCTTAAAGTTACAAATATTTCCACACAAAGAATGATTCTCACAAATACTAGGACACAACTTAGCAACTAAAAACAACAAAAGCCAAACTTCCCGTCAAAATGCTGGTTCTCCCAGCCAGCTAACTGTGACCTGAGTGAAGGATTCCATGTGCTTCAGCCTCAGTCTGCTCATCTGTAAAATGAGAGTGATAATGACTCATGGGGCTGTTTGAGCATACAAGAAGATAATCCAGGAAAAGTCATGAACACAGGGCCTGACAGACATTAAATGTCCAATAAAGGTTTACAATTATTATTTCCTCCAGATAATCTTTTTTTAAAAATATATTTTTTTATACGGCTTCCCATTGCTCAGCAGGTAAAGAATCCACCTGCCATCCAGGAGACACAGGAGGCATGAGTTCTTTCCCTGGGTGGGGAAGATCCCCTAGAGGAGGAAATGGAAACCCACTCCAGTATTCTTTCCTGGGAAATCCCATGGTCAGAGGAGCTTGGCGGGCCAGGGTCTCTGGGGTCACAAAGAGTCTGACACAACTGAGCACATGGCACATATCTTTATATGGATGACAAACAAACCTCAGAAGACTCAATTTGATTTGATTCAAATCAAGATCACAATTTTCACAAAGTCCCAGCTGCCTGAAAGTGTCTGATATGGCCTAAAACTGTGGAGACAAGCAGAGAGTTGTAGGAACTATGCGTGTAATGTGACAGCAATGCATTCGTAATTGACACAAACTGTGAATTACTGCAAAGACCGAGGGAACTATCTTCTCCATGGAGGTAACATGCGCTGCAGCACACTGTCCGCAGACCTGCTGCCTGCAAATGCTCTTCAGAGGGTGACACCCCTTCTCTGGACCCGGGGGAGGGCCTCTGGCTATTATGTGTTGAGACAAGAAGGACTCACATATGACCTTTGACTATAAATTGACATACCAAACTTTCTATTTCTTTTGCTTTCTCCCTTAGTACCTCGAGTTCTGCTTTGGCCACTGTAAAAATGCTTGAACTTCCTACTCCAGACTGTCAGGCTCTGCTGTGCAGCCCAGATCTCCTAGTGATGACCGTGGTGGCCCTTCTGTTCTCAGCCTTTTCCCTTCTCTGTTATTATATTTGTCAGGCTTGGCGACTAGCTATTGTTGATCCAGAAAGGACCTGGATCTACTACTGGATTTAGTCCAGTGCTCTTCATTCTTCAGGAATGTTAAGGCTCGAACATGAATTTTGAGCATAAAATTGGATGAGCTCATCTCACTTCTGAGCTTGACTAGAACCGGGATTAGAATTGGAATTAGTATTGCAACTGTATTCCTCCATGGCCTGTCTGCTGCTATTCTGTAGAAATAAGGGGCTCCAATGCAAAGGAAGGCCATTAACTCTGGATAAGCAAGAGTCTATGTTGTTGTTCAGTTGCTAAGGTATGTCCGACTCTGTGACCCCATGGACTGCAGCACGCCAAGCTTGCCTGTCCTTCCTTATTTCCCAGAGTTTGCTCAAACTCATGTCCATTGAGTTGGTAATGCCATCCAACCATCTCCTCCTCTATCATTTCCTCCTCCTGCCCTCAATCTTTCCCAGCATCAGGGTCTTTTCCAATGAGTTAGCTCTTCGCATCAGGTGCCCAAAGTACTGAAGCTTCAGCTTCTTCATCAGTCCTTCCAGTGAATATTCAGGACTGATTTGCTTTAGGATTGACTGGCTTGATTTCTTTGAAGTCCAAGGGATTCTCAAGAGTTCTCCAGCACTGCAATTCAAAAGTATCAATTCGTTGGCACCCAGCCTTCTTTATGGTCCAACTCTCACATGTGTACATGATTGCTGGAAAAACCATAGCTTTGATTGTATGAGCTTTTGTTGGCAAAGTGATGTCTCTGCTTTGTGATCCACCTAAACAAGTGAGCAGAAGTGTGCATTTTGAGAGAGAAATTCTGAAGTCTTTTTAATATATTACACTTTCAAATAATCCCATTGCAAACCTCCAGACTGCACAAGTGTACATCCAGCTATATGCATGGGACATCTTCATTTGCATATATGGCTACTGAGATGAGTCACATTTTCCTAGCCTAATTTCCAGTAGAGCTATCTAAAGGCACACACAATGAGATGTACTCTGTTGGATTTCTTAATTTTTATCTTCGCATCTCAGATGTTGCCTGGTGCTTGGAGATGGCAACACAGCCTCTGGCTGAATGCTTTATTATTTATAATGTTCTAAACATGCAACTCAAGTTGTCAGAAGAAATAGCCAATCTTATTCACTTTACCTTTGCTTCGGATGTTCATGGTTGTTAGAAATGCTTTTGAATAATGTGGGTGGTCTGGATAGTTTCTTTAACTACCTAGCCACTTTTTTTTAGTTTTCTTCCCTCTTTATTCACCCTTCTGACTTGGAATCTTATCCTATTCTCCTCCACAGATTCCTTAAACTTACATGTATGCACATGTCCTCCCCATCACTCAAGGTGGAACCAGATTTCTGCTTGACTTTGTTTCTGCCTCATTAGCCACTATCTGTTTCCTTTCTTTACCACAAGAGGTTGGCCTCACTTCACTGCCTCTTCTGTCCCATCCCTCACTAACCTTCACTGTGGCATCCACTACAGCCTGTCTTCTGCCTCAAGCATGTGACAGAAAGTGCTTTCTGGAAGGTTACACAAATTTCTGTTGAGCTCTGGTTGTGTGGCAGACTTTGTTCTAGGTGCTTAGAATACAGTCATGTGCAAACTGGAAAAAATAGCTTCCCTCTAAGTGGAGCGTCCTTTGTAGCAGAGGAAGCAAAAATCATCATAATACATTGGTTTGCTCTATATTAAAAGGTGATAAAAAAAAAAAAGAACATATTGTGATATGAAATAGGATGTTGCTGTTAGAACTCATTAGAAGAGGACAGTAAAGGAAAGATTTGAAGGAGGTAAGAGAATTCTGGGAAAGAGCATTCCAGCAGGAAGGAATCACAAATGCAAAGTAACTCAAATGCTCTTTTATCTTTGAGTTCTGCCTCATCGTTTTATACTCCTAACCCACAAAATCCCATCCTAGATATTTCTTTTATTACATCTTTATTGTCACCATAAAACTGACTCTAGCTTTTTTAGCCCCCGTAAAATATGCTTCTTGGTCCTCTACTATACTTGTGAATTTGATTTTAGTGAAGGAAAGGACCATGACCTTTTATTTACTCAAAATATATAACCTAAATAACTCTGATCATAGCTGTAAAGATTGATAATGTCTGGAAAATGTCTTAAACTTCTGAGGCTGCAATTTTATTATTTTTTGTCCTCAATTTTAGAATGTCTCCAATGTGTTGTTTTTTCACCCTGGATTCTCTGTGCTAGTCATGCACTTACTGTTATGCTGGTTAAAATTTAAAATATTATTTCCTAAAGTGACATTTGAAGTGTCCATGATTTGGAAGATGGGAAAGGTGAGTCATGGTTATGGGAAGTCAGTAATTTCCTCAGTGAGTCCTGCTCCATTTCCACACACTTTAAGGCTAAATATCTACTTGCTACACCAAGTTTAAAGAGCTGGGATTCTGCCCACTCCAGGAGTACGTGCTTGATTTTCATGTAAATCATCATTGTCCAAATTATATTTTATGGAACACCTAGTTAATTTCATGTGTCAGCTCGAATGAATTTAAGGATGATAACTGGTAAAATAGTATTTCTGAATGTGTCTGTGAGCTTGTCTCTAGCCTTTGATTCAGTAGACTGAGTGAAAAAAGATCTCTCTACACAAAGTGACTGGATATCATTCCCTCTGTCTAAGGTTTGAATAGAACAAAGAAGCAGAGAAAGGGTGAATGCCCTCTGCCCGAGTTTGAGATGTCCATCTTCTCTGGCCCTCAGACACTGGCTCTCCTGTTCTAGGGCTTTCAGACTCAGACCAGAACTTATACCATTGGCCACCAAAGCTTAAGCCTTTGGATTCAGGTTGAATGGCACCACCAGCTTTCCTGAATCTCCAGCTTGCAGATGGCAAATTGTGGTACTTCTTGGCCTCCGTAATCATTTGGCCACTTCCTTTAATAAATCTCCTTTTACCTATATGTGTATCTGCTTTATTGGTGTTCATGTTTCAAATTTCTGTTTTCCTGTTCAATGTTCAGGCTGATGCTATATAACCTCTTCCTGTTTTGTTGCTCCCACTGTTTCTGCTTTCCTCCCAAACTGCTTTCCTCAATTTTCACTCACTGTCTCTGTTTTGATTCTGAATGACAAGGGAGAAGACACGGATAGTTTTGTTGTTCATTCGCCGAGTCATGTCTGACTGTTCACAAGGCTCCTTTGTCCATGCAATTTCCCAGGCAAGGATACTGAAGTGGGTTGCCATTTCTTTCTCCAGAGGATAAGATCTTTGCTACTGAATCACCTGGTAAGCCCACACTGATAGTTTATCAAAGTCTAAAAAAGAGAGAAAAGTACAATACAATGAATTACATTGCACTTGAAAACTATCTGCTCTATTTATGATGTGTAGTGATTAACAAATAAGCTCCTGAATCAAACTGCTTGAATTCAGGCTCAGACTCTAGATCTCAATTTTCTCTTCTACAAAGTGAGGGATAAAAGTGTGCCTACTTTATAAGGTTGTGTAAGGATAAATCGGGCTTTCTTGGTGGCTCAGTGGTAAAGAATCTGCCTGCCAAAGCAGGACACATGGGTTCAACCCCTGGGCCAGAAAGATCCTCTGGAGGAGGAAATGGCAACCCACTCCAGTACTCTTGTCTGGACAATCCCATGGACAGAGGAGACTGGTGGGCTTCAGTCCATGGGGTCACAAACAGTCAAATACAACTAAGCAACTAAACAACAACAAGAAGGATACATCAGATAATGTATTTTTAAAATGCTGGTGTTTAACTGGTGGTAGGGGAAACAATGCACTAAGACATTTCATTTATTGTTTAATTTGTGATTAATCCTTGGTTAATCTTTCTTTCCTTGTGCCTTTATTTATTCCAAATCTATTTTACATTTACTTTATTCCAAATATGAAAGCATAAAGAATGGAGAGGTATGTTATTACTGACCTGAGTAGGCCTAATGCATTCTTAACTGATATAAATTGGAAAAAGTAGAGAAAATACCTCTTTTACAAGAACAGTAAAATATAAAAGATGCATTTCATCATGCTATGTAGTAAGTCTGCTCATTAATCGATGTGAGAATTGGCATCTAACTTTTTTTCCCCTCATTTTAACAAAAATAATGAGTAAAGATGTTTCTAATGGCTATAAGACTTGTAGCAGACTTTGCTACATTGATTTCACAGGAATTGGGGCTCCTGGACAATTAGAAGCTCCTAGTAACTTTAACCCAAAGCACGATGTCCAGTTCAGTGGTCATGGCAACAAGACGGTCATGCTGAGGAGGGGGCTTTGCGGTCTTCTTAATTTGCAAACACATTTCCATGTTAGACAACACAATTCTGATGCCCTGGAGCTGGAAATTCTCCTGATGAATAGTGGTAGAATTCAAAATTACTCATTAAGAGCAATCTCATTTATAAGTCCATATAATCAGCAGAGAATCATATCTTGGAGCTGTTAAATTAGGAGAGCCTAGCCACTCATGTTCCTATTGTATTAACTGCCCTTAGTCAACTTCTGCCTTCCTTTTATCTTTGTTTCTAATTCACATTCAATTGGTATAGCTCAGAGACTCAGAAAAGCATCCCTTACTTAATTTGCCATGAAAAATTGATAACACGAAGAGAACCCTAACTTTCAGGTTCTAAATCAGAGAACATATATGGTGTTTAATTTGGGAAATAAAATAGCTGTGGGGCTTGTTATCTAACATCCAATGCCAGACAAATTGAAGAAGTTAAATGTGGCAATGTAGACAAATGCTTGGGACAGAGAATTCAGAATTTTAGAATATTAATCCAGCTGGAATAGTTATAAAAATGGAAAGAAAGAG
Source organism: Dama dama (assembly GCF_033118175.1). NCBI lineage: Eukaryota > Metazoa > Chordata > Mammalia > Artiodactyla > Cervidae > Dama > Dama dama. The sequence goes on along the minus strand of NC_083686.1, from coordinate 28,741,306 downwards.
ATTGGTTATCTTTCTGTTTTCAAAAGAAACAAGCTAAACAGCAAAGATTGTTGTCAAAGTGACAGCATTATAAGGGTGCTAGGATGTAGCATCATAAATGGTGCTCAGAAGGTCACAAAGGATTAAGGCAAATGTGTTTCTTGGCTTAGGATTTCAAAGCCTTTAAAAAAGATTCAAATGTTTCCTCATCAGAAGATAAATATCCAAAGGATACATGTATATGTATGACTGAGTCCCTTTGTTGTCCACCTGAAACCATCATGACATTGTTAATTGACTATACTCTAATACAAAATAAGAAAGTTTAATGAAAAAATAAAAAAGATGAATATCAATCTCTACTCCAAATCTACTTAATAATGTGTCAGATTTCTAGCTTAAGGAAATACTTGTTTTCTTCCACATTAATCAGTTGGCAATCTAACGACACCGCATTTCAGTTTTCTCTTGCTGTTTTCTGAAAAAATTCTTTTTGGCTCTCTGCTCATTTTCTCCAAATATGTTTTCTTGTCATCATCAGTTAATCTGAAAAATTACTGAGCTCACACTTTATTGTGAATTTTCTACCAGAAGAGAAAGAGGTGACAGAGACCTACTTTGTTTTGAGGAAGTCTGGTTGTGGTTACACATGTTTACAAAACATTTTCTTTGCTTGTTGGAGAATTTCTTTTTTCAATAAATAGCCAGACTCCCCCATCAATGGTAATTGTTTCATTTTATTTTATCATCACTAGTAAGGAAATGTCATTTTCAGGATTATATTTATTAATAAACTTGTATGTCCATATAATTGAAGCTATGGTTTTTCTAGTAGTAGTATGGATGTGAGAGCTGGTTACTTTTGAATTGTGGTGCTGGAGAAGTCTCTGGAGAGTCCCTTGGACTGCAGGAAGATCAAACCAGTCAATCCTAAAGGAAATCAACCTTGAATATTCATTGGAAGGAATGATGCTGAGGCTCCAATACTTTGGCCACCTGATGTGAAGAGCCAACTCAGGAAAAGACCCTGATGCTGGAAAAGATTGAAGGCAAAAGGAGGAGGCATTGGCAGAGGATGAGGTGGTTAGATAGCATCACCAACTCAATGGACATGACTATGTGCCAACTCCAGAAGATAATGGAGAACAGCCTGGAGTGCTATAGTCCATGAGGTCTCAAAGAATCAGACACGACTTAGTGACTGAACAATAACAACATACAACCTGCATACAAGCTCAGTTGCTAAGTTGTGTCTGACTCGTTGCAACACCATGAACTGCTGCCCACAAGGCTCCTCTGCCCGTGAGATTTTTCCCAACAAAAATTCCAGAGTAGGTTGCCACTTGTTCCTCCAGGGGATCTTCCCAACCCAGGGATCGAACTCATATCTGCTGCATCTCCTACATTGGCAGGCAGATTCTTTACCACAGAGTCACCCTGGAAGACCCATGTATAACAAACAAATTTGTGTATAATTATATATAATTCTGAGAATATAATGTTGAATTTAATCTACAAATATAACTATTATCCTTAAACAATAGTTAGTAAATATTAATAAATATTTAGTAAATTAGTAAATTTATATTTGTAATATTTACAATATGACAATAGATTGCCTTGAATTTTGACTTAAGGATATTGCTTCATAAACCTCTAACTCCCAGAATATTGAGTAGAAAAAATGAATTATAAAGTCCTTGCATGACAACAAGTATTATTAGCCTCATCTGTTTTTTGTTTTTGTTTTTTTTAATTTGGCTGTGCTGGATCTTCATTGTAGCATGTGGAATCTTCTTGAGCCATGCAGGATCTGGTTCCCTGACCAGGGATTGAACTAAAGCCCCATACATTGCAAGTATAAAGTCTTAACCACTGGATCACCATGGAAGTCCCAAGCCTCATTTATCAAGTCTTACCTTTTAGTTTTTAAATACTTATTCATATGACCACTAAGTACAGCAAATTGGAAATTCAAAACCAACCAGAAAAGATTAAGAGCAATGCTAGAGTTATTTCTCTGAAGACAGGAACTGGATCACATCATCACATCCTCATCTTCCTCCTTTAGTTTATTTGGTTTCTCATAACTCTGGGCCTTTGCACATGCTGCCTCTCATACCAAGTCTATTCCTTCCTCAAGCTCCATCCGCCTTTCCCCTTCTTCTAACTGCTGTTCATAATGTAAGTCATCTCACACTTTTTCTGACTCCCCCCATACTGACCTCTTCCGTATGTCTATTGTGCCATGCACAGACTTTTAACTACCTTTCTAATAATAAAATATTATTTTTATTACTTGTCTTCTCCTACATCACACTGTAAAGTTTTTGGAGCTCAAAGTTTTATTGCAGTACAGTGCTAGATGTTAGGGATGTTGGATAATAAATGAAAAAATGAATGGACATAAGAATGATTGAAGTAACACAATAGCAGAAATCATCACTGCTTAAATCATCATAGGTTAAAATGAACAAAAAGGATAAAGATAAAAAATGATGAATGCTATTGATAAAAGTCATGATTTAAATAATGTTTCATTTTTTTCTATGTAATGAGTGGGAGAAGAACATATATTATTTAAAAAAATTTTTCCAAAAAAATGATTTTATGTTATTTCATTGGTAAGGAACTAACTTCACCTAGCTGCAAAATTTGTCTTGTTGCCTGACAATATCAGGCAAATATGTATAGAATATTTGTCCACACAAAAATTTTCACTGATTCCTATTCTTTTGACATTTGGTAGTTGTTAAAAATTGCTGGTACAATTGTTATGGAAAAAAAGGCTTTGAATGATGAGTGAACTCAAAGTGAAGTGATATAATGATCAGAGAAAAATATTATCAAGAGCTCTTTTAGCGAAAAGACGGTTTATTTTTCTTTGGCATTGACATTGATTTCTTATGCGACAAGTGAATATACTCAGAATATGTATATATATGCATTGCCTTGTATTAAAAAAAAAAGTATTATTCACCCTGCATTTGTGTTTTAAGTTAATAGTTGTCAAAATATATACCACTCCTGGTACTCTCTACAAATTATTTGTTGCAATTTTAAAGGAGGATATTCTAAGACACAAACCAAGTGAATGCAGATTGTAAAATGCCCCTAAGTAGACCTCTAATTCTAATTTAGAAAACATAGGGCTCCCGGGATAAAAAGATGAATTATGTTTTTGAAGAAGTTTAGGGTCCCACATTAAGTGTTTTTTAAAACAGAATGCAACATATAAAGAAAATTTTAATAAAAATAAAACATATATATAATTAGCAATGCTGTCCTAACTCCAAGTTCTGCTTACAAAAGCTCACTAAGTATAAATTTCCTTCAATATGAGAAATTGTGATTATATTAAAATTTTGCAATGAATTTTTGAGAAAAGTGAAAACAACAGGCATAGAGATCCAGTTCTTAAAGTACCTGCCAACCATGTGTGATGAGAAAAAGGTAAAACTGAGATTGACATAATGAGACAAACAAAACCAGGACTCAGAATGGCAGGAAATGGCAAAATAACAAACAACAAAAAATAAGACAAACATTTTGATGAGGGAGCAAGCATGTTTTGGAAAAAAAATGGAAGTCTTTTGGTATGTACATTTTCTGCAAAAAAAGAAAAGAAAATCACCTGTAAGAGAAGTATATAATTGAAAATATCTATCTATCAAACAAGTGACGGACAGTGTAAATTTAGTGGACGGTATTTGTCTTTACTAACAATGAGCTATCGGAGAGCAAGGAGTTTGGAGCCAGAACACCTGGTCTTGGAACTTGCTCTCCAGCTTACTAGCTCTGTACCATTTCTGTACTAGTTCTGGCAGTTTACATGATCAGTCTTGCTATGGGCTCTTCATTTGTAAAATGTAGCTCCTACTGATACCTACGGTACAACTACTAATGTGCTACTAGGGTACTTATGAATAAAACATATTGAGTATAACACTTTATAAAGCACTGGGTACCTGCTTCCATTCTTAATATAAGGCATGGAAAATTTTATTGATACTGCCCGTTAGCATACTATAGTGATTGTTTCACTGATATTGTTTTATATGTTCTTTAAAGTAACTGGCAATTTGTACCATTTATAGGTGGTCATATTTTTCCTGACACAGCACCCCTAGAAGCATCTAAGTACAGATTTCTCTAGCCTCCTGTAATACTGAAGCATGCCAATTTTATCTTAGAGGGAGTGTTTAATTATTAGAGGTTAAATTTAGAGATAGGAGAGCTGTTGTATCTTAATTCACCAGGTCACAAGTATGTGGTTGTCAGCCATGAAGTAAAAAGTAAAGGAGAAACCAGCCAGCACAACAAAATAATCTAGTAATTTCTGTTACCATGTGGAGAGTCTCATCCATGGTTATGGTATTAATTTACCATTTATTACATGCCAATCTCATGCGTGCTCTCTTTCTCTGTCGCTCTCTCTGTTTCTTTCTGTCTCTATATCTCTGTCTCTCTCTCACACACAAACACCCCTTCCCTTCTTGTTCCTGCACAGTGTAGCATTCAAAAGACTCCAAAAGCAGTTTTACCAAAGTCTTGTGGAATGTCTCTGTGAGTGGGGAGGAGAGTGGGGGTTGCCATACAACAAAAACAAGTATTTTTAAAAACTCTTTATAAAAGAATCCTCACTTCCACACACCTGCTTCTTGAAGTCCTCTACGTTGCCCCCCAAACTCCAGGTTCCTCTCTCCAGGGTTCTAATGCTTTCCTCCACTAGGAGGAACTTTCCTGTGGACCCCAGTCTATCTTATCTAAGGGTCTTCAATTCTGCCACCAGGAGGCTCTTTCATCATATCCTGAAAAGAGATGATGGCAAGTGATAGATAAGTGTTTCCTTTCTTTCTTTTTTTTTAAATTTTATTGGAGTATAGGTGCTTTACAATGTTGGGTTAATTTCTGTTCTATAGCAAAGTGAATCAGCCATACGTATATATATCTCCTCTTTTTTGGATAACCTTCCCTCTTTGTTATTTTATGTGTTTATTCAGTAGAGGATTGTAGAAGAGCTTTGTTTTGTTTGCCTTTTTTTTTTTTTTGGTTTAAGCTTCGGGAATGATCCTATAGAGTAGGATATTAACACTTGTGAATCTGAGTGTGAATAACACTTGAGTGTGAATAATTATTTTGTTCCTTGACATCAGAATATTTTGGGGGGAGGTGATAGTTTAAAAAGACAGGCAACACTACTCAGCCCCAGGGAAATTGCTAACAATCAAGTGATTAAAAGTTAATTGGTCAAATCAACAATTTAACTAAAAGGATGAGTTGGCCAGAAAAGAGCCGCCTTTCTGACCAACCATATTAATGAAGTAACACTAGTGTCAGCAGGGAAATGGCTGAGCCACTTTTTACATCCCTGCCATAAGCCAGGATGGGAGAAATTTAGGGGTCATTCCAGTTCTTCAGTAAACTCTACAATGAGTTTGCAGAATTTATAACACCTTGTTTTGGTTTAGAATTTGTGCTTTTGTTGACGAATTCATTTCAGCAGATTATGTTTTGCTTGATAGGAATATTTTAAATAAATTAAAAATTTTATCACTAGCTCACTAGCTCAAAGTGTATTATTCAAAAGTGTCTGGGCTCAGAATATTTTCTAATGTATTAATTGATGTGTTAATAATGCCTGTTTGTTATATTTTACTTATGCATCTGATATTTTACCTCATTTTATGCAGTTCTGAAGTGAAGTGAAAGTTGCTCAGTCATGTCGGACTCTTTGGGACCCCATGGATAGTCCATGGAATGCTCCAGGCCAGAATACTGGAGTGGGTAGCTTTTCCCTTCTCCAGGGGATCTTCCCAACCCAGGGATTGAACCCAGGTCTCCCACATTGCAGGCAGATTCTTTACCAGCTGAGCCACAAGGGGCAAAATCCCATGTAGTATCAAACCTCAAACCCCATGTGTGCCAGAGATGCTCAGAGGGCTCAAACAAAACTTCACGAGCACCAGGAGTTCCCACAGAGGCTGAGCAAGGCCTGCCTTTGAGTGTCTGAGTGTCTCCTGTGGAGTACGGGTCAGCAGTGGCCTGCTGCAGTAGCAGGGGCTCTGGGTGCAGCAGACCTGGGTGTGACGCAAGCCCTCTTGGAGGAGGTCGCCATTAATCCCACCATAGAGCTGCCAGAACTTACACAGGACTTGGGAAACAGCCTCTTGGAGGGCACAAACAAAACCTTGTGCGCACCAGGACCCAGGAGAAAGGAGCAGTGAGCCCCACAAGAGACTGACCCAGATTTGCCTGTGAGTGTCCAGGGGTCTCTGGCAGAGGTGTAGGTCTGCAGTGGCTGGCCACAGGGTCAGGGGCCCTGATTGCGGCAGTGTATGCATGGAAAGTTTTGAAGGAGGTCATCATTACCTTCATTACCTCCACCATAGTTTGGTCTCAGGTCAACATTAGGGAGGGAACACAGCCCCACCCATCAACAGAAAATTGGATTCAAGATTACTGAACATGGCCCTGCCCATCAGAACAAGTTTCCCCCACAGTCAGTCTCTCCCACCAGGAAGCTTCCATAAGCCTCTAATCCTTATCCCTCGAGGGCAGACAGAATGAAAACTACAAGCACAGAAAACTAATCAAACGGATCACATGGACCACAGTCTTGTCTAACTCAATAAAACTATGAGCCATGCCATGTAGGGCCACCCAAGATAGATGGATCATGGTGGAGAGGTCTGACAAAATGTGGTTCACTGGAGAAGGGAATGACAAACCATTTCAGTATTCTTGCCTTGAGAACCCCATGAACAGTATGAAAAGGCAAAATGATAGGATACTCAAAGAGGAACTCCCCAGGTCGATAGTTGCCCAATATGCCACTAGAGATCAGTGAAGAAATAACGCCAGAAAGAATGAAAAGATGGAGCCAAAGCAAAAACAACATCCAGTTGTGGATGTGACTGGTGATCGAATTAAAATTCAATGCTGTAAAGAACAACATTGCATAGGAACCTGCAATGTTAGGTCCATGAATCGAGGCAATTTGGAAGTGGTCAAACAGGAGATGGCAAGAGTGAAAATTGACATTTTAGGAATCAGTAAACTAAAATGGACTGGAATCAGGGAATTTAACTCAGATGACTATAATATCTACTACTGTGGGGAAGAATCCCTTAGAAGAAATGGAGTAGCCATCATAGTCAACAAAAGAGTCTGAAATGCAGTACTTGGGTGCAACCTCAAAAATGACAGAATGATCTCTGTTGATTTCCGAAGCAAACCATTCAATATCACAGTAATCCAAGTCTATGCCCCAACTGGTAATGCTGAAGAAGCTGAAGTTGAATGGTTCTATGAAGACCTACAAGACCTTCTAGAACTAACACCCAAATAAGATGTCCTTTTCATCATAGGGGACTGAAATGCAAAAGTAGGAAATCAAGAGATACCTAGTTCAGCTCAGTTCAGTTCAGTGGCTCAGTCATGTCCGACTCTTTGCGACCCCATGAACCACAGCACACCAGGCCTCCCTGTCCATCAACCTCTTCCAGAGTCCACCCAAACCCATGTCCATTGAATCGGTGATGCCATCCAACCATCTCATCCTCTGTTGTCCTCTTCTCCTCCTGCCTTCAATCTTTCCCAACATCAGGGTCTTTCCCAATGAGTCAGCTCTTCACATCAGGTGGCCAAAGTATTGCAGTTTCAGCTTCAACATCAGTCCTTCCAATGAACACCCAGGACTGATCTGCTTTAGGATGGACTGGTTGGATCTCCTTGTGGTCCAAGGGACTCTCAAGAGTCTTCTCCAACACCACAGTTCAAAAGCATCAATTCTTTGGTGCTCAGCTTTCTTTATAGTCCAACTCTCACATCCATACATGACCACTGGAAAAACCATAGCCCTGACTAGACGAACCTTTGTTGGCAAAGTAATGTCTCTGCTTTCTAACATGCTATCTAGGTTGGTCATAACTTTCCTTCCAAGGAGCAAGTGTCTTTTAATTTCATGGCTGCAATCACCATCTGCAGTGATTTTGGAGCCTCAAAAAATAAAGTTAGCAACTGTTTCCACTGTTTCCCCTTCTATTTGCCATGAAGTGATGGGACTGGATACCATGATCTTAGTTTTCTGAATGTTGAGCTTTAAGCCAACTTCTTCACTTTTCTCTTTCACTTTCATCAAGAGGTTCTTTAGTTCTTCTTCACTTTCTGCCGTAAGGCTAACGTCATCTGCATATCTGAGGTTATTGATATTTCTCCTGGCAATCTTGATTCCAGCTTATCCTTCCTCCATCCCAGCATTTCTCATGATGTACTCTGCATATAAGTTAAACAAGCAGGGTGACAATATACAGCCTTGACATACTCCTTTTCCTATCTGGAACCAGTCTGTTGTTCCATGTCCAGTTCTAACTGTTGCTTCCTGACCTGCATACAGGTTTCTCAAGAAGCAGGTCAGGTAGTCTGGTATTCCCATCTCTTTCAGAATTTTCCACCTAGAGTAACAGGCAAATTTGGCCTTGGAGTGAAAAATGAAACAGGGCAAAGACTGACAAGGCCTTCAGTGTTTTGTCAAGAGAATGCACTGGTCATAGCAAACACCCTCTTCCAACAACACAAGAGAAGACTCTATACCTGGACATCACCAGGTGGTCAATACCAAAATCAGATTGATTATATTCCTTGCAGTCAAAGATGGAGAAGCTCTATACTGACAGCAAAAATAAAACCGGGAGCTGACTATGGCTCAGATCATGAAGTCTTTATTGCCAAATTAAGACTTAAATTGAAGAAAGTAGGGAAAACATTAGATATTAGACATTCAGGTATGACCTAAAGCAGGTATGACCTAAAGCAAATCCCTTATGATTATACAGTGGAAGTGACAAATAGATTCAAGTGATTAGATCTGATAGAGTGCCTGAAGAATTATGGACAGAGGTTTGTGGCATTGTATAGGAGGCAGGGATCAAAACCATCCCCAAGAAAAAGAAATGCAGAAAAGGCAAAATGTTTGTCTGAGGAGGCCTTTCAAATAGCTGAGAAAAGAAGAGAAGCTAAGGGCAAAGGGGAAAAGGAAAGATAAAAACATCTGAATGCAGAGTTCCAAAGAATAGCAAGGAGAGATAAGAAAGCCTTTCTCAGTAATCAGTGAAAAGGAGGAAAACAATAGAATGGGAAAGACTAGAGATCTCTTCAAGAAAATTAGAGATACCAAAGGAACTTTTCATGCAAAGATGGGCACAATAAAGGACAGAAATGGTAAGGACCCAAGAGAAGCAGCAGATATTAAGAGGTGGCAAGAATACACAGAGGAACTATACAAAAGAGATCTTCGTGACTCAGACAATCACAATGCTGTGATCACTCACCTAGAGCCAAACATCCTGGAATGTGAAGTCAAGTGGGCTTCAGTAAGCATCACTATGAACAAAGCTAGTGGAGGTGATGGAATTCCAGCTGGGCTATTTCAAACCCTAAAAGATGATGCTGTGAAAGTGCTTCACTCAATATGCCAGCAAATTTGGAAAACTAAGCAGTGGCCACAGGACTAAAAAAGGTCAGTTTTCATTCCAACCCCAAAGAAAGGCAATGCCAAAGAATGTTCAAACTACTTCACAATTGCATTCACCTCACAGTCTAGCAAATTAATGCTCAAAATTCTCCAAGCAAGGCTTCAACAGTACGTGTACTGTGAACTTTCAGATGTTCAAGCTGGATTTAGAAAAGGCAGAGGAACCAGAGATCAGATGGCCAACATCTGTTGGATCACAGAACTATTTCTGCTTTATTGACTATGCCAAAGCCTTCGTGTGGATCACAACAAACTGTGGAAAATTCTTAAAGAGATGGCAATACCAGATCACCTTACCTGCCTCCTGAGAAATCTGTATGCTGGTTAAGAAGCAACAGTTACAACTGGACACAGAACAACAGACTGGTTCCAAATTGGGAAAGGAGTCCGTCAAGGCTGTATATTGTCACCCTGCTTATTTCACTTATATGCAGAGTACATCATGCAAAATGCTGGGCTGGATGAAGCAAAAGCTGGAATGAAGATAGCTGGGAGAAATATCAATAACCTCAGATACACAGATGACACCCCTCTTATGGCAGAAAGCGAAGAAGAACTAAAGAGCCTCTTGATGAAAGTGAAAGAAGAGAGTGAAAAAGTTGGCTTAAAACTCAACATTCAAAAAATGAAGATCATGGCATCCGGTCCCATCTTCATGGCAAGGATAATGGGGAAACTTCTTTTACTTCATGGCAAACAGATGGGGAAACAATGCAAACAGTGAAAGACTTTATTTTGGGGGGCTCCAACATCACTACTGAGAATGACTGCAGCAATGAAATTAAAAGACGCTTGCTTGCTCTTTGGAAGAAAAGCTATGACCAACCTAGATAGCATATTCAAAAGCAGAGACATTACTTTGCCGACAAAGGTCCAGATAATCAAAGCCATGGTTTTTCCAGTAGTCATGTATGGATTTGAGAGTTGGACTGTAAAGAAAGCTGAGCACTGAAGAATTAATGCTTTTGAACTGTAATGTTGGAGAAGACTCTTGAGAATCCCTTGGACTGTAAGGAGATCCAACCAGTCCATCCTAAAGGAGATCAGTCCTGAATATGCATTGGAAGGACTGATGCTGAAGCTGCAACTCCAATACTTTGGCCACCTGAAGCGAAGAGCTGACTCATTGGAAAAGACCCTGATGCTGGGAAAGATTGAGGGGAGGAGGAGAAAGGGAGGACAGAGGGTGAGATGGTTGGATGGCATCACCGACTTAATGGATATGAGTTTGGGTAAACTCCGGGAGTTGGTGATGGACAGGGAGGCCTGGCATGCTGCGGTTCATGGGGTCACAAAGAGTCAGACACGACTGAGCGACTGAACTGAACTGAACTGAAGACGATGGGGAGACTGGGGAAACCACAATGACAAAGTTGATTTTTATTTTGAATTACTATGTGTTAGGACCTGGCTAACAGTTTTATTTAAGCTCATTTTTAACAGCAGTTCCACAATGAAATTTGATAATTCTGACTCCAATTTGGCAGATGAGGAAACTGAAATCTAGTTAGATCACCCAAGATCATTTCAGGCGTGAAGTGGTTGGTGGGGGGCAAACATGAGCCCTCTGCCTTTGCAGCTCAGGTTAGAAACTATGGCAACACTGTATCTCCTTGTTACATGATGAAGCCCCCTCCTCTGGATGGTCCTCCTGAGTCGTGGGTCATGTGTTTCCATCAGTCCTCAGGGTTCAGAGCTGACAGCAGCTTTTCAAAAAACTATCCCGAGATGACACATTTTAAAACTAGAAGGATCCCCTTTTCCTTCTTATCCCACTAGCATTATTGCCACTTTCTCTCTCTTCAAGTTCTGTGGAATGGACTCAGGCAAAAAAAGTCACATCATAACCTCTTATTTTCTTTTTTAAAAAATATTATGATACATCCTGATGTGAAAAGAAGAGACCCTGTCACTTTCTTTGAGCCCCTTTGGAGAAAGTACAAGTAGCAATTGAACTTGATATTATTTCACTTTGTAGGAGGAAAGAACTTGGTTACCATTACTCAGTGATGATAAAAATTTCAACTGAGCCAGGTCTATACTTTGTTAACATTTTTATTGCTACGTGCTCCCAATACAACAATCAGCATCAGTAGTGTACACTTTGATAAAAAGGAATTTTTAGCTTAGTAGAAAAGGAAGCTCAAAGATCAGAAGTATAATGAATATATACATCTTTATGAGAGGTGTATGTGTGTGACCAGCTTTCTTTGTAATCCCCTGTGGACTAGATGCATGCACATGCAAGCGAACTAGAGAGAATTTCATTCTGAAATTTTAGGGAAAAAAAAAAAAAGACTCTGCTTGAAGCTCAGAGATTTACAATCTGGAATTCACCTAATTCATTTGCCCTTCAAAAGTCTTGCACCAAGTAGCAGCGATTCTTTAGAGGTATAGAGTCAATAGGTGAAGCTGTTATTTTTACCATGGTTAAAATGCAAAAAGTTTTTGCACATTCCCTGTGTTGAGAGGTTAACATATTTTCATTTTAGTTTGCAAACTGTATTTTTAGATGGTTCAGGAACTGACTTCAAAATCATTATGCTGACAACTTTTATCTTTCTTTTTCCTTTTAAGTGTAATTCATGAAATACTCATTTCTTTCACATACTTCTTTTCTGGTGTTCCTAATTTAATATTTCATTAAACAGCTAGCTGTCTGAGCCCATACAATTTTATGTGTCGTTGAAGGGGAACAAGTTACCAACTTTGCATCAGCTCCTCTAAAATTGCAAAAGGTTTGCATAACATCAATTTTGTTCAAATTTAGTTCTTTGATTTGGCTGCTTTAGTTTGCTTAAACTTCTCCTCTATGTACAGAACAAAGCATGCAGCTCTAGTTATGTCTCTCTAGTTTACCAAAATATGTCATTGGTATTAGAGTAAATATTTAGTACATAAAAATACTATCAAGAAAAAAAATCAAATTTTAATAAATATCTTCAGTTCTGAATTCTATATACAGATACTTTACATCTACTCCCTGGAATTTCTGGCTTCACTGTAAGTAAAGTGATCACTGACATAAATTACTAGCACATTATTGCAGTCAGATGCATTGTGGTTGTGAGCATGTGAATATGAACCATGCGGAAAATAAATATCGCAACCATTGACAAATACTTTCTTGAACCTGCTTCTAGAGCCCTTCAGCCCTGCTCTATTTGAGTGTTAATCTAGTTTCATGATGCTTTTCTCAGCTACCAACATACAAATGATCTCAGAACATTTGTCATTATTATTACAGTACATCGAGTATACACATTTGTATATGTCAACAATGGGACGATTAAAAACAACACAAGAACAGAGGAAAATCAATGGTGTCTATTGAAGCCCCGGTTAAAGGGTTTCTCTTTTGTCTTGCATGGGCTCATTTACGGTCTCTGTTCCCTGTGACTACAAGTATGCTAAGACACTAATCTTATTCTTCTTTATTTAAAGGATGGAAGGTAGTATCTGCAGCTTATCTATTCTTTTTCTTTAATTTACATGTCACATTGTTGATCAAACAAAACCTCACAACACAACCCTCTGTATTGTCAGTAGCTGCGATTCTAACTTCTTTGTAATATTCTCCTTTGAAAATCAACTCATACAATGTCAAATAAGGCAATACTCAATGACAGGCACCTAGAACATCCAGAAATGTAACACAGTAAACAATCAGTTGAGACATCTCTTAAAATAATACTGATTTCTGCAATATACAGTATTTACACAAACAGCTGCAAATTTGCTCATACAATATTTCTAATATAGATAAATAGGAATACAAGTCTAAGAATTCTTTGCGCCAAAACTTTTTGTTAAAGTGTAAACCATTGGCACCTCTTTTTTCTTTTTACTGTAATTTTTTAAAATTAAAAAAGAAATCAGCTGATATGCACAATTGGTTCCAGTCCCTTTCCTGCTTTAGAAAACGACCCACACACCTAGCAACTTACTTTCCTCCGGTCAATAATCTTTGGTGCTTTCTTCCAATGAATTCTGGTAAATGAGTCGAGGCAGAACAAAAGGAGGACGAAAGCAACTAGAAAGTGAACCAGCACTTTTTTTTCTTCCACTCACAGAGAAAATGAGCTGATGATTTATGGAGAGTTCCACTTTAAACAAGCTGTATGCACCATGGAGAGAGGCAGGTCCTCCAGATTTTTCACTGAAGCCTTTTGGCTTCACTTGCTCATCTTTCCGACGTGGATGATCTTAGCGGACGTCTCTTGTCAACAAGCTTTTCATCTTTCTTTGAGGTTCTTGCCTGAGAAGAAGCACCTATGGAATCACTGGCTGCAAGGAAGGGGGCAGCAGCCAGTTGTGGAGATGAACTGAGGTGGCCACTCTTGGTGGGTGGGGAGGCCGGTCCCAGAGTTTTATCTTCTGCTGGCTGTGCTTGCCTCTGGGATAAGTTAGCACCATTGGATTTACTGTTTGGCCTGAAAGCAGCATGCTCATTTGGACCTGCTATGGAAGAGATTCTGCTCAAAGATTTCTTCTTTTCAGCAGAAGTCTCCGAATAGTACGGAACCAAAGATGTAGGCATCACTAGAGATCCAGGGAGGTCACTGGGGTTAAAGATAGCATCATCATGAATTTCAGCAGCTTCTGAAAGGTACGTCGGTGGCAGGGTGCTACTGCGCTTGCTACAGGACTCACAACATAACTTGTTATAACCTGGTATGGAGCAGTATCGTGCCAGCACCTCCATTTGACAGAATATGGACTTATCTCCCAAACATGGCTCATCTACAGAGATTCAAAGAAAAACAAAGTAAGACATACGTCCAAACATAAACGGTGGACAATACGCATGGAGCTAGAGGGCATTATGCCAAGTGAAATAGACAGAGAAGGATATATATCATATGAACTCACTTATATGTGGAATCTAAAAAAGAACAAAACAAAAAAACAGAATCATAGATTCAGAGAACAAAGGAGTGGTTGCTAAGGGAGGGGCAGAATAGGTGAAGGAGATTAAGAGGTACAAACCTCCAATTACAAAATAAATAAGCCACAGGGATGTCCCACAGAGCATAAGGAATATGGCCAGTCATATGGTGATAACTTTGTATGGGCACAGACTTATTGTGGTGCTCATTTCATAATGAAATGACATAATACTGTATGCTGACTATATTTCATTTTAAATATAAAAATAAATAGAACTAAAAATAAATAAAAGGAGGAAAGGCATGATAATAATTTATGAATATAAAAAGATTTAACTAAGATCTAACATCGATAGGTGTTTTCCACATGAGCTTTTCCATTAAAATATGAATAATAGAATAAATTTACTAAAATAAGTTGTTCTCTCTGTGCAAAGCACTTGAATTGACCAGCACTTTCACATCCCCATCAAGAGTCTTCAGATCAAGAGTATTTTTTTCTTCTTAGGAATGTATTTCTGATTTTAGAAAATAGAATATTGAATTTGTTTTATCATACTTTTAAGACATAGAGAGGCATCTGTTTTTTAAAATTTTATCATAGTTTTGTCTTTATGATAGAGTAGTCTCCATATTAAGTTTAAATTGAAAATAAAAAATACTAATGATCTGTTGGAACATATTAAATCTTGAAACTATATTACTAAAAGAAAAATCAAGATAGAATTTTGATTCCGAGAATATTCTCCAGAGTGAAGCAATAGTTTCATGTTCACCATTGAATGTTCTCAGGTTATTTGTTATTTGAAAGCACAAATCTGGGTAACACGTGCCAACTTTCTTATGAATAATACATGGTTTATTTTATCGAATTGACAGTACTTTAAAGAATACTAAGTACCACTTATAAAACAATTGGTAGGTGTGTTTGTACATACTATTTCCATTATTTTAAAATTTTATTGATCATAGGTTGTAAGAATTAGATTTCAAAAAATCCAAATGTTGAGTTCATAAAATGTCTGTACTTCTTTTCAGCCATTCCAGGGCATATTCTTTGCAGAGCCCATATATATAATCCAACACAGAATACAGATCTCATATCCAAATAATAAATGCAAAGAATTATAAATTGTGGCATTTATGTAATACAATCACAATGACAATGTAATGTTGGGTAATTCTACATTGCTAGTTAAGGAACTTGCTATATAACTTGCCAAAGAAATTGAATCCCTTTTCTAAAGTTTCGGGGGGGGGGATCAAAAAAGGAGGGTCAGCTGGCAAGACCAATAGAGATTAACCTTATCACCTTTGTTAGAGTTAGAATGTCATGTACACTTCCCAAACTCTAAGATGACTTATTTTTGCCTGGCATTTACATACCTATGACACAATATGATGCATTTGAATATCTCATACTAGAAAAGAATTAGCTTGTAATCTTAATTAGGTTGCAAATCCCTGCAAATTAATGGGTTTTACGTCAAGTATCAATCCCTTATCGTATCCAAATTATTTTTTCTATGCTTATGCCTTTCTATGCCTATAATATTTTATTTTGGATTAAGGAAGAGAATCAAGCACATACCTGCTGACAATTGGGCATATTTGCAGAAATATACAACTCTACCAGTTATTAAGAGCAATAAAGCTTACTCACAAAGTGTTTAGCCTTCTGACAGTAACACTTACATAAGAGTAAAATAGTATGGTGACAGTAAATTTACAGCTTCTCAGTAGGTAAATTTGTTCTTTTAACCTTGACGTGTGCTTTGAACTTTCAAATATACTTTCCAGAGAAAAATGATTAAGTATGTAAGTCCTTTGTCTCCCCCTCATGGTCATACTTGTTCATGCCACCCCACATTATCAAAGGAAAATATGCAGAGAAATAATTCATAAGGTTACTTCGGA
The DNA here is from genome assembly GCF_033118175.1 of Dama dama. Classification (NCBI taxonomy): domain Eukaryota; kingdom Metazoa; phylum Chordata; class Mammalia; order Artiodactyla; family Cervidae; genus Dama; species Dama dama. The sequence continues at coordinate 28,724,986 of NC_083686.1, read as the reverse complement.
AGATCAGACAGGCAGTGGGAGAATAGGAAGAGAGAGAGAGAGAGAGAGAGAGACAGGCATGGGGAGTCAGAAGGGAAGGGACATGAGGGGCTGGGAAAGAAAGAAGGCGGGGAAGACAAGAGAGAGGGATGAAAGTAAGAAATGGGAAGATGGAGAGACAGATGAGGAGCGGCAGAGACAGGGAGGGGGAGGAAAGGAGAGACGAAAGTGGAGGAGAAAGAAAGACACTTTTAGACACATGTGCCAGAAAGGGAAGGATGAGGGGTTTCAGAGAGAAAAAGAGGGAAATGAAGAAGAAGAAGAGTCAGGAAGACACGGGGACAGAGAGAAGAGGAAAGGGAAAGAGAGAGCAGGAGAGAGAGATGAGGAGGAGGAAGGGAGACTGGGAGAGGAAGAGAGTGAGTGAGAGAGGGAGAGAAGAAAAAGTGAGTGGAAAAAGGCACGTGTGGGGTGAGCAACCCACACAGAAAGTGAGCAACCCACAAACAGCAGCTGACAGCAAATCAGGAACAGGGAGTGAGACCCACAGAGGAAACGAGAGGACAGTGAAGTGGAGACACAAGATGAGACAGACAGCACACAGGCAGATGTAGAGAGAGACAGAAAAGGAAGAAGAAGGAGACAGCTACAGAAGCGGAAACCATCCAATATATGCTATTTATTACAACAGCAAATTGAATTATACAGACATCCCGGACTCATGACAGTTCCACTTTTGATTTATAGATTTCACGATGGCGTGAAAGCCATATACATTCAGTAGAAACTGTACTTCAGATTTTGAATTTGGATCTTTTCTGGGTTAGTGATAAATGGAACGATCCTCTTGTGATGCTGGGCAAGGCAGCAGCCGCAGCTCCCAGTCAGTCAGGTGATCACCAGGGCAAATGACTTTTAATCATACTGTACCCAGACAACTATTCATAGGCTTTGAGTTAGATGATTTTGCCCAAGTGTAGGCTAACGTAAGTGTTAAGAGCATGTTTAAGGCTAGGGCATGGTGTTTAGTAAGTTCTGCACATGTGATGACATCTGCATGCATGCTCAGTCATGTCTGACTCTTTGCAACCCTAGCCCACCAGGCTCCTCTGTCCATGGAATTCTCCAGGCAAGAATACTGGAGTGGGTTGCCATTTCCTCCTTCAGGGGATCTTCCCCACCTAGGGATGGAATCTACATCTCTTGCATCAGCAGGGAGGTTCTTTTTCACTGAGCCACCTTGGAAGCCCTGTTTTGTAAGTTAGTTGTATTAAATGCATTTTTGACTGAATGTATTTTCAACCCAGAAAGAGTTTATCAGGATACAACTCTCCTTTAAATTGAGCAAGATCTGCACTTTAAAATAAAGAAAAGAGACTCTGTTTTTGCAATACTGAAGGAATAGGTCAAGCAAATTTTAGCCTAGATACAAGGTGCCTATTTTGCAAGCACGTTTGTTGAATATTTGGGCTTCCCTCATAGCTCAATTGGTAAAGAATCACCTGCAATGCAGGAGACCCCAGTTCGATTCCTGGGTTGGAAAGATCCACTGGAGAAGGCATAGGTTACCCACTCCAGTATTCCTGGGCTTCCCTTGTGGCTCAGTTGATAAAGAATATGCCTGCAATGTGGGAGACCTGGGTTTGATCCCTGGGTTGGGAAGATCCCCTGGAGAAGGGAAAGGCTACTCACTCCAGTATTCTGGCCTGGAAAATTCTATGGACTGTACAGTCCAAGGGGTTGCAAAGAGTCGGACATGACTGAGCGACTTTCACTTTCACGGCTATGGATGCAGGTATTGGCAACAGCTTTGTGAATGACATTTATCATCTGCATGTCTCAACTGAATAATTTTAGTAAAACATTGCAAAACATTCTCCATTATGATGCCTTTAACAATAATCTGAAATTATAAAGAAAGTCAGAGAGGAAAGAAGTAGATTTTTCTAGAAACACAGATTGACAGAAACTTTATACACATGATACAGCCCTCACCCCAGCATTACCGTCCACTGGGGACCATGGAGGCTGCAGTGGTGATGGTAATTAACTGGAGGGGATGCTGCCTCAGACACCCATATTAAAGAACTGCATTAGGCTAATATTTCAAGTATGTTTTCCTAAAGTCATTTTTCAATAAGTAAATGGGAATTCCAGAGCTTGTCCCGAAAGGAAATTCTCCTTTTCTGAGGCTCAGAAACATAGTCATAGTGCGAGTCTGATGCATGAAGCAGGGTACCCAAAGCTGATGCTCTGGGACAACCTAGAGTGATAGGGTAGGGGAGAGAGGCGGGGAGGGGGTTCAGCAAGGGGGGGACACGTGCATACCTATGGCCGATTCATGTTGATGTATGGCAAAAGCCATCACAGTAAAGTAATTGTCCTCCAATTAAAATAAATGAATTAATTAAAAAATCAAAATAAAGAAAAAAGTGAACCATGTGAAATCAATCAGGGTCACACCTACCATTACAAGGAGGCAGCTGACAAGCTCGGACAGACTCGGGCTTCTCCCCGTCGCAGTGGTCACCGGCCCTGCAGAGGACCTGCCTCACCTCTGTTCCCTCACCGCAGGTCACTGAACACTACGGAAACAAAGGCTATGATTGTAGACGTTTTATTCCACCAAGACGGCCTTTCTTCCTTCCCCCATGTGCACACTCAGGCACACACAGGCACGCACAAGCATCCATGCATACACCGCTCTGGGGTTCCTTCTCTGCTGCGCAGTGTTCCAGTGACTTTGGAGACAGAGAATCCTGTTTATACCCTGGCTCCATCCTTCAGCAGCCTGGGAACATTGCTCTTTCTCTGAAAGCCTCACAGAATAGTTGGAGTAAATAAAGGCAAAGGAAACGATGTATGTAAAGCAGGTAAGTCTGGCACTCAGGAAGCATTTGATGCTGAAGAAGTCATTGTTACAGTGTTAACACCTTCTGCCTGTTCCTAAAACCAGTGGTGGAGTCCATTTTCAGGGAGCGGATCTCAGATTGAGCTTCCCCTTCTGTCACCTTCCTTACAGATGGCAAGCTGACTCGTTGGAACTACTATTGCTCTATTCCCACAAATCCATTTATTTGCTCTAGAACTAAGTCCAGAGACAGCCATGCTATTGATCTAGGCAGGATCTGTAGAGGAAGAAGTCTTGTTCCAGGGCTCTGAAGAGAGTGAGAGGTGAGTTCTAGTCCTGTGCAGGGAACCTTCATTGGCTTGTTCCTTCCATCCTGGCTCTGCTCTCCACTTCCTCTTTCATTCCCTATCTGCTTTTTTGAGTTCCTGTCCTCCTAGCCACTCTTCTATGGCCCCATAATTCCTTATTTGGAATCTTTAGAAACATCAAAGATCTGTGGTTAATACAAGGACCGAGACACTGATTCAGCCAGTCATCAAACAGACGTTATTCAGACAGGCACCACCTGGGCACTGGGGAAGCAAAGTACTTTTTTTTTTTTTTTTTTTTTGAGAAATGCCTGGACTAGGGCTGAGCATAGGTTGAAAGACAGGAGTTGTGATACACTGCTGTGATCAGCAAGCCATTGGTAGGCTTCTGCTTTTGGAATGAAGAGGAAGGGCTGCAGAAAAGGCACCCCTGGAAGGTGGCATTTTGGACCATGCAGCTGAGCCTTGATGGATGATGGGCAGATGGTCAGATAGAGAGGGAAGGGCAAGCCAGCCAGAAGGGAGGAGGCTCCAACCAGCTGGTCTTTGGAACAGTGAACAGTTTCCTCAGACTGGGACAAAGAGGTGGCATAAAGGAAGATGGATCAAGAAGAGTTATTGTGGGATTTATTTATTTATTGTTGGTGACCATTCTGCAATGTATTCAAACACCAAATCATTAAATTGTATACCTGAATCCAAGGTAGTGTTGTATCAATTATACCTCAACTAAACACACACACACACACAAACAGTGGGGTATCACACAGGGAAGGGCCCTGCATTCAAGGTGAGGGATTTAAAACGTATCTAGGAGGGGCAGTACGGTCAACACTAACATTAGAAAATCAATCACCCTTTAGACAGCTTTGTATCCCAAAGCATCCAAGTGTGGTTTGCCCCCATCAATGAATCTTACATGCAAACACTTTTAAAATACCATTTTTTCTTAATATGCCCAGGTGCTTACTGATTCCAAACAATGTGACAGTTTCTCCATTCACACAAAGCCCACCGGATACAGAGGCGAAATTAAAATATGTTTCACGTGTGTCCACACCCATGTTTCCCCGCCCCCCCCCCCCCGTCCCCGGCCGCTCAGAGTTCGCACACGCACCTCGTTCCAGGGCCCCGTTTTCCACTGGGCCGGGCAGGGCAGTCTGTTGCAGGGCCGGCGGCTCTCGGGCCGCTCGCCGGCGCAGTACTTGCTGTTCACGGAGCGGTTGGTGCCGTCGTGGAGCGGCTGCAAGCAGCGCACGGTGCGGAGCTGGTAGCCCGAGGCGCCGCAGGTTTTGGTGCAATGCTCCCACTCTTCCGCCGCCCAGCTGCAGGGGTGGGGTGAGGGCTTAGTGACACTGTCCGCCACGGTAACCCCGGTGCACCGCGCCCCGCCCCGTTCCTGCACCGCAAGCCTAGGTTTTTTTCTGCTCTCTGGGTGAGCTGCCACCCAGGGGGCCACTTCAGAAATCTGGATGCATCAGTCTTACAACTTTCTAACAAAAATAGATCTGACACTTCTGTTTTTTAGGCCTTGGTATTCCGCCTCCCCGGTGACTTTGACACAACCTTCTCTCTTCCAAAAGGATCATCTACAGAGGGCTTTGGAAACTCATCTTAAGGTTTTCCCCTTAGATTCAGGCATGATGGTAGTTTTCAAAACTAGCCCCCACTGGTGAACAGGATGTGGTCTACTGATTGCTATTACTCATCAAAAAAAGAAGGAAATAATACCATACACAGTATCATGGACGGACGTGGAGATTATCATAAGAAGTGAAGTAAGTCAGAGAAAGACAAATATCATATGATACCACTTATATGTGGAATCTAAAAATATGATGCCAATGAACTTATTTTGCCTCAGGGTGTTAAATATCTCAAAGGAAAGATAAAAAGGGTCCATCTGATCCCTGCCATGACAAATTGATTTGACTGCTACTGCTTTTTCATTACTTCATGACTTTACTCAAGTTTTAATATTCTGAGATTACTGTTCCATCTCTATGGTTGTTGCTGTGAAGGCTACCTGACATATCCATTATGTTTGAAATATTTTGTTCTCCGTATAGGCCCTTATCGACCTGATAAAAGTTGTGTGCCTCAGCAGAAACCGCTTCCATGAATGCACCTGATAGAAACATTTCCAAGCAGATATTTTAAAAAAGATTTCCTAGGGGACATTCCCAAATTACACATCCAAATTCAATGTCAGTGTCCCAGCACTCTCCAAATTAGCTATGGATACACTATTACAGACAGTTCTTCATTACATATATCCCAAAGGGTTGTCACCATTGATTACCTCCAGTTAACCAATCTGTCAGAATGTAATGGAAGCATACTGTTTGTCCTTTCCAAAGTTACTTTCTCTCTGCATTTTTTAGAATTTCAGTATATACGAAGCTTGTTGTTGTTGCTCTTTAGTCACTAAGTCAGGTCTGACTGTAGTCCGCCAGCTTCCTTTGTCCATGAGATTTCCCAAGCAGGAATACTGGAGCGGGTTGCCATTTTTTTCTCCAACCTAGGTATTGAACCTGTGTCTCCTGCATTGGCAGGCAGATTCTTTACCACTGAGCCACCTGGGAAGCCCATATATGCAGCACCAAAATATAAGCAAGTTAAAACCTTGGCAGTTTTTGCTCTTCAGAGTTTAAGATTGCCCTGGTTTGTCAACTGCCAGTAAGAATGAATGGTGGCAACTGAGAAAGTTTACTCAGTTTTGAAGACTTCAATAGTGACTCTCATTTGAAGATCGGTATTACATGAGAGGTATATACTTCATAGTCATAGATACTTTTGGCCACCAGGGAAACCTGGATATATGGTAATTAACTCAGTAGACCCAAGAAAGATAAAGTCAAGTATTTGGTGGCTCAGGTGGTAAAGAAGCCACCAGCAATGCGTGAGACCTGGGTTCGATTCCTGGGTTGGGAAAATCCCCTGGAGGAGGGCATGGCAACCCACTCCAGTATTCTTGCCTGGAGAGTCCCCGTGGACAGAGGAGCCTGGAGGGCTACAGTCCATCGGGTCACAAAGAATCAGACATGACTGAGCGACTAAGCACAGCCCACACATACAAACAAATCTATAAACAAAACAGAAATGGACATAGAGAACAAACTTATGGACCAAAGGGGAAAGGGAGGTGAGGAGGAAGAAACTAAGAGTATGGGATTAAGAGATACAAACTACTACACCTAAAATAGAAAAGCAAAAAGGATTTACTGTGTAGTACAGGGAACTATATTCAATATCTTGTAATAACCTATAAAGTCAGGTAATCTGAAAAAAACGGAATCATTTTCTTGCACACCTGAAATTAACACAATATTGTAAATTAACTATACGTCAATAAGGTAGAGAAGCAGAAGTAAAAGCGAGAAGCAGAAATATGGTTAAAAACACAGGACTAAAGGTTTATATAATTCCTGTGAAATGATCTGATCACTGTAAGCAGGTACACATATTAGCTTTGACTAAAAATAAAATTAAAACTAAAAAGAGCTAATGATGTTTAAATCCCTTTCATTTTGTCCTTGGTATATAAGGATAGGTAAAATAAATGCTCACAGTGGATGTGTGCACTCCTGAATATTGCACATTCTTCTAATAGGTTTTGGCTTTTTGTTGACCTCACAGAAGCTGCGATGAACCATTTTGTTATCACTTTTCCTACGGCATCCGTATTTAGTGTACTGGAAACCTGGGGAGGCAAATATATTTTTGATTTAATCATTTATTCATTCTGTCACCTATTTGATCATTTATTCATTCATTTTATTCATCAAGTATTTATTGAGCCAGGCACTGTTCTAGGTGCTCTAGTTCCAGAAGCAAATTAAATAATCAAATAAAAATGAAATCAATAAAAATCCTTTAATAAATATTATAAAGTATTAAATAGCAACTGCATGCTTGTTAATGAACTAGATCCTGAAATACAGTCTAGTAAGATAGTCAGATAGGAAAACTATGTCATACCTAGTGACATAGGCTTCTACAAAGCTATGTCAATAATTGACTGTAGAGGGCAGCAAAGGAACACAGGGGGGAAGTTCTCTACCTTAGCTGGAGGAGAGACAGAGAATGTTTACAAGATCAGCACTTCCCTGGGCAAAATCCTGAAGTTCAGACAGCACCAGTAAAGGGAATGGGCTTCACTGGTGGCTCAGTGGTAAAGAACCTGCTTGCCCCTGTAGAAGACATGAGTTCGATCCCTGGGTCAGGAAGATCCCCTGGAGTAGGAAATGGCAACCCACTCCAGTATCCGTGTCTGGGTTCCAGAAGAGTTGGACATGACTTAGCGACTAAACAACAAAGAGAATGAAGCAGAATAATACTCCAAGCAAATGAAATGACATAGAAAACTGCAGGACTCTTTGAATGGCTGAAGTTGGGATCCAATCTTAAAAGACCTGCGGGCCAGACAAATGTTTAGACTTTATCCAGGGAGTTATTGAGGGTCTCCCCAGGCACCAACTTGGATGTTTAAAAATATATATATATATATATAATTTTTTAATTTTGGAAAATTTTAAGTCTAAAAAAGTGTAAGGAAAGCACAATGAATATGCCTTACACCGAGATTAACCTTTTGTTACCATGTCAGCATATTTGATATACATATTTTTATATCATATATATTAATTATAACATATAATAAACAGATTATATCAGTAAAGAATCTGCTTGCAATGCAGGAGACCCGGATTCGATTCCTGGGTCGGGAAGATCCTCTGGAGAAGGAAATGGCAGTCCACTTCAATACTCTGCCTGGAGAATCCCATGAATAGAGGAACCTGGCAGGCTACAGTCCATGGAATCGCAAGAGTCGGACATGACTTAGCAGGTAAACCAGTACCACATATACATTTACATATAAAATGTTGCTGAACCTTTTGAGAGTAAGTTGCTAACATTCTGATTCCTCACTTCTATACCTCAGCATATAGCTCATAACAAGCACATTTTCCCACATAACCACAATATACTCTTAAAATCAGAATATTTAACACAAATATAATACTATTATCTAATATAAAGATGGTATTCCAAATTTACCAATTGCCCTATAATGTACTCTATAAAAATGTTTCTCCAATCAAAGATCATGCATTGCATTTAATTGTCATGGAATTAATCAGGAGCAGTTTTAATCAGGACTAATTTTAATCTCTTTCTGTCTTTTAATATTTTTGAGGTGATAAGCGAGCTGTTTTGTAAAATGTCCCACAATCTGGGTTTATCTGTCTCCTAATGGTTCGATTCAGGTTTTCACTCTGGTCAAGAATATTACATAAATTATGTTTTGTCTTCAGGGTAACATTTTGAGAGAAAGAAGGATCTGAATCAGGGAATATAATTCTACTCATTCATTCATTCATCCAGTCAAGAAATTATGTAGAAATGAAGAATATCAAATTTAGTTGGCTAGTTAAGAGACTTCTGCAATAATCTTCCCTTTCAAAGTCAAGAAGGGAACCTGATGAGGGAGGAATAGATCTGGTAGATATTAAAAAGGTGTATCTGAAAGTCTTGTGACCAAGTATATGTTGAGGATGCAGTGATGGGTGGTGGTGGTTTAGTCACTAAGTCGTATCCAACTCTTGTGACCCCAAGGACTATCGCCTGCCAGGCTCCTTTTTCCATAGGATTTTCCAGTCAAGAATACTGGAGTAGATTGCCATTTCCTTCTCCGGGGGATCTTCCTGGCCCAGGGATCAAACCTGGGTCTCCTGTACTGCAGGCAGATGCAGTAGGAGGATCCAAATTTAATCACTTTGTGAGAGATGAAGTATCATTTTTATTTTATTTAGTTTTTGGCCACACCTCATGGCATGCAGTGTCTTAGTTCCTTGACCAGGGACTGAACCTGTGCCCTCTGCAGCAGAAGTGCAGTCTTAGCCACTGAACCACTAAGAAAGTACCTAAAGTGTCATTTTAACTAATTATCTAAAACCATTGTATATCCTTTCTAGAGAAAAAAACTTTAAAAATACATCTTTGAATTTACAAGTATAAATATTTACCCAGACATTCATTATTATAATGAGTAATTTCTTGTTTTCAACCATTAAGTGTTACTATGATGAGAGAATTCTGTCTAGGCTAGCTCCATTGTGGAGCACTTGTTGTTCCAAACTAGAGGAATGGATGATGGGAAAGATTGAGAAAGTCCGAGATGAGCTTAATGGATCTACTCCAGAGAGAGAGCAGACAGGTAGCAGAATGCAGTACAAACAGGTACGAAGAAGCCAGGCTACCTACCTGGGTGTGTATCTTACAGTGCTGATCTGCCCTGGGCTTCGGTTTCCCCATCAGTATGACAGAGGTAAAAGTAGCACCAACCTCTTAGAGCCATTCATCATTAAAATGTGAAACACTTAAAATAGTACCTGGTACATGGTGCAACTAAGAGCTCTTTCATTATTAATGCTGACGAGCAATGCATAGGTATGGAAAGTCAAAGTGGAGGAGAAGGAAGGTAAGAACCAAAGGACACGGAAGTCTGGGAGAGTCAGGAAAGAATAAAGAGACTAAGGGTTACCACTGCATGGGTATAAGACAGGGGAAGGGCCAAGGAATTTTAAGATGGTCTACTATTGATATGAATGGATTCCTATCATTTGTAGATCCTGAGATTTCAGTCAAAATGCTTTATATTTAAGTTCTGGTTATGTCTGGTGTTTCTCAGGTTGTATCCTCAGACACAATCCTTAAGGCAGAAGGAAGAAGATTGGCTTTTTTATGAATTACATTTTAATATAATAAATGTGTTCAATTTGTTACCTCCTCCACAGGGTTTGGAACACTGAGACCAGCTCTTCAATGCCCACTCAAAAGTATCCAATTCTTCCTGGATGACATTGTTGCTGTTGATTGTAGGTGCGGAGTCCTCATGGATGATGTACTTATATGTCAGGCTAGAGCGGGTATCGTTCTCCTGAGGGATAATCTAACGTACACATGAAATAGATATGTAAATCGCCTGAGTTTTAAATTTGAATGAAAAAATTACAAATATTTCAGAATACATATCTTATTAAAACTGGAAGACTTTCAAGTAGTTTCTAAAAATAGAGTGTTTTTTCTTTCTATCACTAAAGTACAGGTATGTCTTGATTAAGAAAAAAATGCAAATATATAAAGTATCTTGACATTAAAAAAATTTTAAAAAATACAATAAAATTCAATTTAGAGTTCCTCAAGTTACATATCTCCTGAGTGTACTTAATTGTTACTCTTTACAGTAGACTTTTATTATGGTGATAAAGATAATAATGTTCCATCCAGAAAATATGACATCATGAAAAAATATAAAGAAAATTAAAATCATCCATAATTCCACAAAACCAGAGAAAACTAAAGTCACTTTTATTATTTTGGGATAGAACCTCAAGATATTTGCATATGTGTGTGTGTGAGTGTGTGTGTATGTGTACACATACATACTTTTTTGGTCTTGCTTATTTCATTTAACATGTCACGCATTTCCCAAGACAGTAAATATTCTTTGAAAATATATTTCTAAATGCCAGCATAGTATTTACTCTTAGTGCATGTCTGCATGTTCAGTCGCTCAGTCGTGTCCAACTCTTTGCAGCCCCATGGACTGCAAAAGCTCCTCTGTAGAGTCTTTTTGTAGACTGCCAGGCTCCTCTGTCCATGGGATTCTCCAGCAAGAATAGTGGAGTAAGTAATCATTTCCTACTCCAGGGGATCTTCCTGACTTAACAGATCTAATCCAGGCCTCCAGTATCCCCCACATTGGCAGGTGGATCCTTAACCACTGTGCCACCTGGGCAGCCCATTTAATCCTAGTGTACCTTATTTAATCAGAAAAATTATTATCTATATTTTGATTAAAATTAACCCTACTTTTGTGATAATTTCTGATTTTCCTTAATGTGATAAAGGGTACAAACACTTTTTTATAGTTCTCATAATAGACCAAGCAAATGGCCCTTCAGAATAGTTAAAACAATTATTATTTTCCTGATGAGAGTATACAAGGGTGCTCCCATTCAGCACTGCGTATTAAATCATTTTCCTCTTTGTTAACTGAATGGGCAAAAGATTGTTGTTTTAGTTGCTATTTATTTGATAAATAGTAAAGATTAATTTTCCTAAGTTTATTGGTCACTTGTATTTTGTGACCATGCATTTGAACACCATGCATTGCGTGTTCATGTCAGATCCTCTTTATTTTATTGTTATACATATTCTTTTTTTCATGTAATCCAAGCAATAGAAATATTAATCCTTTCATAATAAACTTTGCAAGCATATTCTCAGCTTTTTATGTGATCTTTACTTTTCTAGCAAAGCACTCTTTTTTATAAATAGTTTTTATTGACTTTCATGTAGTTTTTACAGGATTGTATTAATTACACATGGCTCCCTGGGGTCACTCTCATATCACTGGCAAAGCCCTGCAAGAAGGCTCTGAGGCCAGACACCTGTGCTGCTGGAGAAAAATGCAATGTAATTACATATGAGTAAAATAGAGCTTCTGATCTCCAACCAATCAAACTTAAAATAATCTAAATAAAATTTGATTGATATGTATTTTCCTATAACATTATCTAACCTGTGGAACAGAATGAGAGTCCAGAAATAAGCCCACATAAATTTGGGTAATTAACTTTTGACATAGATGAAAAGGGAACTTAATGGAGAATGGACATTGCTTTCAACAAATGGTGCTGGACACTGTGGTGGCTTAAAAAATGTGTGTGCAGGTCCTTTGACACTTTCTCTCTCTCAAGAAGTGGAGCTTAATTCTCTCCGTCAGTGGATCCTGGACCAGTGGCTTGCTTCTAGCAAACAGCAGCAGATGTGAAAGGATGTCATTTCTAAGGTTAGGTTAAAAAGATGGACTTCTGTCTTGGTTGCATTCTCACTTTCTGGATCATTTGAATCACTCACTTCTGAAAGACAGCTGTCATGTGATATGGACACTTAAGCATCCTACTTAAGCATCCACGTGAAGAAGCTTGGGAGTAATTTCCAAGGGCTTTCAACTGCCATGTGACTCAGCTGGGACCTGAGAAGAGTCTCTCCAGCGGAGCCCTGAGGTGACTGTAGCCTCAGCTGAGAGCATCCTCACGAGATACCCTGAGCCAGAACTAGTCATGGAATCTATTCCCAGATTCCTGACCCAGAGAAACTATGAGATAATAATGTTGCTTGTGTTCAGCCACCAAGTTTGGGGTGATCTGTTATGCAAGAATAGATAACGTATGGACATCCATGTATAAAACTAAGACCCTAATGTGGACAAAATGTGTATAAAACTAGCTTAAGTGGTTAATAAACTTAAAATGGATAAATGTAAAACTATAAAAGTTACCGGAGAAGGCAATGGCACCCCACTCCAGTACTCTTGCCTGGAAAATCCCATGGACGGAGGAGCCTAGTAGGCTGCAGTCCATGGGGTCTCGAAGAGTCAGACAAGACTGAGTGACTTCACTTTCACTTTTTCACTTTTATGCATTGGAGAAGGAAATGGCAACCCACTCCAGTGTTCTTGCCTGGAGAATCCCAGGGATGGGGTCGCACAGAGTCAGACACGACTGAAGTGACTTAGCAGCAGCAGCAGCAGCATAAAAGTTATAATAAATAGAAGAAAAAGAATTTTGATCCTGGATCAGGAAAAGAAACAAACAACCTTATATAATAAGGTCTTGGTCCATAAAAGGAAAAATTGATAAATTGGACTTCAATAAAGTTAAAATATTTTTATGAAAAACACTACTAAGAGAAGGAAAAGAAACTACATACTAGAAGAGAAGATCTGAAAAGCCACATTTCATAGAGGATTTATATATTGAGTATATAAAAAAACTCTGAAAACTTAAAAAGAAAAAAGCAACCTACTTTAACAATGGACAAAAGATCTGAACAGACACTTTATCAAAGAGAAATAATTTTCAAATGAAAAAAGATTTGAAATTTAGTGAGATGATTTATTTTAGATTAGTATAATATTTTTATAGGGAATCTAATAAATATTGATTTGGTTTAAAGAATCTAACAATATTTTTCAAATCAAAATGATGGCTTCTGCTTTCATCCATGAGGCAGCAATAGAGTTGCCTTCCTGATATTAAAAATAATAAAACTGGATACAATATTTGAGGGAATGTATTTTCTTGCAATGAATAACACAGTAAAGGATAATGATCTCAGTGAGAAGAGTAACCTGTTAAGTACTGGCTTCTGGACAGGGCCAGGTCTGGATCCTGGTGTGGAGAGCAGGAACCCAAGCCAAGTCAGTGTCTCACTGACCTGAGGAGGAGGGGGGAGTTTGGGACTTTCAGAGACACGGGCACTAAAGAAAAGAGGGCTTCAGAGAGGGTTGTCCAGAAAGCTGCATGGGTTTTCTACATAGAGGACTGGTCTGTGCACCCCAGGCCAAGAAACCATGCTATCTACCAACGCGTGGCTGCCATGGCGCCGGGAGCAGGGCAGAGGTACCACGGGGCAGGCAGGGATGAGGGCCCTAGGTGCCCTCGTGGCCTCCGAACACTCCAGGTACTCAGTCAAGGCACCAGAAAGCCAAGACTTAAGAATAAGAACAAAACTGAAATAGATCAACCCTCCGAAAGGAAAACCAAGCCTCCAAGGATCAGCGGAAACTGACAATAAATTAACTGCCAGACAGAATAAAACCCAATGTTTTTAAGGAATGCAAGGTAAACTAAATGCCTGACAAATTAACATCTCTAATGCTGTGTGCAATAAAAAAAAGTATAAGAAGTATGAAAACGTGAACTATAGTCAAGAAAAAAAAAAGAGCCCGCAAAATCAGGCAATATGAAGTCTCAGGACTTAGAGGAAAAGTTGGACATAATGAGTGAAAATATATGGATATCTCAGCAGAAAAATGGAAATTATAAGAAAAGAAAAAAAAAAGGAAATTCTAGAAAACAAAGTACACTATCTGACATGAAAACTTTACTGTATGGACTCAGTGGCAGATTGGAGATCACATAAGACAGTCAATGAATTTGAACACAGTTCAACAGAAATTATCTAATCTGAAGGACAGAGAAAAGACAGCAATTACAAAAGGATGAACAGAGTTCACAAGTCTCATGAAACAATTTCAACTGGTTTCACATACATGTAAATGAATCCCAGGAATAGAAAGAGAGAGATGGGGGAAAAGTAAACTTGAAAACATATGGAAAATTTACCTCAATTTAGTGAAAAACATCAATCTATAGAGCCAAGATAGTTGGTGAACCCAAAGCAGGATACATACAAAGAACATCACAAAGTAAGCATGCCACAGTCAAACTACAAACCAATCCAAGACAAAAAGATAAGGAGAAAATTGTAAAATGCATCCAGAGAATATTGACACAGTAAATGCACAGCAGCAACCTAAATGAAGCTTACTTCTCATCATAAACAATGGATTCGAGAAGACAAATGTTATATAAATGAGTCAATGATGACTCCTGTATATTGGTCCCTAGGTCACTTATTTATACACAGCAAGTTCAGACCAACTAGCTCAAAAATCCACTGGCACCAAACTCGGATTTTCACATGGCCAATTGTTTCAAATGTAGCCCAAACAAGTAGATTTCTAACCATCTAGAAGAGAAGGGGGAAACAGAGGATGAGATGGTTGGATGGCTTCATCAACTCAACAGACATGAGTTTGAGCAAACTCCAGGGGATAAGTGAAGGACAGGGAAACCTGGTGTTCTGCAGTCCATGGGGTCACAAAGAGTCAGACATGACTGAGCAACTGAAGAACAAGCCTGTTTGCTTTGCACACCCTTATGAAACTGGACCCCAAATCCACTAATTATAAATAAGACTTTGTGGTTATCAGGATCCCAAGCTGCTGCTGCTGCCTTCTGAAGCTCTCCAACCCAGAGTCTCCCCGCTGTGCTGCTGGGCAACGTCACCTGGACACATAATCCCCTCTCGGGTTTCCCCTCCCCCCAAAAGTTCCTTTGCCCTTATCTTCTTCCTGAAGGTGGCCTCACATGCCAACCTGCTAAGGCATCACCTGAACGATATGTTTGGGTGCTCCTGACACCTCATGGTCATATCTATTTCCTAGATGAGACCCCAAATTCCTGGACCTCTCTACAATGACAGAAAAACATCATTAAAGTGCTGAGAAAAAAACAAACAAGCTAGCCACTTCCAATTTTATATCCAGTGAACATATCCTTTAAGAATGAGAGTGAAATAAAGACGTTTCAGAGAATTGAAAGCAGAGAGAGTAACTTGCTAGTATGCATACCCATAGCACAAGAAATGTTAAAGGAAGTTCATTATATCAAAGGTGAAGGGTGCTAAACGGAAAATCAGATTTACCAGGAAAAATGAAGACCATCAACAATGCTAAATATGTGAGTAAATATAAAAATCAATTTTTTCTTTTCTTGTCTTTAAAAGATAACTGATTACTAAAATCAAAGATCATAATACTGTATTTGGTTTATAATATATATATAATAAAATATATGACAAAGTTCCCCAAAGAATATAAAGAGGAAGGATAAACGGAGTTATTAAAAACAAGTAAATAAAATTAATTATAATTATTTATATTATATTAAACATTTAATTATAAAATTAATTATAATTGAAATAAATTAATTATAAAAAATATAAAGTAAACCAACTACACAGTGAGCCTGTAATGCCACATACCAAAACAATAACAGGATCATGTAAAGGTCCATCGGTGTGAAGAGTTTCAATGTCATCTTCAATGTTATAATCCCATTCCACACCAAGATCTATGAAGGTCTTTGACTTGGCTTCCTCTCCTTTGCCATTTAAAATATAGTGGCCGGTAGCCTGATTCTTAATTGCTAAAGAAAGAAAAATGAGTAACCGGCATACATTTTATCTTATTATAGCTTTGAAGATTCACAGTTAAGTCTCTCCCCTTCTATGAATGAAAGACCGTGTTTATGAGTATTCAAAGCAATTAAAATGAGTGTTACTTCTGATAGGACTCATACTTCATTCAGTAGGCATTCAAAATTCTCAAGAAGCCTTCCTAACCAGTTAAAAATAGTGGCAAGATGGTGAGATAGGAAATCAAAATTAACAAATATTCCCATTCAAAAACACTGCCAAAGCAGTTAACACTTTCTAACTCATTCATCCCATACATTTCCTCAGGAAGCTGGAAATATTTTTAAAATAATGGATTCTTCTACAACAAGTAATACAAATGACTTATACTAGGACAGCATATAACATAATGCCTTTTTTTTTTTTTTTTAACTGTGTAGCTCTTTCAAGTTAAGTCAAAATATTAAAGGTACTCAAAATTGTTGAACTAATTTTTAGGCCAACAAGCAATTAATCCTGACAACTGTAAAATTCTAAGGTCACATTACCTACTTAAATGGTCAGGAAAAGCTCTTTACTGGTGACAGAAATTGTAATATATTACAGATTTTCTATATATTGTTAAATAAAATGCTTTCTCTAATGAATAAAAATAACAAATGGGATTTTAAAGTTTGGAGGTACATTGGTATTTAATGATATTAGAAAATAAAATTTCAAAAGTAATTACTATTACTAAAAATGTATAGAAAACATGAGTAATTTTAGTTAAATACACTTATTCCTCTTGAGATTTTAAACTATTTTTTCCAAAGATAATCTGAATTCCAGAATAAAAAGTAGGGAATTTCAATTATGGGATAAAGGACTGCAGCTAGACAGTGGAGACTGTTTTGGAATCTAGTAGTAAATATATTTTAAATACTAAGAAAAAATTCCATGAAACACCATAAAACAATACACTTTGAAGTTACATGTATTTAGAAAAGCAATTTACTATATATTTTCATAGGTTTGACAGATGTGTCAGTTTCAGAAATCTTCTTAGTGATTTAATGGTTCAAGGAATATGTGAAAGCTATGTTTACATTTGTGCATTCACTTTAAATATAAACCCTTCTAGAATGACATTTCTACATGATCTTCTAATGTAGAAAGGAGGAAAAAACCTTCTTTTGGAAATTATAAGCAGGATAATTTGCAGATAATAAACAGAAAACATGCAGAAAACGATTGTGTATGTGCCAGTCAAACTGGACACATAACAGACATAGGAAACTCTTTGCTGGACTAGCACAACCTGGATGTGGTTGCTTTTCAGTCAAAGAACTTAAAATGCACTAAAAGAAGAAGCATACAGTATGGCATCAACCAAAATATCAGAATTAATTTGTCAACATAAACATGGCAAATTTTTCTGATATTATTCCTTAATTTAATGCATTTTACTAGTATTTTAGGTTTTTTTCATCTCCCAATAACAGAATAAAAATGTATAACAAATTCACACTTACCAAATTATTTTTTCCCTCATGTCCTAATGAACCAACCCAGGTTTCACCAGAAATTAAAACTCCAGTTGTGAATATTTCTTATTGTAAAGAAAGAATAGTTGGGAGACATGACCAACGAAAATCAGGTAATGATGAATTTACATATAATTTTGAACCTTGCAGACCTATGCGTGTACATAGATATAGACACTTATGCGTGTACATAGATATAGACACCTATGCATATACATGGACACAGATACACACATACACATGTATCCATATCTATGTATCATTTCTTTGACATTTCTACGTTTCAGAGCATGATAAAGCACAGCCAGCAGACTGAAACACTTACCAAGAACATGAGGAGAAGCCTCGTCTTCTTGGATTAACACATGTCTAGCACCAGGGGGTATATCAAACATCTTAAGGTACCCTTTGCATGTGTAGTAAATATTGGAGGAAGCAAAGAAGAAAACAAAAGCAACAACCACGGTTAGTCAGGCATTACGTTCCTACAGCTCCTGCGTGCAGAAGAAGGCATCCATAAACCGAAAAAAGCAGTTTCCGAAATTAACTTCAAAGCACTGGCAGATTTTGTGACATCTGGCACAGGATCAGAGGCATATTTTTCTTTTTAATTATTAAGTTGACAAAAAATTAGTCTTGTTTCTAACACACTAGTCACTTATTTTGTATTGACCTACAAATTGTGGCAACAATAATTCAGGCAAATATAATACTATACTCTCCTGTGTCCCTCCATGCTACTTTAGTGTTTTAAATCATCCTTTTGAATAGGGGCTCATTTAAAGTGTGATTAGTTGGTGAATTTCTTGAGATATTTTATTGGTCTATATATTATTTTAAAAGTGTAAGCGGCAAGTATAGACAGCTAAACTTCTAATTAATGAAATAGCTTCAGATTTAAAAGCCTGCTCTAGTCTAAAGAAATTACAAAAGAAAAACCAGTGAGTAGTTTTCATTTAGATTGTGATCAGCAACCAGTTTTAAAGCTTTACACAGTTTTAAATGGCAATGCTGTAAAATATATTTTGTAGATTGGTTGGAAAACATCTGCAAGTTATGTCATGCATCGCCTTTACATTGACCCTAAGTTCAATCTTCTAATTGAGAAACCGCAAACCAAAATGTTTAATAGGTTGTCTTAGGTTTTAAGGTCCTATTGTCCTATCCAATAAACCTTCATAGTATTATCACATGTCCTAAAAATTATCTTAACTGAACTGAAAAATTATCTTAAGATCATTTAGAATTAAGGTCCTAACTATAAATCAACAATAGTCAGGACAAATAGAGAAACCAAAATGTTTCTTCTCGTTTCCATCAAAAATGAATATAGGAAGATTATGCAACTTATACCTTTATTACATTATGAAACCTATAACTCATACATTATAAGTATTGACAGAAATCCAGTTATAAATACACAATTGCTGGTGGAATCAGAAAGAAATCTGTTTTTTTGGTCATTTCTAAATGGACAATGATTACCTATAGGTAGATTTACCTGACTTTTAAAATAATATTTATTAGCGTCTTAATGGCAACCCACTCCAGTGTTCTTGCCTGGAGAATCCCATGGATGGAGGAGCCTGGTGGGCTACAGTCCAGGGGGTCGCAAAGAGTCGGACACGACTGAGCCACTTCCCTTTCACTTAACTAAGTGGAGTGGTCATTTTGGGGTCAGGGTTTTCAGCACCTGAGCCTGGGTGATACTCAGTACATGAAACGTACCATGTTTGCCTGAGTATCAGAAGCTGGAAGTAATGTTAGTTAAGATACCAAGGGTAGCAAAACAGCTTGATGCCATTTATGGATGCCCATCTTTCTGCAGTTTGCTACAACTTACCCAATACATTTTTAGCTTCCCTTGTTTCAGCAAGAGAAACACTACGAGCTCCTTTGGGTAAAGTGAAGGCTCCTCTTGTCTTCCCTTAAATAGAATGTCTTTAATTAGTGGAGAGTTCATGTTTATCCAAGTCTTGCTGTTTCATTGACTATACTATAAGCTTTGTATAATTTTATTAGGTAACATATAAAATATGTTTCATAATTGTATCTGTTGAAGTCAAAATGCATTTATAATAGTTAGCTAATGCCAATAAACTGTTAATAGTCAATGAAAGTAAGACTAAGCATGAATGAGAAATGATATAGGTGATTTGAAGTCGAATACTTGCAGATTTCATTTTCCAGCAACTTGAGTTCTTTATGGCATCTCTTGCTTAAATTTTTCCCTGTTGGAAAAGGTTAATTAGTCTATTGAATAACTATGATGATAACATTAGTGCAAAGAAATGGATGTTAGATTATCTTGGAACAGTTTCTGAAAGCTTTCTTCTCTTCTTCTGAACTTAACTCAGAGGTTTAGCATAATTTTTGAGGTATCTGAAAAAAAAAGTATCACTACCTTTTATTACACATAATATAGAATGGATAACAATGGTAAAAAAACCATTTTGTTTACATATATTCACTCTGGAAATAAGAAAAATTAATTATTTTACACCTAAATGAACAATTCATAACTGCAATAAAGCATAATAAATTATTTCACATTAAGATGGAGAAAATCATGTTACTCTACTAAATGTATATAATTTATGTATATAATTATAATTCTGTTTGCTTATTAAAATAATACCATAAGCCAGAAATGGCAATATTTGCTTTTTATAATTTTCAAAGTACAAACTATAGTAAATTATCACAGAGAAATAGCAAAGATATCAGTAACTAGAGGAGGGAATACCTAAGAAAAACACATTAGAATATGTTAGAATATAGTCACCTACCTCTGCCTGGCTCTAAATATATCAAAGGGCAAAGATGATATGTGTGGAAATGGCTTGAGGTGGGTGACTAGGGGATAATGGGAGTAAAAAGAACTAAGAGAATTACTCCATTTGGATAAAGACTAGTTTTTTTTTATACTTTCTTATTTTTCTAAAAGGAAAAATTACCGCAATGACAACGTGTTCAATGTAAACCAAATCTTTGTCCTTGTTTTGTTTTATCTTGTTTTCTATTATTTTGTGAGAGACTATATCTTGGATGTAAGAGAAGCTTTTCAAGGGAAGCCTCACATTAAATTTATTTTTAAATGTTGAATTCTGACAAACATTTGGTCAATAAATGTTTGTTGAATAACTGAATAATAATTGTTTCAAACTTAAAGAAATCATTCAGTAATCCATGTTTGTATCTAAATCTTTTGTGAAAATTCCAATGTATAATTATGAAAACACTAATAATGTTGCATATTATTTGTTGCTTTTGGTTCCATCTGATGAACCTTCATTATATGCCTAAGTCTAGGCCATTGACTGTGTAACAAGAACAGAAATTCACACCCATAAGCAATTATATAGCTCAGGTTATTTTTGGTTACATGTACCTCAAACTCATTTAATATGAAATTATAAATATTATGTGAAATACGAACCCAAGATTTATAGTTTTATAAATAGGATAAACATTCACTTTTAAAAGAAGCAAAGTGACTATAATATTTTAAAAGTTGTATTTAAAGTTTTGAATATTTTTAACTTCTGATCAGTAATTTACGTGCAACAGAAAATCCAAAATAAGCATTAATTGTAATAATTAGGTCTAATACATTTTATTAAAAACACAAAATTAAACAGAACATATATTTTAACTAACTACTATAATCGATATTGTTTTAATTTGTTCCTTATCTAAATTTAGTAGATAGGTTTTCATCATGGATACTATAGAGTATGAATTGTCAGTTATTTCAATGATTTCTTAAAAGGTAATCTGGATGAAAATAAATCAGCAGCTAATTTTTTTGTGTGTGTTTATAGAGAAAATGGTGCACTCCTAAAAGAAGTCTAAAAAAAGGCAAATCATGGATACTGAATTCATGAGAACCTCATCTTACCAAGCTTCCTGGGTGTCCTGGTAAATGTCCCCTTTACAGTTCGACAATGGGAATTATCTCCTCCACAGACACCACACTTATCCTCAACCTTGTTAGAACCGATTTCTTTATCACAGCCCACTTTCTGGGGAGAGAAGATATTAGATGTAGCTCATTTTAGCATGCCAAGCAAGTAAAGGTTAACACACTGGAGCATGATACACCATTTGTTCCATCATGAGCCCACAGCCAGGCACCAAACTCCCTAACTCTAATTTTTAATATCTTGGTCTTTTAAAGAACTATTATAAAATCAAATGACTTGTCCTCTGGGTAATTATAAAGGATAAATTTCCCTCAGTCTAATGAAGTGTTTCTCCTAGCATATGTAGTCAATCATCAAACATTTATTGAACACAGATGTTGTAGCTGATGCTGAGACAAAAATTAAGATGTGGATGTGTTTTTTCCCCGGTTGCCTTCATATTTATAAAGAAGAAAATCAAAATAGAGAATTGTCCATTAGTACAAACTTTACAAGTTGGTAAGAGATGTGAGACAAAACATCACCGGTGAGATTTTCAAAGTACCTTGAAGGAACAGGGGGTGCAGAAGGCAATTCAAGAATGCAAAGGGATTCAAACAAAGCGAAGGAAGTCATCCGTTTGTGGAGAGTGGGTTCAGAAAACAATTGTTCTGCTTGTTTGTTCTAGTGGTTGTCATGTCCAACTCTTTTGCTACGCCATGAACTGAAGTCTGCCAGGCTCCTCTGTCCATGGGAATTCACAGGCAAGAATACTGGAATGGGTTGCCATTTTCTTCTTCAGGTGATCTTCCCAACCCAGGGATCAAACCTGTGTCTCCTGCATTGGCAGGCAGATTCTGTACTATCGAGTCACCATGGAAGCCCAACCGGGGTGGATCTTTAATGTGAACTGCTGCTGGGTAATGATGATTCTGCACTTGTAAGTTTGAGATGAGAGTGAGCAGAGAAAATGATGACACATATATACTTAACACACTCCCAGATACTGTGGGAGGTGAAAGATGAACAAAACACAGATTCTATTTTCAGGGAAATTTTAGTTCAACTATGAGGCATCGCATATTTGAGAATTTTTTATATTAACACCTTAGTTGTACCTAGGTCAAAAGGAATCAAGCAGCAGCAATATGTTCAGTTGATGAGATAATTCCTTATCATTTTAACTTGTGAACATGGACAAGAAATAAATGGCATAAGAAAAGACTGAATGGACAAAAAGCTTTTGCATCTTCACTAATACTTTTGTTCTGATGTGGAGTTTAGTATTTAAAGTTAGAAGTAATTGGAAGGTGAGACAGGGAGAATAAGAAGTTTCTATTACCTTTTAAGATGATAAAGCACATTTTGCATTGAATTTTTTAAAAAAAAGACTTGGTATTGTACTAGTGGATGGCTAGGATAAAATACTCAAAGCAAAGGCATGGTTCCAGTTGTATTCCCAGTCCTAAGGCCTCAGGACCACCCTCCACCCCCGAAATGCATTTGACTAGAAATGAGAAAAACTAATTAAATATTGATTTTGCCAGTGGCCAAAGTTTGATTTTATTAAGTGCAATTTCTTCCAAATTTAGTTGAGCTACTGAACTATTCATGGACTCTCACTGTAATGTGATCTCACATAAGAAAGAGTTAAAAAAAAATTCTGAAAATATGCCACTGAATGAGAAGAAAAGGGGGATAGTGGAGGCAACCTGAACTCACCACACACTCTCCGCGCACACATATGCTATACGGGTCTTTGTAGGAGCAGCGTGTTCCGTCATGCACCAGCTGTTTCATATAAGCAACATCTCCAGTCTCTTTGGATTGACAGTACAGGTGGCATCTTTTCTTGGCTGTATAAGATGGAGGATTAAGCCAATCATTTATGCAAAATGGTACATTTGAATAGTATAGTTTGTTTTTAAAATATACAGTTTCAACATGGCTTTCTGGAAACAAATTGTATAAATAAATAAAGAGTTGGGGGGAAAGTACACGTACTTGGCATATTTATTTTAATCAGGGTGACCCTATGATTTGTCATCTAAACTGGGATAATTCAGATAGTGAAAAGGAGCTCTATTAACGTTATAGAAAGGAATGAAAGTGAAAGTGTTAGTTGTTCAGTCATGTCTGATTCTTTGTGACCCTATGGACTGTAGCCTGCCAGGCTCCTCTGTCCATGGAATTCTCCAGGCAAGAATACTGGTATGGGTGGCCATTCCCTTCTCCAGGGATTTTCCCAACCCAAAGGTAGAATCCAGGTTTCCTGCATAGCAGGCAGATTCTTTACCATCTGAGCCACTAGCGAGCCCCTAACAATATAAATTGGCATGACTGGTCCCATACAACGCTCTATGGCTACCCTAGATTTAACCATGGTTACTCAATAAATTTCATTCAAAAGCAATTTAGTTTTAGTGACACTTAGAGCACTGAAAAGGTTTCTCTTTTGTTTGACCCAGTGGCCTAGTACAGTTTTTGCTTCTTGTAGGATCTCATTAATTAAATCTAATTCATGTGACTCATTTTCTTCAAATTAATCAAAATAATGCACTGCAATTCTGAATTCTTCCACATGTGCATCTTTCCTTTAAAACAGGTATAAACTGAACTCAGCAGTGTATTCACCCAAATAAGACATATGTCAAGAAGTTCCCATCTGAACAGATTTAACTGAAAATTCAGGGCTAAGGAGTGAAACATGATAGGGGAATTTCCCAGTGTATTTCTTAATAACTAATGTACGTACAAAAGTAAAAGGTTATGAAGTGCCTTTTGTTATTCAGTAATGGTCTTTGTCTTGTTCCTGACTTGATTGTAAAATAACTGTATTTTCTCTAGTTGTTCAGAAAAGAAAGATCACAATATTACAGAAGCATTTCCTAGCAGAGGGATTTCAGTTGCATGAGGAAACTCAGCACCTCTCCCAGGCACTGCTTTCCACTCGTCTTTTCAACAGTGATGGTGGCTATACTGCCTGCCAGGAACTATTCCATAATTCTCACCTCTCTAGAGAAAGGACTGTATTAGCCTTATTCTCGGAAACCCAGGAGGACTCACCCCTATAAGCACCAAGTCTCCTGAATTACCAAGTGGGGATCGAGAGTCCCAGGGATTGTGTGTTGGCAAAGCTCTAGCTCTAAGTAACTGTCCACACCGCAGGAGAAGCGTGGGTGTCAACTCACAGTCGGGATGTTCATATGGCAACCAGTGGTGTTTGGTATTCTGGTATTCAAAGTGGGAGTTACGCTGCTGGCACTGCTGGGCTCTGAAGTCCTCAAAGTGTTTTTGGCATTCTTCTGTATTACAAAGCTGGTACTCAAAATTAACGCCAGGACAATCCTGACCACCATTGATGGGCCTAAAGAAAAGACAACATTGAGAAAGGCCTTTTGGCTCTGGTCCAGTGGCTGAAGCTTGCAGGCACAGTGCTGGAGGGCAGAAAGCCAGAGCTTCTGAGCTGCCAGCCCAGTGAATGGACTCATACTTCCTAATTTCAATCCCTTTCCCAAGGCACTGTCTTCTCCCTGCTAGGGTTTGCTGGAGGGAAGCCCCAAACTCAAATCAGTATATTTTAAAACAGTGTATTCTTTCAAACGATATGTTTTAAACGCACAAAAAAAGTATATAAAGAAACAACAAACGGGCATATGGTCTCAGGAAAATTCTATATTTTTATCATGCATAAAACATGTATTTGCAACCCAAAGAAACATTAATCATGGCTCTATGCCTGTTTCTTAATACATCCAATGCAAACAATAATCCTATATTCCTTAGAGAAAAATTGCGATGATTAAATGAGTTACTGTGTTTAAAACACTTAGAAAAGAGTGTGGCATGTGGCGAGCCCTTGCTGTTCCTACTACTATAATTTTTATTGCTTCTGTAAATACTACCATCATCTCTTCCTGTGAAACAGACAGGGTAACCCTCGGTCTTTGTACAAAGATGTGCTTAGAGCCATCCTGCTGCCAGACAAAGAAAACAGGTACCAAATGTTAAACCCTACACAAGGAAGACTGTCTTAATAAGTCTGATAGTTCAGTGTTGTTTTTTTTTTTTTTTCCCCTGCAGAAAATAAGATTTGCTAAGCACACAACAGGGATTCCAAAAATTTTCTCTGGGAGGACAAATGGATAACTTTCCCCCCAAGACTTCCTTGGTCTTTCTTTCACCGTCTTCGTGGCTCAGCTCTGAAGTACCCCTCTTCTGCCTCTGAAGTGAGGGAGCCTCTGTGGTTAGGGAGCTTCTGCCGGCAGGCCTGTGCTTCCTAGAGCGGGTCTCACAGCCTCGGTGCCCAGTACTAAGGACACAGTCATCTGCTTTCCCTGCTCAGTTCCAGAGCCTCCTAAACTGCAATTTCTTTAACAATCTCTAACCTTAATCACGGACTGCTCTTCACTAGATGGATTCCTGGGGATTTACCCAAAATAGACACTTACACGCTTAGTTTTCACGGTCTGTGTTTTACATGTTACTTTGTGAAACTGAACGTTAACGGCATAATATTGAAGCATTTTCTGGTCTGTTCCCAAGTGATGTGCATGATAGGAGGTACACTCACGTTGGATTATTGCACTGGCGTGTTCTGAAGCGCACACCAGTTCCACAGGTCCGGGAACAGGAGCCAAATTTGGTCCAGGATCCCCAGTTACCATCTTGTTTTTGCTGATTAGCATTCTTCCACATGCAATGGCCTTTATAGCACCACTTAGGAAAATGACAAAAACAATTATGAAATTTTGTGCACGTGCTAAAATTGAAGTTGTTATACAAGGACCACCAAGTGAAAGACTTCCTTTTTTATTTCTTTTTCCGGTGAAAATACACTTAAAATCAAACCAAAGTAATGATAACAATATGGGGACCTGGGTAATTTAGACTTGCATTTTTAAGTATAAAATTGAAATAAAAAATAACATTAATCCAGACAAGTTTTTAAATGACCCATTTATCAGTGAGTATCAAACATCATAATCAATAAGGAGATCTGAGCACTTAATTTGCCCAGTCAGTGCTAGTCTACCCTTCATCCCTTGTTATTCATATTATTGGAATTTTTTAAGGACAATATGCTCCCCTTTAAATAATGACAGGAAATGATATGCCTTAACTTTGAAAACAATTAATATATCTAAAACATATATAGCTTTCACAATGATTCTAAGAAATAGATAGGTCAGATATATTATCTTTACTTTTCAGATGAGGAAATTGGGGCCCAGGAAGGACCATGGATAGTGTAAGACCCTCTGACCAGAGTGGGGAATACTAAAACACAGATACTGTAGAGACATAGAGTTTATAGTATCCAACACACAGCAGATGCTCAAAAGGCATTAGTTCTTTTCCTTTCTAACATTTTGATTCATGTTTTTATTCTACATACAATAAAAGTGTTTCTTAAAACTCAACTTTGGGAAATTTAAACATAACACAAATATATTTAAGGACATGGGATGCCCAGATTTGGTTTAGAGGATATCTTTTGCATAAGGCAAAAATGAATCAACTCATCGTTGCTTTTGCTTTTTCAGTCACGAAGCCATAATACCAAATTTTCCCAAAGCAACGTGCTGTATGTTATGAGTTTAGCATAATTCCTAATAGTTTAAACCTGAATAATGACAGATTTTCTTATTACTATCATGTATGCAAGTCTGAGAGCAAGGACAGTTTATACACATTTGAAATAGAGCCTTAAAGGGCTTTCAAAGAACTAAAAACTATATAAACCTTCTTTGCCAGGTTTTGGTCCTATCTACAATATCTTATTTCCAAACTAGTCAAAGCCCTTCAACATGAGTTCTCAACATGCCTTTGTCTGGGGTTTCGTGATCTTTCCCCTCATGAGTAGTGAAGCTTGGCACTGGGCCAGTTTCTGAGCATTGAATCCTCACTACACAACTTGAGATTGAAAACTTCTGGGCATCTTTCCCCAAGGAGCAAGGCCAAATCTTCTGTCTAAGTTCACATGACTTTATTTCTGGACAACTTTCACAAGAAGTGTGATGCCAGCAAGTAAATCAAATCCCATTAGAGCCCAGACACTCCACTGAGCAGCCGCTTCCTATTCTATCAGTCGGGGGCTGAACAGTGGTCCCAAAGATGCCAAGTCCTAATCCTTAAAATCTGTAAATGCTACCTTATTTGGAAAACAGCCTTTGCTCATGTAATTACATAAGAAGTTTTAGATGGGGAGATTACCCTGGATTATTCAGGTGAACCCTAAACATCACATGTATCCTTATAAGAAAGGGGCAGAGGGAAACGGACACGCAGAAGACAGGGGGCAGTGTGGGCACAAATGCAGAGATTAGAGTGGCATAGCCCCAAGTCAAGGAACCCAGGCAGCTACCAGAAGCTGCAAGAGCCAAGAACAGGTTGTCCACGAGAGCCTCTGGGGGGAGGGCCCTTCTGCCCACACACTGATTTCAGCTCGGTGAAACCAACTTTGTTCTTCTGGGCTCCAGAACTGAGAGACTAATTGTTGTTTTAACCCACTCTCTGGTAATTTGTCAGTAATTTGCTAGAGCACCTCTAGGAAACTAGTACACAATGTTCGTGCATTACCACAGTGAAACTTCACATCCTATAGTTTTCTTAAAGGTGACAATACATGTCATTTTAAAGATGATTCTTATGCAACATATCTTAAATCTTTACTGTATAAACAGATTATACTCACTTTCCCAGCAGCACATTCGGTTCCATCAAGTGGGGGCCCTTTTTTAGTCTTGCAAAAGTAGGGATTATCAGGATGGCTACACCAAAGCTGTTTACATGGGTCAAACGTTCGGAACTGGAAAAGAGAAAAACCAAACTCTGAGTGACGTAGAGATGGAATGACTTGTACCGATAATACCTCCTATACAGTTTCTTCATGTCATGTTTCTTGGATATTTTAATTTCAAGGTAATAGTCAAAGTTGTAGCATGTTAAGAAAATAAACATGGCCAAGAATTCCAAGTAAAGAATACTTTTATTCTGCTCTTCTAAAAGAACACTGGTGAACAATGAGTCTGGTTCTCCAGTTGATTTTTACTATTCTGCATGCCATTTCTATCTTATGGTTTTCAGATGTTTAAAGAGTGAGTATTTATTACAAATATTGTAAATATGAAAATGTTGTAGCAGTTTTGCAGCTCTCAAGCCACCAAAATGGCTTCTCTTTATCCCTGAATGTATGAACCAGTTAGAAATAAAAAATAAAAATGCTCATCATGAGCTCACTAAAAGCAGAAAATATCTGTCAAACTTTCCATGTAAGATACTGTATTCCAGGTGTAACAAAATGTCACAATACTTTCATGTTTTTATAAAGTACTTTCTATATATTTGATCTTCATACCATGGCTGAGAAATATGGGTTATAAGGTAAGACTATAGTTATGGATACAAACCAAACAGTCATAGAGCCAGATCAGCATCTTAGTTTTCTCATCTTGAGAATGTTTTTTATTTTCCTAAATCACTATATTATATATATCCAAGTGTGTATGTAAGCACACATATTTGTGTGTACTGTCTCTTCATCTACTCTCTAACAGTAAATTTCTTATCATTCTTCAGATATAAAAAATAAACCTATATATCAAATGCCAGTGTATCTACATATTCCTTCCCTATGCCATTAATTAGGCTTCCCAGGTGGCAGAGTGGTAAAGAATCCACCCGCAATGCAGGAGATGGCAAGAGATGCGGGTTTGATCCCTGGGTAGGGAAGATCCCCTGGAGTGGGAAGCAGCAACTCACTCTAGTACTCTGGACTGGAAAACTCCACGGACAGAGGAGCTTGGCGGGCTACAGTCCATGAAGTCGCAAAGCGAAGACATGACTGAGCACACACACTCATACCATTAATCATCCACATACAGTCTTATCGTCATAGCTTTCTTTTTTTTCTTTAACGTTATTTATTTATGGCTGTGCTTGGTCTTCACTGCTGCACTGGCTTTTCTCTAGTTGCGATGCACAGGCTTTTTACCGCGGTGTCTTCTCTTGCTGTGGGGCGAGGGGTCTAGGGTGCACAGGCTTCAGTAGTTGTGGCCCCCGGGCTCTAGAGCAGAGGCTTAAGAGATGTGGAGCATGGGCTTAGGTGCTCTGAGGCATGTGGGGTTTTCCTGGACCAGGGATCGAACGCATGTCTCTTGCATTGGCAGACAGATTCTTTAGCACTGAGCCACCAGGGAAACTCCGTCATAGCTTTCTTTTAAAATTAGTGCTCATTTTCGATCTGGGTTTTTTGTTCTAATTCCTACTACTTAATGCAGAAATTGTAATTTTCTACAATATTGAGCCAGAGCTTTAGAATTCTCAGGTTAAAACATTGATGCAGGAAAACAGGAACTGACTGTATATCTTACAGGCAAACCAAATAGCGATGTATGTGTATCTGCAAAGGCAGAATTTCAATAGCAGATCAACTTCTTTCAATGAAATACATTTTTCCTTGCTCTAACACATAAAGCTTCCTCTAACATATAAGAAGCCCCATTTACCAGATGTGTGACTTAAGCAAGTTGCATAACCTCTGTAAGTCTTGGCTTTTTCATCTGTAAAATAAAAGTATACCAACTTCCTTCTAGCCTGTCACAAGGATTAAATAAGATAGTATATTTAAAGCACTTAGCTTTAGCATGTAGAGACATAGAAGACACAAATCATTGGTTCATATTCTTGCACCAGTGAATCTGTAAAGGTCACCAAACAGGAGCTACGCAAACAGATTTTAAGATGCAAAAATCTAAATTGACTGTAACGTACCGCAGTGCACATTTTATAACCAACTCCAAAGTCAAAACGACACTGCTCATCCATAGAATAATTGATTCCAGGAAGTTCTGGGAGTTTGGGCCAGTCATGTTCAAATGGGTCATCAAGGAGACAGTCATAGGAACTGGAGGAAGGAAAATATTGCATACAGCTAAATGTTCATTTTTTTTTTAATCATATCTCAGTGAGAAAGTATTCTTAAGTTACATACTCTGGAATTTCATCAGATCATAAAGCAAGTTCATGAAAGCATATCTTTTAAGGATTTTGGTTTCAGCTCCATTTAGAAAAAGACCATTCATCTTTATTCTTCCCAGGAAAATAAGCCAAGCATACTCAAAAACACAGTAGAACTGTAACAACCTTGTTCATGTCCCTAGCTGAACCCCAATGGTGTGGCGGGGCAGATCCTGACATCCACCCTATGGGGTATAGGTGGTATACCCGAAGCAGGCAATGTGTGACCACCCTCTCTTCATTCTCAAATCAACTTTGACCATTAGTCAAAGATCCCACAGAGAATTTACGGAAAGGAAATCACAGTTAAAAAAAATTCACTTCAAGTCTAGGCTTACGGCTTCAAATATTACAATCACATTATGGGATTACTGTGCCAAAAGCTAAGTCACAAGAAAATGTTTATCGTGAACAACAGTTTTCATTCACTGGGAGTTCTGTTATGATCAATGCCCTAAAGAGACAGTTTCACGTCTGTATTTCCACTGTAACATTCTCATGACACAAAGAAGGAGACATACTGTATGTATCTTTTCAGTTCTTGGCCGCTACACCGGGACCAGTGGTAACGATGAAATGCGGCTTGCACCAAGGGGGCCATGACACTTCCCATAGCAGTCTCATCACCGCATCTGTTGCCCTGCCCATCGTGTTCCATCCCCAACCTAGAACACAGAGTGAGACCCCACTGGTAAGAATCAACATAGAGACCACGGCGTTGGCATAATTTCTGTTTTGAAAGTAAGTACATGGAAATAGGTATTTTTTTTTAAGCTAACAAGGCTTTTGTGGAGGAGTCACAGACACTGTGAAACTGGGAGCAATGTGGCAGAAATGCCTTTCTTGTTCTTGTAGCTACAAAAAGCCCACGAGTGTCTCTGCAAGCCAGTCACTCATTTGGTTTCCGCGCATGACCTCTTCGCTCTTTTCAGCTCCTCAAACTTGGCAAGAGGGTGAGAGTTGCATGCTGGCATGTGCTCGGCCCAAAGTATGAACAATACTGAGAGAGGCAGAAAGAAAAGACCTTGCTTTTTTCCCCACTCTATAGCTGTCAACAGTGACTTACACATGGCCAGTTTCATGTGCTACTACAAAGGCAGATGAA
Organism: Dama dama; assembly: GCF_033118175.1. NCBI lineage: Eukaryota > Metazoa > Chordata > Mammalia > Artiodactyla > Cervidae > Dama > Dama dama. The sequence continues at coordinate 28,693,454 of NC_083686.1, read as the reverse complement.
AAACCATCCTCGTGATTCAGGGTACAGCTTCTCACCGGGTGACACATGCCTGTGACTGGAGCATATCCTGTAGAGAATAACAATTACTTTTATTTTCATTTTATGAGAAAACCCATTAAGAATTACTACTGGATCTTTGCCGAGGGAAAAAGAAAAAAGCTTTTCAGGAAACAGAGGCAGTATTATTTCGCTGCTAGCATCATGCCACATTCTCTTGGGAAAGCCACAGGTAATGGGCCTCTGAAAGGATTCACTGGGTCTGCAATTTTCTCCTCTCCTAAGGGACAGAACTGCCTGGGGTTACCATTCTGCTCTGCCCACCAACTTAAGCCCTACCTTTCTGCTGTGGTGAGTGTTCCTTCAAATCATGGTACTGATGAAGGGAGCCCGAGATTCCATCAATGTTGAAAAGAAAGTGGCCAGTCTAATTTTTTTTTTTTTTTGAAGTCTACATCAGAGTTTATTAGATAGATAGATGTAAGCTGACTTTGGAAGAAAGTTCTTCGGCAATAGACATTTCCCATGGCACCTCTTTTCCCCTTCTAAACACTCAGTGGAAATCGCACTGCATTTTATAGCAGCCCCTCTGTACCCCAAATGTACACCCATTATTGTAAAGGAGAGCATAGTATATCATGGTATTTAGGTGGCATTTAACATTGTGAATTCCACGGAAGTCACTGGAAGCAGAAAGCAAATGTATGCTTGGCTGAGGCAAAGATGAAAGTGATGGTGGAGATGTGAACATGTGAACAGACTCCCTGATTCAGGATTGCTCTTTTTTTTTTAATTTAAAAATATTTTATTTTATGTTGCAGTATAGTTGATTTATACTGTTGTGTTAGTTTCAGGTGTTACAGCACAGTGATTCAGTTGTACTTTTGAAAAGTCATGCCCTTAAGATTTTCTGCTACATAGTAATGGAAATACCTTGCATTCCAGCAGGTCCGAAGTCTTGCCTGGTTAAGAAAATTGCGTGATCATGGTGTTCAGAGTGATTGGGATCAGATTTTTGTTGTTGGCAAGCCCAGCGACACACGTTCTCCAGGCTCCTGGATGGATTTCCCCTTTCTATGAGGCTGATGGACTAGGAGAAAACAATATGTTAAAGACATACATAATGTTAATATTTTCCCAAAGGCTTCAATGAATAACTTTCTCTGAAATTAACATTTGAGATTACAGTAATTAAATAATGTACAATAATATTATTGGGGGCTTGTTAGATAACTAATCTCATTTGGAAATTCTAAATGCACCTAAGGGATACCTTTATGATGATCAACATTATCTGTGTGAAAGGTGGCTGACACCATTAACTGAAATACGTGATGATGAATTTTCTTGCTACTGTGAAGCAACTCAGTATTAATCAACCGGGTAAAAAAATCTAGATAAATATTAGAACAATAACAGAAGACAGATGGAAAGATTTGGAAGACTTTTTCTCCAGAAATATTAAAGCCAAAGATCTTCAGTTTCTTTTTTTTTTTTTTTGCTTCAAAATTAATCAAAGCTGGTTTGTATAATTTGAGAAGCAGTCAAATTATATAAACCTCACACTGAAAAAAATAATTACCCGTTATTTTAACCTCACAGCAATGAAGAGAGGGGGCACTCATATCCTGCTGTTCCAAGAAATGGAGTGACAAATTCCTGGGGACCCTGCTGTGCATATGCGCTCAGACATGTCCAACTTTTTGTAACACTATGGACTGTAGCCCAACAGGCTCCTCTGTCGATGGGATTCTCCAGACAAGAACACTGGAGTGGATTGCCATTTCCTTCTCTGGGGGATCTTCCCGACCCAGGGTTAAGCCCATGTCTCCTGCATCTCCTGCATCGCAGGTGGATTCTTTACCACTTGAGCCATTGGGGAATGCAGTTACTATCACACTGTCATCAGGAGATAAAAGTTCAGAGAGAAAGGCCCCATCCTTCAAGAACCCAGGAGCCACACTTCCCTGAGGAGTTCTGATGGAACAAGAAACTGAATTTGGAACTTCAGATTGGTTCTTACTTGGCTGACTGGCTGAGAGTTTTGTTACATTTCAGCAAATGGTTTTATCAGTGTTCACATTCTTAATAAAAAAGTTTGGTTTGTTATATGTTGATCACATACTTCTCCAAAGAAATGATTTTAACAACGAACTGAAGGTGTTCGACATCTCCAGCTGGAGCTGACTTGCTTTCTGTGCTGGAGACACAAAGGAGGTCAGGTTTGTGGGGGAAACTAAAGATAATGACACCCTTTCACCAGAAATGGTAAGTTTCCATACATAATAAAATGCAAACACATGGACTTTTCCCCCTGTTCTTGCTAAATGCCTATTTCATTAGTATTCCATAATCAGGAGGATTAACTATGGGAGGGGGTTATTTAATTTTAAGCAACAGGAAAGCTGCCAAGTTAGTCACTTCCCCTATGTTTTCTCCTCAAGAGGAGAGACTATTTCATCCATTCCATTATTTCCAAGGACAGGAATCCAACTAGTGCCATTTTAAAGCCAGCTAAAGTTACACTACATAAAAATGCCTATTGTATGTATTCTGACTCAACACTTTGTTTTCAAGATTATAAGATTAATGCCCTTTAAGAAAAAATTCACCATATGCTTCGCTTTTATTAATTGGAGAGATGTGAAATATTCCTTTTAAGAAATCATGAGAGAGTAAGGATCTCTGTTATTTTGTTAATCCGCCTATAATGTGGGACACCTGGGTTTGATCCCTGGGTTGGGAAGATCCCCTGGAGAAGGGAACGGCTTACCCACTCCAGTTTTCTGGCCTGGAGAACTCCATGGACTGTATAGTCCATGGGGTCACAAAGAGTTGGACACGACTCAGTGACTTTCACAGCCTGACACACACACAGGTATATCTGAAGCACCTAGAAAGCATTTGACACAGAGCAGGCACTCAACATATGTGTTTTGGATTAAAAAATCAATCATAAATTTAACGCTGGTGGTGGTTGTTCAGTTGAAAAGTTGTGTCTGACTCTTTGCGACCCCAATGAACTGTAGCACACCAGGCTTCCCTGTCCTTCACTATTAAGGAAATCCTCTTTTTTCATTATATTGTCATACATAAAATCAGGATAATTATCTCCAACTCCATTAGACAGAGGTAAACACATCAAATGACACCAACACAAAAATCATTCATTATCTAATCTAAGTTAGAGATCTCCATTCTTTGGGGCAGTTTTCTCTTCTCAATTCAGAGCAACTGGGGTCTATGTGAGACATATCTACTATACCTTCAGTAGACTAATCTGTTTGCTAACCCACTCTTTGATGTTCACAGTTCACATATAGTAAGACATTTTACCTTTGCATAACCCAGCATTATCATGCGCACCAGGACTACATTTATATGCACTCCCAGGGACTCATCATGGTAAATTTCATTCACCTAGAAACAAAGGAGATAATTACTAGAAGAAAGGCCACACAGAGAACTTCAGGAGATGGACACTTAAGGAAATGGCCATGTAATCCCAAATACAGGAGTCAAGTCACTTTTTTTTTTTTTTTTTTGGTAGTTTAGTTTAAACTGATATCTGAAATGAAATCATTTACTTTTAACTTTGGAATGATTCCTGGCTATATGAATTACTGATATTGTAAACCCTGTAGTATCATGAACATAGAAAATAGGCTATAAAAGGGTTTCATTAAACTATTGTAGTGTTAAGAATCCATGTGTACTATGATCCACAGATAAAATTCATCAAAAGCAGTCACATTTAAGAATCTGCCTTCCAATGCAGGAGACACAGGTTTGATCCCTGGCCAGGAAGATCTGCTAGAGGAGGGATAGGCTACCCACTCCAGTATTCTTGGGCTTCCCTTGTGGCTCAGCTGGTAAAGAATCCACCTACAATGCAGGAGACCTGGGTTTGATCTCTGGGTTGGGAAGATCCACTGGAGAAGGGAAAGGCTACCCACTCCAGGATTCTGGCCTGGAGAATTCCACAGACTATATAGTGCATGGGGTCGCAGAGCTGGACACAACTGAGTGACATTCACTTCACTTCGGGAAGATCCCACATGCCGTGGGACAACTAAGCCCGTGAGCCTTGACTACTGAAACCCAAGTGCTCTAGGGCCCATGCTTCAAAACAAGAGAAGCCACTGCAATGACAGAATCCTGTGCACCACAACTAGAGAATAGCCCCTGCTCGCCACAACTAAAGAAAGCCCGCCTGCAGCAATGAAAACCCAGGACAGCCAAAAAATAAACAAATGAAAGCTATAGCAAGACCACGATTCAGGTGAAGCATCTGCCAGCAGAGGGATGGCAACCACGTGAAGAAAAAGAGCCAGCACGTCCTTCAGGGCCTCTCTGTCACCACCAGGGCTGTGACCTCTCGTTAGGGAAGCTGGCGTGCAGGGGCTGTGGTGCTACTGTGGGCCAGTACCTGGGTGGTCCTCCCAATGCCTCCTCCACCCCAAGAGTGGGGCATCTGAGGCAGTGATTACTTAGAAGTCCTACAGTAAAGAAATCCTCCCACATTTGAATTACTAAGATAAGATGACTGTTCAAGTACATATAATATCAGTCCTGGGTAAATCTCAGAGGGGGCAAAGTTGAGTCACTGCACTTGATTTAATTTTAAATGTTAAATTAAAATTTCTACAGGTAATCTGGTATACTTTAAAACCATAGCTATTAGGACTTACACAACCTCAGAGGTCATAGTCCAACAGACTTTTATAGATGAGGAAGATGAAGACCATAGAGATTAATTAACATGCAGAACTCTGACAGTCAGTTATTGACAGTCTAAAGAGACTCCTGGCTTCCCTGAAGGCTCAGCAGTAAGGAATCTGCCTGCAACATAAGAGACACAGGAGATGCGTGTTTGGGTCTGGAAGATCCCCTGGGTCTGGAAGATCCCCTGGAGGAGCAAATGCCAACTTACTCCAGTATTCCTGCCTGAAAAATCCCATGGACAGAGAAGCCTGGCAGGCTATATTCCAAAGGATTGAAAAGAGTTGGATACGACTGAACATGTACGACCATGCAGAAGAGCAAAGTGACTTCTATCTTCTGGTTATGCTAGTGCAAAATTGGTGTGAATAAAAATTGCTAGGAAGTTGGATATGCTAGCAGAAATGGGAAAGGTGGATTTATCTGGCTACAATTCAAAGTTCTTAACTATTCTCAGGAACAGGGAATCAACATTTGTCATAATAACTGAAAGAGGGATGGAAAATGAACCTCAATTCAACTCAAGACCCAGGAGGTTTGGACAGAAGGCCTAGAGGAAAGATAGGCAAAATCTCATAAAGAGAAGCCTTAAAAAGAAATATAACTCAAGGATAATAGAATGCTCTAAAAAAAGAAATTTATGGATTTCTTATCATACTGACCAAGAAACAGACCAAGAAATCTCAAATGAAAAGTTTCAGGAATCTAATCAGACTACACAGAACACTTTAGATATCAAAGTGTTAAATGTAGGTTAAAGATAAGTAAGTAAAATTGCCCAGTCATGTCCAACTCTTTGTGACACCATGGACTGTAGCCTACCAGGCTCCTCTGTCCATGGGGTTTTCCAGGCAAAGAGTACTAGAATGGGTTGCCATTTCCTTCTCCAGGGGATCTTCCCGACCCAGGGATCGAACCCGGGTCTCCTGCATTGTAGGCAGATGCTTTACCATCCAAGCCACCAGGGAAGTCTTCTGGTAAAGGTACACTTATACTAAATTTTTAGATGGAACAAAAAAGGGAAGAATAACTAAGATGGAGGTATAAGACCTAGGGAAGCTAATATATACTAAAGAAGATAAAGTGTAGTTTACCAAGTAAAGATTCAGGTTCCTTTTAAGTGGAAAAATGCAGTATATATGAAAGCGTTAGTTGCTCAGTTGTGTCCAACTCCTTGTGACCACATGGAGACCACCAGGCTCCTTGTCCATGGGATTCTCCAGGCAACAATACCGGAGTGGGTTGCTATTCCCTTCTTCAGGGGATCTTTCTGACCCAGGGATCAAACCTGGGTCTTCTGCTTTACAGGCAGATTCTCTACATCTGAACCAGCAGGGTAACCCATGTATACATAGATATACATTTACAAACTCACACATACACACACACACACACACACACACACACACACACACACACTTATAACGGTGAGACCCAATTTAACTACTATTCAAGACAAGCCAAGGAGTGAAAACAATCTGTAATTCACTCTTGCATTGCACAAGTAAGCAGGCTGATAGCACATGCCCAAGCAATTAAACTAGAGGCCATTGCACATCTGTAGCATTGAGTTCATTTTGTCTGTTCTGTCTGATGAAAGAGATGTATACAAACGGGAGAGCTTCCCTCATGGCTCAGCGGTAAAGACTGTCTGCCAATGCTGGAGATGCGGATTCGATCCCTGGATTGGGAAGACCCCCTAGAGAAGGAAATAGCAACCCACTCCAGTGTTCTTGCCTGGGAAATCCCATGGTCAGAGGAGCCTGGCCAGCTTTGGTCCAGGCGGTCACAAAAAGTAGACATGATTTAGTGACTAAACAACAACTGCAACAATAAATAGGAATGTAACCAGAGTCCTCTAAGCAAGGAGCCGAGAAAATGGGCCACATAAAACGTGGTGAGAGAGATGTAGTGGCTAAGAGCCTGACATGAGCCACTAATAGTCTCAGTTGACACCTGTCTTGACATCTCAGAAAGCTTCATCTTTCTGAGTCTCAGTCAAATGGACAGAATAAGAATACTATCTCATAGGATTGGGGTAAGAATTGAAAGATTTAATGTATGCACACAACAGCTCAAAAGTTTTAAGAGTGAGGAGAAAAGTACATTAAAGCACATAAGAGTGTAGGAAATAGAAAAGAAAACCTAGAAGAAAAATAGCCACCATACGTAAAAAGGGTGCAATTTGCTCTGAATATCTATGGCAAATAAAACTAAAACCATGGGTTCACTGCTAAAAGGGAACATTTCAGGTCAATATAAGGAGAACTGAATGCTGGCCAAAAAGCTGTAATTTCTTATGACCCTCTTGGCCATGGGCAGATTCTGTTATCTTACGCCATACCTCATAATGCCTAGCTGAAGACTGAATTCTTCTCTTCTGCAAGGATTATCTGATAAGACATTTCTAGCATAATAATTCCAGTATAAGTAAATGTCCAAGCCAAGCCTGCCATCTACAGAAACTCATGGACATTCCAAGAGACCTCTCATAAGGCGGTTGTTCTGAATTAGCATAAAGGTTTCACACACGAAGTTTTAACATGTACTTAATGTGTTCTTAGTCATTCAGTCATGTCCAACTCTTTGTGATCCCCACCAGACTCCTCCGTCCATGGGATTCTCCAGGCAAGAATACTGGAGTGGGTTGCCATTTCCTTCTCCAGGGCATCTTCCCAACAGAGGGCTTGAACCCACATCTTCTGTGTCTCCTGCATATCAGGTGAATTCTTTATCCACTGGGCCATTGGGGATGTCCTAACATGTACTTAATGTATCAATAATTGAAATGTAAATGCATTTAATGTAAAAGATGTTGAACTCAATGTTAGTGAGTGCACACAATTGGGGAACAATATAATTTTAAACTAAAGAAGAACAGATAAAAAGAACTAAATTAATTTCTGGAGGAGAAGTGATGCAGGCAAGAGAGGGCCTTACAGCCATGGATGAATAGCAGTGACTATGATATTTTTAAATGCTATGGGAGACTTTTATGTCAGAAAACTATTAGAGTCATAAAATAAACTAAAGGTGGCAATTATAACAAATAGCTTGTGATATCTGAGCTAGTATAATGTACATATGAAAAATGAAAGTGAAAGTCACTCAGCCATGTCCAACTCGATGTGACCCCATGGACTATAGGCCATTAGGCTTCTCTGCCCATGAAATTCTCCAGGCAAGCATACTGGAGTGGGTTGCTGTGCCCTCCTCTGGGGGATCTTCCCGACCCAGGAATCGAACTCAGGTCTCCTGCATTTCAGGAAGACTCTTTACCATCTGAGACACCAGGGAAGCCCATAACATACATATAATCACCCTAAATTAGTAAATTCATTTTTGTTTGGTAAATTTAAAAATCGGCACAGTGCTGAGAAAATATAAAGGACACAATTCATGTTCTCAATAGCAATATTATATTATAAAATGATGAAATAGAAAGGCACTTTTTAAAAAGTTAAATTTATCATTCACAAAAGAAAAATATTATTTAACAATAGTCCCTATTATGCCAGACTAGTACGTTAACAGAGTACCCCAGTAGAAATCAAGATCAGTTATGGAGTGTTCCAAGTTGGCACAAATTTGTGAAACTATCTGAGTATAACATGGATAGAAATAATCAAATATAAGGCAACAGTATTTATATATAGGAGAAAATATTCTTTCAATGTGGCAAATAGGTGTCTCTATTGTGCAAAGCACTGGATATCATTTATTATTTTGCTTCTCAAGGTTTAAAAAGTTGCTTCCTTTACCTTATTCACTTTTAAAATGTACCTAATAAACTGACTGCTTGCCATCTGGCCAGGCCTTATCAATAACAGGATGTAAAGTTTTTTAGGTTCTAAGACACACAGGATATGATAAGAGTTGCAGAAATAATCAGCATCACAGAATTAAATATATTCAAAGACTTGAATTCTAGTCTCAAATCTGCCACCGACAACCTGAATGACTTTGGGTTGGTCACTTAACCTCTCTGAGCCTCTGTTTTCTCACTGGCAAATTATAATCTTGCTTGCTCTTTTTGCTTCACACAGCTGCAGTTCAAATCAAACAAAATGCCACAAACTGCCCTCAGCAAAATAAAAGGCACATGAGAACACTTCTACCTAGCCATACAAAAAGTCTTAAAGGCTTACGAACATATTTTCCAATCTATCCGAAAAGAGCAAAGAAAAACAAACAAAAAAATAAACAAACAAAAAACGTAACCCCCCCCCTTAGTTTTCACTGAAAAGGATTTGAAAAATCTTCTACTGTAAATTTATTTACTCTCAATAAAATAATAATAGAATCAAAGATACAGTTTAAATTATCAAAAAAAAGGAAAAATTTAACAATTTTATTTTTCAAAAATACTCTTTCCAGCAGAGGGCAGTACGCACATGTTAGAGGTGGGTGAAGGAGCAGCCGTGTTATACACCTGAACGTACTTACACACCACTTGGTATGTCTGCCTTTTGTATATTTTCACATAAATAAAATAAGCTCCTTAAAATGAAATAGGAATTTAAAAATATTCTAACCTGAGGAAAACACTGAGTGACTGGACTCAAAAACAAAAAAAATATTGAAGACATCTTTATGTAGATTGTTTTCCAGTGTCATCTGATTAAAACATTATATGAGAGGCATGAGTTTTAACAGTCAATAAATGATATATAGAAGGAAGTAAACAGATCATACTGAATTAAAATTTTGGATATGTTAAGATGAGTGAAAACAATATTTTTTAAGAAAGCAGTTTTGTAACACAGTGACAAGGAAAGCTATTTTTTCCTAATTTAAAACAGAATCAAGAACACAAAAAACCAGCCTTACACAGAGTTTTCCAAGTTCCAGACACGGTTTTAAATACTTTACCTATGTTAATCAAGTAACCCATAGTCTTTGCAACAACTTTAAAGATATCATTATCTCCATTTTACATCAAACAACATTGAGGCCCAGAGAGGTTAAGTACTTTGCCCAAGGTCACACAGCTAGTACAGAGTCAAGGATGTACACCTAGGCAGCCTGGCTCCAGAGTCAGTAGTTTTTACCAACTCGCTACACTTCTACACACCTGCAGACCACTGCACTGTCGCGATGCAAAACAAATCTAATTTTAGAATAATCAATAGTGATCCATTACCCCCAAGTTTAAGAAACTGATGTGTAAGCATACTGATAAAGATAACTTGAAAAAATTTTACTTCTTTTTCATAATTTTCCTTTGTGTAAATTTTAAGAAAATGAAGAATTAATTAGACTTGAAATTGACTCCTAATAAGGATTTCTTGATGGTCAATATAACCTAAAAATATATTGGGAAAAAATGAAAAGGAGCTGAAGCAAATTACTGGAGAAAATGAATAGGAAAAGAAGAGATAGGGCTGAAATTTATAACCAGTGTTTTGGGTTGTAAGCAAAGCATTAAGCATAAGCATTCTAAGAAGTCATATATCAGATATTACATAAGGCAAATCAAAGTTCATCATTGCAAAACTGAATATCCTGTCACCATGTCAGGCACCCTAAGGAGCACAGGTGGATTTTCTATAAGGTGATCAGGGTTGAGCCCAGAATATTTATTAAATTACCTGAAAAATGGGGTAAATAGGATACTAATTTTTAAGTAACCTTAAATTGGAAGGGATTGCCAATGTGAAGGCGGGGAAAGGTAATGATTTTAGGAATACTTGATTTACTTGATTGATTAAATCAAGTATTCCTTTCCTTAAGAGGAAAATTCCTTCCAGGTTTGTTCCCTGACAGGACAATTTCTCCCAGGACATTTCCCTGGCAGGACACTCTGACCTGCTTTGTCTGACGAGCTGACAAACAGCTTTGTCTGCCTTTGACAAAAAAAAAAGACACTCATATTTCTTTAGGATGGAGGGATGAGGTCTTGAAAGGCCATATTGCTCAGTGCTTAAGGGTATGGGCTCCACAGTCAAACTGCCTGGGTTTGCTCTTAGCTATGTGACCTTGGGCATCTTATTTGTCTCCGTGCCTCAGCCTTCTCATCTGTAAAATGGGATAATTACACTACTGTCCTTATAGGATTGCTGAGAGGAATAAAGGAGGTCACATATGTACAGGGCTTAAAGGTGTCTGGGCCTTGCAAATATAAAAACAAAAATTATTAGCCATCATTAGTAACATTATATAGAAGCAAACAAATGGTATACATGTATAATTTTTTTAAAGAGACTTTTTGTTAATTAAAGGCAAAGAAGTAATGACAAGACAGCCTTGGTGACTTTGGCTGGACATAAAAGAATCCTATAGTAGACTGGGAAAATATATCACTCTATCCACAACCATACCTTGTTGAGCAAAAAGTTCCAAACACATATCTGCTTAGATTTGCAGTCCTATCCTCTGTATTTTAACTCAGGGTATAGCTGTCTCCTAACCTGTCAACTCCTTTTCCCTCACAATTTCAGAATAATAATGACTACTTTTTAAAAATAATGAAATATAGTAATTTAAAATGTATTAGTTTAAGGTGTATAGAGAGGTGACTAAGTTATACTCTTTATTTCATATTCTTTTCCATTATGGGTTATTACAAGATATTGAATATAGTTCTCTGCACTGGACGGTAGGTCCTCATTGACTATTTATTTTATATACAGTAGCACTAGAGGTAAAGAACTTGCTTGCCAACTCAGGAGATGTAAAAGATGCAGGTTCGATCCCCAGGTCAGGAAGATGCCCTGGAGAAGGAAATGGCAACCCACTCCAGTATTCTTGCCTGGAGAATCCTATGGACAGAGGAGTCTGGTGGGTTATGGTTCATAGGGTCACAAGCAGTTGGACACAACTGAAGCAAATTAGCATGATTAGCACGTGTTATCTCTTAATCTCAAACCTCTAATTTCTCCTTCCCCTAATAAACTGCTGCTGCTGCTGCTGCTAAGTCACTTCAGTCGTGTCCGACTCTGTGCGAACCCATAGACGGCAGTCCCCGTCCCTGGGATTCTCCAGGCAAGAATACTGGAGTGGGTTGCCATTTCCATCTCCAATGCATGAAAGTGAAAAATGAAAGTGAAGTCACTCAGTCGTGTCCGACTCTTAGCGACCCCTTGGACTGCAGCCTACCAGGCTCCTCCGTCCACGGGATTTTCCAGGCAAGAGTACTGGAGTGGGGTGCCATTGCCTTCTCCGCCCCTAATAACTACCTTTTATGAATAGTTTCATCTAATATTTAGTGAACTGAATTGTGCCTAAGGGCCCTGGGGGTAGGGAACTGAATGACAAATGAGTTTAAGTCTCTGCTCTTACCATTGTTGTTTGGTTGCTAATCGTGTCCAATTCTTTTGCAACCCTATAGACTGTAGCCCACCAGGCTCCTCTGTCCATGGGGTTTCCCAGCCAAGAATACTGGAGTGAGTTGCCATTTCCTTCTCCAGGGAATCTTTCTGGCCCAGGGATCAAACCTGAGTCTCCTGCATTGGCAGGCAGGTTCTTTACTGCTGAGTCTCCAGGGAACCCTGCTCTTACCACGAATATATTCTAATAGGTAAAATAGACACTAAACAAGGAAAATATAAATCATCACAAAAAGACATGCAGACGAGGTCATTTTGGATGGGAAAGGGTGCTACAAAGAAAATCTGAGTGATGAGCTAGAGGACAAGAGAGAGAGGAAGAAGCTACCTGAAGCTGGGGGACTCAGAGCCTGAAGACTCATTTGGATAAGAAGAAAACAGGCAGTTGCCTCTCTGGGGAAAAAGTGATCCAGGAAAAAGGGAGGAGCTGGTACAAAAGCTCAATCTCTGTTATCATGAATCTCAAACACTACGAAGGAGACATCTTGATAATGTGAAAAAGAGACTGAGACCCAGAGAAGTTATGCAATTGTTGCCGAAATGATTAGCACAGCTACAAAGCCAATAAGTCTATATGACACCAATGTCTTTTCCCTGTTATAACCATCTCGCCTGTCTTTTTCTTCCTGAATAGTGAACGTGCCAAGTTTCCTCCCTTTAGGCTCTTTCACACTTCCTTAAACATATTTATTTGATCCAAAAAATCAATGCCATTTTTCATATTCAATCGCTCCCCTTCTTGGGGTCCTTTTCCTTCTTTGACTAATATTCTCAATTTTCCTTCATCATGAAAAAATAAAGCCACCTACAATATTTTGTAGCATTTAGTACTGTTTATCACTACATTCATCAATGATACTATTCAAATTCATCAATGATATTCAAGTTATTTAGCTATACTTTAATAATTGCTCCTTTTCCACTGGCTCATCCACACACGTCAGTGTGACTCAATGTTTTGTTTCTGATCCTCTTCTCACATACTTTCTCTGCAATAGTTCATCCATTGCTGTTTCTTCAACCAATTTCTACAGACTGATGAATCCCAAATATCTCACACTGATTCACCTCTCTCAGGCTTCACAGTCCGCTGTTCAGCTCTAGTAAGAGATCTATCTATCTGGAAATACACCAATGTATCTCAAAGTATACTCACCCTCTCCTGTTCTTCTCTCTGAGTATTCTATCACAGTTAAAGATGAAACCATCTTTAAAAATATATATATTTTTGGCCATACCGAGTGGCATGTGGGATCTTAGTTCCCCAAACCACACCCCCTGCATTGAAAGTGTGGATTCTTAACCACTGGACCACCAGGGAAGTCCCAAAGATGAAACCATCTTGATTCTTTCTTCTTCTTCAAGCATGATAGTCAGTATATTACCAAGTCCTGCAGTACCTCTCACATCTGTCTCTCCTGTCCGCCTTCACGTCCAGCACCTCAGTATGGGTCCTACTCAGTTGAACTGTTGCAACCACCTCTTAAAACTTTTGCAAATATTTTCATTTGGATAATTTGGGCTCATTTCAGTAGTTCTCCAGAAGGCTATTCTGGAGAATATAGCTATTCTCCATAAGCATGAGGCTGTCATTTTATGATTAATTATGCTTTGACTTCCCTAGGCATCAAAGGAGCTTTGGGTAGACCAAGAATAGGCACTTCAGCTATAAGGCCTCATGAGGTCTTCCAGCCTTTGGAATAGTGGAAACATACCAAAAGCTGTTGCAGAACTGATTTCTTTCTTCAAGAACGAGAAAGACAATTTGCTTAGCAAACTAAAAAATTTTTCTGCTGTAGGACCCTTGAAAAAATAAAGGCTGAAACAAACCAGGGAAACAAGTATTTATTGCTGTTCAGTTAAAATTAAAGGACCTATGAACAGCAGCACTGTTTGCATGTCATGTCATGTTAATTTCACCTGTGATGAAGGGAGTTTCTTCCAGAATGACGGGTCCAGGATATTCCAGGGAAGATGTACATATTTGTACAAGGGGTGGCTGAAATGATGTGTGCTTACTCCAGTCTGTCGCTGTGACCTTGTGTGTTCAGTCCACACTGGGGACAGTAAGTTTCTTGAGGTAGGGACGGATAGTATAAATCACAAGGAATCTGAAGCCAGATGGACCATAGTTTGTCCCCTAATTTGGGCACTTAAATATTAATACTGTGTGTCTATATTCATAGCTCAATGTCTAACAGAGTCTCTTCCTCCAAATCATTCAATTTTATCCTGAATTCTCTTTTTAAAACACAAACTAATCTTTAAAAGCCTTTTCATAAACCTTCTTCACTTGCACCATAAATTTCAAACTCCTCAGGATAGTGCATACATTTTTCTACAGGCAGCCTCAGATTGTTTACCCAGCCTCACCTTCTGCCATCTCCACCTCCAGTAGCTCCAAAGACATCATGAGCTATCACTTTTAAAATCCTTATAAAACCTGTTCCCCATCTTCTAAAACCCATCTTTCTCTTTTTCTAGCAGGGAAATGCTAATCCATTCTCTAAGTTTCAACTCAAATGACACATCCTCTATGAAGATTTCATTTGCCAGTAATGTTACTTGCTAAACCACATCCCCTTGTTCTAAGTTATTTTGTGGCCGAATCTCTTCAAGAAACTATCATATTTTATTATTATTACTTCTTGATTTGTTTATTTCACTGCTAGAGTTAGCTTCTTGTGAAAAGGGAGCTAAATTGTATTCATTTTTGCCTCCCTAGAATCTAACAAGACTTGGCCTATGGGAGGGCAGGTCTGCTAGGTGAATAAATGTCTGGAGGGCTGATGTGAATTCAAATGTAAAGAATGGATTAAAGATAATTAAAGACAATAACCCAAATCACAGAACTGCTACATGATTTGCTCAAGTTGCCTGAACATGTATACTCCCCAGATAAATCTGCCTCCAACTCACATTCAGCATTTTCAGAAACACTAGTTAAGAAATTAAAAGCAGTGAAGGGATTGAATCATCATTAAGTAACCAATAACCACATTAGTTTGCTAATCCTTGAATAAGTCCATTAATGCTCTGTTAGGACTAGCATACTTCCGGGGAATATACGTTTCCCTGTAAAAGTATTAGGTAGGGAAGCTTGCCATATCCAGCAAAACACATCTATGAATTCCCAGTTCATTGTCCATCATAGGTGGCCAATTTTAGTACATGAGAAAACTGAATGCTCTTAATTATTAATGATTACTTGGAAGTACAAGATTTTTTTTTTTTCACACTGGGAGTTACCCTTTTTTAAATGAATTATTTTATTTTCTCTTGGTAAATCCTGAGATTAAGGGATTTACTCAATTCTCTGCAGGGCACTGAACATTTTAATAGGCACAACAGACCCAGATCACCTCACAGATCTTAGCAAATGACAGAGATACCTGCCACCACAAAGTGTTGGTGACAAGAAACTTCCGGCACACGGAAGGAAAATACCCTCGTCCCCCTGCTCCAACTGCACAATCTGCTTTATCACCCTGTTAGGGAGATCCTTCAACTAGATTGCTAGCTGATTTGATTCACTCACACAAGTAACTGAATTCTCAATTTTAGTGACTTGAATGGTATTCTAACAAAACAAAGGAACAAGTAAAGACATCAGAATTTTATTTGGCAATGGATATACAAAAATGCATCAACTTTGTAACAAGAGGCAGTAAAGCCTAGGGAGAGAGAGCAATCATTTCTGAAGACAGAAGGATCTATCCAGGCTCAAGTCTTGACTGTGCCACCCTTTAGCTTCTGACTCTGGAAACATCACCGAAGTTCTTTACATTTCAGTCTCTTAATTTACAAACTAGGACTGAAAATGAACCTATAGTTGAAGAATTTTCTCTAATTCTTGTGACTCATTTAACATCAGGACCAGGCACACAGCAAAGGCTAAATGTTGTTAGCTGCTCAGCTGTGTCCAACTCTTTGCGACGCCGTTGGCTGTAGACCACCAGGCTCCTCCGTCCATGGGATCTTCCAGGCAAGAATACTGGAGTGGGTTGCTATTTCCTTCTCCAGTAGTATAAACCCCCATCCTTAATGACATTAAATCATTCTTCTGAATCTAGACCTGAAACTAGATTATTTCTAATATTTTCAATGATTGCATCATTAGCCTTGATTCTACACAATCTTTTGTTTTTTTAAATAGGCCACCCCATCTATGTGAATGGCCCATTATCCAGTAGTACTCAAACCAGAGAAGTGTAAATCACGATGGGTTCCTCCCTTCCCTTGAGCTCCCTGTTTGACCCCCTGACAAATTCTGTTGATTATACTGTGAATGTTGCTGCTGCTGCTTCGTCACTAAGCCATGTCCTGCTCTTTGCGACCCCACAGACAGCAACCCACGTGTTCCTTTGACCATGGGATTTCCCAGGCAAGAATCCTGGAGTGGGTTGCCATTTCCTTTTCCAGGGAAACCTCCTGACCCAAGGAATGAACCCAAGTCTCCTGCCACCTGGGAAGCCACTCGACTATGCATACTCCCTTATTGTTGCAATCATCACTGTCCAGTAAACTATCATCTGCCTAGACATCTACCATTGATTTCTAATTGATCTGTCTTCATTGTCTCTAGATCACTGCCATCTATTCTTTACAATATAGAAAGAGGCTTTCGATGACTTTCCACTAATTCTCTTAAAATTGGATGCAGTCTCCTCCCATGACCTGAAAGATACTTGCCCTCTTCTTCAAATTCCACCTGACTCCTTGCATGATAGACTCAAGCCACAGTAGCTTTCTTTTCATAACTAAAACACTTGCTCTTGTTCAATGGCTCTTTCTTTTATTTTCAATTTCAACTTAACTATCATTTCTTGGGAGAAGACTGTCCCTACCACCCGTTAGCCCTGTTATTCCCTTTCTAAACAAACTGTTGATTCCCTGTAGAGCTCTTATCCTAACCTTTGATGTGCTTGCTTGATTTCCCCACCAATCTGTAATCTGAATATGAACAGGAAACATCTTTTGTGTTCCCAACTAAATACTTGGTACATGGCATTAAAATATTTGCTAAAATACTGAACCAGTTACAATTTTATTGGATGTATACTATGTGGCTGATAATGTTTTGCATGTGTGCATGCTAAGTCACTCGGTCATGGCCGACTCTTTGCCACTCTGTGGACTGTAGCCTGCCAGGCTCCTCTGTCCATGGGATTCTTCAGGCAAGAATACTGGAGTGGGTTCTCATGTCCTCCTCCAGGGGATCTTCCTGACCTAAGGATTAAACCTGCAACTCTTAAGTCTCCTGCACTGGCAGGCGGGTTCTTTACCACTAGCACCAGGGAAGCCCTGACACTGTTTTAGATGTTGTAAATATGAAGCTTAAAAATGCATAGTAACTGCACTCAAGGAGCACACAACCTATCCGAGAGCTACTGCCAGGAATTCACACATTTTATTATAAGAAGGAGATGGTTTGTGAAAGCTTCACAGGAGCTGACAGTTGACCTTGATCTTGCTAAATGAAATATTATCATAAAAGAAAAATGGAGATGAAGCGGGAGAAAGGAACAATGGGAAGAAAGTTTGGATACAACAACGAACAAAGGCACCAAAGATGGATTTTAATTTCCATGATATCTTCTACCCATAGCCTTGGTTCTGAACACAATGGAAATTGTGGAAAGAAGAGGTTTTCTGAAGCCAATACATTTAATTTCATCTGACCAACAATAACTGCTGTAAGCAAAATAGTACAGAATATATGTGCTGTTATTTCCTCATCTATAAAATGAAGGGATAATAATAATATGCTTCTTATGGTACTTCCAAATGGGAAATTCCATGATTCTTGAGTTTCTTTTTCATAAGATTCTTAAGGGCAAGAATTTGTAGACTGATAGTTGAATAAGTGTTTAATGAATAGGTTCACTTTTACACAATTTATACTCATGTGCTATTTTTGTTTACTAGTCCCAATATATGTGGACTTCAAATTCTGATACCAATTTATTGTGATTGTGAAAAGCCACACAGGGTCTACTTTCTGGGTTGCTTTTTGAAGCAAGTTAGGTAGGTTAATTTTAGTCAATGTTAGAATATTAATACTTCTTTAACTTTTCTTTATCCTGTCACAAATAGATATATTAATACATAATAAAAAGGAAAGCTTTGCATGAGACAACAAAAGGATAACAATAAGATAGTAATGCCATCAACCTTCATCACCAAAATGTGTAAAAGTCAATATGCAAAGAAAGAAAATCATTCCCAGAGTCAAGACAAATGCTAAGTACTAGTTAGGTGTTGCAGTGGCTGAGAGAAATTCTAGCTTCTAAAAGGATTAGAGTAGATGGAACATATGCCTTTTATGTCCTTTTGACTTTCACTTAATAATTTGGTAAAAGTTAACCAGTTCCAGAACAACAACAGCAAAAAATGGCATGATCCTATAGCACCAGCTTCTACTTCTTTCAAATCAAACTAACATTTAGAAGAGTGGTCTTCATTTCATCATCTTTACCAAAATCTGTGCTTCCTGGTCTTAATCTACAAAGAATTTCTTTATATTCTCCCAATGTATTAAACATAGTAAATATCCATCCATTGTTGGCTCAGAAACTATAAACAGAAGTAAACAAAGAGGAGCAACCTCTCTGGAAAGTTCTATAATTGCTATCTAAGTTCATTTTCTTATTTTACATTAATCTCCTTCATGTAACCTGTATGTAGTCAAATTCAAATATATGCTGTGCATCTATTTGGAACTTTGAATGTTCAACTATCTTCTCTGACTGGAATTCCCTGTTGTTCATCTTCAAAGATCTAACTTCTAACATTCAAGCATACTTCTTCTTCATACCTCTAGTTCAAAGACAACCCTAGTATTCTTCCCCCATAGCACAGAATCAATACTTGCTTTCAGTCAATTAGCACTTTCTAGATGATTTTATAATACTAGAATGGATTGCCATTTCCTCCTCCAGGGGATCTTCCCCACCCAGGGATTGAACATGCGTCTCTTGCACCTCCTGCATTGGCAGGCTTGTTCTTTACCACTAGTGCCACCTGTTGTAAAGGTGCTACTTGGAAGGCGGATTTTCTGTATGGATGGCAGCGATGCTGGCTTCTGGCCAGAGGTCTCTGATTTTCACCACATGAGCCACACCACAGAGATGCTTGAGTATTCTTACAGCATGGCAGTTGCTCTCCCCCAAGGTTTTCTTCTGCCCTAAATACTGGGGTAGACTTTTTCTCTTTAAGATGCCACTGGTCTTTGTCTGTTTCCTGAACACAATAGGCTTTGTTGCACCTCTCCCAGTAAAATGCAAGACCCTTATTTTTTTTGAGAAAACGGTCCCAGGAAGGGAGCAGGGTTTTGTGCCTGTCTCTCCCCCCTACTCCTGATTAGTCTTGACAATGAAATCAGCTCAGTGAGGTCTGCATCCCTTTCTCTCCAGAGTCTGGTCCTGGCTCACAGGTGGCAAAAGGCTCACGAGATTGGGTGCTGAGATGGGCTCCATCCTAGGCTCCAGATATCACCCTGAGCAAATCATTTGATGTTTTCTGCTCTGAGATTCTGGGAAAACTGGGGCATCAAATGGGGGTGGGTGCTGTGCCGCCCTTGTTTAAATCCCCCATAAAATTGCCGTTTTGTTTTGGGGCAAGCCCTGTGTCTGTCAATGATTCATGGCAGATACTTGCAAACATGTCATCTTTTCTTCACATCACATGATGAGCCTTCTGCTTTCCTTTGTAGAACTTAGGGGGAAAAGCAAATTGTGGGAAGAGCTTTGAGTTCTTTACAGCCAGTGTCAACTGGCCATCTGCTAAACTCCTGCTCAGTTCTAGACGTACTATGTTCACACTCTCCTTTCTTCTTTAGAATTTGCCTGTGAGCACAGCACTGCTATTCACATTTTCCTAGTGAGGAAACTGAGAAGTTAGTACTTGTACAAAGTCTCCCACTATATAGTGCTAGGGGCAGGCTTAGACTCAAGACTATCTTGCCTTTCCATTATTGTCTTGCACCTCCTACATATTTAATTATTTTTAAATGATGCATACAACTCAGGAACAGGCAAATGTAAGAGATGCAGAAGGCAAGGTTTGCAGGGAGAGGTACAAAGCTTCCATGCTCTTTCCAGCTCTCGCCCTCCCAGCACTGTGATGTGTTCACCAACACAGAAGCTAGTCCCTGTCTTTTATTTTTTGGCCACGCAACATGCGGGATCCTAGTTGCCCAACCAGGGATAGAACCTGCTTCCTCTGCATTGGAAATGCAGAATATTCACCACTGGGTTTCCAGGGAAGGCCCTTTCTTGTCTTCTTTTAATGATTACCATCACTCTATTATCATTATCTCAGATTGTTTTACTAACTTCAAATAAGTGTAAAAATTTACCTCAATTTTATTGACATTTTAAAGCCTCTGTCTCCTCTAGGGGAAAAAAAATGTCACAATAATTTTCACCTTGCAATATACTTGAAAAGATACTGATACCCAATAAATGCTAAATTCCTTTCTAAACACTTCTTCCATTATATTGTTAAACTGATTAAAGCCTTCATGTCATTTATATTCTCTTATTTCAAATCCAAATTTTCTGTCTCTAAAGACTGTTCACAATCTACCTCTATGTTATTTACACTCATTTGTTCACTTATCCATTCTTTCATTAAACAGATGTTTAACATTTAATAATTTAAGAACTCTTTTCAAAATAATAAATATGAGCATGCCTTTGAAAAGGCATTCAGTTTAAATTAAAGAGACAACCATGAAGCAAACCACTGGGACCTAAAAGTACCACCCTAGTTCAGGAATGGCGTGATAAATATAACCTGGTTTTGGATATGGAAACTATATTTGACTATCAGGTAAACTAAAAGAAGATCGTATCTGCTGACTAGTTAACAAAGTTACAGGTGCCAAACGCGACTAAAGGAAGCTGTGATCTTTTCTCTATCATGCGTGACAAGCTGCTTCAGTCATGTTCAACCCTTTGCAACGCAATAGACTGTAGCCTGCCAGGCTCCTTTGTCCATGGCATTCTCCAGGCAAGAAAACTAGAGCAAGCTGTTGTGCGTTTCTCCAAGGGATCTTCCCCGCCCAGGTATTGAACCCGCGTCTCTTGCCTCTCCTGCATTGGCAGGCATGTTCTTTACCATTAGTGCCACCTAGTAAACCCCCCATTTCTCCCCAAATCAATGCAAGGAAATCGACTTTTTGCTGTCAGTTTTCTTCTATAGTTTCTGCCTGAACCTCTGTGACATGTAAAGAAAGCCTCTACGTTTGTGTAGGGCTCAAGTTTGGAGAGCCATGCTTTTAGATAACCATGGGAAGCCATAAAACAAGGCTAGCATAGGAGTTACTAATCATTCCAAACTTGTCACGGAAAACAAAAAAGAAAAAACACAAAAAAGCCCAACTTATTTCCTTTGCTTCAAATTTCCACGAGGTAGTTTCATTAGAATATCATTATTGGTTTTTTTCATTCCTCCCACTCTTGTTTAACTGGTCAGTTTGAGACAGGGCATTCTCATTTCAGTGTTACAACAGATCTAAGGGTCTGCAACGAGCAATAGGAGTGGAGGGAGGAAAGGAAGAGATTCCGTCTTCAGTCTGTCATGCTCACAGCTCTCTATCAGTCCTACAGAGGAAATCTGAAATTATTGAGTTTCAAGCTTAATTGAAAACCTGAAATTAAAGGTTTCCTATTAAACCTTTGATTTAATTAGGGGCTGGGGATAGAGGGTTGTGAGCAAGATTGTCTAATGTATAACAAGGTTTCTAAACCTTGGCACTGTTGGCATTTTAGAGCAGATAATTGATATTTCTCTATTGTGTAGAGCTGCCCTTCATGTTGTAGTTGGTTAGCAGCATCCCTGGCATCTCTCACTAGTGGCAGTAGCTTCCTTTCCCAGGTACAGCAACCAAAAATGTCTCGGTGCATGCTAAATCATTTCAGTTGTCTCCCACTCTTTGCGACCCCTATGGACTGTAGCCTGCCAGGCTCCTCTGTCCATGGGATTCTCCAGGCAAGAATTCTCCATGCTCTCCTCCAGGGGATCTTCCCGACCCAACACTGACAAATGTTCCTGGGTGGCAGGGGCTGGGACAAAGTGCTCTCAGCTAATTGAGAATAAGAAAAATATTTGTGGTTATACATTTAAATGATGTGCAATTCAGCTCTTATTAATAATAAAACTATTTATTCTTCATCTACCTTTTCACTATGCCTATCAATCAGTTGATTCTGAACTTGGGAAGGGAGAGGGGACTACTATTATTACCTCCTAAAATCCTCTACATGTAGTAATTACTTTAGATTCAATGAACTTCAGTTTTAAAAATTATATTCTCTCTTCCAGTTCCATTCTATGATGCTCAATTAGTTTTAGAATAATTTCTAGTATTGGAGATAGAGACTCAGCCTATTACCTAACTTTTTTAATGGTCTTAAAAACAAAACATCTTTTGCAATGGTTATAAAACCAAAAATGCAGCACTTTTGTGTATTCCTTGACACGTCAGCTTACTGCCTGGTGAATATACTATAGCCATTTCTACTTTCCTGTCAACAGAGTCTGTCTAGAAAACCTTGACAATCAATCCCATGTGCCCTTTGAAAACAATTTTTTAAAAAATCCAGGAAACAAATCCCTACAGACCTACTTTAACCTGCAGCTTCCTGATGGATTAGAGGATTATTGAACATCTTGTACAATATTTTAATTTTATAAATACAGAAACTAAATCCCAGGAAGGGACATGATTATCGAAGGTCACAGAGTCAACCAGGAACATAGCTAAAACTAAAGCCTCTGCGTCCGAAGTCCCAACTGAATAATCTCAACACTTCACAGATGCTCCCTCTAAAGTTTTACAGAACTTATAGTACAGTGCCTACTGATATGTCTTAATAATAGAATTCCTTTTATTGCTCAATCTTTGCATTTTTTTGCATCACTTTTATCCTTGACTAAATTATAAGTACTGTGAGGACAAAGACTGTATCAAATCTCTGCTGCACTACTCCAAGAGCCTTCCTAACAAGTATATCCTGACTGACTGTCTCCCTAGTGTAGAAGAAAGTGGTCCAGGGGCACAGTGAATGATGCAAGTATTAATAAAAGTAGCATCTTCAGGGGAATTTGTTTTCTGTGTGCTAAGCAGTCTTCATAACTGGGATCTGTGCCAATGAACAAATAAACATGTGTCTGAGTTTCTACACTATTTTCCATTTCACAGAGATATGGTATATGTAGAATTCTATACATTGGCATCTAATGAACAGAATATATGTTTAACATATTGGCTTAAATATTAGAATAAATAAAATCATGATTAATAAAATTAAGAATTGTTGGCAATCTAATCTTAAGCAAGGAAAAAAGCAAGATACCCAAAGAAATCACACTAAAAGTCAAAAGCTGAAAGAGACAATAGGCTTGGGTAATACGCTTGCCAAAGTAATATGGTATTTTATCATTCTAGGAGATAAAAGATATAAAACAGAGCATACTACTATCTTAGTTATCTTCAGAAGTAGGTAACTTATGTATCATTCTCCTCAACTGCTCTGTGCCAGTTCGCATGGGGAAAAAGGACATCAGTTTGAGGATACTGTCTAAATTTCTTCTGGATAAGATTAAGGCTCATAAGGAAGAAATAGAGAACAAATTGAGAGTCCTTTACAATTCCAGGGCAGCACTGTGCCAAGAGTTGACTGTGCTTTGTATGTATATTACATTCAGCCGCATAATGGTGAAAAACATTACTCTATCCAAAAGTTCTAAAAGCAAGCATGCACAAAGAGTTATTAGGCTTAAACAATTCCTCATCATCCTGGGATGCAAAATGATACTGGAAAGATCCATCTCATTCTTAGTGGTCCACATCAAGTCAGGTGGACAAAGTCCTGAGAGTTTTGATTATCCCCAGAACCAAATGAAAACCATAATTGATGTTATAATTCCAGCCCATTATAACTTTTTAAATTTAAGATTTCTCTTTGATGACAATGGATCAATAGTTGATCACACAAAAGAAAATTTCACTTCATGTTTCCTTTAGCTTTGCATCTTGTATGTTAAATCTGTAGATCAATATTTGAATTGAATGCAGTTACGTGCACATTTTGAATGTCGGGTGTAGTCATGGAAGACCTCATAGAGGTTTCCAAAAGACCAGAGCAAAACAGAAGTGAATTAAAAGATCAAAAAGCCTCAGAAAGGGAGTCACTACTCACAATGTTCATCAGGGTGAGGAGGTAGTTTTGGACGTGCTCTTTGCCATGGAAACGGACCACAGAGTCATCCACTCCCAGCAGAACCTCGATGTTGTAATCATTTTCTCCTGCGTGTCTGCGGCGCCTCATGGTTTCATTCAGCTGCTGGTCAATGCTGCTGTAAACAGTACCTAGATCATCAAGGCCTTCCAGATCCGACTCTATTAAGAAACAAAAGGAATCCAGGCATTTCAGTTTTCCCAATGGGCCTTCTAAGGACTTCTTACAAAAAAAAAAGGATGTTCTTGGGGCGCCTATCATTATCATCCACAGTCACCAAGATGCTGCTTGTCAGTTTATGCCTTCAATAATGTGCACATGCACACGTGATCAGAGAGGTGTCCTGTAAATTCAACACGGAACAACACAGGGCAAAATAGTATTCCTGCACAGAAAGCAGAGCAGGATGTATGGTTGCAGGAGGAACAGAGAAGTTCTGATTTCCTCCAGCTGTATCCTTGGTGCAGAGCACAGGAAATGGGGATACAGAACATGTGCGGGCTAAACAATTATTAAATAAATGGAGGCTATTAATTTCAAAGTCACAGATTGATAAGTTTACAGTGGTTAGCTTAAGTTACTTTCATCATGGACTATGGTATTTGTATCACATAAGTCCAAATTGCTTCTTTTTCCAGTAGCCTCAGCTTAAAAATAAAATTATAGCATGGCAACACAACAGCATTTAGTGGTATGATGATCAGTCACCATATATTACTTTATTTTTTATAAGTATGGTTTTCTAGTGAATGCTGTTAGGTAGACACTACAGGTCTTCCACATTTTACCGGCCTTCATCTGGATAGCAGGTCGCTTTGATAGGTATATATCTGAATCTGTGAGATACTTAAGTTAAAAAAATCAGTCACAAAATTAACTATAAGAAAAATAGAACTATAAAAATTTTATTTTATGCTGTGGAAGGAATTTAATTTTTGTTACTTTCCAAATAGATATACATATACATAGACACACACAGAGTGATATACAGATAGCCATACACATACATATCTCTAGAATATTTTTCTATCTACTTACCCACCTGCCTGGAGAGAAAGAGTGTAAGAGAGGCATTTTCAGGTTCTAATTATCTCAGATTTTGATTATCATAGTTTTGGTGAAGAAAATGTTTTGGTGCATTAAAAAAATAAAATATAATTCCTGAAATACTAAAAAAGATATTAATGAAAACTGCTAATATAGAACTGAAAGAATCCTCATTCCCATTTCAAATATATAAAACCTGGAAAGGATTTTATTTTACATACTGCCTTGATGACTAAAACAGCCACATATCTAAAAACAAGTTTGACAGAAACAATTCTGACTCATGTTTTATACGAAGGCTTATTTAATGTTGTACTGAGGCCTGTAAGCCATTTGAATTGGTGTCTGACATTAACGAATAGACATTTTCCTCTCCACCTCTGTGGTTTTAGTAAAGCTGAGGGGGAAAAAGCGGTGTCTCTTGGTCAAGAAGATTGATGACCAAGCCTTGGCCACATGGGAATTGAATTGCAGAAGTAGAGGTCTCACTCATACTCTTTCCACTTTTAAAAAATATAGAGAAGCAGCAGTACCCTCCCCTGTAAGTCTGAGTAGAGGCTCTGAATATGACCACTCAGGTTAGAAAACTAGACTGTAATTCACTTTGACCCAAGCTCAAATGCTAGATCATTAGCTGCGAATTTTCTCCTCATAAGGGAATCACATTGGCTCCATGGTATGTACATAACTCTCGCCACTGTCCACATCAAACAGAAAGCTTTCCTCAAAAGTTGTTTTTAAGAGCTGTAAACCCACGCTGAGGGCAGGAGACTACACCTGCAAACAACTTTCCTATTCAACCTCAGTCTCTTCAGACACTGAGAATATGAAAGATTGTGATAGCCAGTGTACAAATAGGAAATTCATACACAAACTCCCAGTGCTAAAAATGGCTCTCTTTGGCAGAACTGTCAGTGACAGTCTCCAATGGAAATATCCCAGCAGTGTCATCATGTCATTAAGTCTGCTGTATGAATGAAGAAGGCTGAATACCTATTTCAGAAGGACAGTTCATCCTGCTCTAAGCAAGACACCTTTGGTTTGGCCTTTGCATCCCTCCTCAAATTGGTGGTTTTCTGGTAAGAGAAGAGAATCTATTTTTTCATTGCATGAGGAACTCAAGAAGGAAGTCTTTTTATTTCAACCATTGCTTTTATTCAATCAAGAACACTTCTGCCCCTATTTCCTCCTGTGCTGTACAACGGTCTTTTCTGGGATTCCTAAAGTGGGCAAATGTCAAACATTAAAAAAAAAAAAAACACAGTAGTGGAATAACTTATGGTGATTTTATTTATACACCTCCACATTAATTATAAATTGTTCTGAGGCTGTGAAATATCTTCATTCACAACGAATTTTTCCTAGTATGTCTACGTTAAAATATAATTATCAGATATACCTGGCTTCAAATCCTGGCAGTGTCACATCCAAGCAGCATGACTTTACTTAAAACTAATCTCTCTGAGCCTCAGTTTTCTCATCTGTAAAATGGGATAATGATACCTACTTTGCAGAGTTACTGTGATTCTGATTAACGTTAGTAAAAATAATGTACACAGTACTTAGTCATAAGTGCTCAACAAATAGTTCTGCTGCTACTATTATGATGATGGTTATGGTGGTGATGATTTCCTGTTAAGAGAAGATTTCTACGCTTTTTAAAGCTTCCTACATTTTATTTTATATATCAAAAACAAAATGGTTATATTTGTTCTGAAATAAAAGTGAGAAAAAAATCTGGAACTAGTAAAGGAAAATATGAAATGCTGATAACTTTAGAACAAATAAGGGTAACAGTATCTCTTGTGGAGCACAAAGTAGATAAAGCAGAGGAGAAGCTAGAATGCTTACTTCCAGTTACAATTAGGATTAAATTCAATCTTGCCTGGAAAATCCCATGGACAGAAGAGCCTGGCAGGTTACAGTCCACGGGGTTGCAAGAGTCGGACATGGCTTAGCGACTAAACCACCACCAATGAGACAAACTTTTTAGTAGATTAAAAGCCTAATATCAAGCTGGCAAGAGTTAGTTTAGAAATAGCATTGATCTTCACTCAATGCGTATTTATTAAGTACTCATGTCTGGCAGACCCTGAAAAAGTTAAAAATTCTTTACATGTTAATTCTGGATCCCTGGTGGGGCAGACGGTAAAGCGTCTGCCTACAATGCGGGAGACCCAGGTTCAATCCCTGGGTTGGGAAGATCTCCTGGAGAAGGAAATGGCAACTCACTCCAGTATTCTTGCCTGGTAAACCCCATAGACGGAGGAGCCTGGTAGGCTACAGTCCATGGGGTCGCAGAGTCGGACACAACTGAGAGACTTCACTTTCACGTTCACCAGATTCATATTCAGAATGAAGCTGAATTTGTGTTCTGTAGTCACAAACAATCCCGTAAGCTAAAACTTGTGGAAGTGTCCACAGGTCATACACTAAGTAGACCTAGTCAGGGTACTGAGTGCATGTGTACCTACTAAGGCACTTCAGTCATGTCCAGCTCTTTGCACTGTCCACTGACTGTAGCCCACCAGGCTCCTCTGCCCATGGTATCTTCCAGGCAAGAACTGGAGTGGGTTGTCATTTCCTTCTCCGGGGAATCTTCCCAACTCAGGGATCAAACCTGCACCCCCTTTGTCTCCTGCATTTGCAGGCGGGTTCTTCACCACTGGTACCACCTGGGAATCCCAATGAGGGTATTAGAACATACCTAATGGCAACCCACTCCAGTATTCTTCCCTAGAGAATCCTGTGGACAGATAAGCCTGGTGGGCTGCGGTCCATAAGGTCGCATAGAGTCGGACACGACGGAAGCGACTTAGCGTGCATGCATTGTTAATAATTCACGCTTTTATAAAGCTTCAGAGTTTGAAAGCGGACACACAGACTTCCCTGGTGGTCCAGCGGTTAAGAATTCACTTGCCAATGCAGGGGACATGGATTTGATTCCTCGTCTGGGAAGACCCACATGCCATGGGGCAACTAAGCCTGTGTGCCATAACTACTGAACCTGCACTCTAGGGTGTGAGCTCGACAAGAGAAGCCACTGCAATTAGAAGCTTGTGCACCACAACCAAGAGTAACTAACCACTCTCACTGCAACTAGAGAAAGCCCATGTGCAACAAAGAAGACCCAGCTAGCGAAAAACAAACATATAGTGTTTAAAAATATAGTATATAAAAAAAGCAGACACACAATTTGACAAAATTTTAGATACCTCTGTGTCTAATTCTGACATTCTCTTTGTGTCCCCATAAATACAGGAATAAGAACAATTAAAGGTGAATATGATGCTAATTGGGCTTCCCTGGTAGCTCAGATGGTAAAGAATCTGCCTGCAATGTGGAAGACTTGGGTTCAGTCACTGGGTTGGGAAGATCCCTTGGAGAAGGGAAAGGCAACCCACTCCAATATTCTTGCCTGGAGAATTCCAAGGACAGAGGAGCCTGGCGGGCTATAGTCCACAGCATATCAAACAGTCAGACACATCTAATCGACTAACACACAAACACACACACATATGATGTTAATCATGTCCAAACACTCCCTATCAGATCTGTTTTCTGCTTTAGGGACTGAGGAATCACAGAGATGTCAATAGGCAAGTTTAAGAAGTGAAACTATAGTGACATTCTGCGTTGGGTCTTCCAAACTCTGGATCTCTCATGATACCCTGTTGGCATCCTGCTTAAGTAAGTGAATTTAAGGTGATTTGAAGGGCTGTGGCTGCGTTGGATAGCAAAAGTGACTGATATGATAACAGAATTAACAGAAAAACAGAGAATCTGAAGATACCAGTTCAGTTCGTTGCTCAGTCATGTCTGACATTTGCGACCCCATGAACTGCAGCATGGCAGGCCTCCCTGTCCATCTCCAACTCCAGGAGTTTACTCAAACTCATGTCAATATAGCCATCAATAATTAAGGCCCTGCAATAGCTATAGTGTGCTACTGCTATTTCCCACACTTCATTACAGAAACTATTCCTTAGAGCACCTTTTCAAGCTTCACAGAAATATCAAAGGCAATTCCCTTAGCACTAAAGAGTAAGTTTTCTATTTTTCAAACTTTTTGGAAAATGTAAGTTTTGAAACTTAGCTTGAAAGCTCTGATAAGAACTTAATATTTTTGAAATATTTTGATTATATCCTTTTTTGTACCCCTGCAGCTTTTGACTTGCTGTAAACGAACTTTCATAAAAAAAAAAAAAAAAAAGATTTTATTATAAAATCTTTCCTATTTTTACGGAAAATATGAAGTGTTTGGGGGTAAACATGTGACCTATCAAGTCATAACAAATACAGTTATCTTTGCTGTTAAATCAGAATTTTGAATTCACCAAATAGATAAAATAGAATAAAATCTGCTTTGTGGATTATAACATTTGGGCTTAAGACATTTTCAGGATGGAATATGGCATATTTGCATGCTTACTTATATTTATAGGAAATCTAAGTGTAGATTGGTGAAATCACTTCCCATTCTGGAAAAAAATCTTGTGATGTGAAAAATAACAGGGGGAAAAAGTTAAAACTTGAAAGGTACAAGTGCTGATCAAATTCTGGATCTCTGGGGCTGGAATACAATCTTAATCATACTATGATAGAAAATATGATAGAATCATCTACCCTACAGCTATTCCTTATGCCTAAGGAAGAATGGCAATTCTAAGTGAGGTAAAAATAAATCCAGCTAAAAGTCACTTGCAGACTTCCTTGTGACTAAGGACCACACCTGATTTGGGATAAGTCAATGAGATATAAACCAAAGTACTGCTTACACCTCAGTGGCTTGACATGGTTCGTATGAGAGGCTTCTATGCAAGCTCCTCAAAGGAATGTAATTCATCTTAGTAGGTGAGCATCTTTGGTCCTTTACTTAGTAATCCTTCCAGCTGCCTGGCCCAGGAGTTCTTTGAGATAACCTTGGATTCAAGGCATGTACTTGGTTTGGTAGAGTAGCTATAAAGAAGGGATCAGATACTCCAACATTTTTATGGAGCTGGCATCCTAGCCCTGGGCTGCCTAGCATCAGACTTTGTTATACAAAGTGTAAGGGGGATAGTACTTCCATTGTGCATAGGCCATATGTGGGTTTTCTTTTATATGTCACTATATCAAGTCTTAATAGATATGACATTGACACTGTTTAATTTTATTCTGTATATTCCCTCCACCCCCTGCTCTCCTACTCCTTTTGGAAATGCAAGTTAATGTCATGTTAATAAGTGAGTGATAAAGTAAGATTCACTTTACCAAAACGTCTCACAGCAGATTTCTCTGTAGTGCCGCCACTTCAGAAAATGAGGAAGAAAATGTTTGGCAGTAACAATAAACACTGAATGGATCTATAAGGAGAAATTTGGCATTCTTCATGAACAGACTCCTGCTGTGAAAATGAAGTGACTGGAATGTCACAGCTAGATTTTCCAACGGTAGGTGGAGAACCTAAGATGAGAGCTAAAAATAGGTGTAAAATCCAACACATGTCATCTGGTAAGGTCAGAAGCAGAGAGGAGTTAAGTTATTGTGTTGACCTGTTTGTATCATCCAATAGTGATTTTTCCACTGATAGCAAATTTAAATAAACTTATGTTGTTATTGGGCTTCCCTGGTAGCTCAGAGGTAAAGAATCTGTCTGCAGTGCAGGAGACTGAGGTTCTATCTCTGGGTCCAGAAGATCCCTTGGACAAGAGCATGACAACCCATTCCAATATTCTTGTCTGGGAAATCCCATGGACAGACAAATCTGGCAGGCTATAGTCCACAGGGTCGCAAAGAGTTGGACATGACTGAGTGACCGAGCAACTATTGTTATGATTCTAAAAAGATTGAGTAACAGCATCTCCACATATATGGGGACACCATTCTACCAAGATATAAAAGGATTCTGTGAAAAGCAGCCGAACCCTTCACCAACTGGGAAATTCCATAATGATAGTTCAAAGAAGTATATTAAGGCCAATTTATGATGTCAGTTCTGAAGTTTCATTAAGTAACTGCTGCTTTTTTAAAAAAAAAAAAAGACATTACCATTGAATGAATATTAGTTTCCATGATTTCTTTTCCCTAAAGTTCTAATTCTAAAATACATGTTTGCTTTTGTTTTCACTGACTACTCTAAACGAAAGCATATGGTATTTTTTAAATAGAAAACTTACCTTTTAAGTAGGAAAAAAAATGTTTTCATGATTTGAGTTTGTAATCATTGGCAAACAAACAAAATAGAAAAGTCATCGCAATGTCCAACATACAGAAAATCCTGTGTTTGTGCATATGTCAGTTAGAATGTTTTTAGCTGCAAATAAAGACAACTTTAAAGTGTCCCAAGTAGTCAGGAAATATATTAATTTGCATTACAAGAGGTCCAGAGGTAGGGTGATTCCTGGACTACTGAGTTCATCAGTATATCAAGTACACAGTTCTTTACATCCTTTTCATATCCTGCCATTCTTGATATACAGGCTGTCTTCAGATTAGCTTTCAGAATGGCTGCACCAATTCCCCATCACAACCAGGTATCACAAATTCTATCTTTTTTTCATGTATTTCTTAAAAGTAGGCAAAAATCTTTCCTAGATGCCCTCTGGTACATTTAACTATATGTTTCAGTGGTTGGCATTGAATCACAGGGCCATGTAAAAATCATTCAAAGATAAGAACCAAACCCACACATGTCTTATTCCAATCAGAAATCAACTTCTGCAACTGAAGCTGACCTCCTCTGAAGTAGATGTTTAGGAAAAGTATGTGTTCATGAAGAGTACTGAGATTCTATTTTAAAAACATGAAAGCAGAAGGCCTTGAAATAAAAGAAGAGGGCGAAATGGAAGTTGCACAGGCAACTCACATTGCTGAATCCTTCTTTTCAAGTCCTCCTCTTCCCAGTGAAATGGAGAGAAGGGGTCAGGGTACAACCTTTTAAAAAAAGGCCATAGCTGCAAGATATGGCAGAAACTGATAAGAACCAATTAGATCCAAGATGGCAGATTCCTGATTTCCATAGACCTTGAGCCTCATTATGTGCTCATTGTAATATATTAATATGCCAAACGACACACCCACCAGTGCCAGGACAGTTCTGAAGCTAACCTTCAGTTCAGTTCAGTTCAGTCGCTCAGTCGTGCCTGACTCTTTGAGACCCCATGAATCGCAGCACGCCAGGCCTCCCTGTCCATCACCAACTCCCGGAGTTTACTCAGACTCATGCCCATCGAGTTGGTGATGCCATCCAGCCATCTCACCCTCTGTCGTCCCCTTCTCAGCTTCAGCATCAGTCCTTTCAATGAATATTCAGGACTAATTTCCTTTACGATGGACTGGTTGGATCTCCTTGCAGTCCAAGGGACTCTCAAGAGTCTTCTCCAACACCAGAGTTCAAAAGCATCACTTCTATGGTGCTCAGCTTTTTTTATAGTCCAGCTCTCACATCCATACATGACTGCTGGAAAAACCATAGCTTTGACTAGATGGACCTTTGTCGGCAAAGTAATGTCTCTAATTTTTAATAATGCTGTCTAGGTTGGTCATAGCCTTTCTTCTAAGGAGCACACATCTTTTAATTTCCTGGCTACAGTCACCATCTGCAGTAATTTTGGAGCCCCCCAAAATAAAGTCTGTCACTGTTTCCAGTGTTTCCCCATCTATTTCCCATGAAGTGATGGGACCAGATGCCACGACTGTAGTTTTCTGAATGATGAGTTTTAAGCCAACTTTTTCCCTCTCCTCTTTCAAGAGGAGAAGCTAACCATAAAAAGTCAAAAAGTAGACAGTTGCCCAATTCTTGGAAATCCCTGCTTCTTTCCCCAAATAACTGGAATAATTCTTCCACTCATTAGTCTATAAAATTATCTAAGCCATAAAAACTAACCATGTCATATTTTTGGGATCTTTCTCTCACCTTCTGAGATGGTCTACACTCAGCCTGAAAGTGAAAGTCGCTCAGTCATGTCTGACTCTGCGATCCCATAGACTATACAGTCCATGGAAGTCTCAAGGCCAGAATACTGGAATGGGTAGCCTCTCCCTCCTCCAGGGGATCTTCCCAACCCAGGAATCGAACCCAAGTCTCTCGCATTGCAGGCGGATTCTTTACCAGCTGAGACAAGAGAAGCCCTTTTCTCTCTAGGTAAATCCACTTCTTACTTACCACTCTGCCTCTGAATTCTTTCACTATGAAACAAGAACCTCAAATTCACTGGTGTTGACTAAAAAAAGATGTACAAATTGAGAGCTGTGAGTTAAGTTTCATTTGGGGCAAAATGAAGACTGCAGTCTGGGAGGCAGCATCTCAGATAGCTCTGAGAGACTGCTCCCCAAGGAGCAGTGGGGGAAAGTCCATATACAAGGTTTTGGTGAAGGGAGAGTACCGTGAAGCACTCATTTTACAAAAGGTTTTTTGTTAGTCATGAGGATCTAATGTCACCATGAAGGGATTTAGTGCTTCTTTGGAAGGACTGATGCTGAAGCTGAAACTCCAATACTTTGGCCACCTGATACGAACAACTGACTCACTGTAAAAGACCATAATGCTAGGAAAGATTGAAGGCAGGAGGAGAAGGTGACGACAGAGGATGAAATGGTTGGATGGCATCACTGACTCTATGGATGTGAGTTTGAGCAAGCTCTGAGAATTGGTGATGGACAGGGAAGCCTGGCGTGCTGCAGTCCATGGGGTCATAAAGAGTTGGACATGACTGTGTGACTGAACTGAACTGAACTAGACATGAGGAGATGCAAGGATTGAGATCATAAAATCTGTTCCTAAAAGCATCCAACTATCTAAAGACCTGTCCCACCAGATTCCCTGGAGCAGAAAGTGCCTCACTCCACCCTGAATTCCCTCAGGGGTTGGTGAAGGTCAACAGCTATAGCAGCATGGGGTTCAGTCTCCATAGATGCAGATGGCAAATGTCTTTGTTGTTCAGTTGTTGGCAATGCTCTGGGCAAATGCCAGTTTGTAGTTGACACTGGGAACACCACATTGCCTAGTAACAGTGTTCCATTGGTCTCTTTTATTTTTCTTTTGCATTCATGCATTTTATGTTTCATCTCTCTTATTGTAATCTACTTGCTACAGAACACTTCTACACTCTTTTGGCCCAGTAATGTCTGCATAGACATTCAGTTCTTTATTACTATAGCAGTGGACTCATCACTGTTGCTTGCTCAGCTCTATTCCAACCATTTCTTGAATAAAGCATTGAAATGTTTGGGTGTGGGCAGGGTTGTCAGACAAAATACTGTATTCTCTGTTTAATTCAAATGTCAGATAGACAACAATTTTTTTTGTATAAGTATGTCCCAAATATTATGACGGGACCTACCTGATTCTAAGAATTTCTTCCATGTTTATCTAATATTCCATTTTAAATGAGAATTCTATATTTTCACTTTCTATATATGGCAACTCTAGGTGTGAGGCATCTGTCTTTCTCCAGGAATTCAAGTAGTTACATTAATCTATACCCTCCTGGCTTCACTTCCCCACTCCACCCCTGAACACTCAGGTCTAGGAGTGGAAATTGATCCAGGCATGCCCAAGTACTATATTCCATTTCCCTGACTCTAGTAATTGGATGGGCAGATGGTTGTATATCATGGCACTGAAACCATGATATACAACTGCTTTATTTGGAACTATTAGGAAAGAGAAGTTCTCTCTTCTGGGCTTATAAACTGGCAGAATGTAGCAGTGAGTGTGCTTGGGGTGAGCATGGGAGAGTTGTTGGTTTAAATTTAGCACAAGAAGAAGAAAGTGAAGATTATTAATGGAGACAATAGTTATATTCCAATGATGTCATTGAGACTCTGGATTCAACCGCTCTTTA
Organism: Dama dama; assembly: GCF_033118175.1. Classification (NCBI taxonomy): domain Eukaryota; kingdom Metazoa; phylum Chordata; class Mammalia; order Artiodactyla; family Cervidae; genus Dama; species Dama dama. The sequence goes on along the minus strand of NC_083686.1, from coordinate 28,658,285 downwards.
AATCTTGATTTTTCAGTTTTGTGAGTCATTAGACAATACTACCACCTGCTATTCTTCTCTTACTACTTTGGAAAACAATTCTTGCCAAAGACAGTTTGATGTTAGTTCCTATAACTGAAAATAAAAGAACCCTGATAGATAAACCCATCTATACCCCTCTTGCTATAGTCACTAATTTTCCTTCCCTTTTCTTTAATAAACTATTCTTAGGCTGTAAAGTTCTCTGAAAAGGATGGTAACAATTAAATTTATATTTAATATAAATATTGTTTATAATAAAAATGTCCCAAGTTATTTATGCTGTTTATATCATTTTAAATATAAGAAATTCTCTATTAGTAATCTGTTCCCTAGTTTGTTTCTTCTGTTGCTCTTATTCAGCTAAAATCATAGTTTAACTTTGGCAGATACTACATCCTACTAATCGGATACTGCTAGAAGTTACAGTTTTCTAAGTAAAATTTCCATATACATTTAGTTGGACTTATGGAAGTTAGGTAGTAGTAACACGTTCAGTGTAGCCTTGACAATACTCTTTTAATACAAAAACCGTACTTTTATGATATATTAAATATTCTGGACTATGTACTTTCACATGCAGCATCATACGAAGGGAGAGAAATTGAAAACTGAGCAGTATTCAGGAAATCTCAAAAAAAAAAAAAAGTCTATTCATCTTTCTCATAAAACAATGTGAATTTCTCTGTTCGTTACAAGCTGGCTAAGCCAAGAGGCCTACCCTGTAAACAAGAAAGAGTCTTCCAAGAGTAGCACCCTTCCCTTGCAAATCTGCTTATTACTTAACACAAACATGGAGCAATTTCAAAAAATTAAAACCTTAGCAAACATAGGTATCACTTTACAGTCCAAAGAATACAATGTTTGAAACAGCCACTGCAAATATTTTGCACTGAGTTTTCCAGAGACTTAAAAGAGCTAGACTGTTTTTTTTTTTTTAAAAGAATCACATTTAGCTGATAGAAAATAGGGGGCAAACTTCAGGAAGTCATGTTACAGAAGTGAAGCCCAGAAATAAATTCTATAAATCAGGTTCATTGTGGGCCATCCCTTAAAATCAACAAGAAGGCCACAACAAGCAAGATGAAACTACTCACTCAAGAAAGAAATCATCTTGAGATAACTGGAAAAAAAAGAGAGAGAGAGAAGAAAGATTCATTGATGTACAAACTAGTAATGATTGCATCTAAATTTGTCTTTCTAGATTTTAAAGGTCTTCTTGCAGTTTGAGTGCAAGAAATCTAAACATTTATATGTTCAACTAAAATTGAAGAATAACATATTGGATAGATTAACATAGATGGGATGAAGTCACTGACCAATGAATTGTCATCAAAGTCAATAAATGCTGATAATTTTTTTAAGTATCAGATGGGAAATCCAGACCACTAGCAGCAAGTCTATTTCTAAATGAGTGTGAACGGATTTCATCTCAATTCATTCAGTAATTTGAAAGACCCTTCCCTGGTGGGTCAGAGGGTAAAGTGTCTGCCTGCAATGCGGGAGACCCAGGTTCAATACCTGGGTTAGGAAGATCCCCTGGAGAAGGAAATGGCAACCCACTCTGGTACTCTTGCCTGGAAAATCCCATGGACAGATAAGCCTGGTAGCCCACAGTCCATGGGGTCACAAAGAGTTGGACGTGACTGAGTGACTTCACTTTCACTTTCACCTTCCATAGATTGGTAATATGAGGAGAATCCTCACAGATGAAAAATGTTAGAATCACTAGAAAAGGCTCATTACCTCTTTTCCTCCTGCTCTCGTTTCCCCTCCGTCCACATCCTTTCTTTCAGTTCCTTGCTCGCTTCATTCCCTATTTCTTTCCTCTCTACCTTAATTCCGTCCATCCATCTATTTACAAACATTTCGTGAGCACTTTTTCCATACAGAATCTGATCTGGTTTCTAGGAATAAAGGATGAATAAACCCAGTTTCTGTCACTGAGGTGGTTACAGCTTAACAGGAAAGAAATATAAACAGATACTTTCATACAAGGTAAAGCATGTAACCTGGAAGAATCTGAGGACATTTCAACAGAGGAGGTGACAGCAGCCCTGGATTTTGAAAGATGCGCAGAAGTCAGATATATGGAGATACACTGAGGGCCATTCCAGGCAAAGACCTAGTGTGTGCAGAAGACCTGAACAGTACTGATACTCTCGGGGAACTTTAAAGAGGATGGAGCAAAAAGTAAAGTGAAGATTTACTTGTGTTGACAGATGTGGTCACTGAAGGAGGTTGAAGCAAGATCATGAAGAAGCTTAGATATTTTGTAGACAGGCTTGGAGTTTGTTTTCTTGGGAAGAGTTCTGTATCATGCCTGTTGCGTGCATGAATCTTAAGTTGCTTCAGTGGTGTCTGACTCTTTGCAACCCTAAGGACTGTAGCATGCCAGGCTCCCGTGTCCATGGGATTCTCCAGGCAAGAATATCAGAGTGAGTTGCCATGCCCTGCCCCATCGTGCCAATTATCCTGGCATAAATACGAGTAGTTTTTTCTCTCCATTTTCAAATGTGGCCCAGTTTAAACAAATTAAGTGGCTGCCCCACCTTGAGGTCTCTCAACATCAGAAGGTGATTTTTCTAGAAGGAGAGCTGAATCTACATAATTCTCTTGTATGCACATAGATTTGATGGTAACAGTGAGACGGCAAGACACGCCTCCCACGTTCTCCTGCAGTGATGCGCTTTCCTGGTCGAGGACGTAGGGGTGTGAATCTGATGATGTGACAGTGGACACCCATTCCAGTGTCCTCGTGTTGTGTACTCTTCCAGGAGCTGTGAGTCCCCGTGTACTTGCTGCTAGGCTCCCAGGTGAGCCTTTGGTTAAGCCAATGAGACGTACTCAGGGAAGATGTGAGCTCAGAAGTGGCAAGTGTGGTTGGGGAAGACACTGTGGGGACTGGGGTTTTCTGTAGTAACATCCTAGGTCTGGTTGCCAGCTGTGTAGATGCTGAGCCAAGTACTGTCGCAGTACTGCTGGTTTGTTATCCTCAGAGAGCACCTTCAGTAGCAACTTCTTGGGGTCAACAGGCCCAGGGATAGCTCGCTCCTTCTCCCCATCCCTGACTGGAGCAGCAGTAGCAGCTGCCCAGGAGGACCAATCGGCTGCATCGTTCTGAGAACCAGTCCTGGAGCCCAAGCCTAAATGGTCACTCTTCCAGTCCTTCCGAGAATCTAAATGTACACTTAATTCTTTATATTAAATCCTTTCATGCTTAAAATAGCTGGTGTGGTTTCAATTTCCTGGAACGGAACCTTGACACATAGATGGTAAGTTATTTAACAAAACCGGGCCTCACATCCAAAACCGTGTAATCAGAGGGTGGGGCTATTCAGTGACCTGCAAGATCCCTTCTGCCTCTAGAAATTTTCCTTCTGTGATTCTGTACTTTGGGGAGTTTGCCTAATGCCTCTATTTTTCTCTCCCATATCCCTTAGGAACTGCTTACAATATGGCCCCTGGCTTCCATATAACTGTTTCACTAGGGTCCCTGTTAGTACATGACAGAAAATGCACTGAAAGATACAGGATGTGTACAAGACAGGGATGAGAGAGGACCCATTCATTTAACAAACTTCTACTGGGTACCTATTACGTTATGTGCCTGCATGCTAAGTCGCTTCAGTTGTGTCCAACTCTGCAGCCCTATGGACTGTAACCTGCCAGGCTCCTTTGTCTTTGGGGCTCTCCAGGCAAGAATGCTAGAGCGGGTTTTCATGCCCTCCTCCAGGGGATCTTCCTGCGCAGGATCGAACCTGCGTCTCTATGTCTCCTGCATTGACAAACGAGATCTTTACCATTAGCGCCACCTGGGGAGACCATCTGTTGCATGTGATAGGTGTTCTTAAGCAATATTTTATAAACCTTTTGACCTAGTCCAGGCATTTGTTTACACAAAACATTCCTGGAAGTACATTTTACCTTTGTATCGTTTTCAGAGTAATAACGTTCACTCCCCAACCTGTAGCTACCCATCCTTATCCTTTTCTACTCCAGGGTAGTCACTATAGCTGCTTCTTTACAGAAGCTGACCTGAGTCAAATTAGGATTTATTTCCCTTTGCCTCTAATTGTCTTCCTTTCTAACCAATTTCACTTTCTTCAGTCGAGTGCATCAGCCCATATTCTCTTCACTGATGCAGTCTTCCAACTAAACATTTCATTCCTCTCTACTTTTACTTTTCCATGTATCTCTTTAGGAGGTCCTTTGCTGGATGCTATGCTTGTCTCCAATTGACTGAGAATCACCAAGCAAGGCCCTTTGTTTTTTATACACATTCCCTTGGACAAATCATTCAGTCATCGAGTTTTAATACATTTTTAACCCTTGAACTACATATACTGAGTTACAAGACATTTCTATATTCTGCTCCAATGCCTTCTCATTATTATTCTTCTCAAATCATCAACTTATCCTAACATAATGCATTCTTCAGTAATCTTCCTGTATTCAATACTTCCTATTCAGGCAATCAAAACCCTGAGGTCATTTTTACTTTGCTTGCCTCATCAAGTCATTGCCAAATTCTGATAATTCTTGCTACACAATATTCTTAGATTGGCCATTCTGTCGGCACTTCAGACTCCAACATCATATTCCGTGTTCTATATATATTGGACTGTGTCTTCTCTTTCACTGTTCTGAGTCCATACTCATCCTATGTTCAGCCACTTAAATTGTCTTCTTAGGTGTTATTACAAGAGTACTTAGTGCAAATTTCCTTTCTTCATTAAATCTAAACCTTTTGTCACTGGCCAAATAGATGCAGGAGACGCGGGTTTGATCCCTGGGTCAGGAAGATCGACTGGAAAAGGAAATGGCAACCCACTCCAGTATCCTTGCCTGGGGAATCCCATGGACAGAGGAGCCTGATGGGCTAGGGTCTGTGATCTACGGGGTCACAAAGAGTCATCTATGACTGAGGGACAGAGCATGCACATGCATGCAAATATTTCACTACCTAAACTACACACCTCTTTTTGTAGCCTACTTTTAATTCTTCTCCAGAAGGGTTAACATAATTATTAGTCATCACACAATCTACTCATTTTTGCCATTTTTCTTATTTCATCAGCCTAGAATGCTATTCACCTGAATAAAAGAATATCTTAAAAAATCCTTAAAGGAATTGATCAAAGCCTGCCCTGTTCAAGGATCCTCTCATCTGACTCTAATCAACATATTTAGCAGTCCCAGATGACTTTCTACTAACATTCTTAAAGCCAAAAGTTCAAAAAAGAAAAAGTAATGTTCAGGGGTAACTTCATGTGCTATATTTTTTCTCTTGTTTGATGAAAGTTCAAATAAGTTCTTGGTAAAGCAAAGAATGGTCACAGATAATATAACTCACCAGAGCACGTAACTTTAACAACAAGGCTGAAAACTAGACATATACTACATAGTATTTGGTTATTAATAACAGTTGTATTCACATAAGAAGCATATCATATATTAGAGTTAGTGCATCTTTAACCTATTTGCTTTGGAACACTTCATTATATTGATTCCATGGTAATGCAGACAGAGTGACATAAATAAATGTTCCTGAATGATACTTTTGTGAGTAAAAGTGACACCTGATAATGACTGGATCCACGTTTTTAAATGGGGAAATGTGCTAAAAAGTAATTCAATGAATCTGAAACAAACGTCTGTTAAACAAATGAGTAAACAAATCAGTGGCTAAGTAATTTGAGTTGAGAGAAAATGAGGACTTAGATGGATCATAATGCATCAATGCACAAAAAGTAGACTAATGGAAAAGAAAAACATAACTAATTGTTACTCAAGTTTCTAATGGTCCTAGAAGTGATATCATCAAACAAAAACTGGGGCTTTCCTGGTGGATCAATGGTTAAGAATCTGGTTTGCAATGCAGGGGACACTGGTTTGATCCATGGGGAAAATTCCACATGTTATGGAGCAACTAAGCCCGTGCACCCATGGGCCCCATGCTTTAGGGCCCGACAACCACAACTACTGAACCCACACCTACACCTACCGAAGCCCGAGTGCCTACAGTGTATGCTCGGCAACAAGAGAAGCCACCGCAACGAGAAACCCAAGCACAGCAACTGGAGAGTGATCCCTGCTTGCCACAACTAGAGAAAGCCTGGGCAGAGCAATGAAGACCTAGAACAGCCAATAAATAAATAATACATGAAATATATGTTTAAAAGGATGATCTTCCATATCAAATATATTTTTACAAAAAGAGGAAAAAAAAAAAAAAACTGGAGAGAAGTCCTACATGTGAGAGTAGGTATCTAATTAAATGGGGCTTTCCTGATGGCTCAGTGGTAAAGAATCCACCTGCCAATGCAGGAGACGTGGGTTCAATCCCTGGGTAGGGAAGATCCCCTGGAGAAGGAAATGGCAACCCATAATATAATACATATACTCGAATTTTATATATTAACAGCCAACAAAAACAAATGAAGTTTATCAACAAAAAATTAGAAAAAAATTTTTATTTAAAAGAGTATAAAGACTCAAATTCTTAGGAAAAAAATATAATAAAGATGTGCCAGATCTCTACATTGAAACATTAATACTTAAAATACATTGAGCCACAGAGTTGGAGAAAATATCTGCAAAACATATCCGACAAAGTGTTCCTATCTAGAGTATATAAGTACACCTACAAAATATTAAGAACAAGACAAATGTCCAGTTTTTAAATGTGTTCTTAAATATGCACTTCACAAATAAGTTTAATAGCCTACAGATATATGTAAATGTTCTCAATCTTGTTAAATATCAGAAAAAACAAATTAAAGTCAAGTAAAACACACCTAAATGCTTCCCTGGTGGCTCAGAAGATAAAGAATCTGCCTGCTGTGTGGGAGACCCGGGTTTGATCCCTGGGTTGGGAAGATCTCCTGGAGAAGGAAATGGCAACCCACTCCAGTATTCTTGCCTGGAGAATCCCGTGGACCAAGGAGCCTGGTAGGTTACAGTCCATGGGGTCACACAGAATCAGACATTCTTTGTGACTAAAACTTTTAGTCACTAAAAGTGACTGAACTTTTAAAACATACCTACCACAACCACTACAACTAGATAACAAAACTTGACAAAATCAAGCAGTGAGTGGGATTTGGATCAACTCAAACTCTCGTATACTACAGGTTGGAAGGTACATTGGTACACTATTTTGTAAACACTTAGCATTATCTACTAGAGTTGAATATATGCATACCCCAAGACATGGTAATTCTACTATGTAAACACCAAGCAGAAATAAGTGCATATAAACACCCACCATAATACCCAAACAATATTCATAGCTATTTATAATAGCTAAAACTGAAAAACAGGTACAATGAATGTGTGAATATGTGTATGTGTTGGTCGCTCAGTCGTGTCTGACTCTTTGTGATCCCACAGACTGTAATCCACCAGGCTCCTCTGTCATGGGATTCTCCAGGTAAGAATGCTGGAGTGGATTGCCATGTCCTTCTCCAGGGGAATCTTCCCACCAGGGATTGAACCTGGGTCTCCTGCATTGCAGGTGGATTCTTTACCATCTGAGTCACCAGGGAAGCCCAGACAGGATGACTGCATCATGCTAAATTGTACAAGGAAATAGGATAAAGCAATTAAAAAGGACAAGCTGAAAAGTGAACCTTCCTACCCTGTTAGCGGGAATGTAAATTGGTACAGCCACTATAGAAAACAGTATGAGGTTCCCTTAAAAAACAAGAGTTGTCATATGATCCAGCAATCTGACTCTGGGGCATATAGCCAGAGAAACCTATAATTTGAAAAGCTATATGCACCCCAATGTTCACTGCAGCACTACTTAGAATAGCCAAGACATGGAAGCAACCTAAATGTCTATCAACAGATGAATAGATAAAGATGTGGTATAGTTAGATAATGTAATACTATTCAGCCATAAAAAAATAATGAAACAATGCCATTTACATTAACATAGAAGGACCTAGAGATTATTATACTAAGTGAAATAAATCAGAGGAAGACAAACATCATATATCACTTACATGTGGAATCTAAAATATGATACAAATGAACTTATTTACCAAACAGAAATAGACTCACAGACATAGGAAACAAATTTATGGCTACCAAAAGGGAAAGAGGAGGTGAGATACAAATTAGAAGTTTGGGATTAAGATAGAAACTACTATATATGAAACAGATAAACAATAAGGTCCTGTATAGCACAAGGAACTATATTCAATAGCTTATAATATCAATGTTCAATATCTTATAAGAAACTATAATGGAAAAGAATGCATATATTGCTGAATCACCTTGCTGTATACTAGAAACTAACACAACATTGTAAATCAACTAGATTTCAAAACAAACAAATTGGTAAGAATGAATTTTTGCAGGTGATGGATACGTTCACTATCTTGATTGCAGTGGTGGTTTCATGAGTATATTCCTATATCTAAATTTATAAAATTGAACATTTAAATGTAAACATGTTCAGCATCTCAACTGCATCTCAATAAAACTGTTTTATAAAGTAAAAAAAACAACAGATTGCTGCTGCCCACAGTAACATGAACTAACCGCAGAGACACAATTTTAAGTTAAAGAAATCAGACAAAAAAGAATAAATAGCATTATGATTCCATTTATATTATATATATTAATCTCACAAAAGGCCAAAATTATACTGTGTTGATAGAATTCAGAATGGTGATTGACTTTGGTGGGTTACTGACTGGGAGATGGTACCAGGTAAGCTTTGGTGATGCTGGAGTCATTCGAGAACTCGATTTTCATGATGATCACATCTGTAAAACTGCATCGAGCTGAAAACTTAGGCTTGAAAACTTTACTCCACATATACTATAGTCCAGGAAAAAAATCACAAAAAAAGAAAAAACAAGAAGATTTAAATATAAGTTAAATCTCTCATATGCCAATACCTATTTGACACATGAGTCTGGAAATAAAAAACTTTGGAAAACATCATGAAGGAAGTAATGTAGAAATTTACATCAAAGCAAAATAATTTATACAAGAGTGGTGAGAGGCCACCCACAAAGACTGCTTTCCCTCCTCCCAAAAAAGTGACTTGATAAAAAAAAAAAAAAAAACACTTTAAATCAAGCCACAAAATTTACTTCCTAGGGGGTAGAATGTCAGGTTAATGTAAGCCCATCTAGAGTATAGAGGACATTTGCAAGATTTTTGCCAAAGAATGCCTATGAGATCATTCTTCAAAAGGCATGTCCCTCTATGTTCCTGACATGATATAAACTACTTTCGTATTTATGTATAATGGGTACTACTTTAGTATACATTATAGGTCTTTAAATTAAACCATCTGTCATTCGAGCTAACCTTAAGAGAAAAAAAAAAAAGAAAGAAACACAATTGCTCTATAGCATGCTGTGTGCAGAAGAATCACCTAATTCTTAGGGTCTCTACCCAGATAATTTAACTGCACACTAAATCTACAATCGGCCCTAGAATCTGCATTTTAAGAAGCACTCCAGTAGATCCCGAATCGGGAGGCTTGGGCACATGTTTATGTCTGCTGCTGTTGTTCGGTTCGGTCACCTAGTTGTGTCCGACTCTTTGGAATCCCATGGACTGCAGCATGCCGGGCCCCTCTGTCCCTCCCATCTCCCGGAGTTTGCCCAAGTTAATGTTCATTGCATCAGTGATGCCATCCAGCCATCTTATCCTCTGACACTCACTTTCCCTTCTGCCCTCCATCTTTCCCAGCATCAGGGACTTTTCCAGTGAGTCATCTGTTCGCATCAGATGACCAAAATACTGAAGCTTCAGCTTTAGCATCAGTCCTTCCAGGGAATAATCAGGGTTGATCTTCCTTAAGATCGACTGGTTTGATCTCCTTTCTGTCCAAGGGACTCTTGGGAGTCTTCTCCAGCACCACAGTTCGAAAGCATCAATTTTTTGGCATTAAGTCTTCTATACAATCCAGCTCTCACCCATTGTACATGACCACTGGGAAGACCACAGCCTTGACTATATAGACCTTTGTGAGGAGAGTTATGTCTCTGGTTATGTCATAGGTTATGACAAACCTATATCTAGGTTTATCATTGCTTTCTTGCCAAGAAGCAATAGTCTTCTGGTTTCATAGCTTCAGTCACCATCTGCAGTGACTTTGGAGCCCAAGAAGAGGAAATCTGTCACTGCTTCTACCTTTTCCCCTTCTATCTGCCATGCAGTAATAGGACCGGATGCCATGATCTTAGCTTTCTAAATATTTAGTCTTAAGCCGGCTCTTTCACGCTCATCCCTCAAGAGGTTCATTAGCTCTTCTTAGTTTTCTGCCACTGAAGTGGTATTATCTGCCTATCTGAGATTGTTGATGTTTCTCCCGCCTATCTTGATTCCAGCTTGTAACTCATGTTTATGGTACATTTCTCTATATACTATGTTATGAGCTAATCATTTTCTGTTTGATTTGGTTATATCAAAAATGTGATGGCTTTTCTTTATGTGACCATAACTAGTTTGGATGATAGATAAAATAATCAATTTACCAACTGAACTACTCTTTCAAAATATACTTTAATTGTAAATACTAATAAGTATCTCTATTATGCCTTCACAGTATAAAACAACATATACTATATTTACTGCAACAAAAGAGAACCTCTATTATGGTTTCTTATTTAATATACATTTTATTAACAACAAAATTAATACTTACTCTATTATAGGCATCATTATAAGAACTTTAATATATTTATTTAATTGATCCTCACAGTAATCCTGTGGAATAGATATTATTATCTCCACTTAACAGATGAGTAATATATTACTATCAATAACTTCAGATATGCAGATGACACCACCCTTATGGCAGAAAGCAAAGAAGAACTGAAGAGCCTCTTGACGAAAGTGAAAGAGGAGAGTGAAAAAGCTGGCTTAAAATTCAACATTCAGAAAACTAAGATCATGGCATCTGGTCCCATCAATTTATGGCAAATAGATGGGGAAACAATGGAAACAGTGAGAGACTATTTTTGGATGGTGACTGCAGCCATGCAATTAAAAGACGCTTGCTGCTTGGAAGGAAAGCTATGACCAAACTAGACAGCATATTCAAAAGCAGAGACATTACTAGATGGACAAAGGTCCATCTAGTCAAAGCTATGGTTTTTCCAGTAGTCATGTATGGATGTGAGAGCTGGACTATAAAGAAAGCTGAGTGCAGAAGAATTGATGCTTTTGAATGTGGTGTTGGAGAGGACTTGAGAGTCCCTGGGACTGCAAGGAGATCCAACCAGTTCATCCTAAAAGAGATCAGTCCTGGGTGTTCACTGGAAGAACTATGTTGAAGCTGAAACTCCAGTACTTTGGCCACCTGAAGCGAAGGACTGACTCAATGGAAAAGGCCCTGATGCTGGGAAAGATTGAAGGCAGGAGGAGAAGAAGATGACAGAGGATGAGATGTTTGGATGGCATCACCAACCCGATGGACATGAATCTGGGCAAGTCCCAGGAGTTGGTGACAGACAGGGAAGCCTGGCGTGCTGCAGTCCATGGGGTCACAAAGAGTCAGACACGACAGAGTGACTGGACTGAACTAAAGATGAGGCACTGATGTACTTGCCTAGATTCACATAATTAAGCAGAAGAGCTGGTGTTTGAACTCAGGAAGTCTAGCTCCAGAGTCAATCCTCTTAATCATTGTTCTAGCCTACTTTTCTGAGGGCTATCTAGTTTGAACTTCTGTAGGTTAAAGAAAAACAAACACACACACACACAATTTAAGGGTATAAAACGGACTTCTCAAAAAATCTGTAACACAGTAAATTTAAAAAATAGCTATGCTTTTAATACTTCAAAAATGTTATTTTACGTAAGAAGAGTTTGACCAACACCATGAAATTTGGGCAAGGACATTAAAAGTCAAGGAGCCTAGCAGTCATTAAGTCCACTGTGATTCACCAGTGACTGCAGGGCACCAGCAAGCATGAAAACTTCCAAATTCAAAACACAGACCATATTGCATGTGCAACATAAATAGAGAAAGACACTGAAAGGATACATACTAAAAAGGATTTCCTTTTTTGTTTTATTTTTCCTCTCATTGTACCCTAGAAATAGAAAAAATCAATAAATTCTACTCAAAAGAAAACAAATGGATAGAAAAGCAGACTTCAGTGCAACTGAATCTTAAGACTATGAATGCTTATTTATAAACCACTAAATCATCTCTTCGAAGATTCCTTTTATATGATAGCACTTTATAGGTACATGTATCTTATACTTTCTCTACAGTATCTTAGGTTTCTGTTCTCTTTTGGCTCTCCTACTAGTTCAGTAGGTTGTTGAGGAATTGACCATGGATTTACTACTGTTTGTACCTACAGGGTGTAGACCACACGAAGCCTGGCACCCAAGGAGATAAGGTGTGTGTCTGCTCAGTCTCGTCCTATTCTCTGTGACTCCATGGCCTACAGCCTGCAGGCTCCTCTGTCCATGGGATTTTCCTGGCAGGAATACTGGAGTAGATTGCGATTTCCTCCTCCAGGGGATCTTCCTGACCCAGGGATCGAACTCACAACTCCTGTGGCTCTTGCAGTGGCAGATGGATTCTTTACTACTGCGTCACCTGAGAATCCTGGCACATAAGGAGGCATTCAGTAACCGATGGTTCAGGGATTTCACACTTGTGGGAGCAAAAATGCTCAGGGCAATATTGTCTTCTACCATATGCAAACAAAACTGCTTCAGAAGCTAGTATCTACCACATATGACCTCATAATTGCCTAAAGGTACAGACAGCTGTGTTGTCATGAGGAGAACAGGTTATCAGCTGGAGAAATGGGAGACATTTCCAGCACAGCTGGAAAATTACTCTCATTCAATTCCCCTTCCTTGTATTTCTAGTGAATACTTTACTCACACTTAACAACCTCTCCTTGGAAACATTTCCCACACCTCCACATTACAATGTCACTTACGCTGCCCACACTCTTTATGTATATCTTTATTATATGCATAATACAGCTGCATTATAGTATCATTTGTGACTATTCTTTGGCTGCATTGGGAGCTCTCTGAAGCCAAGGAGTGAGCATTATACACCAGGACCACTGTACACGATCTTGCAGGCCGTGCACTGCACAAGAGCACCATGTCTAAAGTGATGTTTCTATCATCACGGACTGTCAGCGACTGGTATATTTATGACATCAATATTTTGGTATATGACAGTAAAATATCTTACAGAGAGATTATATTTTATCTTCTAATATTCAAAGCTCCTGAAACATGGAAGGTACTCAAATTTGATATAAATGAACCTACCAAGAACTGAACCAATAACTAGCATACAAAAATTAATGTACTGAATATTGGTTTTATCTTACAAATGACACGTCGGGAAAGACAAATTCAATGTGACAAATAATACACACAAAATGTGATAAAATTAGTGATCCTGTGCCAAGACATATTCATGAATTTTACGGTATGAGGACATGTGAAGCAAATTCCCTCTAAAGTGAACATCGTAAGTTCTATCATTACACTCCCAACACCAAAGCTACCAACACGGGAAACAGCATTCAAGAATTTTCTTCCTCTCATAGTACTTAAAAGCTTTGATAGCACAAAGTATGATAAGCACACCTATTTAAACATATGATGTTTTCACTTTGGGGCCTTGAAGAGTACTGTATCCAAAAGACCTATAAATAAAAAAAGTGAAGTGAAATGTTAGTTGCTCTGTTGTGTTCAACTCTTTGAGACTCCATGGACTACAGCCTGCCAGGCTCCTCTGTCCATGGAATTCTCCAGGCAAGACTCCAGGGTATCTTCCTGACTCAGAGATCAAACCTGGGTCTTCTGCATCGTAGGCAGATTTGTTACTGTCTGAGCCACCAGGGAAATCCTTCTTAAAATAAAGAGAGTATTTACAAGATTTTTATAATCCAGTAAGAAGATACAGCAATTTTAAATTAACATGTAATATATTATATATTAATAGCTTTACAGTATATAAAGCAAAAACTGACTGAATTAAAATGAGAAAAAAATACCTTAAATCATGGTGGGTAGTTTTAAACAACCAACACAAACTAAAGAGCAAACAGATTTAGAAAAACAGTACATTTCTAGATGATATAAACAAAACAGCCAACAAATGTGACTTGGTAACAAACAGCATTGTATCCAACAATGACAGAATTCACATTCTTTTTAAGTGATCGTGGAACATTTGTCTATTGTTGGACCATAACATTTTATGCTGGGCCATAAAACAAGTCCAAACAAATTTCAGAAAACAAATCATTCAATGTTCTTCCACTATAATGGAATTAAGCAAGAAATCAAAAGCAAAAAGACAATTAGAAAATCTTCATACATGGACATAAAGCAATACACTCACAAAACATGTGTTTAAAAAGACAGACATCATAGTGGAAACCAGAAAATATTTTAAACTGAATGATAGCATAGTAGAACTTGTGGGATGCATATAAGGCTGTGCTTAGAGGGAAAATTTATAGCCTTGCATGCCTAGATTAGGAAAAGAAGAAAGAGTGAAAATCAACTTCCTAATATTCATCTCAGAAAGTTAGAAAAGGAAAAAAATTAAGCTACTTAACTAGATAAAATTATTAAAAGTGGAAATAAAATAGTAACAAATATAAATTTTTAAAATTTAAAAAAATTAAAAAATCAACACAGCCAAAAATTAAATCTGTGGAAAGATGACATAACATTTGAAGACTTTCATATAGATCAGAGAGAGGCAAGTACAAATATAAAAAATGAAAAGGGGAATACCATTACGGATCCTTAAAAACTTTAAACATAAGAAGATAATATGAACAAGTTTATGCCAATAAATTTTAAAACTTATAAGATATAAACAAATTCCTTGAAAAACACAACTTTAAATATGTTACAAGAAGAAAGAGAAAATACAAATTGTACTACACCTGTTAAGGAAATTAATTAATTAAAAACCTATCCAGAAACTCAAAGGATTCTATGGACAAAGTATAATAATTAATAGCTGAATTTAGGAAGGAAGATGGATATAGTCATCATAAAAATTATGTTTCAATATTTCAGAAACACACAAAATTGTTTTAAAGATAGAAATCATAATAGCATCAAAAAACATCAACTAACTAGGACTATACCTTACAAAAGATATGCAATATTTACAAAATGAAAAGAATAAAATATTGAAAGGAAATAAGAAAACCTAATTAAGTAAATTAATCTTTTAAAAGTATAAACCATTCATAGTTTAGAAGACTCATTGTTATAAAGATGCCAATTCTCTGCAAACTGATTTATAGATTTAGCACAACGCCAACTGCAATTTCAGTATTTTTTTTGTGGAAGCTAGAAGGGTAATTTTTAAAAGAAACATTTCTCTGATAATGAGTGATGTTGAGCATCTTTTCATGTGTTTGTTAGCCATCTGTATGTCTTCTTTGGAGAAATGTCTGTTTAGTTCTTTGGCCCATTTTTTGATTGGGTCATTTATTTTTCTGGAATTGAGCTGCAGGAGTTGCTTGTATATTTTTGAGATTAATCCTTTGTCTGTTTCTTCATTTGCTATTATTTTTTCCCAATCTGAGGGCTGTCTTTTCACCTTACTTATAGTTTCCTTTGTAGTGCAAAAGCTTTTAAGTTTCATAATGAGGTACCATTACACGCCAGTCAGGATGGCTGCTATCCAAAAGTCTACAAGCAATAAATGCTGGAGAGGGTGTGGAGAAAAGGGAACCCTCTTACACTGTTGGTGGGAATGCAAACTAGTACAGCCGCTATGGAAAACAGTGTGGAGATTTCTTAAAAAACTGGAAATAGAACTGCCATATGACCCAGCAATCCCACTTCTGGGCATACACACTGAGGAAACCAGATCTGAAAGAGACACGTGCACCCCAATGTTCATCGCAGCACTGTTTATAATAGCCAGGACATGGAAGCAACCTAGATGCCCATCAGCAGATGAATGGATAAGGAAGCTGTGGTACATATACACCATGGAATATTACTCAGCCATTAGAAAGAATTCATTTGAACCAGTCCTAATGAGATGGATGAAGCTGGAGCCCATTATACAGAGTGAAGTAAGCCAGAAAGTTAAAGAACATTACAGCATACTGACACATGTATATGGAATTTAGAAAGGTGATAACAATAACCCTATATGCAGAACAGAAAAAGAGACACAGAAATACAGAACAGACTTTTGAACTTTGTGGGAGAATGTGAGGGTGGGATATTTCAAAAGAACAGCATGTATGCTATCTATGGTGAAACAGATCACCAGCCCAGGTGGGATGCACGAGACAAGTGCTCCGGCCTGGTGCACTGGGAAGACCCAGAGGAATCGGGTGGAGAGGGAGGTGGGAGGGGGGGTCAGGATTGGGAATACATGTAAATCCATGGCTGATTCATATCAATGTATGACAAAACCCACTGGAAAAAAAAAAAAAAGAAACATTTCATGGAAATTCAAAGGGCAGAAAACAGCCACAGCAATCTAAAAGTGGCACAGATTTGAACAACTTATATCCCCATTTATCAAAATCTAGTACAAATCTAAACTGGTGAAAACAGTGTGATGTTGATGCAAAGACTGACAAAGAGGCCAATGGGAGAGAACGGAAAGTCTAGAACAGCCTCATACAATATGGTCACCTAAAATAGTAGTTAACATGGGAAGGAATGGCCTTTACATTAATGGATGGAAAGTCACCTGGATATCCACATGGGGGAAAAAACGAATCTTGAGCCATGCCTCATGTCAAACACAAAAATTAAAAGTAGATGGTTTGTAGATCCAAACACAAAAGAAAAAAATGAGAAAGTATTTAAATGAAAACATCAATTATCCTTATAACTTTGGAACAGGCAAAGATTAAGAGGTCATGAAAGGGCTTCCCTGGTAGCTCGGTAATGAAGTCTACCGGCCAATGCAAGGGTCTCAGGTTCAATTCCTGATCCAGGAGGTTCCCATATGCCATGGAGCAACTAGGTCTGTGCGCCACAACCATGGAGCCTGCGCCCTAGAGCCCAGGGACTGCCAACTACTGAGCCTGCATGCCCTAGAACTCATGTTCCGCAATAAGAGAAGCCACCACAATAAGAAGCTTGTGCACCTCAACTAGAGAGTAGCCCCTGCCTGCCTCAACTAGAGAAAGCCCATGCACAGCAACAAAGACCCAGAACCGCCAGTAAATAAATTAAAAAAAAAAAAAAAAGAGGTCATGAAAAGTGTTAACTATAGGAAACTTTTGCTAAATTCAATCTTAACATCTGTTCACCAAAAGATCCTTAGAAAGTGAAAAATAAGCCGTGGTGCAAGAAAAGATATATAGAGAGATACATGCATACATACACATATATACATGAAAAAGTACTCAGATATGCATAAAGAATTCCTTTGCTACAAATCAATAACAAAAGCAGGCATTCCAATGCAAAAAAGGGTAAGAGACTTAAATAGGTAATTAAGTAAAGTGGATATCCAAAAAATCAATAAACTTATGATAAGATGCTCAATCCTACTAGTTATCAAGGAATAGTTAATAAAAACCAGGATGATATATCACTACACACATCCAGAATGGCTAAAATTATAACAACAACAACAACACAAAGTGTTGATGAGGCTTTGGAAAAATTAGACATTTCATACACTTTCTGGTAATAGCACACATTTATATAGCTACTCTGGAAACTAGAAATACCTACTAAATCTGAAGAGACGACACAGAAATTTCACTCCTAAGTATAAACCCACCAGAAATATATATGTATGTGCACCAAATAATATGTATAAGAATGTTCATAGTAGCCTTGCTTAGGATAGCCCCAAAATGGAAACAACTCAGCCCATTAACAACAAAATGCATAAAGAAATTGTGGTATCATCAGGCAGTGGAAAACTATGAAACAATAAGGATGAATGAAACATAGCTATACATAGCCAGACACAAAAACTACCTATTGTATGTTCTTGTTCATTTAAAGTTCAAAATCAGGCAAAAATAATTTATAGTACTTTTAAGTTAAAATAGTGAAGGGAAGTGTCTGGATACTGACAGTGTTCTAGGTCTTGGTCTGGAAGCAGGCATTCTAGAAAAATAAAAAGTGCTGTGGGAAATTCATGCAGACACTAATTATTTTCTCCACAGCTTATACTAGAATAAGCACATTGCCATCCAGCCATCTCATCCTCTGTGGTCCCCTTCTCCTCCTGCCCCCAATCCCTCCAAGCAACAGGGTCTTTTCCAATGAGTCAACTCTTCACATGAGGTAGCCAAAGCATTGGAGTTTCAGCTTCAGCATCAGTCCTTCCAATGAACACCCAGGACTGATCTCCTTTAGAAGGACTGGTTGGATCTGACAAAATTTAAAACATTTATTTAACTGAAAAACTGTGTGGCAGCCTATTTGTTCTGCTACATGTCTGGGAAAAGTTCCTTTTCTCTGGTGTAGAATTTTTTATTATTATTTTCTTGCTATGCTTTGAGTCATTCAAGCTGAGTTGTTTTTAGCATTAAGCAGCTAACCCAGAAGCAAAGAAAACCAGTCACAAGGGATTATCTCCTTTGGGACTGTACTAGAATTATTATACATATGAAATTATTTAAAATTGGATAATTTTATGTGGCAGGAGGAAGAAGGAAGTTATAAATAGAGGAAAGTAAAAGATGTCACTAATTATTAACTAGGCAATATGAAAATAAACGTTTCTATAAATAGATTTTTTATATTTTTTCCTTACACTAAATTTTCTTCCACTTCTGTTTCTTCCATCCTGTCCACATTGGTGGATTATTTATTGCTCTTTCAGTTATATATTTCAAGAGAATGAGGTGACTGATTATATTTTTGCATAGTTGCTTGGTTTAAAATGCTGTGAAAGGAATTTATTTTTAAATTTGGAACCTGTTACTATGACATCAAAAAAAATGAAAACAGAAAAAGCTAGCAAAGAAATACTCTCAACAGCACCCTTAATTCTAGTAATTATAATCTTTTAAACCTCTTGCCCTTGATAAAGCAGTTAATACCTCTAAATGAACATAGGTATTTCTAAGAAATCCCAAAAGTCATTTCTTAAGCTTTATTGTTCTGATTCTTCACTATTATCTTAAGAAACTCTTCCCAGATCCCACAGGTTACTGCATGAAAGGAGACTGTTTTTCTAGTCATAATTCTGAGCTGCTAGCCCTGAAATGTTTCCTCATATATTTCTTATTGATCTAAACCTTCCTGGCTATCCATTTTATTACCACTGCTTACCTTTCTTCTATTTATAGCACTATATCACCCTTCAGACTTTGTGCTAGGCCCTGTCTTTCTGTTCCACAACTGTGACTCAGGAACTGGCCTCTGGTGACCCTGAGTAAATACTCCATTTCATCCCTGTGTGTTAGCAAATTGTTCCCCAAACTTGACTTTAGTATAAGGAACTGCTCCTGAGTAGCCAATGTATTTCTGGGAGTTCAGTCCACTCAATACCACAAATATTTCTTGAGTACCTACTACGTGCTCAGCACTCTGCCAGGTGCTAAAAAGAAAATGATGAGTAAAACAGAGAGATTCCTGGTCCTTCAAAAGTTTTGATGGAAAAGGCAGAGCTCAAGCAAGTAAGTGCATAGATACACGACTAGAAGGAAAGCTGGGAACAGGAAATATTCCAAAGACATATGATGGTTGACCTGACCCAGTCTTCAGGGTCAGGAAAGCCTTCCAAAAAAAGTAACATACAATCAAGATCTAAAGAATGATAATTAGGCAGTGATTCACAGCAGGCAGGAACTTGCATGGCAGGATAAGGATTTGTGTCTGTGAAAAAACATACTTTCTATTGGGAAATTACCAAATAATTAACCAAAGATAGGCGATGGGGAAAAACTGAAAATTTGACAGGGATAACTAAACTAAAAATATATTTCAGTGAAAGGGCTGTTTCATTCCAAAGAAGAAAAATAACCATTCATCATGAATTTTGCCAAAAGTCTCTCTATGCCTCCAAAAAATAAACTGAAAAAGAGTCCAGAGCTTTGATAAAGACATTATGTGACATAAAATTCTATAAAGGAAAAAAAAATATAGGTAACAAGCGGGAAAGTTGCAAAACTAGATATCAATTTCCATGATGAAGAAGAAAAGATGTAAAATGTCATACATCAGAGATAGGGAAGCAATATAAATGCAGAAGAGATGAGTTTAAGATAAACATTAAAAGAGGACCATTAGAGTCCTGTTTTTAAAAGGCCATTAGAATTTGAAAGTTTTAAATATACATACTCAAATACATTTAACATGTTACATGTAAGTGCTATAACTGTCAATATAGGTAAACCACCAAAGGCTAAACATTTGAAGTTAGATAAATTTCATTTACAATGTCACATATCAGGAAAAAAGAGATATTTACACACATGTAAGTAGAAGAATACAGTTCTTTTTTTCACTCTTCTGCTTTATATTTAAATTGGCCAGTTTCTGTAGTTTACTATGTAATTTTACATGCAATTTACAGTGCTAGATAATATCTAGCATAACCCCAACACTGACTACACACAG
This sequence comes from Dama dama, assembly GCF_033118175.1. Classification (NCBI taxonomy): domain Eukaryota; kingdom Metazoa; phylum Chordata; class Mammalia; order Artiodactyla; family Cervidae; genus Dama; species Dama dama. Next base: position 28,637,711 of record NC_083686.1, on the reverse strand, counting down.
TTGTTTCAAATTAGCTTGGACACTGGATAAATGCCTCTTATCATGGAGGCAGAAGGATAAGGTGAAGAGGTCCCTGACCTGAGCCCTGACTGAACCTCACTAAAGGCCTGGGTCACCGAACCTCTAAGACAGTGCATGCCAAGCATGAGAGTCTATTAGAAACACCTGGAGAGCTTGTTAGAACAGACCCCTTGGTCCTATCTTCAGAGTTTCTGATCCAGTAGATCTCAGGCAGGGCCTGAAAAGTGCACTTCTAACTAGTTTAGACCCAGGTAAGGCTCATGTTGCTAATATTGAGCAACTCTGCTCTACCAGTATGTTTTCTTATTTGTGAAACGAGGATAGTATTGCCTTCAAGGCCCACCTCTCAGAATTGTTGAATAAAGCCAGCATGCCCTTTGAGGATATAAATTGTTTCATGTTTTCTTATACTGAATCTCCAAGGATGGTATATTTGAATGACCGAATGTCTACATCTTATTAATAAAAAGACACCATGTGAGTGTGGGAATGGTGGTGGTTTAATTGCTAAATCATGTCTGACTCTTTGCGACCCCAAGGACTGTAGCCTGCCAGGGTCCTCTGTCCACTGGCAAGCAAGAATACTGCAATGGGTTGCCATTTCCTTCTCTGGGGGATCTTCCTGACCCAAGGATCAAACCCATGCCTCCTGCATTTCTGGCAGACATTACCGACTGAGCCGTCAGGGAAGTACATGAGTGTAGGAGAATAATGGTCAAACAGTAAGAATTCTTCCTAAGTGGCATTCACCCAAGTGGCATGGATAAACAGGAGATTCAGATATTGAGAAAGCGAGAGAAAGACTATGTCATTATGTTGCCAGAACTGTTAGTAGCAACTTAGAGACACTGGCAAATAACTGCTGTCCCAGCCACCTCCTGAGTATTGCAGACACACAAAGGCAATGAAAAGGGAAATGCCCGGTACAGCAAGGCGTCACCACGCTGCCTCGGCACCTGTGCCAGTGTCTGTCCTGACTGCTGTGTCCCATGCCACATTAGTAGTGAGAGGCTTTAAATATAACCCTTAGAAAGGCGAGGGGATGAAATGATTACTATCTCTTTGCAGACATCTTTGCAAATAATCAATGCAAATTCTGTATTTACAATCATAGTTGGTTCTTCCTCTGCATCTTTACTCCATGTGAATTCACATAAGAAGTCCCATGAGAATAGAAAATAGAAAATATCAAAAGGATTAAAGGATTTAGGATTATATATGATTGCAGAATAATTCCACTCAGGTACTATTAAAACCTGCTCAGAAACATCAATTTAGAAAGGCCTACCTAGATTGCTAAAGAGAAAAGACACAGCAGTCACCAAGCATGACTGGTCTACCTCTGCCTCTCTGTTCCAGAACTTTCCAAAGCTATGGAAACCTTTCTTCCCCAGATGCTCGAAGTATCCAATGTTGCCATTTGATGTGACTAGTTCCATTGCCAGCAGCTCTGCCACCTTGCACTTAGGTCCACAGTCTCTATATTCTGAGTGGCCTCTAACGTTGCCAAATACTGAACAGAACTAAAGAATTCCTACTTAGAGGTCAGTCTTCTCTGTGTATGTGTGTGTGTGTTAGTCAATCAGTCATGTCCAGCTCTTTGTGACCGCATGGACTGTAGCCTGCCAGGCTCCTCTGACCATGGGATTTCCCAGGCAAGAATAACGGAGTGGGTTGTCATTCCCTTCTCCAGGGGATCTTCCTGATGCAGGGATCAAACTCGGGTCTCCTGCATTGCAGGCAGATTCTTTACCGTCTGAATCACCAGGAAAACCCCAGCCTTCTCTCTACTTATGTTTAAAAAAGGGGACATTTTTTCCCATTATTTGTGCTCCCATTTCTTACACAAATACTGGGATTCACAAACCAACAATGCAAAACCTAGGAAAATCTGGAAAAAACAGTGAAGGAGCACTTTGAATTTCATCAAGAATCTACCTCTGAGTAAACTACATGGGACCTTAAACAATATGAGTTTGAACTGCACAGGCCTGCTTATACGTGGATGTTTGTCAATAGTAGATACTACAGTGCTATACAAATGCAAGGTCGGAAGATTCCCAGATGCAGAGCTGCAGATACAAAGGAACCACGCAAAGGGAAGGCCAACTGTAAGTTATACATGGATTTTTGACTGCTGGGAGGGTGGCACCCCTAACCCCTATGTTGTTCAAGGGTCAACTGTACTTCAACCTGAGCTGACTCTTTCTGCATATTGTGAGTAATGATCAGGTAAAGAAAGCAGGCTTAGAGTAATATTATAAGAAAATATCCTTCCAGGAAATGTTTTCTGGAAAAATTCTCTTCCATATATGGAATTGCAATGGAAAATGTATACATGATCTGATCTCAACTTATACAATTCTCACCCATATTAAAAGACTGATGTTTTTTACTAAAGTTCCTTTACTGATTTTCATATAAAATGGCGTCATTCCTTGCATCTAACTTAACACAAGTATAAAACACTGGGCTCAATGAATGAACCGTTTACTAAAACAAGACTATGGTTTTTCCAATAGTCATGTATGGATATGAGAGTTGGACTATAAAGAAAGCTGAGCACAGAAAAATTGATGCTTTTGAACTGTGGTCTTGGAGAAGACTCTTGAGAGTCCCTTGGACTGCAAGGAGATCCAACCAGTTCATCCTAAAGGAGATCAGTCCTGGATGTTCATTGGAAGGACTGATGCTGAAGCTGAAATTCTGATATTTTGGCCACCTGATGCGAAGAGCTGACTCATTGGAAAAGACCCTGATGCTGGGAAAGATTGAAGGCAGGAGGAAAAGGGGACGACAGAGGATGAGATGGTTTGATGGCATCACTGACTCGATGGACATGGGTTTGGGTAAACTCTGGGAGTTGGTGATGGACAAGGAGGCCTGGCATGCTGCTGTTCATGGGGTCGCAAAGAGCTGGACACGACTGAGCAACTGAACTGAATTGAACTGAACTGAATCAACTTTAAGGGCTTCCCAGATGGTGCTAGTGGTAAAGAACTCACCTGCTAATAAAGGAGACCTAAGAGATTGGGGCTCCATCCCTGGGTCGGGAAGATCCTCTGGAGGAGAGCATGGCAAACTACTCCAGTTTTCTTGCCTGGAAAATCCCATGGATAGAGGAAGGAGACTGGCGGACTACAGTCCATGGGGTCAAAAAGAGTCAGACACAACTGAAGTGACTACACAAGCATGCAATGCACTTTAAATGGGATATTTTAAAATCAGTATTAAGAATTAAAATGACTTTTTACCTCCTTGTGACCATTAGAAAATGTAGCAGGAACACTTGTGGATTCTCTGTGTTTGAGGTACACTTATTTGTAGAGGTTGATCAATTAATTCAGAGCAAAAGGTACAGGTGAATATTACATTATAAAGTATGCTTTTCCTAAATATATATGGAAACTGAAGGGAGTGCCCTAGCAGTCCAGTGGTTAAGACTTCGCCTTCCAGTGCAGGTGGTCTTGATCCCCAGTTGGGGAGCTAAGATCCCACATGTCTTGTAGTCAAAAAACCAAAACATAGAAGCAGTCTTGTAACAAATTCAAAAAAGATTTAAAAAATTGTCCATATCAAAAACTATATATATATACTATATATAAATTATATAAAACTATATATTATATATATATATACACACATATATATGGACACTGAAAAAAACACAGTTAAAAATATATTTGAGGAAAGCCATAAAGCACAGTAACAGGCTGTATATAGTGAAAGTTACAGAATAAAGAAACACTTTCCCAGTCTAAACTGGGCAAAAGTGTTGGTCACTATTTAGCTGTGCTCTTGGAGGTACTACTTGAAACCCATAGTATCATTTGACTGAGATAACCATATTTTCACCTTTTAAAACCTTCAGAAGATTTAAAACGTAATGGAAAAGCAAAAAGGTACACTGCAAAGATAGTAATCATGCATAAATGTTAAGAGAGTAAAATACTAAGATGCTGAATGTGACATTTCCGGAATATGGTGTATCTAGTAGAAGACGGTAACAATAAGTAAATACACACACTGAAAATCTATATTAAGTATACTTTTCATCAATGTTTGTTGAATATCTTCTGCTCTTAAAATGATGTTTTTTTAGGATCTTCAGAGAAGAGTGAGGGAGAAAGAACAATCATGTTTTGGGAACAAAGACGGTTCTCAGTATGACTTAAAAAGCTTTTCAACCTAATCAAACAAAGGAAGCCCTTTTCAAAACAAGAGGCAATTCAAGAATGGTGGCTAATCAGAGGTAGGGTGAAGGCACAGGGGTGAATATATGGCTGTTCTTTTACTGTTATCTGGAAAGAAGTTTTAGATTTCCATAAAACACATAAACTTAAAAGTAGAATTGAGCCTTGAATGAGCTGTAATTACTGGAATCACAAATATTTCTATTTTATAAATAAAGTTCCAAGCATTGATTACTACAATGAAGTATGTCAGTTCTTTTGAAAGCCAGATACTTATAGTTATGGCTTTTTATGATCAGTATTTCTTATTGAAAGCTCTTGAGTTGAAAAATGGTATCCAAAATAATCTCATTTAAATGGGAGTCAGTGTGTAGTACACAACAAGTGTAATATATTAAGAAGTGGACAAATGGGTTATTATTGCTGGCTTTCTCATGTTCCGAGTCAATAATTTAATCTCAGTGAACCTGAGATATCTCAGTAAAATGAGGATAACAATAGGATCTATGTCATACATATTATTCTTTCATTTATTAATGCACTGGACTGTAAGATCTATATGGACAGAAATCAAAACTCTTCTATCATTTTAAACTTAGTTCTTAAAATGTAACAGATACTCTATTGTTTGGAAAATAAATTTAAGAAAATACTTATAAAGCATCCTACATGGTCAGGTACTATGCTTAGTGCTTGGAATTTATAGCAAATAAGACAAAAATGAAAGTTACCTTCAGGAAAATCAAATAAAGTATTTTACCTGTATAAAGTAATATATAAGCAAAGTATTTCTCCTAGTGTGCTGTACATGGTAAACTTAAAATATGTTGCCCTCTAAACTTAGGGCATCTGAGTTGCAAGAACTTAGTCGGCCTGGTGGCCCGTGGAGCCATGCCCTGCAATCACCAGGCAGAATGGATAGTTGAGAGAGGGTTCTTCCCACCTGGGGTCTGGGATTTCCAGGTGCCTCAGTGGTAGAGGGGTTTGCCAGCCAATGCAGGAGGCACAGGGAACACAGGATTGATCCCTGGGTTGGGAAGATCCCCTGAAGGAGGAAATGGCAACCCACTCCAGTATTCTTGCCTGGAGAAACCCTTGGACAGAGGAGCCTGTCGAGCTACAGTCCCTGGGGCCAGAGTCGGACATGACTGAGTGACTGAACACAGATGTCAGTTGAGTCCTGCTTCCTCACATCTTAGAGACTTGTTGGAGTCCAAAGCCAACAAAGGTCCATCTAGTCAAGGCTATGGTTTTTCCAGAGGTCATGTATGGATGTGAGAGTTGGACGGTGAAGAAAGCTGAGTGCCGAAGGATTGATGCTTTTGAACTATGGTGTTGGAGAAGACTCTTGAGAGTCCCTTGGATTGCAAGGAGATCCAATCAGTCCATCCTGAAGGACTTTGGCCACCTGATGCGAAGAGCTGACTCACTGGAGAAGACCCTGATGCTGGGAAAGATTGAGGGCAGGAGGAGAAGGGGACGACAGAGGATGAGACGGTTGGATGTCATCATCGACTCAATGGACATGGGTTTGGATGGACTCCAGGAGTTGGTGATGGATAGGGAGGCCTGGCGTGCTGTGGTTCATGGGGTCACAAAGAGTCGGACATGACTGAGAGACTGAAATGAAAGCTTCTCTGTGATTTCAGCAAATTCCCCAAAGCTGACTACTTTATGGTTCCCTCATTCCCTGCATTTGTAGAATGCCTCCTTTACATTTAATGATATACATAACTATAACACCAAGTTCACTCCTTTCTCTGATTCCAAAGAAAGACCGTCTTTCAACACATATTTGCTGAGTTTACTTATTTGAGGTTCTTCTGGGAAGGGTGAGCTAAGCCACAATCCCTTACCATTTCAGTATAACCAAACACCTTACTGTTCCTCCCTCTCTTCATTTTCTGGTACCCAAAGCAAATCCATCCTCTTTCCTCAATTGAAAGGTTCTGCTCCTACTCAAATCCATTATGATCTTATTTTTTTGCTAACAGAGGTTGGTTCCTTCTTAAGGAGAATTCTCAAACTATATAATAATGTAACAAAAAATAACCTTTTTTCTGCCTATTTATTATACCTACTACTTTCATAACTATATTATTATTGTTGTCGTCTTTGTTAGCAGAATCAATCTGTAATTCTGTATAGGACCACATGAACCCATCTTGTGTGTGTTAGTCACGCAGCCATGTCCGACTCTGCGACTCCATGGACTGTAGCTCACCAGGCTCCTCTATCCATGAAATTCTCCAGGCAAGAATACTGGAGTGGGTTGCCATTCCATTCTTCAGGGGATCTTCCCAACCCAGGGATTGACCCTGGGTCCCTTGCATTGCAGGCAGATTCTTTACAGTCTGAGCCACCAGGGAAGCTGAACCCATCTTGGGTGGGTCATTAATAGTAAGTGTTAGATCCTATGCAAGAGTAAGCTTGCATTATACACTGCTGAAATAGAAGTACTTCCTTTTATGTAACTCTATATGCTATCTCCAAACCACTATCAAAATGACTTACAATTTTTATCTGTAGTCATATAACTTATAACGGTTAACATTATGCCAACTCTATTAATTTTTTTTCTATTTGCTGTGTAACAAATAGCCACAAACTTAGCTGCTTAAATCAACACTTGCTTGTTAATTCAGTCTCACAGGTCAGAGTCTGGGCAGGGTAGAACCGGTCCTGCAGGTCAGAGTTTGAACAGAACTCAACTTTTTTTTTTCTTCAGGTCTGCACAAACCTGAAATCAAGATGTCAGCCATGCTGAGGTACTCATCTCAGCTTTGGTATCCTCTTATGAAGTCTGGGTTGTTGGTATACTTCACTTCCTTGTGGCTGTCTGAGGTCCGAGGTTTCTCTCCCACTGTAAGGCAAGGCTTTAGTTCCTTTAGGCTTCCTTTTGTTTCTTGCCACAACGTCCCAAAGGTCATTCACAACATGACTTCCTATTTTCTCCAAGGTCAGCAAGAGCATTTAATTTTTAATAAAAAAAAATATGGGATTCAGGTTCTGTAAGAATCAATTATTCAGTCTGAAATTCTGGAAATCCATATTACTCTTATTCACTTCAGTTTCACAATAAAAATGGTGACAATCATTGTGATAATGATGAAAATCTTCAAAAGATTATTGCAAAAATCAAATGAGATCATGTGTATTACAAATATAGTATAAAGTGGTATGGCTTCCCAGGTGGGTCAGTGGTAAAGAATCCACTTGCCAAGGCAGGAGATGCAACAGATTCGGGTTCAAACTCTGTGTTGGGAAGATCCCCTAGAGGAGGAAATGGCAACCTGCTCCAGTATTCTTGCCTGGAAAATTCCATGGACAGAAGAGCCTAGTAGGCTACAGTCCATGGAGTTGCAAAGAGTACGACATGACTGAGCCAGTGAACACATAAAGTGGTATACACATGTAATTATTATTTGTATTATTGGCATTATTATTAGTCTGCTCCTAACATATTTCTGCTCCTCCCCTGATTCACACCTATAAGCTCCTGGGAGTTCCTCTTTACTAATTAACTAAAGATGAAAAACCTCTAGTATGCCTTATTGATACTTTTATAAGACATGCAGAGATTATGCTGAAGTGGACTGTGAAAATATTACAGGTCCATTTAAAGGTGAAGCTAAAAAATGATGAGAAGTGACAGTTCACAGTTGACTAAATTTAAGCACTGTGCATCATTTGCTACCTTGTGTGGGAGGAGAAGCAGTCCAAGGTTAGGATCTACATGTCAACTTCTAGGTTGTCTGGTCAAGTAATCAGAGTCATGAAAAAAAATTGGAATTTTGATGACCAAGAAGTTCAAAGGAACAGTTGGAATAGAATTTTTGGAATGCAATCATGATTGGAGGATGCCTGTATCCCATATGAATCATTACCAGAAATTTCCTACAGAATAATTTCTTATTCAGATGGACAGGATAACTCCTTCTGCTGCTGTGATTTAGTCACTAAGTCATGTCCAACTCTTTGCAACTCCATGGATTGTAAACCACTGGGGTCCTCTGTCCATGGGACTTCCCAGGCAAGAATACTGCAGTAGGTTGCCATTTCCTTCTCCAGGGATCTTCCCAATCCAAGGATCCAATCTGCATCTCCTGCATCGCAGGTGGATTCTTTACTGCTGAGCCACTAGGAAAGGCCAACTCCTTCAGTACATGTTAGTTAGTTTGCTTGCTCAACCAGCTCAGCAGTGAATAAGGCTGTGCATGGGATCAACACCATGAACATAAGGGCTTCATCTAGTCTGGATATCTCTGCTGCTGATGGTTCAATTTGCCAAGTATAGGATCTGTCCCCAATATGATGCCATACTATGAAGGAAGATATCTGCATAACCTATTTCACATCACGGCACATATGATCTAAGTTATCCAACAAGAGCACTCAGAACTCTTCCATGACTCTGCAAATGAAGAGCTCAAAGTGGCCTTATTCTTCTAAGTCTGCTGCTGCTGCCGCTCTAAGCCTAGCACTTGTTTATTTGCTCAGTTCTTTGATTCTTTGACCTATGCAGGATTTTTTCAATTAATTCCTTGTTATCTTTGCTTAAGTTAGTACAGCCATATTCTGTTGTTTGCAGGCAAACAACCCTAAGATTTTTTTGGCTTCCCATGTAGCTCAAGGGTAAAGAATCCACCTGCCAATGCAGAAGCCATAGGAGATGCAGGTTGAGGTCAAGAAGATCCCCTAGAGGAGGAAATGGCAACCCACTCCAGTGTTCTTGCTGGGGTAATCCCATGAGGAAAGGAGACTAGCAGGCTATAGTTCATGAAGTCACAAAGAGCTGGACACGACGGAGCACAGTACTAAGACTAAATGCCTGGGGAGCCATGGACCTAACTTGTAAAACCACTGAGAAATTTCCTTCCTCCTTAAATTCTCATTCACAATTATCCTGGGAAGCCCTAAATCTGAGTTGGGATTAAATGATGTACCAGTTGTTCTTGAAGCCAGCAGTGGAACAAGAATTACCCATACAATGTTTCAACAATACATATGCTTAGGCAAAATCCCAAGCTTATCCAATCAGACTATCTAGGGATGGAAACCAGGAATTTGTATTTTGTACATATGTTGTGGACTAGTACGCCACACATTAAGGATTGAAAGCTACTTGATTAGACTCACAAATTAAAATCTGGAAGTCACTGGACAATTCAGTTGATATGATATTAAAATATATTCAATAACATATTCAAATATATTTCTGTATCTTCAGCCACCAACGTATAAACTTTTCAACTTTTAAATTTCAGGAGAGACAGTAAATAATATCTGCCCCTTAAAAGTTTAATTTTAGCTGTTAAAAAATTTTAAAGCATGATATTCTTTGAAAGATTATTTCCACAGAATAATCAAGTTCATGCCAAATAATTTTATAATAACGTGGCAAAAGTAAAAATAAGGATTAAAAAGATGACTCTGATACAACTAGAATGATCTTCCATAGATTAAAGAAAGCAAAGTAATATGAAATATAAATTAATATTATACCAATGTAGCACTTTACATGATTCTTTTAACCTTATTTGCTTACCTCTAATGCACATGTACACACACTGTCTCGACTTTCTGCTCTCTTGTTCTCATTGTCTCTGGCTCTCTCTCCTGTTGCCACTTGTACGAGTGTGCACATGCGCGCACACACATATGATACACTTCTCAGCCAGGCAGAGATTCCACGCATGAGCCACTCTTGCAAGAGCTTTATATAACTCTGCAATATGTATAAATCACTGTAGCTCACAGAAGAGATTCTGCCCTCTGCCTCAACCCCTTTGCTCCTCAGCCTTTCACACATAATAATGTACTCTCTATAGGTCAGTCTTTTACTTTTCCTGGCTTCTCTTTTTTAGATATCTTTTTAGGTATCTTTTTTAGACTTCTCTTCTTTCAGATATCACCCAAATGTGAAGAATCCTTTAAGACTTCTTATTTTCATAAGTGGTACACACTTCTATATATTCCTACTTCCCCCCCCCCCAACTCCATGAACCCAAATGCCAAATAGATAAGGATTAAAAGAATTATAATACTTAGTTTGGCAAAGGCCAAAAATGCTGTGTAATTTAAAAGTCTGAATATAAAGATAAGTCCAAAGAAGATCTATCATCAAGTAACATGTTTCTTTTTAAACAGTTATTTTAAAATCCCTCTGAGGTCTGCAGTAGAATTTAGTATGGCTTAACTTATTTAAATTATCTTCTGCTGGACAAATAGCTGCCTCCCTGAAGCAAAGTTTATTGCTTTTAGCATATGAATAGAAAGGTTCTTATTTCAAGAAGAAATGTTTTTCCCACTATTTTTTATTTATAGTTGATGAAACTTCCATATAAGTGTTCCCAAATAAATGACAGCAATTCACTTCTGGTATGACTGAGTAGAATCTACTCAACTAACTCTTTTACAATAAACTGTAAACACTAAGGAAAAGTAGGAAATAAAACTTCCTGAAGTCACTGGACTTCCTGTAGATATATATATCTACACATATATATACACATATATAGGTAACCATTAAAAAATAAAGTGATACATTAAAAAGGTAAATTAAAATGAAATTACATAAAATATTCAATTAACCCAAGAAAAGACAAGAAAGAGGACACAAAGACCAGGTAAGACAAACAGAAACAAATAGTAAGACATTAATAATAATACATATCTCCAACCTATCAACAATTAAATGAAAATATTCCAAACCAAAGGAAGAGATTATAAAAATGGATAAAGGACAATGTAATGAAAAGGTAGACCAAACTATGTGCTAAGACTGTTTGAAAATAAAAATATAAAAAATAGACAGCATATATAAAGTGGGCATAAGTTAGCTGACTGCTATATTACTATCAGATAAAGTAATATCAGAAAAAATAGTTAAATTTATAAATTTCATAATTATAAAAATTTAATTATAAAGATTTTTTAAACGTTGGACTTCCCTAATTTGTCAGAAAGACATAAATATCAATTGCTTTTAATTATATTCAAACTTTATTCAGCTAAGTGATCATATGTACCATTTCTGATTTTCAGCCATTACACTTGCTATGAAATTTTGTCAAAAAGCCAATTAATTTCTATGTTGGTATTCCTTCAGAAAGTCTCCAAGCTCACTCAAGGGATGCCATTCTTAGTAACCTCCCTAAAATACATCTGCCAACCAAACTACTTCCTATAATCAGTAACCAAATAGAATTTCTTTTTTCTTTCACATCTTTATTTTCATCCAAATTGTGTTTGTGTACATAGATGCATATATATGGACATATATTTACATGTATACATACATTCTTATTTTTAAATGCATATTACATCCATATGGGTGCCCCTAACCATATTGAAGTTAAAATTCCTACTCAAAAATACTGACAAAGAACATTTTGCAAAGAAAGTAAGTGACAAAAAGCAAGAATCTTATGCTCTTTTAGTTCTCTAATTTAAAGAAATTAACCTTATGATTAGTACAACAAAAGAAATGGATAATCTGAATTATTTTTGAAATTTGTTTTCAAATGTTAAAGTAAGTAGAAGAGAGGAGAGGGGAGAAGAAGGGGAGGGGAGAGAGGAGGGACAAGTGGATAAATACCCAGGGAACCATTACAACTGTTCTATAAGCTGGTGACAAATCACATGGTAACTAGCTTTTCCAACACTCTACATCTATTAAGCGTGAACCTGGGAGTCAAATGCAGGCAGACTGATTTGAGAGCCCTCCCTTTAAACCCACTGTACCATTTCATGAAAAATAACTAGGGTATAAAAACACTGTAATGTTTTAAGGGTTCACAATGAGGTAGATCTTCAGTACAATGAACTAGTCTTTTTGAAAATCTGATCCACAAACACATCTATTAAAAAATAAGGTGAATGATAGAAATAAAGTATGTGGTTGACACATGAGAGTTCATTTAGAAATAAAAACTCTTATTAATAGCTAATGCTCTGCAGAATCTCAAAATTTTCTTCTTCATCTCTGGTGGTTAAAGGAGTTTTAGAATAGGAAGGCTATCTAATTTATCAAGGTTTAAGAGATATTATCATGATATAAATGACTAATTAGAATTTCTTTGTAAATTCTGAGCATATTCCCTGTAAAGGACTAAATCTGATAGCTGATATAAAGTATCTGAGAACTAAAATTCATAAGAAATTTTCAGGTTAAAGGATGCTTTTCATATGAGCATTTTGTTTAATCCTCATCACAAGTATGTGAGGTAAGCATCCCATGTAATTAGACCCATGAAACAGAGATTCCACAGAAAGGTATACATGCTCCCAAGCTACATGATTAATAACTGTAGGAATTAGCTGTTCTTAAGCTCATGATGTGAATCCCACACTCAGTCAACTATTCTTGCTATTTCTTTAATTGATCATAAATCACTACAAAAATAAAAACTACCTTCCAAAAATAATGGTATCATAAGCCAGGCACTATTCCGCTATCACCTTTTGTGTTTGAATCTCCTAAGTAAAACTAGGATGCGAAGTCACCTGGAGGTTTACACTTGAAGAAAGAGAGTCAGGCTTGGAGGTGTTTGTTAGGGTTGTCATGGGTGATCTTATCTCAGTTAAGTTATAGTGCCTAAGGGTAATTAGCAAAAAAAAAAAAGGCATATACAATTTGGGAGTGAACTTGTTATAGTGAATACAGTACTATCAAAATTTCCCAGTGGCATTCACTTGAATTTGGTACCTAGGACCACTTAAATGGTATTGGTCAAAACACAAAGATGTCAGTCTCCTTCTAGCTAGTTGATCAAAAAGTTCAGACTCAAAAATGCTACTTACTGATGTCCCACAATACATAATTAACAAAAGAGGGGGGAAAAACCAACTTTTTTATAAGTGCCTAAAGAATGTTATTTAGCAGCATCAGACACAACAGAGGTAATTTTCTAACATCAAAGTATAAAAGCATAAATCCAGATAATTAGCAAATAACTACTAGCAGCCAATTTGTCTCATTTGTTAGTGAGATAGAAAATAACTGAAAACATATTATTCATTATTGAAGAAATAAGCTATCAATCACATATAAAGAAAATATTAATATCCACCTTTGAATAGTTAATGTACTCATTCTGAGATGTAGTTTTCATGTTGCAGTAGAAATGAAAGCTCTATTCTGTCTAAATCATATTGCCCTGTTCCTCTTTCTCTGCGACAAATGAAAACAACATATAAGGTATCAAGCCAAGGCCAGAGTACAAGCACTGTTCACAGAAGAGATACTAAGTAATTCATCCAACAGAGTAGATGGTCTTATTTGCAGTTGGCATCCTGTGTGTTAGTCGCTTAGTCGTGTCCCACTCTTTGCAAGCCCACCAGGCCCCTCTGTCCCTGGGATTCTCCAGGCAAGAACACTGGAGTGGGTTGCCATTTCCTTCTCCAAAATGAAGTATAGAAAGAAAGAAAGTGAAGTCGCTCAGTTGTGTCCGACTCTTTGCAACCCCATGGACTGTATGTAACCTACCAGGCTCCTCCATCCATGGAATTTTCCAGGCAAGAGTACTGCAGCTGGCATTAAACAACTCCAAATTTTATTTTAAATGAAAGGAGTAAAGGAGAGAAGGAAGAGGCAGAGGGACTGAGAGGCTGAGGGTACGAAGGAGAGAAAAAAGGAAGAGAGACAGGTCATTCTTAAATAAAGGCAACTGGGGTGTTTTGTTTAATCATAAATTTATACTCAACAATACAGACACAATTCTAAAAGCATCTTCTCTCCTGGAGAATAACCACATCTTCCTTAGTGGCCTTCTTCCATGTTGAATTTATAACTGTTTCCAGAAGTATATCAAACAGAAAGACTTGCAGTGTGTATATCTGGATAAATTGTAGAAACAGCTTCTCATAAACTTATTTATGGTCCATCAGTGACCAACTCATTCTCAACTCTTTGGAACACAAAGTCAAAAACAGAATTCTAGGGCTGGTCAACATGATATCACTTATATGGGGAATTTAAAAAATACAAATGAATCTTATGGTTACCAAACAAACTTATGGCTACCAAAGGGGAAAGGGAAAGGGGAGGGATAAATTAAGAATATAGGATTAAGGATTAACAGATACAAACTACTATACACAAAAGAGATAAGCAAAAATATATTAACAGTTCCCTGTGTTACAGCGCAGGGAACTATATTTAGTAGTTTTGTAATAACCTATGATGAAAAAGAATATATATATATATATTCAGATTCTTTTGGACCATTGGTTATTATATATATGTATCTGAATCACTTTGTTGTGCTAACAAATCTGAAACTAACACAATATTGTAAATCAACTACAAAGCTAAGAGAGAAAGCATGGTGCACTTTGTCGCTCAGTCACGTCTGACTCTTTGCGACCCTATGGCCTGGCTCCTCTGTCCATGGGATTCTCCAGGCAAGAATACTGGAGTGGGTTGCCTTGCCCTTCTCCAAGGAATCTTCTCAACCCAGAGATTGCACTCAGGTCTCCCACACTGCAGGTGAATTCATAACCATCTGAGCCACCAGGGAAGCCCAAGAATGCATATATGAAAGAAAAAAATATATTTATACAAATACGAAGTTCTGGATGATTTTATAGAGTTATCATAGCCCCGAAGTATTTTTTTGAAAAATTCTACATAAGAATTACAACATTAAATATTAACCAACTCATTTATAACCCCAAGGATTCTGCACGACTGTTACCAGAAGTGGGGTCTGGTTGCTTGCCGCTCAAAAGCCAATAAAATGGCCAGATTGGTGGAAAAGGGAAATTAGCTTTATTTTGTATGCTGGCAAATGGGGCAGGGGCAGTGAAGGCAGACACCTGTCCTCCTCACCCCCATGATCAGGATTTGTTTCATTTCCTTGAGGCCAATTCTTGGAATCATGGCAGCTTGATTCTTGGCTATAATCTGGTCATCCTGTAGTTAACTTCTTCACCTGAGGTTTCAGTATCTATGACAGCCTACAGGTATGGATTAGAATACTACCTATAGCCCTTGAGAAGGAACTAAAAATCCTTGACTGTGCTTAATGACTATATAGTCATTATATAGACTAATAATCTCCTTGGACCATTTTCCTTTGTTTCTGCCCTTTCCTATTTCTCTAATTAAACTTCTTTGGCTAAAGTGTTTCCTCAGACAAAAGGCAGACAGAGGACATGGGGAATAAGGACCCTAGCATAGGGTTCTGCTCCATTTCATGACCACTTATATTTAAAATAATATTAAGTACCCCGGAGAAGGGCATGGCAACCCACTCCAATATTCTTGCCTGGAGAATCCCAAGGACAGAGGAGCCTGGTGGGATACAGTCCATGGGATTACAGAGTCAGACACGGCTGAGTGACTAACACTTTGGCTTTTTTTCCCCACATTTATTTTATGATAATATTGTTGGTGATGGGCCAGCTGCTGCTGTTATGCACTTTATCTCATTTAATTCTTGAAAGGATCCAGTGAGGAAGACATGGTTTTTCCCCATTTCATGTGCTGAAACTGAGGCAGAGAGCTAAGTAAACTGTCTAAAGTGGAGCCTGTATTCACACAGGTAGCCTAGATCCAAAGCCTGTAATATTTTTTAACATATTTTCCCCACTTCATTTCCTATTATCTCATACTTTATGAAAACATAATATTCAACCAAAAATAACTACATTTCCTATACTGATTACTCATAATTTTGGCAACGTTCATGTTATTATACAGGAAGGAGCGAAAGGGTATGTTTCTCCTGTGAATTGAAAGAAGGCTTCAGTAGCATTTCGCCCTGAGCAGTATCCAAAGCATAGCAAAAACACCTGTCTAGGAAAGCACTTCATTTCCTAGGCTGTACTATAAATACCTGAAAGCCATTTAATAAAATAAAATAAACTGTTCCTCAAAATTGTCCTGACTTCAAAAGTCTAACTTCTTAGCTTCCCAGGGATGACCTCTTTTTCCTGGGCTCCTAGAAAAAAGAAATTCTGGCCAAACTTCTTTTTAAGTTCCTTTTATGTCCAAGGTGATGGAAAATCACTATGAGCTCACAGGGATAACCGATCGCCTTAGAAAATCGTATTGACAGAATTATAGAGCCCCAACAAGGACACGCATTTTTGTCCTGCTGTAATCTCTGCTCATTGGACCACATCTGTGGTACCCTGTTCAGTTTTGGCACTGCCATTTAAATAGGACATTAGAAATGTAGGACCAGGGGTAAGTAACAGAGAAGAAAATGCGTCCTTCAATAGCACTTTTCACTTCTAAAATACGAAATAGTTCATGGTTATTTATTATGTGTATACTATCCTTCTCAGTTGATGAAATGGGTGTTGGTCAAGCTAGGCTCCAGGTTTGAGGGGTGGAGAAGAAGGGAAGGAAAAGGAGGATATTTCCAGCAGAAGACATGACATTTTCAAAGGCCCACACTGAAGAGCCAGCTTGGCAGTCTGGGAACTGAAAGTTCCGTGCAGCTGGAGTGGAGACAGTGAAGGAGACTGGTAATAGAATAAACCAGCTGGGAAAGAGAGGGTCAGATCTCCAAAGCCCTTGTGAGTCAGGACAAGAAGGGGCTGAGCAGGGATCAGTGGGAGTGGGTGGAGAGGCGGAGGAGCAATGAGAAGGCACTGAAGCGTTTACAGAAGGGGCCGAGCGTCGGTGACTACAGTTTGGATAGAGAACTATAGTTGTATCAAGTGAAACTGTCAGTATTCAACTGTCCTGGATCCACACAGATGGCAATTCCCTCTGGTTCAATCTCATCAAAATCTCCCTAAGAGGAAGCAGGACTAGAGCCCAGGAAACAGTTAAACAGTGCAAATAAAAAAGATGAGGGAAAACCACACAGTGACTGAGGGGCTATGGTTACTGAAGCTGAGAAGCTGGGATGACAACATGTCAAGGCTATAATGGATGGGATCTTTGTGCAGGAATAATAATTAACTAGAGGACCTAAAATCTCAATTTAAGAGTTTGAAGGAATCTCAGGAAACATGACAACCAACTCTAACCTTCCAATCCCACCCTATTTTTACAATTAGAAAAATGATGTATTTTCACTCAAAAATTTATTATGAGTATATTCCAGACCTATGCTGACCACAATGAGTATAAAGATGCTTCAAGGAGCTTAAGACCTAGTATGTCTGCTTGTTGGCTACAAGCAGAACAGAAAAGCAAGCTCCTAAAATCTCATGGCCAGAGACAAATGAGGACCAGAACTTATATTTTCCCTGATTCCTAGAGACAAAGACGCTTTCCACCATACTCGATTGCTCAGGACTCCGAGGCTTCACCTGATATGGGCAGCTAGAGGTAGGTCTCAGCCTCACCATGCTGCTATTAAAGGAGCCAGAGGCGCAGCAGGGATAGAACAGAATTAAATGGCAAGCAGTTCTAACTGACCCCAGTCCTGTTCCCTCCCTTAACTCTCCTTACTGTGGTGGATTCTGTGCTCCAGGAGCTCAGGGCTTTTATGTCACTAAATCTGTTTCCCCAAGTATTGCTTGATCTATCACTACCCTACTCCGCCAATTTCTTCTTGGCCTCCCGCACGTCAAAAAACGTTCCACCTCCGTAACCCAAAGTAGTGGGAAAACTGCATGATTATACCATAACATTGTAAATGAAAATTCACTTTATCTGAATATCCAAATTACCCTTATAATTTTGTCTCTGCATGCCCTGAAATCAAACACTGGGATAAGGTGATAGCTAAGTTTAAGGCAGTCAGCAATTTTCTCGAAGAATAGCTCTAGACTGGGGAAAGTAAAAAAGAGGGGTCAAAGAATTTAAATTCTTTCATTGACTTATATACCTAAACCCAATTTATTTCTTTTCCCACTTCTTTTAACTCTATGATATTTCAAAGATAAATGGAATCAGCTAACTTTATGTCTAACGAAACTAGAAAGGAAATTTCAAAGCATTCTGTCTTCAAAAAAAATTATGCCTAAAACACATTCTACTTCTATCCTACATATATTTTGCAATAGAAGTATTAGTTCTAATCTCCTGTCTTTCTTCCTGAGCTTCCCCGGTGGCTCAGATGGTTAAGAATTTGCCTACAATGCAAGAGACCTGGGTTTGATCCCTGGGTTGGCAAGATACCCTGGAAGAGGGCATGGCAACCCACTCTAGTATTCTTCCCTGTTGAATCCCATGGACAGAGGAGCCTGGGGGGCTACAGTGCATGGGGTCAAAGAGTCAGACATGACTGAGCAATTGACACTTATTCTTCTTCCTAATGACCTGGAGTTTTTAGATTAATTTTTAGATAGGAATTGGAGCCTTTTACAAGATACAATCTTTATAAGTCGAGTAGCAGAATAAACAGGAGAACATGAAAAAAATGGTCACTGCTTTTCTCAGATGAATAAACTTTCCTCTTTGTTATTTCAATTTTCTTCAAATAGACAAGCAGTACATGAAGGCATGATTCCATTTTTTAAAAATTGAGCAGTTTTGCTGCTGTATCTGTGGGCCTGTGTCAGCCCCAGGAACTGTACCTGCTCAGATATCCAGGACTCAGGGTCGACTGATTCTCAATTTGAACAGAATTCTATTCTTCCAGAATATGAGGAATTATTAGGGACTGAACTGTCCACCTCAAATTCTTGTGTTTAAGTCCTAACCCCTACTTCTTCAGAATGTGACTAATTTAGAGAATCCTTAAGGAGATAATTAGGTAAAAGCGAGATCGCTAGCCTGAGACCTAATCCAGTATGATCAGCATCCTTGTAAGAAGAGTAGATGTGGAGAGAGACACAGAGGCAAAGAAGACCGTGTGAAGACAGCCATCCACAAGCCAAGGGGGCACATCTCAGAAGAAACCAGCCCTACTGATGCCTTGACCTCAGACTCTAGACTCTGGAACTATGAGAAGATAAACTTCTGCTGTTTAAGCCTCCTCATCTGGGGTGCTGAGTTGTGGTAGCCCAAGCGAATTAACAGAGGGGCAAACCAGAATCTACAGGAGGACATGTTTCATTTGAAAAAGCCTACTTCATATTATAATACAGTGGTTAACATTGGAAAATAATGGCAGAAAAACCTCTAAAGCCTGGCCAAATCCAGGTGGCAGGAAGCACTGTGTTAGTGAACGCTGAACGACAGATGGTCCGCTATTTACACTGATTTAAGATTTTTCAGCTTTATGATGGTGTAAAAGCAGTCCTCATTCAGTAGAAAGCATACTTTTTTGAATTTTGCTCTCTCTCTCTCTCTAGGCTAGCAGTAGACAGTACAGTACTCTCTGGTGATGCTGGCTTCCAATCAGCCATGTGATCACAACAGCAAACTGATATACTTACAACTACTCTGTGCCAGATAACCATCCTGTTTTTCACTTTCAGTACAGTCTTCAATACATTATATGAGATAGTCAGCACTTTATGATAACAGAGGCTTTGTGTTGGATGATTCAACTGTACACTACTCTAAGTGTTCTGAGCACATTTAGGGAGGGCTAGGCTAAGCTATGGTGTTCCACAGGTTAGGTGTATTAAATGCATTTTTACTTGTGAGATTTTCAATTTACAGTGGATTTATTGGGGCGTGAGCCCATTGTAGGATAGGGAAAATCTGTGCTAATGTGTAATATTTATTGAGCACTCATAGTTGGCTGGACGCAAAGAGAAGGGTCTTGTCTACATAACCTCTTTGAGTTTTCTCCACATTCCTGTGAGGTGGGGGCTATTATTATCTCCATCTTACAGGTGAGGAAACCGAGACAAAGAGGTTAAGTGACGTCTGTGTGATTCGGAGCCCGTCTTCCTCCAGATTTGCCCATGTTTTTGCTTCGCCAGCCCTGGGAGGTAAAGGTTGGAGAAGGGGTGGTTATCTGACCTATTATTGCTATCGGTTAAAAGATATTGGAACTTGCTATCTGATATCATGTTTTTGGTCCCACCTCCAGAGTGAAGCTATCAAATGTGTTGAGTGTGGTGAAGATGTTGCTAGTCAATAATAATAATCGCTTGTATTACAGAGCCCTTAGTGTGAGCCCTGATCTGAGCTTTGAACCTGTCTATGTGACCCTCACAGCATCCTAAGAGGTTGTGCCAGCATCTCCCCGCAGACCACCTATAAGTGATGGGCTCTGGCACTTGAACCCCTCACCACCAGCTGCCTGCCTCCCCCATAAGCCCAGCACTTGCCCGGTATCTGCATCTGTCATGGGGAAAGGAAAAAGGGTGGCTGATATTCAAATTTTAAAACAGAAGAAAATTTTTTCTTTTTCCCCTTATTACAAAAACATTTTATGATAATTGTAAAAAAAATGTTGAAACCAGAGCAAAAAGAAATAAATTATCCACAGCTCCAACCCCTAAAATACACTTAACAGTAAAAAAAAAACATGCAAAAGTCTTCTCTCATCATCCCATCTTCCAATTACTGTCCCATTCCCAAAAGAAATATTGTTTGTGTTATCGCTATCATCAGTTTTGTCATGAAAAGTCAAGAGCTAAATCTTGCTACCCTCAAATACAGCATTTTGACATATCATGACAGAATACACAATCAATGATTTCCATATACATAATATATAAAGAAACTCAGAACCAGGGAAATGTAACAAAGATGTAAAGATCATGTATCTCTCAGAACAATAACATAGCACATACTTGTTTTAAGAAATATGTAATAGCTGCTGGATTAATGAAATTGTAATTCAGGGTAAGAAATTAAAAATTAAGAAGATCAACTCATCAGCTTTGACACATGACTAGTTAAAAGTATCAAGGACAGCATGTGAAAGTGAAAGTGAAAGTGAGGTCAGTAATCCATGAATTAATTTTTGGAAATTTTTTTCTTTAAAGAACTGAAGTTGAAATCAAGCTATTTTCATGCAAAGAACAGTGCTAAATTAAAAGCAAACAGTCTAAACAGTGCATATCTGGATGTAAATACTAGCTCACCCTCCTTTTTTTTTACACTGATTTTCCCACAGGAAGGAACAGATTAGAGGGTGGATTACTTCAAGCACTATAAAGGTCTCTAGACTGACCCCACTCTTCGAGGGAACTCTTTCAGAGGAATAATGCTAAAAAGAACAGTGAAAGCCCAAGAAAACCCACAACTGAGCCCTTCAGAAGGCCCTCATTCACCAGTCCCCATTGACTGCCCTGGCCTCTCTGGGGGAATTCAAAATAATTCACTGCCCACCATAATACTGAATTCACCACAGAGAGGAAAAAAGGTGATGGAGCTGCTTTGCATCTGTTTAATTTTTTTACAGAAATGTTAAGGGGGTTAATCTTCTACAAGTCCAGTCATGTGCTCTCACAAAGAACCAAGAAAGGAGTCGCAAAGCCTGCCACGATTCAAAGGGAGGCTCATTGTGTCCTCTTTTCTGCACCACGTCTGACAAAGAGGCTGCCTGAGTTCTTCAGCTTCGGGCTCTGGCCTGAATTCTGAAGTCAGTGAAGCAACAATGATGTCATCGCTTCTGAAGACCACTGTTGGTTGAGATAATGAAGATCTCTTCATCCAAAGCATTATCATTTTCATGGCACACATTTCCTGTATTTCTTCAAATACAAATGTATCCTATGCGTTGGAAGGGGTGCCACATCTTCCTTTATCTTTTGCATTATTGAAAAGGAAGCATACTTCAATACGTTTCCTCCCACTGAAACATATCATTTTTAGGTTTAGCCAGAAGGTACTATTATACTAGAGTACATTTAAAAGGGCAAAAATGATTACATTTTTTTACTGAAGGATAGGTATATTATTCAATTAATATTCTTATCCTAAAAATCCAAAGTGTTAGGCAACATAGTCATTTTATAAGGAAGATCCACTTCTCACCCTTTTGGTTCTCAATATATGTATATAAATGGCTTGGAAGAGCATATCGAGTTACTCAAAGAGAATTAAAACAGTTTGAGAACAGTTTCCACACCGCCAATTTTTAAATAATGGACCCTATTGAAAATCCTTTGCAAACCTCTCTGGGAGAGAAAGGACAACACAAATAAATATGTACATATATAGAAAATTAAATTCAAGAAACTTTTAGACCTATTGATGCCCTTACAGATTAAGATAGTCTACAGAGTACAATTTCTTTAGAAAAAAATTCTGTTCAGATCTTTCTGGAAGTATCTGGAGAACAATGACCTTTTTAAGAGACTGAATATTTTCTCAAAGTACTTTCTACCTCCCCTCTCTGAGATGTGTTAACGATAGGCTCTATTTCAATCACATACAATGCCAGTTATGAAAAAGTTGACCTCCCTTAAATTATTATACATAAGAAACTTGAAGTTTTTAATCTTTAAAATTAAAGTAAAATTTTAATCTTTCTTATCAATAGTCTGTTGGATGAGATTAGATGAAAATAAGAGGTAATATATGAATTAAAACAGCCAAACCATGTGTGCTAGAGGTTGAAGTTAATTATCTCATTTCATTGAGTCTCATATATGAGACAGATTCTACAAAACTAAAGGCAGACATTTATTCTCTTCCCAAAAAGATGGTCTAGTGGTTACCAGCTAAAGCCTGATATAAAGACACATTTCAACATCTTAAAAAAAAGACACATGTGGGCTACCATATCTAAGGACAAACAAGAAAGTAGAGTAGGGGAAAATGTATGTTTATGGAATTCAGAGTTCAGTACAGTTCAAAGTAAACAGTGTATAGTGGGAAACGGGTGTCACTAATGAACAGTAAGAGAGAAAAAATAGGTAAATAGATTCCAGGTGCTGCCTGAGGACAATGCTAAAATGATTATAGTCTATCCAATAAGGAATGGGGAAAGAAAATTACCTAAAAATCACAAGTTTTAGACTACATAGTGATATTATAAGTATTCCAGTTCACAAAGGTTACTAAATTTTCCATCAAAAGCAGCAATCTCCAAAGCAGGATACCAGTGTACTTACATTACAGAGATATGTAAAAATATGTACTGGAATATGGAGAAAAAATAGAACTTCTATCAAAGTTATCTCTGTTATATTCTTTTTAATTTCTATCTCTGAGAATGTCATATATGTTACACATATTCTGTAATATATAAACTATAGTCATACATTTGTGTCTATGCAAACACACACACAAACATGGTGTAGGTACATGATCCACAAAGTTTGGTAACATCTCAAAAACTAGAGTGACCTGGGTTTAGAATTGGAGAACAATCAGGGGACTGCTGCAGTATTCAAAACAGAAAACTATTAGGTTCTGAACAAAAGTAGAAAATTGGAGACTGAAGGGGCTATCTTAAGAGCTTTCTGGGTAGATAACTTGCAGGTCTTGCTTGCCAACTAGATAAAGGATATAGAAATCAAAAGGATTAACTGGGTGGATACCAGTACCATTCACTAAGACTAAAATCTAATATGAGAATCAAGGAGCAGTTTAGGAACTGGTTGATGGTTAGAGACAAGTTCAATGTTGGCCGTGTTGAGTTAAAGGTCTTTGTGGGAAACCTAAGTGCAGGTGGCTTAAAAGTTGTTGAATATACAGTCTTGCAGTTTAAGAGGAATGTAGATGATATACACGACCATGTAATTCTCCCAAAGATCGCCAATGGTACAAGACATGAGAAAAGAAGAGGGTGACTTGTGTGAAAAGGATGGGAAGGAGGAAAATTATAAAGGAAGGAGGCTAAGAAAGAAATCCAAGGACGACTCCAGTCATGAAACCCAATGAGGGGGGGCGGGGTGCGTGTAAGGTCACAGAGAGGTAAGGGGAGTAAAAGTCAAAACAGAGCGGCATAGTTCATCATTAAGAAGTTGTGCTATTTATTTTGAAAATAAATGAAATACAGGAGCTGAAAAACAGATCCCAATAAATTAAGGTAATAACTCGTATTATAAGATGGTATATGGCAAAAGGTAGAAATGAACTTTTAAGAATTATGAAATTTCAGGGGGGAAAAAAAACAAAAGAAATTTCAGGGGAAAAAAAAAATAACACTTTCATTAAAAAAATGACCCTCAAGCTGGATAATAAACACTAAATAGAGGTGAAAAGAATATATTCCAAAAAAGAGTAATAAAAAACAAGGGACACAATAAGGAAGCTTATTTAACATTAGATATCTCTTCCATAGTTACATCTAGCCAGGCACAAAAATCTCTTTTTACTTCTAATAAAGATGAACATGTAAAATTACTTTGGAAGCACACTGAGTTGGAATGTGTTGTTGTTGTTCAGTCGCTAAGCCAAGTCCAACTATTTGTGACCCTATGGATTGCAGCATGCCAGGTCTCCCTGTCTTTCATGGTCTCCTGGAGTTTGCTCAAATTCATGTCTGTTGAGTCGGTGATGCTATCTAACTATCTCATCCTCTGCTATCCCCTTCTCCTTTTGTGTTCAATCTTTCCCAGCATCAGGATCTTTCCCAATGAGTCAGACTGTTTACAATTATTCCACGATTAAAATTTAAAAATTTTTTTCTGTATAATAATTTAAAAACTAAGCAATGCATGTAACAGAGAACCCTTATTTCTGCCCCATCCCTGAACACTCTGCTCAGAGATTCAGTAGGGGGTCAGGGATAGCATAAGACATTCTGTTGGGCATGTTAGTTAAAATTTTTTAATGTTAAATATGCAATGATTATGATTATAGATAGTCTCACCTGAAAGTGGCCCTAAAAAAATGTTTTGCTCTGCTTCTTAAAATGCATTCAAGCCAATCCAGTCCTCCTTTCCCATACTGGAGTAAACATATTGGATGCCCTCATTATACAGATTTCTCCAGTAACCACCAAGCTGCCTCCACCCTGTCACTTCTCTATTCTATACTCCATGTGGATGGAAGATACATCTAAAATACATATCACTTCTGCAAGTATACTGGGGGTTTGCTGTTGCTGTTTTAATTTGTAAAATACGGTCTCAGCACTCTGGCAATCACTGGCCTTTCTTGAAACAAATATGAGAAAATGATACAAGCTACTGTTTTGGCAGTGGTAAGAAAGGACAGGGAAAGAAGTGAGAGAGATTATGAGTTGACTGCCCATGCTGGGTAGGGCAGTACATAACCAACAGCATCTTGCATTGGCTGAAATTTACATCTTTTGGATGAAGAAGTGGAATCTGGAGTTGTCCAAAGTACGTAAGGTCACAGAGCTAATCAGCAGCAGACCTACTGTCTGAACCCAAGTTTGGCAGGCTCCAAAATCCATACCAGAAAGATTCATGGACATTCAGTTAAGGTGATACTAGAGGCCATGAAAAAGAGTATCTTTTCTGAAACTACATATGATGAAACTGAATATAAGGAAAAGAAAAGAGACTTAAAATTACTGAGCAGAGACAGGAAGGCTACAGTGAGTGTGACAGAAGCCAAGAGAACAGAAAACTTAAAGAAACGATATGCTACCAAACATCGTAAGAGGCCCAAGAGAGTAAGAACTAAGAAAAAAGAATCTGTTGAAATGTTTAAAAGTCCTTGAGTGTCTGGAGAAAACTACTTATGTAAAGTGCTGAGGATGAGAGCCAAGCTGAGGGGGAGTTGGATAAGAGGACACAAACAGATGGAGAAACATACCGTGTTCATGGATTGGAAGAATTAATATTGTCAAAATGGCTATTCTACCCAAAGCAGTCTATAGATTCAATGCAATCCCTATCAAGCTACCAACGGTATTTTTCACAGAACTAGACCAAAGAATTTCACAATTTGTATGGAAATACAAAAAACCTCGAATAGCCAAAGTAATCTTGAGAAAGAAGAATGGAAATGGAGGAATCAACCTGCCTGACTTCAGACTCTACTACAAAGCCACAGTCATCAAGACAGTATGGTACTGGCACAAAGACAGAAATATAGATCAATGGAACAGAATAGAAAGCCCAGAGATAAATCCACGAACCTATGGACACCTTATCTTTGACAAAGGAGGCAAGGATATACAATGGAAAAAAGACAACCTCTTTAACAAGTGGTGCTGGGAAAACTGGTCAACCACTTGTAAAAGAATGAAACTAGAACACTTTCTAACACCATACACAAAAATAAACTCAAAATGGACTAAAGATCTAAATGTAAGACCAGAAACTATAAAACTCCTAGAGGAGAACATAGGCAAAACACTCTCCGACATAAATCAAAGCAAGATCCTCTATGACCCACCTCCCAGAATATTGGAAATAAAAGCAAAACTAAACAAATGGGACCTAATGAAACTTAAAAGCTTTTGCACTACAAAGGAAACTATAAGTAAGGTGAAAAGACAGCCCTCAGATTGGGAGAAAATAATAGCAAATGAAGAAACAGACAAAGGATTAATCTCAAAAATATACAAGAAACTCCTGAAGCTCAATTCCAGAAAAATAAATGACCCAATCAAAAAATGGGCCAAAGAACTAAACAGACATTTCTCCAAAGAAGACATACAGATGGCTAACAAACACATGAAAAGATGCTCAACATCACTCATTATTAGAGAAATGCAAATCAAAACCACAATGAGGTACCATTACACGCCAGCCAGGATGGCTGCTATCCAAAAGTCTACAAGCAATAAATGCTGGAGAGGGTGTGGAGAAAAGGGAACCCTCTTACACTGTTGGTGGGAATGCAAACTAGTACAGCCACTATGGAAAACAGTGTGGAGATTTCTTAAAAAACTGGACATAGAACTGCCATATGACCCAGCAATCCCACTTCTGGGCATACACACTGAGGAAACCAGATCTGAAAGAGACACGTGCACCCCAATGTTCATCGCAGCACTGTTTATAATAGCCAGGACATGGAAGCAACCTAGATGCCCATCAGCAGATGAATGGATAAGGAAGCTGTGGTACATATACACCATGGAATATTACTCAGCCATTAAAAAGAATTCATTTGAACCAGTCCTAATGAGATGGATGAAGCTGGAGCCCATTATACAGAGTGAAGTAAGCCAGAAAGATAAAGAACATTACAGCATACTGACACATGTATATGGAATTTAGAAAGGTGATAACGATAACCCTATATGCAGAACAGAAAAAGAGACACAGAAATACAGAACAGACTTTTGAACTTTGTGGGAGAATGTGAGGGTGGGATATTTCAAAAGAACAGCATGTATACTATCTATGGTGAAACAGATCACCAGCCCAGGTGGAATGCACGAGACAAGTGCTCCGGCCTGGTGCACTGGGAAGACCCAGAGGAATCGGGTGGAGAGGGAGGTGGGAGGGGGGATCGGGATTGGGAATACATGTAAATCCATGGCTGATTCATATCAATGTATGACAAAACCCACTGGAAAAAAAAAAAATTAAAAAAAAAAAAAAAAAAGAAGGGAGTAAAAGAAGATACATTCTTCACAGAAATTTGGCAACAATGAAAAAAATATCTACAAAGGGGCAAAAGGGCCCAAATTTCAGCCAAGTATGTATGAAGACAAAGGAGACCTACAGCATCCAACTGTACACTTCACTTAAGACCCATGAGCATTTTTATGAAAGTTCCGAGATGAAAAATGCCTTTAGAGTAAGAAGAAATGAAATGCGTGGCACATGCCAGAGTGACCAAGTAAGCAAACTCTACATAATAAATCTGGGGGACCCCATAGTCTCTTCTGTGCTCTGCACTCCATTTCTGATTCCTTTGCAGTGACCACCGTTGGACACTCAGACCATCAACAGGGGACTTCATCATAAAGTCTGGGTTTGATAAGGTGAGGTGGTAAGTGCTCCTTCTGGATCATCTTCCTTGGAATTTTCTCCTATGAACTACAGAGAAACTTTGATGCTTTTTGTCTGTTTCACAGGTTGTCCTACATAGAATTTCATTTTTGATCTTCCTGACAAATGTTGGAAAGTTCCTTTTGTTCAATTCAAAAAGTACCTGCAAAACCTGCACTTTGGCATCAAATTAAGATTTAATATTTAATAACTTAAATAATTTAAATTTAAGACTTAAATTGAATAATTTTCCTTGGGCAAAGTACTGAACATTTCTGAATATTAGAATCAATCACTTATTCATTCAATCAATATTTATTGAAGACCTGTCCTGTGCCAGACTTTGAACAAGCAATGTTGGGCAAACAAGAAAAATCAGAGTAATCCTACCTATGCCATGTCACATAATTCTCTGGAGAATCAGATGAAATACAGCAAATAAAAGAATTTTGAAAACTGTCAAGAAGATATATACCACTGTAACTCCTTGGCTTGTGTTGTGCCAAGAGCAATTAGTCACGTACGACTCTTTACATTCAAATTAATTAAAACAAAAAATTCAGTTTTTTCAGTCACAACAGTCACATCTCAATTGCTACATACGCCTAGGGGTTACCATATTGGATAGCACTGCGGTAGAACATTGTCATCATCCAGAAAATTCTATAGGAGAGCAATGTCCTAGAAGCTGAAAGAAGAACACAAGAGTATTTGCATGACACCAAAGGGAGAAAAACAAAAGTGATGCTGTGATATAACAAGGTACATGCTTAAAGAAAAAGAGCTGGTGATTCTTAGAATATCATGAAACTATTGCAAAGGAAAAATGTAGTCATGATAAAAGAGTAGTAAGAGATGACTTTCACTGAGTGCTTAGTGAGTGCCAGGAACCAAAACCAAGTGCTTTACAGATTAATCCAAAGACAATCCTTTGAAGTAAGTACTACTATTTTCTCTGCCTTATCAATGGATAAAGGAAACTTGAGTCACTAATGGGTTAAGTAACTTGATATAGGTCACAAAGTCACTTACTGGGAAGCCTCTGGGCTAAAACTATACTAAAGAGAAAACATGTTTGCCAATCAATAGCAGCTAAGACACTGAATCAATCTGGTTGAATTAGTTATTATATAAAAAACAAACAAACCAAAAAAAAAAATCCTTGAGGTAACATGATTTATATATGTGTGTTTTCTACTTTTAGTTATTAATAATAATG
Organism: Dama dama; assembly: GCF_033118175.1. NCBI lineage: Eukaryota > Metazoa > Chordata > Mammalia > Artiodactyla > Cervidae > Dama > Dama dama. The sequence continues at coordinate 28,608,647 of NC_083686.1, read as the reverse complement.
TCATCATCACATTATCACTATTATGTCTCTACCTAAACTTCTGTTTTGGTTCCTTAGGATTGTCTTCCTTTCTTCCCGGTCATCACTTTCAGGCATCCTTCATTATCAGCCTGAAGTCCCGCAAGCACTTCAGCCTTCACTGGTATCTCTAAAGTCACTGAACATGTTCCCTAGATCAATTATTAAAAAGCTAATTTTGTAACTGATTAGTTTAATTGCATTTTTAAAAATCAATCTTGGTGTGCATCTTTATCAGTCTTGGAAGTATGGGTTTCCCTGGTGGCTCAGATGGTAAATAATCTGCCTGCAATGCAGGAGACCCAGGTTTGATCCCTGGGTGGAAATGATCCCCTGGAGAAAGGAATGGCCACCCACTCCAGTATTCTTGCCTGGAGAATTCCATGGACAAAGAAGCCTGGCAGGGGGTCATGGGGTCACAAAGAATTGGACAGGACTGAGCAACTAACACTTACTTATTTACGGAAGTATATTATACTCTATGGGAAAGCATATGTTAAGTACCCTATAAATAAATAAAAATAATATATTTTGTATCATCAAAACTACATGTTTCCCTAAAACTCACCATTAACCATTATACATTGTATGTCTGCATAATCTGTGAAGGCATAAGCTGTAGACACATATTCTATCTCTGATAAATATTTTAGTTTTCTAATGAACTAGCTGAAAAATGTGAGCTTCCCCCTCTTCTCTGTGAGATAGGAAATAGTCAAGATTGTTTAAAAGATACATGTTAGTACCCTTGTATCCAAAAAAAAAAAGTCACTGCTTCGATTTTCAGATTTCTTTAGTGTTCTAAAGACCCAGTTTGAAGATCTAATTTTAAAACTGGCTCAAGAGATCATATTCAAATGCTTGAGTCTGTTTTTACAGGATATCCTTGGCTAACTTTACTCTAAGAAATTTAACACAGTTGGACTGTATTCCTTTGGCTATGAAATACCTTTCACAGGAATGGCCATTAAGGTGGGGTTAAAGTATGTGTGCAAAGGGGTGGAACAGAGAATGTGTGTGATCCCATCTTAATGCAACATGTTCTTATATCAAAATATGTTTTCTAAAATAACCACTTATATTTTGTCTTTATTCATAGAAATATAAGGGCTATTCTCAGCGGATTAAATACTGACCACTTACAGTTTCCCCCTCCCATTAGTTTTTCTGCTGTCTATCACATTTAAGTTGTTCTTTTTAAGCTATAGTTACTGGAGCTGGGGACCGAAGGTAAGGGACTGCCTTCACGACTGTTCTTATTAATTTTTCCTTTGTTATTGCCAAGAACTGAAGAAGACTAAAACAGATGACCTCCCTATTTGTACTGAAGGATGGTTGGACATGGTACCTCTGTCACTTTCAACACCATTATTCTATCTCTGGACCAAAAGTTAGAAAAGTCTGCAAAAGTAAGTAACTGGGCTTCTGAGGACTATATTTATGCTACTGTTCTCTGATTTGCATAAAAGTCACTTCTTATTTTAATCATATCATAAACAAAACATCAGGATTCTATATTCACAAGGAGAATAAATTTGATATCTTCTTTTAATCACAAGTACTATAGAAGTCAAGATAAAATTCCATATTTTCAGATATTAGTTAGAAAAAGAAAATAACTTTCAAGTAAGAGTAAGATTCCAAATTTATATATATAGACACTGGAAAACTGAAAATTCCAAGGTTCTCCTGATGACTCAGGATGTCAAAACTGTATCTGTGATTCATTTTAGATTACAAGTCATGAGGTAAGGTATGCTTGGGTTATAAACATAACATTTATTTTTTCTGACATCAATTCTATTTTAATCCTGTTTTTTGTTTTTGCTTGTTTTTTATTTTTTTTTTGCTATTTTGTACTTAACATCTAATTATTCTTCATCCCAAATTACATGTATATAGTCAGAGGGGACAGGGTTCTAACAAAAGTCCTTTCAACAACCCTTTGATATATATGGTTTTTGCAACTACAACAATGTGAATCCCAGAAGTAATCTATGACATGGCAATGATATTTAAAAAATATAATTATTTTTTCTCTGCCTTCATGCATAGATGACTTGCTAATGACCCCCAAACTCTAGCTGGAAGACTGGAAAGGGAAAGGAAAGTGGCTGTTAGATACCAAGAATATAAAGAGACTTGATATTCAACTTCTGTAGTTAAATAAGGTTTTTCAAAATAAAGAGATCTGTAGGTTAAGAAAGAATTAATTTTCTAAATCTTCATAGCTCTCACGTAACATATCAATGCTAGGCCTGGAAACCAGAACACAGAGGTTGTTGTTGGGTTTTTTGGTTTTTTTTTTTTAATGTTTTCCTCCTATAAGAGAAAGTCCTGGTTATCGTTAGTCTTAATCATGAGGCTAGAGTAGTGAGGAAAAAGCATTTAATTAGAGGAATAAAAAGGCAAGCTTGGCCCTTTTGATTCTGGACTGCTTATGGAGAAGACACAGTGATTCTGATTCCTTCCCAGTTCCCTTCAAGGCAAAATCTCAAAAGAAGGGGCACAGCGCTAAAACACAGATCACTGAGGACCTCCAAGGGCCAAAGCCTGCTCTCCCGCTCTATTCTGGGGACACCGGAAGGAGAACACTTAACTTCCGGGCACACAGACCCCCATTGCAGCCAAGGAAGCCATGACAGCCTTGGTCCCCATGCTGTAAGAATGGCATCCCCAACTGGATGGGCACGAGTTTGAGCAAGCCCTGGGAGTTGGTGATGGCACGGAAGCCTGGCGTGCCGTAGTCCGTGGGTTGCAAAAAGTCAAACACAACTGAGCGACTGAACTGAACTGAAAAATAGCACCATCTGAGCTTCCTGGGGAGCCTGTCATAAAGGACTGCTGAACCACCATGATGTGGTCCCACACAGAAGCTGTGGGCTGATCACACGGGCTGGGGAAACAGTCCTAGCCGGAGCTGAGGGTGGTCGGCTGCATCCCTGGGAGCAGATGGAGTCCGGTTGAGAAAGCCCAGCACTGAATGCAAGGAGGTCTCACAGTGGCCAGGCAGACCAGGAATATCAGTCCAGTGAGGCCCACTCAGCCAGCCAAAGAAGCCCACAGACCAGTTAACATATAAAACTTCTGTGCAAAATCAAAACGGGATGCACTCCACATTTGGAATATCTTTTCTTTTTCTTTTCCCTCCAATATGTGCTACAAAGTCACCATTCTATTAATAAAAGGAAGGCCCAATTTCATAACCCCTACTACTTAAACTCTTGGCTTCCCAGTTCCTTAAGTTCTATTCAGAATACAAAACTTGAATTTAATTCAGATTATTTGAGTTACTTTATCAAACTTGTCATAAGGTCACAAGAGGAAGAAGCAGAGCGGACTGAGGTGCTACTAGATGCTATGAGTTGACCTGACCTCTGAGTCTCATTATAACTGGGCCTTATAACCAGGAAAGACGAAAAGTCCACAAAAGTTGGGACTTTACTCAAGAATAAAAATCTGGGTGATTAATATAATAATGATTTTGTTCAACATCAAAGCTTATAGATCTCAAATCTATAAAAACAATTCCTATGTATATCATGAAAGTTCATTAATAATTTGTAGAAGTCTGAAATAACAGAATGTTAGAATATGTCTTCCATAAATTTAAGTGGAAGAGAACTAGGGAGTGACAGTGTTTTAAAAATGCCCAGGGGAACTCAAATGATAGCAACCCCTATAACAACTACAAATACTTCCTCTGACTTTTCAAATGTTGGATCATCACAGATAAGAGAAAGGTGTTGAAGAGACAAAATCAACGTATCTAACCTGATTAAATTAATTATACCCCCTTTAAACATAAATAGGAAGTTGCGTCTACTACACCTAGCGCTGATTTCCTCTGGACTTCCTACTGGATTCAAAAGCCAACTCCAGCATCACAGAATGAGAGGGGGCAATGTTTATTTGCATAAAGTTCATATATTGATTTTATCTGCATATGTCATCCAAAACTGGGAACGGAGATATTTGAAAGCTGTCCTGATATCTTAATTTCTTGTTACCTAAAGGCTGTTCAATGACATTTTACCAGTACAGAGCACAGGACATAAAAAGAGTCTGCTTTTATCACTCATTTGTCTCACCAAAAGGGGTTTAAACATTGCTTTTCTCCCTTGAGTATGCGAGGTAAGACCTGATAAAACTAAAAATGTGAAAACAAAACCTGCCAACATGCTGAAGCAGATGATTGAATTTAGAATGTAAAAAGGTTTAGTCCCACACAGACTTTTTTCTTAACATTCAAAAACCACACAGAGATCTATAAATCACACTTAAGAGATATAAGCCTTGAGTATTGGCTTATACTCAGGTAGCATCTAAAAAGCACTTAAAGACTATCCTTTGGACAAGAATATACACAAAATCTTAGGATGCTTGATATTATTAATCAGAGCTCTGAAATAATGAACAAATAGCACAAAATCAAAAGAACAAGTTAATGTGGAACAGCATATAAGTGGTTACAATAGTTGTGAAAGATGAGAAGAAAACCAGACCAAAAAAAAAAAAAAAAAAAAACAATAATTTGAATTAATGCCTCATCAAAAATTTTGATAGTAATCCAGCAACTTTGAATTCTCAATACCAGTTGTGTACTTCCATATTCAGTACCTTATTAGAAAAAATATGGACTTATATTTTGTGCACTTTAAGCCTGGTCTATATAAACACTCCTTTCATTGTACCTATTCATGAAGAGATAGAATAGGCCCAGTAAGACATGTTAATAAGGGAAATAAAGTATTAGCTTTCATGTTTCACATCTGAAAGCTCCTTTAATCTTCACTCTGCTTCCTGATTACTTTATATAATAATTCAATCTTCAGTTGCCTCCTTTTGTCAATAATTATTATAAATACCTAGGTTATGAAAACATTAAAAAAATCAACCTAAAAAGGAATCCCATAAACATCATTAGTATTTCTATGTGAAGCCAATGGGAGTAGCTTTGACAAATAGCTGATCCTTAAATTATATTACAGACTAAACTATGCAGCTGTGAAAATTTTATCATTTAACATCTACCTAAAAGAATATTTGCTATTGACAGAACTTAATGATTTAGTAATATTACCTTTCTTGCTTCATTCATAAGAAAACATCTGCAAAAATTAAATTCTCTTGTTTGATTTTTTTTTTTTTTTTTGGATGGGTTACAATGCGCACCAAAGTTTCTCTTTGATTAGGGCATAGGTCATGAGAACTTCCAAATACAAAGGATTACAGCACCTACTGATGTGTCTACAGATTAAGGAAGGACTCTGTGCCTAGGAAGTTCCTAGTGTCACTAAAATAAGGAATAGTCTTCCCATTATTCTAGTTCTTGTTTCATAGTTCCATTCCCTGGCAACCAGGAGCAACTCCCAAATCATTTCTGACTTGCGCATGTTTCCCACCTGGGACAAAGACACTCCTTCACAGCACCATGACAACCACACCAGCAACGCAAGCACTTGGGTTCATGCAGGAAAATGAAAATCCTGAAAGGAAGCTAGGAGATAAAGGCTTACTATTCCTTGTTTCCCACTGGTAGGAAGTAATTACAAAAATTACTTTAACACAAAGCTTCTGGTGAATGAATAGTTTGTAATTTGAGGGGAGAAGCCTAAGGGCCTAGAGATTAAGAAAAAAATTATGAGAAGCTGAATGATGTCATACAAGTACAGTCTACCCCACCCCCCAGAAAAATAGACTACCTAAAACAAACTACTTATTGATGACAATGTAGACATTCTTAAGAGATGATCAGACATGCATTTTCCTTTTTATCTGAGTTTAGGTTGATGACTAATTTAAACAGTGATGGTGAATTTTATGACCCTTTAATAGTTTATTAGCCATGTTTTTACCAAGTAAAATTCAAATCAGTAATATATAAAACAATTTTGTCCAAACTAAAGAGGCCAAAAATGGATGTAATTTCCATACTCCCAAAGCAGAAATCAGAAAAAGAAGTAAATTCAACTCTTCCCCCATGATGAAGGAGACAAGTTTCTTTATCATAAGCACGCCAAGTTTATATTTGTCGTTTAATGAAAAGAATAGTATTCTTTGCCAGAGCCTGGGTGTGGTATGTGTTGTGAATGCCTGCCAGTTCTGTACTGGAAGATATTATTTATATTGCCAAATACAAAACTGTTTTAGGTCTTATCCTCAAAAGAATAATTCTAGAACAGAGCACTGTATTTGTGACTTTATAAGTTCAAGTTCAGTATATTTTTAAACAGATATTTATATTTTTCCACATTTCAAAAACAATATAACCTCTTTAAGGGTCAAGGAAAGAAAATCTGTGCAATATATGGGAATGACTGAGGATTTGCTGATGTTGTTGTTGAATTGTACTATATAATCTATCATCTCAACAGGTTCAAAGCTGTGACTTTTAATGGAAACCTAGGTAAATATTTTTAAAGATTCGGAATCAAAATAGATGTTTGCTTTCAGTCAAGTGGAATACCTTAAGGCTCTTGAGTATGGTAGAACCATATTTTTTTTTCTTTGTTTGTTTGTTTTGTTTTTAAGGACATAATCTTCTTTCCTATAGTGATAGGTAGCAAAGATCTTTCATGGATTCCCAAAGTTGCGCGATGTTCATTTTCTGATTCACACTGATATGGAGTTAGGAATGAGAAAGTAAAAGGCAAGCAGAGACACTCTAAGCAACCGTGAGCCAATATCTGCTACCTGACTCCCAAGATCACTTCTACCCACCCCTACTGCAACAGGTACGTAACAACAGTCATGCATTGACTTTGGGACATGATTTTGAAAATATACTATGCATTTTTTTAGAGCACTTACTGTCCCAATGGATCTTCAAAGTTAATATATCCAAAATTATTCTCATTTGCCATTCTTCATCAAGGCTACTCCTGAATTCTGGAAAAAGAATTCTCTAGTCTTTCAAATTAGGATTCTGAGTCATCCATGATCACTCTTCCTCTCTCTTTACCCCAACAACTACTCTATCAAATAACCCCATATATTTTACTTCAACCTCAACCCAGTTCAGCTCCTTCTCTCCAACTCACTGCTACTCACCCAGTTCATGTCATAATTGGTTTTAACTTAGAACACTTGCAACAAACTACAGACCTCAAATGAATGGCAGTTTTGAACTGCTAAACTGACAAAGCAAGAAATGTAGCCAGGCAATGTGTGATGACTAGCAAAGTAACAGCAGAGTATTTATTTACAAGGGCCCCACTGATGAAGGGATAGAAGTGCCTTGCTTATGATCACAACTCCTCCTGATGAGTGTTTATATTAACCTATTAGAGAAATTTATGAAGACCATGGCCCTCAAATACATTTCTTTCTGAGGAAACCTTACCTCATGTATTTTATTCCTCTTCCTATAACTCATTGAAGATACAAGGTGGCAAGATACACCTTGTAGCTCCTAAAATAACATCCTATATTGACCCCAAAAATTACTATTTTATATCATACTATAGTTTTCATTTATAAACCAATATACCTTTAACTCTGGAACCTGTTTAATTTTACATTTCAGAATGATGGAATGAATTATAAAAATATATTCTTGATTTTCACTTGGAAAGTATTTAGTCCATGAAAAATCTTGGCTCTCAGTCCTGAAACCAAGAAATTAAAAGAATAATTTAAATATTATAGTATGGTATTTCAGGTTCTAAATTTGAATCTCTATTTACCCTAGGAAGATATTTACACTTTTAAAATATATCATTACAATTTAAGACTCTCCAAGGCGGTAAATTGATAGCACCAGCGACTCAGTTCAATCGGAACTGCATAAATAAGAAAATAAAAATTATGAAGTTCATGCTAAGGTTTATCATGGAATATTCTAACAGAACTGAATGGCTCTATTTTGGTTCCAGTTTTAAGGTAACTGGGAGTTAACAAAGGTACCCCTTTTGCTTTGACCCATGACTGCTGAAAACCTTTCCAAAATATATTACACCAGGTTGTGGCCTACTTTTTACCATAAAGTAATCCTCTATTTGCAATTGGAAAACTGTTTTCAGAGTCTGTCTTCTTAAAAATTCCTCATATAATTTCAGTATACTGATACTGATGCTACTGGAATTTACATTTTTAATGGTCTCCTAAAATAATGTCCCAAATTAATTATATCCAATTCTTTTAAATGTATATACCTTGACACCTAAATTATTTTGTCTCATTTAACATCTAAAAATACAATAGGTATTAAATGTAATATTTCTTACAATTTTATTATTTCAAGAAAAAAACAATCTCTCTTCTCCTATAGATATCAGACTATTGGAAAGCACCAGAGGCTGCTATTTACAGAAATAGATATCTTCAGAGACTGCAGTGGAGGAGCAGGGTACAGTTTGGTGAAACTACAGTATGATAGATGGAGCAGAGGAGGACAGTCACAGAGACTAATCTGGTTTCCAGTCCTCCAAGACCATTCTACAGTCTGTGGGGCTTTTCTAAAAGATGTTGTTGCTTCAAAAAGATATTAGATACTTTTAACATACAACAATCAGGATTATAGAAAAAGCACTGTATCCTACTGTCTATCCTTTGATATAACCATCTTTTGATTTAGATGAACATTTCTAAAGCATGAAGATATTTATAAATGAGAATTAATGGCAATGCATTCACAACACGTGAGAAAGCAATGTCTAACTATTCAACTTTAATAAAACTCCTATCATGTCAATTTTTGCACAAAATAATTAATATCAATAATTAATAATAATTACCACAGCTAACATTGATTCAGGACCCATTATTGCTGAGGGTTACACTCAGCAATCTGTGTGAATTATTTCTAATACTTATTACAACTGTGTGATATATATTTTTGATCTCTATTCACAGATAAAGAAACTGAGGCTCCAAAATGTTAACTACTAATCTAACAACTTATGTTGTAGAGCTATTACTTACATTATTATTATTACTGACATTATTATCATTATTATGTCTCTCTAGCTGCAGAGTGTATTTCCTTCCTATTATACCACAGTGACCCCCTGGGATAGACACACATTTCATAGCACTACATTTGTTAATATAGACCTATTGTTTCAAATCAGAAATCTCTCAAAAAATTTTCAGGCCATGTTAATTTTAAATGCATTTTAAATGGTACTATTTCAATTAATGCCACATATAAAAGGGAGATGGTGGCATCTGAACCTCAGACTAATAACTAGGCAACAGCTCTCAGAAGACATCATTAATCTAGAAGACAGATGGCTGCTAAATTAAGATTATCTGTATCCCTGACATTTCCCTAGGGCAAATTTCCATTGCCTTTAATTTAGAAAGTTGGCCTTACAAAAGAAAATACAGTTGACCCTTGAACAACAGGGGTTTGAACTGCCTGGGTCCACTTCTAAGTGGATTTTTTTCTACAGTAAATACTACCGTATTGCATGATCCGCTGATTCCTAGTTGGTTGAATCCAGAGTTGGTTGAATCTGAGGATGGGGAACCTCAGATACAGAGGACCCACATGTAAGGGATGAGGCTATAAATCATACGTGGATTTTCAAGGGCAAGAGGGTTGACACTCCAGCCCCAGTGCTGTTCAAGGGTCAATTGTATAGGCTTTTTGAGATTTGGTTAAAAAACAGATTCCCATTATTCCTTTATTTTCCATAAAGGGAATTTCAATACCAAACTTATAAAAACATCTCTTTAATACCAAGTTACTTTACAATCTCATTAAAAAAAATAAACAGAAAACCTCAACAGGCAATAATTCACTTGACTTTAGTGGCCTAGCATACCTTAAAATAAAATTTGATAGAATCATTCAACTAATTGTCACTTTTACATTGTAAAAAGTTTTGCAAAATAGGTGAAATCAAATAGCATTCTTATTTTCAAATGTTATCTATCACGCTGGACTTCAAATAAAATACAATTCTTTGCTGTGTCAATATATCTCATTTTAAAAGTTTTAAAATAAAATTAATAATGCATAATTTAGATTATCCTGAAAGACACACTTTGACATTTTAACCCAAGCTAGAGAAAAGATCATTTTTAATGTGAAAATTTAAAAGAAATAAAAAATAGCAAATTGGGAGAATGATGCCTTGAAATAAAATAATACCTATAATACGTATTTTTCTTATGCATTTAAAAAATGGCAAGCCATATTTCATAATTTATAAATATAAGCTTCTTTTGCTTCTTCCACATTATACAAAGGCACATGCCTATCACATTCTCTTAACTGATGGGAGAGTTGTTTTCATCATATCTTAGAATCACAGTTAACCATTGAGGCTTGTCAAAGATGCCTACCTCTGTAGTGGAAGTCTTGGGACATGTCTATGGGAGCCCGTTCTACTGCTGATCTCTTGTAGACAACATGAATCCTTCCTTTTTCTTCCTCCATCTGCTTACCTCTTTCCAAGGGTTCAATGAAATACTCATCATTATCACTTTTTATCATTCCAGCCTAGAGAAAACATAAAATGTGTTATGTTAAAAGAAACATCATCTTTAGCTTACAGTTAGTTTTTTAAATGGTAAGAATACAATTTTTGAAAACTAATAAACTTTCTTTCCACTTTCGGTTATAAATTCAAACTGATTAGCTACTGTTAGTTGCTCAGTTGTGTACAACTCTTTGCAACTCCAAGAACTGTAGCCCACCATGCTCCTCTGTCCAGGGGATTCTCCAGGCAAGAATACTGGAGTGGGTTGCCATTCCCTTCTCCAGGGGGTCTTCCCAACTCAGGGATTGAACCCCTGTCTCCTGCATTGCAGGCAGACTCTTTACCATCCAAGCCACCAGATTGAAATGGTTAAGCTACTATAAATATCAGTTATTCAAAGGTAGAAATTCATATATGGTAGGGATAAAATATTCCTAGGTGTTGCTGATCCTATTTGTGACGCCAGTTGTCTTGGGGTTCATACTGTTTGCTGAACCCAGGGTAGGCGATGCAGGAAATCAGAGGCTGGACGAAGACTCAAGGAAGAGTAGGAACTGCAGACACATTTATTTCCTCCTGGCTGGCATGGCAGCCATAACACAGCCTCTCTCCTGGCTGATGAAGCAGGCAGGAGAGAGGCAGCCATAGCAGCAGCCATAACATGACCATAGCGTAGCCATAACATAGCCTCATATAACATAACCGTGGGTCGCTCCAATGTAGCCCTGATGCAGCAGCAGCCAGGGGCTTTCATGGTGAAGTTCATAACAGGCATACCACACAAAGGAGCCCAAGGCCAAGTGAGTACCTCGTGAGGTGCATGTGTAGTGCTATAGGATCTCAGCCGTTACACAACCCTGCAAAGTCACTGTTCACAGAACATGGGGCTTGAGGGCGTGAGAGTGTGGGGCAAGAGAACCTGACTGGCAGCATCTCGTTAATTTGTTCTTTCCCTCCATAAGGTAAAATGGACTTCCCAGGTGGCGCTATTGGTAAAGAACCCACCTGCCAATGCAGGAGACATAAGAGATGTGGTTTGATCCCTGGGTAGGGAAGATCTCTGAAGGAGGGCATGGCAACCTACTCCAGTATTCTTGCCTGGAAAATCCCATGGACAGAGGAGCCTGTTGGGCTATAGTCCATGGGGTCACAGAGAGTCTGACACGGCTGAAGCAACTTAGCACACATGGACATAAGGCAAAATTAGAGCTTTACATAGGGTAAGAATAAGAAAACCATACAATCTATATAATTTCATCAGTCAATAAATGAAGCACATTTCTGTATTCTACTTGGCATTTTATCTCTAAAAAAAAACTTACAGGAACATAAATTCAAGAAAAATCTCTGATTACCCATAGTAACCCATTGTGGGGCTGTTGTCCACTGCTGCTAAGTATTTTTATAACCCATTTATATCTTCCCATCATATCACCATGGTATGAGAGGAATGAGTTCCATGGGGCACTCCATACATAAAGTTACTTCTGTCCTTAATTCACCTCAGTTTCATTGGAAATTCTATATTTCTAGTATTTATTCATTTGAAGAGCTAGCTCAAATTTTGCCCATATTAATCTAATTTCATGATTTTACATATTTCTTTCCTTCTCCAGCTTCATCCTTTTGAATGAAAAGGTTATCTGACATTCAATTCCTTCCTTTCACCTCCCTGGTGTTTTTATGACTCTGCTTCATCTTTGATTTATTTAGAAAACACCAGGACTATACTATTCACTACAGTTGAAGAGAAATGATAGTTTGTCTGAAATTTATTCTTCATAAAGTATCGAGTCCACATTATGTTCAAATAGCTACAGCTCATATTCCTATTGTATAGATCATACACTAATTGTTATTTTGCTGTTTTAGTCGCTAACTCATGTCTGACTCTTTTGCCACCCATGAATTGTAGACTGCCAGGCTCCTCTGTCCATAGGATTTCCCAGGCAAGAATACTGGAGTGGGTTACCATTTCCCTCTCCAGGAGATCTTCCCAACCCAGGGATCAAACCCACGGCTCCTGCATTGGCAGGCAGATTCTTTATGGCTCAGCCACGAGGCAAGTCCCACATGCACTAATGTTGTTGTTTGCTTACTCATTGGCTTCCCACCCTTTGCGATCCCGTGGATGCAGAATGCCAGGCTTTTCTGTACTTCACCATCTCCCAGAGCATGCTCAAACTCATGTCCATTGAGTTAGTAATGCCTTCCAACCATCTCGTTCTGTCATCCCCTTCTCCTCCTGCCTTCAATCTTTCCCAGCATCAGGGTCTTTTCTAATGAGTCTGCTCTTTGCATCGGGTGGCCAAAGCATGGAAGCTCAGCTTCAGCTTCAGCATCAGTCCTTTCAATGAATATTCAGGATTGAATTCTTTCAGGACTGACTGGTTTGATCTCTTTGCAGTCCAAGGGACTTTCCAGAGTCTTCAAGAGTCTGACTCCAGAGTCATCACAGTTCAAAAGCGTCAATTAATACTTCAGTGCCCAGCCTTCTATGTGGTCCAACTCTCACATCCATACATGACTATTGGAAAAACCATAGCTTTGACTAAACGGACCTTTATTGGAAAAATGATGTTTCTGCTTTTTAATATGCTATCTAGGGTTGCCACAGCTTTTCTTCCAAGGAGCAAGTATCTTTTAATTTCATAGCAGCAGTCATGATTTTGGAGCCCAAGAAAATGAAGTCTGTCACTGTTTCCATTGTTTCCCCATCTATTTGCCATGAAGTGATAGGACCAGATTCCATGATCTTAGATTTTTGAATGTTGAATTTTAAGCCAGCTTTTACACTCTCCTCTTTCACTTTCATTAATAGGCTCTTTAGTTCCTCTTCACTTTCTGCCATAAGGGTGGTGTCATCTGCATATCTAAGGTTATTGATAGTTCTCCTGGCAAACCTGATTCCAGCTTGTGCTTCACCCAGCTGGGCATTTTACATGATGAACTCTACATATAAGTTAAATAAGCAGGGTGACAATATATAGCCTTGATGTACTCCTTCCCAAATTTTGAACCAGTCCATTGTTCCTTACCCAGTTCTAACTGTCGCTTCTTGACCTGCATACAGGTTTCTCAGGAGGTAGGTAAAGTGGTCTCGTATTCCCATCTCCTTAAGAATTTTCCAGTTTGTTGTGATCCACACAGTCAAAGGCTTTAGCGTCATCAGTGAAGCTGAAGTAGATGTTTGTCTGGAATTCCCTTGCTTTTTCTATGATCCAAAAGATGTTGGCAATTTGATCTCTGGTTCCTCTGCCTTTTCTAAATCCAGCTTGAATGTATAGAATTCTTCATTCATGTACTGTTGAAACCTAGCTTGGAGAATTTTAAGCATGACTTTCCTAGCATGTGAGATGAGTGCGATTGTACGGTAGTTTGAACATTCTTTGGCATTGCCTTTGTTTGGGACTGGAATGAAAACTGACCTTTTCTATTCCTGTGGCCACTGCTTAGTTTTCCAAATTTGCTGCCATATTGAGTGCAGCACTTTCACAGCATCACCTTTTAGGATTTGAAATAGCTCAGCTGGAATTCCATCACCTCTACTAGCTTTGTTCATAGTGATGCTTCCTAAGGCCCACTTCACTTCACATTCCAGGATGTCTGTCTCTAGGTGAGTGATCACACCATCATGGTTATCGGGGTCATTAAGATCTCTTTTGTACGGTTCTTCTGTGTATTCTTGCCACCTCTTCTTAATATCTTCTGTTTCTGTTAGGTCCACATCATTTTTGCCCTTTATTGTGCCCATCTTTGCATGAAATGTTCCCTTGGTATCTCTAATTTTCTTGAAGAGATCTCTAGTCTTTCCCATTCTATTGCCTTCCTCTATTTCTTTGCACCGATCACTGAGGAAGGTTTTCTTATCTCTCCTTGCTATTCTTTGGAACTCTGCATTCAGACAGGTATATCTTCCCTTTTCTCCTTTGCCTTTCCCTTCTCTTCTTTTCTCAGCTATTTGTAAGGCCTACTAAGATAATCATTTCACCTTTTTTTCACTTCTTTTTCTTGGGGATGTTTTTTTTCTTTTCCAGTTTTATTTTTTTATTTATTTTACTTTACAATATTGTAGTGGTTTTGCCATCCATTGACCTGAATCCGCCACGGGTGTACATGTGTTCCCCATCCCGAGCCCCCTTCCCACCTCCCTCCCCATCCCATCGCTCTGGGTCATCCCAGTGCACCAGCCCTGAGCACCCTGTCTCATGCATCAAACCTGGAGTGGCGATTCATTTCACATACGCTAATTTACACGTTTCAGTGCCATTCTCCCATATCATCCCACCCTCGTCCTCTCCCACAGAGTCCAAAAGACTGTTCTCGGGGATGGTTTTGATCACTACCTCCTGTACAATGTTGTGAACCTCTGTCCATAGTTCTTCTGCACTCTGTCTATCAGACCTAATCCCTTGTAACTATTTGTCACTTTCACTGTATAATCATAAGGGATTTTGATTTAGATCATACCTGAATGGCCTAGTGGTTTTCCCTACTTTCTTCAATTTAAGTCTAAATTTTGCAATAAGGAGTTCATGATCTGAGCCACAGTCAACTTCTGGTCTTGATTTGGTGACTGTATAGAGCTTCTCTGTCTTTGGCTACAAAGAATACAATCAGTCTAATAAAATCTAACATTACATAGACTAATATAATGAATATTAAATTAACATTACATGCACTAATATGGAATGTCAATTTAAATAGCACTACATTTATTTGAAAACAAAGTTGAAAAAATACTGTATTAATATGGAATTGTAATTATGTGAAAATATTGATCAGATCTAAGTCATATTCTTCTTCTGAGGCTCTTATTTTATATTTTCAAATGTGAGGCCACTCACTCTCATGGAATGTAGGCAAGGGGAAGGGAGGATGATTCCCACCCCTTCTAACTGATGGTCTAATGGCCCTACTGCTCCGTGTCAAGCAACACAGACATGAAGTGTAGGTAAACCTCGCCCCATAGCGTCTGTTTTCAGCAAATATGCCCATGACTACTGCTTTTCTGTTGCACTCACATCTGTCCCCACTTTCTATTCTGTCTTCTCCTACCAGATGCACTCTCTCCCCCACTCCCTCTATGGAAGCCTCAGAGGGCATTCTCAGAAGCTCTGATGTCTCCACGTGCCATCTCTACTTCCCCCTAACTACTGTGCACGTCCAAACAGCCTTTGAATCTATGTCACCTTTACAAGGAAATATCACTACAGCTTTTTCACGGTGGTTAGTTTTGCCCTTTTGAAAAAAGGTCTACCCTTTCACTACAAAGAACATTGAGCTAGTGGGTATTCAGTAGTAATGTTGATCTTCCAGACACAACTCCAATACCTGGTCAATTACTTTTCCCCTAGTGCTCTATGGAAAAAAATGCTTTTTTTCACAAGCGGCCTGATTAGATCTTGACCCTTCAGAGTTGTTCCTCTTGTTAATGGATTCATCTCCTCTACAAACACAATTTCCAACATCTTTCTCATGCTTTTCAATTTTTGATTTAATCTCTTTAGCATTAATGTCATATTCTTAAATCTCTTTTCCCCAGTAATTTTGAAATCAGTTTTTTGCCCTGTTCACTCATGGATGGGTTAATAGTGCTCATAGACAGTGAAAGTGAAGTCACTCAGTCGTGTCCGACTCTTTGCGACCCTGTGGAGTACAGTCCCCCAGGCTCCTCCGTTCACGGGATTTTCCAGGCAAGAATACTGGAGTGGGTTGCCATTTCCTTCTCCAGGGGATCTTTCTAACCCAGGGATCGAACTCAGGTCTCCTACATTGTGGGCAGACTCTTTTCCATCTGAGCCACCAGGGATAATGTTCATAAAACACATGCAAACTAAGCATAAACATAGTAAACATATAAAAAGTTAACTAACAGGACCACATCCAAGGCTGAAATGTCCAGCCTCATTACTAACGCTATCTGTTGATGGGAGGCAGTGTTAACCAGTTTTATCATGGAAACACAGGTCTGTTGTATATCAAAGTCTACAGATTGAAGTTTATCAGTATTTCTCTCTTTTTTTTTTTATACATGTAAATCCATGGCTGATTCATGTCAATGTATGACAAGACCCACTGCAGTACTTTAAGTGATTAGCCTCCAACTAATAAAAATAAATGAAAAAAAAAACAGTATTTCTCTTCATTCAAGTCTTTTTTTTTTTTTTTTGCCCTAAATCCATTCAGTCAGTGTTCTGTAAATTCTCTTCCATTCTTTTCCCATCTATTTACACTGCCACTTCCTTAGTTACAGACCTCATCACTGCTCATTTGGATTACAGAAATTGCCTTCTATTGTGAGACGTTCCATAGATCATAACGATTCTCCAGATGAGTGCCTAAACCTGAGTGGAAACAGTGGTCACTAAACAGCCAGCAACCTCTTAGCAATGGGCAATGACTACTGGGGACACTTGAAAGCCATGGAGAAAGCAGGAGGATTAGCCCACATGCCATTAAAAATCATTTCTACATACCTCCTATTGGAAATGTTAAAATCTCAGGCCCCATGATGTTACTTTCTCCACTAGGTAACAGGTATAATTTAAAACATCTAACCCTCCCCCTTAGAAGACAATGAAAATTTAAATGAGGTTGAGGCAGTGTCATTGGCAAGGCAAAAGCTGGATCACATAACCTCTGATAACTCCAAGGACAGGAAATCTGAGAGCCTGCCTTCTTAAAAAATTTTTTTCATTAGAATATAGTTGCTTTACAACATTGAATTAGTTTCTACTCTATAGCAAAGTGAATCAACTATACAAATACATATATCCCCTCTTTTTTGGATTTCCTTCCCATTTAGTGACAGCCTACCCTTTTATTCATCATGTAAGCAAAGTTTAATGAAAAATAAAAAAATCTTATCTAAACCACTCTACTGGATACCTTAGTAAAATAAAAATTCTCAAAGACATGGTTCACCTACCCTCCAGCTGAGGGCAATCTAGCCAAATAAATGAAATATATGCCTAAAGGTATTCAGTGATGTATATTATGAAAAGTCCAGGCAGTAAATGATAACGGCAGTTGAAAGTCAAATCGGGGAAATTCTTTGCCCACAAGCCAACTGTCAAAGGAACTCTTGATTTTCCACCCAAAATCTAATTTCAGCTGAAGTCACCCGAATGCCTATGGGGATTTCATGTTGGCCATTGTTATTGTTCACACTGTCTCACTTTTCCATGTAGCACAGCAGTCAAAAATTACTATTTCAAAGTATGGTATTATTTTAGCCAGGCTAGAATGTGATAAACATGGACAGACTATGTAAACATCAGGTGTTGCCTTCCTGCTAACACAGAAGCTCAGAGTATTTCTAGGTCAGCCAAGGCGGGGGTGGGGGGGGGGGGGCGGTGTTTGCCCCACAAGCCATGTGGGTGTCCAGACTGATGGTGATCTGCCATTTCAATTTGGGCTGCCGTGTTTGCCCAGTCAGAAGGGGGAACAGCAGAAGGAGGCTGCCATGGAAGATATTTCTGAGCTAGCCCTGGTCATGTCACCGGTACCGCTTACTTCCACGGGCAGGATACAGTCGCACGGCTGGCTCACAGACAATTGCAAAGAAAGTCAGGAAACGGAATCTGGCTGCGTGCCCAGGGAGGAAAGACAATGGATTCTGATGAACAGGTGGCCGTCTCAAGCTCAGATAAGATCATGTCACTTCTTCGCATGAAACACTTCAGTGGCTTCCCACTGCACTTAAATCCACACTCCTTCAAGGCCTGTATCACCCCAGCCCTGCCTACGCACCCCCAAGCACCGCCCCTGTTCCCGTATTTCCAGTGCCCCAGCCTGAGCGGCCTGTGTTCAGTCTCACTCTTCTTTTTGATATTCCCACGCTCTTTATGGCCTCAGACCTTTGAGACGTTGTTGGTTCTATTTAGAAGGTTCCTCTCCCACCATGCCATGCTTCCCTTAGCTGGCTGTGTTTTATTCTCCAGGTCTCAGTTTAAATGCAGGTGATGCAACAGACATGAGTTTGATCCCTGGGTGGGGAAGCTCCACTGGAATCAGAAATGGCAACCCACTCTAGCATTTTTGCCTGAAAAATTTCATGGACAGAGGAGCTTGGCAGGCTACAGTCTAAGGGGTTGCAGAGAGTCGGACATGACTGAGTACAAACGTGAATGCACCATGATCACAGTTTAAATGTTACTTCCTTAGAAATTATTTTCTGACTTCCTCACCCACATATAGATTAGGTATCCCCATGTAAATTAGGGTCTATCTTTTAGCCAATTCGTCTGAAAGAGCCATGTATTTTCTCTCACAGCCCTTAACACAAATCCCAGGTTGACTCACCTAAGTGTTACCTTTATTATTTTCTGTCTCCCTCATGGCACCGTTGGGCTTCCCTGCTGGCCCAGATGATAAAGAATCCGCCTGCAATGTGGGAGACCTGGATTCGATCTCTGGGTTCAGACAATCCCCTGGAGGGCATGGCAGCCCACTCCAGTATTCTTGCCTAGAGAATCCCCATGGACAGAGATGGCTGGCAGGCTACAGTCCATGGGATCACAAAGAGTCGGACGTGACTGAGCGACTAAGCCCACAGCACTGTCAGCTCCTGAAGGGGACTTACGTTTCTTAAGTCACCTTTGTCTTCCTAAGTGCCAGCACAACGGCCACACAAAATATGCCTTCAATACATTTTTGATGAAAAATGACATGAATGCAAGGTAAAGCGGGGGGATGGAGAATTTTTAGAGGTTCTTGGTGGTCTTCAAAATGTGGGAAGATTGCTATGCTGGCGGTGTGAGAGAAGGCGTTAGAAGTGAGACAGTTCAGGCCTGAACAAAGGTTGTGAAGTGCAAAACCCCAACACATGATTGAGGGCAGTGGGTACCCTGCTCATTCAGAGCAGAGTCTGTGCAGGGCAGCTCTGGGAAACGGGTTACGGAAGATTTGTGTCACCTTGTATTTGAATTTTTAACTTGTAGCATGGAGAACAACTAAGGTTGATCAGATGGGGTAAAAGGAAGTGGGATTGTAAAAATAATTTTTATTTATTTATTATTTTTGTCTGTGTTGGGTCTTTGTTGTTGTGCAAGTGTTTTTTTGTAGTTGTGGAGAGGGGGGGGCTACTCTGTAATTGCCATGTGTGGGCTTCTCTTGCTGTGGAACTCGGCCTTTAGGGCACAAAGGCTTCAGTACCTGCTGCATTTGGGCTCGGTAGTTGTGGCTTGCAGGCTCTCAAGCACAGGCTCAATAGCTGTGGCACAAAGGCTTAGGAGTTTCACCACATGTGGGATCTTCCCAGATCAGGGATTGATCTTGTGTCTCCTGCACTGGTAAGCAGACTCCTTAACACTGAGCCACCATGAAGCCCCATGAAGTGGTGTTTTAAGATTCATCTGAGGATTAAGTTCCAGATGGAAGAAAGACTAGAAAACAAGCAAGCATGAGGCTAAAAGTGCAGGTGGCAGAAGTGGCAATGGGAAGAGAAAAGGGGAAAGAGAAAGAAAAAAGGAATAAAGTCAAGAGTGACTACAGGAAAAAATAAATACTTGGTCACCTGTTAACGTGGAAGCTTCCTCTGCTTAAAATCTTCCAAGGGGGGCTTCCCTGGTAGTCTAGTGGCTAAGACTCCATGATCTCAGTGCAGGGGACCCAGGTTCCCACATGTCACAACTAAGAGTTCGGAGTTCACAGGCTGCAACTAAGACCCAGTAGAGTCAAATAAAGAAATAATTTTTAAAAAAGCAAAACCTTCCAAGGATACCCATGCCATGCATATTAATAATCAAAGTTCTCAAGATGCCCATTCTTGGCACCACCATCTCCTGGGCCTCATCTCTTTACTCTTGCCCTTGCTGGTTCCACTGTAGCCACAACGGGCTCCCTGCTGATCCCTAATGCCCCAGGTAGGGGCCTTTGTTAAGGCCTTTACACTGGAAAGGCACTTCCACTTGTATTTTCCCTTCCTGAAATCTTTCTCCCCCTGGAATTTCACATGTCTAACTCCTTCACCTCCTTTACCTAAGTAATGCACACCCTGCTTCCCCCACCCAGCACCCCAAAAACTCTTACCCTGCCCATCTTTTCCATTGCACTCACTGCTTTCTGATGCACCAGCTAACCTACCATTTATCATGTTCCTTGTTCACTGTCAATGCCCCAGCAATATCCTGATTGTCAGGAATTTACTTTCAGTCTGTTCTGTTCATTCTGTATCTCAAGTGCCTAAAACAGTGCCTGGCACAAACTAGCTGCTCAATAAATACTGGATGACAAAATGAGAAGCAAAGATAAAGGAATGGAGGAAGGTGCAATCTCCAAACTTTTGAAGTTGGGTGACTAGGAAATTAATGCTTTTGCTCACAGAAATAGAAAATCTAAAGGAGAAAGCTGATTAGAAAGGCAGGAAGATGACCAGTTCATTAAGCATGTTCACTTGCGATAAGGGTGAAGATACCCAACATGCAAAGGAGAGATGCAGAATTTTTATTCAGAAAAATTGCCATGGCCACAAATATATTGGAAATGGGATACTTTCTCAAAGGCAATAGCTAAAACTGCTGGGGAAAAAATGAACAGGAAAAGTTCATAAAGAGATCTGAGGGAGAGCCAACAGCAAATCTTGGGGAAAGTTCACAGAACTCCAGAATATTACTATACAGGAAATTCCTAAGATCTGAACTCAGGACCATGGTCTACAAGGTCTTATATGGCCTGAAATTCTCTATTTGTTTTGCTTCTCCTAACACTTCTCATCTTGCTCTTTTTGCTCTAGCAATATGGCCCCTAACCCTACTGCTCCCACCCCTACAAGCACTTTCCCCACCTACATAAATTAGCTTCCCCTTCTTTCTCTATCCTAGCCTTTTTCTTTTTGAGGCATTACCTCAATTACCTACATGAGTGTCTGTCATCCTTTTGGGACACAAACTTCAATAAGCATAGACTGTGTCAAACTCACTGCTGTATCTCAAGACCCAGAACAGAGCTTGGCTTGAAGCAGGTGCCTAGTATTTGACGGACACTGGGAGAGGAGATTAATGTAAAAAGTGGACAAGTGATCGGGATTGGGAATACATGTAAATCCATGGCTGATTCATTTATTTATTTATTTTTTCTTATTTTAAAAAATTAAAAAAAAATTAAAATTTAAAAAAAAAAAAAAAAAGTGGACAAGTGAAAATAAAACATCTTAGAAGGAAAATTTTAAAAATGGCAAGAGAGGGGGGAGGAAAACTGAGTAGTGTGTCATGGGCATCAAAATAGAAATTTCCTCAACATCAAAGCAACTGCAGTGAAGAGGACACAAAAGATGAAGGCTGTGAAAAGGAAACTAGAGAAACAAAAGTGATGGAGTAGTGGGGGCTGAAGAGATACTACAATGAGTTATGAAAGGACCAGGTGGTAAAGCCACATATATTTCAGATCCTAGACTGTTGAGAGCCATTATAAGTAGATTCTCAGCCTGCTCTTCCCACCACATCATATGGATTTTTCTTCCTCAGCAGTTACCAAAAATGGAGCGACTAAAAGATGGAAAATATATGTGTGTTTATGTGCAATGGAATATTACTCTGCCATAAAAAAGAATAAAATACTGATATATACTGACATTTTTAGCATGGATGGACTTAGAGAATATTATGCTCAGTGAAATAAGTCTGACAGAGAAAGACAAATGCTATATGATATAACTTATATGTGGAATATAAAAAATGAGACAACTGAATCTATACACAAAAAAGAAACAGACTCACAGACATAGAAGAAAAAAACTTACGCTTCCCAAAGGAGAGAAGGGGAAAAGGGTCAAGTTAGAAGTAAGGATACAAACAGATACAAACTACTATATGCAAAATAGATAAGCAATGAGGATGTACTGTATAGCAGAGGAAATTATAGTCAATATCTTATAATAACCTACAATAGAATATAATCTACACAGTATCATAAATGAACTGTACTTCAATTAAAGGGGGAAAAAAATCTCATGTTTTTAGACAAGACTCACCCATGCAAAAAATCATCAGTACTCATAGTTAAGCAGTAAAGATTCTTTTATCCATAAGATATTCATTTAGGTAGTCAGGCATTCAACAAATATATTTGGAAGCTCAAAGACCATGAATTGTTGCACCCTAATATTAAATAACTCACACTCCTGCTCTCGGTCCTCACAATTTTATTTCACAGGATACAGTGGAGTGATTTAAAGGAATAAAATTCAAGTATAAAATTAGGCAGTTTCAAACTATGACATTCTAAGTATTGGTCTTGCTTACAATGCTGCCAGAAATTTACAACTTTTAAACTTAGAAATGTCACACATGAGATTACATATGTCCCTGAAAGATTCTGTTGAAACAGATGCAATAATTTCTTATGTATCTTAAATGTTATTTAATTTATGTATGGTGTGTGCTCATTTGCTCAGTCAAGTTCGACTATTTGAGGCCCCATGAACTATAGCCTTCAGTTCCTTTGCCCATGGAATTTTCCAGGCAAGAATACTGGAGTGGGGTGACATTTCTTACTCCGGAGGATCTTCTCGACCCAGCGACTGAACCCATGTCTCTTGTGTCTCCTGAACTGGCAAGCAGATTCTTTAACACAAGCGCCACCTGGGAAGTATGGTATCAAGGCAACATTTCATAAATTTCCCTTTATGACACAAAACCTCCACATCTACCCTTCTGTGATCTTATATAGCAATACAGGAAATATTTAAGGTATTTCTCAAACTATTTTCCAAAATTTAACACACATAAATTTTTAAAATATCTACTATATTTAGTACAGCATGAAATTAAACATATTTTATTAAATTTTAATCTTCACACAATTCCTTTGACATCAATGTAGAGAGGCTATTTATAAAACAATGATCCATGCTAAAAGCCAGCTGCATAATTACTCTGTCATCTGGTCACCTCTTCCAGCTACATCACTCAGCTCAAACACTGCCAAGAATACAGAATTAAGCCAATAGCTTAATAATAGCTTCTGAGCATGGAAACAGCCATCATAAAGGCCACCCTCCTCATTCACTAGATGAGGTCCTTGCAGTCATATCTGACACCCAATTCCACTAAACCAAGTTAGATGGTTTCCTAATCCTCATCAAAATGCAAATAGCAAACAAAAGTAAGGGGTGTGAGGTCCAAGGAGTTTCAGCTGAGATAATGTCCATGAATCCCCTTTGCAAACCATACAGACTTAACTACAAATGTGAAACTCTAGTCCTTATATATCGACAACAATAAACAGCAGTCACTAAGAAAAGACTAAATTGTGTTCAACTTGGTTTAAAATGAAAATCAATATAAAAGACTTCTAAAGAAGAATTTAAACAAAATTTACTAAGGTTTTTTGAAAATTCTGTGCCAGATATTCTAAAAATCTTCTGCTATGGAAACCTTCTATTTTCAGCTGTGACACCTAAATGCTGCTTTAATGCAATGATTCTCAACTCTATGAAGAAAGGAGAGGAGAGCTAGGCAGCTTTTTTAGAGTTCCAGGAAATATATACCAAATAATGTGATACGTAATTGAAGCTGAAGCTAACTAAATACCCATTATTTTGTGCTAAACTGGTTACAATCTTAAACTAGGTCATATATAGGAAAGTAGTGATGTTTTAAATGTCTGGTTTGTTTTAATTGAACTACTTTAATTAAACTTAGTTTAGTTTTAGATGTCTAGAAGAACATTGAGAAAAATTTATATTCATGTTGTGTATGTATGCAAGAGAGAATAAATGCAGATGTAATATTTAAGAAAGACTATCATTATACCTTAGTGGTACAACAAGTCCATCTTAGCTCACGAAGGTTCATAAAAACACATTTTGAGATTTACCATTTGACTATGTTGCTTCCTCCAATATCTACTCTATCCCTATATCAATAAAGCATGTTGCCTAATTCCATTTTATCATTAGAATGGACAGATATTATATGAACATGATTTCAACACTTTTCCTGAATTTCAGGAAGTATTTCAATGTCATCCTCCAAATTCCTAGAGTAGGCAAAATATCTGAGAAAGGATGGAAAAGAGAATAAGGAGAAATAACACAGCTGTAATTGTTAAAAGCATGATTTATTTACATAATAAAGCTTATTATTTGGGATGCACTTGGATAGAGCTTATGAAGATTAAGAAATAGCTAATATAAACCCCAAACCATGCCATTGGTTACTATAAAGCCTTCCCTTATTCGAAAGTCGAAAGTAATCTTTATTAATTTTGGACTCCCCGTATTGTATCTGTATTTCTATGGTACTTATCACTGTCAATCTTTTACTATAATTATTTATGTTAACTGTGCTAGTACGGGGGAAGTAAGAGATGTTGAATAAGATGTCAGCTGCACTAAAATATAAATGTAATCAAATTCAACATTCATTTTTGGGTTTGGCTGGCATTTCATTTAACAATAATCCTTCTGGATGCTGAATCTCAACAGCATCTAACATAATCCTCTGCAAACTGATTTGACACTAAATGAACGCTTGCAGAATCTTTTTCATGAAAGGAGTAGATTCTCCAGTCAGACAGGTGTTATAATTGGAGTCCTTAAAAAAACTCCTATTTGACTCAATAATCTGTACTCAATTAATTCATCTTGATTCAGTTAATTGCTACAGCAAATGGGTCTAACTTTAACCAGTGACATTAGACACTGACATCACCATGTCAGTTCCTTAATAGGACAGCATAACCTCCAACCCTCTACTGTCTGATTTTTATCAAAATCTAGGTTGCAAGAAATACAATTCTAGGAAGATTTCCTGAAGGTGAAAGGATTTTCTATACATCTAGTCAAATAGCTTTTTTTTTTATCATTTCCATCACCAGTCCTTTCCTCCATTAAGCCAGACCACCATTGTTCGGGCCCCTTAATAAGACTGTTTTTAATCAGCTATGTAAAGTGCTAAAACATCACCCTATGAAGAAGGAGATTATACAAAAGGGTCCTAAGAAGCTCACTGTCTAATAACAGTATGTTTGTTGTTGAAGATCTCTCTCAATATCCTACACTCTGTTTGCTATGTGAAAATCCAGGGAAACAAAAAATCTCAGATTTTAGTAATAGAAACAGATTTAGTTCATTTTTATTTGACCAACACTTTATATTATGTAATTAACCAATATCTGTGAGAAAACTCAGAGTCAAATTTGTATTCTCTCTTTAAGACGATCTTGTGTCATGAAACCATGGATACTGAAATTTTTTGGACATTAATTTTCCTGTTCTTGTTTTTCCTTCTGTTTTCAATATTTTACTGTGTGAATGCATATAAATGCATATGTTTATCATATTGAAGGAGGTAGGTACTTGTTAAGTTAAAGTACAAGACTATATACTGCAAGGTAAAACTAAGACATGATGGCTCAATTTGAAACAAGAACACATTTTTCTGAAAATGTGTAAATTATAGGATTAAATGTATTAACAATGTTTATTTAGCATTATTCAATGTTTCACAAACATCTGAGTATTCTTGAAAAATTAAGGATAAATTATTTTTATTATTTTTCACAAAATGTGACAGCTTATAACTCTAAATCCTACTTTCCTCTAATTTCCTAATGATTTGTGGTGTACAATATAAAATATAAACATTCAAAGCTTTTATGTTTAATTTGGATTTTGTATAGGGAGGGATTCCATCTATATTAATAAATACACACATCCAAGCTATAACCTCAATAATATTGGCAGAGGACTTATGTGAACCAAAACAGCATATTTTCTGTTATTTTCTCTCATTGCTCTTTATAAAACATAAAGCAAACCAAACAGCATTGAAACATGTATATTATCATATGTGAAACAGATCGCCAGTCCAGGTTGGATGCATGAGACAGGGGGCTCAGGGCTGGTGCACTGGGATGACCCAGAGGGATGGGATGGGGAGGGAGGTGGGAGGGGGGTTCAGTATGGGGAACACATGTACACCCATGGCTGATTCATGTCAATGGATGGCAAAAACCACTACAATACTGTAAAGTAATTAGCCTACAATTAAAATAAATAAATTAATTTTTTAAAAAAGAAAAAAAACCAGTATCAACAGCAACAAAACTGAATCAAAGCAGCCAATAAGAGGGGAACAAAAGAGCAAAAAAATAATTTAATGAAAAAAAAAAAAGAAGAGACATTAGTTCAATCAAGCTTTCGACTCCAAAGCAAAGTGAGACAATGTACATAAGCAAGAGGCAGAGAAACAGTAAGAACTTCTGAGAAGTCCTTGTACCATTCACTATACAGGAAAAATCCACACTAGGCCTTTCTCCATCTCCAGTAATATGTGCCTGATATAGATATGCCTCAACAGTCATGATAAATGATAAATTTGTTGCTAAATATGTATAAAGGTAAAATATCCCCAAATGTTAAGGCACAGAAAATACAGTTGATATTATCTTTCGCGGATGGAAGCATAAAACTGAAAAACTGAAATTGTGCAATGCTCTTAAGTACCTTTTGCAGTTTAAAAGTCATTTTAATGACTGAACATCCTAAAAAGAGATCATGTGTACAATGGCTTACCCATAGCTACTATGCTTGTACAATCCCAGAGGGAAAGGATGGGACACAAAAGTGAAGAAGAGGAAGAGGGAGTGAAGGAGACTGAATCTGGAGATGGATGCAGGGAGGGAGTCCCCCTACTACAAATTTCAGAAAGTCTTAAAAATATCTAGTAAAATGATTTTCATAAGCATCTAACATCTGTGGAGTTTATGGCATATAAATACTTCATTCCTTTAAAGAAAACTTTTGTTCTTTTTCATAAAGAGAATTCATCCCTACTCCATCTGATTTGGTTTTTCATGTTGAGTTTTTAATGTAAATGCATTTTATCGAGTGATTTCCCCAAGTCATGAAGAGATTTATAAGTACGTACAAAAGAATCACTTAGAAAAAACTTAAATTAGATGACTAAAAGCATCAAAGACTGCGAACCAATTCAGAAAACCAGTCGATCCCTCCTGATCAAATGCTCAAGACTTTGTGATCTTGTAACATAGCTAACTATACAAAAATGACCTTCATGACCCAAATAATCATGATGGTATGATCACTCACCTAGAGCCAGACATCCTGGAATGTGAAGTGAAGTGGGCCTTAGGAAGCATCACTACAAACAAAGTTAGTAGAGGTGATAGAATTCCAATTGAGCTGTTTCAAATCCTAAAAGATGATGCTGTGAAAGTGCTTCACTCAACACGCCAACAAATTTGGAAACTCAGCAGTGGCCACAAGCATGGAAAAACTAAGTTTTCATTTCAATCCCAAAGAAAGGCAATGCCAAAGAATGCTCAAACTACCGTACAATTGCACTCATCTCACACGCTAGCAAAGTAATGCTCAAAAGTTTCCAAGCCAGGCTTCAACAGTATGTGAACCATGAACTTCCAGATGTTCAAGCTGGATTTAGAAAAGGTGGAGGAACCAGAGATCAAATTGCCAACATCCGCTGGATCATCGAAAAAGCAAGAGAGTTCCAGAAAAACATCTACTTTTGTTTTATTGACTATGCCAAAGCCTTTAGCTGTGTGGATCACAATAAACTGTGGAAAATTCTGAAAGAGATGGGAATACCAGACTACCTGATCTGCCTCCTGAGAAATCTGTATGCAGTTCAGGAAGCAACAGTTAGAACTGGACATGGAACAACAGACTGGTTCCAAATAGGAAAAGGAGTATGTCAAGGCTGTGTATTGTCACCCTGCTTATTTAACTTATATGCAGAGTACTTCATGAGAAACGCTGGGCTGGATGAAGCTCAAGCTGGAATCAAGAGTGCCAGGACAAATATCAATAACCTCAGATATGCACATGGCACCACTCTTATGGCAGAAAGCGAAGAAGAACTAGAGAGCCTCTTGATGAAGGTAAAAGAAGAAAGTGAAAAAATTGGCCTAAAACTCAACATTCAGAAAACTAAGATCATGGCATCTGGCCCCATCACTTAATGGAAAATAGATGGGGAAACAGTGACAGACTTTATTTTGGGGGGCTCCAAAATCACTGCAGATGGTGACTGCGGCCATGAAATTAAAAGACGCTTACTCCTTGGAAGGAAAGTTATGACAAACCTAGACAGCATATTAAAAAGCAGAGATGTTACTTTGCCAGCAAAGGTCCATCTAGTCAAAGCTTTGGTTTTTCTAGTAGTCATGTATGGATATGGGAGTTGGACTATCAAGAAAGCTGAGCACTGAAGAATTGATGTTTTTGAACAGTGGTGTTGCAGAAGACTCTTGAGAGTCCCTTGGACTGCAAGGAGATCCAACCAGTCCATCCTAAAGGAAATCAGTCCTGAATATTCACTGGAGGGGCTGATGCTGAAGCAGAAACTCCAATACTTTGGCACATGATGCAAACTACTAACTCATTGGAAAAGACCCTGATGCTGGGAAAGACTGAAGGCAGGAGGAGAAGGGGACGACAGAGGATGAGATGGTTGGATGGCATGCTGCAGTCCATGGGGTCACAAAGAGTCAGACATGACTGAGCAACTGAACTGAACTGAACTGAACATACCTAACTGACAGGCTTGAAGATTAAGCAATCCTAGCTTAGAGAGCATAAAGGAGGAATCTCACTTGGTTCACACAAGATGTAGGTTCTGATCAGAGGTTTGCTACTAACTAATATGACTTTTGAAAAGTCATTTAAGTTCTGTAGCACTCAGTTTCATTATCTGAAAAATACAAGAGTTTTACTAGATTAATCACGAAAATGACTTCCAATTAAATTATCTTCCAAGGGTAGAGCTCCCAGGAAAGATGTGTGTTTGAAAAGCTGTTCTCTGCCAATATCCCAAGACCCGTTTATTCCCATGATAAATAACTTGAAATGATGATTAGATTAATATAAAGTAGGTCACAAACTTTAGTGTGGCAAAGAAATTAGGTCCGAACCTCAGAGATTTTTCCATGTTTCAACTCTGGAGAGTCTGATTCAAAAGGACTGGGATGCAGATCAGAAATCTGCAATTTTAACAAGCACTTTTTAAAAAATGCTGCAAATAGTGTTAGTATGGAAATTATAGTTTGAGAAAAACTGCTTAAAAATAATGTGCCAACCAAAATTAGTTTGGGGATGTTTATTCCCTTATGCTAAAACAAATTTTAAGAAGACTATTTAAAGAAAACATGACTAAATGGAATCTAGCAATTGAACTCTACATAATAGTCATCTACTGAAGATATTAATAAAATATGTATATTTATCCCAAGTTTTTAACAGTTTGAAGAATGAGTCAGACTATCTTCATAGTTAAAAGAAAAATTAAGAATCACAGTCATTCATTTAGTAGAAAATATACATATACTAACAGCTGTCACAAGAAAGAAAAAGCTTTGTAAATTCCAACAACTAAAAATAGTTTAAGAGGAATGTTAAATCCAAAAGCACGTAAAGTTTTGATCTTGGAAATTATTCAAAATAGCATTATAACATTATAGCTTCCTGGTGACTCAGACGGTAAAGAATCTGCCTGCAATACAGGAGACCTGGGTTCGATCCCTGGGTTGGGAAGATCTGCTGGAGGAGGAAATGCCAACCCACCCCAGTATTCTTGCCTGGAGAATTCCATGGCTAGAGAAGCCTGGATGGCTACAGTCCATGAGGTCACAAAGAGTCGGACATGACTGAGTGTCTAACACACACACTTAACATAAAAAGAAATACCAAACTACATAGCCATTCCAAATCTTCTTAAGTCAAAGAGATTAATGATTAGTACTTATTTTAGCTAGCTTTGTGCATTGTACTAAATTTGGGGGATATATATTGAAGATATATTTACTGTTCCTAAAAAGGTAAGCTAACTCACAATTAACAGCAATAAAATTAAAATTAGTAATGACAAGTATAATCTAAAGCACCGAAATGCTGCCTGCAAATAGGAATTCAATCTGGATCACTTCAAGTATTCTTTCAGCACTTGATATTTTTCTGCCATTAGGTGGATATTGGCAAGTTGGATCATGGTCATTGCCTCACACAGCAGTATTTCTCAAACTTTAAAGTATAAATGAGTCAGCTGGGGATCTTGTCAATATAGATTCTAACTGAGTGGTCTGAGATTCTATATTTTGAAAAAACTCCCAGGGGATGTGGACGCTTCTGGTCTTTGGATGACACTTTGTCTAACAAGGCTGCAGGGCACTTCAATCGCATTGAGTTAAACAGAGGAAATCCTATGAATCAGATACAGGTCAATGCGGTAGATTTAATTTCCAAAGATGGTCCACAACACAGTCTCTCATTCCACATTGCTTTCCTCAGTGTGACTTCACCACACTCCCATCTAGAGGAAAATTTTAATTGCCCTCCCTGAAACTCAACCCTGATTCACTTGTAATGAAAACAATGTGGTGGAGGTGTCATTGAGTGATTTCTGAGCCTAGTTTGGAAGATATCTTGAAGCTTCTGCCTCATTCTCATATAGCACTCTCTTTCCAGATGCTTCCTCTCAGATCCAGCTGCCGCACCATAAGACCCGAGCCACAAGAAGAGGCCGTGGATTGGCACCCAAGTAACAGCCCAAGTCTTTGGATCACTCATTTTAGTCACCAGATGTGTGGATGAAGAAACCACCACATAATCCCAACACTCAGCGATTCGAATCACCTCCCATTCTTTGGAACCTTCTCAGATGAGGACCCAGACATTCTGGAGCAAAGACAAACCATCCACACTTGTCCTAGCCACACAAAAATCCAAGAACAGAATAAAATAGCTATTGTTTTACACCCAAGTTTGAATGGTTTGTTACACAACAATGAAAAACAAAGAATGGAATTAGAGTTAAGGTCGAAAAACATGTAGTGAATGAAAGCAAATATTTGATCCTTATACATTGTTTTTAATTGTTTAGACTAAGCTGTATAGCTAAGAGATGGGAAAAGTGAAGGTGTTAGTCGCTCAGTCGAGTCCAATTCTTTGCGAATGCATGGACAGTAGCCCACCAGGCTCCCCTGTCCATGGAATTCTCCAGGCAAGAATACTGGAGTGTGCTGCCATGCCCTTCTCCAGGGGATCTTCCTGACCCAGGGATGGAACCCATGCCTCCTGCATTGCAGGCAGATTCTTTACCATCTGAGCCAGCAGGGAAGCCCTAGAGAGGCAAGGTCTGGTGCT
Organism: Dama dama; assembly: GCF_033118175.1. Lineage (NCBI taxonomy): Eukaryota > Metazoa > Chordata > Mammalia > Artiodactyla > Cervidae > Dama > Dama dama. The sequence goes on along the minus strand of NC_083686.1, from coordinate 28,577,069 downwards.
AGAGATAAAGCTTCCAAAACTGTTATAAGAACTTGAGGCAAAGTATGGCCAGAATAGAAGGCGAGTCCTCATATCATGCAAGAGATTATTACAGAAGTTGAATGGGGACAACAGCAAAGAAACTTGGAAGGCATCAGAAATAAATTAGGTGGGAACCTGAGACCATATAAAGGAATTAAAAATTGGAACTTGAACTGCTAAGACTGTAGGACGGCTTCTGGTCTCATCAATGAAGCCTCTTTCACTAGACTAACGAGAATAAACCATAAAGCAAATCATAAATCAAACTAGAGAGAACAATGGAAAAGTTTGCAAGAGAAAAATGAAAGTGACAGAAATAGAACATGCAGAGGGCATAAATAATAATGTGAAGAATGGATTATGGCACAGTGCTAAAATGGCTCCCTCAGTGCTCCAGGAATTGGGACATAAGGAGGAATACGACAAAGTCCTACCCAATAGAGCTTCAAAGACTAGTGAAGACAATAAACAAAGTAAGTAAATAATGTACTTTCATACAGTGATAAATAGTATAAAGAAAATAAAGCAGGGTAAAGGACAGAGCTACTCAGGGGAGGAGAAAGGAAAGATATGTAAGATCTCTCTATACTGACTATAACCAAGAAAGAAAACGAAGAGCAAGTAGTAATAAGACAAAAAGGTGGACGTTACTATGGATAAATTATCAGCAAATGAGAAGAAAGCCCAAGGCAGCTTCCTAACCACAATCTGACCGGTGTTTCGCTCAGAAAGTTGGAAGTCATTCTTGACCTTACTGAGACAAAGAAGAACTTCATTTCCCAGTGTTCCCTGCAATGAAGTATGTCCAATACTAGCCAATGGAATGTGGGTGGGAGTGATATATGCCACTTTTTAGATTGGCCCGTAAAGTCCTCCATGTCAGTAAGCAAAAGAAGAGAAAGTTGGGTGTTTGTCTCCATCTCTCCTCACAGCATATATCTGAGGGTGGTGGTGTCTAGTTCCCTTGGCTACCCTCTTCCATGGTCCCAGCTTTAATACCACATGGCTTTTTGAGATCTTGGGACAAAACACCATTCGTTGCTTGATGAGCTCTGAGTACCTCCCCATCCCAGGTCAGTTCCCTTAACCTTGCCCACATCCTGTTAAATAGTCCCTTTATGAAACCTATCTAGTTTAAACCTTTTAAAGAATGTCACTGCTCCTTACCAGGACCTTGATGGATATGCTAGTCTACATCATTCAACATTTGAATGAAAAGCATAATACCTAGGTCATTAAACGAACTAGTAAAACTGACAGAGCTTTAGAGCTGAAGGTGAGCTTGGAAATCACCTTGAGTCCATTAACCTTATTTTTCACTCGTGGGATCAAGGGCCAAGGCTGCATTTCCCTTTTACATTTTCTAGATAATCACTATATTTAGTTCACACTGGAAGAAAGTATATGCTAAGCTTTTTATATATTTCAGGATATTTATTTATATTTACAATATATTCAGGGGGAAAGTAACAAAATGTTCTTCTTGAACACTCAGAAATACTAGTTCTGCATTGGAACAACAGTCATCTCAGCTGGAAAGCAAAGAACATGCACTGCTCAGCTCTCATTCTTTCAGTGAAACCCTACTCCGTTTATAGAGCTGCCAAATGGCCGAAACAGCCCAAAACAGTTTACAGTATTGAAATATACTGACTTTTTTCCTTGATGATCTTATGATGGAAAAAAACAAGCTTTAACCACATCTGACCCTGATCATTAATGTCAGCTCCTGATCAAAAGCCACACCCTGCCTGCAAGTCACATCAAAATGCCAAAGCATCTCTCCAGCTAGAAGTTCGGCAGCAGCAAATGACCATTATCAAGCTCTGTGGATGAAGACTTTTTCTAGCTCCCTCCATTTCCCTCTAAGTTTACTCTTGCTCTGCAGCACTCATCTCATATCTTGTGTATCTTTTAATGCTCTTGTTCTGAGAAGCGAAATTAACTAATGCTAATCCAAGAAAATAAGGAGGCATCTGTCATAAAAAGCTATACCATATTGCAAAGCCTCAACCTCTAGGTATCAAATATGAGGCTAAAGCATTTGTTATCTTCAATAACATTTGTTGGCCTAATGTGTATCTGCACAGAGTCTACTGTGTTTCACATGTTTTGTTAAATCCTCCTGAATCTTTCCTCCCACACCTTTGGTCTGTGAAACAGTGTCACACAAACACCATCTTATCCTATAACAAAATTTACTAAAGTTACGGGCTGTCACTAAAATATGTATCAATATTGTAAACTTGATTAAGTAACATACATATGTGTAAGACGACTGGTTAATGCTTTTGTTATCTTTAGATTGTATGTGTATATTAAAGGGATGTGATAGAGATTAGAAAAACATTTGTTTCTTTCAATAACAAAGCCATAATTTGTATATAATGGTTGGTCTTCCTTAAGTGAGCGAAGTTTCATCTGTATTTTCCGCCGCTCTCCATCACTTGCATTACTGCCTGAGCTCTGCTTCCTGTTAGATCAGCGGTGGCATTAGATTCTCACAGGAGCGTGAGCCCTCCTGTGTAAACTGCACGTGCGTGGGATCAAGGTTGTATGTTCCTTATGAGAATCTAATGCCTGATGATCTGAGTAATAAATCAGAATTGCTTGCAGACTCATATTCAAAACTCTATCAGTGAGTGGCAAGTGACAATTGTATAACTGTTTTATTATATATTACAATATAAAAATAATAGAAGTGCACAATAAATGTAATGCACTTAAATCATCTCAAAACCATCACCCTCACCTCATTCTGTGGAAAAAAATGTCTTCCACGAAGCTGGTCCTTGGTGCCAAAAAGGTCGGGGACTGCTGGATTAGACTAATAAGGTAGGTAAAATTCCAGTGAAAGAGTAACTAGCCAATATCCGTTCATACACACTATCAAATGCAAATCGCAATCCTCTGCCTTCAAATCCATGCTCATCCTGATCTTCAAATGGCCCTTAAGGACTCAGTAAAGAGACTGAAGTTGGCCTGTTTCCTGAGATTCATATGTTGCAAATAAAACAGAGCCTCTGTTCCCCAGGAGAATTCAGTTATGCAACTAAGTTTTTGAGATCTAACTAAATGGTACTGTAAAAGATAACAATGTCAATATACACTTAATATAGCCCATTCCACATTCACTTGCTCATTCAGTCTTTCAGACAACCTTATGCTATTTTAAAATCAAAACTCAGGGAACTTAAAATGATCCATCTGAAGTTATACAGTGAGTGGCAAAACTAGAACTTGAACCCAAATCTTTCAACCCCTAACCTGATGCTCTTTCTACTGATCTTGGAACTGTAAGAAATGCAAATTCTGGAGCTCTACTGTAGACTGACTAAATCAAATACTCTGAGATTGGGTCCTATGAGAGGCAGAATTATAAGGTAGCCCCCATTAATCTTATGATTGGCAAAGATTTGAAAGAAAGATAATCCCCAGGTCTTCAAAGTTATGGAGAAACAGACACTCTAAATTCCTAAGGAATTATGAATTATTAAAGCCTTTCTGAGGATAAATTAACAATGTAAATAAAAATTCTCAAAAAGGCATATATCTGTTGACTCAGCAATTCCATTTCTAGGAATTTAAATTTATACATCCCAAGTGGATACAATAAATGGGAACTAAGTAAATCAATTATAGCACAGCCGCATTAAAATTAGGTTCTTGATGCATTTTTACTGCCATGGAAAGATGCTGAGCTCTAATGTTTAGGAAATAACACAATGCTGTGGATAGTCTGCAACACTAGAACCCTCTAATATCAAAGATGTATCAATTAACTTCATCTAACATCAAAGATTTATCAATTAACTTCCTAAAATAGTCTCAAAGTAACTAAATATTTGTAAAAGAAAGCTCTGCATAAATTCATTGTAACACAAAGATTATCAGATCTCTAGTTTTTGAGCCATGGATCTATATCTCCCTTAGTTGATATTGGGATTTTATGGCAATGATCATAATCCAACTTCTATCACAATGTATTACTTTCAAGAGACATTACTTTGCCGACAAAGGTCCATCTAGTCAAAGCTATAGTTTTTCCAGTAGTCATGTATGGAGGTGAGAGCTGGACCATAAAGAAAGTTGAGTGCCAAAGAACTGATGCTTTTGCATTGTGGTGCTGGAGAAGAGAGTCCCTTGAATTGCAAGGAGATCCAACCAGTCAATCCTAAAGGAAATCAGTCCTGAATATTCACTGGAAGAACTGATGCTGAAGCTGAAACTCCAATACTTCGGCCACCTGATGCAAGGAACTGACTCACTGGAAAAGACCCTGATGCTGGGAAAGATTGAAGGTGGGAGGAGAAGGAGACAGCAGAGGATGAGATGGTTGGATGGCATCACCGATAATGGACATGAGTTTGAGCAAGCTCCGGGAGTCAGTGATGGACCGGGAAGCCTGGCATGCTGCAGTCCATGAGATCACAAAGAGTCGGGACATGAATGAGCAAATGAACTGAACTGAAGTGTTTAGGTTGAACAGTTGTTAGTTAAACATAGGATATATTCTGCGGGGGTTATGTGGTCAATAACTCACCAGTTCCAAAGTTCACAGCCAGGTCTCCACACTGGTCCACTATGATCTGTCCTCATGACAATAGAAGGCAATACTAGGATAAGCTCTCCTAGAGTCTCATGACTCTGATTATTTCAGTATTAACAATAACTCAGACTCACAAAGTGAAGAAAACGAGAATCCTTTCTGACCTACAATTGCTAGGTGGAGTCATGTGGCATATATCTGTATTCATAAAGATCAGTAATCGGTAATATAGGAGTAATGCCAAGACACAGGCAGCTTTGGAGAAACAATAGTACCCTTACTACTTATAAGATTCTTTCCGCTTAATAGAATGGACGTTAGTCTGATGGAACTGCTTCACACCTTTGTGTTCTCATAAGTGTTGCTGTTGCTGCTCTTTCTCCTTCCTGTTGAGTTTTAGCTGTCATGATTGAAAGTAAAGTAAGCCAGGGTAGACTGACAACATACTCCTTTATAGAAATTAGGGCACAGGGAAGAAGCATGACTACACGGTGAGATAAGAAGAATAAGACAAGAATCCATGGTCCCATAAACAAAGTCTGTTGAAAGGCTCAGTGTATGATATTGTTCAGAAATAAAAGTCCCTTCTTTAACATAGAAAAATTCTAAATCAATATTTCTCAAACATTTTGGTATCAAGACCCCTTTATATACCTTAAAATTATTGAGGCTCCTTAAAAAGCCTTTATTTATGTAGGTTTTGTTTCTCAGTACTTATTATAATACATTAGAAACTAAGACAAAAATTTATAAAATATTTATAAATTCATTTAAAAATTAATTCATTACATGGTAATATATATAAAACATTTAATGAAAGATAATGAAGATTTTCAAAACAAGGAAAATTCAATGAGAAGACATACATTTTTACAAATCTCTTCATGTCTGACTTAGTTCATTCTCTGATCTGCTTCTAATTTAATCTGTTGTAAATATCTCTTGCAGTCTCTGGAAAACATCACTGTACATATGAGTGAGAATGAAAGTCAAATAAGTGAATAATGTCTTAGTATAATTATAAAAATAATTCTGAGCTCACAAAATCCCTACAAGTGTCCTGAGGACATACAGAGAGCAATGCTTCTGATTTACCTAGGACTATCCTAGTTTTGAGAGACTGAACTGAACAGAACTGACCCTAGTTTTGGGTTTCCCAGGTGGCACTAGTGGTAAAGAACCCAGCTGCCAATGCAGGAGGCTTAAAGAGACATGAGTTCAATCCCTGGGAGGGGAAGATCCCCTGGAGGAGGGCATGGCAACCCATTCCAGTATTCTTGCCTGGAGAATCCCATGAACAGAGGAGCCTGGTGGGTTACAGTCCATAGGGTCACAAAGAGTCGGACACAGCTGAAGCAACTTAGCATGCACGCATCTTAGTTTTAGCACCAAAAGTCCAAAGGTTGGGGAAAGCCATTAGTCCAGGCAAACAAGGATGAGTCACCCTCTCTATAATATACCCTAAGATTAACAGTGCTAAAACAAAAACAAAAAGATCAACTTGCTTAAGATCATAACATCAACTAACTACTGCTATACATTCAAAATCACAAGTCCACCTAATTCATGGCTACACTTATTTCTTGTTAGTTTTATACTAATTTGAAATCAACAGAATCTGCCAAGGAGTGTACACTTAAACATATGCAAAGCAAAAAGATTTGATATGTTATATTAGGAAAAGTCAAAATTAAGCTCTATTTAATTTTTTGTGGTTAGGGATCCTGGGACTGAACCAGTGTAACTTAATAAATGTCTATTAAAATATATTATTTTTGAAAGAAAAATACTACATGTCATTGCACTAAATATTTATTCACAAAATGCAAAGAGAATTTGTAGTATTATAGTAACTAATTACCTTTTGCAACAACAAAGTATTTAGCTTCCTGAGAATTATTTCATTTTTCAAAAAGCTTTACTGAATAAAGTATATTAAAGTTGTTTTATGACATTCAAGTGCCAAACCACATGTTTTCCCTCCATCACCTTTAGTTCCTTTTAAGTGAAATTGTGTATGAGTAAGTCTTTAGTCAAATAATGTAGTCATCTGTTTCCCTCATTTTTTCCCTTTTTTAGATGAAGTATTTCTAAAATGTTATGTATATAACAACTAACAGGGATCAGTATAATCTTTTAACAACTCCTAAGGTTCTTTTTTGTATAAAACATGAATGACAAAATCATATTATTTACATTAAAATGTTATAAGAAATCACCATCGTAACCAGGTTATTCTCCATATGAGATATTTTACATTATTGAGTTGGCAATAGGCATTCATTTCAAGCTCAAGACATTTTTCTTGCCATCTTTCTCACAAAATTAAATGTGTACCTACAGTTGCTATGTTACTGGTATGAGCCTTACCTTGGCATAGGTATCTTGTTTAAATAAATCATTTTCTAAAAAGGTGTTTGCTGAAATCTTAAAATGTATTTCCAAAAGCAATAATCCCCTAAAGAAAAAATGTGACTTCCTTCTCCAATTTTTTTTTAAGTTTTTCTCACTCTTAAATTGTCTACAGACAGGTTCACTAAGACTATGATATTTATGCTTTTTTAAGGAGGAATTATGTCGTATAATGTCAATGCAAAATTGTGGAAGATACAAAAGCACATTAATTAACATCTTTTCTATTTCAGACACAGAAAAAGTAAAATATTTTACAGTGAAATACCACCAGCACTTCAAATTTCACAAAAAGTCACTTGTAATTGTCCCAAAGAATGATAATTATATAATATCAACAGTGTAAAAATGCATCAAATAAGGCAAGTGAAAGATGAATTTCACCATATTTTTCAAACATATTTCAAAAGAGACAAATGTCCGAATTCCATTGTATGATTAGTCATTAAAATCTGGTAAAATATTAGAATTTAACAGACATTTTTATTGTACATCAACTGCTCTACAGCAGACACGTCACACACACTAAGATCCCCAACATCAGTTTCTCCAAATTTTAGCTTAATTCTCCACAAGGCCAGTCAACTCCTTGGGGGTATGGAAGGCGGGAATCACTTGCCTGCTTAAAAACTGCCACAAATATCAGTTTCCTGGAAAAGAAAGTTTGAACCTCTTTTCTTGGCATAGTATATGATGTTCATTCAGTACCCCAAGCACCATATCTTTTGCCACTTCATTTCTCCAGAAAGTAGACCTTGAGTGCCTTGCAGCACCTGGTCCACAGTGATGCTGAGTTACATTTTCTGCAGTAGTAATAGCAACATCCTTACAAGCTTATGCCCATGTACCTTGGACACACTCTTCCTTCTTCCTGTTAAGATATAGCACAGTGCAGGTGAGAACTTTACACAAGAGGAACAATTCAGGAAAATTAAGAATGTTCACTTGGTCAATTTTGCCCACCCATAAATAAAATAATGTTATTAAGTCCTACAGGAGAAAAGTATATCCATTTCATTTGGATTTCTACTCTTGCTAGAAAGATTCCGGTGAGAAACTTACTACTTTTGTGTGTGTGTCATTTTTTATTGAAGTGAAACTGACATACAATAAAAATATAGACCTTAGGTGTTCAGTACAATGAGTCTTCACACTGCAAATACCTATGAAACAAACATTAAAAACAAAATATAGGACACAACTGTCAGAATCAAAAGGTTCTTTCATGTCCCTTTCCAGACAATTTCTCTCTCCCATCCCCAGGCCACTCTTTCTATCAATATAGATTTTTAAAAATCTGTTCTCAGACTTCATATAAATAGAACATAAACAGTCAGTGGGGATTTTTGAATCTGATTTCTTTCACTCATTATAAAACTTTTAAGATTCATCCATGTTGCATGAATGAGCCTCAATAAGAAGCTTCTTACTATTATCACTGAGTAGTATTCTACCTAGATGAATATACCTTGTATTTTTCATGTATTTATTAATACTTTGTGTTATCTTCTTTTATGAGATGTCTTCTCAGTTCCTTTGTCCAATCTGATTTTTAAAATTGGATTGTTCATCTTTTCATTAGTAATTTGTAAGATTCCTTTAAATATGTAATATATTCAGATACCATTTTCAGACATGTATGTTGTAAATATTTTCCCTATCTGTGGATTGTCCATTATTTTAACGGAATCTTACAATAAGGAGACTTTTGATGAAGTCTAATTTGCCAAAAGTTTTTACGGTTACTGACTTTTGTGTCCTGTTTAAGAAATCACTGTCTACCCCAGAACTTTCTATTTGAGGCTTTGTGTTCTAGGTACACATATAGGTCTGTGATCCATCTCAAATTAATTTGGTAAATGGAGTAAGATAGAGGCAGAGGGTTCATGAAGGATAATTTGAACCGTGTCAGTGTTTGGGAGGGACAGGCATTCAGTCCTGTGCAGACAAAGGTGGCGAGGTAAGGGGGGCATAAAGCCCTCCATTTCTCTCCTCTGAAAAGAGGCTGAGTGACCTCCTCCACCGGATTCCAACCTCAGGGCTCAGACAGAGGAATAGGTAACACCTTGGTCTATATGCCTTCCAAAGGAGTTGATTTAGAAATTGCATGGTTTCCAACTCTTGCATATACCCACAGATTACACAAATTTTAAGTATTCTCTGGAATTTTTGTTATCAAAAACTGAAACATCTGATTCTTGGTATAATGGTTTTCTCATCAGAGATTCCATTTCTTTCATGAGGATAAAACAAAACACAGAGCTGGTCTTGATTTAATCATCAGTCAACTTAATATGACAGCTATCAATCTAAACAGCCTTAGCCTTTTTCTATACAGAACCATTTTCTGGTGTACCCCAAAACACATTAAAATGAAATGGAAGCCTTAATAAGAAGTCCTCAGTAGTTGACTATATTTGCTGATCCTGAAACTTACTGATGTTGAAGTCAACATCTGAGAAATTCTTCTGGCCTTTTCCTTGTGGTCACCTGATGACAACTGCAGCCCCAGCCATCGTGTTTTCTTGGTTTCTGTGAGTCAGGATTTCAGAGAGGGGACAATAAGGATGGCTGGAATTTGTTCCACGACTGACTGGGAAGACTTAAAGGACTGGAAGGGATTCAAATGGCTGAGGTCTATCATCTGAAGATTTATACTTCTGGTACCCTGACTGACATACCTCAAAGACTTGCCTCTCTACATAGCTAGGGCTTCTCACACTGTGGTGTCTGGATTCTGAGAGAGACACCAGAGGGGGGGGGGACCCAAGAGGAATCACCTAGATGGACAGCACTGCAGAGCAACTGCTTTGAGAGTTAAGACATGCAGCATTACATGAAAAAAAGGTACTAGTGCATTTTAAAATTAGACCAAGAAAGAGAGAGCTTTCTGATTTTTTTTTAAACTCTTGAAACAGATCTTTGACTACTACTTGGGAAGTTGCTTGCCGCTCAGGTAGAAAGAGCTAACAGATGTCCTTGAGTTCAAAAACCAGACCCACCACTGGAAGTCTCTGACCTTGGGGTAGTCCCCTAATATCTCCAAACTTTTGTTTTTCCCTTTGTATAATTGTAATACTACACTAACAAGTAAATTATTATAGCTTATATTAATATAATTGTTGTTTAGTTGCTAAGTCATGCCCAACTCTTTGCAACCCCGTGGACTCTAGCCCACCAGGCTCCTCTGTCCTAGGGATTTCCCAGGCAAGGATACTGGAGTGGGTTGCGGTTTACTTTTCCAGGGGATCTTCCTGACCCAGAGATTGAGCCTGCATCTCCTGCATTGCAGGCGGATTCTTTACCAGCTGAGTCACAAGGGAAGCCCAAGAATCCTGGAGTGGGTAGCTTATCCCTTTTTCGGTGGATCTTCCCAGCCCAGGAATCGAACCAGGGTCTCCTATATTGCAGGACTGAGCTATCTGGGAAGTTATCTCAGAAGCTACCAACTGAGCTATCAGGGAAGCCCCCCCGTCACCCCCTGTTAGAAGACATGTATACCTAAAATTCCCTCTCTCACCGGGGCAAAGCCAATTCCTTCCACATTTTTCACACTTCCACTATAGCCCCTTAACACAATGTTACAATTCTGCATTCATTCATTCAACAAGTATTTGTCCAGTACCTACCTCATGTCAGGGCTTCCCAGGTAGCACCAGTAGTAAAGAATATGCCTGTCAACGCAGGAGGTGCAAGAGACATGATTCAATCCCTGGGTGGGGAAGAATCCCCTGGAGGAGGAAATGGCAACCCACTCTGGTATTCTTGCCTAGAAAATTCCACGGACAGAGGAGGCCGGTGTGCTACAGTTCATGGAGGTACAAACAGTTGGACATGGCTGAGCATGCACGCCATCCATCCATCCAAACCACGTGTCAAGGACTATGTTTGAGAACCTCTGTACCTTGTTTGAGGCACTACCATTACAGAGCTTACCCTCTAGTATTAAAATGTCTTTATCTGCACCTGGTTGGGGGTCCCCACTGCATCGTATTTGGCACATTCCCTGGCCACTGACAGATTCTCACAAATGTTTGTTGAATTAATTTTTCACAAAAGATAAAGTAGATTAAGCCTTGTTCACAGCTAGCTCAGTTAGGCAATCCAGCACAATCCATGTTTAAATAAATTAATGCAATTTTAACAGGTAATATTTCCATTCAGAGGAATCTGTGATCTGAGAGATACTAGAATGGGAAGATAAATAAATACAGAGAAAAAGAAAAGTAGGTCCAGGAAATCTCATTCATATTCCCAGTTCAAAAAAATTGTTCCCTGGTGGCTCAGGAGTAAAGACTCCGCCTTCCAATGCAGGAGACACAGGTTTAATCCCTGATCTGGGAAGATCCCACATGCCAAGGAGCAGCTAAGTCCATGTGCCACAACTATTGAGCCAGTGTTCCAGAGTCCAGGAGCTGCAATTACCGAGCCTGTGTGCCCTAGAGCCCGTGTTCCACAACAAGAGAGACCACCACAATGAGAAGCCTGCACACCGCAATGAGAGAGTAGCCCCGCTCATCCCAACTAGGGAGAGGCTGGTCCTGCAGCAGCAAAGACCCAGCACAACCATCAGTAAATAAATAAAATTAGCTTTACAAAATCTTGTTCCATGTTTTTACTATTATTAGGTCAACTGTTCCTCAAAACCCTGACAATATTAAAAAAAAAAAAATGATAACTGGCCATTCGGTGATCCTCTGTGGTCAATCAAGTGTGATCCATAGGTTACTAGTCCCAACCAACACAAGCCTAATGGGCTACAAAACAGTTACCCAAGGGACAGAGAGCCACACAGTTATGAAACTGAAACACTCAGATAAGTAATCACCCTACGGAGTGAACACTTGTGTATCACCACATCCCGCAGGAAGCTTAAAAAGCAGCTCCCTTACTGCCTACAGCGTCAGCAGGCAAGAAGACACATCACAAGGCCAGTGCCATGGGTGTCTGAGCGAAAATGGGCCGGTGCTGACTTCCTTTCTGAAAAGAAATACAAACACATAAATGCACAGACAGTTCCTTCTCCTGTTCCTAGAAAAGCAAATAAGGAAAGAATTCCCTGCTACTCTCACCAAATTCTAAATCGGGAGGTAAAAGAGGTACGCAAATCTCAGGGTATGACGCATGATAAAAATGTATTCCTCTCATGTCTTTCCAAGATCATAAAAAATAAGTTTGTAGCTGTCATCATGGTCTTATCCTGGACATTTAAAGATAAATATTAAACACCTCGGGGTATTTTTTTCCAATTTAAATATAAACCCAGGTTTACAATTTCTGTCTGTGTTAAAAGTAATGTGTTCACATGCGAATTTCTCTAACTTTTTAAATCCAAGGATTTAAGTGTATGAGCATTTGTGTTTGGATGTGTGTTTTCTTTCTTTTCTTCTTCTTGTGTTGTATGAAGCTATCAACATGTTTTAAGAATTAAGTGATCAATTAGCCTCACACATAGACATGTCATTTTAAGTCTGGATATTACAGAGGAAGATAGGATGATCAACTTTTAAATTTATCTATTTGACTCTGCAAATTGGAACACAAATTGGAGGAAATAAAGGATAAATTCAGATTATAATAGTAGATAACTCATAATAGCTGAGAATTCAGATCATAATACTAGGGGACTGATAATAGCTGAGATGTGGAAATGAGCCAAATGTCCCTCAACTGAAGAATGGATAAATAAAATGTGATATAGCCATACACTGGAATACTATTCTGCAATAAAAAGTAATGAAGAACTGATATGTGTACAACATGAAGGAACATGCTAAATGAAAAAGTCAATTACAAAAGTACACACACCGTATGATTCAATTTGTGCAAAATGCACAGACTAGGCAAATCCACTGAGACAAAACACAGAAACTGTTGCCTAGAAGTGACGAGGGAGGGAAAGGAATGGGAGGAAATGGAGGGTGACTGCTAACCGGACAATGTTTCCCCTGGGGGTGATGAAAATGTTCTAAAATTAATTGTGGTGATGGTTGCCCAATTCTGTAAATATACTAGAAACCACTACATTTTTAAACAGGTCAATTGTATGGTATGTGAATGATATCTCAATAAAGCCAGTATAAAACAGATAATACTTTGTAGCAGTAAATGACACAGGCACCCACTCTGTGTAGGAAAAAAGAGCATGAAATAAATTCTTATCCAGGTTTATAAGCATAAATCCGGGAGGATGGAGAGGGAGGAAAAGCTAGGAAAAGACTTTTCTTCAGTCTAATGCCACAGTGACTGTGTGCAATGAACACATTTCATCTCATTCAGTTAATGCAGCCAGCAATAGTCTAAAAATCTGTGGCAAAATTTCCCAATCTGCTTCAAAGCCTCGGTTACATATACAGTCCTTAATAATGTGAGTAACAGGGGGAAAGAAGTTCTATAAAAGAGAAGGATCTTTAAAATGTATTCGAAAGGCTGAATAGGAAAACAGAGTCAACAAAAACAAAATATCACCTTTAACAGGAAGACCTAGTTATAAACAGCAGACCAGCTAACCAAAGGTAATATATATAGGATAGAGGATCTTCCTTAAAGAAATCATAGGCCTAAAACATCCAGGGTTAAACTAGTGATTAACTAGTGTCAACCAGTGTTAAACCCACTGCAGAAAAACACAGCTGAGTGCTTCCACCTTAACTACAGGATAAAACTTTAGAAGACAATTTGATTTGCATACCAACCATGTCACATGCCTTTGCCTATGTTTATGAATCATAAAAGAAAGGTTTTGATTAAATATAAAAATCCCACAGAGGTGATATTATCGACAATGCTAAAGGTATCATTGACGGGTAGAAGTTACAGATAAATTAATACAAGGATGCTTAGAGCTGTAAGTAACAGAAAAGAGCACTATATGAAGCAGAAACAGGAAAGGATCAATCATCTCATGTACAGGAAGCTGTATGAAAGGAATGCTTTGCTGCTCAACTGCAGAAAATCTTTCTATGTTGTATCTATTCTCTAGCGATGTCTCTCCTGATGTTTCCAAGGTAAGTGAAGCAGACCTAGGTGTCAACTACTGGCAATTCCACATCCATAGGAAAGAAAGAAGGAAGGAAGGGGGTGGGGAGGGTGAGAGGAAGGAAGAGAGAGGGAGGAAGTAAAGAAAGAAAGTATTGACTTGATGTACCCTTCATTGGAAAAACATCTTTTCAGAGGTCCCCTGGTTGACTTTTCCTCAGGTCCCAGAGCCAGGATCAGGTCACATGACCACGCTTAAACCAACCCTTAGCAAAGAGAATGAGACCACAGTGACTGGCTCATTCTAACCATGATTTGCTCCTGGATCTGCAGAGAGCAGTCACTCCCTAAAATCCACTGGGAGGGTAGAACAATGAACAAAGGCAGACTTGTTCCAGGAAGAAACATTCAACAACTACAAAATAAAACTGATAGGAGTGATACATGATCCAAACACCATCTCACACACAGGACAAATAAGCAGGCTGTAACCCCCAGAGTCGGGAAGGCTAGCATGAAGTCTTCAAATATGTGAAGGACCACGAGAGACAGAAGATCTCTGATCAATTTAATTTGAGGCCCTGCAGACTATTAGCTCTCCATCAATATGTGCACAGCAGATTCCTAAGAGGGCAGTAATTAGACCATTCAAGTAAAGATTGATTCACCATCAATTGAGGATGCAGTCTTTGGATTAAACGTTGAACTAGCTAATCTAAGGTTTCTTGTACCCCCTTCTCTAGTTTGGCTGAATCAAGCTTGTAGGAAATTTGCCCACAATTTCCTCCCTCATCCTCCTTAATAAATCTGCCAAATCAAATTAAAAACCTAAAACCGATATTCTCAAGTGGCAAGAAAAGAAACAAGATGATTTTTCATAGGTCAAGCAGCCTTTTCTTGTATCAGACAATAAGTAAAATGAAGACAGTTCAGAGGGGTCTAAAGCGATCCTAAGCATCAGTACCACATGCCATCTCTCTCATTGTCTTCAATCGTAAGTCCACTCCTGTCACAGGCCACTCTTCTTATGGTTGGTCTAAGTAGAAGAACAGATCGCTGATCACACCAGGGCTCTGGCTTTAGTCAGAACTGCCTAAATAAATACCAATGTCTGAGAAGTCCTTATGCCTTTCTTTCTTGTTACTCTAACTGCCAACATGAACAAGCAAACGGAGCAATGACACAATGTGCCATTGAGACCCATGGTGGGGAGCCCGTTACTTCCAATTGCACCCCTCTTCTCAGCCAAGTCCTACCTTCCAATTTCCATTCTGACCTATTTTCATGTGGTTAATATTGACAATTATTTGGACAAATAATATGATCTCAACCCAAATGTCTTTGATCTTAAGAACAGACCTTCAGTCAACTGCAAGCAGTTACTGAGTTCATACTCAATGACTGCAAACTTGAGTCAGGACACTCTCCCTGACACCACATCTGAAAATAAATTTAATAAAATATAGATGTAAAATCTACTTAGGTTTTGCTTGTGTTCAAAAATCACTCAGATTTTGACGTGTGAAGTGAAAAGGATCTAAATTTAATTGAGAAAGGCTTTTCATTAGACTCCCCCCATCACCTCAATCACTTATATTTTTATTTACACATTAGATTCAGTTCAGTTCAGTTCAGTCGCTCAGTCATGTCTGACTCTTTGCAACCCCATGAATCCCAGAATGACAGGCCTCCCTGTCCATCACCAACTCCCAGAGTTTACTCAAACTCATGTCCATCAAGTCGGTGATGCAATCCAGCCATCTCATCCTCTGTCGCCCCCTTCTCCTCCTGCCCCCAATCCCTCCCAGCATCAGGGTCTTTTCCAATGAGTCAACTCGTCGCATGAGGCAGCCAAAATATTGGAATTTCAGCTTCAGCATCAGTCCTTCCAATGAACACCCAGGACTGATCTCCTTTAGGATGGACTGGTTGGATCTCCTTGCAGTCCAAGGGATTCTCAAGAGTCTTCTCCAACACCACAGTTCAAAAGCATCAATTTTTCGGCGCTCAGCTTTCTTCACAGTCCAACTCTCACATCCAAATATGACTACTGGAAAAACCATAGCCTTGACCAGACGGACCTTTGTTGGCAAAATAATGTCTCTACTTTTTAACATGCTATCTAGGTTGGTCATAACTTTCCTTCCAAGGAGTAAGAGTCTTTTAATTTCATGACTGCAATCACCATCTGCAGTGATTCTGGAGCCCAAAAAATAAAGTCTGACACTGTTTCCACTGTCTCCCCATCTATTTCCCATGAAGTGATGGGACCAGATGCCATGATCTTAGTTTTCTGAATGTTAAGCTTTAAGCCAACTTTTTCACTTTCCTCTTTCACTTTCATCAAGAGGCTTTTTAGTTCCTCTTCACTTTCTGCCATAAGGGTGGTGTCATCTGCATATCTGAGGTTATTGATATTTCTCCCGGCAATCTTGATTCCAGCTTGTGCTTCTTCCAGCCCAGCGTTTCTCATGATGTACTCTGCATATAAGTTAAATAAGCAGGGTGACAATATACAGCCTTGATGTACTCCTTTTCCTACTTGGAACCAGTCTGTTGTTCCATGTCCAATTCTAACTGTTGCTTCCTGATCTGCATACAGGTTTCTCAAGAGGCAGGTCAGGTGGTCTGGTATTCCCATCTCTTTCAGAATTTTCCACAGTTTATTGTGATCCACATAGTCAAAGGCTTTGGCATAGTCAATAAAGCAGAAATAGATGTTTTTCTGGAACTCTCTTGCTTTTTCAATCATCCAGCAGATATTGGCAATTTGAACTCTGGTTCCTCTGCCTTTTCTAAATCCAGCTTGAACATCTGGAAGTTCTCGGTTCACATATTGCTGAAGCCTGGCTTGAAGAATTTTGAGCATAACTTTACTAGCATGTGAGATGAGTGCAATTGTGAGGTAGTTTGAGCATTCTTTGGGATTGCCTTTTTGGGATTGGAATGAAAACTGACCTTTTCCAGTCCTGTGGCCACTGCTGAGTTTTCCAAATTGCTGGCATATTGAGTGCAGCACTTTCACAGCATCATCTTTCAGGATTTGAAATAGCTCAGCTGGAATTCCTTCACCTCCACTAGCTTTGTTCGTAGTGGCGCTTTCTAAGGCCCACTTGACTTCACATTCCAGGATGTCTGGCTCTAGGTGAGTGATCATACCATTGTGATTATCTGGCTCGTGAAGATCTTTTTTGTACAGTTCTTCTGTGTATTCTTGCCATCTCTTCTTAATATCTTCTGCTTCTGTTAGGTCCATACCATTTCTGTCCTTTACCAAACCCATCTTTGCCTGAAATGTTCCCTTATATCTCTAATTTTCTTGAAGAGATCTCTAGTCTTTCCCATTCTGTTGTTTTCCTCTATTTCGTTGCATTGATCGCTGAGATAGCGATCACATTAGATAGCAAATATTAAATATAAAGAGCACAAGTGACTCTAAAAGGCAAGACTCCTAATGCAGCAAATGTCAGACAACTCTTTCCCTCCGTTTTGGTGAGGAAAATAGGGAGCCAGTCCATGTAGTTCGTATCTAAAAATATAACAACTTCTCTCTGCTGCCCTGTAGATTTCACCAGTGCGCTATTTGTCAGGCACATTATATTGCTACTCACATAAAAATTTCACCAAGACCTAGACCTGTTTTTTCAATCCAAAATCTTAATTTTCTGAGTATAAATTCAATGAGGACCTCTTTGTTTTTATCTCTCCTGATCTTTCACCTGTCCTGTATGCACTTTGCCTTATTACTCTCTCCTCCCAGAAGAAACTAAAAAAGTTTAAGGTTCAGACACCTATTTGCACAGACTACTTTTAAGGCCCAGGAAGGGCCCTAACAATGATCCCATGACACATTTCCATGATTCCCTGCAAAAATAAGACATTTTAGCCTCAACTTGTTAAGCCATGGTATTCACTTTGCCCTCCCCTCTATCACACTTGTCTTTATGTTGGGAGGCACTGGCAAGCATTTGTGGGATCTGTATAGACAGAAGCTGAGTTGGGAGTATATTCAGTTTGGGTTCAGTGGGATATGTTTCTATGGTTCACAGTTACTTTCTCGTAGAGCTCGGTTATTGTGAGTTGTCTCCAAGATAGAAATGCCTTACTGGATTACAAAAACATCCGTAACTTTTTGTGAGTGTTGTCAACTCAAAGATTGTTTATGATAAATCACTGTATGTGCAAACTTGAAATGCCCTCAAATATTAAAGCTCAAATATGAAAGAAATTTGATAAACGTCTCCTACATTTTAAACATAATTCTAAAAATTTACATGATATTATTGGCAGCCAAAGATGGAGAAGCTCTATACAGTCAGCAAAAACAAAACTGAGAGCTGACTGTGGCTCATTCATGAACTCCTTTTGCCAAATTCAGACATATTGAAGAAAGTAGGGAAAACCACTAGACCGTTCAGGTATGACCTAAATCAAATCCCTTATGATTATACAGTGGAAGTAAGAAATAGATTTAAGGGACTAGATCTGATAGACAGAGTGCCTGATGAACTATGGACGGAGGTTTGTGACATTGTACAGGAGACAGTGCTCAAGACCATCCCCATGGAAAAGAAATGCAAAAAGGCAAAACAGTTGTCTGAGGAGGCCTTACAAATAGCTGTGAAAAGAAGAGAAGCGAAAAGCAAAGGAGAAAAGGAAAGATACACTCATTTGAATGCAGAGTTTAAAAGAATAGCAAGGAGAGATAAGAAAACCTTCCTCAGCGATCATTGCAAAGAAATAGAGGAAAAAAACAGAATGGGAAAGACTAGGGATCTCTTCAAGAAAATTAGAGACACTAAGGGAACATTTCAGGCAAAGATGGGCTCGATAAAGGACAGAAATGGTATGGACCTAACAGAAGCAGAAGATATTAAGAAGAGGTGGCAAGAATACACAGAAGAACTGTACAAAAAAGATCTTCACGAGCCAGATAATCACAATGGTATGATCACTCACCTAGAGCCAGACATCCTGGAATGTGAAGTCAAGTGGGCCTTAGAAAGCGCCACTACGAACAAAGCTAGTGGAGGTGAAGGAATTCCAGCTGAGCTATTTCAAATCCTGAAAGATGATGCTGTGAAAGTGCTGCACTCAATATGCCAGCAATTTGGAAAACTCAGCAGTGGCCACAGGACTGGAAAAGGTCAGTTTTCATTCCAACCCCAAAGAATGCTCAAACTACCTCACAATTGCACTCATCTCACATGCTAGTAAAGTAATGCTCAAAATTCTTCAAGCCAGGCTTCATCAATATGTGAACTGTGAACTTTCAGATGTTCAAGCTGGATTTAGAAAAGGCAGAGGAACCAGAGATCAAACTGCCAACATCCGATGGATCATTGAAAAAGCAAAGAGAGTTCCAGAAAACATCTATTTCTGCTTTATTGACTATGCCAAAGCCTTGGACTGTGTGGATCACAATAAACTGTGGAAAATTCTGAAAGAGATGGGAATACCAGACCATCTGACCTACCTCTTGATAAAACTATATGCAGATCAGGAAGCAACAGTTAGAACTGGACATGGAACAACAGACTGGTTCCAAGTAGGAAAAGGAGTACGTCAAGGCCGTATATTGTCACCCTGCTTATTTAACTTATATGCAGAGTACATCATGAGAAACGCTGGGCTGGAAGAAGCACAAGCTGGAATCAAGATTGCCGGGAGAAATATCAATAACCTCAGATATGCAGATGACACCACCCTTATGGCAGAAAGTGAAGAGGAACTAAAAAGCCTCTTGATGAAAGTGAAAGAGGAAAGTGAAAAGGTTGGCTTAAAGCTTAACATTCAGAAAACTAAGATCATGGCATCTGGTCCCATCACTTCATGGGAAATAGATGGGGAGACAGTGGAAACAGTGTCAGACTTTATTTTTTGGGCTCCAAAATCACTGCAGATGGTGACTGCAGCCATGAAATTAAAAGACTCTTACTCCTTGGAAGGAAAGTTATGACCAACCTAGATAGCATTTAAAAAGTAGAGACATTATTTTGCCAACAAAGGTCCGTCTGGTCAAGGCTATGGTTTTTCCAGTAGTCATATTTGGATGTGAGAGTTGGACTGTGAAGAAAGCTGAGCGCCGAAAAATTGATGCTTTTGAACTGTGGTGTTGGAGAAGACTCTTGAGAATCCCTTGGACTGCAAGGAGATCCAACCAGTCCATCCTAAAGGAGATCAGTCCTGGGTGTTCATTGGAAGGACTGATGCTGAAGCTGAAACTCCAATATTTTGGCTGCCTCATGCGACGAGTTGACTCATTGGAAAAGACCCTGATGCTGGGAGGGATTGGGGGCAGGAGGAGAAGGGGGCGACAGAGGATGAGATGGCTGGATTGCATCACCGACTTGATGGACATGAGTTTGAGTAAACTCTGGGAGTTGGTGATGGACAGGGAGGCCTGTCATTCTGGGATTCATGGGGTTGCAAAGAGTCAGACATGACTGAGCTACTGAACTGACTGATTGATTGGTGATTGGCTGAGATACTTAAAAGAATTTTTCTAAATTTATCAATAATAAAAATATAATTTCAAACAGCCATGATACTGAGTTACTTTTCTACTCTCTTGGTGGGATATATTACAAAATTGTTTTAACCTGAAGAAGCAATTTCAGGGTAAGTTCACTTCCCATTAAAAAAAGGAGAAAAAAAAAGTGTAAGTGCAACAGCTGTTTCAATTAATAAAATTGTTTTTACTGAATTTTTTCAGTGATATTTGTGGCATTTTTTAGCTGTTTACTTTGTAATTTTCCATGGTTTCTTTCTCCTTCTAAATAATCACATTAGTACCTAACTTGTATTAATAATTTTGTATTATTTACCTTTAAAAGAACCCCTACATTGATTAAGCTTCAGATCACACAAAACCTAAAGCCACATTAGACTCATTGTTGAAAATGCTATCTTTCCTTGGCCTCTGGGAAATTGTACTCTTCTAATTTTCCTCCCACTGTACTGACTACTCCTTCTCTGTGTCATTTACTACACCCTCTTCTAGTCATAAAAAACCCATACTTCATGCAGGGAGTCATGAAGAGTCTGTTCTGGACCTCCTTCTCTTTTCTGACAGTTTACTTCCCTTAGCTGATCCCATCTAATCCCACAGCTCTAAAGAGCATTTTCCAACTGCTGATGTCACCTCCATCTCCAGCCTTAACTGCATATGAGACTCCAGTCTT
Source organism: Dama dama (assembly GCF_033118175.1). Taxonomy (NCBI): domain Eukaryota; kingdom Metazoa; phylum Chordata; class Mammalia; order Artiodactyla; family Cervidae; genus Dama; species Dama dama. The sequence goes on along the minus strand of NC_083686.1, from coordinate 28,555,925 downwards.
GGTTACACAACCATCCACTCAACATTTTCCACAGGAACATCTCAAACTCCACAACCAAAACAGAACTCTTGAATTTGCTGTCTAAACCCACTGCCTCCCTAATGGTCCCCATTTTAGGAAATGGCCCATCAGTGTTTTTCCTCACATCTAACTTCTGAGCGTTACCACTCTTTCCTCTCTTTCTCTCACTCCACAAGTCACATTAAGTCTTGTCAAACTACCCTTAACACATATCCCAAAGTCATTACTCCTTTCCATCTCCCTTCCTGCTGCTATTACAGTCCAAGCCACCACCACGTCTCATCTCAAAAACAAGGCTCTTCCTTAGACAGCAAGGTGCCTATTCCATTCTCGACACAGCAAGGCGATCTTTTTTAAAAAAGTAAATCGTACCACATCATCCTTCTGTTTAAAATCCTCTGTGGTACCTGAAGCTAAATGTTTTGCACTAGCTTACAGAGGTATACAATGACTGCCTTCTCCCCAGCTTATTGACTTTGTCTTCTAACCCAAAGTTCACCTTCTTAGCAGTTCATCTCTGTCTGATATGTTTTACTACCCAATCCTCCTGATTTTCCTCAAATCCCACACTTTTTTCAGCTGTCGGCCTAAATATCATCTCTTCATAACCACTTCAAATGCCATTTGATCCCTGGGTTGGGGGAAGATCCTCTGGAGAAAGGAAAGGCTACCCACTCCAGTATTCTAGCCTGGAGAATTCCATGGACTGTATAGTCCATGGGGTTGCAAAGAGTTGGACACAACTGAGTGACTTTCACTTTCACTTTCAAATGCCTCGGTCAATTCTCGTCATGTTACTCCATTTTATTTCTCTGCATCATACTTAGACCATTGAGCGACTGAATTGAACTGAATCTGATTGTTTTCTTGTATGTTTATTGGTTTGCTATACATCTGTCTCTAGAAATCTTGCCTGTTATTTTCATCCTGGTGTTATCACCAGCTAGAAGAGTGCTTCACATACCATCTTAAGCCCTCAATACGCTATTCTGGAAAATGACATGATAATCTTGATGTCAGTGATTCCAAGTCTGCCTCAAAGATTGTGTTACACTCTGCAGTTTGAGAAAGGGGTAGAAAAGGCTGTTACCACATCTTTCTTCATATGATCACTGCTTGGAACTTTTTTTTTTTTACTTCACAGAAGCGCTGAATAACATAATCAGTTTTGTGGTCATAAATATGTTCCAAGAGTCACATGACCAGGCATTGCCACTATAGAAAAGAGGGTAAGGCACTCCTATACTAGAAAAAAAAAAAATCCCACTTTGTTTTTCAGTGAGATTTATTATGTCTGTGGAAGAGGCATCAAAGATACAAAGACAAACATTTAATCTATTATATGACTATTCCCAAACTGCTGTTCTTAGCAGAATTCTTTCATGGCATGGTGTTTTACCATGCCTGTGGAGAGGGAGCACTGATTTGTCTTAGAGAATGTATTCCTAGATTTTCAGTGATGGCAATGTCACAAATACATATAAGGCCTGCCATGATTATACCATCTAAGAATGTTTGTGGTGAACTGTGAAAGTGTTAGTCATCCGCTCAGGTCCAATTCGTTGCAGCTCTTTGTAGCCTGCCATGCTCCTCTGTTCATGGGATTTCCCTTCTCCAGGGGATCTCCCCAACCCAGGGATATAGCCTCAGTCTCCTGCATTGCAGGTGGATTTTTTACCACTGAGTCACCAGGGAAGTCCTATGAAAATGAAAGCTACTCAGTCGTGTCCAACTCTGTGACGCCATGGACGACACAGTCCACAGAGTTCTCCAGGCCAGAATACTGGAGTGGGTAGCCTTTCCCTTCTCCAGGGGATCTTCCCAACCCAGGGATCGAATCTAGATCTCCCTCACTGCAGTCAGATTCTTTACCAGCTGAGCCACAAGGGAAGCCCAAGAATACTGGAGTGGGTAGCCTATCCCTCCTCCAGTGGATCTTCCTGACCCAGGAATTGGACCGGGATCTCCTGCATTGCAGGCAGATTCTGTACCAACTGAGCTATTAGGGAAGCCTGGGAAGTCCTATATGGTGAACTACAATTGATGGCAAGTGTTCTACTACTGCAAAAGGGTAGACTCCATGAAGCTTCCATCAATCAGCATTACTGGTCCAACCCAGCTGGTGGCTGGTGCCAGCAAGAGGGACCAGATAGACAAAAACAGCATGTGAATGTTTCTACCCACCACCACCCTCAGAAAAAGAAGAACTAGGAGAAATAAGAGAAGGAGTGTATTGGTCGGTGGAGAGAGATAAAAAGAGGAAGGAAGGGAAGGGAAAGGGAGTGGTGGTGAACTGTGAGAAAGAATGGAACAAAAGAAAGAAAGAGAAGAAGGAAAGAAGGCGGGGAGGGAGAGAAGGAGGATGGAAAGGAGGGAGGAAAGGAGACAGAAAGACAGAAAGGAAGAAACTGCCTCCAGATAAGGTGTTCCAAAAGAAAACGGCACTAACACACAATTTCCATTATTTTCACTGAAGAGACAGACCTCAGACAAATGAAAGGACAACATACCTTTTCATGAAATCATCTACAGACCTTTAGGACAGTCAGAATCTAATTCTGGCTAGAGAAGTTGGCCAGATATCTAAAACTGGAGAGGATCAAGTCTGACCCAATCCTGGCTCAATCTGTGGATTCTTGAAGGTCAAGTAGCATTTAGCACAAAGTGACTGGCTGGCTAGAGTGAATCTGAGCTACTCAGAATAGATGTCAGAAGAAAAAAAAAAGAAAGCAAGACGAAAAACAAAACAATTGATAGTGGGAAAAGAATGGCACAGATTTCTCAACAACGTCTGAAGTCATTTCTTACAGGCAGATTCCAAAATGGTAGCAAGCCATGAGTATACTAGATGGCCATCAAAAGAAAATATATGAAATCAAATATTTAAAAGATAGGTGTGGACACACTAGTGGAAAAGTTAGCCCTATCATAATACCAGTATACTTAGAAGTAAGGCCAGTGCTATCTTATGACGTAAATTGAATATTTTTCAGACACAGAAACTTGTAGTTACAGATACAGAAATAGACTGATACTGGGGGGAAGGGAGTTTGTTACACTAACTGACTTCAAATATTTTTCAAAATTTAAAAGTAATGAAACCAAAACCCAAACCTAAAATATTTCTGAAAGGACTTCTTCATAAATAAATTACACATGTTGAAGGAAATATAATCTACTCATTATGTTCATATGTAAACTGGACATTATTGAAGGTTTTAAACAATAAGTGATAGTCTCGAAGTTTAAAGGTTTTTTCTTTTATTCAGGAATCACATGTATAAAAACAGAAACTGACTACAAAATTAAAAGTTTGAGCTTTAAAATCTTAAAACATATTGGTCAGCTATAAACTTTATCATCTGTAAAGTATCATCTATAACAACAGTCATTTTATAATATATTTTCTGTATTAATATAAGTAATAGAATATAATGTAATACAACATAACCAAGTAAATACAGCCATAGTATGTATACCAGTCAGTGAATATACTTGGGGTATTATTACTTCCATAAAACTGATCTTCCTTTTTCCTTCTCATAAACAAATATTGTCCCAACTACTTTGAGGAAGTATAAGCTAGAACTCAGGTATTTTACATTTCAAATTGCTTCCAAATGAAACTATGTGCTTGAGCTGCCATACCTGGCCAGGATTCAGCACATTAGCACATGAGTCCACCTGCCAGTAAGACTCTCCTTTTCAAACTGCCTCAGCAACCAGCCTCTATCTTTCCACTAAATTTCTTAATAAATCAAAGTCAGTACTGGTCTGGGGCCCTACGGTTCTCATAATACATATGTAGACTTGAGCCAATTTTATGCATCAGAGCTAATGGGGTCTCTGCAGCACAGTCGGTCTTAGTCACACACTCCTTCCAAATGAGACAGGTTCCCTTGCCTCCCACTGCCATCTCCTTCAAAGTGTCTCCCAAACCTGAATCCACTATTTTGGCTGCAATTGACTCTTAGGCCCTTCAACAGCAAAGAGATCAAAGCAGTCAATCCTAAAGGAAATCAACCCTGAATAATCATCTGAAGGACCAATGCTGAAGCTCCAATACTTTGGCCACCTGATGCAAAGACTGACTCACTGGAAAAGACCCTGACGCTGGGGAAGACTTAAAGCAAAAGGAGAAGAGGACGGCAGATAAGATGGTTAGACAGCATCACTGACTCAGTGGACATGAATCTGAGCAAACGCTGGGAGATAGTGAAGCAAAGAGGAGCCTGGTGTGCTGCGGTCCATGGCGTTGCAAAGAGCCGGGCACCACTTAGCAACTGAAAAACGACGACAACTTGCCCATGTCAAATTGTCAAATACTGTTCTATCAGGTTTCAGACTGATGATATCCCAAGAAATGTAGCAGATTTTATCTCAGAGAACATTAAACAGGAAGAATGGTCTTTAAAGATGTCAGGGAGGGGCCAGGGGAGTGGGAAATGCCCCTGATTCCATTGCTGTCTACTTTGACTCTACTTAGAAATTTGCTGTGATATTTACACATTAAAAGATCTGCAGAGTCCCACTGTGAAAGAAACCCGGGTGCTTAACCAAATGATCCCTAAATATATTTGACTACAAACCTTTGCTTTACATTTCATCATTTCATTTTTCTTACTAACTACTCACATTCTAAAGAAAATAGGCAGATAATGTCCAATACCTCTGTAGAAACTCACTTATATATGGAATCTTTAAAAAAAAAGTGGGGTGGCTCCTAAAGAACAGAACAGTTTGGTTGTTGTCAGAGGCAGGGAGTGGGAGGTGGACAAAATGGTGAAGGGGCTTAAATGATACAAACTTCCAGCTATAAGGTAAATAAGTCATGGGGATGTGATCAACAGCATGGGGGCTATAGATAACAACACTATATTGAGTATTTGAAAGCTGCTAAGAGAGTAGATATTAAAAGTTCTCATTATAGGAAAAAAAGTCTATATATAGTAACAGACTGTTTTGCAAGATACACAAACAGGGAACCATGTTGTATACCTGAAGCCAATATATGTTAATTATACCTCCAAAATGCAGAAATAATGACATCATCCCTCTGAGGATAACCGCACTTATTAAGAGGTTCCTGATGAATCTTTGATAACATCATTTCAGATTCCATGGCTATTGGTAGTAGAAATAGTTGTAGTTGGAGAATCATTCCTAACACATCTTGAATTACTCCACCTAGTAGCTATAGAGTCTGCCTGCTATTAAAAACAACAGCTAAGATTTACTGAGAGTTTGGTGCATAGTGTTCAGGGTTCCAAGTACTTACATATATTTACAAATTCAAGTCATCTAGCAATCCAACATTTGCTATCCATATCAAGACAGATGAGGAAACAGAGGCATGAAAATGTTAAACCACTTAAAGGTAAACACTACTAGTATGGGGTGGTAAGTGAAAAGTGTTAGTCAGTCAGTCGTGTCCAACTCTTGGTGACCCCATAGACTGTAGCCTGCCAAGCGCTTTCTTCCATGAAATTCTCCAGGCAAATATACTGGAGTGGGTTGCTGTCCCCTTCTCCAGGGCATCTTCCTGACCCAGGGAAAGAATTGGGGTCTGCTGCATTGCAAGTAGGTTCTTTACCAACTGAGCCACAGGGAAGCCCTAGTATGGGGTGGCAGCGGGATTCAAATCCAAGCACCTGGCTCCAGAATCCAAGCATATCAATATCTTTAATAAACATTTAAAATGAGTTGGTTAGACAACTACCTTTTGGAGAACAACCAAGTAACACAATACAAATACCGTAAGGTCCCAATAAACATAGGTTATCTTTGAGACTGGCACTTGTGGATTTGCTTTCCCTTTGTGAAAAAAAAGTGTGTTAAAACAAGGACTAGAGAGAAAACTCATTAGGGATGATTATCATAATATTTAAGTACCACAACTGAGCTTTGGGAGTCAAAAAAAGAGACTCCCTTCCTTCAAGAATAGCAAACCTCTTTCAACAGTGAGAAAAGGAAGAATTGGATAGAATTTGACTCTAAAGGTTGTATTAACTTTATCTATTTGCTTGGCAAAGATGGGAATATGTGTAGACACATACACACGCTTCTGAACCTTTATGACAAAGATGAAGAAAACTAATATTTTACATTTATTCACAAAGACTGAAAGCATTTTGAATTAAAAAATTGATGAAATAAGTAAATTCTATACTTCAACTAGTAAGGACTGGCCTTTTCATTTTATGGCACTAATTTTTTGAATTAAGTACTGAATCTTGTCTTACTATAAACAAGTACATTTATTGTGTAAAATTCTGAAATATTAACTATTATCCTAATAATTCCCCCTGACCAGAACATTTTTGGTTTTACAAATAATTCACTCTAAAATGATTTGCTGCTGAGAGAGTTAGAACTACTACATTCAGACAATCCAAGGGTATGAGAATTGTAATTAGAAAATATAGAGTAAGAATTACTGTCGTTTTATTATTAATATTTTATTAATATACTCATATTAATATAAATGTGGGGTCATATTTTAATTGAAACCACCCCATCACAAGTGTACATTGCTGAAGAGGTTTGTAATGGTTTGGAACACGAGCTTTGGAGACTGACAGACCTGAGCGGAAATTCCAACAAGTTCAATGTTCTCACGGATAAAGCTGAGATCAGTACAGAAATCACCCAGAGAGTCACTTCAAGGATTACGGGCTCAACGACTCAGCACAGGGTTGACATGGAGCACTTGACACTTGCGAGTGGTTATTACTGCTATTCTTATAGTCAGTAGGCCTTGTCCTAAGTAATATCACTCTAGTTTAAAAATGACCTGAATTAAAATATAGTATTGATAGATTGAGAAGACCAGAAAAGGCATCTTAATAGTACTAGGAGGATGAAACGAGTATAGAAACAGTAACCAGGGCTTGATCTGGATGTGCATGAGTAGAGAAGAAGAAACTGGGTTTGAAATATACAAAGATAGAATCTGGACTGTTGAAAAATTCTCCCATCCCTCAGACGTGTAAAATTTTAAGTGAAGGAACTGATTTTCATCATTGGCTGCTCAAAATGGAAATTCACCCTGTTGTAAAGATACTTGATAATTCAACATATATAATTAGGAACACTGTGTACTGATTTTTTTCTTTCACATGAGAAACATATGAGATTGAATTTATCAGAATTGTTTTGCTTGTAAGGCACAATTCAATGGCCATACTACAAATAATAAAGATGACTGCGTGCACATGTTGTATGCATCTCAATTTTCATTAATAAAATACTAATTCTGATCATGCTAATAGCAAAAGTGACAACTTTCCATATTCTCTGCAGAAATGATTTTGCAAAACCATTGATAAATAAAGAGGCAGTATAGGAGCCAAAAACTGGAGGAAAAAAAAATAGAAACATGTCAAGCAGCCACTTAATAAGAATATTATGTGTCTTCTGGATTTTGAGATGTTAATAATATTTGTCAGCTTTATCAAGTTTGTCATTTTTATGATTCTTTTTCCCGTGCCAAATAAATAGTCAATATTGTACCTAATTTTACACAAGTTTCACACCCCACAAAACCTGAATCCACCAAACTTTAATATACCCTCTACCAGAAATGTAGAGAGTTGCTTAAAGGTCCATTATATCCTACAGCTAAAGAGAAATACATTTTAAATCATTTCTAAATTATTTTTAGAAGTAGCAAGATCTGCTGAAAATGCTGTTAATTCACTTATAAAAGCACTCACTTAGCCCTACCCAGTATTCATGTCTTCATGAGCCCTGTCTTTCCTGCTAAGCCACCACTGGGAGAGGCACTAGGGAGAAAATGTGCATTTTCTACATACATGCTGCTAAGAATGGTAGGCTCCTCTTACATGGCTTGTTCATTATCTATACTTGTGTATTTGCTTCTTCACTTGTTCTGCAACTTAGCGCTCAGTCATGTCCAACTCTGCAACACCATGGACTGTAGCCCACCAGGTCCTTCTGTCCATGGGAATTTTCCAGGCAAGAAAACTGGAGTGGGTTGACATTTCCTCCCCCAGCGGATCTTCCTGACCCAGGGATCAAACTCGCATCTCTTCCAGCTTCTGCATTGGCTGGATGATTCTTTACCACTGAGCCACCTGGGAAGCCCAATGATCATGTACAAATGTGAGAGTTGGACCATAAAGAAGTCTGAGCTCCAAAGAATTGATGCGTTTGAATTGTGGAGCTGGAGAAGATTCTTGAGAGTCCCTTGGACTGCAAGGAGATCAAATCAGTCAATCCTAAAGGAAATCAGTCCTGAATCTTCACTGGAAGGACTGATGCTAAAGCTCCAATACTTTGGCCACCTGATGCAAAGAGCCGATTCACTAGAAAAGACTGATGTTGGGAAAGACCAAGGGCAAAAGAAGAAGAGAGCAGCAGAGGACGAGATGGTTGGACAGCATCACCAACTCAACGGACGTGAATTTGAGCAAACTCCGGCAGATAGTGAAGGACAGTAGAAACTGGTGTGCTGCAGTCCATGGACTTGCAAAGAGCTGGACATGACTTAGTGACTGAACAACAGCAATACTTGTTCTGCTTTTAAACAGAGTGCTTCCTGTGCAGTACTCCAAGGCAACACAGGGAGGAACTACAAAGGATCAAAGGACAGAAGAAAGTTCTTGAGAAACTTACTCAAGTGAACATATTCAAAGTGACATGCATTGGAAGATAACCGTCTTCAATTGGTAGGAAAAATCATGGGAGGAAATTACCCAAGATGTAAATAACAGAGACCTTTGAGTTGTAGGGTTGTGAGCATTTTTTCTCCTTTTATGTCTCAAGTTCTTTTGGCACGTCTAAACGCAAAATGAAATCAAGATGTGCTATATTTATAATGAACAACAAAAATCAATAAATGACAAGTGCTTTTTCTAATAATCCAAATGTCCTACATGACAGAGTAAATTTTATCAGGCTCTGGTTGCCCACTGTCGACGGGCATTCCTTACTAGAAACTGGCAGAACATAGCAGAGATTAGAGACAAATCATTTACTTTTACAGGCTGAGAATCCTTAAACACACATACAACAGCAGTAACACTCAATTCACTTGCAACATAAAGGAACAAAATCAATTTTAATTTTAATAGATTTGGAATGTTCAGTGATCTGGTATCTAGGCAGGTGGAGAGGAATGATAGTTGCTCCAAATTAGACATTACATGCTTCTGGAATTAGTTAATACAGGTTGTTGGATGTTTTACTTTTAAATAGAAGTGGTTGTTTTACTTTAAACAGAAAATAGTCGTTCCTAGATAAATCACTACAACATCTTTTGATGTCTCCATGTCACCAATAAATAAACAAATATTTATTGAGGACTTACTATGTGCTACCCACATGCCTGCTCTATCCCCAGCCTGGAGCCACACTACTATTCCATTTTACCGAGTTGTAAACACAACACAGCTAAGGAATGGCAGGACTAAGATAAACAGATCCCACAGTTAATTAGTATACAGTAATTAAGTCTTCTCTTAGAATCACAAAAAACTGATCCAAAACCAACATTTATCCTTAAAATGTATAGCACATTTCATGTTCTTTCATACTCTCTCTGCTTTCTTGTTCAGGAAACAAACTCATTATCTCTGTTAGACAATTATAGTGAAGACAGTAATTCATCTTTGGGAGACAGAATACAAAGTGAAGAGTGAGGAATCACAAATGACGGGGAGTCCTTGGCACTGACTGTGTCTTTCGTCATTCACTGACTGAAGTCTGCTCCAGATTGACAAGACAACAGAGCTTAATCGAGTGAGTTCAACACTGGTAATATTCAGAGGTGGAGGCAGTGGTCTTCATGGTGAAGAGGAGGAAAAAAAACTGATAGATTCATTTTCTTACTGAAGAGGAGGGAATCATAGAACTGTGTTTAAGATTATTAGAAGGTACATCACCGAAATAACAGGTTTCAAATATCCTGTTCGAACATCAGCCAATCATCCAGAATCCTACATTCTCCAAATTACGGTCAATTAGTCTCTTTCTTGCCGCCCCCATCCCAGAGCTCGCTCTCTCCCTCTCTTTCCTCTCTGTCTCTGTCTCTCTGAAATACAGCCACTTATGCAACTAGAGACAAACTGAATCATGCTGTTAATTAGAAACAAACATAGACCAAATGTCCATGCCCTCCTTGCCTTAAAAACAAAAACAGGAGCAGTCAAAAAAATGCTAAGAGTTAAGCATAGGAAATTAACAAAAGAATAGGAACAGAACATGCGGTCAAAACGTTGTATCTTAAAAGGTCTGACCCTGAGGTGTAAGTGGTTAAATAAATGCAGAAGGGGCTTTGAGAATATGAATGTTGTATAACTTTCTTTGGATCTAGTTTTCTTTTGTGGAATTTGAGTGGATGATGATTCAATGATTAACTGAATGAATGATGAAAACTATGAACTGTTTTAAAAATAGTCCTATGACACTTTTTTTCCTTTCACACTCTAGGCTTTTCTAAGATACACTGAAACCCTCTCCATGGTCCCCAGGTTAAGAACTTCTAAAGTAAATAATTACTGTGATTATAAATGGGTATGTAATGGCTAACTCCAGATACCAGAAAGGGTTTCTGCTCATATGTGCCACCCCATTTTCAGTAACAGTAGGGCTAAATGTAACAAGGACTTTGAAAGAACACTTAAATATTCTATTGGAAACTGGTGACCACAAATGACGCAATGTTATCAAGCTCGGTTTGTTTACTGCCCATAGGGCATCAGTTGCCAAATACTGGCAGAACACACGAAATATTAATGAAAAAATGCTAATGAAATACAGCTTTGTATACAAAAGACCTTTTATAAATATAAAAACTACTATTAGAGAATGAATGTATTACAAATGCTCAGGACCAAGATCAATTCTAATTTGATTAAGTCTGGAGCTGGATGAAGGATGAGGACTCTGTTTAAGGAAGAAGTCTAGGATGAGAAAACAGATTGGAACCAGAGGATAAAGCTTAAAGAGAATTAGTAACTGTGTAGCTATTGGATAAAAATTTAAAATCTCCAATACTTTGGCCACCTGATGCGAAGAGCTGACTCATTAGAAAAGACCCTGATGCTGGGAAAGATTGAGGGCAGGAGGAGAAGGGGAGGATGAGATGGTTGGATGGCATCACTGACTCAATGGACATGAGTTTGGGTGGACTCTGGGAGTTGGTGATGGACAGGGAGGCCTGGTGTGCTGCGGTTCATGGGGACGCAAAGAGTCGGACACGACTGAGCGACTGAACTGAACTGAACTGATCTACGTAACATGTCAACTCTGAGAAGGTCATACAAATCCACACAAACAGAAACACTTTTGAAAAGAAATACTTAGGGACAAATGCAAATTATCAAAACTAAGGTATATAGCAGAGAATCATGATTAAGACATGGAGTTTGAAAGCTGGACAGACCCAAGTCTGAGCACTGAGTCTACCTCTAAGAAACAGTTAACTTCCCAAAGCCTCAGTTTCATCATCTGTGAAAAGGGAATAATTATAGGACTAAATGAGAAAAAGAACAAGAAATCCAGTGGCTTGCACATATAAAAATCTCAAATTATACTTATTATTACTAACAGTTATCATCCTAATATCAGTAACAACACTATTACCATAAGGCTATATCAAAAGGGGAAGATTTTAGTATTCTAATAACTTAGATTAAATTTTTTAACAGAACCAAAAAAAAGTTAACTATCAAGAGTATCTCCTGCCCCTCACCGCAGTGCCAGCCCCTCCCCGCAGCGCCGGCCCCTCCCCGCAGAGCGACGGAACTAGCTACCTGAATAAGAGTCCACCTCCGCCCGCCTGTGTCAGGGCGGAAATGAGGCTCTGAAGAGACCGGCAAACAGAAGCCAAATAAACAAAGGGAACCGCTTCAGAGGGGACTGGTGCAACAGATTAAAATCCCTGTAGAAAACACCGACTACACCGGAAGGGGCCTGTAGATATCGAGAAGTGTAAGCTGGAACGAGGAGCTATCTGAAACTGAGCCGAACCCACACTGACCGCAACATCTCCAGAGAAACTCCTAGATATAATTTTACTTTTTTCTCTTTTTTTTTTTTTCTTTTTTTATTTTCTCTTTTTTTATTTTTTCTCTTTTATTTTCCTTTAAAATTCCCTATTACCCCCCCATTACTCCTTAACTTTCATTTCCATAGATTTCTACGATTTTTTTAATTAGGAAAAAAGAAAAATTTTTTTTTCTTTCTTTTTTTTTCTTTTTTCTTTTTTTTCTTTCCTTTTTCTCTTCTATTTTCTATTTTTCTTTTTCTCTTATTTCTTTTAAAGTCCTCTAGTACTCCTCTACTACTCCTTAATTTTCATTTTCAATACACTATAACCTTACAAAAAAAAAAAAAGAAGAGAAGCCCTATTTTAAAACCGAAGATTATTCTCTCCCAATCTTGACTCTCTGTTTTCTACCTCAGAACACCTCTATTTCCTCCTTTCCCCTTCTCTTCCCAATCCAATTCTGTGAATCTTTGTAGGTGACTGGGCTACAGAGAACACTCTGGGAACAGATAGCTGCGTAGATCTGTCTCTCTCCTCTTGAGACCCCTTTTTCTCCTCCTGCTCATCTCTATCTCCCTCCTCCCTCTGCTCTTCTTCATGTAACTCTGTGAACCTCTCTGGGTGTCCCTAATGGGGGAGAATCTTTTCGCCATTAACCTAGAAGCTTTCTTATCAGTGCTGTATAGTTGGAGAAGTCCTGAGACTACAGGAAGAATAAAACTGAAATCCAGAGGCAGGAGACTTAAGCCCAAAACCTGAGAACACCAGAAAACTCCTGACTACATGGAACTTTAAGTAATAAGTGACTGTCCAAAAGCCTCCATACCTACACTGAAACCAACCATCACCCAAGAGCCAATAAGTTTTAGAGCAAGACATACCATGCAAGTTCTCCAGCAACGCAGGAACATAGCCCTGAACATCAACATACAGGCTGCCCAAGGTCACACCTAACACATAGACCCATCTCAAAACTCATTACTGGGTACTCCATTGCTCTCCAAAGAGAAGAAATCAAGTTCCACGCACCAGAACACTGACGCAAGCTTCCCTAACCAGGAAACCTTGACAAGCCAATCGTCTAACCCCACCCACTGGGTAAATCCTCCACAATAAAAAGGAACCACAGACCTCCAGAATACAGAAAGCCCACTCCAGACACAGCAATCTAAACAAGATGAAAAGGCAAAGAAATACCCAACAGGTAAAGGAACATGAAAAATGCCCACCAAGTCAAACAAAAGAGGAGGAGATAGGGAATCTACCTGAAAAAGAATTTAGAATAATGATAATAAAAATGATCCAAAATCTTGAAAACAAAATGGAGTTACAGATAAATAGCCTGGAAGCAAAGATTGAAAAGATACAAGAAATGTTTAATAAAGACCTAGAAGAAATAAAAAAGAGTCAACTAAAAATGAATAATGCAATGAATGAGATCAAAAACACTTTGGAGGGAACCAAGAGTAGAATAACGGAGGCAGAATATAGGATAAGTGAGGTAGAAGATAAAATGGTGGAAATAAATGAAGCAGAGAGGAAAAAAGAAAAAAGGATCAAAAGAAATGAGGACAACCTCAGGGACATCTGGGACAATGTGAAACGCCCCAACATTCGAATCATAGGAGTCCCAGAAGAAGAAGACAAAAAGAAAGGCCATGAGAAAATACTCGAGGAGATAATAGCTGAAAACTTCCCTAAAATGGGGAAGGAAATAGCCACCCAAGTCCAAGAAACCCAGAGAGTCCCCAACAGGATAAACCCAAGGTGAAACACCCCAAGACACATATTAATCAAATTAACAAAGATCAAACACAAAGAACAAATATTAAAAGCAGCAAGGGAGAAACAACAAATAACACACAAAGGGATTCCCATAAGCATAACAGCTCATCTATCAATAGAAACCCTCCAGGCCAGAAGGCAATGGCAGGACGTACTGAAAGTAATGAAAGAGAATAACCTACAACCTAGATTACTGTATCCAGCAAGGATCTCATTCAGATATGAAGAATTCAAAAGCTTTACAGATAAGCAAAAGCTGAGAGAATTCAGCACCACCAAACCAGCTCTTCAACAAATGCTAAAGGATCTTCTCTAGACAGGAAATGCAGAAACGTTTATAAACATGAACCCAAAACAACAAAGTAAATGGCAACGGGACCACACCTATCAATAATTACCCTAAATGTAAATGGGTTGAATGCCCCAACCAAAAGACAAAGATTGGCTGAATGGATACAAAAACAAGACCCCTATATATGCTGTCTACAAGAGACCCACCTCAAAGCAAGAGACACATACAGACTAAAAGTGAAGGGCTGGAAAAAAATATTTCATGCAAACGGAGACCAAAAGAAAGCAGGAGTCGCAATACTCATATCAGATAAAATAGACTTTCAAATAAAGGATGTGAAAAGAGACAAAGAAGGACACTACATAATGTTCAAAGGATCAATTCAAGAAGAAGATATAACAATTATAAATATATATGCACCCAACATAGGAGCACCGCAATATGTACGGCAAACACTAACGAGTATGAAAGAGGAAATTAATAGTAACAGAATAATAGTGGGAGACTTTAATACCCCACTCACAACTATGGATAGATCAACTAAACAGAAAATTAACAAGGAAACACAAAGCTTAAATGACACAATGGACCAGCTAGACCTAATTGATATCTATAGGACATTTTACCCCAAAACAATCAACTTTACCTTTTTCTCAAGTGCACAGGGAACCTTCTCCAGAATAGATCACATCCTGGGCCATAAATCTGGTCTTGGAAAATTCAAAAAAATTGAAATCATTCCAGTCATCTTTTCTGACCACAGTGCAGTAAGATTAGATCTCAATTACATGAAAAAAAATTGTTAAAAATTCAAACATATGGAGGCTAAATAACACGCTTCTGAATAACCAACAAATTATAGAAGAAATCAAAATATGTATAGAAATGAATGAAAATGAAAACACAACAAACCAAAACCTATGGGACACTGTAAAAGCAGTGCTAAGGGGAAGGTTCATAGCATTACAGGCTTACATCAAGAAACAAGAAAAAAACCAAATAAATAACCTAACTCTATACCTAAAGCAATTAGAGAAGGAAGAAATGAAGAACCCCAGGGTTAGCAGAAAGAAAGAAATCTTAAAAATCAGGGCAGAAATAAATGCAAAAGAAACTAAAGAGACCATAGCAAAAATCAACAAAGCTAAAAGCTGGTTTTTTGAAAAAATAAACAAAATTGACAAACCATTAGCAAGACTCATTAAGAAACAAAGAGAGAAGAACCAAATTAACAAAATTAGAAATGAAAATGGAGAGATCACAACAGACAACACTGAAATACAAAGGATCATAAGAGACTACTACCAGCAGCTCTATGCCAATAAAATGGACAACTTGGATGAAATGGACAAATTCTTAGAAAAGTATAACTTTCCAAAACTGAACCAGGAAGAAATAGAAGATCTTAACAGACCCATCACAAGCAAGGAAATTGAAACTGTAATCAAAAATCTTCCAGCAAACAAAAGCCCAGGACCAGATGGCTTCACAGCTGAATTCTACCAAAAATTTAGAGAAGAGCTAACACCTATCTTACTCAAACTCTTCCAGAAAATTGCAGATGAAGGTAAGCTTCCAAACTCATTCTATGAGGCCACCATCACCCTAATTCCAAAACCAGACAAAGATGCCACAAAAAAAGAAAACTACAAAAAAAAAAAAAAAAAGAAAAGAAAACTACAGGCCAATATCACTGATGAACATAGATGCAAAAATCCTTAACAAAATTCTAGCAAACAGAATCCAACAACATATTAAAAAAATCATACACCATGACCAAGTGGGCTTTATCCCAGGAATGCAAGAATTCTTTAATATCCGCAAATCAATCAATGTAATACAGCACATTAACAAATTGAAAGATAAAAACCATATGATTATCTCAATAGATGCAGAGAAAGCCTTTGACAAAATTCAACACTCATTTATGATTAAAATTCTCCAAAAAGCAGGAATAGAAGGAACATACCTCAACATAATAAAAGCTATATATGACAAACCCACGGCAAGCATCACCCTCAATGGTGAAAAATTGAAAGCATTTCCCCTGAAATCAGGAACAAGACAAGGGTGCCCACTCTCACCACTACTATTCAACATAGTGTTGGAGGTTTTGGCCACAGCAATCAGAGCAGAAAAAGAAGTAAAAGGAATCCAGATAGGAAAAGAAGAAGTGAAACTCTCACTGTTTGCAGATGACATGATCCTCTACATAGAAAACCCTAAAGACTCTACCAGAAAATTACTAGAGCTAATCAATGAATATAGTAAAGTTGCAGGATATAAAATTAACACACAGAAATCCCTTGCATTCCTATATACTAACAATGAAAAAACAGAAAGAGAAATTAAGGAAACAATACCATTCATCACTGCAACAAAAGAATAAAATACTTAGGAGTATATCTACCTAAAGAAACAAAAGACCTATACATAGAAAACTATAAAACACTGATGAAAGAAATCAAAGAGGACACAAACAGATGGAGAAACATACCGTGTTCATGGATTGGAAGAATCAATATTGTCAAAATGGCTATACTACCCAAAGCAATCTATAGATTCAATGCAATCCCTATCAAGCTACCAACGGTATTTTTCACAGAACTAGACCAAAGAATTTCACAATTTGTATGGAAATACAAAAAACCTCAAATAGCCAAAGTAATCTTGAGAAAGAAGAATGGAACTGGAGGAATCAACCTGCCTGACTTCAGACTCTACTACAAAGCCACAGTCATCAAGACAGTGTGGTACTGGCACAAAGACAGAAATATAGATCAATGGAACAGAATAGAAAGCCCAGAGATAAATCCACGAACCTATGGACACCTTATCTTTGACAAAGGAGGCAAGGATATACAATGGAAAAAAGACAACCTCTTCAACAAGTGGTGCTGGGAAAACTGGTCAACCACTTGTAAAAGAATGAAACTAGAACACTTTCTAACACCATACACAAAAATAAACTCAAAATGGATTAAAGATCTAAATGTAAGACCAGAAACTATAAAACTCCTAGAGGAGAACATAGGCAAAACACTCTCCGACATAAATCACAGCAAGATCCTCTATGACCCACCTCCCAGAATATTGGAAATAAAAGCAAAACTAAACAAATGAGACCTAATGAAACTTAAAAGCTTTTGCACTACAAAGGAAACTATAAGTAAGGTGAAAAGACAGCCCTCAGATTGGGAGAAAATAATAGCAAATGAAGAAACAGACAAAGGATTAATCTCAAAAATATACAAGCAACTCCTGCAGCTCAATTCCAGAAAAATAAATGACCCAATCAAAAAATGGGCCAAAGAACTAAACAGACATTTCTCCAAAGAAGACATACAGATGGCTAGCAAACACATGAAAAGATGCTCAACATCACTCACCATCAGAGAAATGCAAATCAAAACCACAATGAGGTACCATTACACGCCAGTCAGGATGGCTGCTATCCAAAAGTCTACAAGCAATAAATGCTGGAGAGGGTGTGGAGAAAAGGGAACCCTCTTACACTGTTGGTGGGAATGCAAACTAGTACAGCCACTATGGAAAACAGTGTGGAGATTTCTTAAAAAACTGGAAATAGAACTGCCATATGACCCAGCAATCCCACTTCTGGGCATACACACTGAGGAAACCAGATCTGAAAGAGACACGTGCACCCCAATGTTCATCGCAGCACTGTTTATAATAGCCAGGACATGGAAGCAACCTAGATGCCCATCAGCAGATGAGTGGATAAGGAAGCTGTGGTACATATACACCATGGAATATTACTCAGCTGTTAAAAAGAATTCATTTGAACCAGTGCTAATGAGATGGATGAAACTGGAGCCCCTTATACAGAGTGAAGTAAGCCAGAAAGATAAAGAACATTACAGCATACTAACACATATATATGGAATTTAGAAAGATGGTAACGATACCTATATGCAAAACAGAAAAAGAGACACAGATGTACAGAACAGACTTTTGGACTCTGTGGGAGAAGGTGAGGGTGGGATATTTCAAAAGAACAGCATGTATACTATCTATGGTGAAACAGATCACCAGCCCAGGTGGGATACATGAGCAAGTGCTCGGGCCTGGTGCACTGGGAAGACCCAGAGGAATCGGGTGGAGAGGGAGGTGGGAGGGGGGATCAGGATGGGGAATACGTGTAAATCTATGGCTGATTCATATCAATGTATGACAAAACCCAAAAAAATAAATAAATAAAAGGCACAGTGGTTCTAAAAAAAAAAAAAAAAAAGAGTATCTCCTTTTTTATTTCTTTTTTACTGTCCATTAGCTAAACTTTAATCAAGATATGGTCATCTTACATAGTCAGAGACTTCTTTTCTTATTTACTAGAGCTGCTCAAGCTGGATTTTCTAGTTTATCCTAACCCTCTATAAAGTAACCAAGCTGTGGAAGGAATGATAATTAGGTATCACATATCATATGAATGTGTGTGTATGTGTTAACAATTTGAAACAACTTCAAAAGCCATCAGAATTTCAAAAAACTGACAGAAGAAAAAAGAGTTTTAGGATGCCAAAGTTTTAGAGACCTCACATGAAGAAAGATTTTTAAGATACTAAGATAGCAACAATAATAGTAAGTGGTCCAAGCTCAAAGATCTCTAAATTCCTTGAAAAATTAATGGGATGCATAATTTATAATAAAATCATATATTAATAAAGCCATAAACATGCTATCACTCTTCAAAAAACAGACTCAGAATTTTTTTTAAAAAAGGTCAAAATAAGTTGTTACCTGTATCTAAATCTGAAAAATACTTTTAGTCAAAAGGTGTTAGAAAGAAGCAATTGCTACTACTAATGCCAGATAAGGTTTAAAAAATACCCTTGTTTATTTTATAAAATCAAAGGAATATTCAAACTTGGAAAGTTATCATAAAAATTGATGTCACCCATTCATAATCAAGAGATATAAAAATGTTTGACTGAGAAATTTCCCTTGGGAATTCATTATAAGACTGTGAGTCAAAAGTATCATGAAACCAACCATACGCATTCAGACAGTCACTGAATCATTACCCACAAAATCAATAACCAGAAAGTAGCTATATGTCCTGTCATAAAGCAAAGGCTAAATATATTTGGAATATTCAATTAAAATCAACAGTCACAAATTGAGTATGTCCTACATGCCAGGCACACAGCTAACATAAGAAGAGCCTGGCTCATAATACAGTCTCACTCTAACATATCAATTTGATGAAATACAATACAGTCTTTAGGAAGACAGCGAAATAAAACAGATATGTCTTCATGGCAAAAGTTAATACATAAAGATATGAAAAGAAAATACAAAATGCAGTGATCTGAATCATATAAAAAAGTGGACCTAAAGTGGAAGTTCATTATAGGATGCTCATTCATTCATCATCACCAGTCTCAATTTGACAGGCTACTTCTCAGGCCATCTGTTATTCATCAAATGTCCCCTTGAAACATTTTTTTTTTCTTTAGTGGACAGGAGAAATTTTCTTCTGTCAGTTCCATCTGTTTGTGGCAGCATGTGCCACAGGGGCACCATAGATGCTACTATACTCAGAGAAAGGGTAAGCAACATATAGAGACTCTCACACTGACAAACTTACCCCCTTTAAAAAGAGAGGGTCTTGTAGGCAAGTGAATTTTAAATGTACTCTTATGACCAATGGCAAAAGTTCCAAACTCACACTCTTTTCACATCTTTATTCCAACAAATCTAACTTCTCTGCTCAACCCTTCAGTTCAACCATGCCGCAGAATGTTTTCATATTCCCTGATCTTTGGCTGACTGAATAATTTCATTTACTTGGACTAAGTGTTATGTTTGCTACATGCGATTCAGCTTTTACTCCAAGTTTTATTAAATGTACTACTAATAAACACTTCACGTGTGCAAGGTTGATAGACTGTCCTGTCCTGGTTGAACTAGTGACATATCGAATAATGTTATCTGCGAAACAGTCCTTATTTTCTTTCTCTGCATCATCCTTTATTGTTTCTTTCCATTTCTTCCTTATACAGTCATTCAATACACATTTATCATGCACTTACTGTATCTTGTATTCTCTTTTGAGCACTGAGGGTTAAGAAATGAAGAAAAAAATAATGTATGTCCTCATAGAACCTGCACTGCAATTGAGGAGATATAAAAATATATATATATAATTCCAGTTTATGATAACAGCTATGAAAAAAATAAAGCAAGGAAGTCATTAAACAGTGACTTTAACTGGATGGCTGCTGTTTTGACTCTCCTGACAGGAGGAAAGTTTGAGCAAAACCCTGAGTAGAGTTAGGGATTGATAAGGTCACCAGCCTCAGAGGACTATCAACACCTGTAACAACTTAAGGAATATTAAAAATCCCTCTTGAGAAACATAAACCAGAGACATGATTTATTTTTGCTTCCTTTCTGTGTTGTTGGCTCTAAAAAGTCTAGTTATGACCCATGGCTTTTGGAACAATGAGTAGTCATTAAGACTGAGGGCAGTCAAATCCCAAGCACACCAAACAAGCAAGAGTGCATTTTACACAAATACAGTCGGTTTGAGGCTCTGAAGTGCCCAAATTGTCGAAAAGCCAAACCCTTTCATGTTTTTGTCAGGTTATCTATGCTCGAATATTTACACCAAGTAGCATCATATATTGTGATCATTTGAACAAAAGTATCCTATCAACACCAAAGAAAGAGTAAGACAAAAGCCATCACAAAGAGCAGGGTTAATTATTCTAACAAAGTCTCCAGTCACAGGTTCTCAGATCTCTAACTACAAGAGTATCCATTCTCCATCGCCTCTGTCCAAAAATAGTGATGGGATTTAGGTGATTTTTTTTCTTACTTTCTTTTTTAGTGTTTTAAAATCTATTTTGGATAGTAAAACAGACAGACAACAACAACAAAAAACAAATGAAGTGTTTGATGGGTTTTTGTTTTTTTTAAGAAAAATTTCCTCTTCCACATCTCTGAATCTATGATTTTTCCAACTTGGCCAGTTACAGGTGGCTAGCAGCAAAGAACTCTACCCTGCCATTACCCAAATAGAAGCCTCACTGAAAAGGATCAAGAGTTCTGTGTTTCATCAATTTAAAATCCCAGCATTAGCACCAGCCAAGCAGACACTGCCAGGCTGCCAAGACAAACAAATGGGGCTTGGCAGAAGGGGGGCCATTTTTTGGAGACAACCCTCCAATCTAAACTTCTTAAGGAGTTAGTATAAACGTGCTTTTATTGAAAAGGTACTGCTCCATCGAAAAAGCACAGATTCAGTTCAAACACTGCTACCTTTCACTGGTTATGTTGGCTTAAGGTGTGTGCAGGCCAGTGACTCTGCAAAACCTGCGTCATAGCTACCTGCTGCTCACTTTTTTAATCCCCTAACCGAAACTCTTGGAGCCACACGAAACACTGGCCGTTTTATCAGAAAGAAAATAAGAGTAAAGAGGGATGCTGGGCCGCAGAGCCTCCACCCCGACCTCATCCAAACAGGGAGTTAACAGTCGGTGAATAAATGATTACAGGTCCCCTCTGTTTCTCCAGGCTGGTGGACAGAATTTAAATTTAGTATAGGATAGCACTCCTTCATTCCTTTACTACAATTTGTCAGTAACCAAATATTTCTTAAAACTTAAGCTTCCTAGAGATGGTGGGGATGGGGTCGAGGGGTAGTTCAGTAAAAACACTGGAAATATTTTACAGGAAATTCTAAATTTTTTCATGTAAATTAAAAAAAATTACCATTGATCAACATTTATTGAACCTTTTCATCTGCTCTGGATAACGTACAGGGGTTACAATAGGGAATACAGTACTCAGTCTCTTTGAGGAAGTAGCAATCTAATCCAGTCAAATACTTTTGGCAACAACTAAAAATAAAGTTACAACATTCTGACAGTCTGAGAGATTTGGGTTCCTAAGAATTTGCAAACAGAATCTCTATAAAGTAATGTACCAGAATTTCATGAGCCAGTTTGAAAGGTAGTCTCATTACTGAATGTTCCAACTGCATGACCTTCATCCTTCTTAGAAGTTCTAGCATTTATTTAAACTGTGTGTCACTAAAAGAGGATTCTAGTACTTCCAGTAGCAGTGAGCCACCTTCACAGGAGGGGCAGAAGTATTTCATTCATTTATCCTGTAAGTATTGGGCTTTTAAGAGAATCAAAGCCCTCCATTCCAGTTCTTGGGAATACGACAGCAAATAAAACAGAAACAGCCTCCACCCTAATGAAATTTACATCCCAGCTTGAGAGAGAGAATAATAGTAAGTAGATAAACAAGCACGATTGCTTAGTCGGTGATCATCACAATGATCACAGTTAGCAGAGTCATGGGAAGAGCAGGGTAGAAGGACTGTTGGGAGGGCTGTTTCCAGCGAGGGTGGTCTAGAGAGGCTATTTTGCAGAAACAATACTTGAGCAAAGATCTGAAGGGTCAAAGGGAGCCAGCCAGGTAGAAGGAGCGGCTGGCGGAGTGAGCAGTGAGAGGAAGAAATGAGCTTAGCAAGTTCCAGGAAGAACAAGAAGGCCAGAGTGGCTGGAATGTCATCAATCAGGGAGGAAAGGCAGGACTAGGGGTTGGTTTCAGCCAAGGTCCAAACCACTGAGAGCCTTGGAGAGCATGGGAAGGAGTCTGGATTTTATTCTGACAGTAATGGGAGGCTACTGGAGTGGGAGAGTTAAATGGGGTCTGGGGAGTGGGGAGATGATCTGATTTACTTGTTTTTAAAAGCCAGTCTGGCTGCATTCACTCATCCAAATATTTGTTGGGCATTTACTATATTCTAGATCTTAGGGATACAGGGGTGAACAACAACAACAACAAAAAACCTCTCTACCGTCATGAAGTTTGGGCATGCGTGGAGATTTGAGGGGCAATTAACATGAAGCAAATACACAAGATTAGTACATCCAGTGATGAAACCTTTGATGCAGAAAAAGACAGTGAAGAAGCAGAATATGATAATGGAAGGTGCTGTTTCAGACAGGTGGTTGGGGAAAGTCTCTCTGATAGAGTAACAGAGATCAACGGGAGAAGTGTTTCAAGCAGGCAGTCAGTGAAATGGTCCAGAAAGAGAGCATATGTGGCTTTGGCTGGCAGTGTGGCCTGGGGGAGGCGATAGAAGAAACAATTAGAGAGGAAGCCTGTGGCAGAGTCACGGCTGCCCTGTGAACAGCGGTAGTTTGGATTATATTTTGATTGACAAGGAGGATGGTTCTGAGCAAAGGGTTGGCAACCTGATCTACATTTTGAAATGACCGGTCTCGCTGCTGGGTGGATAAAAGATGGCAAAAGAACGAGGATAGATGCAGGAAATTCTGTTCGAGCATCAGAAACCACCTTACCATCGCCTCTTCTCCATCTACACATTTTTCCTATATACCCAGTCTTCCCGTATACCCAGTCTTCCCGTGTACCCAAACGGAACATTTTCCTGTGTACCCATCACTTCAGTTATAGTTGTCTGTGATGATTCCCAAAGTAACTGAGTGGGAAAAGGTTGAATTCTAGGGTCAGACAAACCTAGATTCAATTCCACATTCCAGCACTTCCAGTTTTGTGATCTGAGGTCAACTATGTGACCTCCCTGAAATGGTTTTGTCATCCGTCAATTACAGATAATAATACCTCCAGGGGATAGTGAGAGAATCAAATACATTACAAATAGTACTGTATCCCCATACATTAAAAGTATTCAAAGATAATGTCAAAGCTGTGTTTTCTTTTCTTTCTATCTTCATCCCCAGCTCAAGGTCCCCCACAAAAGTTTGCTCCTCTCCTCTCTTTTCCACACAGTCAGCGTCCTTCAGCCTTTTCAGGGCCAACTTCCAATCGCTGGGTGAGCAGATCCAAACTCCTACAAACCCTTCCATGTCACTCCCTCCTGTTAATCCTATGCCTACTTCCTCCTGGATTCTGCTGACCATCATCTCAAGTGTAACTATGGCAGCCTTGTCTCAGACCAGTTCTCACTGAATCTATCTCTGCCTTCTCTCGAAGACTGTGCTAGCGATTCTCCTAAAACTCAGGATCGTATCATTCCTTACAAAAAAGCAATGAATGGTTTCCTATGATTGAAGTTCCAAACTTACTCATATATACTTAGGACACACTACTGTCAGACCCACTGCAGATCCAACTGACTCTTCTGTGTTATCTTATCTTTATATTCTTACATTTGAAAAGAGTCATGCTATCATCTGGTGGCTCACGTGGTCAAGAATCTGACTGCAATGAAGGAGACCTGTGTCTGATCCCTGGGTCAGGAAGATCCCCTGGACAAGGAAATGACTACCCACACCAGGATTCTCGCCTGGAGAATTCCATGGCAGAGGAGTTTGGCAGGCTACAGTTCATGGGGTTGCAAAGAATTGGACACGATTAGGTGACTAACATTAAGGTCCTCTTACATCAGATTTGTTCCATATTATTTCCTCTGCTCAAAAAT
Organism: Dama dama; assembly: GCF_033118175.1. Lineage (NCBI taxonomy): Eukaryota > Metazoa > Chordata > Mammalia > Artiodactyla > Cervidae > Dama > Dama dama. Next base: position 28,531,364 of record NC_083686.1, on the reverse strand, counting down.
TTCCCTTCCTTCTAGCTCTCTGCAGCATCTTTATGGCATGTGTCCCAGATGAAGTTGGTATCTCTTTTGGTGATACTATAGTAGCAAGTTTGCATCACATTTTTACTACCCTCACCACATCTCATTATAATTGTTTGCCTACTATTAGAGTGCTTACTGGACTGTCATCTTTGAAGAAATAACTAGTGATTCATCTTTCTATCCTCAGAAGCTACCACCCCACAGCAATTTTACAGTCCAATTACACCCCAACATTCAAGAATTTGTAGCTATTCCAACATTCTACATGTCTTAAATTACCAAAACAAATAAGATTATGATCCCTAGCCCGTTTTGCTCCAACAGCCATATTTCAAAATCAGTATCATGTAAAGATACATTATTTCAGTATTCCTTCAGAGATTTTCAGAGTTTAGAAAAAAATCTCAATGTGTAGAGCTCAAGAAAAGTCTTCATTGTAGCTAAAAATAGTTGAATGGTAAACTATTTTAGATCATCTAATTTACAGACTTTAACAGCAAGAAGCAAAGTGGAATTAATAGCCTCTTGAAGAGAGTGAAAGAGGAGAGTGAAAAATCTGGCTTAAAACTCAATATCCAAAAAACTAAGATCATGGCATCCAGTCCCATCACTTCATGCCAAATAGATGGGGAAAAAGTAGGAACAGTGGCAGATTTTATTTTCTTGGGCTCCAAAATTACTGCAGATGGTGACTGCAGCCATGAAATTAAAAGATGCTTGCTCCTTGGAAGAAAAGTTATGACCAACCTAGAGAGCATATTAAAAAGCAGACACATCACTTTGCTGACAAATGTCTGTATAGTCAAAGCTGTGGTTTTTCCAATAGTCATGTATGGATGTGAGAGCTGGACCATAAAGAAGGCTGAGCACTGAAGAATTGATGCTTTCAAATTGTGATGCTAGAGAAGACTCTTGAGAATCCCTTGGACTAGGAGATCAAACCAATCAATCCTAAAGGAAATCAACCCTGAATACTCATTGGAAGGACTGATGTTGAAGCTGAAACTTCAATACCTTGGCCACCTGATGCGAAGAGTCAACTCACTGGGAAAAAAACCCCAAAGCTGGGAAAGATTGAAGGCTGGAGAAGGGGGTGACAGAGGATGAGATGACTGGATGGCATCACCGACTCAGTGGACATGAGTTTGAGCAAGCTCCTGGAAATAATGAAGGACAGGAAAGCCTGGCGTGCTGCAGTTCACGGGGTTGCAAAGAGTCGGACATGACATAGCGACCGAACGACAAAAACAACTCAATGAAAACATACACACAGTATACAGATAAGAATCTGATTGGCAAAGTTTCACAATTAAAATGGTTATGATGCTCACGAAAATTCTAATTTTCTCACAGTAATCATCATCCAAAGCTTATAGGAGTTTTAACAAACAATAAATCAGAACAATAATCAAAATTTATTTTCAAATATGAATATTTAATAGCAAATATTATGCAATTACTTCACAGTTCACAGTTTTCATTTTTTCAAAAAAAAGCACTTCATAATTTTACTATAAATTACCCACATGGCAATTATATAAGTGAGGAGCTAGATATACCACATATTTTAAGGAACTCTCTGTATCTGTGCTATGCTTAGTCACTCAGTCAAGTCCAACTCTTTGCAACCCCATGGACTGTAGCCCGCCAGGCTCCTCTGTCCATGGGGATTCTCCAGGCAAGACTACTGGAGTGAGTTGCCATGCCCTCCTCCAGGGGATCTTCCCAACCCAGGTATTGAACCCAGATCTCCTGCATTGCAGGTGGATTCTTAATGCTTAATAAAAGCATTATCCAAATGCAAAAAGGCATCTAATACTTTCCTTTAAGGCTTAAATAATGACTTAGAAAGTCATATCACTTCTTTCAGATACCACTGCATTAAATAGATCATAAACTAAACTAATATCATTAAAATTTTCAGGTATTCAAACAAACATATTTGAGACCAGAATTTGAATCTTCCTGACTTGGATTACTGCTAATTTTGCCAATCTCCATCACTTGATCCCTCAACTGCCAGTCACACTTGTAAATTAACTATACCTCATTTATTTTTCCCACTTGAGGGGCAAGGGAGGAGTCGTCTCCTAGGTTTCAATAAGAAAATAGCACAGCATCTTTCTTGGACTGCCCTGGTGGCTCAGCTGATAAAGAATTCGCCTACAATGGCAGGAGACCCAGGTTCGATTCCTGGGTCTGGAAGATCCCCTGGAAAAGGAAATGTCAACCCACTCCACTATTTTTGCCTGGAAAATCCCATGGACAGAGGAGCCTGGCAAGCTACATACCATGGGGTTGCAAACAGTCAGACACAATTGAGCAATTAAGCACACACACAGAATGTTTCTTACCAGGAACAATAATCAGATAATTGTTCAGACTTTTCCATATGCAATATCCTACAGTACATACATATAATTATAAATCATTCTATAATCACTTAATTTAAACCCTACTCATCAGTTATTACCTACAGAACAAGTTAGCACTCTTGCCCCCCCTAGTGGATGAATAAATACAAAATTGTGTTTGTTTTTCCCCCGTTAATCCTGAAGTGTATGCATGTACGGTCATTCATTGGTACCTGAGGGGGATTGAGTGTAGGTCCCCTGAGTGCATATCAAAATCTTTGGATGCTCAAGTCCCTTATATAAAATGTAGTCTGCATATAACCCACACACATCCTCCCATACAGAGATGAATAGTTATCTCTAGATTACTTACAATATCCTGCTGAGCCACAGGGGGTGGCTCAGTGGTAAAAGAATCCACCTGCCAATGCAGGAGACAAGAGATGCAAGTTTGAACCCTTGGTCAGGAAGACCCCCTGGAGGAAGCAATGGAAGCCCATTCCAGTATTCCTGTCTGGGAAATCCCATGGACAGAGGAGCCCAGCAGACTACAGTCCATGGTGTCAGAGTCGGACACAATTGAATATGCATGCACTTATAATACCTTTGTTGTTCAGTCCTGTCCAACTCTTTGCTACCCCAGACAGCAGCACCCCAGGCTTCCCTGTCCTTCACTATCTCCAGAAGTTTTCTCAAACTCATGTCTATTGAGTCAATGATGCAACCCAACCATTTCATTCTCTGTCGCCCCCTTCACCTCTGACCCTCAATCTTTCCCAGCATCTCATTTTTTCCAATGAGTTGGCTCTTTGAATCAGGTGGCCAAAGTATTGGAGCTTCAACTTCAGCATCAGTCCTTCCAATGAATATTCAGGGTTCATTTCCTTTAGGATTGACTGGTTTCATTTCCTTGCAGTCCAAAGGACTCTCCAGAATCTTCTCCAGCACCACAGTTAGAAAGGATCAATTCTTCAGTGTATAGCACCTACTATAATGTAAATGCTATGTGCGTGCCTGCATATACGGGTGTTAAAGTCTCTTCAGTCGTGTCTGACTCTTTGCAATCCCATGGGCTATAGCCCTCCAGGCTCCTCTGTCCATGAGATTTCTCCAGGCAAGAATACTGGAGTGGGTTACTATGCCCTCCTCCAGGGGATCTTCCCAACCCAGGGATCAAACCCGCTTCTCTTACATCTCCTGCATTGGCAGGTGTGTTCTTTACCATTGGCACCAAATAGGAATTCCCATAAATGTAACAACTGTAAACAGTTGTAAATACAATATAAATGCTCCGTCAATAATTGTCAGCACATGGCAAATTCAAATTTTGCTTTTGGGAAGTTCCCAGAAATATTTTTTAGAATATTTTCTATCTATAGTTGGTTGTACCTGCAGGTGCAGAACATGTGGATATAGAGGGCTCACTATATATTCAGAAACACGCTTAGAAGACAGATAAGAGTAACCAGTAACCAGTTAACAGGGCAGTCCAAGAGACTCACGCAGACTGATGGGAAAGAACCATATTACAGTGAAGAGAGAGGGTTTGAATTCCAACTCCAAGCCACAGGAGCAATGTCATCTCAGGCTAGCTGTTTAACATCTGAAGCTCCATGTCATCATCTCTAAAATGAGTCTGATAATAGTGACTTCACAGGTTTATTGTGAAGGAACAGAAAGTGCCTTGCACCGTACGTGGCATACATAAGAACACTAATAAAATCAGCTTCGCTTCCTCCTCACTGCTTTCTCACTCCTCACATCTCAATGGTTGGCATACATAGTTTCTCAGGCCTGCTCCTTCCAATAGTCTGAATGGGCCGTATTTTCTGAGATAGCTTTTCTTGCTGTTGTTTAGTTGGTAAGTCAGGTCAGTCTTCTGTGACCCCGTGGACTGGAGCCCACCAGGCTCCTCTGTCCATGGGATTCTCCAGACAAGAATTCTGGAGTGGGTGGCCATTTCCTCTCCAGGGGATCTTCCTGATCCAGGGATCGAACCTGTGTCTCCTGTGTCTCCTACATGGCAGGCGAATTCTTTACCACTGAGCCTCTGGGAAATACTTAAAATATGTGAACAAGATGAGAAGAGTGGATTGGTTTCCACTCACCTTCAGTATCACTTTAGTCCAGGCAGACATTGGCTGTCCTGTTGGTTTAATTCTGACTCAGGAATCCACCCCTTTCAGGATATCATCTGGCCACAGACAAAATGGCTTAGCTATACTGACTGAATTTCTCCACCTCTCAGGCCGATGCTCTGACTGCCACCTACTCCTCAAGGCTACATGCTGCTGCTGCTGCTGCTAAGTCGCTTCAGTTGTGTCGGACTCTATGCGACCCCATAGACGGCAGCCCACCAGGCTCCCCCGTCCCTGGGATTCTCCAGGAAAGAACACTGGAGTGGGTTGCCATTTCCTTCTCCAATGCATGAAAGTGAAAAGTGAAAGTGAAGTCACTCAGTTGTGTCCAACTCTTAACGACCCCGTGGACTGCAGCCTACCAGGCTCCTCCGTCCATGGAATTTGCCAGGCAAGAGTACTGGAGTGGGGTGCCATTGCCTTCTCCCCAAGGCTACATGAGGACTACCAATGCTATTTTTTAGAAATTCCTTCCAATTTCAAAGCAACAAATGAAAAATATATATGTATCAGTAAGCATTTTTTAAACAACATAAGTTTTATTCTATACATTGACTTAGAGCAGTGGTTCTCAAAGTTTGTTCTGTGCATCCCTGGGGGTCTTGAGACCCAGGTTCTTAAAATAATCATAATAATTTTTAAAAGCCAGTTGAACTTAACAATGTCCTGTAAAGCCATAACATTTTCATTAAATCTTGAGTCTTAAGTACCAAGTTTTAAATATTCTGTGACATAGCAGAAGTACCCAACCATAATCACACTTCTACTGCATACCAAAATATAAGGGAGATCTCAAGAAAGATCAGTTATGCAATTGTTTAAAGTGTGTGATTTGAAATAGCCACTTTTTTTCATGGTACATCATTTCATGAAGTAACAGCCTACATAAATTATGGTTATTCAGACTTGGGTATTTGGCAAACATCTTGAAAATGAATAAAGTGAGCCTACCTCTTCAAGGAAAACAACTGACAAGTTTTGTTGCCAATGATAAAATTCAAGCTTTTAAGTGAAAATTAGAATTTTGGAGTACTTGTATCTTCCACTGTAAGCCTGACAGCTCCCAACACTAAAATTACTTCTGATTCTGTGAATTTATTAACAAAGGTTGATATAGCAATATTTCATAACTCAGTGAACCAATATTTTCCAAGTGACCAACGCATGAAATTACAAAATCATACATGGCTAAATGATCTACTGAAAGTACAACATGGATTTTGGTGTAACAGAGTACAAAAATACTTGATATGATTTCAGATTCCACATTGCAGCTAACCTTTAAAATGTTACCATTTATTAAGTTTTAGGATAGGATAAAAGAATAGCCTCAATTATCTGAAAAGACTATTAAAATACTTTCCTTTCTAACTGCATATGTTCATAAAACCAAGTTTTCTTCATACACTTCAACCAAAATCAACACACTAAAATATAAAAGCAGATATGAAAACCCAGCAATCTTCTATTAAGTCAGATATTAAAGAGATTAAAAATCAAGATCTTTAATTGGCAAAGATTAAAAATCAATGCCATCCTTCTAATATTTTTGATAGCTATTTTTTTGTAAAGAGTTTTTCATGTTAACAATGTATAATGAGCTTTTTGTTGTTATTTTAAATAAACTGATAAATCAACATTTTAACACTGTCTCAGCTTTAATTTGATGTGGTAAACGTAGACAGAAATAATCTGTATTAACAAAATCTCATTGAGGTTGTCAATTTTTCAGAGTATAAAAGTTCCAAGGTCAAAAAGTTTGAGAACTGCTGTCTTAGAGAAATCAACATCCCTCAGTGAAGAAGGCTATCAGTAGAGATCACTTCTCTCTCCGTTTGAAGCTGGAATGTCAAAAATTATGCAACATAAAGCAGATACTTCAAATTCCTAAGATAAATACAAAGAAGAACTAGAAATGAGAATTGAGTTTCTGAAAGTGATATTATTTCACATCTGGAAATCCTGGTCCAGGAAAAAATGAGATGGGACTTGACAATATAAATGACAAATAGAAAAAGTAATAATGTTTTTATACATATTCTGATATTCATACATTCTCAATTCCACTGTATCTCTTGTTTTTGCCAAGGTCAAAATCATACCCCATAGGAGAAGAGAAGCCTATAAAAAACGAACTACATACTGATCATTTTTCTCCTGAAAATAAAATGCTATCCTCTGTTATGGCAGAATACATGCCAAATACAGAAAGATCCCCGGTGAAATATCTTTTAACAGCATGCAAAGCAATTCACTGTAGGTTTATACAGTATATTAAGGACACAAAAACAGTGCTTTTGAACATAAAAGTTACTCATAAGCTTTTGCTTTCATGAAGAATCTAACAATGTCATCTTGTCCATTCCCCAAAATTTATTTGAAAAGAAGGCATAAAAATGGGATTTCACTCAAAGGAAGCATTGCTTCTTTCACTTTGCAGTTCTAGTGAATCCCCAATATATATAACAGAAAAATCGGAGGTGTGTATCAAGTAGTCTCGTGGTGCTATTACTGGATATGCCACATAAAAGACAGTCAAAATGAAGGGTAAAAGTGATTCTTTTTTTTTATAAATAGCTCATGCTGACAGCTGTGGAATGACTTAAGTGTCCCAGGAAACTTTGGCTAATGATTTGTTTAATGTTAAGACACTGGTTAATCTGAGTTGCCTCAAACTTGAGTTGCCATAAACATGAATGAGGGAGAAATTCATCTCAGAATTAACATAAAGTGTGGCTAACAAAATCAGAAACTTGCAACAAAGAAATGTACAATAAAACTGACAAGACTCTAGCAAGACTGACAACAAATAAAAGAGAAGACCACTTGCTGAGATCAGGAACGAAACAGGAGATTTGTTCAAGACCCTACAGACATCAAAAGGAGAGCAAGGGAATACAATGAACTCCACAAAAATGAATTTGACAACTTACACAAAATAAACTACATTAAAAAAAAAAATGCGGTACCTTGTTTCTGAACTTCAAAAAAAGAATAAAATGTCAGTATTAACAAAAACAATGATAACTAACGTATAAAGAACCTTGCTTATCTGCATGCTTACCATTAAGCTACAGATCTCCAAGATCTTGTTTAAATCACAGGTGATAGACTCCCACATCCAGGAAAATAGGATAGACCTACTCCTACTCCATCGAGGATTTCTTTCCAATAAGTGCAGCTGAATATGCTGGACACTATATATGCATCATACACACACACATATGCACACACAAGGACATATGGCTCTACAGATGCAGAGAAGAGAGAGTGGTTAGAGACCCCAGGATCTGCTGTGAGATACTGGCTTTTCTTCTTGCCTCGTGTTCTCCAGACTTGGAAAGAAAAAAGCTGGCAAGTCAGAAATAACAACAGGCTCAGACAAAAAACAAAAGCCCCAACAAAAGACTGCTCTCTTTAGCCAAAGGACCAGGAAGGGGCCAGCCTCTGAAGATAGAAAATCTTAGACAATAACAGCTCTACTCCAGCCAAACACCACAGAAAAAAAACTACGGTTCAATCCACACCCACACCAGCATCAGCCAAGCAAAGAGCCTAGACTTCCACTCCCTCAATGCTGTAACGAGTCGGCCCAACGCTCCGGCTGACGTGTGATGGAAAGCCAAGTGGGAACCTGGAAATTCTATCCCCACCCGTCGGTAACCAGCCTTTCCACAGTCTCCTGTATTCCCAGTGAAGATTTCCATGGGAAGCCAACAGTCCCACCACCGCCCGGGAGTAAAGAAGCATCCGTCCCTCTGCACATGATCAGCCCATGTGCTGATTACAAGCAATCTACAAACTCACTTCAAATATAACAATATAAACAAGATGAAAGTAAAACAATGAAAAGATATGCCATCTAAACATCAATCAAAGGAAAGCACAAGTGGCCACAATAATATCAGATAAAATAGACTTCAGAACAAAGAAAAGCACCCAACATAGAAAGAGATACTATGTAATGATAAAATCATCAATGCACCAAGAAGATGCAGCAATCCTAGGTGTACAGACCAAATAACAGAGCTAAAAACTATGTTACACAAAAAAACTGACAGAATTGAAAGGAGAAATAGACAAATCAACAATTATACTTGATGTCTTCCACATGCCTTATTCAAGAATTGATAGAATCGCTAGACAGAAATTAGCAAAGATATGGAAGACCTCAACAACACCATCAACCAACAAGATCTAATCAGTATTTATACAACATTCCACCCAAGAACAGCAAAATATACATATTTACAAGAGCCCACAAAAAAACAGACCATATTGTTGGCCATAAAAAATCCCCCCAAACTTAATATAACTGACATCAGACAGAATGTGTTCTCTGACTATAGGGAACTCAAACTAAAAATAATAGGAGTATCCTCTAAACACTAAGAAATTAAACAACTACTTTAAATAGTGAGTCAAAAGGAATTTTCAAGGAAAAAAATTTTTTTAATTTAATGAATATACAACACATCAGTATTTGGCAGACTCAACCAAAGCAGTAGAGAGTGGGAAATTGACAATATGAAATGAATACATTAGAAAAAGGAAGTCTCAAATCAGTAATTTAAGTTCCCAATTGAGGAACTTGGGAGGAGGAATAGCAAAATAAAGGCAAAACACATAGAAAGAAAAAAAATAATAAGGAGTAGAAATTAATGAATAGAAAACAGAAAAATAATAGAGAAAAATCAATGAAACAAAGAGCTGGCCACTTGAAAACTTTAATAAAATTGACAAATATCTAGCAAAGACCGACAACAAATAAAAGAGAGACAACTTACTGATATCAAGAATGAAACAGGAGATTTGTTCAAGATCCCACAGACATCAAAAGGAGAATAAGGGAATACAATGAACTAAAAAACAACACCATGTACAGTCTTTCAGGGGGAAGAAGATGAAGTCATAGGTGTAAATCTAAGAAAACATGTGCAGGACTTCTATGCTGAAGGCTACATAATGCTGATGAAAGAATCAATGAAGATCTAATATGTGATCATGGATTGAAGATTCGACATGGCAAAGACATCAATCCTCCCAAATTTCTATGTAAGTTTAATACAATCCCTACCAAAATTCAAGAAAGATTTTTACAGATGTAAAAAGGATTACTCAGAAATGTATACAGAAAGGAAAAGGAGCTAGGACAGCTGAAGCAATTTCAAAAAGAATAATGTGGAAGTAATCTGTCTAATTGGACTGCAAGGAGATCCAACAAGTCCATCCTAAAGGAGATCAGTCATGGGTGTTCACTGGAAGGACCGATGCTGAAGCTGAAACTCCAGTACTTTTGGCCACCTGATGCAGACAGCTGACTCATTAGAAAAGACCCTGATGCCGGGAGGGATTGGGGGAAGGAGGAGAAGGTGATGACAGAGGATGCGATGGCTGGATGGCATCACCGACTCGATGGGCATGAGTCTGAGTAAACTCCGGGAGTTGGTGATGGACAGGGAGGCCTGGCGTGCTGCGATTCATGGGGTCTCAAAGAGGCAGACACGACTGAGCGACTGAACTGAACTGAACTGAATCTGTCTAAAAGACAATTACAATAGAATGGGAAAGACTAGAGACCTCTTCAAGTAAATTAGAGATACCAAGGGAATATTTCATGCAAAGATGGGCACAATAAAGGACAGAAACAGCATGGACCTAACAGACGCAGAAGATATTTAGAAGAGGTGGCAATACACAGAAGAACTATACAAAAAAGATCTTCATGGCCCAGATAACCACAATGATGTGATCACGAACATAGAGCCAGAGAGACTGGAGTGTGAAGTCAAGTGGGCCTTAGGAAGCATCACTACAAACAAAGCTAGTAAAAGTGATGGAATTCCAGCTGAGCTACTTCAAGTCCTAAAAGGCGACGCTGTAAAAGTGCTGTACTTAATATGCCAGCAAATTTGGAAAACTCAGCACTGGCCACAGGACTGAGAAAAGTTTTCATGGCAATCCCAAAGAAAGGCAGTCCCAAAGAATGTTTAAACTACCTCACAATTGCATCCATTTCACACACTAGCAAAGCAATGCACAAAATCCTCCAAGCTAGGCTTCAACAGTATATGAACCAAGAACGTCCAGATGTACAAGTTAGATTTAGAAAAAGCAGAGGAACCAGAGATCAAATTGCCAATATCCACAGGATCATAGAGAAAGCAAGAGAATTCCAGGAAAACATCTACTTCTGCTTTATTGACTATGCTAAAGCCTTTGACTGTGTGGATCACAATAAACTGTGAATATTCTTAAAGAGATGGGAATACCAGACAACCTTACCTGTCTCCTGAGAAACCTGTATGCAGGTCAAGAAGCAACAGTTAGAACCAGACATGTAACAACAAATTGGTTCCAAATTGGGAAAGGAGTACATCAATGCTGTATATTGTCACCCTGCTTATTTAATTTATATGTAGAGTACATCACGTGAAATGCCGGGCTGCGTGAAGCACAAGCTGGAATCAAGATTGTAGGGAGAAATATCAATAACCTTAAATGTGCGGATAACACCACCCTTATGGCAGAAAGCAAAGAGGAAGTAAACAGCCTCTTGATGAAAGCGAAAGGGAAGAGTGAAAAAGCTGGCTTAAACCTCAACATTCAAAAAACAAAGATCATGGCATCCGGTCCAATCACTTCATGAAAAAGAGATGAGGAAATAATGGAAACAGTGACAGGCTTTATTTTCTTCAGTTCCAAAAGCACTGCAGATGGTGACTGCTGCCCTGAAATTAAAAGACACTTGCTCCTTGGAAGAAAAGCTATGACAAACCTAGACAGCATATAAAAAGCAGAGACATTACTTTGCAGACAAAGGTCCATCTAGTCAAAGCTATGGTTTTTCCAGTAGTCATGTATGGATGTGAGAGTTGAACCATAAAGAAAGCTGAGTCCTGAAGAATTAATGCTTTTGAATTGTGGTGTTGGAGAAGACTCTTGAGAGTCCCTCGGACTGCAAGGAGATCAAACCAGTCAATCCTAGAGAAAATCAATCCTGAATATTCATTGGAAGGACTGATGCTGAAGCTGAAGCACCAGTCCCTTGGCCCACCTGATGTGAGGAACCGACTCATTAGAAAAGACCCTGATGTTGGGAAAGATTGAGGGCGGGAGGAGAATGGGACAACAGAGGATGAGATGATTGGATGGCATCACTGACTTGATGGACATGAGTCTGTGCAAGCTTCGTGAGTTGGTGATGGGCAGGGAAGCCTGGCGTACTGCAGTCCATGGGGTCACAAAGAGTCAGACACCACTGAGAAACTGCACTTAACAAATCTGTCTAAATACATGCATGGATGCATACTCAGTCATGTCTGACTCTTGGTGACCCCCTGTCAAGCTACTCTCCACAGTATTTTCCCTTGAGTGGGTTGCTATTTCCTCTTCTAGGGGATCTTCTCTAACCCAGGATCGAACTTAACATCTCTTGCATCTCTTGCATTGACAGCACATTCTTTACCGCTGACACACCTGAGAAGCCCAATCTGTTCCAACAGATTACACTAAATATACAGACTAAAGCTACAAAATTTCTTGGAATTAAGCATTTTGAGTTTGTCAAACATTTCTTAAAATAGGACACAAAGATCATTAACATAAAAGAAAACATCAAAAAATCAGACTATAATTTTTTTTTAACCGTACTCTTTAAAAAAAAAAAAAGGCTATGGAAATGAAAAGGCTAGCCACAGACAGAAGAAAATACAATATTATTGTCCAGAATAGTAAAAGAATTCCTAGACTCTAGAACACAATTTATTTTTTAAAATCAGCAAAAAACTGCACATCTCAAAGGGAAGATATATGAATGACAAATATACACACAGGAAAAACTACTCAACACCACCAATAATTACAGCAATGAAAAAAATCAAAATCTTTATATCTTTAAACACATAAGAACAACTAAAATTAAAAAGACTGACATTACCTAATGTTGGCAAGGATTCAGAGGAACTGGAACTCTCTTACTTTGCTATAAGCAATGAAAAGTGGTGAGGCCCAGTTCATAAAATAGTCTGGCAGTTTGTTATAAAGTTAAAAATACACTTATTATATGATCTGACAAACCTACTCCTAAATATTTACTTAAATGAATTGAACACTTATCCACACAGAGACTTCTACTCTAATGCTCATATCAGCTTTATTTGGAATAACCAAAAAAACTAGAAAAAATCCAAAGGTCTTTTTTGACTGGTGAATGGATAAGCCAATTTTGATGTATCCATACAGTGGCATAGTAAGTATTCTGCAATAAAATTACACAAATTATAGATTTAGTAATAACATGGCTGAATCTCAAAAGCATTAGAATTGAAAGAAGCCAAACACACACACATATAATACCCACTATATGATTTCAGTTGTATAAAATTCTAGAAGAGGTAAAATTATAGTGAAAGGAAGCAGATCAGCAGTTGCTAGAAGTGTAGGAAGGGAACTGGCTGCAAAGGCACACGAGGGAACTATTTAAAAATCATGGTGTGGTGATGGCTCTATGCCTGTATACAACAGTCAGAACTTATCAAATATTTTGCCTCAAATTTGTGGATTTCATTTATCTACGTTATGCCTCAACAAATCTGAGTTTTTAAATTTTATAGGTAAACTAAATCTTCTAGTCCTGGTTAGGCAGTATCAATGATTAATCTTATAATAAATCTTTTGTTTTTGTTTCTGTTTCTGGTAAACCCCTCCCTCGTTTATTTCTCCTCTTCCCAAAATAATAAGCCCAACCCCACAACAATGAATTCCAAGAAACACCCTCTTCATTTGTCTCCAAGGTAGACATATAAATACATCTGGTCTATCCCGGTGTCAGATGGAGAATAATTGTTAACAGTGGTCCTCAGAAGAGTCTACACCGCCCCTACTGTGCATTCTCCATGCAAAACAATATGCTGATTGGCATAAAGGGGTGGGGGGCAGGCAAGGAGTGCCCAAATTTCATTAGGATAGCATTTCCTATGCTATATTCCTATTCTGAAATAACCTTTGCTCCTTCTCCCTTCCCCACACAATTTACCCCAATTCCATTCTTCCTTAAACACATCAGAATTACTGTAATGTGTAAAAAAGGAAAGCAAAAGAATAATGAATCCTTAAAAACCTGAAAATAAATTATAGAACATGTTACACATAAGGGGACCATCCTAGTTTCTCTCACACGTGAAATTCTTCAAGGGATGTCTTGTAAGCTATCAGCCTTCTTAAAAAAAAAAATTTACTTTTTCAATGTTATTAATTAAACAAACATCTACCTTTAGCTTTTCAAATCTCAGAAACGTGACCCTCCATGTCTTAATAGAATATGCTTGAGTGAAGCAGGCTTAAAGCAGAAGAACAAAAGACCAAGAGACAGATGAGTGTGTCTGAATCTCATCTAGGCACAGATGGAGTTACATCTGAATCACGGCATCTGCTCTACATTTCTACACGAGATCAGAGATGCAGTTCGGAAAATTCAATTCTCATGACTTCTATACTCACCTTAGGGCAAATGGGGTAGGGCTCCCAAACTACTCACAGCAAATTGGCTATGCCCACAAGTTTCCTATAGGGAAAACCAGCAATTTCCCCAGATGATAAAGGTAGGCATCATGGCAGGAAGAGGGCAAAGAGTGATGTAACAGTTATTGCTGTTGTTATGACTATATCCTGGATTTAAGGTGGACACCTGAAAGATACTCAAGTAACAAGCTGTCAAACAGTTAGTTAGTTCAGTCGCTCAGTCATGTCAAACTCTTTGCAACCCCATGGACTGCAAAGAAATAGAGGAAAACAATAGAATGGGAAAGACTAGAGATCTCTTCAAGAAAATTAGAGATACCAAGGGAACATTTCATGCAAAGATGGGTTCCATAAAGGATGGAAATGGTATGGACCTAACAGAAGCAGAAGATACTAAGAAGAGGTAGCAAGAATACACAGACGAACTGTACAAAAAAGATCTTCATGACCCAGATAATCACGATGGTGTGATCACTCACACTCACCTAGAGCCAGATCCTGGAATGTGAAGCCAAGTGGGCTTTAGAAAGCATCACTATGAACAAAGCTAGTGGAGGTGATAGAATTCCAGTTGAGCTATTTCAAATCCTAAAAGATGATGCTGTGAAAGTGCTGCACTCAATATGCCAGCAAATTTGGAAAATTCAGCAGTGGCCACAGGACTGAAAAAGGTCAGTTTTCATTCCAACCCCAAAGAAAGGCAATGCCAAAGAATGCTCAAACTACCTCACAATCGCACTCATCTCACACGCTAGTAAAGTAATGCTCAAAATTCTCCAAGCCAGGCTTCAACAATACATGAGCCGTGAACTTCCAGATGTTCAAGCTGGCTTTAGAAAAGGCAGAGGAACCAGAGATCAAATTGCCAACATCCGATGGATCATGGAAAAAGCAAGAGAGTTTCAGAAAAACATCTATTTCTGTTTTATTGACTATGCCAAAGCCTTTGACTGTGTGGATCACAATAAACTCTGGAAAATTCTGAAAGAGATGGGAATACCAGACCACCTGACCTGCCTCTTGAAAAACCTGTATGCAGATCAGGAAGCAACAGTTAGAACTGGACATGGAACAACAGATTGGTTCCAAATAGGAAAAGGAGGACGTCAAGGCTATATATTGTCACCTTGCTTATTTAACTTATATGCAGAATACATCATGAGAAATGCTGGACTGGAAGAAGCACAAGCTGGAATCAAGATTGCCAGGAGAAATATCAATAACCTCACATATGCAGATGACACCCCCCTTATAGTAGAAAGTGAAGAACTAAAGAGCCTCTTGATGAAAGTGAAAGAGGAGAGAGAAAAAGTTGGCTTAAAGCTCAGCATTCAGAAAACCAAGATCATGGCATGCGGTCCCATCACTTCATGGCTAATAGATGGGGAAACAGTGGCTGACTTTATTTTTCTGGGCTCCAAAATCACTGCAGATCGTGATTATAGCCATGAAATTAAAAGACGCTTACTCCTTGGAAGGAAAGTTATGACCAACCTAGACAGCATATTAAAAAGCAGAGACATTACTTTGTCAACAAAGGTCTGTCTAGTCAAGGCTATGGTTTTTCCAGTAGGCATGTATGGATGTGAGAGTTGGACTATAAAGAAAGCTGAGCGCCGAAGAATTGATGCTTTTGAACTGTGGTGTTGGAGAAGACTCTTGAGAGTCCCTGGAACTGGAAGGAGATCCAACCAGTCCATCCTAAAGGAGATCAGTCCTGGGTGTTCACTGGAAGGACTGATGTTGAAGCAGAAACTCAAATACTTGATGCCACCTGATGCAAAGAGCTAACTCATTTGAAAAGACCCTGATGTTGGGAAAGATTGAGGGCAGGAGGAGAAGGGGATGACAGAGGGTGAAATAGTTGGATGGCATCACCGACTCAATGGACATGGGTTTGGGTAGACTTCGGCAATTGGTGATGGACAGGAAGGGCTGGCGTGCTGCAGTTCATGGGATCGCAAAGAGTCAGACACAACCGAGCGACTGAACTGAACTGAACTGGACTTCAGTACGCCAGTCTTACCTATTCATCACCAACTCTCAGAGCTTGCTCAAATTCATGTCCATTGAGTTGGTGATGCCATTCAACCATCTCATCTTCTTTTGTCCCCTTCTTCTGCCTTCAATCTTTCCCAGCATCAGGGTCATATTCAATGAGTCAGTTCTTCGCATCAGGTGGCCAAAGTACTGGAGCTTCAGCTTCAGCATCAGTCCTTCCAATGAATATTCACGACTGATTTCCTTTAGGATGGACTGGTTTGATCTCCTTGCAGTCCAACGGACTCTCAAGAGACTTCTCCAACACCATGGCTCAAAAGCATCAATACTTCAGCACTCTGCATTTTTTATGGTCCATGCCTCACATCGATACATGACTACTGGAAAAACCATAGCTTTGAGTAGATAGACTTTTGTCAGTAAAGTAATGTCTCTTTTTTAATATGCTCTCTAAGTTTGTCATAGCTTTTCTTCCAAGGAGCAAGTATTTCTTAATTTCATGGCTTCAGTCACCATCTGCAATGATTTTGGAGCCGAAGAAAATAAAGTCCGTCACTGTTTCCATTGCTTCCCTATCTACTTGCCATGAAGTAAGTGATGGGACTGGATGCCATGACCTTTGTTTTTTGAATGTTGAGTTTTAAGCCAGTTTTTTCACTCTCCTCTTTCACCTTCATCAAGAGGCTATTTAGTTCTTCTTTGCTGTCTACCCTAAGGGTGGTGTCATCTGCACATCAAAGGTTATTGATATTTCTCCCTGCAATCTTAATTCCAGCCTGTGCTTCATCCAGTCCAGCATTTCGCATGATATACTCTGCATATATTCTCTGTCAAACAGTAGCTACAGACAACTCTTGGGAATTGATTTCTAAAAGTACAAGTCCCACCAGTTCTCTTCAACTTGAAAAATGCTGGATTATTCCTCCTTCTTTTACCTAGTAGCAGGCAACTTTGGCCTTGGAGTACAAAATGAAGCAGGGCAAAGGCTAACAGAGTTTTGCCAAGAGAACACACTGGTCATAGCAAACACCCTCTTCCAACAACACAAGAGAAGACTCTATACATGGACATCAACAGATGGTCAATACAGAAATCAGATTGATTATATTCTTTACAGATTGATACATTCTTTACAGTTGAAGATGGAGAAGCTCTATAGAGGCAGCAAAAACAAGACCAGGAGCTGACTGTGGCTCAGATCATGACCTCCTTATTTCAAAATTCAGACTTACATTGAAGAAAGTAGGGAAAACCACTAGGCCATTCAGGCACGATCTAAATCAGATCCCTTACAATTTTACAGTGGAAGTGACAAATAGATTCAAGGGATTAGATCTGATAGACAGAGTGCCAGAAGAACTATGGACAGAGGTTCACAACACTGTACAGGAGGTGGTGATCAAAACCATCCCCAAAGAAAAGAAACCCCAAACGGCAAAATGGTTGTTTGAGGAGGTCGTACAAATAGCTGAGAAAAGAAGAGAAGCTAAGGGCAAAGGAGAAAAAGAAAGCTATACCCATTTGAATACAGAGTTCCAAAGAATAGCAAAGATAAATAAGAAAGCTTTCCTAAGTGAACAATGCAAAGAAATAGAGGAAAACAATAGAATGGGAAAGACTAGAGATCTCTACAAGAACATTAGAGATATCAAGGGTACATTTCATGCAAAGATGGGCACAATAAAGGACAGAAATGGTATGGACCTAACTGAAGCAGAAAATATTAAGAAGAGGTGGCAAGAATACACAGAAGAGCTATGCAAAGAACTATACAAGATCTTCACGACCCAGATAACCATGAAGGTGTGATCAGACATCCTGGAGTCTAGACATCCTGGAGTGCAAAGTGAAGTGGGCCTTAGGAAGCATCATTACGAACAAAACTAGTGGATGTGATTGAATTCCAGTTGAGCTATTTCAAATCCTAAAAAGATGATCCTGTTAAAGTGCTGCACTCAATAAGCCAGCGAATCTGGAAAACTCAGCAGTGGCCACAGGACTGGAAAAGGCCAGGTTTCACTCCAATCCCAAAGAAAGGCAATGCCAAAGAATGTTCAAATTACTGCACAATTGCACTCATCTCACATGCTAGCAAAGTAACACTCAAAACTCTCCAAGTGCATCTAGGTTGCTTCCATGTCCTGGCTATTATAAACAGTGCTGCGATGAACAAAACAGAAAAAGAGACACAGAAATACAGAACAGACTTTTGAACTCTGTGGGAGAATGTGAGGGTGGGATATTTCAAAAGAACAGCATGTATACTATCTATGGTGAAACAGATCACCAGCCCAGGTGGGATGCATGAGACAAGTGCTCGGGTCTGGTGCACTGGGAAGACCCAGAGGAATCGGGTGGAGAGGGAGGTGGGAGGGGGGATCGGGATGGGGAATACGTGTAAATCCATGGCTGATTCATATCAATGTATGACAAAACCCACTGAAATGTTGTGAAGTAATTAGCCTCCAACTAATAAAAAAAAAAAAACTCTCCAAGTGAAAAGAAATTTGCTTTCATCAATAGTATATGAACCGAGAACTTCCAGATGTTCAAAGATTGATTTAGAAAAGGCAGGGGAACCAGATATCAAATTGCCAACATCCACTGGATCACAGAATGAGCAAGATAATTCCAGAAAAACATCTACTTATCTTCAGTGACTATGCTAAAGTCTTTGACTGTGTGGATCACAACAAACTGTGGAAAATTCTTAAAGAGATAGGATTACCAGACCACCTTACCTACCTCCTGAGAAACCTGTATGTAGGTCAAGAAGCAACAGGTAGTACCAGAAGGAACAATGTACTGATTCTAAATTGGTAAAGGAGTATATCAAGGCTGTATATTGTCACTGTGCTTATATAACTTATTTGCAGAGTACATCATGAGAAATGACAGGCTGGATGAAGCACAAGCTGGAATCAAGATTGAAGGGAGAAATATCAGTAACCTCAGATATGCAGACAACACCACCCTTATGGCAGAAAGAGAAGAAGAACTAAAGAGCCTCTTGATGAAGGTGAAAGAGGAGAGTGAAAAAGCTGGCTTAAAACTCAACATTCAAAAAACAGTGATCATGAAAAAAAAAAAAAAAAAAAAAACAGTGATCATGGCATCCGGCCCCATCACTCCATGGCTAATAGATAGGGAAACAATGAAAACAGTAACAGACTTTATTACCTTGGGCTTCAAAATCACTGCAGATGGTGACTGAAGCCATGAAATTAAAAGACATTTGCTCCTTGGAAGAAAAGCTATGACAAACATCATATTAAAAAGCAGAGACATTACTTTGTCAACAAAGGTCCATCTAGTCAAAGCTATGGTTTTTCCAGTAGTCATGTATGGATGTGAGAGTTGGACCATAAAGAAAGCTGAGTGCTGAAGAATTGATGTTTCTGAACTGTGGTGTTGGAGAAGACTCTTGAGAGTCCCTTGGACTGCAAGAAGATCGAACTAGTCAATCTTAAAGGAAATATTCATTGGAAGGCCTGAATATTCATTAGAAGGCCTTGACGCTGAAGCTGAAGCTCCAATACTTTGGCCACCTGACGCAAAGAACTGACTCACTGGAAAAGACCCAGATGCTGGGAAAGATCGAAGGCAGGAGGAGAAGGGAACAACAGAGGACGAGATGGTTGGATGGCATCACCGACTCGATGGATATGAGTTTCAAGAAGTTCTGGGAGATGGTGAAGGACAGGAAAGCCTGGTATGCCGCAGTCCATGGGGTCTCAAAGAGTTGGATATGACTGAGCAACTGAATATCAACAACATTACAATAAAAAAAAAATGTGTCTGCATGGGACTGCGTGGGATCTCAATAATTCTTGAATATAGTGTGTGAAATGTTAAGTTGGATGAAATAGGTGAAAAAGAGAAATGCAGCCTATTAAAATGATTATTTCTGTATTCACCAGGTTTTCATTAAGCCTTGGGCATATTGTTAAGATCTATGGTTTAAAGAAATGCAATCTTTCAAAATTTCTCCACATAGTCCAATACATTTCTCTTGCAATATTTTGTTTCCAACTCTATTACTCCATTTCTTGAACCTCTACAGACATGCTAATCACAGCCATTCATTCACAACAGGCTTAAGCTAAACTTTTTTTACAGCATGGGCTAAAGCAGTGATTTCAGATCTGGTATAAATTTTTTTTTAATTTAAACAGATCTTGAAAAATAGACAATAAATCAAACTTACGTGTTTTCTAACACAAAACATTAGTAAGTTTGCCTGGATCATCTTCAAATCTTAATTATTTGCATTCTGACTTAACAGGTTATTGACTTTTTAAAAGGTCAGTATAGCATACTAACACATATATATGGAATTTAGAAAGATGGTAATGATAACCCTATACGCAAAACAGAAAAAGAGACACAGATGTACAGAACAGACTTTTGAACTCTGTGGGAGAAGGCGAGGGTGTGATGTTTCGAGAGAACAGCATGTATATTATCTATAGGGAAACAGATCACCAGCCCAGGTGGGATGCATGAGACAAGTGCTCTGGCCTGGTGCACTGGGAAGACCCAGAGGAATCGGGTGGAGGGAGGTGGGAGGGGGGATCGGGATGGGGAACACATGTAACTCCATGGCTGATTCATGTCAATGTATGACAAAACTCACTGCAATGTTGTGAAGTAATTAGCCTCCAACTAATAAAAATAAATGAAAAAAAAATGTTCACAATAAAATCATTCAAAGAATATCTTCCTACCAATTTTCTTCCCAACTTTCCATTTTTTGTTTCCTTAATTTCTCACCCCTAACCTTTCCTTTTCTCCTTAGAGATAAATTAACTGATCCTAACCATATTTACATTTTTAATATCTTCTATATTTCTAACAAAATTAGCAACTATGTATCTAACTTCATGAAAGCACTTTATGCAGTAGGATTTACACATTATCTTAGTTTAAGCCAGACCAAAAAACCTCTACAGTAAATATTATTCCTACTTCCTAAGTGAGGAAACTATGACCTACAGAAATCAATTAAACTTGCTAAATGTAACAAGGTTTCTAGATGTCAGTGTCAGGTTTTACCCAGTTCTAATTTACTTCAAAATCTAGTACTTCACCATCATGGTCAATACAGACCAACCTAGTTAAACTACCACATTTTGATATTCATATACTTTGTCTATATCCCAGGATGCTTAGTCAAATACAGAAAAGCTTATCTGGTTCCCATTTGCAAATACGAGTTTTTGAATCAGAGACAATTGACTTTCACAAAGACAACTGACAATCTAGCTCTCCATTGCACCTCTGAATCAGGAGCCCTCCAATGTTAATAAATTCATGGCTTTGGACACGTATTTTTTAGACTGCATCAAGAGGACTCAAAGCAAGTAAATTAAATTTGAAAGTAGGCAGATTTCTGATACCAAAAAAGTTGAATCAAAAGCTGGAGGAAAAAAATGTGTGTCTCCAAAACAGACTGAATTACCCGATGGAAGAACGGGTTTAAGAAAAAATTGTCAAATTTATAATTTGAGGCAAGAATCTAGACTTTTGACAGTCAACGCTCTCATTAGAACAGCTGGTATGACAGCTTGAATGGGAAACTTCAGCCCTACTCTCTGACGCTTTCCACTTCTCATCTGCTATGTTACTTAATTCCCTCTAAGTGCTGTTAGTTTAAAAATATGGTAGGACAAAATAGTCTTGCAAATAATAAATTCCCATAAGCTATCATTGTCTGTTGACTAGGTTTCATGAAAAATGTGCTCATTCACCACTTTTATAGATAAGAATTTTTTTAAAAAGATATTGAGAAGCTGAAATTTTCACAAAGTCACAAGAGGAGAAGCAGAGTGCCTGCTCTGTCAGATGTTGGTCTAGAGGGTTCACATTCTTTATAAAAGTTATGTTGACTCAGATCATTGTCTTTTTCACAGAAAACATGACTCAGTATATATATGTACACTAGTAAGTTATATTGACTCAATGTTCAGAAAAATAAACAGAAGACAATAAGGGAAGAAAAGGCTAACAAATTTTCTTCTCTCTGGAGAAGGAAAAAAATGATGCCTGTGCTTAAAATAGGTCCTTAAAACTTTGCAGGAAGTAATTTCACTCATCACAAGAATAAATGACCTTCTTAAAAGGTGGCTTGGAGCCAAAACAACTCACTAGATGAAAGTAAGGGAAAGAGTCCCAGAGCTATCCAGCAAATCAAAATTTTAATAGGTACTCAGAGAGACAGAAGCCCAGGCAACATACACACATAATCAGTTACATCCTTCTGTAACTATCACGTTTGATTCCAGATTTACTTTGAGTGCGCTCGCAGTCTTATATGGGACAGTGACTCATTAACAATACCTTTCCCTCCATATTCAGTGTTTTATTTTCTCCCTTTACATACAATCCAAAGAATATCATTGTAAAGTCTGATTTTATAAGCTGACAAGCACAGAACCAAACAAACCCAATATATATCAGTAAAGAGTTCTATTCTGCTAAAAAGAGCTTAATGATCCAAATAAGCACTGCCATCAATAAGAACTTCAATGCGGTCATAAAGTTTGATTTGTAAAAACTTTGGCCCTTTCTTTATCTATTTTCTTGGCCATATTCAAAGTAGAGGGAAAAAGATATAAAGAACTGTCCAAACTTTATGCACTTTGTGTTTGAGTCCAAAAATTTTTATACAGATTACTAGAGTCAGAAAAGTTACACGACTCAGTTACACAATTCAAGGAGAAACTGAAATTGACAAGGCTATGTTTATACTGTTAAGACGCTTACACTTTATACACTAAGACCTATATATTTAGAAAGAATGCAGGTGACATTCACTACCTTTTGTTACAAAAGGGAAGGAAAAAAAAAAAAAAAACCCGAGAAAGGAAATTTTGTCAAACTGCTTCAAAACTTTGTTTTGTAGAAATACCACAGTTGAGGTTACAATGCAAGTAATAACAATTCAAAAGTAAATACCTAGAAAATAATCTAGTCACACCTACTCATTTTAGTTCAATTATTTAATTACCTTTAGAAAATTAAAAAAAAAAAAAAATACCCACAGCTTTCCCACAATAACCCACATCTATTAGGTGTGCTGTCAACCCAGATCTTGAGAATATTACAATTTAGCAAAAAGACTTTTCCTTGGAATATGTATGTCAGCATGGTTAAAAAAAAAAAAAAAAAAAAAGGAAAAGAAGCATAAACCAGACCTATTAAACAGCAGGAAATTTTGTATGGGGACAAATTAACACATTATTTCCTTGTTCAGTTCAGCACTGGGTCTGTCCTAACTCTTCCCACAGAAGTAATCTTGTTTACCACAAACACATTGTTAAGTCCACCACATTCCCATCATTATGCTGAGCACTAGGGATAGATGATGACTATGCTGGGAAGGCTTTATTCTCATTTCTTCCATTTAATCTTTTGACATGAGTTACAATTTTGTAAAAAGAAATTCATTAGATTCTTACCAAGATCAAGTCGTATTTCCTATAAACATGGCATAAGAAAAGAGCACATTTAACCCAATACAGGAAATTTTCAACCTACAGGCTTGGCAAAATGAGTTGATAAACTCTGGAATGATTAAGGGGTCATCAAAGCAGTATTTTTCATGAGGCTTTCCAGCCACATCTTTGAATGCAATAAACCAAGTGTTCTTATTTTGTGCTTTACCTTGCTGAAAGTAGCATTGTTCACGCAAGAGTTCATGTTGGAAATGTTTTACCAGTGTAAAATAACTCCATCTTGTGGATTGTCATAACGATGGCATTCAGATCTCACCTTTCCTCAAGGCTGTAGTGACAGAGTTCGCATCACCTTGATCCCTCACAACCATCACAATCTGTAGAATACTTGTTTCCTGTTGGGTTTTAATCGTCACAAGCACCCCTGTGTACTGCAAAGGTGTGTAAAGTTCCTGCCACGCCGGCCATCACAGCTACTACCACCACAACTGAGCTTGGCTGTTCCAGCCACCAAGACCAGCATTGCTTAGTGTTGGAGGTTGCACACCAGCCCCACTGATTTTAAACTGATTGAAATTCCTAAGAGGGCAGATGTTAAGCAGAGTGAGGAAGGTTCTTTAAAGCTGAGATAGGGGAGAGGCGGCCCAGCGGCTTCCCCACTCTGGGGTGTCTTCTGTCCTTTTGCACATTCCTCCTCCATTCAGTTTCTGAAGATGATAATCATGATTCTATACACTTCAACTCAAATATACCTCGGGGATAACACACTTGCTATGACAATACTCAGCCACACGTCATCTTCCATTTTGTTCCCATATTTTTGAAAGCTCAAAACCTAAAGGGACATGTCTCTTCCCATTCCCCTACCCCCTCACTTTGCACAGTAGTAGTTTCTAATATCCAGTATTTCTTCCTGGCATCATTCCAGTTCCCACCTTGGGTGGTTCTCACAGCCCTGACACTTTGCTTGTCTAAAGGGAAGTTATTAGATATGAAACGCATGAACCAAACAATTGAAGGTTTCTTTCTTATATAATCCACAAATTAAAAATGAAGCTGAAGCAAAGCTTTAGGAGATGTTTTATCATAAAGACAAATGTAATACAGAGTGAAGAGAGAGAAAAACAAATATAGTGTATTAACACACATACATATATATGTATATATATAGAATCTAGAAAAATGACATTGATGAACCTATTTGCAGGGAAGGAACAGAGACACAGATATAAAGAAAAGGACTTGGAAGTGAGGAAAGGAAAGAGTGGGATGAACGGAAAAAGTAGCATCAATGTATATACACTACCATGGGGTTTCCCAGGCGGCATTAATGGTAAAGAACCTGCCAGCCAGTGCGGAAGATAGAAGAGATGTGGGTTTGATCCCTGGGTCAGGAAGATCCCCTGGAGAAAGGCAACCCACTCACGATTCATGCTTGGAGAATCCCATGGACAAAGGAGCCTTGGAGGGGCTACAGCCTGTAGGGTCTGAAAGAGTCGGACATGGCTGAAACAACATGTGTGAAACAGATAGCTGATGCGAAGTTGCTATGTAACACAGCGAGCCTAGCCTGATGCTCTGTGACGACCTATAGGGGTGGGATGGGTGGAGGGGAGGCAGGCTCAAGGGGGAGGTGACACTTGTCTAATTATGGCTGCTTTGCATTGTATGACAGAAACCAATACAACATTGTAAAGCAGTTTTCCTCCAATTGAAAAAGTAAAACAAAAGAAAAGAAAAAAAAACTAACCAAAGTCATGTGAAGAAAGAAGAGGGAAAGACGTCTGTTTTACATTAAAAGAGACTTGAAATAAAAAAAAAAAAAGACAAATGTAAATATATTTTTTCCTATCACTTAAGGGTATACAAACTTCTACTCTGCAAATAAGTATATAGATACCACCACAAAATGCAGAATATGTTGTGTGCCATGATGAAAAAAGTAGAAATATAAGACCTTAGCATGAAGTAGAATTAGCACCTCTTTTCCAGGTTTTTTTCTAGTTTAATAAGTTGTTCCTTCTCTTCTAAAGAGGCTTCCCTGGTGGCTCAGACTATAAAGAATCTGCCTGCAATGCAGGAGACCCGTGTTTGATCCCTGGGTCCGGAAGATCCCCCGGGGAAGGGAAAGGCAAGGATACTTGGCTGGAGGATCCCACGGACGCAGGAACCTGGCAGGCTACGGTCTATGGGGTCGCAAATCTGTTCTGTAGAATGTAACTACAGGCACACTCCTTTGGAGAACTTGGCAAAACACTGTCCTGCCTATCGCCCACATTATGGAATGCTATTACTGAAAAGATAGCACGGAATGTTGTTTTGTTTCACTCGCTAAGTCCTTGACTGTAGCCCTCCAGGCTCCTCCATCCATGGGATTCTCCAGGCAAGAATACTGGAGTGGGTTGCCATTTCCTTCTCCAGGGGATCTTCCTTAACCAGGGATGACCCCCGAGCCTCCTGCATTGGCAGGCGGATTCTTTACCACTGAACTACCAGGGAAGCCTTTTACTTACTATATATCATTTAATATTATATTAAACCATAAAATACGTTATCAGAATATAGCTCAGGACTTCCCTGGTGCGCCAGTGGTTGAGAATCCACCTGGATATAGGAGACACGGATTCAATCCATATGCTGAGGGCAACTAGGCCCATGGGCCACAACTACTGAAGCCCACGCAGCCTAAAGCCTGTGCTCTGCAAAAGGAGAAGCCACTGCAATGCGAAGCCCACACATAGCAACTATAGAGGAGTCCCTGCTCATTGCAACGAGAGAAAATGTGCTCAGCAACGAAGACCCAGCACAGCCAAAAATACATAAATTGGTTAAATTTTTAAAAAAATTTTTTAAAAAAAGAATGTAGCTCAAAAAACAATTAACTCCAAAGAATATCATAAAATATCAGCTGAGTTTTTTTTTAAAGAAATGAGTTGTGATGTAATTTTTTTTTTTTTTATTTCCACACTCTTAAATATAAATCATAGGATTTACAAAGATTCAAGGGTCCTACAACCAGAGTACAAATACCGAAACATGACAGTCTCCTCCAACAAAATCTCAACTTTTCTTGTTATAGGTTAACAATCATCATCAGGAAAACAATGTCTATTTACATCAAAATTGACCAGCTAGACTCATTACCCAGAAGTTTGTCTAAATAATTTGAGCAAAAAGATTTTAACACATTATTGAATTCATGTAATTAAAGATAAGCCTTTATTTGTGCTTTGAGATTCAGCTCAATTAGATAAAAAAACCTACTAGATTCGCATTTCCTACTTGAGACTTATGGTTATTTAAAAATTGAGGTCTCATTTGTGCCGCCTTTAGCTGTCTAGCCTCTGTTGTTTATACACAGTGATGCTTCTGCAGATGATTACAACTATGCATGTTCTCGCCCACTCAGTTGCTCAGTTACGTCTGACTCTTAGTTAGAGACCCTATGGACTATAGCCCGCCAGGGTCCTCTGTCCATGGGATTAACCTGGCAAGAATACTGGAGTGGGTTGCATTTTCTCCTCCAGGGCAACTTCCCAACGCAGGGATCGAAGCCGCACCTCTGGTGTCTCCCGCATTGGCAGGCAGATTCTTTATCACTGAGTCACCTGGAAAGCCCTGAGCCACAAGGGAAGCCCAGGGGTAAGTTCAGACATAACTAAAAGGACCAGTATATGACCCACATTTTCCCATATTACATGTAGTAAAATATGTCTTTTGTTTTATGGAGCTAACCAGTATATGCTGAGGCTGGCAACAGTTACAATTTTGCTCAAAATTAAAGACTCTTTCTGATTTCTGGGCTCTATCCTGGTCTAACTGCTCCCTATAATTTTTTTTATATGATCTACAGTGCCTTTGCCAATTGCAATCTGACTTCCTGGCATCCTTGCACTGGATCACAGTGTCAGGTCCACTCATGGTTAATTAAAAAAAAAAAAATTACATCACAACTCAAACCATCTTATGTTGAGAGAAACACATGTGATATAAAGGTTTTCTGCTAGAAAAGCCTGACAAAGACTACTTTGTTTTCCAAACAAAAAGTACACGCATGAGAATATAACTTTCAAAGGAATACAGGATGAAACTACATTCTTGGTACACCTACTACGCTATATTTATCAGAGAATTCTGGCTTGTCACAAACAAAGCCAAGGAGAAGGGAGGGTTCCAATGTACCTTGGAAAATTCTCATATACAAAAAAAATGTTATTAATATATGAGATGCATCCAGAATTAAAATGTTACTTAAAGATATAGAATTTACTCACAGACTTCCCTTTCTCAGTAACTTCCATATAAAGACACCTAATATTTTCAGTGAGAATAGAATTCTTGGCCACTTATGTAGAAAGGTGCTTCAAAAAGCAAATGATATGAATGATCAATGTTATAATAATTCAACTCCAAACCTCTACTAATTAGACATAATCCTTACTACATTGACAATATTCACAAGATAATACAAAATCATTTAAAGCAGGGTTTTCAAAAGCATGGTCCACAGACATCACGATCATCTGGAATATCTGATAAAACTGGAATCTTGAGCCCCCACCAGACCTATCAAATCCAAATCCACACATCCCCTCTGGAAGGGGACCCAAACATCAATACTTTCAGCAATCAACCTAGAGGAGACTCATGCCAAATGATGTTTGAGAATCACTGATCCAGAACCTGGAAGGTCTGTAAATGACTTCAAAGGTATTTTTTATTCTTTTGTCTACAGTGTGTGAACTACAATGAGAAATGTCTTCCCATGATTAAAGTATAATGAGACTATCAAAAGTGATCAATTCATAATGGCAAGCTTTAGATTTTTGTTGCCAGCACTGTACATGTTTTTAATTACAGTAAATCAGGTTCTGGATTGGAAGCCAAACAGTATACCAGAAGAAAAAGCTTATTTCAGCAGGAGAATCTATGCCTACTGATATATAGGAATACTCATAAAAGTCAGTATAAATTGTACTCAGACAAAATGATGTGAGAACATACTTCTTTGCCTAAAAATATAAACTGCCTTCATTAACAACCCCAAAAATGACTTTCCATATTAAGCTGACCTCAGAACTTGTCATATGTTACACTCTATAATAATGTATCTTTGGGGAACTCTTGTATTTCTTTAAATGTTCTCTTTGAGGGAAGAAAAGCAGCCTGTAGTATGTTACTCAATATGTCAACCACAAGAGGAGTGAATAAAGGAAAAAAGCAGCAAACATCATCCTGAAGCAGTGTCTAAAACACACATGTGTGGGTGTGTATATCTGCATTTGTAAGTGTGTATAAACCTAGATTTAGTTTCAGAGAGCTCTCAATGAGTCCATTTTTTCACTATTTTTTCAGAACTACAAAGCACCATCACTGTCTCTGGCAGGCTTCTTGCTGAGCATCTCTTTTCCCTTGTGAGAGCAGTGCATCTCTCGGTAACCATGCCTCCTGCCTCTTTTGGAGGACAACCCCTCTGTGGTCCATCTGGCTCCAGTAGACCATCAATTATCACGCCGTATTTCAAAGAGTGACCCAATCCAAGATGACCTAACTGGAATCTCACTCCTGGAAATTTGAGTCTAGAGAAAAGCCATGCATAATGACGATGGCTGAAACCCAATCATTCCAACTTCCCCCAAAATAGATTTTGACTAAGTTCTTGAGCTGTCCTGGGTCCTGCCTTCCTGAAATTGGCTCTTTGGCTTTTCCTTCAATTTTTGTGAGTTACCTAATATGATTCCAGTATTTTCCATTATTCCATGTTGATCAATATTATTTCTCTTGCCAACAACAACAAAAAACAACTGATAAGGATGGGATATGCTGAGCACATACCTTGCTTTGGTCCAGTATTTGTAGGGCACGGTTTCTCAATGAGTATTTAAACCACTACACAATACCAACTCAGTGGTAAAGAATGTGCCTGCCAATGCAGAAGATACAAGAGACTCCGGTTCAATCCCTGGGCTGGTAAGATCCCCTGGAGGAGGAAATGGCAACACACTCCAGTATTTTTGCCTGAAAAATTCCATGGACAGAGGAGCCTAGCAGGCTACAGTCCATGGGGTCACAAGGAGTTGGACACTACTGAGTAAATGAGTGTGCGTGCACATGCACACACACACACACACACACACACACACAATCCCAACACTTTGTCCATGAAAACCTTTCAGAATGAAATCCTTTCAGAAAATCAAGTCACTTTTGCATTTATCCTACTAGCCCAACATTACCAACATTATACTGTCCATAAGAACTTTATTTTCTGCCTGAGGACTTGAGGTCTCTTGCTGTTAATGTCCAATACAGAATTAAATGCTCTTATCTCTTTTATCTTGCATGTTAAATACTTTGTTGCCCATCCACAAGGGTAATATAAATAAATGCCCATGTATATACACTTATCTTTTAAAGTTATATATGCCCCTATTCACATCAGGCACATAATTTGTAGCTTAGAGAACACACAAACAATGTAATAACATGGAAATGCACACAGCATGCAGGATAATATGCATAGTTATATGCCCAATTCAAAAGGCATATTGACTAACTGCAATAAACAAACACATGCACATTATAAAATACACGTAAGCCTTTAAATGGAAGTCCCCTTCTGCAGACACACTTCACTCATCCTCCAAATCTCCTCTCTACTACTACTATTAAACTGGGGTGTTAGCTTCCATTCCGCACCTCAGCAATGACTCATCCATAGTAATGCTTCTGAAGAAGTCAAGAGGCAGATTGAATATGAAGATTAAAACAGAGTACTTGTCAAAATCTTCCACCAGTAACTCTTGGACTGAAAAACTGAGTCATTTAAACTTTTACTTTTATAGGATATTTTTCAAGGCAACTGTAGAAAATGAGTATGTTCCTATTTAACATGGGGAATATCGGTCACAAAGGGTTTAACTGATTTTCCAATATCTGAGAAAAACAACCATTGGGAAAATATTTTACGTTTTTAATACAGAAACTTGGAAATATTCGGTGGATCCAACCATGAACAAATATATTTCATGAGACTTTTAATATATAAATCCAATCACTTGTTGCTATTTATCAGTGGAATCTATAAGAATTTCTTCTCAGGAATGCTATTTTGGCATTATTTGAGTGAATAATAGCAATTTTATTTTT
The DNA here is from genome assembly GCF_033118175.1 of Dama dama. Classification (NCBI taxonomy): domain Eukaryota; kingdom Metazoa; phylum Chordata; class Mammalia; order Artiodactyla; family Cervidae; genus Dama; species Dama dama. The sequence continues at coordinate 28,500,722 of NC_083686.1, read as the reverse complement.
TTATTTTTATTTTTTGCAATTTTATTTTTTACCAGTTTCAACTGCACCATAAATTAAATCGCTTCATTTCTATAAACATTCTGTGTGCTTAGTCGCTCAGTTGTGTCCAACTCTTTGTGACCCCATGGACTGTAGCCTGCCAGGCTCCTCTGTCCGTGGGGATTTTCCAGATAGAATACTGGAGTGGGTTGCCATGCCCTCCTCCAGGGGGATCTTCCCAACACGGGGATCGAACTCAGGTCTCCTGCATTGCAGAAGGATTCTTTACTCTGAGCCACCAGAGGAGCCCAAGAATTCTGGAATGGGTAGCCTATTCCTTCTCTGGGGATCTTCCCAACCCAGGAATTGAATCAGGGTCCCCTGCATTATAGGCAGATTCTTTACCAGCCAAGCTACCAGGGAAGACCTATAAACATTCTACCCTTGGAGTCTGTTTCCTTTGCTCCAACATTTCTGTCTCTTCCTCTGGCCCCTACTCTTCTTGCTCTGGAAACACATTATTCTCTGCATTTTCAGAGTGAGGAGGTACTTGGGGGAATTTCTGTACATTCTGCTCAATTTCACTATAAACTTAAAATTGCTTTTTAAAAAATCTACTTAAAAGATAGGCATTCTTGGGACTTTCATGGTGGTCCAGTGGCTAAGACTCCATGCTCCTAATGCAGGGGGCCTGGGTTCGATCCCTGGTTGGGGAACTGGATCCCACATGCCACAACTAAAGAGTTCTCATGCCGCAATTAAGACCTGGTGTAGCCATTATTAAAAAATAAAAATAAAAGATAAGAATTCTCCAAAGCTCTATACTTCAGCTGTCCTATCTATACATCCTCAACTCTATCCACTGTCCGAGCTTCAGTTACCTCTTTCTGTCCTTGTCTTCCAAATTTCTCCCTGGCTATGGCACTGTCTCCAGAGTTCCCACAACTCCCAGCTATCAGCTAAATATCACATCTGCACATCCTACTGGCAGCTCACGTTCAATGTATGTTAGGGAGAACTTATCAAAGGTTTTCTCCTATTCTGTTTTCCAGATTTCCTGATCATGCCTGCTCAAAACTTTCAGCTCATCTTTGATCTCCCTACACACACTCTCCTTTTCCTTCCCATCTATATTGGTTGCTAAATTGTAAACATTCCACTCACTAATGTTAGGCAAACTTCCCCTTTTCATCTGCCCACAGCTACTTCTCTAGTTTCTAATTACACTACCTATTATTGTACTGTATTGTGTTATTGTATTTTAGTTACTGCACCAGCCTTCCAAACAACTGCTCTCCACCATTTCCTCTCTACTTCTATTTCACTCCACACCATGTAACCTATGTAATTAACGAACCTTCATGAATGCAATTCTTTATTTTCTGAATGCAATTCTGATCAGGACACTTGTTTATTGCCACTTCAAAGCTCTTCACAATGTTCCATGATGAAGGCAGCTAAAGTTTTCATTATCCTCCTTCCTTCCCCATACTTGTCATGCCCACATCTGCATTTCTATATTTTCCTCTCTATGGACTGGCATTCTCTCTCTTTCTGTTTCTCTATGCTTCAATATTAAAAATTTTATAAGACTCACCCCCCTGAAGTCTTCCTTGACAGAATGAGAACTGGGAGTAATCATTATCATTCTGTTCTCTGAATGTCTATTTGTCCATCTCTCCATACTCGATAGATAGATAGGTAGATAGATAGATATCCATTTCATTTTCATTCATATGACAATTATTTCTATAACTCCTATATTATCAGGCCTTGCCCATGTTTCCCAGGTGGCGCTAGTGGTAAAGAACCCATCTGCCAAAGCAGGAGATCTAACAGGCCCAGGTTTGATATCTGGGTTGGGAAGATCCCTGGAGGAGGGCACAGCAATCCACTCTAGTGTTCTTCCCTGGAGAATCCCATGGACAGAGGAGCCTGACGGGCTACAGTCCGTGGGGTCACAAAGAGTCTGAAGCAACTTAGCACGCATGCATGCCCAGCTATGGGCACAGACACATGAGTCTTAACAGTAATAACTTAAGTGTCACCAACTTGTGTACCTACTAATATGGAATTTCTAGGTCCATACAAGTCACACATATTTCTGGAAGACTCCAAGAAATATTTCCTATATACCTGTGAACAAGGCTTCTCTCACTGAAATTTTTATTTAAATGTCCTCCTACATTTTCATGGAACTCAGACATAAATCTATCAAGAGCTACAGCAGTTAAAAAAAAAAAAAAAGAAAGAAAAGAAAAAGAAGAAGAAGAAGTAGAAAAAGAACAAACATTTTCTGTGCTCAAAATTGTCACTCAACGCCCAAGACCAAGCCAAGCTCAGAACAGCTGGATTCTTCTTCCCTGAGGTAAGCTCGCTCTCAGGAGACTCATCAGATTTTCATAAACCAGGTTGCTCCTGACTTACCTAACCAATCCACCAGCTGCACTCCACACCTGTCTGTATTTCTGTCCAGACTCAAACTATTAGTCACTGTTCCTTCCTGTACCGTAAACTCTTAAAGACCATGTTTTAAAAATCTATATTCATCCTCACCAAAACATTTCACAGTTTCATATACACAATCAGTCCTTAATTACAAAATAAATTAAAAAAGAAAAAACAAAAATTTTAAGTTAATGATAATTTAGCAACATTTAAAAATCAATCCAAATATTTATAACCTTTATGTCAGATAAACCAAACTCTAAGTATGTCAACCTAATTCTATACAGTGAACAACCTCTCTTACCTATCTTTCCAATGCTTATACTCCCTTAAAAGAACAAAGGTCTTTTGAAATCAGTTTCAAAAGGGTAAGAATAAGACATGGTACACAGTTTACAGAGTTGTTATTAAGCATAATATATATAAAGTATTTAGTGGAGTGTCTGGCATGTAATCAGTGCTCAAAAAAAATCTTTGTTTATATTATTTTCATTGTAAAAGCTAGATTGACTTATAATTGTGCCTAAACCAAATTCTACAGAGAAACACTCTCAAAATTGACTATTTCTTAAACTGCACATACTGTACGTTGCCTATAGTTTATGTTAAATGCTAAGTTTGTCAAGAGTCCCCTCTATTTAAATTGACGTTATTTATAGCTTTTATTATCTACTTCCATCACTATAATAAATGGGCTTCCCTGGTGGCTTAGAGGTAAAGAATCTGCCTGCCAATGCAGGAGACCTGGGTTTGATCCCTGGGTCAGGAAGAGCCCCTGGAGGAGGAAATGGCAATTGAAGTTATATATAGCATTTATTATCTACCTCCATTGCTATAACAAAGAGCAGCTCCCAGAAAAATCAAGCCATAGTAACCATATACAAATGAATGCTTTCAAGCAAACAAAATGATTTCAAGGTTCCAGGCTGTTTAACTATAGCCCTGGTCTACACTGATCTCTGAAATAATGTCAGATATCTTGATTTTTATCTGAGATCACCCCAAAACTTGCCATTAAAATCAAAGCTTTAAACGTCCTCTTAGCCAAACTGGGAAGATGAACTCAACAATTTCAAGTAAAAACATAAAAACATGGAGACTTCTACAGAAACAAAGCTTAAGTGAGATGGCAGGTTAAACTGCTGGAACCGATACAATAAAAGAAGACCTCAAAGGAGGAACATTTCACAATAAACTAGGAAATGGAACATCATTTCTCCTACACAGAAATCCATGATTGGAAAAAAATGACTGGAAACCTTTCCTCCCACAGCTGACCTTCTGAGTAGGTGTGGTGGGCTGAACTTCACCCTCAACATCCCCCAGAGATTCTGATCTGTTTAACACCTGGTCCAGTCTGCAGGGTCACTAAGTCACAATTTATTCCAGTTAGCTTCTCTCCATTCAACTTACATGTCTCTTCCATGAAATTCCCTCCCTCTCAGAACAAATGAAGCTGCACCTCCTACGTGCCCTGGTTCTCATCCTCTCAAGATGACAGAACACTTCACTCTGAGGACACTTCACAGAACACTTAGGTTCCTTGAGACTCAGATGCCAGAAACAGAAAGGCAAAGGAAGCTACCTGCAAAGTTGGTGGTTCCTATCATGTACTACAGCGAGAAAAACAGCAATCCTCATGAGAAAACAGACTGTTCTCGTTGCTGTTCAGTCAGGCTGTGTCTGACTCTTTGCAACCCCACGGACTGCAGCACACCAGGCTTCCCTGTCCTTCACTATCTCCTGGAGCTTGCTCAAACTCAGGTCCATTGAGTCAGTGATGCCGTCCAACCATCTCATTCTCTGTCACCCTCTCCTCCTCCTGCCCTCAATCTTTCCCAGCATCAGGGTCTTTTCCAATGAGTCAGCTCTCTGCATCAGGTGGCCAAAGTATTGGAGCTTCAGCTTCAGCATCAGTCCTTCCAATGAATATTCAAGGTTGATTTCCTTTAGGATGGACTTGTTTGATCCTGTTGTCCAAGGGACTCTTAAGAGTCCCACAGTTTGAAAGCATCAGTTCTTTTGGTATTTAGTCTTCCTTATGGTCCAACTCAAACATCTATACATGACAATAACTTTAGAATAAATACAGGATGATTCTACCTATTAAATTGAACCTTTAAATCTCCTCCACACAGACTCTATTCTATATCACTACACCTTGTCTAACAACTTTTTTGGAAGCTGGTATAGAAATGAATCATAACCAAAAAAAAAAAGAGAGAACAGTCTTCATTTCTGACAAGGTTAAAATGTTAAGACATTTTTTAAAGGTTAAAACCATTACAAAAGTTAAAATGCTAATGTCAGATGAAGTTAATAAAAGGAAGAAAGACACATCTAAGGCTAAGCAAATATCAAAGTGAGATAATTTCCTAACACTAGCAACTGCTTAACAGAACTGTTTTAAGTTTTAAAATATAAAATTCCAACCATAACCCTACCAGATTGAAAACAGTATTTTCTCATTTTATTTTCAGACAGGGCTCTTTTCATCAAAATGAATGGGAGTAGGATAATGATGCCTGAATTTAATAATCTAATTTTTAATTTCAGAGGAGTTTGGGGCATTACCCAATAATCTCTCATATAGCAAAGAGTAAACGCTTGACTATTCTAAACTTTGAGTATGAGAAGAAAAAAATGTACACACAGTGTTTGTTCAATCCATACTTGACACATGCATTAAAAGAAAAAAGAAACTTTCTATTTCTAATAAATTTTGAGGAAATTTCTTTACAATTTCAGAAAGATAACACAGGCCCAGAGTAATAAGTCCTTCTTATCCTGTAAAGCAGTTTCTAGAGTTCTTGCCTGTTTAAATTAAAAGATAAGAAATGTTAACAATAACATTAAGTATTAATTTAATGTTAACTAACATTAACGTTAACAATTGACTTTAAAAAGAATCTGAGGACAATGTTGTCCCATATATTTTACAAGTATTTTGTTTTTCCATCTGTGGAAACAAATTAAACCAAATAGTAAAATTTTATGCAAATATCACTTTCAGATTAAAATGAGAAATACACAAGAAAACAAGGTAATATGTGAAGCAATTCTACATATTACACTAGATTTTCAGTAAAATTAAATATGGAGAATCTGTACTGAAAACTTTTAAACCATTTTTGAAATAACTGCGTGACTCATCCCTATTACCTTTGCTAATTTAAAATATTTAGAAACTATCAAAATGCAACCCACTCAAAAGTGACTCATTTGACACTGAATTACTTCCATGCCTAATCTGAACAATACCTTTAACATATACCCTGATTATAATTGTTACACAATTGTATAACTGTCTACAATTGTTCTAACTTGAGTTTAGCCCTGTGGGGGGAAAAAATCATTTGCCTCTGAGGGTTTAATATATCTCTTTTTCTATTGTCGAGAAATGAGAACTGTGCAAACTAATATATTTCCTTTTAAGTTTCAACTGTCAAAAACTTTAGAGCAACCTTTATTTCCCAAGTGTTTAATCTTGTTCAGATGCTTGAAAAGAGTTCTTTTAGCTTCCTCCACATAGTCTTTGTTTTGATCTTTCCTTAAATGCTTAGCTGGCATTGTCCTAATACGTGATCTCCTTGAGTCCTTTCAAAACCAAGTAAAAATAGAGATTTCAACAAAAGGAGAAAGGGAAGAGGGATGGGGAGGCAGGAGGAGGACAGCCAGGACGGAGGCAGGAAGGTAGCAGGCACCTACACACACCTGCTCCTCAGAGCTGTCACAGATCTGCGGCTCTGTCTGCAAAAATAACACTAGACTCTTCCTGCATAAGTAAATGTTGACAGCATTCTATGGTTTGGAAAGCTGAGGTGATGACAACCTATAGGAATAATAAACAACAAAAACTGAACACATTTAAAAGAACAATAATAGTTAACTTGATTGAATATTTGTGTCCCAGGCACAGAGCTAAGTGCTTACATAGAATTTTTATTGCTCACAATAACCCATGAAATAGTTTTTTATTATTATTAATTTATTATTTATTATCTCACTTACTAATGAGAAAATGAGACTTAGAATGGTTTTATGCCTAGTATGTGCTGAAGCCAGGACTCACACTGCTAATTCCAGAGTCTGTGCCCTTAGCCAGTATGCTCTCTTCATGGTTATTACATAAAATGCCTGTTGCTGTCTGGTATATATTTTCTGAAGCACAGAACTGGCATGATGGTTCAAGAGAGGTAAGCATGGGGCAGCCAACTCAAATAAATATTGGAATGGATAATAATTTTATTATTATCAAACCAAATATTCACGTAAGCTGAGGAGAAGGAAAAGTTAGAACTGGATAAAATAGGAAGCTACCCTAAAAACTCTCATAAGCATTCTGGATTTGTAACCAAGTGCCAGACAGGGAAAACAGTGGTGAGACTGGGAACCAGTTTTCCCCGCTGCTAATTAGACATGTGGGCACTGATATCACCACTCCACTCCCCTGGGCTTCAGTTTCCTCATCTCTAACACAAGGGAAACGGTTCCATAACTGGAGCCCACTGACGGAATCCTGCGAGGATATGCAGGCCTTTATTACATTCCCCTTAGGGTTAAGGGTGCTCATAGCTCCAGGGCAAACCACCCTGAGAAAGGCATTTGCTCTGCATCATAGCTCAGTTGGTAAAGAATCCGCCTGCAGTGCAGGAGACCCCGGTTTGATTCCCAGGTCAGGAAGATCTGCTGGAGAAGGAAAAGGCTACCCACTCCAGTATTCTGACCTAGAGAATTCCATGGACTGTATAGTCCATGGGGTCTCAAAGAGTCAGACACGACTGGGCGACTTTCACTGTGTGTCAGAACAGACAGTCTCAGGACAGGACCCCACTGCTATTTAGTCAGCGTCAATGCTTCTCCTTTGAGAGGTGGCCCTTCACTGAGGCAGAATACTCCATACTAGATAAGCCCTGGATAAAGGACAAGAAGCAAGCCATGACCAGACGCCCCTCCCACTAAGAAGTGCTCCATCATCCCTAATATAACTTAGGAAGAACTGTCAAATTTCTCCCTGAAACCTAAATTATTAGAGGGCTACTTGAGGTTAAAAAATAAAATTAAAAAGAAAATGAAACCATCACTAAGGCCATTGAGATAACTCAGAAAACAACCCAGTTATCAGCCATATTCAGTGTGGAAGTGTTCATCACCTTGATAGAACCGATGCTTAAAAGAACTTACAGGAATACATCTGCTGATATCCTTTTGGCTGCAAGTTCCAAAGAAAGAGAAATGGACAGTCAGGATCAGACTTAAGTAAAACAGTGAAGAAGGGAAAACACAGGGTCTTTTCCTTTTGTTCGTCATTCCCTGAGGGTCTATTTTCCCAGGCATTGCCCAATTCTTCCCACCTTCCCTGACCGAAGCTTCATGTTCAGTCTCCTTCACCTGTCATTTCTCCCAACCCTTCGGGGTCCTGCAGGAACAAGTTTGCTCAACTGCTAATGCAATTTAAGTTAGAAACTCCTAACTAGAGAATATGACATTTGTATTTTCTAAGAGTGAAAATTCCAAACAAAATGACTATACGGAGGGGCTGGGGTTATGATCCCCTTAAATCATCCCCCCGTACTTGTGAACAGCACAAATCCAATTCCCCCCAGAGAAACACAGGGGCGTGGAAAGGAGGACAGTGAGGTATCACAAAAGAATTTCAGAGTCTGGGATTAGCCAGGACCAGCCTTCGAGGGCTTCACCACAAGCAGGAAATTGCTACACTGCTCCACGGCTTCCCTGCGCCGGTGCCCAGGCAGCTGGCCAATTCGCTATCCCCTTCCCTGGCCTCGTACAGACAGCATCATCCATGCAACCCTGGCCCCACCGTAACCCTGGCTGGCTTGACAAAAGTTGGCAGAGAGAGTCCGGGCTGTGCTATTTAAAGCTATAAGCAGCTACTGTGGAAGGGGATGAGCTGCTTTAGTGGCAGAGGATAAGGCCAGACACAGAAGATTTTCACTGGCCCTAATGAAATTCACACACCTGCTGGCGGTAGGCACCCGAATCTGATAGAAAGCAGCTCAGCTGCGTTTATTAATTACGGGTACTCATCTCTCTCTCCCAACTGGCATCTGTTTTCAGGGTTAAACTGCTTGATTTCAAATCCTTAGATTCAATTGTCAGCTTCAAAATATACTGATGAAACATATATACATTTTTGCTATACATATATGCCGCCCAGAAACCCACAAGGTTACATCTTACATAACGTACACACATGCACCACTGTATGCATGCATGTATAGGAAATACACATATAAAGAGAGATCCATACATGTGTCCACATTGGAATTCAAGCTGCCCAGGTTTTCTGAAATATTAGGAATATCCTCTGAGAACCAGAATAACATAACAGACAATAGTACAGGTTATGCATGCAGGTTTCTAGGTCTTCTGTGAGACACGGGACAAGATGCTCACTTCCCTGGGCTCTTAATCCATAAGTGGGAACTGTCGTCAGGATTAAGATAATTCCTGTAAAGGACAGATCTCTGTCTGGCACATAATAATTGGTGCTCATAACATTTTAATTAGTTTGAGTATTAAGATAAAACACCTAGGGTAGCTCAGGAGAACCATGACAGATTAGTTTTCTTCTGAAAGTCAAATTTTATCTCAGTCAACCTGCTTAATCTGACCTGGTGGTCTCTCTGCCCTCCTACTTCCAAAAATGTGTTCAACAAGCACGTTATCTAGGGAACTCCTATTCATCCTTAAAAACTCAGCTCAAATACCATTTCCTCAGGGAAACTTTCCCTAGTTTAGGTCAGGTGATTGTTACTTATTTCATGAAACAATGTCCCTTTTCTCAATAGTACTTATGCCAGTTTATCTTCACTCAGTTGGATGACTTTACAAAAAGTAAAGTCTGTGTTTTCCACTTTATCAAAAACTCCATGGGAGTAAATATGATGACTGTTTGTGCTTGCTCTTGCATTCCTAGCACTGAAAGTACATAATACTCATTGAATGAATGAATGACTCAGCCAAGTTCTAGCCAGATATTAATCTATTTGTATCCTCCTAAGAAGTAGAAAGGGGCTTCCTGGGTTGTGCTAGTGGTTAAAAAACAAAAACAAAAAAACTGCCTGCAGACACAGGTTTGATTCCTGGGTTGAAAAGTTCCCCTGGAGGAGGACATGGCAACCCACTCCAGCATTCTTGTCTGGAGAATCCCCATGGACAAAGGAGCCTGGCAAGCTACAGTCCAAGGGGTCGCACAGAGTCTAACACAACTGAGCAACTAAGTACATTCAGCAGCAGCAGCAAGAAGCAAGAAGGAGCTTCCCAGGTGGTACTAGTGGTTAAAAAACAACAACAACAACAACAAAAAATCCTGCCTGCCAATGCAGGAGACATAAGAGACACAGGTCCCCTGGGTCTGGAAGTTCCCTTGGAGGAGGGCATGGCAACCCACTCCAGTATTCTTGCCTGGAGAATCCCAAGGACAAAGGAACCTTTCAGGATACAGTCCATGTTGTCACAAAGAGTTGATGCAACTGAATCAACTTAGAACGCATGCATGCAAGAGTCAGAAAGAGAGAAAACTCTTAGAAAGAGAGAGCACTCATAGTGCTATAAAGACTGAGAGTTACCAAGAGACACAAAAGTCGGAAAAAAAACATTTCTTGTCTAAAAGAAGTCAAACAAGAAGAATGGTTTTCTGTAATTTTTACCTTCCATCAAGGAGAAACCATGGGAAAAAATAAAAGGTTACCAGGTAGAGTTCTGGGTACCAAAGAGGAGGGTGGGGGGAGACTCTGTACAAAAGCATTTATTCAATTAAAGTTCATAAAACCTAGAAGATGACAGTGAGCAGATTATAGCATGTGACACAGAACTTTCTGTGTCTTCATTCACTCCGTATCTCATCAGATGTTTACTGCGCACCTACTATTGTAAGGGATGGTGCCTGGTTTTGAAGACATAGGAGTAAGCACTACAGACACAATTCCAACTCTCATGGAGTTTCCAGTTTAGCAGGGTGGGAAAGCATTAAATAATTTATGTGTGAATCAGTGCTCAGAAAGAAGAACCATAGGTTGCTGCAGTAACAACCTTGACAAGAAAGTCAATATGCTTATTTTCTTCCAAGGAATTAGTCCAAAGCATAACATTTGTATAATGTCTTTTATTTTAATTCTATATTTTTTTTGGCAACATGATGACATGCTGATTTATATCTGTTTCCTTTGTTTAACGGGAGTAAATCAATTTAAGAGACATACTATACTTCTACGATGCTATTGAACAAAAATATGGGCTTGGATAACTACACCCCAATATTTGTTTCGGCACTGTTTATGATAGCCAAAACATGGAAGCAACCTAAATGTCCATCCACAGATGAATGGATAAAGAAGATACGGTATATGCGTGTGTGCTAAGTCACTTCAGTAGTGTCCAACTCTGTGCGACCCTATGAACTGTAGCCTGCCAGGTTCCTCTGTCTATTGGATACCCCAGGCAAGAATACTGGAGTGGGTTGCCATGCCCTCCTCCAAGGGATCTTCCCAACCAAGGGATTGAACCAGCATCTCTCACGTCTCCTGCATTGGCAGGCAGGTGGTACATATACATGCAATAGAATATTAGCCATTAAAAAGAGTGAAATAGTGCCATTTGCAGCATCATGGATGGACCTAGAAATTGTTGAACTGAATGAAGTGGGTCAGATAGAGAGGGAGGTATTGTACAATATCTCTTATATGCAGAATCTTTAAAAAAAATGATACAAATGAACTTGTTTGCAAAGCAGAAATAAACTCACTGGCTTGGTCATGCAAAAGTTACACACTGGAAAATCTGAACATATCAAAGAAAGGTCTCTAATTCATGTAGCAAGCAGCAATCAATCTCCTATTCTAATATTCACGCCATTCAATCTGTCAACATTGGTTTGTTGAGCACACAGTGTACCAAACATTGCTAAAGATCCTGGGGAAACAGTCCTCATCCTCAGTAGAGAGAGTCCCCCAACAATAAATGTAAAAAATAAATTCAAGATAAATTTGAGATGCCAATAATGGCTACAAATAGATTAAAAACACTACTATACTATAGACTGACTGAAGTTTCTGTTCTGGCTAGAATGACCAAAAAATATTTTACGAGGAAATGGAATCTAACACCCAAAGGATGAGAAGGAATCTCTATTTGAAGATCTAGAAAAGAATGTTCTGAGCTGAAGAGACATTTCCAAAAGGTTAGAGACAGAAAAATAATTGGATTTGAAAAACAAAAGGACCAGAGGGACTGAATATAATAAACAAGGTAATGGCATCAGAAGTGTGCTGAGACTGGATCTTGTAATACAGTGGTTTCCAAAGGGAGTGTTTGGAACTTGTTAGGATGCAAATTTTCAGGCTCCTAAAGTGGCACCTTGAAATCTATAGTGCAACAATCCCTTCATGGGATTCTCATCCACACTGTTAGAGGCCTTTTGGAGAGAACAATGATTCTAAAGTCTAGTTATGTATTGGGAAGCCCAGGTGGCTCAGAGGTAAAGAAGCCACCTGCCTAGCTTGGGAGATGCCAGTTCAACCCCTGGGTTGGGAAGATCCCTGGAGAAGGAAATGGCAACCCACTCCAGTATTCTTGCCTGAAAAATCCCATGGACAGAGGAACCTAGTGGGCTACAGTCCATGGGGTTGCAAAGAGTCAGACACGACTTGGTGACTAAATCTGCACCAACACCACCCCAGACAAATGAATTTGTATTTTGGGGTTGCTGTTTAGGCCTCTTTATTTTTTAAATAGCTCTTTAGGTGATTGAGACGTAATGATTATTAGAACAACTGACATAGGGTCTTAAAAGTCATGGTAATAATTCTGAATTTTAATGAGGAGTGACTAAAGGGTTTTAAATAGAGATAAATTCATCAAATTTAGAAAGGTCATTTCAATTTCTATGTGAAGGATGAAGAGGGGCAAAAGTAGACCAAAAATAAAAAAAAATAGGAGGTCACTGTAGTATCCAGGGAAGAGATGACAGGGGTTTATATCAAAGTTGCAGCACTGGAGATTTCATAAGTAGATTCAGAGCATGTTTTATAAAACAACTTTCAGATCATGTTTTATAAAACAACTTCAAGACCTACATTATGGATTTTGTGAAAGAAATGAGGAAAAAGAGGAATCTGGCATAAGCCTAGGTTTTAGACTAGAGAATTAGGGTCCAAACTTTTCTTTGTGGACAAAATCACACAGGGGTAGCTGTCAAGGGACCATCTTTAGCTGTGTTAAATTTGAGATGGCTCTCTGACATCCATGTGGAGAAGCTGAATGGACAGCAGGACACATATCCAAGTCCAGAGGTCAGAGCAGAGGTCAGGGCCAGACACAGAGGGTCATTACTGCTTTATGGTATTTGAAGCCATGAAATCACAAGAGATCATCTAGGCTGAGAGTGTAGGTACAGCTCAGTGTAGTACTGAGATGGCATATGGACGGAAAGAGTATGGAACTGACTTATGAGAGCTCAAAAACTGTGATGGCCCCAGACTACTAAAGCTCAGGACAACTGGGGAACTCAAGGTCTCCATGTTGCCCCACAGCACAATCCCACCATCAAAGGCAAAAGTGAAAGTCGCTCAGTCGTGTCCAACTTTTTGCGACTTCATGGAGTGGGTAGCCCTTCCTTTCTCCAGGGGATCTTCCCCCAGGGATCCAACCCAGGTGTCCCACATTGCAGGTGTATTCTTTACTAGCTGAGCCACAGGAAAGCCAAAGAATACTGGAGTAGGGGGCCTATCCCTTCTCCAGTGAATCTTTCCAACCCAGGAACCAAACAGGGTCTCCTGCACTGCAGGCAGATTCTTTATCAACTGGGCTATCAGGGATGCCCAACCAGTTCTCAAAAGCAGAGTGATGTTAAAAAATTGCAAGCACTTGGTAGTGACTATTGGTTACTGAAGAAATTAAAACGAGGATACACTTCAAAGTTCCCCCTACCATTACAAAATCTTTGCATGAATCAAAAAAGGAATATAAGGATTAGACACATTACGGTGTTTGTCCAAGTTCACAGTTTCTTTAAGTTTCTGTATTCTGCCAGAACTTTGCCTGGGAAGATGGCATTCCAAGATTTCCAGTGTATATGTTGCCTCTGGGCAACGAGACCAAGAGGCGAAGTTGTGGTTGTGCATAGTTAATTCAATCTGGGACTGATGGGTGCTGAGTCAAACTGGTTGGGATGATAACTGGGCGGTGGGCAAGGGCCAAGACAGTATTACAGACCGAAAAAAAAAGTTCCAATTCCTTACTTGAGAAAGTAAGTCAGCTGGGAAAAGCCAGTATCCAGAAACATTGCACACAAACAAGAAACAGACAGTTGAGTTATGATGTCTGGCACTAACTGGGAACGTGTTAGAAATGTAAGCTTTCAGGTCCATCTACAGACCTACTAAATCAAAAACTCTGAGGTGGCTATAAGCAAGCTATGTTTTAACAAGCCCTCAGGAGATCCTGATACACACTAAGATTAGAGGCCCCTTGGGGAAAACAATGACGCTCAACTTTGGTTGCATATACCTCAAATGTAACCTATGAGGAACTGTCCCAGGGAAATGACTGCATCAGCAGAGCCGTCACACATTCCTATGCTGGGGTAACTCGGTACTCCTCCTACAACACAGCCAAGGTACAGTCTCTTCTGCTCGTAATATTTTATAAAAATATAAATGTTTCTCTCTCTACATATATACATATACACATATGTACGTAGATCAAGAGATAGGCAGGTAGGTAGATAGATTTCTCTCTACATTGATTATTTCCACATTTCATTAGGAGTTAAGCTATTAATCTCCCAAAATGGTAATAGAAGTTGGGTCCTTTGGAGCCTTCTAGAACACAAGATTTGTTCATAGTGTGCGGATTTAAAATAAATTTTAAAAAACAGAAAGAGCATATTAGAGAGTAACCATATCTCAAAAGCGACACTCATACATACAATTTCCATTCCCAACCATGATAAATGAATAATGATGAGTAGGAAGCAATGATTTCTTCCTTGGCCAGGAATGCACTGTCCACAAGGATAAAGAGAATACATTAGAACATTAGTTCTAGACAGAATCTCTGGAAACTTAAGAGTTGACAGTTTCCTAATTTTAGATCTCTGGGCTTCTAGGAGCCAGTGGAGGTAACAACGCAGATCTGGCAATGACTGTCACTGTGTCATAAGGCTAAACAAAACAGTACAGGTTTATGAATAATCAAACCTTTTTACTGGAAAAGATCATCAGCCAGTATAAAGAGAGTATAATTCATACTTATTGGAAATTTTGACCAGCAATTTTGTATATTTTTGATCATTAACATGTAAAATTGTTAATTACTTAATAGTTTATTAGTTTACAAAGTATTTCAAAACATAAGACTGAACAGGCAGAACAAAAAGAATCACTGATCTCATTCAAACCCCTAATTTTTAAGTATGGGGAAGATTAAGAAGGCAGTTTCAGGGATACAGTTCAAATTTCAAAACATCCTCATAGGTTAACACGTTTCTAAAATTTTTCCAAGCATAGCATAAAAAAATGGACCTGTCTTTGAAAATTTTAGATTAATGGTTAGAATCTAGGATCAATACAAAAGGTTCAGAGACTTCCTACATCATTATGCTAAGTCTGGGTGTGGTACCATAGATTAAGCCAAAGGTGACCACGACATGCAGCTGACCAAATAGAAACAGAGATCTTACAGTGACTTAATTTTATCTGGATTCACATCACTATGATTGGTCTGCTTTTTTGTCTGGGCAGCCAGTTAATATCATCCTCAAAGCTAGGTATGAAAAATAAAGGACTATATTAAGCCAAGTGGGAAAACATGATATAGTGGCACCCTATAAGCGAGACCAAATATCCTGCAAGCCCAAAGGAAGTATCACACCAAGATTTTAATCACTATGTTAAACGCATATTGTTTTACAGATAATGCTAAATAAAACATTTCCCACTGTGTTTGGGTTGCTAACATTTACAGAATCTCTTACTAAGTGCTGTTCTTCATTTTCTCTTAGGCTTACATGCTCAGACTGGGTCCTGCTATGTTCTTATAACACCCAAGCATCCACTTTTAGAGACATCACCAGACAGAAGGAGGCCTTCCAGAAATGTTTTATATTGGAATTGGAAAGTCCTATCAGCTAATCAAAAAACTCAACGAAGATCCCAAAAGTCTACTCTGATAATGCCATTTAAGTTTAAAAATGCATTTTCTAGCAATTAGAGCTAGGAACCCACCATGCCACCTTTATCTCCACCTCCACCCCCCACAATTGCCTCCACAGACTTGTGGAAAATGCTGTATGCTTTTTTTTTTTTCCCAAGTAAAACTTTAGACTGGAAACAAAAACAGATATAAGACAGCATATTAACTACCACAACAAATAAAAAAGATATGAGATAAGATATGAAAACTAGACTCTGAACAATAGGAGTATATACCATCTAATGCCATGGACTCTTCATTGCTATTCCTATAATGTCTTACTCTGAGATTCATAATTTAAAATACTGACCAAAATGAAAAGCCTGAGAGGTATGTTAAAATTATGACCTATGCCTCATTAACTCCATTCCAGCCAGGGTATGGGCTCTATCACACCAATGCTGCTGCTGCTGCTGCTGCTAAGTCGCTTCCGTCGTGTCCGACTCTGTGCGACCCCATAGACGGCAGCCCACCAGGCTCCCCCGTCTCTGGGATTCTCCAGGCAAGAACACTGGAGTGGGTTGCCATTTCCTTCTCCAATGCATGAAAGTGAAAAGTGAAAGTGAAGTCACTTAGACGTGTCCGACTCTTAGCGACCCCATGGACTGCAGCCTACCAGGCTCCTCCATCCACGGATTTTCCAGGCAAGAGTACTGGAGTGGGGTGCCATTGCCTTCTCCCATCACACCACTAAAGGGAACTATTTCCTAAAGCAGGAGTGTACTGTGTGATGCACTGCAACGACTGAGTGTTCAAGTCCAAGAAACTGAAGTTTTACAATAAAAACAAGAAGTCCGTCACAGTTAGTATACCTGTATCAACTGCAAACAGTCTAATACATGGAATAAGATATTTTCACTTTATATCTCTAAGTAGAATCTAAGGAAGAACTTTCTATATGGCAGAGCTATATATTAATAAGATGGAAAGTAGTGAGCTTCTCATCATTAGAAGTCTTCAAGAAAGCACAGATTAGAGTACCCCCTTAGAGAAGATGGTGCTAGAGGAGCCCTGCATCAGTTAGAGAAGGTCATCCAAAAGTTACAGGATTTTTACCAGCGTATTCACTTCCTAGAACACTATTTTCCACATGTTAGGTCACAGGCTGAGTTGAGTAACTGCAGCACTTTTTTTAACTTTGCAAACTTAATCATAATACAAAAAGCATAGCTTTTTATGCTAGACAGCTTTTTCAAGTCCACTGTTGTAGACTGACAATAATCAAACTGCCCTTTTAAATTGTGTTTCTGATTAGTCTCTCTATATTTCTAACAATTTTAAAAATATACAAGCTAATTCATGTCATGACCTCTGTTAACCACCCACACCATGAGGAGCATATTTAGGTAACTTGGGGTGATAGAACTGTTATGTTCTATTGGCAATAGACCTGACTGCCATTCCAGCTCTGCACCAACTCTAAACACCTAATAACAAATTTTGCCACTGGTCTTTGAATCAAAATATTTAATTAAACATTGATTTTTCTTGACTTTTTCTATGGTTTTTCGTATATATGGGTGCATATATGTATGTTTGCATGTACATAAACATATATGCATGCATATATATATTTCTATACACACACACATATATTTGGTAGATATGATAAATGACATGAAATAAAATGAGATTTAACACTGAAATCCATTCATTGACAGGGTTATCTTGGTGTGTCTTGTTTTTTGAAAGTTCGGTGAACTTGATCAAATCACTCTTTAGGCTGTGAGCAAAAATCACTAAAACAATATTAGAAATACTCCTTCGAGAATAGAAAGAAGGGATAGGAACAGACAGTCAACACAGAAAGAAAGCGAGGGGAACACTTCAGATGGAAGAAATTATATCCACGCTGCTGCCTCTGCTAAGCCGCTTCAGTCGTGTCCGACTCTGTGCGACCCCATAGACGGCAGCCCACCAGGCTGCTCCGTCCCTGGGATTCTCCAGGCAGTAATACTAGAGTGGGTTGCCATTTCCTTCTCCAATGCATGCTTGCATGCTAAGTCTCTTCAGTCGTGTCCGACTCTGTGCGACCCTATGGACAGCAGCCCACCAGGCTCCTCTGTCCACAGGATTCTCTAGGCAAGAATACTGGAGTGGGTTGCCATTTCCTTCTTCAACAGGAGGTTAAATGAGGCACTTAATTCACCAAACTTGAAAGACTGAAGGACCCAGATGACGGGAGAAGTCAGATTTTTAAAAATCAACTTTCTTAACCCTCTTAGAAAAAATTTGGGGAACAAATTCTAGAAAAAAAAAAAAGCTACTGAGAAAAATCTCTCTAAACTCCAGAGATAAAGCTCCATGACTTCAGCAAAAACTTTCTACAAAGAAAAGCAACATAATTAAGGAATACGAATCTTGCCCTCATCTCGTCCTGAACATCCATGCAAGCATGTCATTATCAAATACAGTCACTGAATTTGGTCTTAATATACATCTCTAGGATCTACCCTCCTCTTTTGCCTTTTTTTTTTCCTTTTTTTTTTTTTTTTTAATTTTTATTATTATTTTTTTTTTTCTAGTGGGTTTTGTCATACATTGATATGAATCAGCCATGGATTTACATGTATTCCCAATCCTGACCCCCCCTCCCACCTCCCTCTCCACCCGATTCCTCTGGGTCTTCCCAGTGCACCAGGCCGGAGCACTTGTCTCGTGCATCCCACCTGGGCTGGTGATCTGTTTCACCATAGATAGCATACATGCTGTTCTTTTGAAATATCCCACCCTCACATTCTCCCACAAAGTTCAAAAGTCTGTTCTGTATTTCTGTGTCTCTTTTTCTGTTCTGCATATAGGGTTATCGTTATCACCTTTCTAAATTCCATATACATGTGTCAGTATGCTGTAATGTTCTTTATCTTTCTGGCTTACTTCACTCTGTATAATGGGCTCCAGCTTCATCCATCTCATTAGGACTGGTTCAAATGAATTCTTTTTAGTGGCTGAGTAATATTCCATGGTGTATATGTACCACAGCTTCCTTATCCATTCATCTGCTGATGGGCATCTAGGTTGTTTCCATGTCCTGGCTATTATAAACAGTGCTGCGATGAACATTGGGGTGCACGTGTCTCTTTCAGATCTGGTTTCCTCAGTGTGTATGCCCAGAAGTGGGATTGACCGTCTCTCTCTCCTGCATTAAACTTGCTCCTGTGTGTGCATACACCCTCAGTCGCTTTGGTCGTGTCTGACTTCTTGCGACCCCATGGACTATAGCCTTCCAAGCTCCTATGTCCATGGGATTCTCCAGGCAAGAATACTGGAGTGGGTTGCCATGCTCTCCTTCGGGGGTTTTTCCTGACCCAGGGATTGAACCCACATCCTCTGTGTCTCCTGCACTGCAGGTGGATTCTTTCCCACTGAGCCACAGGGGAAGCCGCACTTGCCCCTTCATTCAGCTAAATACTGACCAAAACTACTTTGGCTCACCCATGTATTCATTACATATATTACAAAGTTCATGAAATCTACTTACCCCATCCTCTCTTCATGTTTATGGCCATCACAAATATCTCCTCCTTTCCTCAGAGGCTCTTCCTCTTACCCATCCCACCCTCTGTCATCATCAGTGGTCACTTTAACATACATGGTTATCTTTCCAGTTGTCTGGGATCACAAATACTGCTTTCTCCAGGAAGCCTGCTATCGCCCTTCCAGGTATAAATAATCTTTCCACCACCTGGATTCTCACATTTCGTCTACTCTAGTCTTAGAGCATATAAAACATTCCTGCCTTGTACTTTAGTTCTATTTTTGCATCTCTTATATCTAGTACTCCTGGAAGACAAAGGTTATGCCCAGCTTACCTCAATATTGCCCAAAGCAATCAGTCTAGCGTTTTATACATCCTAGCTCTTCCAAAAGCTTTATTAACTTGATCAATATTCCTAGAAGCAAAGATGCAGTCACACGATTAACAGTTTTTGCAGTCGAGGACCTTGAGGCTGGGTTTAGTTTGCAAGAACTCTGTGACTTCAAAGCCTGATTATGCACAAAGGTGTCATATCAATATCTTGCTGTGCTTTTGTTCTTGTTTTAATGATAATTTACCGAGAAGAAGAAGAAATTAAAGATGTGGTCAGCACTATTTTCACAGTTCTTAAAGTATCTTGAGTATCTTTAAAAATCTATATTAAAGTTATAATGAAGTCCTAGTTGCCATGGCACTCAGAAGAAGAGGAAGCATTACTTCTCAGGTCAACTTTCCCTCCCCTTTTATTTATTTTCTGTGTTCCACTCCTATACAAAGAAAGACACAAAATACCACATTTATTTTTACCCCAATTTTTAGCTCACCCTTAAACTTAATTTAAAAATGTACTATATCAAAGTTAGAGAAGGTAATGGGAAATAAATCATAATCAAATTAATGTAAATACTTTGCCGCATCTACTGCGAGAATGAAGACCATTCTCAGCAATCAGACTGTCGACATCCCAGAAAATGTCGACATTACCTTGAAGGGACGGACAGTTATTGTGAAGGGCCCCAGAGGCACCCTGCGGAGGGACTTCAATCACATCAATGTAGAACTCAGTCTCCTTGGAAAGAAAAAGAAGAGGCTCAGTGTTGACAAATGGTGGGGAAACAGAAAGGAACTGGCCACTGTTCGCACAATCTGTAGCCACGTACAGAACATGATCAAGGGTGTTACACTGGGCTTCTGTTACAAGATGAGGTCGGTGTATGCCCACTTCCCCATCAACGCTGTTATTCAGGAGAATGGTTCTCTTGTGGAAATCCGAAATTTTTTGGGTGAAAAATACATACGCAGGATTCGAATGAGGCCAGGGGTTGCCTGTTCAGTATCTCAAGCCCAGAAAGATGAGTTGATTCTTGAAGGAAATGACATTGAACTTGTGTCAAATTCAGCTGCTTTGATTAAGCAAGCCACCACAGTTAAAAACAAGGATATCAGAAAATTTTTGGATGGTATCTATGTTTCTGAAAAAGGAACAGTTCAGCAGGCTGATGAATAAGATCTCAGTGATCCTGCTGCAGAAACAAGACAGCAGATGGTTCTGTGGACTCAGTTGTGATATTTTAAAGAGACAATAAAAACTCTTGATTTGAAAAAAAAAAAAATTAATGTAAATAAAATCATAAGCCGAAGGGGCGTCCCTGGTGGTTCAGTGGTTAAGAATCTGCCTGCCAATGCAGGGGACACAGGTTCGATCCCTGGTCTGAGAAGATCCCACATGTCATGAGGGATCTAAACCCGTGCACCACAGCTACTAAAGCCGAGCACTCTGTAACCTGTGCTCCGCAACAAGCGAGGCCACTGCAGTGAGAAGCCTGAGCACCGCAACTAGATAGCAGCCCCCGCTTGCACGAACGAAGACCCAGTGCAGCCGAAAATTTAAATAAACGAAATAAACATAAGTTGAACAAGTGGTACCCACAAACATGAATAGTTTATATCAGCTACCAAATAACTATTAAAAAGAAGTATTTTCAAAATCACACAAGAGAAATATACCCAAGAATTTTGCAAAAGGCTTGACATATGCATAATTCTGGATTTACACAAATTAAGTGCAACATGTGAAAATGATCAAAGATTTTGCTACATCTTTCCACTGCACCACAGGTAAGCACAACCGGGCTGCCTATCTGAGTAGGAAATGTAACCAAGAGCCCAGATCCAGCACAGGCAGGATTAATACTGTCAGCTCCTATGGGTCGAAATCTCAGGTAAGAAGCAATGAGGCTTATCAGGGTACTGGTTCTCCCAAACTAGTTAAACTAGAGGACTCATAACCACGTTTTCCTTTCTACTTATGGAAATAAAAGGGTATAGGTGCTTTGAGCATCTCCTAACCCTGCATTGCTAAAAACAGCCTGGTACAGATGGCTGGAAGTGAAATGAGGTTTCAGTCCTTTGCTCCCCAGACCTACTGAAGTGTCTTAAATCAGCACGTACATGGTTAAGACACAAAACTCCCTCTGTCCTATCAGTAAAATGCACATCTTCCATAGACAAGTTCCTTGGGGAAAAAAAGGTGGCAGGCGACTGGCTTTTAGAGATCAGGTTCTCCTCCTAAAAGCAGACGTTCAAATGTCAACATCTAAAGATCAGTCCTTGAAAACTCTAAATCCACTATAAATAGCTACGGATTTGTATCTGTTTTTAGTATCAAACATTTCATTTATCAGATTGAGCTGTATTTATAATCACTAGTCAAATATTCTCAATCCCAGGCACACTGGCTCACAATACTTTTTAAAATAGACTTCTTAAAAAGTGCCTCCGCAGCTAGACTTACTGAAATAGGCATAGAGAGGACATGTTTCTGAAGGGACAAAATCCCAAAGCAGAAGTCTTAAGGCAGGGAAGTCTGAAGGCTGTTTTCTTTATAAGTTTGTGGTTGTCCACAAAGACTTCATTTGGCCATGCCCCAAATCTAAAAAGGGTAAACTACCTCCAATACTAATCAGATGTGACTATCACATATTTTAGAAAAGAGGTTTTGCCTATGGCTCCCAAGTTGTAAGCTTCCAAGATTCCCTAACCTAATAGTGGAGATTTCCTATTAGAAGCTTCAGGATGGCTAAGAGGGGTCTCAAGTAAGAACAAGGCAGGATGAAGAGGAGTTAGGAGGAAAAAAAAATCTGTGTTTTTATTGGCCTTTCCTGAGTTTAATCATTTTACATTTTATTAGATAACCCTAGTGGCTTCATTTGAGAGGGGCCTGGCAACCCCCACTCCAGTATTCTTGCCTGGAGAATCCCACGGACAGAGGAGCCTGGCAGGATATAGTCCATAGCACTGCAAAGAGTCAGACACGCCTGAAACAACTTAGCACGCACACACACACACAGTGATTTCATTTGGAGGAAGAATTTCAAGCATTGCAAAATATTGAAAATTTCTGTCCTCGATAAGCTGCCTTGATCATAAAGTCAGCCCACAAGGAAATCACTGAGTTGGATAACCCAAAATAGCCATCACCAGTCAGTTCTTCCACTCTCAGTTTCCTCTGATGACAATCCAGAACAATTAACAAAAGGATATTGTTCTCACAAGTCTAGAAAAATCCAGTTCCCTTATGCTATGAACACATGACCTAAAGACTACTAACCAAATAACCCTTTATTCTGGCAAATCTGAAGACCACAAAATATGATTGTGAGCCGCCACTACTCACAGGGGAGATTTAATAGTGTTACAGGGCAAATGCCAGGGCTCTGTGGAATAAAGAAATCTATTTTCAGCTGGAATTCTCAGCCAGAAGCATCTTCCCACTCAGAAGTGTGTGAAATGCCTGCCATCACCATGACTCTTGACCACTGGACTCTGCAGAGATGCAGAAGCAGAAAGGTAACACACGTCAATGGCCTCCAGCCAAAGACCACTAGGAACTCATCTGCAGTTGACAAGCTGGGTTTATTATGTTGCCGGGAGCCAGAACACACACCAGAGGGAACCATAAGCATCTCAGTAAGAGAGCTTTAGAAAGAACCTATTAACAGGATTTAGGCTTTGGCAGGGTAATTTGGAGGAGGATCTAGAGAATTGGGCTTTTTAAAAATTGGATGCTGTCAGAAAACAAGGACAACTCCATGACTGAATATAATAACAATTCTCACCTACAAGTAGGGTATACTAGAGCAGACATAAAGCTGTAATTAGTAAAGAATTAGCTATCACTCATAAAAGATAATCTTGACAAAGATTCAAAAAGGTCATGCTAGACAGAACAGATACGGTTCTTGGCCACAGTGGGTGAAAATCATTGTCAATTCCTTCATGCAGAACACTTTGATGTTGATTTCAGAAACGCACAGAATAATATTTTAGATATCATGTATATCTATGTCTGGGCTTTCCTCGTGGTTCAGGTGGTAAAGAATCTGCCTGCAATGCAGGAGACCTAGATTTGATCCCTGGGTCGGGAAGATCCCCTGGAGAACGGAATGGCTACTCACTCCAGCATTCTTGCCTGGAGAACCCCATGGACAGAAAAGCCTGGTAGGCTACAGTCCATGGGGTCGTAGAGTCAGACACAAGTCAGACATCTTTTTCATATCACATTCTAGACCTTGGCTCTGCATATGTCACTTAAGGCAATTTTCTGTCTTCCTCCTTAATGTCCAAGTTAAGGGAGCTTTCCTGTGATCATTTCATGCTGCTGCTACTAAGTCACTTCAGTCGTGTCCGACTCTGTGTGACCCCATAGACGGCAGCCCACCAGGCTTCCCCGTCCCTGGGATTCTCCAGGCAAGAACACTGGAGTGGGTTGCCATTTCCTTCTCCAATGCCTTCTCTGGATCATTTTATAGTTACCTGGAATAAGTAGTCAAGTTTTTGATGTTCAGAGGAACTGGAACAGCTAAGTATTACTACTTGCTTTTCAAACTATCTGGGGTAAATAAACAGTTTCTTTTCTCCCCAATTGGCTGTGGGCTGATAATTTTGTAAAATACAAGGAAAACTAAATACTAGGAAAAAAAAAGACACAAGATAGCAGCCTCAGCATTTTTTTTGTTGTGTTTTTTTTTACTGTTAGATCCAACACAAATATAATAACTATGTCAAAGTGTCATAAAGTTTCTTTATATAGCCTCACCTTCAGTATTTATCTTGACCTGGACCTATGGACACTCTTTGAGCAGTACTGTTATTTTATTTTATTTTATTACAAATCACAGCCTTCTGTTTAATATAAATTAAGTCTGTCTCAGACCACTATCTATTTCAAACATATATAGTTTGCCGCAAGGTAGCATTATAGAAAAATAGGTAAGGGGTTTCACTCAGGGAAAAGGCCATGGTAAGAGCTTCCCAATCTCAGTGAAAAATAAATACCTGTGGCTGCTCCTTATGACTAAGAGTTTCAAAAGACCCATGTAGATAATGAGATGACAGGAATCCCATCGACAATAATCTACAGTAGACCCATCCAGGTAGGGCTTCACTGGCATTCTCTTCCATAGCAGGAGGCTTCACTTCATCTTGCTGAGCAGAGATGTTCCCATTGGCACTTTTAGGCCAGGAGGGGCTCTGCTTTCTACTAAGACAACTTAGATTTGGTTATAATCCCAAAGCTTCCCAAGGAAATGGCTTTCTAGCCCATCAGCTTAATCCTCAGGCATCTATGTGATCCCAGTATCCCAGTTTCTCGTCCTAAGGTCAAGAAGGTCAAACTT
The DNA here is from genome assembly GCF_033118175.1 of Dama dama. Taxonomy (NCBI): domain Eukaryota; kingdom Metazoa; phylum Chordata; class Mammalia; order Artiodactyla; family Cervidae; genus Dama; species Dama dama. Next base: position 28,475,921 of record NC_083686.1, on the reverse strand, counting down.
AAATCCCCTACACAGCAAGTTAAAGGTACAAAAAAGGGTTTAAGAATCTGCTAATTAGCCAAGTTTATTTATATTCACATCAGTTTTACTTCCCTACTTCATCTCAGCTAAGGTGCTTATTCTATCTGATGCAATTTTAAGAATTTGTCCCCAGCTTAACGAAGTAGTAGTCATCACCCTATTGATCTGCTATTACTGAGCTTCTAGTCCTGCCGTCATCGTTATTCTTTCTCCATAGCTGCTATGAGCTGGAAACTCTAAAAAGCCTTCTGTTTAGATACACCCACATAGTCAGCACTGCCTGCTATAGGCAGGACTCCTCTCTTTTCCAAGATCAAGCTCAAGGCCTGAGCCACATATGCCTGGTTAGAAACTCGGTCCCCATTCATAAAATCTCTCCAGAAGATACTTCCCTTTATCACAACTTTTTTAAGTTGAACATAATTCTACTATGCATGTGTGTGTGTGTCTGTGTGTATACACATACATGTATACCAGATATTTTGACACTTAAAATCTATAGCAAATTTAACCTCTTTGAGCTCCATGAGAATGGTAATCATGAACATTCCTTTCATCATTTCACAATGCCTGGAACAGCACTTGCCCAGAATGGACTTCTCAGAAATACGTTTTAACTAATTAAAGGATCAAAGAATGGAACAAATAAATACACTGGTTGAGTTGTGCACACACATGCAAACAGACACACTATGTCAATGTACACACGTCAACAGTTAACACCATATCTTAAAAATGAGAAATCAATCCTAATAATTAATGTATATTCATACTTTATACCTATTTTCTTCTTCCTTACAGCTATTCCCCTATATTTCTGTATCTATGATTGGATCATTTGACATGTACAGTAAGAAAAACACTGATTGCTAAGTCAGGTTTAAAAACTCACTATGATAACCCATTAAAATAATTTTCTTGCCTTTTGCCTTCCTTAAACTGATTTTCAAGTTTCAAATCTCCTAGTCTAAGCTTCAATCTTAACCAGGGAGATTAAAAGTATGTAACCTTTTTATGCTGTAAAACTTAAAAATAACATTGAATTAAGTTTTATACTCAATATACTTTACTTAGAAGTATTATAAAGTAGTACCTTTATGTAATTTATTCCCTCTTATACTCTAGTAGTGTTGAATCAAGCTCTTAGTGAATATTTTAAACTTTGTCTTCTAGAAGATGTTTTCTTTCTATTGTTTTAGTCAGTAATTTAGTTAAGTCAGATCTATTAAACATTTGTGTAGAATGAGAAGAATCTCAGAGATTCCTTGTGTCTTCAAACCCCCTAGCGTGGTCTAGCACCAAATGTGATGCTGTGAATCTTAAACTGAAAGGGTCCAACTAGGAGACCTGCCACACACACTCTATTCAGTTTTCTGTTCAGGCTTCTAAAGCCCTGTAGAACATCTAGAGACAGTACAAGACCTCCAAATAAAGCCTGCAACCATGAACCCACAGGTCTTGAGTAAAAAATATGGCATCATAAATCCTTTGGGTTGTGCTTATGCACTAAGAGGATAGTAGCAGAAGTTTCAAGGTACTGTTAGGGGACCAGCCAAGGTGGAAGGAATGCAAGGATTGTTTTGAGAACTCCCAGAAGAGAGACAAAACAAAGAGAATAGCTGTGAACTCCCAAGAAACAGCAGCCTGGCAACCACAGAAAGAAAAGTGGTTGCTCTTTTTGAACAAAGGCTTGGAGTCAACTATGAATAGAAGAGGCATAAACATTGACACACTTCTCAAATAACATCTGGAGATACAAGACAAAAATATTTCACATCTTCAGAGCGTGTGAAGAAGGATCGGTTACTATTAGCCTCAACCACAAAAGTGAAGAACAATATACGGGTATTTCATTCAAAAGCAAGAGAAAATGAATCAAAGCCACCATACAGAGAGAACTACGCCTCAGGTTCATACACTGAGGCGATTTGAACAAATTCTGACAGAGAAGCAGCTTGTTTCCCATTTTGGCATTCTGAGGGGGGGGGGGGGCGGTGCAAAAGAATGCTTTCTAAGTATTTTTTTTAAATAAAATACCTAATGTTTCTTCATAAGAAGGGAAATACTATCATTTTGAAGGAATCTATACTTCTTTAAAAAGTTGTCAGGATGATTTTACAAAAACGTTGTTGGCAGTTTGGGCAACTCTAATGGCTGCTGCAGGTGGCTCTGTCCCTCAACTCTGCATGATCTTGGCATCATTTCTTAATCTCTCTAAACCTCAGTTTTCTCATCTATAAGAACTAGAATAATAATACTTTCCTCTCAGGATTATGAAGAGGACTGATTACATGTTAAAATCACTTAAGACTATGCCTCTAATTCAGCAAGTGTCTCAATAAATGATCATTGTTATTATTTTTAAAAAAATAAGGAAATAAAATTCCCAACGTGATGCAAGTGGACATATAAGCAAAGAATGCTAAGATGGTTGTCTTTGGTTTCTTAGACTAATGTCTTCATGTCAAAATGAAGCCAAAGTCTACATTTTTGACAGTGAAATGCTTTCCAACGCTTCTTCCTGAACTTGAAATATAATAATGAGGCTTTCTTTCCACTGCTACCTTCCAAACCATGCTGAAGCCATGCTGCACTCCCAAACACCTGCAAACAGACACAAAAGGCAAGGGGTCTTACCAGACCATCACAGTTGCTAATGGCAACAGAGGTTCCTGGAATGTCCATGACGTCACCAACATAAGCACAGTCGGTCTGCAAAGGCTCTGTTTTCCAGATCCTCTCGGAAGTTCTTCCTGGTTGATGAGCATGAATGGGGTCGGTTACATTCCCAGGCACCGGAGTTGCCTCATGCCATTCCACCACAGCACCAGGAGCTACCAGCTGAGTGTTGGGCTTCAGTCGCAGATGAAAATCTCTTCCAAACGCCGTGATGTTAAAGAACAATCGCTCAGAGCTGGAAGACACGTCCCTTGTTGACCTCTTTTTGTGATTTGCAGAAAGAATGTGGGAGAGATAGTGTCCTTCAGAATTTGTGCTGACGGGAGTCACCAGCTCATATTCTCTCTGCCTCTTCATTGGCAAATCTGTGGGGTGAAAAAACAAAACTGTAGAGCCCTGTGTAACAAGGGAACACAGGAGGACGTCACACGGGCATCAAGGGCCCACCTCACAAGACCACACCTCAACTTGCAGAATAAATATATTCTTGAATCATCTCATAAGCGGTAAGTTTTGAGAACTCAAATCATTTCTCAAACACATTTAGGTAACTCTGGGCTAAATGAACCTTTTTTTTTTTTTTTAATTTTTAAAAAATTTCACTATATGTGAATACTCATCTCATTTATGTTTGAGAACATGCATAAAATAACTTTCCATAAATTGTATCAAGCTTGCTTATAATCAAGAAATACACTCAATTAATGTATCATTGACATAACTAATAGCTGCTACAGACTTTTAACAAAGTTGCTACTATGTAGAAGATATTTTTCCTAATTGCTTTAATTTTTTCCTTGTAAGAATCCTAGAATTTATACTTATCACAATAGTTTTGTGTATTAAACACAATGTACTTTGTGCTATATCTACCATTGGCCTGTAATTTATACACTGCAGTTTATGGTGCTGCAGTTGATACATATTTTTCCACCATACCAACCCTAATAAGCATACTTCACGGGTGAGGAAACTGAGATTCAGGAGGTGTGTGTCCAAGGTCACCTAACTGTGAAACTCAGCTATATCTTCACATCACACTCCAAAGCCCATACACTCCCTCTGCTTCATCACGTTTGTGTCTCATAAATCACAGAACGTTTTCAGCAGATGAGGAGAATGGAGTAAAAAGAACCACCTATAAGCTGAATACACAAGTACTGGTTAGTCAAGAGCAAACAGCACTGTTATTTTGCACCATATTCCTTACACGGGCAAGACCTTCATTTGAATACAAATTCAATATTAAGGGTCCACTTTATAACACGAGTGGCCACTCACATGTTTAACTGAATTGCACAGTTAGAACTTAACTGTTTAGCCAAGTTTAGCCAAATGTGAGTATTGTGTCCGCTGAAATGCAAACATCCTTGGGAAAGACAACACATTAAATGAACCTTTTCTTCCTTAACAGAAACAATTTTGAAGGCAGAAGGAAACAAGAAGGGCAACAAGGATAGAGAAAGAACACATGGAAAGGAAAATCTAAGAGCCTGAATTTAAAATTTCTCCACCTTCATAATTCTAGCCTCAGACGAGCCCTGTAGGTATGACAAAGTAGGTATGAAAAAAAGTATATGATTCACAAAGATTCCTCACCTATGGAAGCTTCATGATGCTATCTAATACATTAGCATATCGGACCCATAAATGAATCTACAACCTAGGTTCTTAAAGTGTCTTATAAAATCACTGTGAAAGGTGAAGTCACTCAATCGTGTCCAACTCTTTGAGACCCCATGGACTGTAGCCCCCCAAGCTCCTCCACCCATGGGATTTTCCAGACCAGAATACTGGAGTGGGTTGCCATTTCCTTCTCCAGGGTATCTTCCTGACCCAGGGGTCAAACTAGGGTCTTCCACATTGCAGGCAGACTCTACCATCTGAGCCAGCAGGGAATCCCATAAACTGAAAGTCACTCAGTCATGTCCAACTCTTTGTGATCCCAGGAACTATACAGTCCTTGGAATTCTCCAGGCCAGAATACTGGAGTGGATAGCTCTTCTCTTCTCCAGGGGATCTTCCCAACCCAGGGATCAAACCCAGATCTCCCGCATTGCAGGCAGATGCTTTACCAGCTGAGCTACCAGAGAAGCCCCAACAATCACTATGTTTTCATTATTTTCCTATGTTTTAAATAACTTAAACAACATGTAAAGTACCAGAACACAAATGAAGGTATTTTGCAACCTGGAAATTCCTTGAGTGCAAGTTTGTTACCATTACACCACTTATAATGACCAGTGCATTTAAACATAATACCTGTTTTTATCAAGTGTATACAGCAAGTGACACAGTTGTACATTTTCACTAGACAGAGAAGGAGTGAGGAGGGTCATATCACAGAGTAAAGTGAAGCCTGCTTCCAGGGAGCAGAAGCAACCCAATTCCTGTCTCTCTACAGGCTCTCTACATCATGAAGACCTACATAGGTGTTGGTGTATGCACAGACACACAGATTCGGTGTCCCTTACAACCAAATCCATGAGAACATTTTCATAAATTCTGGCTGAGAGAAAGAACTCATTTGAGAGAATGCACTCAAGTGTCACAGCAGCAGGGTGGTGGAGGGGGAAGTTTCCACAGGAAGGGATGAACGGGGCTCTTGGAGGTGGACTGACACAGCCAACTGCAAACTAACTCCTGGAGGACAAGAAATTCCCCACTTAACTCAGTATTCCCAGTATCATCTCATACAAGACTTAAGGTCTCTATCAGTAGGATGTGTTTACTATGTATGAGTTAGTAATGCGGGTAACTGGAGAACATTTGCTTCGTCTCTGCGTATCCACGCACTGACTTAACTATCCACGGCCCAGGAGCATCTCGCCACACCAATAATTCCAGTTCTAACTCTTTCTTTAACCATCAGTTTACTGTTTCGGGGAAAGGAAGAACATTTCATTTTAATGCATGGACTTCTCATCTCCACTGAAGGGAATTTACACCACCAAAATCTAGACAATATACTGATGCCTGGATTAAGCAACTGGACAACTAGAAAATTTAGGAAGAATGCAGGGCATCTGCTCCACACCCAAGAGGATACCCAGAGTTTCATGCTGAGAGTAAACCATACATCCTAGATTTTCTGGGGTGAATCCACTTTTCCACTGTCAGACAATATGTTCTGAACTTTTATTCAAAATAAAGATGGTATGTTTGTATAGAGCTTTGTCTTCTCCAACTTTAAATAATAAACCATTCCTAAAATGTACACATAAGAAACACTTTTGAAATTAAACTCTGAATGAGTCATTTTCCAGGTGAGAATTAAAGAAAAAGATGTATTTAATATTCCCTCAAGCTACCACCCCACAGGACAGTAGTTAATGGAACTGACAAAGGAGTTACCCAGTCACCTGCCATTTGTTACAGAATAAATATCAGGCACTGTGCTTTGTCCTGGGGAATACACCTTCTCTAATTCTTACAAGAGTCACAGTTAGTAGGTATTACCCTTAGTTTATAAATGAGAAAGCAGACCTAGAAAGCCTAACATATAGCAAACAAGGAGCCAAAGAAAATTTTCAATTCTGATCACCTTGACACTGAAAATCACACTTTCATTCAGAATAGAGGGAACATCTTGCTGGCAAGTTCTAATTGTAGACCTGAGTTATAAAGGAAAACTACAAGAATGATGATGGCCTATCTGCAGCCAACCAACCAATTTTTCCTCTACTGCAGCTTCAAAAACTTTGTAAAAGGCTCTTAAATTCTAGGTCTTGGGGAGAAAAATGAAGGGATGGGGTGGGTAAAGCTCAACGTTATCAGTGGTAATCTCATGCTACAATCACATATGCAAACCAATGTTAATTTACTGCATTCAGAAATGATACATTTCACAGGACCAAATACTTCCACAAAGCAATACAGCGTATGGTTAAGGAACAGATTATAGTGTCAAAAATCAGCAAGTCAACACGTGAACTTGAGCAAGTTCTTTTTTCTAAAGGCTCAGCTTCCTCAATTGCTAACTAGAGGTTAGTAATAGTTCTAACGTCATAGGAGAGGTTTAAATGAGATTAACATTTAAATCCAAAGGATTCTGCAAGTTTTTACTATTTTAACTTAAATGTAAATTAGCTACTTATTAAAATACTACTTAAGTGCAATTTTAAAATGCAAAACTAGGGACTTCCCTGGTGGTCCAGTGGTTAAGAGTCTGAGCTTCCAGTGCAAGGGACATGGGTTTGATCCCTGGTCTGAGAACTACGATCCCACATCCCTGTGATGTAGCCAAAAAAGTATAAATAAAATAAAGTGAAAAACTCTACAACTGTCATCCCAGATTGCTGAAGGGCCACCGTTATAGGCATGTAAAGGTTTGTATGAGCCATAAGCTCCATAAGCACAGAGAGCTGGGGCCACAGTAAAGCCACCCTATAGTCAACAATTACCCAAGCATGACTCAGAAGCAGTGAATTTTGATACAACCCACTGGCATCTCTGCATGCCTGGTCCATCCAGCTCTCCTATCCCCAGTATGGATGAACTGTCTGTGGTCCTACTTAGGAACAAAGCCTCCACTCGTGTACACAACCTAGCCCTTCTTGCCTTTGCAAGACAGCTTCAACAACTGTCCTCTCTTTCTTTCCTCATCAATTTCCCCCATCACTAGATCATCCCCACCAGCAAATAAATAAGTTGCCATATTTCCCATCTTTAACAAACACACACACAAAAACCTCCTTGATGCCACATCCATCTCTAGCTAATTTCCTATACTTCGCTGCCCTTTATAGCAAAACATTTCCAAAAAATTGACTGTATTAGATTTCTTCAAATCCTCTCTTCCCAATCTTGTTCTTGAACCCAGTCCAATCATGCTCTTGTCAAAGTCACTAGTAACCCCACAGTCCTAAAACCGATGGTCCAGACTCCCATCTTCTTACTTGCTCTGTTTCTCTTTCCTAAGAAACACCCCCTTTCTTTAGCTTCCAAAACACCATTCTCTACTGGTTCTCATCTTTTCCTCGGTGGCCTCCTCTCCTCCTTCTCCCTTCCCACATCCCTCTGTTCTCATGACTGGCACACCCTGGAGCACCGCAGGACCTGGTCACAGACTCCTCTTCTGCATGTACCCTCCCTAGCGTGGAGTACTCGTTCTGTCTCATGACTTCCAATGCCTTCACCATTGTATATCTCCAGCCCAGGATTCCTCCATAAGCTCTTCTCTCATCAGTTCAATTGCCCCTGGATCCTCTCCTTGTGCATAGCCACTAGGCATGTCAACACATCCAAAGTAAACTTCCAACCTTCCCACTGCCAAGCTTGCACCTCCTCACCATGTCAGTAGACGGCAACCCCATCCTCCCAGTTACTCAGACCAAAACCTTGACTAAATCATCCTTAATTCTTCTCACACCACACACAAAATCTTCTAACAAATTTTATTGGCTCTACCTTCAAAATACATCCAGACTCTGATGACTGCTCACCACCTCCCCTGCTGCTACCCTAGTCCAAACCACCATGTTCCCCTTCGCAAGTCGTCCTCAAGCCAGAGCCAGAGGAATACAAATGGAAGATCATGTCGCCCTTCTCCTCGGAACTCATTTCACTCAGAGCAAAATGGCTCGCAAGGTCTAGCACTGGGAATTCTCACATCTCAAGGTCACTGTGCTCACCATTTCCTCTGCTGAAATATCTTCCCCTGACAACTGCATGGCTCAGCCCTCTATGCCTTCACTTAAACTTGGCCCTCCCATTGAGGTCTCTCCTGACCCCAGCAACTGTCTCATGACTATCCTGCTTCTGCATTTTACTTTTTGCCACAAAACTTGTCACCATCTCACACACTATATATTTTATATACGTCTGTTTGATCACTTCTTAATGTGTATGCTTAGTCACTCAGTCATGTCCAACTCTTTGCAACCCCATGGACTGTAGCCCACCAGGATTCTCTGTCTGTGGAATTCTCCAGGCAAGAATACTGGAGTGGGTTGCCATTCCCTTCTCCAAGGGATCTTCCCAACCCAGGGATCAATCCGGGGACTCCTGCATTGCAGGCAGATTCTTTACCATCTGAGCCACCAAGAAAACCCTTGTTTCTTTATACCTGCTAGCATCCAAGCTTCAGGGGGTAGGACTTTGTATCTGCTCTCCTCACTGTAGTTCTCCAGTGCCTGAAACTGACTCTAAAGTCACCCAACAAATATCTGCGAATGAATAAATGAGAGCAACTTGAGCCTAAAGAAGCACCAAAAATTAGAACGTGTCCTCTTTTCCCCAAATAGTAATTATCATCAAGTGATTGATGACAGCAAACCACACAAGTTGTCATAAATCTCTATAGCCCGAATCTGCTTGAAAATGTGGGGGATATTTCTCACAGTGTCTGCTGGCCTATAAATTCAAACATTTCACAATATCCTGAAACTTAACATTTTAAGCCACTAAGAACAACAACAAAAGTGGATCTAATCATTAAAACAGACCTCCTGGAATGCAAACACAGAGCCCCTCATACTGAGGAACCAGAGGCAGGAAATTAGCCCCTTCTCTGCGATCCCTTCGGTTATTCATAGAATTATAACCACACAGTCAAAAATAAACAAGACCTTGAAAAACCATCTCATCCCTGACTCTTTCTTACAACTAAGGCATCTCAAGTAGAAAACATCATGCTTCCTTAAGGTAGGGGTGCAGTGCCTTTCACCTGCTCCCATTCTCTGTGAGGGAAGATTTTTCTCCGAATATCCCGGCCTCTCTGGCCTCTTTAACTCACTCTTCCCCAGTGAAGAGGCATGATGGATGTGAATAGCCAGTCTGGGAAAAATAAGCAGCCTGTGAAGCTCAGCACACCCTCACCATCATTCTTCGCGGGAAGGAAGGAAGGACCCTGTTAAGGACCCTGTCCTTTCTGATAAGGACCCTGTTCTCTTTCAATGCACGCCCCCTTGCCCCAGTTCAGGCCCTGTCTCAGCCCAGCAGTCCTGACACAGTCACATGGGGTGAGGTGTGCTGTGAGTTGGCCCACTGCCTGCCCGTGCGAGAGCCTCGGCTCCACCCTGGGCTCTTTTGTAAGAGATCTTTTCACCATGTTTTTAGATCTGCTATTTCTCAACATGTTCAGACCAGGCAGGTCAAAGGAGTATGTTTAATTGTGATTCTGGACACTAAGACTTTTTATGTCATCCCTCACTGGAAAAAATCAGAGCAATAGACTTTAATTCATAGACTTTCTGTAAGAATTGAATGGCCTAATCCAAAGTGCTGAACACAGCATCCAGTACTTAGCAAGTGCTCAATAAATGTCAGGTATTAATATCACCCTGTTATTTTTTCCTGAATAGTTTCAACTAGCTTATCATTATTTCAGGGTAAGATTAATTAGACAACTGATATCTTTATTTCTAAGTCAGACTGAAAATTGCTTAGGATACTATCTACTCATCAAATCCCCTCACTTCACACATAAGAAACTGAAACTCACAGTTAGGTAGTTTAGCCTGAATCAAAAACTTAAGTTGGCATTTAAGGCTCTCTGCATCCTGCCCCTAACTTCTTTTTGATATCTCCCATATTACCTAAAGCAACATGCTAGTGTGCTCACTACACCTTAATCATACTACTGATTAATCACTCTTGCCTTTAGAGACTCCTGCACTCTACTGCATTGAAAGATCTGTTGCTTTCTCTCCATCTACTCAAATCTAACCCAAGCCTCACGGCCTTTCTCAAGCCCCAGCTTTTCCAAGAAAACTTCCCTGCTAACTTGCCTTAAAGTACAGACTTCATGGTCTAAGCTTCCTAGCTGTGTCATGCACTGTCTCCATAACAGTTATAAAATAAATCCCTATGGATGAGAAGTTACATGCCTATGTCATGTCCTTTCAGAGATTTTAAGCAATTTGGGGGCAGAAGTGTGATGTTAAGTGAAAGTGAAAGTGAAGTCGCTCAGTCGTGTCCAACTCTTTGCGACTCTGTGGACTGTAGCTTACCAGGCTCCTCCATCCATAGGATTCTCCAGGCAAGAATACTGGTGTGATGTTAAATGTGTTTAAATATCCCCAGTGTACACCAGTCTTTGGGGAAAAGAGAAATTAACATCTATTTTTGGAAGTGGGGATGCCGGGGGAGAGGGCTCTCTCAGCATGACCCCAAGCTTTGGGATCATCTTAACGCCTTTACACGTTTGGCCATATGTGCTCACAACTGAGGACAGACAGCTTGGTATCCTTCTGAATATGTTGTAGGATGCTACACAAATGTCTCCCAGAGGAGACTAGATGTCCCCAGCACATTACAAAGACCACAATCTAGAACAGCAAGAGAAAAGAAGCCTTCAGTAGTACAACCAACAGTGCTAGGACCAAAAATGGCTGCTTCTAAAGTTCTCATGTATCACAGCAATTTTTAGCAGATCTAATTAAAACCAAAGCTACCCCAGGCGCACAGAATATTGGAATACTTGTGATTGATGCAATACGGCTTTGCGTGCTGAGTTGTTTCAGTCATGTCTGACTCTTTGCAACTCTATGATCTGCAGCCTGCCAGGCTCCTCCATCCATGGGATTCTCAAGGCAAGAATACTGGAGTGGACTGCCAAGTCCTTCTCCCAGGGATCTTCCCAACTCAGGGATCGAATCCGTGTCTCTTATGTTTCCTGCATTCAGGTGGGTTCTTTACCACTAGCGCCACCTGGGAAGCCCAACGTGGCTTTAATTCCCAAGTACAAAAGGAAGTGGAGTATGATGGTTGAATATGAAAAGTCTGGAGTCAAAAAGCACTGCATTTGAATGCTGGTTTCAAGCTGATGTGCTCTTTGGCATCCTGCGAACAAATTATGAAAATATAAGGCTCAGACAGGTTGCCTATAAAATAGGAAGAGATAAACAACATAAAGGGCTTGGTCCATCTAAGAACATCTCAGTGAACGTAAAGTTAGCTGCTGCTACTATCCCCATCCAGCTAGGGCTTTACAAGAAGGAAGTCACTTGTGTCCCAGCTCCCCTCGGGCCTCTCCCCTCTCCATTCCCAACCCAAGCTACTGTTTCTGGTGGTTAGGAGGGATCTTTAACGCCATGTCACCAAATGGCCTGAAGTCCAAACTGGCTCTACGAACCCATGCTCTATTACCCGAGTCGGAGACTGGGATTCTCTCCCACGAACTGGCTGATTGCCCTACTATAGCGGCAGTCACACAGGCAATTTCCTTTATCAGGTATAAATTCTCAGTATGCAACAATCTGGCCACAAGAATGAAATCAAATAAGCATTTTCAAGATTTGCTCAAGAAGCCGCTCCAACAACAACATTTCCAAATCCTGAGCCAAGGGTAAGAGAATGAATTTCATCAGAAATGACAGGGGCCAGCTGTTCCAAGAGAGATGTGAGTGGGGTGAAGAGTGGACATTAAGAGGACATCACATGCCAGAGGCCTCACCCAGGCTGTAAACACCAGCAGAGACAGGGACACATCTTCTCTTAAAGGCAACTAAAAATTAATCGTGATTACAGGCTGAAATTCTGAATGCAGCCAAATTCCTCTTTCCTCACTTCATCTCCTCTAAGCTGTTATCACCACAAGGGAAACACTCTGATGTCTTTTAGTTTAGTTGCAAACCTATTTTCACAACTCTTGGAGGGGAGGTTGCTTTTTTTAATACTTATTATTAAGAAAGAACAAATACTTGTGAACTTTAAAATTCTTCTCATTTTTTTTTTTAATCTGGCTTTTTCATAAATATTTGTTGCCATTGCACAATGTTTATGTTCAAGAGAGTCATTTAGGAAAGAACAGCACATTCTTTAGCATTCCAAAACATGAAATCAGGTAAGAGGAGATCTTTTAAGAAAAGAAAAACTATTTTATAGAAATATATCCAAGTATTTTCTTTGTTTGCTACATCTTAAAATGATCACATAATCAATAATAGGCTAACAAGTAGCAATTTTTTTTTTTTTTTTTTTTTGGTGCTGTGCTGAATCACTCAGTCATGGCCAACTCTTTGAGATCCCAAGGACTGTAGCCCACCAGGCTCCTCTGTCCATGGGATTTTTCAGGCAAGAATACTGGGGCGGGTTGCCATTTCCTCCTCCAAGAGATCTTTCCAACCAGGGATCGAACCCTCGTCTCTTGTGTCTCCTGCATTGCAGGTGGATTCTTTACCACTGCATCACCTGGGATGCTCCTTTACTTGATTAAGTGAGGCCCAAATGCCAAAATCTTAACATTCCAATCTTGGTTTTTAAGAAGCACTTCTATTGGTTACGTTTATCATCACTGGAAATTTTACAGACGCAAGAGAAATATCAGACATTCTAAAAATTAATATTTCTCATACGTCTTACAATTTTTTGATGGATAATACTTTTAGAGACTAATATTGAGTCTAGAATTTAAAGCCAGGAAAAGTAGCATTTATCCCCAGGGCCAAAGGCTGAGGAAAATATGACAGATAAGAAATGTGGATAGCAGCTTTAAAGGTTTTCACTGAAATGTTACTTGTGGTAATTATTTTTTCCAAATCTAAAATAGTCTGGTTCATGGTATGACAAAAAACTATGAAAAACCATCTGATATGAAATAACCAACCTTAACTCCATCTGAAGACTTAATCCCTCTTTGCCATGTGATGGATTTACAGCTTCCAGGAATTCAGACACAGACACCTCGGGGGTCCATTCCTCTGCTGGCCACGGCCACCAGTTGCCATCAAGGCGCTGGAAGTCCTCACGGCTGTGGTGTTATTGGACATTTGTGACTCCCAGCATCCATCCCCTCTTGCTCTTTAATTGAACCTCAGCTTTCCCTCAGGTTCACTGTCTCACACTCTACTCCCGGTCTCTGTACATCAAGAATGAAACAGCTCAATCCAGGCTCATCTGAGCACTGTCTCAGTGAGCACCGGGCATGGCTTGAAAATAAGTTGGTTTTTTTTTTTTTTTGGCAAGAGCCTGGCACATGCACATCTAATTAATACTGGTAAAGACAACAAAAAGGGAACTTTTCCACGTGTTAGCAACAACCCAATTCCCTCCATCCCAAGATATAACATTTTAGACTCTTCCTGACTGTTCCATTTCTTTTCTCTGGGATGTCAGAGCCAATTCCCAAGGAGGAGGGCTGTCAATAAGTAATATTGTGGTGAAGGGTCTGCAAGCATGGGGTTCAGGAGAGGGCTCTGGGCTTAGGCAGCTAGGATGGAAATCAGGAAAGTGAGTGGCCTGTTGTGACAGGGGGAGCTCTGGTGGACACACATTCACTGAATGGTTTTCCACACCTAATGATAAAAAAACGACATATGATTCAAGCCCAGTAGCCAATAAAAGCTCTACCAGGAACTACTACTGGAGCTGCCAGGACAGAAGTGTCCGGTCTAGTGGGATGAAAGGTAGAATGATAGCCTAGAGTTGCTGGTGATGGTCTTCGCCACAACTTGGATCTTGGATGGTCACAATCTTATGCTACTAGAGAAATAAAGCCAATGCAAAGGAAAAATGAGAGAGAACAAAAGAAGGAAGAAAGAGAGGAAGGGAGAAAAGGGAGTGGGGAGAAGGAGAGAAGGGGAGGCAGAGGAGGAATGGTGGGAGACAGAGATTGATTTTTGACATTATTTGAGACCAAATCCAGCTATACCTGGCTTTGATTGTCTGATCAATTTTGTCTTCCTTAACCACTATCAACTGGGTTCCTGTTTTTCGCATCCCAAGGAGTCATGATTAATACAGGAACTTTTGCTCAGTGAAATGGAAAAATGGATTTCAATAAATAAAGTGAAATGAAGAAAGAATTATGTCCAGTATATACAAAATATAGTTGGTGTGGAATCCACATGGAATAACTGTTTCTGCACTATTCCTTATTCAACTCCTCCCTCTACTACTATATTCCAATTAGTTAAGCAACACTATGTTGAAATGCCAACATGAAGCTAATACGTGAAAATAGAACTCTTAAAGAGCTGTCAAATGGTAAGTTGAGTGGCTGGATAGCGTACAAGTCCATGACAGACTAAATTAAGGTACCTGGAAAGCCATGGTGGCGGGCAGACCTATCAAAATGCAGGGTCGAGTGCGAGGCAGCTCTCCTTGAGTAAAAGTGTTTTTTTAAAAAGCACAAGACTAAGACATTCCTACAGGTAATAGGTAATAATAATACTTATTATTCTAGCTGGCTTACCATGTGGCAGCATTATATGAATCCTTTAAAACTCTATGAAATAGAATACTTCTGTCACATACAAGATAAGGACACTTTTACAGGTTAAGGTCATCAGCTAGAAAGTGGTGCAGTCAGGATTTTAAACCACACAGTGAAAAGCATCTGTGCCACTGACCATTTGAACAGAGGAGAGGAAATGAATATTAGTTGGTCCTCTAAGAGAAGACTCTTGAGAGTCCCTTAGACAGCAAACAGATCAAACCAGTCAATCCTAAAGGAAATCAGTTCTAAATATTCATTGGAAGGACTGATGCTAAAGCTGAAGTGCCAATACTTTGGCCACCTGATATGAAAAGCCCACTCATTAGAAAAGACCCTGATACTGGGAAAGATTAAAGGCAGGAGGAGAAGGGGATGACAGAGAATGAGATGGTTGGATCATCTCTGAGAATCATTGAATCAACGGACATGAGTTTGAACAAGCGCTGGGAGATGGTGAAGTACAGGGAAGCCTGGCATGTTGCAGTCCATGGGGTCACAAAAAGTCAGACACAACTGAGCGACTGACCTACAAATCCATACACTGGTTAGATTTTAGATTAAGGAATGGACTCTACTTGTAAAAAAAACAAAGGATTTTACATATAAAAGAAAGAGAATGCAAATTCACATGAATAATCATTTCAATCATTCTTTTATCTTTATTTGTGTGCATTAGTACATACAAAAATATATGTACTAAATATGAAAAAAATTGTAGGCAATGTGATTTATCATCCAAATATTTGAAGATCCATGTTTAATCCTACTTTACTTTCTAAAAGTTTCCTAAATACTCTTTTTGTTTTATCAGTCACTTTGAGAACAAGACTGACTATTTCATGCTGCTCACAATTTGTTCTAAATTCCAAAAAGATTCATCATGTTGAATTTGTGGCACTCATTTTTACACACAAGATACTGACATTTTACCACAGAATCTCTCCTAGGGCTTTACAGTGAGTCAGCAAAATGTGTAAACATATTCGGAAAATTTGGATGGATCAGTTACATGTGGGAACAGAGATTCCTAAGCTAGGAAACTTCCCGCTCTTTACTAGGCATTCTAAAGAACATACATCTCTGAAATTCTGTTCTAGGAGGTGGACAAATCGTCCTCCAGTACTGATAAAATTACAAAACCTTTTTATAATATCAAAGTGAAAGTGTAAATCGCTGAGTCGTGTCTTAACTCTTTGCAACCCCATGGACTATATACCGTTCATGGAATCCTCCAGGCCAGAATACTGGAGTGGGTAGCCTTTCCCTTCTCCATAATGGTTCACATTTGGATGTACTTGATAACTAAAAAAATGATTAATTCATTGCATCTTTCCGAGACTAATAACCAAATATTTTTAAATTACGTTCAAACATCAAGAAGAGCAGAACCAAATCTAAAACTAAAATATTTTAAATCAAAACTTTCCTATATATTGCTAGTCAGAGTTCGGGCCTTAGAAACTTCTTCAAAGGTCACTTGTCAAAATGCACCCTGTTAATTTAGTTTTACTCAGGAATCAACTTCTAGGACTCTTTCCAGAAGTAGTCATTGGAACTGTGAACAATAATTTACATACAACACCGTGTGGCAACATTCATTATCATAAGAAAGTGCAGGCCATTAGGGAAATGACCACATAAATTAAGGTTAATTAATGATGCTTATGAGGGGTTTGTAATGATATGGGAAATTATACTAAAATATTAAACAAAACAAAAACAGGTATACAAAAAGCCCACAATCTGTGTATTAAAAGAAGACTGAACAAGAATATTCTAAGTTACAACAACAGCTTGATATCTGGGATGACTGTCTAAAACCCGGGGAATACAGAAAAAGATGATAACCACAACGGCCACATGTAAAGCATCTATAATCAGAACCGTAACTGATTAATTAAAAAGCACAATTCAACAACTGAGAAGAGAAGTTACACAGCTTAAAAGGAAAAGCTGATCTCTTCTTAGAGGAAGTGTAAGATGAGAGGTCCCCAAATTCTGATAATAGCAATCCTTTTTGAGGAAGCACTGGGGTTCCATTTAAGTCCTCACTGTCAATAGATCCAGTCCAAGCAGTATAACCACACTTCATATCGAAACCACTCATGATTTCAGCAGGCAACTTGGAACTGTCCCTGAGGGATTTCCAAGGTAATCTGGGTTGGCTGCCCATAAGCAGAGAGTGCTTAAAGATAATCATCCTGGAAACAGTGGCGACCCTGGAGATTTCATAACATTTCTGAGCAATATCATGATTATATGGTACAATGACAAAAGAAAACAGTGAAGTATGGGGAAGAGACAGTTCAGCTAAAGAGCAATAAGTTGCCAGTGACAGGTAACATACTGCATCTAACAACATTTTTACAAAAGACACTAAAGCACTTAATTTAGATCATTATGGTGCTCAGTGGAGGGGCAGGAGCTAAATCAGTAATGTCAAGTGTATGATCTTGAGTTACAGAGAAGAGCAATGGCTTAGGTGGCTTAAGTTCTAAATTTTACAAGGGATCCCTTTAAACTTCCTTTAGACCACATTTTTAGTGTTGCTGCTGGCAAACTGGATTGACAGATTTTGGTCATTGCTTATCTTATTTCCACTGATGCCAGCAACATGGCAAGTTACTCCAAATAGGCCTCAGGGCAAAATTAGTGGACATTCCAAACTTGCACATAACTTGATTCAATTTGACAAATACCTGTGGAACACAAACACAAAAACATAAAAAAAACCTATAAGCCTAAGTCCTTGGCTTTGTGGAATGAAAAAGGAAGTCACAAGGAGCCTTGATAACACTGAATGATTAATTGTACATCCATTGTCTCTATACTCATTTTCCTAGGGATCAATTAAACCTGGAGGGGGCACAGAACAAGAATATTTTAAGAAAACCAGAACACAGGCAAATCCTAATATGCTAATAACCTGGTTACTAGATCTATGCACTGGACAACAAATATTTGAAAGTCACAAAGTACCAAGCCCTGTTTACGTGCAGGAGATAGATACAGCAGTCGTCAAAGACAGTCTTTGTTCTCTCAAGGTCTACATTAGTGGAAACACTTATTCTACTTAATCTACACCAAGGAGAAGGTAGAGTGACTCACACTTCACCTTGAAATGAGTACCTATAAATAATGAAAAATTATTTCTCAGGAAACCAGATATCTGAGAGTATAAGATTAGCAACTTTATTTGGTTAAGAATGAAATGCAATGGAATTTGAAACTGGAAACAGTAATAGGGCAGAAAAAGATTTACATGCCCCAATTCCAAGAGCAGGGGAGGGGATGGGGTAGGACGGGGGGAGAGGGAAGGTGGCTGAACACCAAAGCCTCACAGTGGTTTTTCCTCTTATGATACTCAAGTGATCTCAAATCCGTGGTTTACAAAACAAAAGGACTCACAGAATTCTTTTTCAGATTCTCCAGTTCCTACAGAGCTATGATTATTTCCTAAGCCACATGTGTCATAGAGCAAACCTTCTCATCCCATCAGGCCAGCCAGCGAGCTACCCACAATTACCCTAGGCAACCTACCAAGGCCATAGTCTGAGTCAAAAATGAGAGTTCCCTGGTATGTCACAGAAGCATGCTACCTATCTCATGAAACACATTTATACATGTATACATAGTGCACACACATTCACATATGCACCTATATGTATGTGTGTGCACAAACTTGTGTGTGTGCATATATGTGGATGTATGTATATATGGGTATATGTGGGTGTACGTATATACTGTGTATGGGCTTCCCTGATGGGTCAGTGGTAAAGAATCTGCCTGCAATGCAGGAGAACACGGGTTCGATCCCTGTGTCGGGAAGATCCTCTGGAAGAGGAAATGGCAATCCACTCCAGTATTCTTGCCTGAAAAATTCCACGGGCAGAAGAGCGTGGTAGGCTACAGTCCAAAGAGTCACAAAAAGTCAGACATGACTGAGCATCTGGGCACACACATATACTGTGTATGCATGCATGCCTGGGTGTATGTATGTATGTATATATGTATATACATATAGGTATGTATGTATACATGGGTGTAGACAGGTAGATGAGGCTTTCCTGGTGGCTCAGCAGTAAAGAATCTACTAGTAATGCAGGAGATGAAGGTCATCTTCCTAGGTCAGGAAGATGCTCTGAAGAAAGACACAGCAACCCACTCTAGTATTCTTGCCTGGGAAATCCCATGGACAGAGCAGCCTGGCGGGCTATGGTCCTTGAGGTCGCAAAGAGTTGGACATGACTTAATGACTGTACCACAACCACCAGGTAAGTAGATAGGTAGACAGCTCCTCTCTGGTGAACAAAAGAGAACAGCACTAGGTCACAGTTCAAAACTTATTTGCCTGTCTTCCTGAGAGCCAAACATACCTTCCCACATACCAAAAGGGCATTCTCCCACTGGGTGGAGAAAAAAGTAAAGAAGCCATATCTCTCATTCCACACTTAATGGATGACATCTGTATACACTCCAATTTGCCCCCATCACAGACTGCCCTCTCCACATTGCATGGGTGACATCTGTATACACTCCAACCTGCGCCCATCATAGACTGCCTTCTCCCCAACTAAATAAAAGCTTTCCTAGTCTAGGGGATTGAAGCACATCAGATATATATTTTTTAAATTGGTTTCCTCAGGCAAATACTAAAAAGCATACATTATTTTTGTTTATAAAAATCATTTAGAAACTGGCAAAATTAATCTATCCTATTAGAAGTCACCTTTCATATGGGGATCCTGCTAGGAAAGTGATACAAAGCACTAGTAACGTTCTTATTGATCCAGATGCTGGTCACCTAGAAGTGTTGCCTTCATGAAGAATCAGCAAAGTGTACACTTATATTCACCACCGGCATACATATAAAGCATTTTTTAAATTTAGCTTCCTAACAATTTGTGGTCTTTTATTAATTTATATTTACTCTTCCTGAGACATTCACAAATTATTCTGAAACATGGAATTTTACCTAACCAATTTGTAGATCAATATAAATTCATTAATTTTTCTAACCTTATTAGCCTTTCCTAATAAGTTATTCAAAACTACTTTTCAATCAATTATTGGATAAAACTGACTTAATTATATGTATAAAAGTACACTTTACCAAATCCCCAGGTTAGCAGTCCCCTGATGCAGAGGGACAGGAGAATGAAATCTGATTACTGCACATCAAATTTTTAAAATATATTTTACAAATAAAATTTTAAATCCCTCTTGAGAAAACACAAATGATTATAACCCAAAGCCAAATGATACCACAGGATGCTATCACAGGATTCATGAGTCAAGTCTACTTTCATCTGTATTTCTTCCCCTCAACTCAACTTGAAAACAGTAAGTAAAACTGATAATAACCAAAGAGAGAAATCTCATAAAGCAGAGGCACTTGCTGAGAGCAAATAAACTTGCAGAGGAGAAAATGAATCTCTAGCAACACAATCTAAGAGTGCCCTGACCTCTTCTCTTCTGTGCTGTTACTCACCTCCCTCTTATCAAAGTAAAGCAGACCTGTACCCCTTTATTCCCTGAGGACAAGAGATACCAAAGCAGTTCTGTTAGCTAAAGGATTGGACCACTGTCTCGACCAGGGCCTCTTACATATGAGCATGCTGAGTCTATCTGAAAATTTAATCAAAGCAATATATTTTATTCCTTGTAGAATCAGTAATCTCAAAATAGATTTTTAATTTACATATTGAAATGTTAGGACATTTAAATAATCAAATGTTTAAGACATAAAAAGTAAGAGCGCTTTCTTTTCCCTATTTGCTTGAAGACTGGTGAGAAAGGAAAAAATCCTTCTTTAAAAAGATAACATGTTGGTGGCTGAATGCTATCAACTACAAATGACAAATGTCTCTTCATAGACATTGGATTTTCAATGCAGTTCTCAGTCCATCTCCTCCCATCTGTTCTCCTCTTCCTGTGGAGGTCTAAGCCTGGGGAGGAGTTCCAACAATGCCAGGCAGTGAGTAGGAAGGGGGCACTGTGACACAGGATGACAGGCGGCTACATACAGATGCCTCTGGGTCCAGATCTCGGGGCCCCTGCATTTCGTTCACACCCATGGAGTCCCCCATCTCTCCACTATGCACTATAGCAGGTTGCTGTTTAACCTCTCAAGCTTCATTTCCTTCAAATCTGAAATAGACACAGATGTGTCCCCACCACCTAGTGCAGTTGTGACAAATAGATGACATCAGGCACATAAAGCAATTAGCACTGTGCCTGGCACACACACATAGGCAACAATTTGTAACTAAGTCTGCAAAAATAAAAACTTTTCATCTGGTACACTCTACAGTATCACTTGACAAATACAGTATACACAGACTACTGTGCCAAAAAGAAAATTATCTTTTAAAAGACTGAATGGAGTCCAGCTTCTTGACAGATGACTTTGAGTCTCTGAGTTCACAACAAATATATTATTATAAACAGCTTCAAAAAAAGACCATGGACTTTGGAGGGACATTGTATAAGACACACTCTGTGAGCCTCAGTCTCCTCACCCATAAAATGGGAATAAGTCCTTTATCATCAGGTAATACCGGGCCGAGGTTTTAGATGTTATCTGCAAAACGCCTAACATATCTTACCCAATAGCAGATAATGATTTTAAAGCAGATGGTGTAAAAAAAGTCATCAGAGGGATTATTCAAAGCTGGAAAAAAATTTTAAAAGAAAACTTTCCATCATCTGTACTTTATTTTTCTTTTCTTTGTAGCATTCTTACACTTTATTTCTCTTCTAAACAAATGTGTTCCACTTAACCTTACAGAAGCTGATTCCCTTTGATTTATCTCTGTATCTTCTTCCAGTCCCTCCATCACCTTTCAAGTACCTACCAGTGGCTTGTCCAAAGACAGATAATAAATTGACACCTGAAAAGTCCAACTGCAGGACAATTTTTACATCACTACAATTCAGACTGAGGAAAGTGACTCCCTCCTCTGTAAGGAGGAAGAGAAGAATAGAAATGTTCCTGGACCACCAATTACTTCTTTAACCATCAATGGGAGAAATTTCAGAAACAATATTTTGCTTAGCTTACTTCATTCCCTACCAAGATAAGAGTGACATCTGAGAATAAGGCTTACCTATTTGCACCATTTCTTCATTACCAGCCTGGAAAGGAGGGGGGGAAAGTAAGAAAAAGAAACAGTTACTGGGTTTCATCTTATCACCTCATGCGTTTTATTTCTACCATTAATGCTTTTCAGGAGCTGACTAATCAGGCGACGCCGGAGACTGGGATTGATGCCTAACCGCTGCACCCCGGTTTGCAGACGGTTCCTGTGACGGGGGGCACGAGCCCATGCAACAGCAATTTGGGACAGGGTGTCGTTTGCTCGTTTTAACTTTTTACATTTCCGAAGCCAGCAAAAATACATCCTGACACTCAATATTCTCTTCGGAAAACTCCAGATATTGGGTCAGGGGTAGAAGAGCAAGTCTCCGAATGTATACGTGTAAAACAGAAGTCTAAATCCTGATTGATCAGATTTGAGGTCAGGCAGCAACTAGAACGAGTCTCTTACTTTTTCACCCAATGGTCAGACCAAGCAGACCAAGAGACGCTACAAAAACTCACGGAGAAATTCTGTACCCGGAGCCCCAGCGGCCCTGCGCTGCTGTGATTGACTACTCAGGGCTCGGCTCGTCCCGCCGAGCCTTCTCAAGGACTCTTCTGAGAGCATCGGGCTTCACCTTGAAGCTTCAAGGGTGGGGGCTGGGCCGAAAAGAAACAGAACAGCTCTCAACTTCGCTTTAAAAAGAGGAGGAGTTGTGCAGAGGG
Organism: Dama dama; assembly: GCF_033118175.1. Taxonomy (NCBI): domain Eukaryota; kingdom Metazoa; phylum Chordata; class Mammalia; order Artiodactyla; family Cervidae; genus Dama; species Dama dama. The sequence goes on along the minus strand of NC_083686.1, from coordinate 28,453,254 downwards.
GGAGGGGAGCAGAGCGGCCGGCGCCTCCAGCCTCTCTGCCCAGGAAAACGCAAGGCAGGAAACGTCCCCGGGGGCCCCCCTCCCCAACTGTCAAACCCCAGCCCGGCCGCGGTACTCCCAGGACACGTGTCTACTGGATCGCTCCCTGTCCGGCCCAAGGACTTCCTGAAACCCCCGCCTCCGGCTGCCCGAAAAAAGCTGTGAGTCAGTGAGCAGGAGAGAAAGCCCCGCGAACTCGACTCCGGCTGCTGCAGTCGGAGCCCTGGGATCCTGGACCCAGCGTCCAGAACTTCATTCAAGCGCCCACACCGCCCTCCGGAAAGGGGAAACCCAGATGGCCCGGCGAGGATGCGAATTGGCTGCAATCGGGTCACCGGGAATTGTTCCGAATGCCGCAAAGTGAAGCCCGAGGGGTGACAAGCCTGGGCTCCCGCGCAGTGTAACCCCCTCCACCCCCCCCCAAAGCCCCGCACGCGGCGCCCAGCCCTCGAAAACACCGACCGTGGAGGCACCAGATAACAGGGGAAGGCTGGGAGGGGGGAGGAGGAGAGAGAGGAGGGGATAGATGGGGAGGAACTGTTTCGGGGAAAAGGTTGGGTTTGAGTATTTTATTGTTACTATTTTCCACTTACTTGTCCATCAGCTGAAGTCTTAACCTCTACCAGAGCGGCTGCTATCAACCAAAGTGACAGGAGAACCATCACGAGTCGAGTTCACTTTTCAACCGCTGGGCAAAGCAAATGCCCAGAGCAAAACCTTCCCCCCCCCCCCCCAAAGTAAGTTTCTTGGAAAAAAGGGGGGGGAAAAAAAAAAAAGCAGAATTAAAAAAAAAAAAAAAAAAAAACACAAAAACTGATCTTCCGCGCTTGGCTTCAATGAAAATGAAATCTGAGCTCCGAGCCTGGCCCCCTCGGCTCTGCAGTTTCCACTTCACCTTCTCACCCCGTCCTCCCAAACAGAGTGTTCAGGACAGAAGGTGCTGCGAGCCGGGCACGGGCTGCGCCGGCAGAGGCGGGCGGGAGGGACGAGGGGCTTCCAACTAGCTCTGTCCGCAGCGGCTTTTTTTCTAGGCTTTTCGCGCACCGTGGGTCCCTAAGGTGAGCGCTGAGAATGCTTGGGTCCCCGGGAGCACGGCAGGGGGAGTATTAGCGAGAGAGACGGGCGAGCGAGCGGGAGCGGGAGAAAGAGCCAGGCGCCTCCGCGGCTCGCTCCGAGGTGGGGGCGGGAGGAGCCGGAGGGGAGGAGGCAGGCGGAGGAGTGGGAGGAGTGGGCCGCTCGCCGGCTCCTGTGGCTCGCCGAGCGGTCGTCTGCTCGCAGCCGGCGACCCGCGGGGCGCTAATAAGTCGGCCGGAGCGCCCCCCGCCCCGCCTCGACCCGCGCCCGGGCGGCCCCTCCCGCCGCGGCGCCCACGTCACGCGGGGCCCGGGCCCGCGCCCCCCGCGCGCCCGCCGGGGCGGCCCGGGGCGGGCGCTGCAGGCGCGGGAGGCGCGGCGAGGCGTGGGGAGGACGGCCGGTGCCCGCGGCCGGCCCCAGGCCGGGTCGGGCTTTGAAGCCGCACGGGGGGGCACGGGGAGTGGTTTGCGTGCCCGGGCTTCACCGCCCGCACCCCTCCCCATCCCGGGATCTTCTCCTTCCCCGCGACGGGGCGGAGGAGAGGTGGGGATCCCAGGGGAGCCGCGGGCCCCGCCTGGAGGGACCGGCTTTGAGTTCATTCTAGGAATCGGGAGGATCCGAGGGTCGGTCCTGGGCTTTAGGAAATTCACCTCCGGCTACCCTGCCTGCTCTCCCAGCCGGGTCTCCCGGGGAGAGCCCGCCCCCCACCCCCGCCCCGAACCTCCAGGTTCTCAGGACTCAGTCGTCTCCCCTCCGCACACCAGCCCCATACCACGTTTGGGGGGATGGCTCCGGCCCCCGTTCAGTTCTTGTTTACGCCTTATTAGTTTGTATTAGTTTCAAACGTTGCCATGTCCCTTCCTTGAGTCACCCGGGTGCTTCCTTTTATCACTGAAGTGCACGGGCCTAGGCGTCTCTTCCTCTCACCAAGATTAAGTTATCAAATGATTTCTGCCCTTTGTGGCCCGGACCTTTCTGGGAGGAGATAGCGCCAATCTGGGCTCCAGAGACTTGAGAAGGGTTTGCTGGAATCCAGGGACAGGCCCTAGGAATCCTAGGGCAGACTCGTGGGCGCTTTCCAGGGAGCAAGAGAGGTGGAAAAGGAAATATTTCCAACTTCTACTGACCGATTTCTGACACTCCCTCCCCAGCTCAGACCATGAGAGAAGAATGAATAGGCTCAAATTTAGGTATAATTTTCAAAACTTCCACTGGAAGGAGTCTCACAGAGACCTGTCTAAAATAACATGTGTAGAAGTTACTGGGTGTTTTGCTAAGGAATGCTTCAATAAGTCATAGTTCCTTTTCTTTTCAGAAAACATGGTGTGCGTTTAGAGGGAATACTTCAAATTCATTATTTAAAGGTTGCATCTTTAGCTTACACATGGCAGCGTTTGTGTTCACTGCTCTGTTATCTACTAAGGCTTCTCAGAATCATGGATACAGGACACTTTGGTTCAAGTGAGAAACCGAACAACTGAATGGCCCCACCAGTAACGGGTTAATTAGTTAGTGATTAGCTTTGAATTATAATTAGACTGCAGCACTGAAGTATCTCTAAATTACTTTTTGCCTTCAATTAAAGCCTTAAGCATTTTTGTAACCTGTCATTGACTTACTGTCTGGGAATGATTTGCTGAATTCTGTGCCTATTTTTCTTATTAAAAAGAAATAATCTCATGTTCTATACATAAAAATTATGTCAATTTACGCTGACAAGTGGGGCTTCCCTAGTAGCTTAGCAGTAAAGAATCCACCTGCAATGCCAGAGACCCAGGAGACATGAGTTCGATCCCTGGGTTGGGAACATCCCCTGAAGGAGGAAATGGCAACCCACTCCAGTATTCTTGACAGGAAAATCCTGTGGACAGAGGAACCTGGTTGGCTATAGTCCATGGGGTTGCAAAGAGTCAGATACAACTGAGCACGTGGGAATACACACACACACACACACACACACACACACACACCCACACCCACCCCACACACATATACTGACAAGTAAAAGAATATTAGTGTACAAATCAGAATCTCTGTGTTCTAGGCCCAGCTAACAGCTGTCTGACCTTGACAAATCACTAAAACTCTATTTTGGTTTTCCCTCTATGAGATAATTCAGCTCTAAAATTATCTAATTTTAAGTAATAACAAGTTTTTTAGTTAGCCATGGGATTACAGTTAATTTCATAGAGTTCAAGCATTTGTTATCAACATAATTCCTGCATAACAAGCAATTCATGCAACTTTCATAAAAGGAATGGCTTTAGATGGTCTTGGCCATGACCATGGAGAGACATGTATTCTACACTGCGCCCCAGTGATAATTTTCATGACTCAGTGCTTACTACATGCAACCCTGGTATTTTTATCCTATTTGATTTGCTTTGTTTCCCACATACTGCTTAGGATCCACTTCATTGTTTTCACAATCCAATGAGTTCATGGCCCTCATTCTGACAAACATTAATTTGAGAGTATATAATAAGGTTTATATTTCTTGGATTCTAAATAAGTTGAGTTCTTATTAATAAGTTTCTTCCAATATACAAAGTTTCCCAAAGTATGTCCTGGAATGTTAAATGTTTTACAAAAAAAAAAAAAAAAAGAATTCTCTGACAGTTTGTAAAGTGCTCATATGAAGAAAATGAAATGGTTTCTTTGTTTTCAGAAATACATAGGGACTTTAATATCCTAAGCGCATTGAGCGTCTTCAAGACAGAGGGAGTGTGCTCTGGTCCTCTTACTGACGTAATCACAGAATGCTTTTTCCTCATGCTTTGTCCTCCGAGGAACTCACTTGCAGAAATACCATCACAAAGACCAATTACTAAAGTGAACTTTGAGATAGGTAGGATTCACATACAGATTCCATTTTAGTGTTCTCAACTCTAAAACTAGTTTACTAATACTGCTTTTGCAAACTTCATGAAAATTAGCCTAATCTTGCATGTAAACTGTCGAGCACATGGTCTAGAACATTAGTAAGGACTTAAATGAAGAATTGTTCAGGTGAATCTGTATGGCCTACATATGGAAAGCTTAGTGATAATGAAATATGGCAAGTTCTAAGTAGAAAAATATAAAAAGCTAAAAGATTATGAACTTTTAAATTTACCAGAGATATCATTAGGAATAAAAGGCAAAGAAGTTATTGAGTTCCTGTCACAAACTGACCCCTGCCTGCCTGCCTCGCATCAAATTTCTGCCCTTCCTTGCGTGTGTCTTTGCCCTCAGCAGCAGTGCTTTTTCCCCCACATGCCTCATCACACGTCCACACACTTGCTCATATTGATTTTTCAGTTTTAAGACCCTTCCTCTTCCTGTCCACAAGTCAAAGAAAGGCACGTTACAGGAGATGCTAATATGTGCTCCATAAAATACTAAAGCAATACTTGTGAGTATGTTTTCTTCCAAAATATGCTTTTGTAAATCATTTTATTTATTTAATTTTGGCTGTGCTGGATCTTCATTGCTGCACAGGAGACATTTCTCTTGTTGCGGTACGCAGGCTTCTCACTGGAGAGGCTTCTATTGTTGCGGAGGACAGACTCTAGCGAGCACGGGCTTCAGTAACCTTAACCGACGCACGTGGGCTCCGCAGTTGTGGTTCTCAGGTTCTAGAGAGCAGGCTCAATAGCTGTGGTGAATGGGCTTAGTTGCTTCTCCATATGTGAGATCTTCTTGGCTCAGGGATCAAACCCATGTCTCCTGCATTGGCATATGCATTCTTTACCACTCAGCCAACAGGGAAACCCTCAAAATATGTTTAAAGTAAAAAAATAATTTTAAAAGTAATTGTGTGTATGTAGTTTCCCTAATTGTGAAGTCATCTTTTTTAGAACTTAAGTTTCATGAAATCAGTTGATAAATGGATATTTTAACCTGTTCATTCTTATATTGGCAACAGATAACTAAGCAGAGAGTTGTGTATGTATATTTTCTGTTTGATGCTGACAAGTCAGTGTTGTCTATCTTTTCATAACTTAGCATTTTAATACCTAATGTTTACTGTATATTAAACATAAAATTAAAAAATTTGTTATTTCTTACAGTGAATAATTCTTTAGGTTTGTTGTTTCTGCTGTTTATCTTTCCCACACTTTTTTTGTTTTTGAGAGTTTTTTTTAGAACAGTTTAAAGTTCACAGCAGAATTGAGGGGGAAGTACAAAGATTTCCCATACCCTCCCTGCTTCTGAACTGCATAGCTTACCATGTTGTCAACATCCCCAAAAATGTAACAAAAGAGTAGTACATTTGTTAATACTAATGAACCTGTATTGACACATCATTATCACCCAAAGTCTACAGTATACATTAAGGTTCACCTTTATCTTTGTACACTGCATGTATCTGGACAAATATATAATGACATGTATCTATCATTATAATATTATACAGAGTATTTTCACTACCCTAAAAATCTTCTATCCTCCACCGATTCATCCCTCCTACCCCTGGCAACCACTGATCTCTTTTACAGTCTCCATAGTTTTGCCTCTTCCAGAATGTCATAGAGTTGAGATCATACAGTGTGGAGCTTTTTCAGATTGATTTCTTCCACTTAGCAATATATATTTAATTTTCCTCCATGTCTTTTCATGACTTGATAGCTCATTTCTTTTTAGCATTGAATAATATTCCGTTGTCTGAATGTACTGTCATAATTTATCTGTTCAACTGCTGAAGGACATCTTGGTTGCTTCCAAATCTTGTCAATTATTAATAAAACGGCTAAAAACATCCATGTACTGGTTTTCATGTGGACATAAATTTTCTGCTCCTTTGGATCAATACCAAGGAGCATGATCATGGCATCATATACTAAGAGTATTTTTATTCGTTTTGTAAGGTACTGCCAAACTATCTTCCAAAGTGGCAATGCCATTTTGCATTCTCACCAGCAATAAATGAGAGTCCCTATTTGTACTGCATCTCACCAGCATCTGGTGCATCTCTGTTACATATTTTGGCCATTGTAATAGGTGTGTAGTGGTATCTCATTGTTGTTTTAATCTATATTCCCCTGATGACATATGAAAAAGAACATCTTTTCACATGCTTATTTGCCAGCTGTATATTTTCTTTGGTGAGGTGTCTGTTAAAAGTTTTGGGGCCATTTAAAAAAAAAAAGTTTTTGGGCCATTTTTACATAGAGTTTTTTGTTTTCTTATTGCATTTTTAAAAGTTCTTTGTATATTTTAGATAGCAGTCCTTTATCTTTATTTTTGCACAAAAAAAAACTTTTGTAAATATTTCCTCTAAGTCTGTGGCTTGTCTTGTCATCCTTTTGACCTTGAGTTTCACAGAGCAGAAGTTTTTAATTTTAATGAAGTACTTTCCCACACTTTTAATATGTTTAATGACCTGGCAATATTGATTAAATAGATTATAATTTTTTAATTTTTTCATATAGTCAAATAAATATGAGAAACTCACTACTTAACTTTGTTCCAAATATAAGTACATAACTTTACTACATCGTAACTGACTAGATTTATATCCACCTTTCTCTCTAAACTGCAAGATCCTTGAGGGCATTGACCTCTGCTTTATTCACTCTCAGTTACCAGTTTCTGGCACATCTCCATCCCACAGAAGTTGCAGAGTGCTTTAACTACTATACCCCAAGCAAGTCTGGGGAAAATCATGCCCTTTTTTCCCAATCTAGTGTTTGGAGAAGACTCTTGAGAGTCCCTTGGACTGCAAGGAGATCCAACCAGTCCATCCTAAAGGAAATCAGTCCTGAATATTCATTGGAAGGACAGATGCTGAAGCTGAAACTCCAATATTTTGGCTACTTATGCAAAGAACCAGCTCATTTGAAAAGACCCCAATGCTGGGAAAGATTGAAGGTGGGAGGAAAAGGGGACGACAGAGGATGAGATGATTGGATGGCATCACCGACTCAGTGGACATGCATTTGAGTAAACTCCAGGAGTTGGTGATGGACAGGGAGGCCTGACGTGCTGCAGTCCATGGGGTTGTAAAGAGTTGGACATGACTGAGTGACTGAACACTCCACCGTCTATAGCCTCAAAGAGCACAGCTACAAGATTTGCAAAATGAGGAAATGGGGTGGATGGCAGCACATATAGAATTACTTTGTTGATAATTGAGGACAAAAATCTGTCTCTCATATAGACTCCTTCCTTGTTTTATGTAATTAATACGGACTTTTCATTTGTGAAGCACGCTATGTATACATTACTCTTAATATTATTATTTCTTTAATCACGGCATTAGGTTGATTAGGAGTTAAGATACTAACATTTCATACATACAGAATAGAGCCTGGCACATAGCAGACACTCAAAGAATATTTGTTGTATGAATGAGGGAGTGAATATTTACTGTATCTACTTAACAGGAGTTTCCCTGGTGGCTCAGATGGTAAAGAATCTTCTGCCTACAATGCAGAAGACTTGAGTTCAATCCCTGCGTGGGGAAGATCCCCTGAAGAAGGGAAATAGTAACCCACTCCAGTGTTCTTGCCTGGAGAATCCCATGGACAGAGGAGCCTGGTGAGCTACAGTCCAGGGCTACAGTCCAGCCTGCAAAGAGTCAGGCATGACTGAGTGACTAACAATAACTAACTTAACAGAGTGAAATGAATAGATTTTCTTTTCCCCTTACTATCAGAGAATAAGTAGTTTTCATCTTGGACCTTTTTTTTTTTTACCAGAGTTTTGGGACTCCCATTGAGAGCACAAAAATTAAACAGGAAAATTTATGAATATAAGGATCTGGAAATTAGAAATGGAAAAGCCCTACTAGGTAATCTAGTTTGTGCTTTGGCTAGCAGTTGAGGCAATGTTGTTCCCACAGCCTTTCCTACAGAGGAAAACCAGTATCTGACAAGGGTAAATTGGGACTTTGGGATTTTTATTCAATCCTTTGCTTTTAGAAAAATAATTTCACCATGGGACAAAACGTGAAGAAAAAATACATATCGTTTGTCTTGATTTTCCTTTTTTTTCTTGATTTAAGAATATTCATTTCATCCTTATCTTTGACTGTCACCATAATTAGCTTCTTTCCTTGTTGAAGTTTGGCTTATCAATTAACATGTTTAACTGTTTATACTCAACTAATATAAACAGATAACCTTGTCTACCCTCCATTGTTTTTATAATTTTCCTCTTTTTCCTCAAGTCTGTGGAATATTTGTGCTTGGAAATTCTGAATGATAATAGAAAATGAGGTTTAAACAGAAGTAAGGGAGAAATTAAAATTTAAAATTCTTCCAAATGTTCCTTGATATGATTCCAAAAGGGTTCCTGGACCCAATTCCAACTTGCGTGTGTGTGGCGGCGTCCCCACATCAACAAGCAATTCCAGGGCACCAGCAGTCTGTCCAAGAATTCAGCTCGATTCTGACACTATCCATCTAAAGGTTGTATCAGATACCTCAGGTAAAAAGCTCAGTCTTACAATATTCTTCTCAACTTCAGACACCAAAGGGAAGCCCAGATTGTTACCTGTGCTTCTAACTGACGGGCTAAAACTGGAGGTAACTATGACCCCCTCCAGCTCGGGATGCCAGTCCCAAATGCAGGTTATTACATGTACCTCTGACCGACTTGCTATAAATCAAGAGGTTCCCACCACTTCTCAGGTTTGAATAATTTGCTAGAATGGCTCAGAGAACTCAGAAACACGTATATTATCTATGGTGAAACAGATCACCAGCCCAGGTGGGATGCATGAGACAAGCGCTCGGGCCTGGTGCACTGGGAAGACCCAGAGGAATCGGGTGGAGAGGGAGGTGGGAGGGGGGATCGGGATGGGGAATACGTGTAAATCTATGGCTAATACATATCAATGTATGACAAAACCCACTGAAAAAATAAATAAATAAATGGGAAAAAAAAAAAGAGAGAAAGAACAAACGAATTTTGTATTCCACTGAGTCACCAAAAGCCATACCCAATTTTACCTCGTACAACTTTTCAATAAAATCAATTCTTGCATATAGGGTTATCATTACCATCTTTCTAAATTCCATATATATGCGTTAGTATACTGTATTGGTGTTTGTCCAGGTTGGATGCATGAGACAAGTGCTCAGGGCTGGTGCACTGGGATGACCCAGAGGGATGGGATGGGGAGGGAGGTGGGAGGCAGGTTCAGGATGGGGAACACATGTACACCCATGGCTGATTCATGTCAATGTATGGCAAAAACCACTAAAATATTGTAAAGTAATTAGCCTCCAACTAATAAAAATAAATGAAAAAAAATCAATTCTTTAGTTCTCAGGGTATCATATGTATTCATCAAAGTAGCAATTAATGTTCCAGACTAGAATTAGAAATTATTTGCACAGAGAAAAGGGGCAAAATAAAACAATACAACAAAGCAAATGAAAAATAGTTATGATCAACAATCCTAAACTCTCTCTCCTTAAAAAAACACAACTCACAATCTTAGAATCTAACTTTTTAGGAATCGAAACAAAACCAAACCTGAACTTTGGTCTAGAATTTTTGTGTTTTTATTCAAATAGATTTTAACCAGATGAAAAACCAGAGTAATCAAGCTAGAAATTGTTACTGCTCTTATTATTTTCTATTATTACAAAAGTTCACTTCTTTAAGACACACACACACACAAAACCACTGAAATTTATGTCTAGGGTCCTTATTCTGTTATTTTCACACTAAACAAAGCAAGAACCCAGAAGTTACCACTATTCTGGAAAATTCCAATGATAAATTCTTACTATCTATGCTGTTATGCTAACTCATGTCAGTCATGTCTGACTCTTTGTGACCCCAAGGACTGTAGCTTGCAGGCTCTGCTGTCTGTGGGGTTTCCCAGGCAAGTTTGCCATTTCCTTCTCCAGAGTATTTTCCTGACTGAGGGATCTAAATCACATCTCCTGCTTGCAGGTGGATTCTTTACCTCTGAGCCACCAGTGTTAGTCCCTCAGTCATGTAGAGCTCTTTGCGACCCCATGGACCGTAGCCCACCAGGCTCCTCTGTATGTGGAATTCTCCAGGCAAGAATACTAGAGTGGGTTGCCATTTCCTTCTCCATGGGATCTTCCTGACCCAGGGATCGTACCCACATCTCTTATGTCTCCTGCATTGCCAGATGGGTTCTTTGCCACTAGTGCCACCTGGAAAGCCCATAAATGCTTACTAGAGACAGTTCAAATGTGATGTTACACAATCATTTTAGTAGTCTTATGCCATCCCAGAAAAAACTTTTGCCATCAATGTAACAACACAGAATCAAATATTCTAAGGATATTTTAATGCTTTGTACACATTAGGAAAAAAGTATAAAAAATATTTATTCCCCAATTTATTTTCCAATTATTCAAATTGTTAATTCATAAAAAGTAACATGAATCTATAAACTCTAGCTAATCCTCAAACCTGTTGCCTTATTTAAAAAAAAAAATTTGCACCACTTGAACTGAATACCTGTTGATGACAATTCATGCTGAAAGCATGTTTCCATTTACTATTGTAGTTTTCTTCCCATTACTAGAAGAAATGTTAGAAGCACATACAAATTTGACCTGTGAGGTTTTTTAAAAAATGCACATTGCATGCAACTCCAGTCATTCTGATTCAGTAGATCTACTATGGAAATTTGGCATCCATAGTTTTCCAAAGTTTTACAAATAATTCAGTCTAAACTGTGTCCAAAGACATACTGTTTAAACTTTTATGTACCTAATAAATGCAGATTCTGATTCAATAAGTTTGGGCTGGGTCAGTTCTAACAAGTTCCCCAGTGATGGTGACATGGCTGCTCTTCAGAAAACTCTGAATTGCCAGACCCTAGGACTTACTATTCATGGATAATTACAGAAAATAGAAGCCACTTGACATTAAAACCAGGCATGAGCTATTTAGGATAGCATCTAATTTTGTCCCCTATTCCTCACTAAACATCCATTACACACAATCAACATATAATTCAGAACTGGGTAGAAATAAATGCAAGAAAAGCATCTCTGTGGCATTGATTAGAAAATTAAATGTCCTTTTACTCAAAAGTCATGTGCTCTCTTACACAGCAAGCATGTTAAATAAAACCAGTTTAAGGAATTTAATTATTAATTAAAAAAAAACCTCACGGTCCACAGTCTATGATGCTGCCCAGAAATGTTTGGTGCCCACAGGAACTCGGGACCAACATGTCCTCTTGCAGTGCTACACATCTGACCTGCTAACGATCAAGGATGGGGAAATGCTCACAATGAGCTCTCCACTAGCACTTTACCCAAAATGAGGATCAGAATTCAGGGAACTGTCTGAGATCATTCATCTTTAGGAAAATGAAGATGAAAGACTTAGGTGATGCTGATATTGAAAGGCTAACTGCAAGGCACCGTTTAGGACTATAGTTGCTTTTGTTCAGTCGCTCAGTTGTGTCCGACTCTCTGCGACCCCATGGACTGTAGCACACCAGGCTTCCCTGTCCTTCACAATCCCCCAGAGCTTGCTCAAACTCATGTCCATTGAGTCAGTGATGCCATCCAATCATCTCTTCCTCTGTCGTCCCCTTCTCGTGCCTTCAATTTTTCCGCATCAGGGTCTTTTCCAGTGAGGCAGCTTTTCACATTAGGTGGCCAAAGTATTGAGCTTCAGCTTCAGCATCAGTCCTTCCAATGAATATTCAGGACTGATTTATTTTAGGATTGACTGGTTTCATCTCCTTGCAGTCCAAGGGGCTCTCAAGAGTTTTCTCCAACATCACAGCTCAAAAGCATCAATTCTTCGGCCTTCAGCCTTCTTTATGGTCCTACTGTCACATCCATACATGACTACTGGAAAAACTATAGCTTTGACTAGACAGACCTTTGTCAGCAAAGTAATGTCTCTGCTTTTTACTATGCTTTCTAGGTTTGTCACAGCTTTTCTTCCAAGGAGCAAGCGTCTTTTAATTTTGTGGCTGCAGTCACCATCTGCAGTGATTTGAGGGATTTCAATTACTCTTACTCTTAGATTAATTACTTATAAGAGTAAGTCTTAAGTACATCTGGGCTTCTCTGATACATCAGTTGGTAAAGAATCGCCTGCAATGCAGAAGACCCTGGTTCGGTTCCTGGGTCCAGAAGATCCCCTGGAGAAGGGATAGGCTACCCACTCCAGTATTCTGGCCTAGAGAATTCCATGGACTGTATAGTCCACAGGGTCGCAAAGAGGTGGACACGACTGACTGACTTTCACTCTCACTTTTAAGTAATTCTAATATTCTAGCGTATGGTTGAAGCCACGTAGAATTTCTTAGATTCCTGATGCCTGTGAATCTCTTATATCCATAGAATAAGTGAGTGAGTGAGTGAGTGAAGTCGCTCAGTCATGTCCGACTCTTTGCGACCCCGTGGACTGTAGCCCACCAGGCTCCTCCGTCCATGGGATTCTCCAGGCAAGAACACTGGAGTGGGTTGCCATTTCCTTCTCCATAGAATAGGGCCTCATTAAACCTGTTTCTGGGTATATAAACGTCCCATCAATCTCTTTGATCACTCTAGAAAATGCTGTTTTTTCCATCTTCTATGAGAATAGATGAAGTGTTCTCATTATTAACATGCAGATACAGATAAGTCTTGTTAAGAGCACATTCTGTAAAAGATATTAACTATGAAGCGGCACATACTGTTTCATTTTGTTCTATCACTATTCTTTTTACTATATCCTCTCCATCCCCAATCCTGCCACACATATCAAGTTCTGTGTTTCTTTGCTTCGAGGAAAGGCCAAAAAGAAAAAGAAATGTCCCACATACAGCTTTTCTTTTGTGTTTTTGTTTCCCCAAAGCTTAAAGGGACAGAAGTGGGTGACTTCTCTCAATGGTGAAAGAGAATCAGAGATATTGAGCTATCTCATTTCCATAAGGCCTGGGGAGTTACGGCCCACAGAGTTGGCAAGACTCTAACTGGGCCTGGAGAAGCTAAAACCCAGCACATGTGGGTGGCTCACCAGGCCACAGAGGCTGGTTCACAGGGCATCACAAAGGTAACCTGTGCCACCCAAACCAAGAGGGATCACTTTCTGTATTTTAGAGAGTTTGAAATTCCAGGAAGTGAGAGACCGAGTAACTGAGACTGAATTTCCTGCCAGCCTTGATATCTGGTGACTTTAAAATGTTTTTTTGTGTTAGTCATTCAGTAGTGTCTGATTCTTTGCAACCCCACGGACTATAGCCTGCCAGGCTCCTCTCTCCATGAAATTCTCCAGGCAAGAATACTGGAGTGGGTTGCCATTTCATTCTCCAGGGGATCTTCCCAACCCAGGGATTGAACCCGGGTCTCCTGCATCGCAGGCAGATGCTTTACCGTCTGAGCTAGTAGGGAAGCCCTAAATATGTTTTAGCTAAATTTAATCAAATAAAAGTAACATTTCTTGAACACCCCAATTGCTGCAAAATTATACCTGGTGAACTTACATTTGTCCATTCCAGGCATGAGATTATAATGAGATGGTATCCACCCATAATTATAACAATACTTAGAAAAGTTTCTAAGTTGAAACTTCGCAAAATTTAGAGAAAAAAAAATTATTGAGAGAAATCAAACCCCTACAATGGACATAAAGGGAAAGTTCAAATGTATTTCACCTCGTGGTTATATAAGAACAAACAACTATAGAAAAAACTGCTCTTGCTTTGAACTAGGGAATTGGTAAGAATCTCTGGAGTGGCTAAGCGGCTGTTACCTTAACATTAAATTGGGTTTGGATTCACTTCCTCGCATTTTTCAGGCTTGGCTGATTATTCGTATGAATCAAGCTGATTTTGTTCCTTGTTCAAAGTGACCAGTTGTTTCCTCTATCAAGAGCCCCTTTGCTGAAAGATGTTCTGCTTTGCAACTGCAGATGTTCACGGCCACCTTTAAGATCATTACCAACTAATTTCTCTTGAGTTCCAGTGGTTTCCTCCTTCTTATCAACTTAAAAAATGCCAGCAGTCTATTGTTTTCTTTCTGGGAGAGATGTCTAGGAACTTAGCCCTGGTGCATTCTAGCCTGGGGCCCCTTCATCCTGTTGTGGCTGAGGGAGGGACACTTTAAATTCCACTTGGTAGAAAGAATCAGTTCCAGCTCAGAATCCCAGGTACAAAACAATTCTTTTTCAGGAAGAACTGAATTTCCATAATAAGGTCTTTTCACATATAAAGGTTTTCACTTGGTGCTATTATCACAGGGACTACCAAGGTACTCCTCACTTTTCCACTGTGTGTTTTTCTTTAAACTTTGTATTGTAATGTGTACACAAAGTTAAACAAATATGTAAACAAACTTCCATTTCCTATAAGCAAAGATAAGCTGAAAATATCACTGGCAGATAATCAACATTTAACCATGAAAAACCTACTTATCACTTCATAAAAATGCTTTTCAAAGAATACCCCAGCTAGGCCCAATTCAATAACATATTCTAAACTCCTCTTCTTCAAGAATTATAGATTGTTCTTTAAAAACACTATATATTTAATTTATTATATCACATATGTGTCTATTGCTAAATATTTTCCCATACATGTCAGAGACTTCAAAAGTGAAATCTTATTTTATTTTTTTTTAATTTTATTTATTTTTTTTCATTTATTTTTATTAGTTGGAGGCTAATTACTTTACAATATTGTAGTGGTTTTTGCCATACATTGACATGAAACAGCCATGGATTTACATGTGTTCCCCATCCTGATCCCCCTTCTACCTTCCTCCCCATCCCATCCCTCTGGGTCTTCCCAGTGCACCAGCTCTGAGCACTTGTCTCATGCATCTAACCTGGACTGGCGATCTGTTTCACATTTGATAATATACATGTTTCAATTTTAATCAGAGAAAACCCACTATTACAAAAGCCCACTATTCAAAGCCATGCATGAATAATGAATCATCTTAGGAAGTTTTCTGAAAAGCTATTTATTACATTAATATAAGTACAACTTTCTACATTGATATTCTGACAAATGCTCTGTGAATATAACTTCCTTAGACTCAGTAAGCCTGGGGGAAACAAAATAAAACAAAATTCTTATAACTATGCAAACCAGAGGCTGCTTAACTTGGTAAACAACAAAGGTACCTGAGTATGCAGCACCGATTTACTTTAGAAATTAAAGCTCTCAGGAAGGGACTTCCCTGGTGGTCCAGTGATTAAGAATCCATCTTGCAATGAAGTGGACGGGGGTTTGATCCCTGGTCAGGGAACTAAGTCTCACATGCTGCAGAACAACTACGTCAGTGCACCATAATAGAGAGTTGCATGCCCCAACTGAGATCCTGCATGCTGTCACTAAGACAGCACAACTAAACAAATAATTTTTTAAAGAAAACTGTTAAGATTTTATCTGAATCAAACTCACTTTCTCCCCGTCTTTTTAGGTCTGGATGGTAACTCTATGCTGTTCTCTCTCAGTCATGGAATTGTTTCCATTCTAGCTCTAACCTCCCAGTGAGGCAGAATCAGTGAAAGGAAGCTGACTTGACTTTAAAGTCAATTATTTTATCTATTTTACTGTGTAATATTTGTGTTATACTGTTACTTTTATATATTTATATGTGTAATATTGTGTGGGTTCCCTGGTGGCTCAGTGGTAGGGAATCCACCTGCCAATGCAGAGGACGCGGGTTTGATCCCTGGGTCAGAAATGGCAACCCACTCCAGTACTCTTGCTTAGAAAATCTCATGGACAGGGGAACCTGGCAGGCTACAGTCCATGGGGTCGCAAAGAGTCGGACATGACTTAGCAACTGAACAATAAAATTATAATGCTATCATAGTTAAACATCCAGATTATATATTACCTGCAATATTGTGATTTATAAGAAATATGTATGTTTGGTCACTCAGATGATCAAAATATTTCTCATATATATCTGGTCTTCATCCACAGTTCCAGGCTCACAGCTCCCAAATCCCTGGGAATTTCCTGAGCAATGGGTGCATCTTTTATTATTGTATTTGGTCTCTTGTCCTCAGTTCTTGAAAATGCTTCAGAGCTGTAAAGGTGAAATGAGTGTTGTGTTATTCAGAAGTCCCTTTCCACAAAACTGATTTACTTTAATTAAGGTAACTTTTGAAAATGCCTCAGAAAGTGAGCTGGTGGCAAGGAAGACCAGTCTTGAAAAGAGGGTTGATTTACAGGGAGGAAAGAGGGTCTAGATTGCTTGGCCAATCAATCACCATTGACTGATGATTTAATTAATTACGCTTAAATAATGAGGACGCGAAAAAAACCCAAAGGAGAAGGTTCAGAGAGTTTCCAAGCTGGGGAATTAGAACATTTCCATATGCTACAGTGCTGGGCCGTAAGCTCCTGGAGGACAGAAGTTCTGTTTGGGATCTCACCCTATGAAACCCTTCATCTGGCTGTGGATCTGTGTATCCTTTAATAGCCTTTGTTGTTGTTGTTAGTCACTAAGTTGTATCCAACTCTGTTACCCCATGGTCTGCAGCAGGCCAGGCTTCCCTGTCCTTCACTATCTCCCAGAGTTTGCTCAGATTCATGTCCATAGAGTCAGTGATGCCATCCAACCATCTCATCCTCTGTCATTCATCCTCTTCTCTTCCCCTCAGTCTTTCCCAGCACCAGACTTTTCCAATGAGTTGGCTCTTGACATCAGCTGGCCAAAGTATTGGAGCTTCAGCTTTAGCATCAGTCCTTCCAATGAATATTCAGGGTTTATTTCCTTTAGGATTGACTACTTTGATCTCCTTGCAGTCCAAAAGACTCTCAAGAGTCTTCTCTAGCACCAAAGTTTGAAAGCATCAATTCCTCAGTGGTCAGCCTTCTTTATGGTCCAACTCTCACATCCATACATGGCTACTAGAAAAAAACACAGATTGACTATACAGACCTTTGGCTGTAAAGTGGTATCTCTGCTTTTTTAATACACTGTCTAGGTTTGTCATAGCTTTCCTTCCAAGGAGCAAGCACCTTTTAACTTGGTGGCTGCAGTCACAGTCCATTGTCATTTTGGAGCCCAAGAAAATAAAATCTGTCACTATTTCTACTTTTTACCCATCCACTTGCCATGAAGTGATGAGATCAGATGACATGATCTTTGTTTTTTGAATGTTGAATTTTAAGCCAGTTTTTTCACTCTCTTCCTTGACTTTCATCAAGATGCTCTTTAATTCCTCTTTCTTCCATTAGAGTGGTATCACCTGCATATCTGAGATTGTTGACATTTCTCCAGGCAATCTTCATTCTAGCTTGTGATTCATCCAGCTGGGCATTTTGCGTGATGTGCTCTGCATATAAATTAAAGAAGCAGGATGAAAAAAATACAGCCTTGATGTACTCCTTTCCAATTTGGAAGTGGTCAGTTGTTCCATATCCTGTTCTGACTACTACTTCTTGTCCTGCATACAGGTTTCTCAGGAGACAGGTAAGGTGGTCTGGCATTCCCATCTCTTCATAAATTTTCCAGTTTGTTGTGATCCACACAGTCCACAGTCAAATGCTATAACATAGTCAATGAAACAGAAGTAGATGTTTTTCTGGAATTCCCTTGTTTTTTCCATGATCCAACAGATTGTGACACTTTGATCTCTAGTTCCTCTGCTTTTTCTAAACCCAGCTTGTATATCTGAAAGTTCTCAGTGCATGTACTCTTGAAGCCTAGCTTGAAGGATTTTGAGCATTATATTGCTAGCCTGTGAAATGAGTGCAATTATATGGTAGTTTGAATATTCTTTGATGTTGCCATTCTTTGGGATTGAAATGAAAACTGACCTTTTCCAGTTCTGTGGCCATTGCTGGTTTTCCAAATTTGCTGGCATATTGACTGCAGCACTTTAACAGCATCATCTTTTAGGATTTGAAATAACTTAGCTAGACTCACATCACCTCCACTAGCTTTGTTCATAGTAATGCTTCCTAAGACCCACTTTACTTCACACTCCAGGATGTCTGGCTTTAGGTGACCACATCATCGTGGTTATCCCAGTCGTTAAAGTCTTTTTTGTATAATTTCTCTGTGTATTCTTGCCACTTCTTCTTAATCTCTTATAAATTGGTAATCTGGTGAGTAAACATGTTTCCAGAGTTCTGTGAAACAGTCTAGCAAATTATTCAAAATGATAAGGGGGTCATGGGAGTGTCTGATCTATAACCAGTTGCTCAGAAGTATAGGTAACAACCTGGACTTGCAGTTGGCATCTTGAATTGGAGGCATTGTTAGAACTTCCAATCTGAAGCTGGTTGGTCAGTAGCAGTTAACAACTCAGGTTTGCATTTGCTGCCTGAAGTGGAGGCAGTCCTACCCTTTATTTGTAGAATCTGATGCTGTCTCAGGATAGAACTGAGTTGACTTCTCATCTGAGAATTGCTTGTTGACACACACGTATTGGATTTGAGTCCAGGATCCAAAATGTTATTTACATAACATTCACATTGTATTAGGTACTATAAGTAATCTAGAGATAACTTAGAGTTTAGGAGAGAATGTTTATAGGTTAAGCAAATACAGGACATTTATAAAAGGGACTTGAGCATCAGTAGATTTTGGTATCCATGGGTGGGAGGTGGGGAGAGGGCCTGGTGGATATGGAGTGATGACTGTATTTTAATCTCCATTTGTTTGAGTCCTTTGCTTACATCTCAGTTGATTCATAGGAGGCGTAGCAAGTAAGATAATAAAAGTCATTTGTTGCTCTCTCCCCATCACCCCACATCAAAGACCAATAAATATTTATGTAGCCTTTCTTCCTTGGCCAATGGTTGCTATGCACTGCTTTATTAATTTATTGACTTTAAGCCATTCTTATTTTCTAGTATAGTTCATACTTAATCATGATATGTTATTATATGAAAATCATGTTGTATTACATTTGCTGTATATTTCGAATGTTTACATTGTTTGTCTTAACTGAGAAACAACTGCAGATTTCTATACTTTGTCAGATTTTGCTAGTAGGTTTATATTAGCTGAGTTAGAAAATTTTCCTTCTTTTCCTAGTCTCTTTATATTTTTTCTTTTTGAATGTTTAGAGGAATTCACCTGTAAAACTACCAAGATGGAAACCTTAAAAAAATAACACAATTTTAAATTATTTCTCAGCTTGGAGGTTTCTTGAGGTTTTCTAATTATTTTAGACTCTGTCTTATTAATTTATATTTTCTGTAAAATATACATCATTAAGTTTTTTAACATTGCAGGAGACACAAGAGACATGGGTTTGATCCCTGGGTCAGGAAGTTCCCTTGGAGTAGGAAATGGCAACCCACTTTAGTATTCTTGCCTGGAAAGTTCCATGGACAAAGGAACCTGGCTGACTATAGTCCATGGGTCACAAAGAGTCAGACACAGCTGAGCACACACACACACACACACACACACACACACACACACAAAATATAGTTATGTAATAGCTAATTAAAATTTTTTTATAGATATGTCATTTTAACATACTAATTTTTGTTGTTGTTATTTAGATTTACCAGCATGTTTTATATATTTGATGTATTTAAAAGGTCCAGTTCCTAGCTTTTAACACTGTCTATAGGTCTTTAATTTGCAATTACTTATTTTACGTATTGTATTAGTTTCTTCCTCCTGCTTTACTTAAACTTCACAGCTCATTTTCAAGTGTTTTGAGGTTTTAAAATCATTTCTTTTCATTCATTTGTATGTAATAATAGAAAGAACACGTAGGCTAGAGTTTTCTAGAATGGCTTTGATCCTTTACTGTAAGTTTTAACACACTAAAATTTCATTGTTCTTATTTTCTGTGTAGTCTCTCAACTATCTTTACTATCTGTAAACTTTCTCTTTTATTCATGAGTTGCTTAGAAATGAACTTATTTTCTTTAAACCTACGCTATTAATCTCTCTTTTGATTTATTTTGCCTTGTGTTCAGGGAACCCATTTTAGTTTCAGACTCAGACTTTCTTCAGCTGATTAAAACTTCTTTTATATTTATGTCAGTACTTCTTTGACTTTTTTCCTCTTTTTGAGTAATATGGGCATATTGAATTCCTTCCTTCTGTTAACCCAAATGAAGAGATAAACTGAGACAAGCTCAAATTACAAGACACTGACTTTATCTGAGAATAGAAAAGGAATAGCAGTTTGGGAAATACATGCTGTGGCAAGCTACAGACAAGTCTGTTGAGGGTTTGGGATGGGTTGTTGTTATGGGCAAGGAGTACAAAGAAGAGGAAGTCCAGCCAGAGACCAACCAGTAAGTTCACTGGCTTGAGAATGGCCAGGGATTTTTAGCAGATGTTCATTGATCAGGAGATAATCCTTAGTCGTTTGTAAATCAGGCATTTATGGGAAGGCAGTCTCTCGGTTCTTAAGTACCATTCCTCTGAGGGTGCACGTGTGAGATTGATTCTCCATTTCAAAGTCTCCCGTTCCATTTTAGATTGAAATTCTTTCATGTGTCTGTGCTTCATCTTTTCTTTCATCATTTTAATCTGTTTCTCTTTATTTGGGCTCTTGGACAATTTATTGAACATGTCAAACTCTCAAAATTTACTTTGCTAAAATATGCAAACTTTTCTTCAAGAGATTTCACTGTTTCTTATTTGGTAGCCATCTTTTTAATTTTTTTTTTAAATCTTTAAATGATAGCTGAGTTGCCCTTGGTTGGGCTTTTTCGTCACTGACCATATTGGTTACATAATGTAGTACATTCTAGAATCTGACTGAGTAAACAAAGTTTGAGAATTTACTTCTTAGAGTAAGTTCTAATGTTTCAGAGCAGTTCCCTTCCTTTGTCCTAAAAATAACTGATGTGCCTAATGGTTTTTCTGTCTTCTCAGACACACCTGAGACAAAGAAAATTTTCTTATTACCCACAAATAGGGGACTATCAAGGACTGCGTGGATTTCTCTGTTCAAAATCTTTCTAGCATAAAAACACACAAATAAGAAGAGTTAAGATTTACTGTAATCATACTTTGCTAGTTCAGAGGTACAGTGGCCTGGGGAGAAATAGGAGGTATCTGAAGCCAAAGACAGCAAGTAGTGGCCAGGAATTAGCTGGCAGAGGACCACCATTCTTTGCCTGGCACAGTTGCATCTGTTAGAAGCTAGCCAATGAAGAGCCCCATTCCTTACCTAGTGGGCCAAATAGGCAGGGAGTAAATGCCACTTTGGGCGCCTTTGCTTGCCATGACCTCCTGGAACCACTTGTGTTTCCCAGAAGCGGTAATAGGATCCACATTGTTCCACTGACTTTGGATGGTGGAAAAGGGAAAGGGCTGGTGGCTCACATGGATTTTGCCAGGTCTTCTGAATTTGCTCTCAGTACTTCACCTATGGAGGATCATGTGTTCCATTCACCATTTCTTTATTTCAATCCTGGTTATTCAAGCAACTCAAAATTCCTCAAAGTTTCTCTGAGAGGGAAAAAATCACTGCTTCCTGGGTTATCAGATTTAATGAAATTACTCCTTACTTTTATATTTCATTGGTAATTTTATTTCAAGTAGTATGATCATTAGTCTTATGTGCTTAATTAATACTCTTTATTAACGTAGAACTTTTCTGTAAGTTTTTGACATTAAAATGCCTTCTATTGACATTCCACAGTATGGCTCTATACTCTCTGTTTTATCTCTTCCTCTGAAAACAGTGCTTAACAACTGAGTCAGCTTGTCCTTTGACATCTGGGAAAATACTAGACTTACTTTTGTCCATGAGTGGAAGAAAAGTCTACGCTGCTCTCTTCACATTTTCCCCAGCTTCCAGCATCTTCTAAAACAGCAGCAAAGAGAGTTTTGTTCCAGGACTTCAGAGATTCCTTTAGCCATTTTGTTCAGAGAGAATATATTTCCTCCATGGATTAACAATAATCCATTTCATTTTGCATAACAAATTTCTTTCACTTTAAATCTAAAGAGTAGGCTATGTTGGAGGTTCACTTTTTTTACCCCAGTTTTATTGAGCTATAATTGAAGTACAGCACTGTATAAATTTAAGATACACAACATAATGATTTGACTTACATACATCATGAAAGGATTATAACATTAGGTTTAGTGACCATCCATTATTTCATATAAACATTAAAGAAACAGAAAAAATATTTTTCTTTGTGATGGGAACTTGCAGGATTTATTCTCTTAAGAACTTTCATTTATAAAGTAGAGCAGGGTTAATTATCTTATCATGTTGGACATTACATTGTTAATACTTACTTATGACTGGAAATTTTATACCTTTTGACGACCTTCATCTAACTCCGCCTCCCTTGTCCCCTCACCTTCTGCATGCCTGCCCTGTCTCTCAGTGCTGTCTGACTCTTTGCAACTTCAATGACTGTAACTCATCATGCTCCTTTGTCTGTGGGATTATCCTGGCAAGAATACTGGAGTGGGTCACTATTTCCTTCTCCAGGGGATCTTCCTCACCCAGGGATCAAACCCTCATCTTCTGTGGCTCCTGCATTGGCAGGTGGATTCTTTACCACTGATCCACCTGGGAAACCCATCCCCTCACCTCTGGTAGCCACAAATTATGATCCCTTTTCCTATGAGATTTTTTAAAATTTATTATTGAAGTATAACTGACTTACAACACTATATTATTTCCTGGTGCATGCAATAGTGATTCAATATTTCCGTACATTTCAAAATGATCACCATGATAATTCTAGTTGTCATCTGCCATTATACAAAGATATTACGTAATTATTGACTATATTCTCCATACTTCACATTTCATACTGTGACATTTACTTTGTACCTCTTTATTTCTCTCACTTACGTTTCTCCTCCCTCGCCCATCTCCCCTCTAACAACTACTTTTTGTTCTCTATATCTATGATTCTATTTTTGTTTGATCATATTTGTTCATTTGTTTTGTTTTTAGATTCCACATATAAGTGGAATCATACAGTATTGTTTCCTGGTCTGACTTGTTTTACTTAGCATAATACCTTCTAGATCCATCTATGTTGTCCCAAATGGCAAGATCTCATTCTTTTTTATGGCTGAGTAACACTGCACTGTGTGTCTGGGTGTGTATCTCATGTTTTTATCCATTCATCTATCCATGGCCACTTAATTGCTTTCATATCTTGGCTATTGTAATAGTGCTGTAATAAACACAGGCATACATTAATCATTTGTAATCAGAGTTTTCCTTTTGTATAGACTAAATACCTAGGCGTAGAAATGCTGGATCATATGGTAGCTTATTTTTATTTGTTTTTAGAAATCTCCATACTGTTTTCCACAATGGCTGCATCTATTTACATTCTCACCAATGGTGCACAGGGGTTTCCTTTTCTCCATGTCTGGCCAATGCTTAATATTTGTTATCTTTTTTATAATAGCAGTCCTGACAGGTATGAAGTGATATTTTATTGTGGTTTTGGTTTGCATTTCCCTGATGATTAGCGATCTTGAACATCTTTTCATGTGTCTGTTAGCCATCTGTTGTCTTCTTTGGAAAAAAATATTTATTCAGGTCTTCTGCTATTTTTTAATCAGCCTTTTTGTTTTATTTTATTTTGAGTTGTATGAGTTCTTTGTATATTTTAGATATTAACCCCTGTTGGATATGCCATTTGCAAATATATTTGACCATTCAGCAGGCAGTTTTTATTTTGTTTATAGTTTCCTTTGCCGTGCAAAACCTTTTCAGTTTGAGGTATTCATTTATTTTTGCTTTTCCCCCCTTGCCTAAGGAGACATATACAATAAATATTGCTAAGATTCATGTCAAAGAATGTACTGCCTCTGTTTTCTTCCAGAAGTTTTATGCTTTCAGGTCTTATTAATACATTTAAGTCTTTAATCTATTTTGAGTTTGTGTATATGTTGTGGAAAAGTAATCCAGTTTGATTTTTTTGCGTGTAGTTGTCCAGTTTTCCCAGCACCATTTAGTGAAGAGTCTGTCTCTACCCCAGTGCTGCCTACTTTTTCGCAGGTTAGTTCAGTTTACAAATATGGGTTTATTTCTGGGCTCTCTGTTTGATTCCACTTATCTATGTGTTTGCTTTTGTGCAAGTACCATACTGTTTTGATTATTGTACCTTTGTAGCATAGTTTGACATCAGGAAGCACGGTATATCCTGTTTTGTTCTTTTTCTTAAGATTGTCTGGGCTACACAGGATCTTTTGTTTCCATACAAATTTTAGAATTATTAGTTCTAGTTTTGTGAAAAATGCCATTGGTATTTTGATAGGGATAGCCCTGAATCTGTAGATTGCCTCAGACAGAATAGTCCTCTTAACAGTATTAATTCTTCCAATCTATGAGTGTGATGTATCTTTTCATCTGTTTCTGTCATCGTCAATGTATTTCACCCATGTCTCCTACTTTTCCAAGTACAAGTCTTTACCTCCTTAGTTAGATTTATTCTCAAATATTTTATTCTTTTTGATGCAATTGTGGATACTGAGATGATATTTCTCTATTAGCCATCCCGTTGATTGATTAAGAGCAGATCCTATTGGCTAAATCAATATTCCCTTTCTCTTTCACTCTTTAAGTCACAGGATCAGTTCAGGGAGCTATATCAGTAAGGATTACTTTTGATTTCATAGACTACTAAGTGATGCTATTTTCCTCAGATAACTAGAAGTCTGGTAGTAATATGCCCAGGCTAGCACAGTCACTTGAAAATACTGTTAAGGATTTGGCTGTCCATCTCTTCATCCTACTCTCCTTAGTGTGTGAGCTGCAGCCTTATAATTAAGCCCTCATAGTCACAGAATTATTCCTGCACTCTGGGTTTAGAATTGGTGTTAACGGGAGGAACGAAAAACGAGAAAGAGTGAAGATAATATTTGGCACTTTCTCTGTAAGAGACCTGGGTTTGATCCCTGAGTTGGGAAGATCCCCTGGAGAAGGGAAAGGCTACCCACTCCAGTATTCTGGCCTGGAGAATTCCATAGACTGTATAGTCCATGGGGTCACAAAGAGTCAGACATGACTGAGCGACTTTCACTGTAATCTTCATTGACCACAATTGTATTCCATAGCCAGCTCTAGTTTTAAGGATGTCGACATATTGAATTATTTTAGGTGGTTCATTGCCTCCCTTAACAAAATTGAGGACCTTTCAATAACGGAAACAAGCCACAGACATTGAATAGACAACGAACATTGTCTGCTGAACAGCCGTCTCTGACAGAAGCATCTTCTTTGGTCTAAATAGTGTATTTCTAGAGACTGGTTCTATAACAGCTGATTCCTACTAGTTACATGAGTTGTATGTAATGACTCTATAAATATCTGAACAACATGAATGTTATGCTTATTTTAAATAATCACAAAAATAAATTTTGTTCCATGAACAATTTTAAAAGTTTACACAATGTACTTATTGATATTCACCCTAAAATCTCTATTGAATTACTTCTTCAAATCCTTCACACCATTTTCAAGAACACAATTTCCTCCAAACCTGTCATATATCAGAATATCCCACTTGATGTCTACTTTATTGAGAATACTCAAGCCATTTCTTCTCCTATAAGTTCAGCTCTTCTCAAAAACTGAACTGACCTAGACTTTTATCCACAAGAAGGGAAGAAAGATCAGATCTCTATTTTAAGATTAATTTTTTAAAATTACTGTTTTTTAATGAGCATCATATTTTACAGTAGTTTCATGATTTACAGAAAATTTGCAAAGATAGTACAGAGAATTCCCATAAACCCCATTCAGTTTCTCCTGTTATTAACATCTTGCATGCAGGCATGCTCAATCACTCAGTCATGTCCGACTCTTTGCAACCCCACAGACTGTAGCCTGCCAGGCTCCTCTATCCATGGGATTCTCCAGGCAAGAATAATGGAGTGGGCCATTTCCTCCTCCAGGGGATCTTCCTGACTCAGGGATTAAGCCCACATCTCCTGCACTGCAGGCAGATTCTTCGCCACTGAGTCACCAGAGAAGCCCAGAGTATAATACATTTGTCACAGTTGATGAGCTGATATTAACACTTTATTGGCTTATTCCTTTTCTTTGTCTATGCCACACAACTTGCAGGATCTTAGTTCCCCAACCAGGGATCAAACCTGGGCTCTGGCAGTAACCACTGGATCACTAGGGAACAACCAATACTTTATTAACTAAAGTCTATACTTCATTCATACGTTTGTTTTTACCTGATCCCCCTCTTCTATTCTAGAATCACATTCAGGATACCA
This sequence comes from Dama dama, assembly GCF_033118175.1. Taxonomy (NCBI): domain Eukaryota; kingdom Metazoa; phylum Chordata; class Mammalia; order Artiodactyla; family Cervidae; genus Dama; species Dama dama. Next base: position 28,427,050 of record NC_083686.1, on the reverse strand, counting down.
CACTACAATTAGTTGTCATATCTGCTTAGATTATTCTTGTAATTTTATAAAATATCTCTTAAGATTGATAATGATCACACAGGGATTATAAATTTTGGGAAGGAAGACCACGGAGGTAAAGTACTTTTCATCACATTATATCAAGGGTACATGCTGTCACTATGACTTGATTGTTGACATTAGCCTTGATCCTTTACTGAGGTAGTGTCTTCAAGTTTCTCTCCTGTAAAGTTATTTTTTTCTAGGGTGTTCTCTTTGGACCGAAGTCATTAGTCATATCCCACGCTTAAGAAGTAGGGAGTTAGTCTCCTGCTTCTTGAGGGGGAGAGTAGTTACATAGATCATTTGGAATTCTTCTGCTTGGGAGATTTGTCTATTCTCCCCAAATTATTCCTTTATAATCATTTATTTATATCATCATGGACTCACAGGTATTTATTTTATACTCTGGATTATAACCCAATACTATATTATGTCATTGTTCAAACGGTTCCATTTCTGGCCATCAGGAGCTCTTCAGTTGAATCTGGTGCCCTCTGACATACTCCCATCGTTGGCATCTTGTGTTTTTGTTTGTTTGGTTAATTTTTTCAGCACTTCCATACTTTTTTGGCACTGTATGCTATTCCAAGATCATTTTGTATATCTCCTACCCTAGCCCTGGAATCAGCTCTTTCTCCAAAAAACTTTGGTTCCTTTTACGAGAAAATGGTGTTAGAGCTACAACCTGATTTAATATCATTTCACAATGTGTATAAGTCAAAATCAAACCATCATACTGTACCTTAAATTTATATAGTGATGCACATCAATTATTTCCCAGTAAACTTGGAAAAAATACACAATGTACCCTCTTCTCTAAAAAAGAGAAAGAAATAGAGACCTGGATGATGGGTACAAATTTACTTTTAGGTGCCAATTGTGATATAGTGTGGGAAGTGCACTTAAATTGGATTCAAACTTGGATTGAGGGAAAAACAGATTCAAACTTGGTTCTAGCATTTTTTAACTGTGTAATTTTTACTATGTTACTTAAATTCTAGGATGCTTCATTTCCTTCTATGTAAGCAGTAGTAATAATAGCTAATGTCTATAAAACAGGGTTTCTCAGCCTTGGTACTATTGACATATGTGTCAGATGATTCTTTGTTGTGAGGCACCGTCCTGTTCACTGTAGAATATTTAACAGCATCTCTGGTCTCCACCCTGTAGATGCCAGTAGCATGTATCTGTCAAAAGTGATTCCAGACATTGCTAAATATCCCCTTGGGAACAAAACTACTCCAGTTGAAAACTGCTGCAGCAGAATATCCTCAGGAATTAAAGATTTCAGATACATTATTTCTTTAGTGCTTACAAAACCCACATGAGATTGAAATTATTTTACAGATAAGGAAAGTGAAAGAAAAAGTAAAAAACTTTCCCAGGTGTTTCTAGCTAATTAGATATGCTGAGGTTTGAGCCTAGAAAGTCTAACTACAAAACTCATGGTCTGTTTTAACAGCAATACCACACTGCCTTTATTAAAGATATAAATAATAATTCTGCCCTTACAGAGCTGTAATGAGAATTAAATGGGATATCATCTGTAAGATGGAGAAGGCAATGGCACCCCCACTCCAGTACTCTTGCCTGGAAAATCCCATGGATGGAGGAGCCTGGTAGGCTGCAGTCCATGGGGTCACTGAGTCAGACACGACTCAGTGACTTCACTTTCGCTTTTCACTTTCATGCCTTGGAGAAGGAAATGGCAACCCACTCCAGTGTTCTTGCCTGGAGAATCCCAGGGATGGGGGAGCCTGGTGGGCTGCCGTCTATGGGGTCACACAGAGTCGGACATGACTGAAGCGACTTAGCAGCAGCAGCATCTGTAAGAACATCTCACATGGTACTTAGTGTAGAGGAGGCATTCAGTAAATGTTGGGGAAATCTGTGTATCTGAATCACCTCTTTCCTCCACAGCAAGCTTTCCCTACTTATTATACTTCTTCTGGTATTTACCTTTTGTTCTTACTTCTACGAGCTTCTTACCTTCTGCCTACAAATGTACTTAGATCTTTTCCTAAGGAAAAAAGAATTTTCCCTTCATTAGTTTTCTCTTTCAAGGTATTATATTTTAACCTAATACTCATATCTATTTCCCCTTCCTAATCATTCACTCATTTCATAATGCTTTAAAGTCTGACTCCCTTTCTGCCTGTGAATCCCTGCTGACCTAGTCAGGGTGATAGCACCAGAGGGAGTTTGACAGACATATACATTCACCCTCTCTTTGTACAGATGAGAAGGTTGAAGCAATGCTTCATGATGTGCCAAGGACACATAAGCAGTTATTTTTATAAAAGCCCTTCGTGTTTTCATCCCTATGGGTCTCTGCTTCATATGAAGTTGCTAAACATTACTTTTTAAAACTTCCTTTTTTTATTTTTGTGACATCTATTTTATACTATGTTTTTTGTGTGTGTAAGTCGCTCAGTCATGTCCAACTCTTTGCAATCCCATGGGCTGTAGCCTGCCAGGCTCCTCTGTCCATGGAATTCTCTAGGCAAGAATACTGGAGCGGGTATTCATTTGTATGAATGAAATTGCCATTTCATACTCCAGGGGATCTTCCTGACCCAGGGATCAAACCCAGGTCTCCTGCATTGCAAGCAGACTCATTATGGTTTGAGCCACCAGGAAAGAATTATGTTTTCCACTATGTATCCAATCTTAACCTTTTCCACATTCTTAACTAGTTTCTTTTCTTCTCTTACATATAAACACTCAGCAAGGTGATTCCCTTAACTATGCTTCATCTCTTTCCATTAACTGTTTTGTCTCCCATGACCCCAGCAGTCATATTCTCTCAGATCTGTACCTTTTACCTAGTCCATATCCTGAACCACAGGCTCGCAGCTTCAATTACCTAATGAGAATTCTTACTTAGGTGTCCTATGACTACCTTGAACAGCATCTATAAAGTGCAAGTCACCAGTTTTACCCCTAAAGTATTCCTTTTAACATCCTCAGTTTTCTTGCTAGGAAATAAATCATTGTTACCTACTTTAATCTTCTTTTTAATCTCTATCACCCTTATATCAACTATCTGTCAGATTATATATATTTTTACCTCTGAAGTCTTTAGTATATCTTTGTTTCACCCCAATTTCTATTACTCTAGTTTAAGCTTTTTAAAATTATGCCTGGAATATTTACATAATACAATTAACAGCCTTCTACTCCACTCTTTCCTTCCCCAAATAATCTTAAAAATTATGACACATTAAGCTGTTGAAAAGCAACACAGTATGAGTCCTGTGATAGATGGCTCAAAAACTATCAATGGCTCCCCATTACCGAAACATCTGCAGTTCAATACAAGACCTGTGCAGTTCAATACACTAGCCACTAACCACCTGTGGCTATTGAGCCTGAAGTGTGGTTATTAAAAAGTGAGATGGTGCAACCAGAGATTATCATACTGTGAAGTAAGTCAGAAAGAGAACGACAAACACCATATGATATCACCTGTATGTGAAATCTAAAATATGACACAAATGATTATCTACCTATGAAACAGAAACAGAGGTATGGACATAGAGAATAGACTAGTGGGTTGCCAGGGAGGGTGGTGGGAGAGGGATAGACTGGGAGTTTGGGATTAGCAGATGCAAACTGGTATATATAGTATGGATAAGCAACACGCTCCTACCGTAGAGCACAGAGGACTGAATTCAATATCCTATGATAGAGCATAATGGAAAAGAACCTGAAAAAGAATGCATGCATAACCGAGTACCTTTGGTGTACAGCAGTAATGAACACAACATTGTGAATCAATTTTACTTCAATAAAACACATGAGATGAGCTGGAAGTGTAAACGCATACTGAGTTTTGAGGATAGAACCAAAAATTAGAAAATATCTTCATGATTTATATATATATATTATATGCTTACATGGTAATACTATGGATGTGCTGTGTTAGAGCACATTGTTAAAATTAATTTCACCTTTATTAAGTGAGTAATAGAAAGTAAAAATTGCATATGTGGTTGACATTACGTTTCTGTCAGGCAGTGATGGCCCAGACACCTAGTCATAGACGGGTCAGATTTTCATGCTAAATCCACTGTAATTTCCCAACAGTAGATGATTACTATTCCCTAACCATGCCCTCATTCTTCTTTTTTTTCTATTTACTTTTAACTGGAGGTGATTTGTGCTGGTTTCTGCCATACATCAACATGAATAAGCCATAGGTATGCATACGTCCCCTCCTCTTGAACCTCGCTCCCACGTCCCACTCCATCCCACACCTCTAGGTTATCACGGAGCTCGGGGTTGAGCTCCCTGAATCATACAACAAGTTCCCACCAGCTGTCTGTTTTACATATGGCAGTGTATATATTTCCATGCCACTCTCTCCATTCGTCCCACCTTCTCCTTCCCCCTGTGTCTCCACAAGCCTGTTCTCTATCATGCCCCCACTTGTTACCACCTTCATGCCTCTGCTCATTCTGTTTGCTTCTGGTATAAGCTCCCTGTCCCCCATCCCTGCTCATTCAGTTCAGTTCAGTTCAGTTCAGTTCAGTCGCTCAGTCGTGTCTGACTCTTTGCGACCCCATGAATCGCAGCACGCCAGGCCTCCCTGTCCATCACCAATTCCTGGAGTTTACTCAAACTCATGCCCATCGAGTCGGTGATGCCATCCAGCCGTCTTATCCTCTGTCGTCCCCTTCTCCTTCTGTCCCTAATCCCTCCCAGCACTGGGGTCTTTTCCAATGAATCAACTCTTCGCATGAGGTGGCCAAAGTATTGGAGTTTCAGCTTCAGCATCAGTCCTTCCAGTGAACACCCAGGACTGATCTCCTTTAGGATGGACTGGTTGGATCTCCTTGCAGTCCAAGGGACTCTCAAGAGTCTTAGGACTCTTTTAATAATGAATAACTAAAACCTAATTCAAGAAATTATAAGCAAAAACATATTTTACTGGCTGTGTAGCTGAAAAGTCTAGATATTAATATGAGAAACAGTTGCACACGGAGGCTTGGATAATGTGATCAAGATATGAAGGTCATTCTCATCTTCCCTAACTCTTTTTTTTCTTTCTGCCCCTGTTCATTTCTTTCTCTTCATCCCTCACCTCTTCTTTCCTTTGTGTTGGTTTCAATTTACTTTCAAAATTTCTCCATGTAGTAACTTGGAGCAACATGGTCCTACCATACAGCAAGGGAACTATATTCAATATTCTGTGATAAAGCATAACGGAAAAGAACATGAAAAAATGTATGTATAACTAAGTTATTTTGTTGTACAGCAGTAATTAACCCAACATTGTAAAACAATTACACTTCAATAAAAAACATGAGATGAGCTGGAAGTGTAAAATACCTACTGAGTTTTGAGGAGAGTAGTAACTTAACTTCTGTAGCTCCAAGTTCAGCAGCCACCAGATTAAAAACTGCCTTTCCACTGTATTGGATCATATATCATCAAGGTATTAATCACTACCTGATTGGTCAAGTTTGGGCTACATGCAAATCATGAAACAAGGATGGGGTCAACCTCACCCAACCACATAGCCTGAAAAGATGGAAGATAGGTTATCTCTGAATGAAAATCAAGGTGAAAATATGAGAAGACAAGAAAATGCTTTTTGAGCTGATGAAATTAACAGATATAATTGACATCTTTTTCAAAGTATATCTCAAATAGATTCCATCATGGAAATCTTTCACCTCCCAAATTGACTGTGACTTCTCCCTTCTCTAAATTCCTAGTTCATACCTTTTGTACCTCTTCTGTGACAACTTCCATATTCTATATTGTATCATATTTATTTCTGTGATCATGTTAGACTCCTTTCCTCCAACTCTCATTTTCTTATTTTATTACAGTATTCTAATGAATTCCTCAGGGGTCAATGAATGCGTGATAGAAATTACATATTTATCAAATTAAATTGTTCTTTAGCCCTGAATGTTTTTCAGGTAGGAGATTTATGCACCTAAAAAATTAATTTAGAGCCATTAGAAATTAAAAGTAACAATATAGCTAAGGAAAGTAATAGTTAATAGCTGTATTCATACAATGTGAACAGAAAATCCAAATTTGTAATAATAGATTAAAATATTTTAAAATAGCCTCCATTTTTATATATGACCATACTTAGAGTCATATATAAATAGGGAGGGGCTTTCCAAGTGGTCCAGTGGTAAAGAATCCATCTGCCAGTGTAGGAGACTCAGGACACGTGGATTTGATCCCTGGGTCAGAAAGATCCTCAGTCGGACACAACTTGGTGACTGAACAACAACAATATTTAGAGTTAGAGGAGAAAAAGGTGTTACAATGTGAGCAAATCAGAAAGGGTAAGAAAACAGGCATAAGGAAGGGAAAACCAGGCAGAGAGGGAGGAAGAAAGGCTGAATGTCCCAGAGAGGAGATCAGCAAAATCAGCAGAGTGAAACATTAAGATCAGAAATCTATCTTCTGATTCCTAAGCATTAAAGACAAGGGGAAAAAAAACTGGGAAGCAAAAATTTGATCATATGTGGTCAAAATAATCTCAGACTAAAATTAAAAGGCAAATAGAAATTTGCAGAAAAAAATGTTAACAAGTGCCTGACACATAGTAGATTTGCTGAATAAATGAATAAAGCTTTGGATTTCTAATATATAATGTAAGGAGCTCTTACAAATAAATAAATACATGGTAGAAAAATTGCCAAAGGATATGATCAAAAGGAGAAATAGAAATGATTAAAAAGCATGTGAAATTAAAAGTGAAATTTTAATGAATGCAAAATCAAGCCATGAGCTACTTTTACTTCATATAATGCTATGGGAATGTGAATTTATACTTTTCTGGGAAAAAACTGATATCATATTGTTTGACTATCACTGCATATCAAACACCTTTAAGATTTCAGTGGCTTTCAAAAATAAGCATTTATTTCTCACTTACATGTTTCTGGGGCAGCAGGGATGGCTCTGCTCCATACTGAAATTCCTGTTGGTGTGGTCTCCTCTAACATACATCTCATTTTTCTCCTGAAATGTGCTGGCCAGAGCAAGATTTTCTCATGGTAAAAGGAGAGATATAGAAGGGCAACCTTAGGACTCAGGTTCAGCACAGAGCATAAGAAAAGCGGATCACAAGACCTACTGTGAGCCAAAGAGCAGAGACGCATGCTCCATCCAAATGAGACCATTCGGTCCTGGATTCAGTGGAGGAAGAAGAATGGGGCCAAGCATTCAACCTCCTACAGGTATTTTACTTTTCTGGAAAGTGTCAATAAATGTCCAGAAGTAGTCAAACTAGCAACAATGTCCAATTCTTCCTCTGTCTATTGCTATTGCTGTTTTGGTGGCTGTGGTTTGAATACCCTTCCACAGGGCATGCATTCTCCAGTATCTACCACAGACCTCATGACTCCATATTGTCCCAGGCTTAACGGTTTTGTAGGGACTTGACCTGGTCCTGCAGGCATTTGAGCTTGACTTTCCTGGTTTAGAGTGACACCCCTTCACCACTACTGTTAACTCTGAACAAACTAAAATTTCCTCAAAGGTCCATATATAAGAAAAAAAATTGGATATCCAACATTAGAGAATTTTTTAATCTAATTTTTAGATAAAATAAGGTTCAGATAAAATATCCAACATTATATAAACAAGTATTGTTTTTTTTAATTATATTTAATAATATCTGGAAATCCTTCCGATGTAATAACAGAAAAGGTATCACTATACGTGTGCATGCTCAGTTGCTCAGTTGTAGTGGACTCTTTGTGACACCATGGACTGTAGCCCGCCAGGCTCCATTGTCCATGGAATTTTCCAGGCAAGAATACTGGAGCAGGTTGCCATTTCCTACTCCAGGGGATCTTCCCGACCCAGGGATGTCTACTGCATTAGTAGGCGGATTCTTTACCACTGAGCCATCTGGGAGCCATTACTCTATAGCTATATATAATTGTGTTTTAAGTTTTATAAGTGAAATAAGGTATATACACATTAAATACATTTATTAAAGAGGACTGGTAGAAATTATGTCAAATATATATGACCATCTCTGAAAGTTAAATTTACCACTAACTGTTGTTTTTTTCTTTGTATTGTTCTGTATCATTATAATTCTGTACAATGAATATTATTACTTTTTAAATCCAGAAATAAATAAATATAAAAAACAAACTGCTCTCTTGCCCACAAATCTGGATAGTACACTTAAGCATTAATCATAGTGCAAGGACTTAAAAGTAATTTCACACAGTACCATCCCTTTCAGTTTGCAACTTAGAAGCTTAAGAGAGTGGTTCCATTCTTAGATGACACAGGGCATGCCTTGAGGATATTGTGGCTTCAGTTCCAGATCACCACAATGAAGCAAGCATTGCAACAAAGCAGAACACATGGATTTTTTTTTTATTTCCGAGTGCATGTAAGTTATATTTACAGTATAGTGTGCTCTAGTAAATGTGCAATAGCATTATGTCTTTAAAAAGTCCCCCAAAATGTACATACCTTAATTTAAAAAATGCTTTATTGTTAAACAATTCTAATCATCATCTGACCATGTAGGGTTGCCACAATACTTCAATTTGCAAAAACTGCAGGGTCTGTGAAGCACAATAAAACACGGTTTAACTGCGCACAACATTCACTCCTCCCTCTGTATAGTACATTCCCTTATATTACTTATTAATGTATTTGCTTCTCCAAGTAGATTACACGTGACTTTGGGGATGGTGATGGCTTTATTACATTTCCCATGTCACCTAGTACAATGTCTTATACAGTAATAATGATAATAATAACATGTTAAATGCATTATTTCATCTTCACCACAGCCTTACAACGTATATAATGCCATTCCTACGTGGTCCTCATTTTACAGATGGGGACGATGAGACTTAGATTAAGTAATTTACCCAAGATTACACACAGAATTAGTAGTAAAGCCAGGATTTGAGTCCAAGCAGTTTGGTTCCAGAGCCTTCTCTGAACAAAGAAAAGTCATTAAACAGGCCGGTGTTGGGTCAGTATCCATCAGACTCATTTCTTCTCTTTGTTTGCTCTCCTTAAGCCTGTTTTTGTCATATTCCCCTGTTAACTCATTTGCTTGAGTTTGACCAGTGAAAGGCACTGGTAGAATCATGGAGGACAGGAAGAGGGAGAAAGAGAAAATTCCTTGCTCCTCTTGCTGTCAGCAGTCTCTGGACTCAGGTCTCCAGCTCCTGCTAGGCTGAGCCAGCCTGGTTCCAGCTTCTGCTATGTGGCCCTGGCTCCCTTGGACCTTCTGCTTTTCCCTTTCAGCCGGGGCTTCCACAACTTCTTGTTGCTAATCTCTGCCTCAGTGACCTCTGTTTGGCTTCTCGGTTCCTTCCTGATCTGTTTAACCAATTCCAGGGATTAAATTCCCTGTTTCAAATATGTACATTTTCCACAAAACATCTTCTCAGTTACAATTTTCCCAGGAGGCTGCCTACTGGTCCAAACTTCATAGATCACATGAATTTCTCAAAACAATTTTTTGATTGATGTTTATAAAGTAAATGTTTATATTTATATCCTCAAACTCTGCAGACCATTTTAAATAAAATAAAGTCCTAGTATGAGGGGAAAGCCTTGTGTCACACTCCAAATACAAATGGTAACACACCAGAATCACCTTCATTGTTGCGGTTGTTTAGTTGGTAAGTGGTGTCTGACAAGAGTCAGGCTCCTCTGTCCATGGGGTTTCCCAGGCAAGAATCCTGGAGTGCGTTGTCATTTCCTTCTCCAATCAGAATCACCTACAGACATTTAAAAAAAAGTATGCCAACACCATCCAAGGACTATTACTGTGTCACTCTCAGAGCACTGACCTCACATGTTTGTTTGAAATTGACATCCACCAACCTATGAGGGCAAGTGATTTCTTTGCTTACTGCTAGAGTTCCACCTTTTAGAATGATGTTTGACATACATTAGATGCTCATCAGCTATCTTGTTAATTTAAGCACCTAGTAGGTGCTTTAGTTATTTCATCTATACATTTCAGAGGATTTCCACCACAATAGCTTTGATAGAGCTGAAAATGAATCAATTTACCACTTTTTGATACTTTTTCAAATGAATAGTTAAAATTCTACAGAATATTCGCTGACTGAAGACAGAAAACCACAGAATTGAAGAATTTATCCTTGGCCAGCAGTGACCAGATCTTGTGTTACTTTAGAGTTGTCCTGAAAACCAAAGAACTTCAGAGATCCAGAGAAGGAGAGAAGGAACTTTTCTAAAACCACTACAAAAATGAAAATTAAAAAGCAGAGACTGGAATGGAGTTGCTGAGAGTCAGAATTTCCCCCCTTACCGGCTCTAGCACAAGAATCAGGAGACTTCTGAGAAACAATATAGTTTTGGCAAAGAAGGATAAAATTTTGGATAGTGACTTAAGCTCCATTTTATCTCATGTAATATGTAGATAACAATATTTACCCTAAGCTACATCATAGGAATTGGAGAAGATAAAATCATCTAAAAATTCTCTGTGTAAAAGATAGCATTTTATGATCTGCCAAGTTCCATACCATCAAAATACTTTGAAAAGAAGAAAACTCAATATATTGTGCACGTCTAATTTATAAACACTCAAATGACTTTGGATGACAGCCTGGGCTACTGTAGTGAAATATATTGAAGTATTTCAAACCAAAAACCCTATCTGAAAAACCTATGAAAGTGTTAGTCACTCAGTCATGTCTGACTTTTCGGGACCCAGTGAACTGTAGTCTGCCAGGCTCCTCTGTCCATGGAATTCTCCAGGCAAGAATACTGGAGTGGGTTATCATGCCCTCCTCCAGGGGATCTTCCCCACCCAGGGATCAAACCCAGGATTCCTGCAGATTCTTTACCCTCTGAGCCACTAGGATAAAAACCTATATGGTGATTAAAAACTAAAAATTTTTTCCAGCCCATAATGTTTTCAAATATTGATTTACAAAAACACAGGTCAAGAACAACAGACTTTTTACAAATACCCATTTTCATTTATATCTGTATTTCATACTAGAAATTAATACAAAGATTAAATGATTACTGTTCATCAATGGGAAGCAGGAACTGAGGAACCCCTGAGTTGTAAGCTTTGTGATATTTAAAAAGCCAGTAGGGGAAAAAAAGAAAAAAAGATTATATAAAAAAAAAATCTGAAAGCCAAAATCTGAGGTAGGGAAGTCTGCTACAATTCAGGCTCTGACTGCAAGCCATCTACCCTGAAACATGTAAGCAAATCAGCTGCAAAACCTTTGCTGCCTATCTCAACCAGGCTTCATCTTTCCCCGTGCCCGAGGGCTGCATGGAGAAAATACTCCTTCATTGCTTTCATCTGTGCTCATAATGAGTGATACTTTTGAAACGAATCTCTAAATGACCTCTTCGTTTCCTCACTACCGATTTGCTATGGTTTGTTTTTCAATGCTCGCTGTGAGCTTAGGCAGGCAACACCGCGCCGTCCTCACCGTCTGGGGCTCAGGTAATGACACTGCGGAGTTCTAGCTGTGAGGTCTCTGGGAGGTACTTTTGTACTAAGAAGTATGGACCCTGGATACTCCAAGAAAAGGTCGGCATTGTCACTTCGGGCTTCTCTTTTCTCACGGTAGCCTGGCAACCAGACTGCGTCTCTTTGATGGAGGGCGTTCCGACTAGAAAACAGCTTTATGAAAAGTGTCAGGGTCATCTTTAGAAACCCGAGGAAAACAAAACAAAACCCCCCCAAAAAAGCCTACCACCAAGAAGGCAAAGAAAAAAAAAAAAACCTCCGCACAACTCAATTATTCAGCTCCACACAACTGCGCCTGTCAGGTCCTCGTAACAACCCTCACTTGAATTTAATTAAGTTTGTCCGTGTCGCCTGTGAACGGCTCTGCCGGACCTGCCCAAGCGGGATGAAAAGCCTGAAGGCAGACCCGTGAGGCCATTGTTGATAAGGAGGGGCTCTGCATTCTGAAGTTAGGTAAATTCCCATCCCCTCGCACAGAAAATGCCCCGGGGGAGACCATTTTGAAGGGAGCATTGGAAGTTGGGTGGCCCGAGACAGAAGACAGATGAGAGTTTTTCTCACCAGGGACGTGTCTGCCTCTTTTGGGTGCCTGGTGCTGAGGATAAAACGCTGGCTTTTGGAACTTTGAAGTCAAACAATTAGATTCAAATGCCAGCTCTGCCACTTACTTGCTGTTACTTTCGGGAAGTTAACTATGGTCTCTGAGTCTCAGTTCATTCATTTTGTGAGCTAAGAAAGATCATGATTAAGGGAAGGAGTATTGGTAAAATGCCAGACACTATTGGCTCTCAAGGACTCTTCCTTATTTTTCGATTTAAATCCTCTAAAATGTATTATAGTTGATTACAAAATGATTTCCAAACTTGATAACATGATAGAGGACCTTCAAAATACAAGGCTAGCAGCACACATCTGTTGCTTCCAGATGCCTCACAGAATGCCCTGCCTTCTGCACTCACCTTTCTCCCTCCTGCACCTGGGCATAAGTGTCCTCTGAATAGAAACAGAAATACAGAAGGCCATGGCACCCCACTCCAGTACTCTTGCCTGGAAAATCCCATGGATGGAGGAGCCTGGTGGGCTGCAGTCCATGGGGTCGCTAAGAGTCAGACAGGACTGAGCGACTTCACTTTCACTTTTCACCTTCATGCATTGGAGAAGGAAATGGCAACCCACTCCAGTGTTCTTGCCTGGAGAATTCCAGAGACAGGGGAGCCTGGTGGGCTGCCGTCTATGGGGTCGCACAGAGTCGGACATGACTGAAGCGACTTAGCAGCAGCAGCAGCAGCAGTGATTCTTCAAGATCCCATCCTGATGTTTCCAAACCCGCCTGTCTTACCTCTCCTAGGAAGCCCTTGGGTTCTCAGAGCACTTTGTACTTTCTTCAGTCTTCGCTGGTGGCTCAGTGGTAAAGGATCTGCCTGCCAAGCAGGAGACACAGGTTCGATCCCAGGGCCGGGAGGATTTCCTGGAGAAGGAAATGGCAACCCACTCCAGTATTCTTGCCTGGAAAATCCCATGGACAGAAGAGCCTGGCAGGCTACAGTCCATGGAGTTGCAAAAGAATTGGACACAACTGAGCAACCAAACACAACAGCCCATTGAATTTCTCCCCAAATGAATCATAATCTTCTCATGGACATGGTTGGGTACCATTTGTTTTTATATTATTCTGATATTTAATAAAGTGTTCAATAAACATTTAACTGATGAAAGGCTAGCTTCCAGAACAGCTTTATTTATCACTTCTAAATTTACATTTAAAATATTCTAGGAGTGAATTATTATTTTTGATACCTCCCTACAGTACCACAGAGTATATAGAAATGAATAAACCTAAAGTTTGAATCATGGTGAAGAGTATCATGGCATAAGAATGAAAAAGCTAGAAAGTGAAAGAATACTAACTTCTCAATCTATAGATAGCCTGACCAGCATATGCTGGAGAGTTTTCCAAATAAGATAATAAATCCAATTCAGAAACAAAATATGGTAAACATTAGAAATTTTAGCTATTCAGATATTTTCTAGTAGTTTCATCTCACTAAAATCAAATTATTGTTTTGATTCTAGCTTTGATTAATTTGATTTAAATCATTTTGTTTCAATTAAAAATAGTCAAAATTAGTTTTATTAATCTGATTTTAATTTAGCAAGTTTTTTTCATTCTGAAGAATTTATTCTGTTGAGAAAAGACTCAACTGGAATCAGAGATTTATAAAATTTTTAAATTTGAAAGTACCTGAGATATTAGCTAGTCCTGTTTTTAGCAAATGAGAAAACTAGGACCTGGAAATATTAAGAAACTGTCTCAAGCCTTGTTATTAGTTAGACTAAAATTGACTTATCTGGTCTCCCCATTTAGATCCAGCATGCCGCTGAAAGGAGGCATCGCCTGATGCTATGGAAATGGCAGGAACCTCGGAAGAATGTGGACATTTTGCCAATGTGGACATTTTTTATAATGAACTCACCCTGCTCTGATCTAAGCTTCTGGGAAGTTTAGGATAAAGAGGATCCCACTTTCTTCACAGCTGACTGGAAAACCAAATCTTCGTTATTAGCACTCTCTGTCTGGCTAACACTTAAATCTTGACTTCTTATCACAGTCATTTTGACCTCTGCCTTTCTGCCTTTCTAGTCAAGAGCAGTTCACCACTTACGCAAAGTGTGGTGCCTGCCTGCACCAAAGCCCACCTGCAAGAGTGAGGCTAAGAAACTCATAGCATTTGAGTCCACATTCATACATACGACTGGTGGGCAAAGCTAAGTGAACAGTATGTATTAATTGCCTAGGTGCACCCTGTCAGTGAATGTGTAACCATTTTAACATTTCTTAGTGTTATCCTTGTTCTCATATCACTTAATGAAACATGCTCTTACGCTGCTGAGTCTAATTAAGAGATATGAGCTTGTATTTTGTATGTGGCCTTCATTTCTTTTCTTCATTTCATTTTCATCTTTTTTACTGTATTTTATAAAAGGAGGGCAAATTTTTTAAAAGCTGCCCTTCACCACAGATAGTTTGAGAAACACTGTTCTAGCAACCCGCTCCTTGCTCACGCTTCAGCCCTGCTCTTTGTTTCCTACGCCCACCCCTCTGCTCCCCTAACTTTCCCAGCAAGACGAGCTCTCTCTGCCTTTACTCTGGGAACTCCTCCTGCCTCTAATGCCCTGCCCACGGGTCTCTGCGTGGCCTGCTCCTTCTTTTGCTTATTCTCGGTGTTTCGATGTCAGGCAGCCCTGGCAACGCTCCCTCAACCCCACTCTAAGCCGTGTGCCTCCATCTGATGGCTTCAAGGTCACCCCGTCAGTGCTCTGCCTGGCTCTCACCATTATTTAAACTCCCTTGTTTCATTATCTCTTGGCTTGTTTATTACCTGACCGGGGTCTTGTCTAGTTCACCCTCATCCCCTGGTGTTGAGGACTACACCTACCACATCTTGTCAGGGCCCCAGTACTTGTGGGATGTTGCAGAAGGAAGCCCCACGTGTTGTTTCAGGACTATTACAAAAACTACATTACTGTCATCTTTGCCACGGGTCTATAAGGTGGTTATTATCATCCCCATTAACGGTTGAGGAGTCTGACATTCAGAGCCATTAAGGAACTTGTCTAAGATCACGCGGTCATGGCTGCGTTTATGATTCCTAAGCTTTCCACTGTGGTAGGTAAGAGACTTTCAAACACTGACATCAGTTGTCAATTATCAACATTAGAGCCAACAAGAGGTATTATTCAAGGATTCTGGAATGTTTTCTGCTTCCGATATAGGCAGAAAAGAGGTGTGCGACATTCTAAAGTGAAAACAGTTTTCATGTGTGCTTTTCAAAGTATCTCATTAGGGTTGTCAGATACTGCAAATGAAAATACAGGATTACTAGTCAAATCTGAATTTTGGATAAGCGCTAAGTAACTTTTTAATATATGAGACATACTATACTATTCATTATTTGTCTGATATTCAGATTTAAGTGGCCATTTGTATTTTGTCTGGCAATCCTAACTCAGGAGTAAAAACAATAATGTTAGTCACAGAAATTGGTGGCCGTTTCACAAATGGACTGAAGTTTAAGTACAGCTAAACAAGCGTTTCCGGAATATGCAAATTTATTCCAAAAAGTTTTATAGAAAATTTCTGAACAGTGACATTCCTTACAGGGTTTTACCACCAAGAGGACATGGGTTAGTTTATTTGCCAGAAATGAAACAACTGTTTGTTTCAATGTGACAGATTTAAAAGGAACTAGGATATTTCATCATTTAAAAGGAAATAACTAAGGAATGACCTGCTAACAGTAAATAAATATATGAGAATGATTATATAATAGTTATCAGCTGCTTTGAATTTCCACTGAGGTTAGAACAAGAAATACATGACTGAAGCTAGAGCATGAGGCATTTAATTTGTTTTGGATGTAGTATTTAAGGACTTCCTGAGAGTCAAGTTTCTAAAAGCTTGTGTGTGGCATCCTTTGATAAAAAACACTCAATCTGGCTTCAGTCAGTTCCTTTGACAAGCCAGGACTGGTTTCAGCTCTGGGCCAAAGGCACTGTGTCAGGGGTGTAAAATGAGGAAAGACTGATTTGGATCTCAGAGATGTCAAGGAATAAAAATGTCACCATAATCAAGATCAGGCTGCTATGGTTTACTGTAGACTTTCCTAAACCAGGCATTAACACTGGTGTATCAGGTTGTTACAAGGGCTTATAATGAACTACCCTGGAGAAGCGTCCCATGCCATCACCCACTCCAGAGTCACAGCTCACATAAACATACTGTGGAAAAATCCTGCCGAGTTTCCCTATTTGACAAAAACAAGGAAAAGCCTCTCCTCCCCTGATCTTTTTTTTTTTTTCCCAAGGAATACCTATTAGCATGTCTCAGGCAGCGGTATTTTGCATGAGAACTTTCTGCAGCTTCTGGGCATCATCTGAATTCTGTCTGAAAGCTTAGATGAGGCCCCTGCTTCACCTTCTGGAGAAGAATCTGGCAGCAACACCTGCCAAAAGTCAATGCTACTGAAGGCTTTTGTGACAGAGTCTCTGCCCTGACAACATGCTCTGGCCCATTGCTGCTCAAGAACCCTGAATGTTAACATGGGGGTCACAGCCACTGATCTGCCTTAACCATCCTTAACCATAAGGCTATCCTTTAGTACAGAGGTCCCCAACCTTTTTGGCACCGGGGACCAGTTTTATAGATGACAATTTTTCCACTGACCTGGAAAGGGGAAAGGTGGAAGATGGTTTCAGAATGAATCAAGTGTGTTACATTTATTGTGCATTTTGTTTTCATTATTATGACATCAGTTCCACCTCAGATCACCAGGCATTAGATCCTGGAAGTTGGGGACCCCCACTCTAGGAGTTTAACCTAGTAGCGCAGATGAGCTGTGGTGTGCCTAGAAACAGCCATCACCTCAAATGATGGCTGAGCCCTGTTTCAATCATTGTCATTCAGTCACTCAGTCATGTCTGACTCCTCGCGACTCCATGTACTGCAGCATGCCAGGCTTCCCCGTCTATCACCAACTCCTGGAGCTTGCTCAAACTCATGTCAGTTGAGTCACTGATGCCATCCAACCATCTAATCCTCTCTCATCCCTTTCTCCTTCTGTCTTCAATCTTTCCCAGCAACAGGGTCTTTTCCAATGAGTCAGTTCTTCGCATTAGGTGGCCAAAGTATGGGAGTTTCAGCTTCAGCATCAGTCCTTCCAATGAATATTCAGGACTGATTTCTTTTAGGATTGACTGCAAGAGTCCCTTGCAGTCCAAGGGACTCTCAAGAGTCTTTTCCAACACCACAGTTCAAAAGCATCAGTTCTTCGGCACTCAGTTTTCTTTATAGTCCAACTCTCGCATCCATACCTGACTACTGGAAAAACCACAGCTTTGACTAGACAGACCTTTGTCAGCAAAGTAATGTCTCTTCCTTTGAATATGCTGCCTAGGTTGGTCAAAGCTTTTCTTCCAAGGAGCAAGTGTCTTAATTTCAAGGCTGCAGTCACCATCTGAACTTTATTTTTGAAGCCCCCCCAAAATAAAGTCTCTCACTGTTTTCCTTGTTTCCCCATCTATTTGTCAAGAAGTGATGGGACCAGATGCCATGATCTTATTTTTCTGAATACAGAATTTTAAGAGAGCTTTTTCACTCTCCTTTTTCACTTTCATCAAGAGGCTCTTTTTTTTTTTTTCATCAAGAGGCTCTTTAGTTCCTCTTTGCTTTCTGCCATAAGGGTGGTATCATCTGCATATCTGAGGTTATTGACATTTCTTCCGGCAATCTTGATTCCAACTTGTGCTTCATCCAGCCCAGCATTTTGCATGATGTACTCTGCATGTAAGTTAAATAAGCGCAGTGACAATATACAGGCTTGATGTACTCCTTTACCAATTTGGAACCAGTCTGTTGTTCCTTGTCTGGTTCTAACTGTTGTTACTTGACCTATACACAAATTTCTCAGGAGGCAGATAAGGTGGTCTGGTATTCCCATCTCTGAAAGAATTTTCCACAGTTTGTCGTGATCCATGCAGTCAAAGGCTTTGGCATGGTCAATAAAGCAGATGTAGATGATTTCTGGAATTCTCCTGCTTTTTCTATGATCCAACAGATGTTGGCAATTTGATCTTTGGTTCCCCTGTGTTTTCTAAATCCAGCTTGAACATCTGGAAATTCTCGGTGCACATTCTGTTGAAGCCTCGCTTGGAGAATTTTGTGCATTACTTTGCTAGCGTGTGAGATGAGTGCAACTGTTCAGTAGTTTGAACAATCTTTGGCATTGCCCTTCTTTGGGACTGGAATGAAAACTGACCTTTTCCATTCCTGTGGCCATTGCTGAGTTTTCCACATTTGCTGGCATATTGAGTGCAGCACTTTCACAGCATCATCTTCTAGGATTTGAAATAGCTTAGCTAAAATTCAATCACCTCTACTAGCTTTGTTTGTAGGGATGCTTCCTAAGGCCTACTTGACTTCACATTCCAGGATGTCTGACTCTATCTGACTCTACGTTAGTGATCACATAATCGTGGTTATCTGGGTCATGAAGATATTTTTTGTATAGTTCTTCTGTGTATTCTTGCCACCTCTTCTTAATCTTTTGTTTCTGTTAGGTCCATACTGTTTCTGTCCTTTATTGTGCCCAACTTTGCATGAAATGTTCCCTTGGTATTTCTAATTGTCTTGAAGGGATCTGTAATCTTTCCTATTCTATTGTTTTCCTCTATTTCTTTGCAATGATCACAGAGGAAGGCTTTCTTACCTTGCGTTGCTATTCTTTGGAACTTTGCGTTCAGATGGATATCTCTTTCCTTTTCTCCTTTCCCCTTAGCTTCTCTTCTCTTCTCAGTTATTGTAAGGACTCGTCAGACAACTCTTTTGCATTTTTGCATTTCTTTTTCTTGGGGATGGTCTAGATCACTGTTTCCTGTACAATGTCACTAACCTCCGTCCATAGTTCTCAGGCATTCTATCAGATCTAATCCCTTGAATCGCTGAAATAAAAGGGAATTCCAGCTCATTACTAATGACTTTCTCAAATGTGTTTACCTTAGTTCTCAACAACTCCTTAAGAGCTGTTTGCCTTTCTTAAGTTTGCCTCCTCAAAAGCACTTAACAGATAGTAAGTAAGACACAAAGAAACGTGTATGAATAAAGACCCACTATCCCTCTAAGTACCTAACTTGCCCTAAGAGAGTGAGGAGACAATGGAAAGATGTGTTCAACTTTTGTGTCACTCCATTAAGAAAAGGTGTTGGTCCTTCTCTCCTTTGTGATTTTTCACTTATTCTCTAGACTAGGATATAGCACTCTAGATGTCTGTTCTCTCAAAACTCCTTGCATTCTTTTTTTAAAAAAATCAACATCTGGTTTCTCTGTTAGACTGTAAACTGTGTGGATATAGACATTCTCTGTATCTCATTCAATGCTGTCTCCTCAGTACTTCACCCAGAGTGTGATATGTAATAGGCACTCAATAAATATTTTGACCTTAATTCAGTTTCTTCCTAGTATCACCAACTTGGTGCCTATTGAGGCAGAATGCATAAATATACTTTACCTTTAATAGAAAAAAAAAATCAATGCTAATCAAATACATTGAAAGTTGGGAAAATACACAAATAAATGGGGAAAATGGCCCCGTATTCACACTCACAAATTGGGGATATGTGGCCAATCAACATTGCTAACTGAAATTGTTGAGAACCTTCATGCCAAACCCGTGATGAAGCACTGCTCTTTGGGCTTGGAGTTCAGGAATGCATAATCCTGCCTCAGTAAAGCAGATATATTACTTTACCAACAAAGGTCTGTCTAGTCAAACCTATGGTTTTTCCAGTAGTCATGTATGGCTGTGAGAGTTGGACTATTTTAAGAAAGCTGAGTGCCGAAGAATTGATACTTTTGAACTGTGGTGTTAGAGAAGACTCTTGAGAGTCCCTTTAACTGCAAGGAGATCCAATCCAATGGATAGATTCCCATCCTAAAGGAAATCAGTCCTGTATATTTATTGGAGGGACTGATGCTGAAGTTGAAACTTCAATAGCTGGCCACCTGATGCGAAGAACCGACTCATTGGAACAGACCCTGATGCTGGGAAAGATTGAAGGCAGGAAGAGAAGGGGACAACAGAGGATGAGATGGTTGGATGGCACCACTGATGTGATGGACATGAGTTTGAGTAAACTCCGGGAGTTGGTGATGGACAGGGAAGTGTGCTGCAGTCAACAGGGTCACAAAGAGTCAGACACGACTGAGCGACTGAACCGAACTGAACTGAAAACCCATCCAACCTTATTTCTTGCTGACGACAAGTAAGAAGTTTGTAATCCAGACAGTTTGAAAGCCCCAGCCCACACATATTCACGCCATGCATCCACACACACACACATATACACACAATTACTCCTATTTTTATACCTTAATTCACGTGTTTCCTTGTGTAGAATTCCCTCCTTCTCTTGCACATATGTTCATAGGACACCTATCCTTCCAGGGCCTACTCAAGACTTTCTCTAAAAGCCTCAGGCCTTTGTGGTCTTTATTCCCTTAAGTTTCTTTTTAATCCCTGCAAAACAACTAGCACTTTGTACACTATCTTGCTCTCCTCTTGGCCACATATAATTTAGCACCTCGCAATGTCAATATAACTTTATATAATGTCATCTCACTGCCAAGTTGTTAATATATGTGTCACATTTTAATGTATCGAAATATTATTCAACATCTCATAGTTCTTTCATAAGCTATAGTATATATTCTGAAATTACTTTGGTTTCCTGGTAATGAGTATATTATACAAAAATTGCCATTTGAGGCCCACTTGACATTTTTTGAAGATTAACATTCATAAAGTGTGGGATTTCTAAATATCAACACTTCATCATGAGGAGATTGAGTGGAGGAAATGGAAAATAATGCATTATGTAAGAGGCAATCTGAGTAATACTTTACTTGTATCATCAAACTAAATTCCTAAAACACACTAGGAAGTATATTATCATACTTGCTTTTATAGATGTGGAAATTCAGGCTTAGACACATTAAGTAATGTATTCAGGGAGATTGATACAGGAGAGAGACAGATTGATAGAAAGAGACAAAAAAGATGCAGAGGGAGACAGAGTAAGAGAGAAAGAATTTGAACTGACACGTTTTTTGCTATTTGAAATCTATGAAAAATATGAATTTACTTCTAAGTCTATTGTGACTTAAACCTATTTTTTGCAGACTTTGTCTGAGAATGAAGATATTAAAAAGACATTAGAGTTCTATTTTTCAGTAGAATCCTAAATATTATTTAGTCTGCCTTTATACTTGGAATAACTACTCAAACACTGGAACACCATTAAAATTATTAGCGGTTAATAAGCAAGTTTTATAGTAAAAGGTAAATTTTATAGTTAAACCTTCCTCGTTGTTGCTGTTGTTCAGTCGCTCAGTCGTGTCTGACGCTTTGCGACCCCACGGACTGCAGCACGCCAGGCTTCCCTGTCCTTCACCATCTCCCGGAGTTTGCTCAAACTCATGTCCATTGAGTTGGTGGTGCCATCCAACCATCTCATCCTCTGTCACCCCCTTCTCTTTCCTTCAGTCTTTCCCAGCATCAGGGTCTTTTCCAATGAGTCGGAAAAGATTCAAACTTTTTGCATCAGGTGGCCAAAGGATTGGCATTTCAGCTTCACCATCAGTCCTTCCAATAAATATTCAGGGTTGATTTCCTTTAGGATTGACTGGTATGATCTCCTTGTTGTCCAAGGGACTCTCAAAAGTCTTCCCCAGCACCATAATTAAATATAGATAATTATAACGTTTATAAAGTTGTCTTATTGGAGGACTTCCCTGGTGACTCAGAGAAAGAATCTGCCTGCCAGTGCAGAAGACTTGGGTTTGATGCCCAAACCAGGAAGACCCCACATGCTGCAGAGCAGCTAACCCTGTTTGCCATAATCATTGAGCCTGTGCTCTAGAGCAGAGAAGCCATATCAATAAGTCCATGTGCCACAGCTACTGAAGCCCGCATGCTCTAGAGCCTGTACCCCGTAACAAAAGAAACCACCACAATGAGAAGTCCAAGCACCAATAAAGAGGAGCCCCCGACTGCTGCAACTCGACCAAGCCTGGGCAGCGACAAACACCCTGTGAAACCCCCAACATTCATGAATTAATAAAATTTAAAATAGATATATCTTATTGGGTTGCTGTGGGAATGAATAAACTAATAAATGTGAACTGCATGGCATACCATAGGAAGCACTAAACAATGATCAACTTTCTTACTATTATTACATTGTGATTATTACTGTCAATCTAGTACCAACAAACCTGATACTTTAGTCCATAATCATGCTGATTCTCCATTCTGGATCAGAATCTGAGATATCAGAAACTCTTCTTTTTTGCAGCTTGACTTTTTTTTTTTTTTTAATGAATTTGATGACATGTAGCTTGGTACATGAGGGAAAAAGTACAATACTTGGAAGGCAAAACTCTACATTGTGACCCATTTTCCTCCCCGCTGCTCTGCCCAGGAAAGTTCTCAGTGGGATTAGCAGAGAGCACCTCAGACTCTAAAAACATTAGGCAGAATTGATGGGGCATGGCATGGAGCAAAACCAAGGTTCCACCCATCTCCTTTCTAGTATTCTACTCCACTTAAAGCTTTATATTTTGCGGATACCGACAATGCTCAGACACTCAGTCGTCTTTGACTGTTTGTAACCCTGTGGGCTGCAGCCCTCCAGGCTCGCAAGAACACTGGAACGGGTAGCCATTTCCTTCTCTAGGGGATCTTCTCTACCCAGGGATCAAACCCGGGTCCCCTGCATTGCAGGTGGAGTCTTTACATTTTTGGGAAACAAATCTAAATTTTATTCTTTGTTCTCCGCTATTGCTAATGATGCAGGCCCTCGCTTTCTATGATGTCTTTTTTCTGAGAAGGTACTATATAGTATGAAAAAGCACATCATCATTAAAATACATAGTGGTTAAGACTCCAGCTTCCAATGAAGGGGATGCAGTTTCCCTGGTCAGGGAACTAAGATCCCTCATGCCTTAGGGTGTGACCAAAAATTAAATAAATAAATAAATTTGTTAAAGAAACACTTTCTGAATTTCAACATAAGCATTGAGATATAAATAAGCAAGTATTATACCTTGGCACATAAAAAGTATAAAGTGAGAAAACTAGTCAACTTAAAGATTTAATATTCAAATTTGAGCTCTCATTCATAGTAATACATCTAAAGAGTATATACTTCTTTTCTCTCTTGAAAAACATAGTTTTCAGTCACAGTAAATTGGTTTCAACATATTCACAGATACTCTGGCAAAGGTTTTTCAGTGAGAGATTCAGGAAACAGGATCAATGAGTTTCATTGAACACATCCAAAACAGAACTGTAGAGAAATCCTGAAGACTTGAGATATTAAGAGTATCTCCTCCACAAAAGGATTCCATAATACATTTGCTACTGTTATAATGAATCATGACTTTCACGATCCCTGGTGGAGAGCAGTACAGCAAATATATGACAGCTGAAGACTGAAGAGATCTAATGGTCCAAAATTTTTCTAATACTAAACATTTTAGGGTAATCAGAAAGGCAGAAAGAAAAAAAAAACATAGAGCAGTGGTTTGGAATTTGTCATTCTTGGATTGGGTATGTATTTAAAATGATTCTTATAACGGACATGCTATATTCAATTTTCTTGATCCAAGTGAATAAATATTGTATCATTTTATGAAAAACCCACACAAGCTGTGAGAATGATCAATTTTGGTACAAAAGCCTATCAAACTGTAAGTTTATTAAACATGATGAAATGAAATTTTGAATAAAGAAAAAAAGTAAGGCTTAAAGTCTACTAGACCATATATACATATATATATATATATATATATATTTTTTTTTTTTTTTTTTTTCTCCTTTCCAATTAAACTCTATGGTTGCAGCTGTGTCAAGGCTACTCTGAGGCTATTGTCCTCTGATCTCTCCTGGTTCCCAGCACATATTACCACATTTCTCAGAGGGTGAGCTCTGGCCCTAAATGCCTAAGCACTGTAGCGAAATCTCCAAGATACCTGATTGTGGCCACTGGAGAGCAGGAGACAGGCTCAAGAAAGCCCCTGGGTAGCTGTATTTCTTCTTTTCACTATGAGGTAAATTTGCTAGGAAACTTTAACAAAGAAAATAGTTCTTGGTTCATCTTGTTCAGGTTTAGTTTTTTTGTGTGGGCTTCACCCCTTCTACAGTAGGATGACATCTTAAGCCACTAGATCTAATATCTCTAGCCTCTCTGATTTTCTCATTGTCTGCTGAGCTTTCCTAGCAAATCATCACCCTAGGCTTAATTTTGAACAATAAAGGTCTGAGATACGAATGACTCCATGTGCTCTTAATCTATTCCCTTCTAGAGAACAAACTCCTTCTTAAGCGTGTGAGATATTTTTCTATTGTCCTGACAGTAGCCAGATATAATTAACTTTGACATATTATTCAATGTATATTTTATACCACCCTTATAGTAAATTACTCACTTTATATAAAAAGGTCAATTTTTTTCTGAGAATAAAATTGTAATCCTTTTAGTTTAACACTAGATAAATGATGGATATGAATTCAAGAAAATACAAGAGTGTGTTATTAAAGTGATAAATTGTATTAAGCAAAAAGTAGATAAATCTGATTACAAAATAAGTCTATAAATTTTATAAATTATCCCCATCAGTTGCATTTTATGTAAAATTTGAACACAACACATAATGTTATTGTAAGTGAGATATTACTGGAATAAATGGATAAAACAAATAACTTGACAATTAAAGGAAATCACAATAAAAAATCTAATTAGCATGACTAGAAGGAAATTCAATGGGAAATGCTGATGCCTGTAGTCTCAACAGTATGATTGCAAAAAGAGAAAAGAAAAAGGAAAATAAGTACTGATACTGAATTGAAAAAAAATGTAGAGTTGTACAGCCAAAGGAGATATTTAAATATCTCCAAGAAGGTTATCAAATGTCAAAACCATCATTTATAACTACAATACTAAGAACATAATAAATGAAAATGTTCAAGTCAGAAAAGATCCAGAACATGAAACAAATTCATCTAGGTCTGGAGCTAATCACCATGTAGGTAAATTATTATTTTAAATCCAGTTAAATTCAGTATTTTGCTGGTCTTAGGATACCTCCTAAAGTTGAAAGCACTGTGACAGATACACATAAAAGAGAAGAAAGTGATTTTAGAATGATTTGTTGAATCAATACACTACAGGGTTGCTTAGATTATGATCCTTAGTCCTTGTGTATTAGATTCACCAAGGGTTCTTGTTTAGAATGCAAAAAATATAGTCTTATTCCCCTTGCAGAAGCAAAACAGATATGTAGGTAGAGAATAAACAATTTCATCAAGCACACCAATTTTAGGTACTCTAAAGTTTGGATATCTTCTAAGATTTTAATTGTGAGGGTAGAAGCAGCTCTGTAGCATAGAAGATGGGAAAAGATCAAAGAAAAAAAGTTCTTTACAGACCAATTTCCATCAAAATTCAAGATACAACAAAGTTTTCTTGGCATTTGGTAAAAATAGTTATTCTGATTTTCAGATTTATAAGGTAGAGATTGGATGTTATAAACATAAGAATAAATTTAAATCTTTGTTAAAAGTTATAAGAAAACATTTTAGGTTTTTTCTAATAAAACATTTTAACTGCTGATTGTAGCAAACCAATTCTCAATCCATTCCTACCTTTATACTAAAGGATTCATCATGAAAATTATTGCTAAAAGATGTTCACCCTCTTTGAAGAAATGAACAAATGAAAGGTCTTTCTCATGTGATTGAATTCCTGGAACATGAAAGACATAGGCCAGCTGAGAGAACAGCTTAGAAATCCAAGATGACTGTCCATGTAGACAGAGAGAAGTGTTTTACTTAATTCTCAGAGGAAAACCAAGTCTAGATGAAGAGTGATGATTAAAGACAATTTAAAAATGTTTACTGCCATATCAGCAATATGTCTATGCCCTAAAATATCACCTCCACATAAACATGAAGATACTAGGTAAATAATGACAAAAATACCATTAAATAAATTTCTCAATCACCATAAAGTAAAAGAGTAACAAAATCACCAAAGAGCAAACAAAAGTAAACTAGGCAAGCAATCAAATGGACAAACAAATGAATCATAGCAAGATAGCAATAAAAAACTGAAAACAAGGCTAACCTGGGAGAAATGACAATATCAGTATCACATATCATTGGGACCCAATGGCTGCATGTGGAGGGACAGTGAACAGAACCTAGGATCTAAGCAAAATAGGGTAACTGGACTGAAACCCCCTAGTACAACCAAACCAACTATTTATTCTGTGAAAATGTTGACTGAGAAAAATTGGCATAACAGGTCAAGGAACTAAGAGGAAGTTTATTTGTCTCTGGAACTCTGAGTGCAAAAAATAAAAATAATATATTCTCCTCTGAGATTTAAAAATTTCAAAACTTCTCCCTCACATGCATAGCTGGGATTCAAATTTACATTACTTCATGTGTTCACAGAAAATCCAAACTGAGGAATTAAGTTTATCTGGTCTCAGATTGATAGAAATCCCCTGGCAACGTTTGAAAAATAAATGCCTGGGAATTTTCAGAATTATCAAAAGATATAAGGACATTTATAAGAAGCATAATGATAAGCTGCATACAAAAAATTAAACCAGATCCATACCTAAGTAATTACAGTGAAACTGAAGAACACCAAAGACAAATAAAGACTCTTAAGATCAGCTAGAGAGAAAAGTCATATAAGGATATGATTAACACATCCTAAAATGTGACCCCCTGATGTGCTACATCTTTGTTTAAATATAATTTCCTCCCCTTGTGTTTAGGCTGAATCTGTGACTTGTTTCTAGCCAACAGAATATGACAAAGGTGATGGAGTATTTATTGACTAAATTTCATTACTTAAGATTGGCTCCAGAAAGGAATACAGCCCAGTTGACACCTTGATAACAGGCTTAAGAGACCCTAAACAGAGGACCTAGCTTAGCCATACCTGAACTTCTGACCCACAGAAACGTTGAAATAACAAATATATGTTATTCTAAGCCATTTGTTGGTGCTAACTTGTTAGGTAGTTTTGTGCTTGCATGATCAGTTACTAAGTTGTGTCTGACTCTTTGTGACAACATTGACTGTAGCCAGCTCAGTTCCTCAGTCCATGGGATTTCCCAGGTGAGAATATTGGAACAGGTTGCCATTTCCTCCTCCAGGGGATCTATCTAATCCAGGGACAGAACCTGAATCTCCTGTGCCTCCTGCATTGGCAGGCAGATTCTTTACCACCGAGCTGCCTGGAAAACCTCCATGTTAGGTAGTGCTAGGGAAATTAAAACGGAGGACGTTTTGTTCAGCCTTCAGCAATAGGAGCACAAGCCTCTGACCTTACTTCTGACCTGCCTAGACACTGCCTGGATTCCATGCCTGCCTGCAACCACAGTTAGTCAGGCAGCACTTCAGATAAGGAAAGGATTTGGTCTTGGAATTCTCAAGCTCCTGGAGGCCTGGCCAGCTGCACCCAGGGTTTAAGGCAATCCTATGACTCATAAGATAAACAGCATTGTAAAAATGTTAAAGTAAAACCAGAGCTGCATCTTTGCATACAAACTGATGAGGATATCAGTTTGTGGCCTGGGATTATAAGTGGGAGACCCCAAAACTACAGTTTGAAATCTCACCTGTGGAGTGGACACATTTCCTAGGACATTTTCCCAGATGGGATACAAGATGGTTGTTAACAAGGGACTCCCTAGCAAGCTGTTTAAGACTGGATGTTGGTCGGCCTAATTTGATGATGTTTGGGCTGTTACTCTATTGTTTTTATTTCTCTTTTTGTTAGGAGGAAAACACTGACTGAAACCGCCCACCCTGGCCAGGCACCATAGTAACCATTTGTATGAGTTATTTTATAACAGGGAGTCCTGGTAAGGAACACAGAACTAAAAAGTCACCAAAAGAATTCAGGAGGGTCAAAAGGAGATGCCGCGTGTCCTAGTATCTCCCAGAATCCTCACTGGCCTCCATTTTGGCTGAACAATGTGTGCGCCACCAGGAAGGACCCTGAGTCAGAGTGATTAACCAGAGACAACCCAGAAACTAATCCCATTAACGTAAAACCCAAGACTGTGAGCCATGTGATGAAGCAGTTCTCCTGGGCTCTCTACCCCTAATATTCTCCACCTGGGTATCCCTTCCCAATAAAGTTTCTTGCTTTATCAGCTCATGTGTCTCCTTGGACAATTCATTTCTGTTAGAGAAGAACCCACTTTCAGGCCTTGAAAGGGGCCTTTCCTGCAACATTTTCTTTTAATGATTGTATGTTGAAATTAAGTTAAATAGGCCTCTATTAAATGTTGAAATCGCTTGTGTGCAACAAGTGATACCTTTTGATAATGAAGCCTTCAAAACTGAAACGGAAGTAAGATTTTCAGGAAAACATAAATTGGTGCTGTGAGCAGGATTTGTGAAACAAAATGCCACTCTGAGAAGAAAAAGGTTAAGATTGATGAAGCTTCCCATTCCTCAGATGGGAAGATTGGTCTTATTGCTTGTTGCTCTTGTTCGGTCACTCGGTCATGTGTGACTCTTTGAGACCCCATGGACGGCAGCATGAACAGGCTTCCTTGTCCTTCACCATCTCCTGGAGCTTGCTCAAACTCATGTCCATTGAGTCGTGATGCTATCCAACCATCTCGTTCTCTGTCATCCCCTTCTCCTTCTGCCTTCAATCTTTCCAAGCATCAGGGTCTTTTCTAAAGAGTCAGCTCTCAGCATCAGGTGGCCAAAGTATTGGAGTTTCAGCTTTAGCGTCAGTCCATCCAATGAATATTCAGGGTTGATTTCCTTTAGGATTGATTGGTTTGATCTCCTTGCAGCCCAAGGGACTCTCAAGAGTCTTCTCCAACACCGCAGTTCAAAAACATCAATTCTTTGGCACTCAGCCTTCTTTATGATCCATCTCTCACATCCACACATAACTACTGGAAAAACCATAGATTTGGCTATATGGACCTTTGTTGGCAAAGTATTATCTCTGCTATTACTACACTGTCTAGGTCTGTCATAGCTTTTCTTCTTTACTGCTTATCAGTTACTGAATGGGGCATATACACTGCACTGCATGAGAAATGGGACCCTAAATTAAAGTGGACCAAACTTTTTGAAGTTATTGAATGCCTATGGCTGGTGCCAATTGAGAAAGGACAAGAATGTACCACTCTAGGTTGAAGAGGCTGGATTCTCTTCTCTGCCTGCAATGAGGTACATGAAATCAAATTAAAATTGATTGAAGAGAAGTCACAACTGGAGATATAATTATGTGATATGCAAGGACAATTGTCCATGTTACAATGTCAAAATTACACTTTAGCTGACCAAGTCTCCACTTTCTAGTTGGTAGCTGAAAGAACTGCTATAAAGTTTACACAAGTTAAATACTGAAAGTGGTGAGCCAAGGTTAACAAAAAGAAAATTCATCTGGTAATAGCTAAAGCAAGGATATATTGGGATAGGAGATTAATTCCTCCAAAATTTAGGGACCCACCCAGACTGTAAAGTTTTGGGGACTTATATCTCTCTACTACATAGAGAGATATTAGCAAACACACCAGTGGCACAATGGTAAAGAAACCGTCTGCCAGTGGAAGAGCTGCAGGAGACACAAGTTCAGTCCCTGGATTGGGAAGATCCCCTGGAGGGGGAAATGGCAACCAGTTCCAGTATTCTTGCCTGGAGAATCCCATGGACAGAGGCACCTGGTGGACTACAGTCCATGGCGCTGCAAAGAGTTGGACACAACTGAGCGTCTAAGCGTGCACACACACACACACACACACATAAAGATAATGGAATTTGAAAATCCCAGGTCAAAAAGGAAGCTCAAAACTTTATAGGGATATTTGGTTTCTGGTGACAGTATATTTCACATTTGGGCCAGACTTTGAGTCTGCTTAACAAAGTAACTTGATGGGAAGAAACTTTTAAGGAAAGAAAAAGTAAATGAGATAAGAGCTTTTAGATAAAGTTTATTAAGAATAATTATGCTTTAGGAATGTCTACCTAAAATAGTTTCCCCAGGTATTGATAAACTGAATTTATAGGGTTGTGCCAAATCAAGTTAAATGATGGAATTTTAAATAATTAGGTTATTTCCAAATAAAACAAGATGCTAAAACAGTAATTGCTAAACACTGACTTTTTTTTTTTAATACAGAGAAGCAAAAAGACCAAAAATTATTAATGAACCATCTTGAGATCGTACCAAAGAAACTAAAATTTTTTAGAAATTATCAATGGTGTTTATGCTCACAAAATGCTAATATAAAGGAGAGTTCATGGTTGCTTAAGGAAAGTAGGATGCGTGTTTTTAGTAAAGAAGCTATGAGGAATGGAATTGCACGTTGTTAAGGGGAAAGGAAGTACAATAGGCCTGACTTACAGGTGTCTGTTTCTGAATGGGAGAATAAAGTGAAAAATATAAAAAGTGATAAGAAAGATCAGTGGAAAGTGGACCCTGAGAAAAGAGTTTTAGGTATGGTACAAGTTTTCTTGGGATGTTGAACTGCCTTTGATAACAGATATTAAGTTTCTTTACCTCCTAAGTGATTTGTTCTGTATTTGTTTCTGAAATCTTTTATTGTTATTTTGGCTGAGTGAATAACTGTTGTTTCACAGTGACCTATGATCTTATCTGACTGATGTTCTAAATCCTTCGATATTTTTGACAGAACGTCTTAAAATCAAAGTCTAATGATTTCTCTTGACATCTAGATGACTTTGTGGTGCTTTAGAGGGCATCTGGTCCCAGCACTTCATGGCAAATAGTTGGGGAAAAAAGAGGAAACAGTGACAGATTTTATTTTCTTGGGCTTCAAAATCACTGTAGATGGTGATTGCAGCCATGAAATGAAAAGGCACTTGCTCCTTGGAAGAAAAGCTATGACAAACCCGGACAGCATATTAAAAAGCAGAGACATCATTGCTTTGTCAACCAAGGTCCATATAGTCAAAGCTGTGGTTTTTCCAATAGTCATGTGTGGATATGAGAGTTGGACCATAAAGAAGACTGAGCACCAAAGAACTGATGCTTTCAAATCATGGTGCTGGAGAGGACTCTTGAGAGTCCCTTGGACAGCAAGGACATCAAACCAGTCAATCCTAAAGGAAATCAACCCTGAATATCCTTTAGAAGGTCTGATGCTGAAACTGAAGCTCAATACTTGTGCCAGCTGATATGAAGAGCTGACTCATTGGAAATGACCCTGATGCTGGGAAAGATTGAGGACAGGAGGAGAAGAGGACAACAGAGGATGAGATGGTTGGATGACATCATCAACTCAATGGACATGAGTCTGAGCAAACTCAAGGAGATAGTGAAGAACACATGAGCCTGGCATGCTACAGTCCATGGGGTTGCAAAGAGTCAGACTCTTGGTGACTGAACAACAATAGGAGGATCAGAACCTCCTTAACCTGGAGAAGGAAATGACAACCCACTCCAGTATTCTTGTCTGAAAAATCCCATGACAGAGGGTTCTGGTGGGCTAGAATCCACGGGGGTCACAAAGAGTTGGACATGACTGAGCACAAGCATACATACAGACACACACACACCTGAGCCCAGCCTGATTAATTAAGTCCAGACTAATGAGACTCAGGAGTTAATAAATGTTTAGTATCTTTTACCACTGAGATTTTGTAGTCCTTTATCATGCAACTTTATTGTAGTAGCAGATATCTGATAAATATAGCATATTACTAAGTGTTCTGCACCTGAGTTTAAAATCATATTATCCTATAAATCTTCTCTGACATTATGCATGTAACAAATTGACATTAACTTACTGTTTCTTTTTTTTTTTTTTTAATAAAAAGAACCTCCTATAAAGAGAATGACTATTCCAAACATAAAGATTCATAAAAATAGACTTCTATACTGAAACAATTGATTATTGGGAAATTAGCCCAGGAGCATTAGCTCCTTCCTGAGCTACTCCTGAGGCCACTGGACTAGATTTGTACTCTATATTTGATTTACTAAAAGATTTACTAAAATCTATTTACTATATATAGATTTACTAAAAGATTGATATGTGATATTGCAACTGGTATTGGAATCAAAATGCCTCTTGGACCCTTTGGACTAATCAAAGGTTGCTCCAGTTTAGCATATAGAGAACTATGTATGTAGGGGAATTATAGACTCATACTACCCAGGAGAAATTTGAGTAATTTTACAAAGTGAAGGAAAGTATGTTCTCTTTATTAATAAACATGATTGAATTGCTCACCTGCTGACTCTTCCATGTGTAATTGGCAAAGTGCAAAAAGGAGAACCTCCCATCTTATTAATGGTTAGGGATGATGAAAGGTTTGGATCCACAAATTAAATACATGCAATTGGAGTAAAATCTAAGTAAAGGGGCCTAACAGTCCTCCCATACCTGCTGATGTGATTTTGCAGGGGAAGACTAATACCTTACTAGCGATGATCCCTGGACAGAAAACATGGAAATATGTGCCACTAACTCACTGCTATTCTCATGAGTAGATTATTCTTGAAAGCCTGACTGTAATGTGAGTTGTCATTCACACCTCAGCCTTCAAGGATATGCTACAATTAAAAGAAAAATATGAAGAAATCTATTGGAGAATCTTCAGCTGGAGAAACATGAGCTGGACCCAAACTCAGGACAACTTCACCTGCCCAGCAAACAAGGCCTGTCCTTTCTTAATTTTGACTTTCTATGGACAAAATTTATCTGTCTGCTAGGCCATAAAGCACTGGTAAAGGTATAACTCAATACTTGAACACAAGTATTATGTGCCAATTTCATGTGTTACTTTAACAATCATATCCACATACTGATAGACTATAACAAGGCTACTGAGGGATTGCTATATGGACCAACTTCTTGCATTTGGGGAACCCTGCTTATTGGAGAACTCTACCAACCATTGTGAATGGACTATCTTTCCCCAAATCCTATTTTTTGAAATAGCCTCTCAATTTGTACGTATTGTAACCAATGATGCAGGAACTACTACATATCACTAGGAACCCCTTTTTCTGGAAGCTTAATATATATTGATCATTTATATTAGAAGTGGAAGTGTGGAAGTGTTAGGGGACCACCTATTATTTTTCCCCCATAAAAACTCAGGTGTTATCAACTCAAATGCTATTTACTACTTTGTCTGTTCCTAATATTAGCTTTTCCTTAGAACCTCTATGTAAAATTTTGCAAGAAACCTAAGTATTACAAAATTTCATAGAAAAATGTAATCATACCTTGATAGAACATTTTGTTGTTACTGCTATTGCAGCTGATAAGTTAATGGGTATAGGAGTTAATGTACAAAAACATACTTCTCATTCATGGTGGGACTTTTTCTTTACTATATCCCTTACTGCTCAGAAATTATTTTCTGCATTGTTTAACCTCTTGGTTATTTCTTTGATTATCTTGCTTCTTACCTTTTGAAATTGTTATTTGACCTATAGAATTAACAAGACTGCTCATGTTATTTTGCTTTATTCCTATGACCTTCAGCCTAAACAATCCTGAAGCTGACTGTTATATAAATTAAAATGGAGCAAGTTTTGTTCAGGCTTTAGACGCAGGAGAGCAGGCCTCTGACCTTGCTTCTGACCTTCTTAGACACTGCCCTGATTCCAGGCCTGCCCACAAGCACAGTTAGTCAGGCAGCACTTTAGGAAGGAGGTGGGTCTTGGAATTCTTGAGCCCCTGGAGGCCTGGCCAACTGTGCCCAGGGTTTAAGGAAATTGTACGATTAACAAGATAAAACAAACAACATTGTAAAAATGATAAAGTAAAATCAGAGCTGCATTTTTGCACACAAATGGATGATGATATCAGTTTGTGGCCTGGGGTTATAAGTGGGAGCCCCCAAAACTGCAATTTAAAGTCTCACCCGTGGGGGGCATGCACTGCCCAGGACCCTTTCCAAACTGGGACTCCAGATGGCTGTTAATCAGGACCTCACAGATGCTGGTCAGCCCGATTTGGTGATGTATGTGCTGTTACCCTTCTCTATTATTTCAATTTCTCTTTTCTTTTAATAACTGGATATTGAAATTAAGCTAATTAGTCCTCTACGAAATAGTGAAGTTGTTTATTTGTGTGTAATAAGTGATTTGTTAACGAATGCTTTGAATCTGAAATGAAAGTAAAACTTTGGCAAAACAGGTAGCAATAGAAATCTGTTACATATTTTGGTACCAGAAATGGAGTTCAAATCCACACATAGATTCAGAGTCAATGGGGCATAGCTAAAGCAGCCATCTGAAGAAATTCACAGCATTTAATACATGTAGCAATAAAATGAAAACAATAAAACATGTAAAACAAAAATAATAGAAAAAGACCAACTAAGTAAAGCAGAATAATATAAATGGAAGAAATTGCTAAAGGTAAATATTGACTTAGAACAAAAAGTTGATTCTCAAAAAATATAAGATAGACAAATTTACTAGCTGAGAAAGGGAGACATCTCAGAGGGAATGACAAATATGCAAAAAAAGAAATGAAAGAGCGTAATATCCAAAATATAAATATTTTAAAAAATTTTGAGATTATATTGTGTAACTATATACACATGAATGTTTTAAAACTAGATAAATATACAGCTTGTTAGGAAGATATAATTTAAAAAACAAGCTTCAATAGATATAGATGTTTTAAACTGTCTAATTTTCATAAATGAAATAAAATAAGTTGTCAAAGAGCCTCTTCATCCTATTGCTATTATTGTTCAGTTGGTAAGTCAAGTCTGAGTCTTTTGCAACCTCATGGAATGTAGCCCACCAGGCTCCTTTGTACGTGGGGTTTTCCAGGCAAGAATACTGGACTGGGTTGCCATTTCCTTCTCTAGGGGATCTTCCCAGATCAGGGATCAAACCCACATCTCCTGCATTGGCAGGTAGGTTCTTTATCACTGAGCCACAAGAAGCCATCAAAACAAATGATATGAAAGAGGAATTCTACAAAACTGTGAAGACCAAATAACCTTAATGATTTAAACTATGCTGGAGCATTGATAAAGAAGTGAGTGTGTGCATGTTCAGTCACTTAAGTTGTATCTGACTCTTTGTAACCCCATCAACTGTAGCCCACCAGGCTCCTCTGTCCATGGGATTCTCCAGGCAAGAATACCAGAATGGGTTGCCATACCTTCCTTCAGGGCATCTTCCTGACCCAGGGATTGAACCTGCATCTCACATCTCCTTCATTGTCAGGCAGGTTCTTTACCACTAGTGCCACCTGGGAACTCCCCTGATAAAGAAGTGCTTCTCAATTCTTTTCATTATGCGAGTTTACCTTGCTATAAAACACACACTCAAAACTACAGGTCAATCTCATTTCTAAATGTAAATATGAAAGCTTAAATATAATATTAGTAAACAGAATCCAGCAGTAATTCAAGATCAAGTGGATATTTCAACGTTAGGAGATCCATCAATAAAATTCATCCTACTAGTAGATGGAAGAGAAATTTATATGATCATATCCATATATGCCAGGGAGGCATTTCACATAAGTAAACCTCAATTTCAATTTTTTTTTAATTGATAAAATAGAGACTGATGGGTCATTTCCTCCTGCTCTTGTTGTTGTTCAGTCACTAAGTCGTGTCTGACACTTTGTGACCCCGTGGACTGTGGCACGCCAGGCTTCCCTGTCCTTCACCATCTCCCAGAGTTTGCTCAAACTCATGTTCATTGAGTTAGTGATGGCATCCAACCATCTCCTCCTCTATCATCCCCTTCTCCTCCTGCCCTCAATCTTTCCCAGCATCAGGGTCTTTTCCAGTGAGTTGGTTCTTCATATCAGGTGGCCAAAACACTGGAGCTTCAGTTTCAGCATCAGTCCTTCCAAGAAATATTCAGGGTTGATTTCCTTTAGGATTGACTGGTTGGATCTCCTTGCAATCCAAGGGATTCTCGAGAGTCTTCTCCAGCATGATTCAAAAGCATCTGTTCCTTGGTGCTCCACCTTCCTTATGGTCCAACTCTCAAATCCACACAAAACTACTGGAAAAACCATAGCTTTGACTATATGGACATTTGTTGGCTAAGTGATGTCTCTGCTTTTTAATATGCTGTCCAGGTTTGTCATAGCTTTCCTTTCAAAGAGGAAGCATCTTTTAATTTCATGGCTAGTCACAATCTGCAGTGATTTTGGATCCCAATAAAATAAAATCTCAACTCCTACAAGTTCTGTTTCTTAAACTGCATGCTGGTCTCTTGGGAGTTTGCTTTATTATTATTGGGGGTGGGTGATATGTGTGAATATTTTCATACTTCAAGAACAGAGGGAAAAAGCATAGATATAAATTATCCTCCAAAGCTAATATTTCTTTTAATTTTATTGTATCATCTTCACAAGTAAATATAATTATTGATATTGTACAAGCAATGGCACTTAAGTTTCATTTTTCACTATGAAGAAGAAGACTATACAGGCCTTCTTTTCAGACAATCAAATCTTTCTGTAGGATGTTTGGAACATGATGTCATGGCCAAGGAGGGTTTCCCAGGTGTCTCAGTGGTAAAGAATCTGCCTGCCAATATAGCATATGTAAGAGATGCAGGTTCAGTCTCTGGGTCAGGAAGATCCCCTGGAGGAGGGCATGGCAATGCACTCCAGTATTCTTGCCTAGAGAATCCCATGGACAGAGGAACCTGTTAGGCTACAGTCTCTAGGGTTGTAAAAAGTTGGAGGCAACTGAAGTGATTTAGCATGCATGCGTGCAGGCAGGTTATGACCAAGGTATCAGTGAAGTCACTCAGTCGTGTCCGACTCTTTGTGACCCCATGGACTGTAGCCTACCAGGCTTCTCCATCCATGGGATTTTCCAGGCAAGAATACTGGAGTGGGTTGCCATTTCCTTCTCCAGGAGATCTTCCTGACTCAGGGATTAAACCCGGGTCTCTCGAATACCTACCTGCTAAAATCTAGAATAAAATAGCTTCATTAAGATTGTTGTAAATTAAACTTTATTAATTAAAAGAAAGAATTTAAGAACACCTAAAATGTTTATTTTGGGAAAGGGAAATTTGGTTGTTTCCTGAGAAATATCCAAAGTAAGGTAACTCATTCTTTGCTCCTACACAAACAGTACATTCTAGAATTCTGTGATTGGAGAGAAAAATTCACCACTTTTCCAATGCTTCGTTGTTTCTCAGGATTAAAAACATCAATGGTCCATGTTTTATATGTGACTGATGACAAACAAAATGCAAACAAGTTAAAATATTTGTATTATTTAGATTTAATTACATTATGATCAGTTCACTGAATCAGGTATTGGCGTGTGTCTATTCTGTTATAATCATATTGATCAGATGACATCTGATATTTTAATAATTAGACAAATTGCCTTAGCAACTGCTTTCTGTATTCCTATCTTTCGTGACTCTGACTGCTGTCCTTCAGTGAGTCTCATTCAAACAAATTCTAATGTGTCCCATTCTCTAATAATATCTCCATGTGACTCCCAGGACAGACAGACAACATGATGCATTGCTCAGATCACAGACCGGACCATATATTCACCTTTGCTTCCGAACAATGGCCCAAGCTGGTCATTGGCTTTTTAATATGCTGTCCAGGTTTGTCGTGGGTTCCCGTGTGGGGCTTCCCCAGTGGCTCAGAGGTGAAGAATCCACCTGCAGTGCAGAAGCCACCAGAAGATGTGGGTTTGATCCCTGGGTCAGGAAGATCCCTTGAAGGAGGGCATGGGAACCCACTTCAGTATTCTGCCTGGGGAAGCCCATGCACAGAGGAGCCCGGCAGTCTACATTCCACAGGGTCACAAAGAGTCAAATATGCCTGAAGTATCTTAGCTCACACGCATACACGGGTTCCCTTGCACACTCATGCAGACTGTGAACGAGGTGGGGCTGAGGAGCTACTCCTCAGACCACAGTAGGAAGGGCATCCACCGCTGAGGCTGGGAAAGGCTCTTCATCACATCTGATGGATTTGCACCCCCAAACCAGAGCTCTGTGTGTTTCAAGGACTGGTAACAAGACCTGTAACTCAGCTGAGCATTTGCGTGATAGATGTCAAGGCTACAGGTGCTGTCCAGGCCAAAACCCTTATTTATCACTATCTCTCAGAGAAGACAGACAGACAGCTGGACTATCGCACCAGACAGCCTTTGTGGGAAAAGCAAATCACTGACCTTACTGAAAGGTCATGTTTGGTCCACTGGAAGGCAGAGGTCCAGAATCTAGTAAAACAGGAAAAACTCAGATGGTGACACAGGTTGTGCTCTTTGCGTGTTTCACATTCTAGTTACTGTCATCCCCCACAGGAACACTCACCCTGTTTACGAACCTTCTGCAGTCCTCCTCAGCCTGCTGCCTGTTTGAATCTCACTTTATTAGCAGCTGGTTCACTTGCCCACGCCATCTCATAAGCATCTGTCCTCCTAGGCATATACCTAGAGAAGGCCTCCATTAGTGAAGACTTGGTATACGTTTGTTTCCACCCACCAGGGCACATGCATTCATGCATTCAACTGCACCCTTATGCCAGTCCTCATGAGAATGGGCCTGACATCATGAAATTGTCCCTTCAGTATGGCAAGAGTGCTGGTGGCTCAGTATTTACCTCTTCCGAAATTTCTAAGGTAGAATGAGGAGTCTCATGCTCATGTTGTAAGTTTGTATCTGCTTAGGGAATTATTTTTTCATGACTATTTATTCAAGTATCAGTTCAGTTCAGTCACTCAGTTGTGTCCGACTCTTTGTGACCCCATGGACTACAGCACACCAGGCCTTATTGTCCATCACCAACTCCCTGAGCTTGCTCAAACTCATGTCCATCGAGTTGCTGATGCCATCAAACCATCTCATCCTCTATTGTCCCCTTCTCTTCCTGCCCTCAATCTTTTCCAGCATCAGGAACTTCTCCAATGAGTCAGTTCTTCGCATTAGGTGGCCAAAGTATTGGAGCTTCAGCTTCAGCATCAGTCCTTCCAATGAATATTCAGGACTGATTTTCTCTAGGATTGACTGGTTTGATCTCCTTGCAGTCCGAGGGACTCTCAAGAGTCTTCTCCAACACCACAGTTCAAAAGCATCAATTCTTCAGAGCTCAGCTTTCTTTATAGTCCAACTCTCACATTCATACATGACTACTGGAAAAACCATAGCCTTGACTAGATGGACCTTTGTTGGCAAAGCAATGTCTCTGCTTTTTAATATGCTGTCTAGGTTGGTCATAGCTTTTCTTCCAAGGAGCAAGTATAGTTGACTTAAAACATTATATTGGTTTCAGGCATACAATAAAGTGATTTAATATTTTTATATTTTATATACAATTCAAAGTTATTACAAAATATTGGGTGTATTCCCTGTGCTTTCCCAGGTGGCTCAGTGGTAAAGATTGTGTCTGTCAATGCTGGGGACGTGAGTTTGATCCCTGGTTGGGAAGATTCTCTGGAGAAGGAAATGGTAACCCACTCCAATATTCTTGCCTGGGAAATCCCATGGACAGAGGAGCCTAGAGGGCTACAGTCTGTGAGGTTGCAGAGGCCGACATGACTGAGGAACTGAGCACATATGCATGCCCTGTGCTATACATTATGTCCCTGTAACTTATTTTATAACTGGTAGTTTGTACCTTTTAATTCCTCTCACCTATTTCACCCCTCCCCCTACCTTATTCTCTTTGGTAACTACTAGTACTCTTTTCTCTGTTATGTTAAGCAAAATAATTTAGACAAAGAAAGACAACTACAGTATACTTTCACCTATAGGTGGAAGATAAAAAACAATATAAATGAACAAATATGGCAAAACAAAAACAGACTCTAGGAAATTGTTTTGATGGGCTTTACTGCTAACCAGGTTCATGGCACCATCTTTTGCATTGTAGATGTGCTCATATACACAAAAAGGAATGATCTTTTCTCTGCATAAAATTGACCCCTGCCCTTTGCCATGTTCAACAAGACTACCCTTTTAAGGAAAAATATCTAGAGTTCTGCAACCAAAGGTCAGGTAATCCTGAACTGTGGGCCTCTGCTCATTTTCCCCTTTGAGAAGGATCAGTGTCTGTATTAGTTTTCTCTTGTTGCATAACAAATCTCCACAAATTTAGACACGTAAGTCAATATTCACTTACGAGCACACTGATTCTGTGGGTTGAAAGTCTGGCCATACCTTAAGCTGGGTCCTTTGCTTAGGGCTTCGTAAGGCTGAAATAAAGGTGCTAGACAGACTGCATTCTCATCTGCAGGCTCTGCCAGGAATGGAGCAGCATCTGAGCTCTGGCAGGTTGTTGCAAGGATTTACATCCTTGAGGCTGGAGAGTGCATCTCAGTTTGCTTCCTGAAGACTGGAAAGAAAGTGAAAGTGAAAGTCATTCAGTCACGTCAGT
The DNA here is from genome assembly GCF_033118175.1 of Dama dama. Classification (NCBI taxonomy): domain Eukaryota; kingdom Metazoa; phylum Chordata; class Mammalia; order Artiodactyla; family Cervidae; genus Dama; species Dama dama. The sequence continues at coordinate 28,386,530 of NC_083686.1, read as the reverse complement.
CATTCAGTTGCATCTGACTCTTTATGAAGACCTGAAACAGGGAGAAAAAGAGAACAACTGCTGCTTGGAGTTTTTGCCTTCAGCGAAGCCCGCGCTCTGGTGTTTTAAGGCTCACCTGATTAGTTCAGGCCAACCTAGGATTTTTACTCTTTTGAATAACTTACTATCCACTGATTAAGGATCTATATGTGAACAATCCCTTTATCTCTGCCATATTCCATTGGTTAGAAGGGGACCACAGCGTCCACTCACACTCAAGGGAAGGGTGTGACTCAGTGGGCACACCTAGGCTGTATCTGCTGCAATATCCTCAAATGAAGGTGCACTTGTCTTCTGCTATCATCCATAGTCCAAAGTGAAGTGAAGTCGCTCAGTTATGTCCGACTCTTTGCGACCCCATGGACTGTAGCCTACCAGGATCCTCAGTCCATGGGATTTTCCAGTCAAGAATACTGGAGTAGGTTGCCATTTCCTTCTCTAATCCATAGTCCAAAGAAGACGACAAATAGGAAATGTACACGCTGAATCAGCACCTACAAGTCTGCATGAATCAACTTTATCTCTGTCATCCTTCTTCCTCCCTGTGGAGTTATAGCATAGCATTGAAAATTCTACCTACATCAAGAACATCTAGGCTACGGTCACTGGGCATTTTCATTTTGGACCATATTACCCAGATTTGTTGGCACAACAAATGTCATAAATAACTGAGAAGCAGAACTATGAGCAGGCTAGTTGCTACAGTGAAAAATTTTCTTGATGAACACCATGCAATGCATTTGACTCTTTCCTTCCAACAGGTTAAAATTCTATAAAAATTTAAATTCAAACATTCTTCCTTTATAGAATGATTGAACTCATCTCCTGCTTGCCTCTCTTTTGTTTTATTTTGCTTCTTATTTTCTACTAAATTCTCTTCTTTTCATGCAAGTATTTTTTTTAAGTTTCTTTTGCGCATACATTCTTCACTTTAAAAAAGTTTTAGGGACTAAAATTATAGAAGAATGATTTAAGACCCCCATTGCTTATTTGGCTGGTGTTGTAAAAGATTTTAAGCAAGCAAGTTCGAAACAATAGCATGTCTTCACAGCAACTTGAGAAATGTAATACAGTAAAAAGTTCAGCAAAAGTCTGATAAATCCATGCTTCTCTGGCAGAGGTATGTCTTTTGATTTTCTCCAGTTTCCTCCACAACCCCTATGCCCAGTCACTGGTCTGAAGAAGACAAGTGGTTCAGACATGCCCCCCACATTTTCAGAGTAGTAGGACGTTATTTCTGTTATTCCTACTGATTTGCCTTCCACTCTTTCCCTGCTTTCTGGGGTTTAGTCTGGTTTTTGGCAAAAATAAATAAAGACTGAAGGTTTATTTGCTTAAAATATTGATTGTGAGAATTGTTATCCTGAACATCATTCATTTTAGGGTCAAGTAAAATATCTCTGGGGACTTCCCCAATGGCTCAGAGGTAAAGAATTTGCCTACTAATGCAGGAGACACAGATTCAATCCCTGGGTCAGGAAGATTGCTGGAGTGGGAAATGTCAACCCACTCCAGTATTCTTGTCTGGTAAATCCCATGGTCAGAGGAGCCTGGTGGGCTACAGTCCATGATGTTGCAAAGAGCCAGACATGACTTAGTGACTAAACAACAACCACAGAACAGCTCTGAGTCAAAGAAAAAGGAGAAGGCACTGCTCACAAATTTTCAAACCACAAGTTCAGGACCATACACGTCTCACTGCAAGGATGATATTCATAGATACATGACACCACAGGATCCCTCAGAGTAGTGAACCGTATCTAGTAATCCTGCTGACCAGTCCATTTGCTTGGCTATTTAAAAGCTACGTTAATCTCCACAACTCTTCCTGAGTTCCAAGATTTCAACACCAAGGACTTCTTTCTATGACTTTCTCCGGGCTTGAGGCAAACACACTGTCCCTCAGGTTTTTTATCTCCACACTCCATCTGCAACCTCACTTCTCTTACTTCCAAAACAATAGACTGGAAATGTGAATATATCTTCCAGACTCTATCAGGCACTATTCAGCGCCAAGGTGGTGGCTGGGGAACATGGATGATCACAGGTCCAAGAAATTGACCAGAAAGACTGCTGCACACCTTAAAGCAAACCCAGATAATCTGGACACTAATGTTTCTTGGTTTCCACACAAAAGTCCTGTATTATAAGGGGTAGAAGATTAGATTGGAGTTGTGTGGTATCGGGTGTAGAAAATTACCTTGAAGATACTATGCAGTGAGCTCATGCCTGGAGCATGAGGTGAGGCATTATCTTGCTAAAGAGACACTGTCCAGAAGCGAAGGAGATAGCCCTAAGACCCACTTCCTGTGTTCTTGTCTCCCGTTACCTCTGCTGCTTTCTCTACTAACTAATCCTTGGCTTGTTCTCTTGGCTACTCCTCTAGCAGCCACCCTGCTCAGCCTCTGGCAAGGTTCCAGTGCCTGGCTTTGACTGCCTCGTTGCTGGTGGACTGAATCTGATGCCTGCTCTAGTCTTCCTGGACTGCCTGGCAAGTCCTATCATTTTGACCCAGTGTAGCCTCACGTCACCATCTTGTTTGAACTACCTTTTCAATAGCAGCTTTTATAAACAATGATAGAACTCTTCAATGCTACTTCAGAATCTCCAGTCACTTTTTTTTCTTTTTTAAGGAGTGTATCTTCTTACTCCTTGCCAGATTTTGGAAGATATATTCTAATTTTAAATTTAGTAAATTTCTTTTTAAATAAAAATGGGGGAAGCATCTTTTTAATGAATAAAATTCAACACATTTTAATGAATAAATTCAATTTTAAATTTTAATAAGTCAGTTACAGGAAGTTATGAAATTGATGATATCTGGCTTATATGCCAGATGAGAAACTTATTAATTCATACATCATATAATTTTTTTAAAAGACAAGGGCATCAAAATCTGTATAGGAAATACCTTAAATGAGGGGCAACTGTATTGTGGTAGAATGAACATTGAAAATACATCAGAGCACTTGGATTTATGTCCCAATTCTGCCTTTTATAAGGGAAAGTTGCTTTTCTAAGAGTGAGTTTTTATTAACTGAAAGAGAGGCATGGCAACCCACTCCAGTTTTCTTGCCTGGGAAATCCCATGGACAGAGAAGCCTGGTGCACTGCAGTCCGTGGGACTGCAAAGAGTCGGACATGACTAAAGCGACTTAGTGTAAGGATACAAATATGGTGGTTCAGACAGTAAAGAATCCACCTGCATTGTGGGAGACCTGGGTTGGTTCCCTGGGTTGGGAAGATCCCCTGGAGGAGGGCATGACAACCCACTCCAGTATCCTTGCCTGGAGAATCCCCATGGACAGAGGAGCCTGGTGGGCTACAGTCCATTGGGTCACAAAGAGTCGGACACGACTGAGTGACTAAGCACACGATATTTTATTTATAATGAATGCTTTGTATATTATGAGAATTAAATATAATCTCTATTTCTCTGGCTTTCTCTTTGGAAAGATCCCTTCCCTGTATTCTGAGACTCATCAGGGGAAGTCTCAAATGTGCTCACCAAGTATGCAGTCAGCTGTGTCATTACACACTCAGAACACACTTTTGCCTCTGCTGGTACTGCTGGTAATGTCAACATTTCTGGGTACCATAACCCCTTATGCTAGGTACTGCCAAGATCTACTTGATGCCAGATCAACTAAGTATCACTTCTCATAAAGAAAACAGGAGCCAGATAAGTCAAAGCCGTGAAAGCAGCTCTCACTCTAGAAGGAACTATTGCAATGAGGAAAAGGAGATCTTGGTATATAGAATTGGGCTCAATTTCAAATACAACATGGACAAATGGGGCATAGCCAAGGGGCAGAATGGTTAATGGATGAAAAATTACTAAGAGGAAACAAAAGCAAGGAGGAATTCTTTGGTTAAACCAATTTGACAAGATTATTGATGAAGGTAGGCCCACGTGATCAGATGCCAAAATGGGAGATGAAGAATTTGACCAGACAGATTTTGAGGGTGGAAATTCATATAAAACTGACAACAAGATTGTTTCTACAATTGGGTGTTTCAGGCCCTTTAAGGACAGATGCCAGAGTTCAGGCCTAGAGGGTGTAGAGGAGGCTGACTGAAGTTTAATCCAGAAGACAATCTTGCCACTTCTCACACGGAGAATTCTTGGTTCCTCTGTGTGTTTCTGGGCCTCAAGGCACTCCTCCTGCCGCTTTGCATAGCTATTCCTCCTTTTTTCACCCATTACTTTCTGTCACCAGACTCCAGAGCCATCTTTCATAAAGCACCGCAGTCTCCTAGTTGACGTTATGGTGAATGCTCGGAAATCCTTGAAGGGCCAAGGTAGGGGGAATCTAACTTTTTTTTTTTTTTTTTTTTTTTTAGGAGAACTAAAGCAATGTTGCTTCTGACTGTGCACAAGTTTCAATAAAATAACTTTTTCCTCTAGTTTACTTCCACTTCCTCCCAGACAACCTAGACATACATCCATGGAGGCAGAGCCAATGACTAACACAAGTGACAAAATGATTACACAGAGTCACCTCTCCCCCTCCAACTCTGTGGGTCTATTTTGGGGCCAGGCTTGTGAGTGACTCTATCTTCCTCAGCAGTCTTCCTAGTCACTCATCTGACCAGACTCCTGGCAGGCTGCCTTCCGGTTCACTGCACATGCCTAGGCGGATCTAAATCCCAGCTTATGCTCAAGTCAGATCCCCTTAGCAGACACACAAAACGTTGCCATAATAATAAAGATTAAAAGAAAGGTCACAAATCATTTAAGAGGAGAGAAGGTGTTGTAGTTGGATTTCCCTTCCTGGTAGCTTTTAATGATTTTAGAAATTCCGGGTGAGATTATTATTATAATTAAGCAATACTTTCCACTCGAAGCTTTCTGGCTGCCAAGATGAACATAATGCAGTCAGTGTGTCCCCAAACCTCACCTACTTATAATGCAAAAGAAAACCACCGTTCTTTTAATATCCAAGTCAATTTCAGGAAGTCCATTTTTGTGCTGTGTTCCTCTTCCCAAGTGATTTCTGGGAAGCGGGAATTGCTGAGGAATTCTTACATGTTCTACGAATCCATCCTGGTGGTCTCTTTTCAGCTCAGCCAGACATCTGGACTCGCAACCTTTGTTCCAGAGCCCTTGCAGGTCACATCACATCATCTCATAATCGGATTCTGCGAGCTCACTCCTTATCCAACCTTCTCCAAGCAGGGACACAAAGCCCTTGATTAATTTTCCAAATGTGGCTAGATCCTTCCTGCAGTGTTCTGCAAAATTTCATTGAATATTAAAGGAATGATAGAAATATAAGTTTCAGTGACTCACATGGCTATTCCTGACTTTTACAGGGATAATTGGTGTTATTCAGTCATTTCCAACTCTTGGTGATTCCATGGATTGCAGCATGCCAGCCTTCCCTGTCCTTCACCATCTCCCAGAGTTTGCTCAAATTCCTGTCCATTGAATTGGTGTTGCTATAACACCAACTCATCCTGTTTCTGCACTCAATCTTTCCCAATAAGCCAACTCTTAATATCAGTGGCCAAAATATTGGCACTTCAACTTCAAAATCATGTGTGCTAAGTCGCTTCAGTCAAGGCCAACTCTTTTTGACCGTATGGACCATACTGTAGCCCACCAGGCTTCTCTGTCCATGGGATTCTCCAGGAAAGAATACTGGAGTGGGTTGCCATGCCCTCTTCCAGGGGATCTTCCCCACCCAAGGACTGAACTCACGTTTCTTATGTCTCTGGGATTGGCAGGAAGGTTCTTTACCACTAGCGCCTGGGAAGCCTTAGCTTCAGCATCAGTCTTTCCAATGAATATTCAGGGTTGATTTCCTTTAGGATTGACTGGTTTGTTCTTCTTGCAGTCCAAGGGACTCTCAAGAGTCTTTTCCAGCACCAGAGTTCTAAACCATCGATTCTTTGGCATCTGGCTTTCTTTATGATCCAACTCACATCTGTACATGACTACTGATAAAACCATCAGTTCAGTTCAGTTCAGTTCAGTTCAGTCACTCAGTCGTGTCCGACTCTTTGCGACCCCATGAATCGCAGCACACCAGGCCTCCCTGTCCATCACCAACTCCCGGAGTTGACTCAAACTCATGCCCATTGAGTCGGTGATGCCATCCAACCATCTCATACTCTGTCGTCCCCTTCTCCTCCTGCCCTCAATCCCTCCCAGCATCAGGGTCTTTTCCAATGAGTCAGCTCTTCGCATGAGGTGGCCAAAATATTGGAGTTTCAGCTTCAGCATCAGTCCTTCCAATGAACACCCAGGACTGATCTCCTTTAGGATGGACTGGTTGGATCTCCTTGCAGTCCAAGGGATTCTCAAGAGTCTTCTCCAACACCACAGTTCAAAAGTATCAGTTCTTCGGCACTCAGCTTTCTTCACAGTCCAACTCTCACATCCATACATGACCACTGGAAAAACCATAGCCTTGACCAGACAGACCTTTGTTGGCAAAGTAATGTCTCAGCTTTTTGATAGGCTCTCTAGGTTGGTCATAACTTTCCTTCCAAGGAGTAAGCGTCTTTTAATTTCATGGCTGCAGCCACCATCCGCAGTGATTTTGGAGCCTAAAAAAATAAAGTTTAACACTGTTTCCACTGTTTCCCCATCTATTTGACATGAAGTGATGGGACCAGATGCCATGATCTTAGTTTTCTGAATGTTGAGCTTTAAGCCAACTTTTTCACTCTCCTCTTTCACTTTCATCAAGAGGCTTTTCAGTTCCTCTTCACTTTCTGCCATAAGGGTGGTGTCATCTGCATATCTGAGGTTATTGAGATTTCCCCCAGCAATCTTGATTCCAGCTTGTGCTTCATCCAGCCCAGTGTTTCTCATGATGTACTCTGCATATAAGTTAAATAAGCAGGGTGACAATATACAGCCTTGACATCCTCCTTTTCCTATTTGGAACCAGTCTGTTGCTCCATGTCCAGTTCTAACTGTTGCTTCCTGACCTGCATACAGGTTTCTCAAGAGGCAGGTCAGGTGGTCTGGTATTCCCATCTCTTTCAGAATAGCTTTGAGTATATGGACCTTTGTTAGCAAAGTGACATCTCTGCTTTTTAATACTCTGTCTAGGTTTGTCATACCTTCCCTTCCGAGGGGCGAACATCTTTTAATTTCATGGCTGCATGAAATTATAGGAATTAAACATATCTTAAGATCCCAACCAGTTTTTCCAGAACAGTTACCAGATTAACCTCCATCAGCTTTATCCTTCGTGGTGCTTGTGTTTTGGATATTTCCATGTCTCTAAGTCTGATCCTGAAACTCTAATCTTGCAGAATGGAAGGTCCTCTTCCCATGTTAAAAATTCCCTGTCCACCACCCAGGGAAAGTCATAGGTTGGAATATCCTTTTCTTCAAAAAAGTCACAACCCTTCTCTACTCATGGAATGTGATCTAGAGTCTACCTAGGACAATAATAATAGTAAATAGATTATTTCCTGAATGTTGCTTTAATCTTAAACAGCACCATATGAGACATGTCTATAATTCAATCAAAATCTATGCTTTATATAATGACTACTCTGATTTTTCAAAGGAATAAAGCAGAAGAACTACAACTTTTGCTAGTGAACAAACAGAAAACAACACAATTTGCAGCATCTATATTCAAATTTAAGATGACCTCATATTACCACTCCCTGGATTGGTACTTAGTGGGGTAACTCAAGAGTCTTACTGGTGATTTTATTAAATTAAAATGTATCTTTTTAAAAAATTTGCTTCTACACTTGCCCCAAACACAAAGCTTTCAGAAACTCACAAATACCAATTGTTTCTTTTAAAATATTAAAGTTCTGGCTTTATCAGGTACTCTAGGACTACCTCTATTACTACAGTTATTTATAGAAGAATTATTTCATAAAATATGTGAGCTCCCATTATGTCCTAAGCAATGTACTTGGTGCTGATGCTATATCATGAACAAGACAGAGAAACTCCTGGCATCCAGGGAATTGATAGCTTAACCATTAATAAGTGTCAGTCACTGTTTTAATTGCATGGTCTCATTGCATAGTTTGTAATCTCAACAGCTTATTGACAGTTAGTGTTTTTCTTTCATTCTATAAATAAAATTTTTTTAAAAACTGAGGTTTAGAGAGTTAATCCAATTAATGCAACAAACAAATCGCAGAACTAGTATTTGAAGCAAAAATCCTGTATTGACCACAAAAACACATTTATCGAGAACCCATAGAAAGAAAATGTTACTCTGGGACCTACACATCATCTGAGAACAACTGTTTAGTTGCAGATAGAGAATAATGCTGCTTTGGTCAAATTTAGATTGACTCAACTGATGGTGTCAAAAGTAAATTAAATATTCAATTCTATCAGATAATCTCTGGACAGGTGGCTGCCCATGACCCAAAACATCACAATTATTAAGCATCAAGAGGGTTAACCTGTGTGTGAGATGGGCTGAGTATGTCTCAGCTTTACAAAAACTCCACAACCTTTTTTATATTATTATTCATTAATTATCTTTACACTGTGCCTGCTAGTACTGGCATTCAATTTCTTACATTTCATACACCTGCATAGTTTAAAATTATATATATAAGTATATATTTATCCAACTGTTTAGTGTTTAATAACAGGATTTCTAAAATTAAAGTTTGAAGTTCTTTGTAAGTGGGGTTGCCAGCCTTAACAAATACAAAATAAAAATAGAGAATACCTCATTATGTTTGAACTTCAGATAAATAACAAATGCTTTTTTAGTATAAGTATGTCCTATATAATGTTTGGGACATATTTATACTAAGAGAAATCTATTGCTTCTCTGAAATTCAAATGTAAACTGGGTGCCCTGTAGTTTATCTGGCCCCCTTATTCCACACACATAGGCTTAAATGTCTAAGATGTTACCTTAACTTTGTCTATTGGTTATTTCAGGGTACTCCATGAGAAATGAACACTTGTTGCAATCTATTTGGACATTCTGGTGTGGACCACTTAAATTGCTACATGGCTCAGTAGATAGGTCCCTGATAGTTACTTGCCATTACAAAGATTTATAGCATATGTGGGCCTTGATCTGAACTATAGTCAACTCAAAAAGCTGTCTATGAAACTCTGTTATTTTCTGCTGTGCAGAAGCCAAGGTAATTATGGATTTCTCTGGAGGAAAACACATCCATTGATTTTAAGTTGTTTGGGGGAATGTTAATTTAATGTAAGTTTCCTTTTGCCATGACTGAGACTTTCATATATTGTACACAACAGTTGGGTAGAACACAAAATGCCTTTTGTTGAGAAGTCTGGAGTTTTGCCGTTTTTGTTTGTTTAGCTTTAAGGAGGCAATTTGGGGCGAGGGGTTGGTGAAGGGCAGAGGAAGTTAGTGGAGACGAAGCAAAGTTCTTTCACCTTAGGTCACTGAACTTCTGAGATGCAGGTTACATTTTGGTTTGGAGAGTTTTATTTGCCTCAAGTAGCCATCTCAGCAGTACACCACAGACTAGACAGAAACATGAACGCCCATCTGTCACTCCGCTAATGTTGGCTCTCAAGACCTCATGAAACAAGCTCCACAGGAAAGCCTAATATTTGAACTTCTCACTCTTCGTTCACTTTATTAGACAGCAGCGAAAATCAGCTTCATACTAAATGCTAAAGAGAAAGTGTAAGACACCCTTATTGATTAGTCTTTGCATTTCTCCTTTCTTTAGATAGGTTTTAAAAGAAGTTATTTCCCCTTAATTTGCTTGTCTGATACTGAAACATGTTTGAAAATATAGGTGATAAGAAGAAAAAGAAAAAAGATGAGTTACAGGGAGACCACCCAAGAAAAATGTTTTTATATTCTATTAAAGACTTTCCAGTCTTTCAACTTCATTTTTACTTTTGACCTGAACAGACTAGAACTTCTAAAATATTTTTTAAAAAGAGGAAAATAACATAGTCTGTGTCCAAATTCTTCACAGAACTTGTGGAAGAATCTATACTGTATTATAACATTTTATATATATATATCATAAAACTTCCTTCATAAATAAATATTTTTTTAAAAAAATAAGAATTGATTTTAAGATGGAACAAGTGAACCAGTGAAGTTGCTCAGTCATGCCCGACTCTTAGTGATCCCATGGACTATAGCCTACCAGTCTCATCCATCCATGGAATTTTTCAGGCAAAAGTACTGGAGTGGGTTGCCATTTTCTTCTCCAAGGGATCTTCCCAACCCAAGGATCGAACCCAGGTCTCCTGCATTGCAGGAAGACGCTTTACCATTTGAGCCACCAAGGAAGCCCAACTATAATTGAATTATTGAATCCTCATTTTTTTTTCTTTCTTGATGTTAGGTAGTCAAAGTGTTATCTAAATGCCAGAGAACCTCAACACAGAGCTGGGGACCTTTTAAGCCAAAAATCAAAAGAGAGAAATTGTACTGGCATAAAAAAGAGTCAGAAATAACTCTACCCAAATATTATATTTAATTTTTATTTCTTATCTAGTATTATAGAATTATATTAGTAAAATGAAAAGTGAAAGTATTAGTTGTTTAGTCATGTCCAACTTTTTGTGACCCTATGGACTGTAACCCACCAGGCTTCTCTGTCTATTGGATTCTCTAGGCAAGAATACTGGAGTGGTATCCATTCCCTTCTCCAGGGGATATTCCCAACCCAGGGATCGAACCTGGGTCTCCCACATTGCAGGCAGATTTCTTTAACATCTGGGACACCCTGAACATTAAAAAAGGAAAAGACTGTCTCTCTTATAGATTGTTAAATATGATGTATCGTCACTGCAATGGATGGGTTTTCAGAGGTCCTGGGCCTCTGTGTCCCCACACACCTGGACAGGTTACAAAGCTGTGAAGCACCCCCATCAGGCGTGTCCCAGAAGAAATGCACCCGAGCCCTCAAAAAGAGCACTCAGCTTTACTCTTCTCTACCTACTTCATATTTATTGATTACCTACATGCATGGGCATGATGTTGTTTGCTCTATGCCAGGATTATAGCACCACTGACATTCTGGGCTAGATAATTTTTGTTGTTGTTGTTCTGGGGATTGCTCTGTGCATGGCAGGATGTTTAGCAACATCCGTGGCTTCTACCCTCTAGACATTAGCAGCATCCACTTACTCTGTGTCCTCTTAGGGGCAAAATCACTTCCAGTTAAGAACTACTGCTCTATGCTAAGATAGAGATTCTCAAACTTTACTGAACACAAGACTCAATTAACATGCTGATTTAAAAGTGAGGTCCTTTGTGAGGTAATGGTCCAGATGAGATATACTGTAGATTTTATCCCCAGCCCCAATTCTGTTTTTCCAAGATTAGAACACACTGCAAGATCTCTGATGAGCCTCAGGTCTAAAGCTGAGCTTGGCTCAGGTCAAAACTCTCTGGGCCAATTGGGACAAAACGACTTCTGTCTCTACTGAACTAAGTGAATAAGCACCTTTGCTTTCCCCTTGAAATACCTAGAGTGAGTCTGGGGAGATGAAGAAAAAAGTTTTCAAGCAACTTTGCAGCATCTATTTCAGTCCCCGGCTACCATGATACCTCCAGGGCCCTAAATGTCAGTCATAGCCCACTTCTCTTTTACAGATTATTGGTTCAAAACCATGCTGACCTCCTTAAAGACAAATAACCTCTGTGCTTCGTAGAGTGCTTATGTATAAAGGTGTTGGCTAAAAGCTATTTTTTGAGTGATTTATTCAATAAATTGATTATTCAATACTTTTTTATCACTAATGGTTCCAGAGTGTTTGACTTCTAAGTTGTTCTAAACGAGGCTATTTAGATGGCCTTGCTGTTAGAGGTAATCTAACTGAAACTACTGAGAATTACATAAAGTCTTTTAGCCAAAGTAGAACAATCTTTCCTTTTTCCAAGCTCCTGCTCACATTTTGGACACCCATTATACCCTGGTTCCTGTCTGAGATTTTTCAGCCCTAAATTAATCCGTGGAGATGACTGATGTCATGAGAAACTTTCGGTCACCATTTGTAACCAGTTTCTGAATGTCTCTGCTATTAAAGAAGTATGTAGATATTTCCAAGGGCAAAGCAGAGCTCCCACTACTTGTCTTTAATTCACATAAAACATTATATATTAAACACGGATGTTATGCAATGATAATTCTTGTTCAAAAGGCTCTTTTTCCCAAACTCACAATATTTACTTCTGCTGGAAGAATACTCATTTTCCATTTATGTATTTTCATTGAAAATTTATATCAGCTGGAATGCCTTGCTTCCTATAAAATTCTACAATATGTCTTTAGAGAAATAATTCTAAATTTAGAAGTTTTTTTCCTAACTTTATTATCTTTACAACTTATTTCAGCCATCAAACTCCAAACTAAACAAAAAATCCCAATGAAAGACAAATTATAGCTAAAGTCAGCAGAATAATAGTCAATTCTTATTGAAAATAATGGTTATTGATTATAAATAACAGTGCAATATATTCAGACTACAAAATATAAATCATAATGCATAAGTTATAGGCTTGTATTAATGCTTCTTACCATTATTCTATGACTTTTTTCCATCTCAATCAGAATATATTTGTTTTTCATAAACTCATTTCCACTTTTTCTTTATATGAGTAATGCATGTGCGTGTTCAGTCATTTCAGTTGCCTGACTCTTTGTGACCCCATGGATTGAAGCCCACCAGGCACCTCTGTGCATAGGATTCTCCTGGGGAGAACACTGGAGTGGGTTGCCACGCCCTCCTCCAGGAGAACTTTCTGACCCAGGGTTTGAACTTACATCTCCTTTGTCTCCTGCATTTCTGGAGGATTCTTTACCCACTAAGCCACCTGGGAAGCCCTTATATGAGTAGAGTTGTTTTTCATTCTAGTACCAGTAGTCTCACATGTTAGATGGGTAACATGTTTTATCATAAAAATACAATTGTATTAATAAACAACAAATGGTGAGTTAAAGCTCCTCTAAGAAATCTAGGCTATAGGAGTGTCTTAGTCTGTTTGGGCTGCTATAATAATATCCCACAGACTGGTAGCTTATAAACAACAGAAATTTATTTCCTACAGTTTGAGGCCTTATCACTTCCCAAAATTCCCACCTCCTATTACCATCATTTTAGAGGATTTCAACCTGTGACTTTTGAGGGGACACAAATATTAAGACCCTAGTGGCTCAGACAGTAAAGAGTCTGCCTGCAATGCAGGAGACCCAGGTTAGATCCCTGGGTCAGGAAGATCCCCTGGAGAAGGAAATAGCAACCCACTCCAGGGTTCTTGCCTGAATAATCCCATGGACAGAGGAGCCTGGCAGGGTACACCCTATGGGGTAGCAAAGAATCGGACACAACTGAGCAACTAACTCACACTCACACAAATATTCAGACCATAGCAAGCAGTAATTAATAATATGGTTTCTAAAGTGAACAGCACATGCTTAAACATCATTTACCATCTGTGTGACCTTGGACAAATATCTTAATCCCAGTAAGTTTTAGTTTCCTTCTCTATACAATGAGAATAATGTTAGTATCTACTTCACAAGGTTGGTGAAGAAATTAAATAAAATCAGGCATCAAATGTTCATAAAAGTATATGTGGAACAAAATAAACAGTAACTTAAAGTTAGTTATTACTTTTTATCTTATTTCTTAAATTATTTCTCTGATTTATGGATAAAATAAGTTAGTTAAACTTTTTGTCGTTTATTTGTCTGTGAGAAAATAATTCAGTTCTAGTCTATCAAACTCATTTTTAAAGCAGTGTTTTTGAAGTCACTCTACAAAGAAGCTGAACACTGGAGGTTACAAAAATGAAACCACAAATGATCCTCACCTTCTTGGCACAAAAAATCACCTTGGGGGACAAGACTCAGATGAAAAGTGGTTAAATAACCAAATAAGGTAGTCTATAATTTAGTGCTAGAGTTAGGAGTCCAGACATAAATTTGGAAAGATGTTCTAAAAACTTAGAAACCAATGAGAAAAGTTGTAGCCATGGAAAAGTTGAGATTTAGGCTGATAAAGAGGAAGATTAGAGGAAAGAGTATATTAATCAAAAGATGAGGTGGGCAAGAAAGCTCAGAAAAACATGAAATTGAAAAATGTCAACAGTGTGGCGTAGTGAAGGGTGTGTGTGAATGGATACTGGAATCAAGGAGTATCAGTTGCGTTGTGTACCTTAATCAGGGGAATGCTGAATGCCCAGTTGTACATAGTAGGCAGTGAGGAACCATGAGGTGGTATGAACAGATGAATAAAAGAACAGCAGCATTTTAAGAATGCTAGTTTAGAATGACTGCAGGTTGGAAAGAGGGAAAAGGGATGTAGTTCACAGATTGGACAGGACAAGAAGAGGCTGGAGGCGGGTAAAGCAGTTAAGAAACTATTACACTCATCCAGGAAGAAGGCGATGAAGTCCTGGAGTCAGCTCCTGACATAAAAAGGGCAAATGATGTATTTTTGTCAAAGATGAATTGAGAGGACTGGGTAAATTCATTGGATGTATGGGGTGAAGTAAAAGGATGAGAAATTGACTCCAATTCTAATCATAAAAATCCAAGGACAGACGTGTCCTCCTGCAGTCATCTGAATCCTTTCCATTGACCTTGTCCTCACAAAACTCACACAACCACATTTGAGAATCCGTGTTGTTTTTTTAGATTCCCAGCGATGCAGTACCTAACACCTAAATTCAACAACAGTGGCAGTATAAATTTTGAAAAGCAAAGTTTAAATTCTGCATACTCAGAATATTTTACAGATAATGGTCTATCTACTTACCGTTTTCAACCACACGCCTCTGTTTATTCATAGTGCCATTAAAAATGTTCAGTGTTGATTCCTGAAACCAACCCTGGACTTCTGGATCCAACAGTAGAGTCAATTAGATGATTGCTTAAACATCAAAGCTTTTCTTCACTAATGTCCTTACCAGGGGATATAAATAGGCAGGTCTTTTCTCTCTGGTTGGGGCAAACGCCTGTGTAGTTCAAACCAGCATACTGTACATTCCTGTGTGATTTTATGTGTTTGATTGTTGGCAGATGGAATATCTGCTTTTCCCATTGCTATCAACTGAATATGTGCAGTGCATACCCTGCTCAAAGCAGGCCTGTTTTGTCGGGCAGAAGTCAGGGCTCACTGCCCTGGGATAGCTTATTTCTTGGAAGTGCTCATAGGATCTTCAGTTTCCCTTTTTGAGGTATACAAGGAAGATATTACCCTGGGGAAATATCAAAGGATTTCCTGACATCAGCCGAAGAAACAGGTCCATGTATATTTGATTTGATTTACAAAAAAAAATGGGGGATACGAGTACAGTGGCCAGAGTCCGAGCATAACATTCCCCCATTAACAATTTCAATGGTCCACTCAGAAAACCTGCATCCTCAGTGATCACTGTCTCAATAATAATTTGAATGCCTTAGTCTGGAATTCAGGTTCCTCACAATCTGGCCCCAGCTGACCTTTCCTACCATATTACACTCTACACCCATTCAAGATCCTGCCAAACTAAGCCACTTGCTGTGCCTTGATCTTCAACCCAAGTTCTGTGCTTGCTTATGCACTTTCTCCAACTTAAAATTATCTTTCCCTACAATCCCAATTCTTGGCATCCTAAAAGTCCCATTCATCCACCAGCCAGGGAAGACTTTTCCCTTCCCCCAGAGGGAAATCAACATTCACTCTTTTATCCTCCCATTGCAAGTTACTTGGTTTCTGTGACAGTACTTCCAATTTCTACTTGAATAATGGTCAATTATGTGGACCCTATACTTGGACAGTTTATGACTGATTCAGCTGTGAGTTCTCCACCAGAAGGTTGTACATTGATGACATGATGGAAAGAACACCTGAAGTGAGAAGATTTAGATTCAATTTACCTCTTTATGCTGTGTCACTGTGGTCAAAACCTATCAGTTCCTAAATTTCAATATATTTTTTAGAGATTAGATGTGATAATGGCATGAAAGCTATTATTTAAACTATAAAAGTTAAGATAATTTAATATATTTTATGTTATATAAAATATAATACAATTTATTTAATTCAATAAATTAATAATATATCTAGAATGAAATTATTGATGGTGAAAAAGTAAATACATTTCTTGACATTGCTGGAAAGATTATTCTTCTGTGTGACCACACATACCTGTCCAGCTTGCTTCACAGTTGGGATACCCCCAAATTGGACTTGCCCATGAAAAGAGGACAAACTAAAATATGATCTTGTCATTAAAACTGCTGAGCCCTCCTTCCCTATTTCCTAATCATTGGTCTAGCATTTTGATGTTTTTATACTGTATCCAGGCTATGCTACAGTGATTCACAGATGCTGTCAATCAGGTAAAACTGAGGTAGTTCAATCCCTGAAACCAAAACTATTTATTCATTTATTCCATAAGTATTTACTGAGTGATTGGAAAAGGAAATGGCAACCCACCCCAGTGTTGCTGGGGAATCCCAGGAATGGAGGAGCCTGGTGGGATGCCGTCTCTGGGGTCGCACAGAGTCGGACAAGACTGAAGCGATGCAGCAGCAGCATTTACTGAGTGTTCTTAATGGTAAAGCATCTGCCTGTCAGGCAGGAGGCCTGGTTCAGTCCCTGGGTCAGAAAGGCCCCCTGGAGAAGAGAACGGCAACCCATTTCAGAATTCTTGCCTGGAGAATTCCATGGACAGAAGAGCCTGGTAGTCTACAGTCCACGGGGTCACAAAGACAGACACGACTGAGCAACTAACACTTCGCTTTCTTTTCACTTTCATGGGTCAGGCACTCTTCTAGGTGAGTTAGAGAGGTGAGGAAGAAAACATTCATCTTCCTCTTGAGATGTTTACAAACAGCTGCTGCTGCTGCTAAGTCTCTTCAGTCGTGTCCAACTCTGTGCGACCCCATAGACGGAAGCCAACCAGGCTGTCCCGTCCCTGGGATTCTCCAGGCAAGAACACTGGAGTGGGTTGCCATTTCCTTCTCTAATGCATGAAAGTGAAAAGGCAAAGTGAAGTCGCTCAGCCGTGTCCGACTCTCAGCGACCCCATGAACTGCAGCCTACCAGGCTCCGCTGTCCATGGGATTTTCTAGGCAAGAGTACTGGAGTGGGGTGCCATTGCCTTCTCTGGTTTACAAACTAGCGGAGGAGAAATTCGGCTTCACATACAAATTTCATTGCAATACAACATAGTATTTAGGTTTTAGAGTGAGGTAGAGAGTGGTCAATCTAGAACTTAACTGATTAAACTAACTCTATGGTTTACTATATCCATTCATCATCAAACAAAATGTATCTCCCACTTCAATGTGCCTTCAAAGTACATTTGAGTCCATTGTGAAAAATGTGGATGCAGAGTATATGATTTATATCTGTTCCCCACACTCCATGGTGGACTTGAATCTTAAAATTACCTAGAGAAAGATTTGCTTGAAACTAAAGAAATATGCTAAGTTTGTCTTTCATTATCACTAACAAAAGGCCAAGGCAGGGAAGTACTGAAAAGGAGAGAGAACTTTCTTAGGATTCTATCTGCTAAGGGTGAAAAAGAAAACTGAAACAGACTAAGAGTTGATTAGTGTTTCCAAGGCAAACCATTCAATATCACAGTAATCCAAGTTTATTCCCCGACCAGTTATGTTGAAGAAGCTGAAGTTGAGTGGTACTATGAAGACCTACAAGACCTTTTAGAACTAACACCCCAAAAAGATATCCTTTTCATTATTGGGAACTGGAATGCAAAAGTAGGAAGTCAAAAGATACCTGGAGTAACAGGCAAATTTGGCCTTGGAGTACAGAATGAAACAGGGCAAAGGATGATAGAGTTTTACCAAGAGAATGCACTAGTCATAGCAAACACCCTCTTCCAACAACATAAGAGAAGACTCTACACAAGGACATCACCAGATGGTCAACACCAAAATCAAACTGATTATATTCTTTGCAGCCAAAGATGGAGAAGCTCTACACAGTCAGCAAAAACAAGACCGGGAGCTGACTGTGGCTCAGATCATGAACTTCTTCTTGCCAAATCCAGACTGAAATTGAAGAAAGTAGGAAAAACCTCTAGACCATTCAGGTATGACCTAAATCAAATCCCTTATGATTATACAGTGGAAGTGAGAAATAGATTTAAGGGACTAGATCTGATAGACAGAGTGCCTGATGAACTGTGGATGGAGGTTTGTGACATTGTACAGGAGGCGTGGATCAAGAGCATCACAAAGAAAAAGAAATGAAAAGGAGCAAAATGGCTGTCTGAGAAGGCCTTACAAATAGCTGTGAAAAGAAGAGAAGCAAAAAGCAAAGGAGAAAAGTAAAGATATACCCATTTGAATGCAGAGTTCCAAAAATAGCAAGGAGAGAAAAGAAAGCCTTCCTCAGTGATCAATGCAAAGAAATAGAGAAAAACAATAGAATGGGAAAAACTAGAGATCTATTCAAGAAAATTAGAGATACCAAGGGAACATTTCATGCAAAGATGAGCTCAATAAAGAACAGAAATGGTATAGACCTAACAGAAGCAGAAGATATTAAGAAGAGGTGGCAATACACAGAAGAACTGTACAAAAAAGATCTTCATGACCCAGATAATCAGGACGGTGTGACAACTCACACCTAGAGCCAGACATCCTGGAATGAAAAGTTAAGCAGGCTTTAGGAAGCATCACTTCGAACAAAGCTAGCGGAGGTGATGGAATTCCAGTTAAGCTATTTCAAATCCTAAAAGATGATGCTGTGAAAGTGCTGCACTCAATATGCCAGCAAATTTGGAAAACTCAGTGGTCACAAGACTGTAAAAAGTCAGTTTTCATTCCAATCCCAAAGAAAGACAATGCCAAAGAATGTTCAAACTACCGTACAATTGCACTCATCTCACATGCTAGTAAAGTAATGCTCAAAATTCTCCAAGCCAGGCTTCAACAGTACATGAACCATGAACTTCCAGATGTTCAAGCTGGCTTTAGAAAAGGCAGAGGAACCAGAGATCAAATTGCCAACACCCATTGGATATTCAAAAAACCAACAGAGCTCCAGAAAAGCATCTATTTCTGCTTGATTGACTATGCCAAAGCCTTTGACCATGTGGATCACAACAAACTGTGGAAAAATCTGAAAGAGATGGCAATTACCAGACCACCTACCCTGCCTCTTGAGAAATCTGTATGCAGGTCAGGAAGCAACGGTTAGAACTAGACATGGAGCAACAGACTGGTTCCAAATAGGAAAAGGAGTATGTCAAGGCTGTATTTTGTCATCCTGCTTATTTAACTTATATGCAGAGTACATCATGAGAAACGCTGGGTTGGATGAAGCACAGACTGGAATCAAGATTGCCTGGAGAAATCTCAATAACCTCAAATATGCAGATGACACCACCCTTATGGCAGAAAGTGAAGAGGAACTAAAGAGCCTCTTGATGAAAGTGAAAGAGGAGAGTGAAAAAGTTGACTTAAAGCCCAACATTCAGAAAACTAAGATCATGGCATGCTGTCCCATCACTTCATGGCAAATATATGGGGAAACAGTGTCAGACTTTATTTGGGGGGGCTCCAAAATCACTGCAGATGGTGATTGCAGCCATGAAATTAAAAGATGCTTACTCCTTGGAGTAAGTTATGACCAACCTAGACAGCATATTAAAAAACAGAGACATTACTTTGCCAGCAAAGGTCTATCTAGTCAAGGCTATGGTTTTCCAGTAGTCATGTATGGATGTGAGAAGTAAAGAAAGCCGAGCACCAAAGAATTGATTTTTGAACTGTAGTGTTGGAAAAGACTCTTGAGAGTCCCTTGGACTGCAAGGAGATCCAACCAGTCCATCCTAAAGGAGATCAGTACCCAGTGTTCATTGGATGGACTGATGCTAAAGCTGAAACTCCAATACTTTGGCTACCTGTTGCAAAGAGCTGACTCATTCCAAGACCCTGATGCTGGAAAAGATTGAGGGCAGGAGGAAAAGGGGACGACAGAGGATGAGATGGTTGGATGGCATCAGCAACTCAATGGACATGGGTTTGGGTAGACTCTGGCAGTTGGTGATGGACAGGGAGGCCTGGCGTGCTGCAGTCCATGGGGTCACAAAGAGTCGCAATTGACTGAGCGACTGAACTGAACTGAACTGAGTGTTGGAAAGAGAGGGATTCAGTCCACCACGTTAGGCAGAATGTGTATACATGTGTGTTGTGGGGGAGATGACTGAACACATGTTAAGTTTAGTAATATAAGGCCTGAGGCAAACTCTGCTCTCCCTTTCTGGGAGGGTCCTAGAAAAGGGAGCAAGATCGTTGGATCCCTGTAAGCATGGTAGAGTGGCATAACTGGGAAGCTAACAGGGAACGTTTAGTCTGTGGGAACTCAGAAAGGACCAAGATTAACATTCAGAATATCACTATTCCCTAGAGAAGAAGAAGAACTTCTTTATAAAGAAGTCGTTTTAGCTGACAGTGACTGACAACCTCTGAATGCTATTATAATCACTCTTAAGTTATATAAGTTGTGTAATTTTCAGATTTTATATAATATCTCTGTATGGCCTGAAATTGAGAAAAATCTAGATGTTGAAATGAAAAAGAAAATTCTGGAAATCAGGATTGTATTAATTTTATTAAGGTTCAAAAAATTTGTGTGAAGTAACACAAAAAACTAGACTGTCTTATTTTTACATTCTTTCTCACTTATTTGGCATTTTATTGAGGGATCCTCTTAGTTACTAAATTTACTTAGATCTGTGACATGTCATCTTTGAAGACAGTTCTTATTATATATTGGAATTAATTTAGTAGCTTAAGGATCATTTACGGTGGTTGGGTTTGCTCAGACAGTTTCAGGGTCACATATCCGGGAACTCCTCTGTTGGAGCATATTTAGAAGTTGATGAATCAAGGTGACCACAAAATGCTAGGGAATGACTTCCATGGTGGTTCAACGTAGGTCTCATTTTAAAAATTCTTGGTTCATCTCAAATTATTTTCTCTTTTGTGGCCCAACATTTTGTGGCCTGCCTTTCAATATTTCTAAAATCTTAACTAATTTACTGCTGTTACTTAATATTTATTTACCAATACAGTATATAAACACTTAATTTGATAAAAATAGATCCTTGGTCCAGGCTATGAATGCCTTTATAATGCAATTTATCTATTAAGAAAAATTTTTCAAAAGTATCTTTTTCTACCTCTTCAATGATTAGAAAATATTTCATGGATTTCTTCAATCAGTCAACATTTGACTCTGTTAGTTAAACTGGAATATATTGACAACATTATTTCTAATTTTACATTGATTTGTAATTGTACAGATAATATAATATACACATGTATATATAGTATGTATATTTTTCATATATACACTGATATACATACACACATATATATAATTGTACAGATAATATATCTCACACCCACATGTTATTTTTATAACACATAAAATTGTTTAGTGTGTACAATAATAGTTTTAAAAAATGCTCATACTCCTTGACCGATTCTTGTGGATCTGTTCTAAGGAAATAATTATAAACACACAAGAAACATTAGCCACAAGAATATTTATTGCATCACTTTTTGTGCTAGAGAGAAATTCAAACCTGCTTTCATTTGCAGAACAGAACACCTAGGTAACTGGTGATATAGCTATGTGATGGAATATGATGCAAACAATCCTTACGAAGATTTTATGACAATATGGAAAATGCTTATAATATAATGTTAATTGAAAAGGAATTTAGATATAAAATTGCACATGGGCAGAAAGAAACTGGAAAGTAGAGCCTTCAAATTATCCATTCTTTAGACATTTTACTCACTACTTAATTCTATTTCCATTATAGGGAGAAGAAGAAAAAAAGCCCTAGACATATACAGGTATATTTGCTTGAACTCAAATATCCAGTAGTTTCAAAGGCTACAAATTTTAACCAAACAAGAATTAAGTCCCTTTAGTTACAATACAGCACTTGGCATAATTGCTATGTTTTTTGAATAATTTCTTTAACTTCCCTGAGTCAATTTCACTTATAGAGTACTGATGACAATGGCACCATCTTCTTGAGACTTTTGTGAGAACTAAATTAGTCCACTTGTTTTGGGGTTGAGTAGTAAACACACTTTCGTAGATAGACCATAACTCTTCAAATCAAAAGGAAACAGAAACTTAAAGGGAAGAAACAGGTAACTCACAAAGAGGCAATTTTTTAAGAGGCCTGTTTTAAAAAACCAAAATTACACTTCACATGGTCTAAACTATCCCTCCTAACATCATCATGAAACTCCTTCACAGTCCCTACTTGATGCAATTTGAAAACCAAACTACTGTTTGAGAAGCTTCTTAGGAATCTTGCTTCGGATGTGTGTGGGCAAGTTCAGTCGTTCAGTTATATCCGACTCTTTGTGACCTCATGGGCTGCAGCCCATCAGGCTTCTCTGTTCATGGGATTTTCCAGGCAAGAATACTGGAGTGGGTTGCCATTCCCTTCTCCAGGGGAATCTTCCTGACCCAGGGATTGACTCAGGGACCAAACCTGCATCTCCTGTGTCTCCTGAAATGGCAGGCAGGTTCTTTACCACTGAGACATCTGGAAATCTCCTTGCCTCAGTTATCACCCACCTAAAGCCTGAGGTGGCATCGAAGAAACCAGAGAGTAACACTGGATTCATTCTCAGATCCTACTGCTCCCTGAATGATTCTCCCAATTTTCAAGCTAAAAGAGCTACTGGGGAGCTAAACAGGTGTGTAGCTGAAATATTCTAGTCTGTCCAGCGTAATCCCATCAGAAGTCCAGTTTAGGCCAAATTCTCAACTGCCCCTCCCAGTTGGCAATGTGGAAAAGCCTATGCTTCTGTGGTTTAGCTACCAATTGTTCTGAGTAATGACTTTTATGGTACCACAGGCTGCTGAGTCAAAATACTATGGGGTCATAAAAGAGGAACGCCTCCTGCAAAAATTCTCTCCACACACATGGCATTGGAGACCAGCAGAGGGGAAATGAAGGCCTCTACTTTTTTGTTGTTGTGAACATCAAGGTCAGTAGTGGAGGCCAACCAGGAAAGCTGAAACCTTTCAAGCCCTTCCTAAGTGGACAATCTCAAATCAGAACAAGTACCCCTGGGATTCTCCAGAGTTGATCACATCTGGCCTGACATTGGACGTATCTTGCTTTGTCATAGTTAAAATTGCAAACAAGTTCTCTCTCCAAATGGTATTTGTTTGCCTCATGACACGTGCTGAAGTGATAGATTTGACAGAAGAGAGAAAGAAAATAAGAGTTCAGGTTTGATGTCTGTTTGGTGACACCACTCTGCAGGCACTTAGGTTTTTCTCTTCTGACATGGTACAAACTTGGCCTTCACTTTCACTCCCACTTATGCACACCCTTGAGGTTTCCTGAGAAGTTAGACCATCATGAGCTGCACCTGGAGTGCAATGCAGTGCCAGATGTTTTCACATGGTTTTGTACTTCATGATCACTCCCGGGAGATTTTTGAGGCAGCAAGCTGCATTATCGCATCTTTAAGCCTGGATGGACATTTGGTTGCATCTAAGTAGAAGCTCTTTTGCTTTTTCTCAGATTCAGGTGGTGAGGATAGGGAGTAGCCTCTATTCTTGTTATGAAAAAATTAGGAGGAAGTGTTTAGTGATGTCCATAGTATGTAGTTGAGACTTTCAGAGCATTGAACCTAGTGGAATGGATTCTCCCCACCACTGAGAAAGGGAAGCAGGCAGACAGGCAAGCATGATAGTGTGCTGATCTGAATCTACAAAAGATGGTGAGTGTGTGGGCCTAAGAGTGCCAGGGTCCAGGCAGGGCAGGTGGAAACAAATTTTATAGAAATAGGTCGTGAGAAGTGAAGCGTGAGAGAGAAGAGAATCTCTCTTCTCGCTACCTAATAGAGTGTCTGAAAATTAGGCTCATAAAGTGAAATGCTAAATTTTGAGACTGAAACAATGTGAATATCATAACTTTGTATCTTCATTCAGTATTTGGGAGGTGTGATGGGAAAAGAAATGTGTATCAGCATAGACATGCATAAAGTTTATAACCGCATCCTATATTAAAGGCTGTTCTCACACAATCTTGTAAAGAGTTATGTGATATTTAAGATATACACAGGTTTAAAGAATAACACTGTTAGCTTTAAAATGAAATATTACTATAATAAAGTATTTCATTTACTCCTCTTGGCTTGTTACCCTCTCTCATCCCTAAAGTGATCAATATCTTGGATTGGGTGTCCATTATTTCTGTGGAATTCTTTATTTATCACTATTATGGGCATTAAACAACATGCAGTGCTATTTTATGTCTAACTTTTTCTTCACTGAATGCCGTATTTCAACACATCTACTCTACTTTGGTGTTAACGAAAATAAAGTAAATACTCTCATTTCCGCTCCACTAGTCTCCAAATGCCATCTGTATGGAAACAAGTTTCAGTGGAGGCATTCCTCTGCTGGCATTAGAATATTGAAGAGGGGCTCCATTTTCTCTGCAGGACTAAGTAGCTCACACTCAGTTTCACATAATTCTTTCAAAATCCCAGATATCTAGGGTTATGTTCATTTAAGGTATCCTATTACAGACAAGTAACAAGAAGTTCAGACTGAGGTCCTGGCTCTGTTCAACACAGAATGTGTTTGTCAAATCATTTGTCTGCCTAGAACTCACTTTGGTGAATTATATCATGGAGGAGGTAAACTGCACATACATTATCTCCACTGAATTTTCCAACTCTAATATTTCTCCTTTTATTTGACTCTTCTCCCTCTGCATGGGGGAATAGACTCACTATTGTCATTACTAAATGTTCTTTCTTTAAACCCTCTTTTGTCAATTTCTTAAAAAAATTTACTGAACAGTAGAGTTGAGAATGTCTCTACACATTCTTTTCAAAGTATAAACTAAACCTGTTTTCAGGAAGCATTTTCTGGCCAGGTTTAGTTCAAGTAACTTATCTTAGCCTGCTTAGGATTCTGTGGGATCTGCTGAGGAACCAAAAATATTGCTACTAGTAGTCTGAACGTGAGATACAATACCCTTTGCCACACAATAGAAATCAACATTAGGCTCAATTTGAACTCCATCTAAGGCAATTACTAACCCAAGTATCTCAAAACAAATATGTGTCTGCCCTAGTGAAGTCTTCCTAGGAAAGGAGTCAAAGATAGCTTCATACAAAGACATGGGTGAGGTGAGGATATAATTTCCATTCTCATAGTTTTTGCATAGTGGCTGTTACTCCTGAAAAAAAAAATCACAGTAAACTGAGACATTCCATGTTTAATCCCTGTCCACTTTTTACTGAAAAGTGTAAGGAAAATCCATTGAAAAAATTTTAAGTTTCAAGAAAACGAAATAGACTTCTATTATACCATTATAAAATAATAAATTACCATTTTCTTTCTTTCAATGAATGTAAGAAGTCATGTACAAGATTCTCTGGTTAAGAAAAGCAGGTACTCAGTTGCTGTAAAGATTGTGTGTTCTGCTTTTATTCATTACATGTTATTTGCTCTATACAATATACATTTACAGTCCTTGAAATAGGGATGTTTACTGAATTTATATACGCAAGACAGAAAAAGAGACACAGATGTATAGAACAGACTTTTGGACACTATGGAAGAGGGTGAGGGTGGGATGTTCTGAGAGAACAGCATCGAAACATGTACATTATCAAGTGTGAAACAGATCGCCAGTCCAGGTTGGATGCATGAGACAGAATGCTCAGGGCTGGTACACTGGGATGACCCAGAGGGATGGGATGGGGAGGGAGGTGGGAGGGGGATTCAGGATGGGGAACACATGTAAATCCATGGCTGGTTCATGTCAATCTATGGCAAAAAACACTACAATATTGTAAAGTAATTAGCCTCCAACTAATAAATATAAATGAAAAAAAAAATTTAAAAAAAAGAAACTTTATTTCTATGAACAGATCTCCAGAGCAAGACTGAATTTTCAGTATTTCTTGCTAATGCGCATTAAATAACGGTGACAGTCAACAAGAGGTGCATTACGCATGGGTCAGCATCTGTTCATTCATTCAAATGAGATTTCCAAGTGCTAACTACTAGTTTCAACTCAGCAAACATTTATTGAATGCTGCCTGTGTGCCTGGCAGTGCTGGGGTGTTGATGCATCTGTGTGTAGAATATGTATATGGATAAGGGTCACACGCCACAGTATATACCCAGGAGATCCATGTCACAGAAAAGCCTCAAGTCTCTCCTTTAAAATAGGAAAACTAAAGGAGTTGTGGGGGGCGTTTGTATTCACAGCCTCTGAAAATATAAACATTACTTTTAAGAGTTTGTTAACATGTTTTTGAGTCCATTCACCTTTGCTCAGTCAAGCTAGAAGTAAACACTATAAAAATCTAGAACATAGTACTTCTGTCCTGGTATTCAAGGGAATTTGAATTAAATGGCATATTTTCCTTTATAATTACAATCTTGACATCCTATTTTTTTTCTTTAAGTTTGACTGAGATATAGTTGACATACAGCGCTACATAAGTTTAAGGTGCATAATGATCTGGCTTCCATATATCATGAAATGACTACCACAAGAAGCTCAGTGAACATTCATCATCTCTTATACATACAAATTGAAGAAACATAAAAAATTTTTTTCTTGTGATAAGACTTAGGATTTATTTACTTTCTTAACAACTTTCATAGATAGTATATAGCAGTATTAATTGTATTTATCATGTTGTTCATTACATCCCTTGTACTTATTTATCTTAAAAATGGAAGTTTGTACCTTTTGACTACCTTCATCCAATTTCCCCTGCCTTTACTCTCTGCAAACCTGGTTCTCTTTTTCTATGAGTTTTTATTTTTTTTTGTTTGTTTTTGTACGATAATTGGTCTATAACACTGCTAGTTCCTGTTACACAATACTGTGATTTATATTTCTATTATATTTCAAAATGATCACAGTAAGTCTGGTTATGATATGCCACTATACAAAGATGTTACATGGTTATTAGCAATACATAAACATATGTGTGTGATTATTTTAAGTAGCTAATCTCCTAATCTTCAAACTCATTTTAACAGCCCTGCATTTTTACCCACGTTTACTGTTTTCACATTACATTCTACACCATTTTCTTTTGTGTATCACTTAACTACTTATTGCTGATACAGATAATTTTATTACTCTGGTCTTTTAACCTTCCTACTAGCTTTGTACATTTGCCTTTACCAAGAGGTTTTTCCTTTCATAATTTTCATATTTCAAGTTGCAGCCTTTTCTTTTTCACCTAAGAGAAGTCACTGTAACATTTCTTGTAGACCTGGTTTGGTGGTACCTAACTGCTTTAGCTTTGTTTGTAAAATTTTAGATCTCACCATCAAGTCTGAATGGAAACCTTGCTAGGTATTCTCAGTTGTAGGATTTTTAATTTCATCACTTTAAAGATATCATGCCACTCTCTTCTGGCCTGCAGAGTTTTTGCTGAAAAGTCAGCTGATAGCCTTGTGGGAACTCCCTTGATGCTTTTAATACTCTCTTTATCTTTCACTTTTTGCCATTTTAATTACAGTATACCTTGGTGCATTCCTCTTTGGGTTGATTTTGTTTGGGACTATCTGCTTCCTGGACCTGGATGTTTCCTGGGTTAGGGAAGTTTTCAGTTATTATGTCTTCAACTATGTTCTCTACCCCTTTCTGCCTCTCTTCTCCTTCTGGAATCCCTGTAATTCAAATGTTAATATACTTGTTATCGCAGAGGCCTTTTAAACTGTTCTCATTTATTTTTATTATTTTTTCTAGTCAGCTTTCTTCCATGATTTCCACTACTCTGATTTCCAGTGCACTGATCCATTCTTCTGGATCATTATTTAATCTAGTGTATTTTTTACTTCAGTTATTGTTTTATTCATTTCTGGTTCTCCTTTATATTAATATTTTTATTTTATATTATAACTCTGTTTTTATCTTTATGTTAATCTTATTTATATTTATAATTCTCTGTTAAAAACTAACTTCTTACTCTGTGCATCCATTCTTCTCCCAAGTTCTTTGAACATCTTTAGGATCATTAACTTAAATAACCCATAGGGTAGATTGCCTATTTCCATCTCACCCAGGTTTACCCTGTTTCTTTGATTAAAAGATATTCCTTAGTCACCTCATTTTGCCTAATTTACTGCTTTTATTTCTATGTATATGGTAGACTCATTATGTTTTCTGACCTTGGAGAAGTGGCTTTTTGTGAAGATGTCCTTTGCTTCCCCAAAATTCATCCCCCTCTGATCTCTAGGAGGTATCTGCTCTAGCAGGTGCCCCCAGTTTGGACTGCATTGGCTTCTACAATTAGTGCCTCAGCTCTCAGGTGGGAAAAATAGTGGGAAAAAGGGCCAGTGCCTAGGTGCTGGTGGGTAAGGCTGGTCCCACTGATGGGTGGAACCAGGTCACAGGGTCTCTGGCTGCAGGACCCTTGGGTTCCAGGGCTGCCAGCATACTAGCATAGGGGGCTGGGTCCTGGGCTCTCTGGTGCACAGGGCCAGGTCTTAGGACAGTTGTAGGCCCAGGGGTCTTAAAGCATCAGGCTTTCTGGTCAGCGGAGCTTTCTCCTTGCCTGGCTAGTTACTTGGCCTGGAGTGTCCCAGCACTGATGCCAAAAGGCTGGTGGGTGGGGCTAGGTCCTGGCACTAACAAGCTTGAGGGAGGATTTCAAAACAGTGTTTGGCAGCACCGTGTCCATGGGATCGAACAAGTTCCCAAAGATGGCTGCTACGAGGCTCTATGTCTCCAGGGTGAGATCCATTTGTCCCTCTCTGGGAGGCTCTCCAAGATCAGTGGGTGGTTCTGATTCAAGCTTCTTCCAAATGACTGATCCTGCCCTGGGTCTCACAGCATATGAGATTTCGTGTCTGCCTTTTAAGAATGAAGTCCCCATTTCCCACAGCCCTCCGACTATCCAAAAGGAAGGCAAGTTACACATTCTAGGAGCTTATCTTCTGGGAGCAGAACCCCAGAGCTGAGGAGCCTGACATGAGACTCAGATCATTAGATCCTTGTCTCTCTTGATTTGGAAGGAAGCCCAGTTTCATACAAGTGTCTCTCCTCCATAATTGCAATAGCCCTGCATAAAATTTGCCATCACCACGTTAACCTCTGTCCCTCTCTGATTTTGACAGTACTTTCACAGCTGATTTCTGCTCAGGCAGAAACAGCACGTCTGAATATCACAAATAACTAGAGTGACCCAACTTGGAGCCTGTCTTTCTTCATAGCTTTCCATAGGAGCTCCAGCATTTCCTCCAGGGAATCAGTGGCAACATGCCACTTTTAAAACTGCCACTTGTGCTCCTCTGCAATTATAATTGTCCTCCCTTTTGTGGGTGGCCCACCCTAGGACTTGACCACACCATGTTTTTGCCTTCCTACCTATCTTCTTTTGGTTTCTTTTTTAGATCTTCAGCTATATAACATCTTTTCTGCGAGTCTTCTGATTTTTCCATTGATAGGTATTCTGTAAATAGCTGTAATTTTGGCGTGCCCACGGGAGGAGGTGAGCTCAGGGCCCTCCTCGTCTACTCTCTTGGCCACTCATCCCCTTGCCATTTTATTTTGAATCAATGCATTTATGAAAGAATTGTGCTTTCTCTGTCAACATCAGTTTACCTCTGGCAGATATTTACAATATCAAACTTTTTTTAAAAAGATATTTCTCCATGCTTGCTGATAGAAATAGCAGTGGAAAGTGTCACTTCCCCCTTATAAGTTGAAGTTATTAGACTAGTTACCAATATATGTGAAAAATGGCACATTGCTGAACTAATTGTTGAATCTGAGTAATCCACGTCTCAACAAGTGCACTATTTTCTTTCAAAATCATGAGACTATTCATATTTAGCTTCCAAAATCTCATTAGACTGTCTCCTTTTGGCAACCAAGTTGCTTAACAATAAATAATTCATCAACCTCAAGAGGCTAAGAAAATTTTGAAAGGTATTCTGGTTTAACAAAAGTGAAATGGTTTAGTTTATAAAATGTACCAGGGAACTAATAATAGGTGAAAAGTTCATATTTGTACTTCGGGAGGATTCTTGATGAATAATACAACAACATTTCAATTGCATTATGTAAAATGTTTGTTGGATCACATCACCTTTTTTACCCACTAACTATAGCACATGAATTTTTTGATATATGTACTGTCTAAAGTTAATCAGATCAGCTTCTCTTTAGTATATTTCTTATATCTCTAAAACTTGCTCTTCTAGAGTAAATATTCAATTATGTAAAGATCTATGTCTTCATAATATCTCTGCTCAAATAGTTGCTACTGTCTGGAATATATTATTGGGAAAGATTATATGATACTCTTTCTTAGAGCTCTTTAAGAAGAAAAATTGTCTGCAGTCACTTACAACAGCCATACGAATAAGCACTAGCCTAAATTTCCCTTTCTCCCTCGTTGTCTCCCTCCCTACCTTCCTCTTTAACTTCCTGTCCTCCTGCCTTCCTTCATTTCTTTCTTTCCTTTTCTTTTATCTTTCCTCTTATTTTTCTCTCTTCAAAGATATTGTGTACATATTATATGAAAGATATCACGCTGGATGCTGGGAATAAAAAGATGAGTAAGTCATGATCCCATAATATTCTGTTGTGGTACATTATAATAATTACAAAAGAATCAATGACATAATGTAGATTATGTCACAATATGTCATTTATGATACATAAAGAAAACACTAAAACACTATTGAGACATGCAGGACCATACAACAGATGCTCTGGAGGCCTGGTATTTAATTGCAATTTTCTGATTCCATTTGTCTGAGTTCTGTGAGGATCCATTAACCCGAAACTGACTGGGAAATCTCATCAAGATTAATTGGTCCCTAGGGCAAAATGAGGAATCAATAGCTATAATGCTTCTACAATTTCATTTTATAGATTTTTAAACAGCCAGATCTCCCCATTCTCTTTCTCACATTACCTCCCATGTTCCCATGCATTCAGTTCCAACCCAGAGGCCACTGTCCTTCTCCTTTTATTCTTTAATTCTTTCTGAGCTGCACAGCAGGCATGCGGAGGAGGAAGACAGAAAACAGAAAACTTTTCAGTGTGAGCATCGAGCTGTCAGCCTGTTTCTGCCATATCCCTCTGATCCACTCCTCCCCCACTAGCCCCAGTAGGACACTACTGATCTACCAAGTGCCAAAAAGGGAAAGAAAACCCACAATACAAGATGTCTCCCCAATTACTGACAAAACCCTTTTATGCCTGTACAATTCACTGGGAACATAAAGAAAGTCTTTGCAAGGCAACTTTCCAAGAGAACCTCACAGCCTAGTCCCAAGCAGAAGAAACAGGAACATGAGACAATATCTGAGAGGCACTGAGCAGGTATCTATGTCTAATATGCTTCACATACATACATGGCGTTCACCTCAACCTACCAGGTAGCTACATGGTTACTCCCCATTTTACAGTTAAGAAAAATGAGGCACGGAAAAATCCTAGACACCAGAGCTACAAAAATATCTCAAGCAGCACTCTAGAACTCCTATCTTCCTCACCTCCATCCAATATTCACTCTACCAGAGCAGCCTCTCTAAACACTGGCAGGGCGTGAAGTCAGCTCCATGACCTCTGTCAGATTTTTTTTTACAATTTTTAAAAATTTTTCAGAAGGCAAAAATTTATAATAATATTATAAATATCTGCAGGATACCAGAGGACCTCTTATAGAAGGTCCTTACGATGCGTTGCCCTTTTGTACAAACAGAGGAGGGTGTCGGAATCTTTAATATGGCAGGTATAATTGTTCCAAAAATTAAGTCAAAATTCTGCTAACTTTTGAGAAAATATGATAATGTGAAATAGTTATAAATGCCAGTTTCCTAGTTCTCCAGCTCTCTGCACTGACTGGATTTGGGTCATCTGAGAATAATTTTTACTGTTATATCAACACGGAAATGAAGACAAACTTGGTAAAGCTATTCTCAGCCTGGTAACTGAGGAGTTAAACTGCAGAACTGACACGCCACCATTTGGTAATCCTCCCACCACATACTTAGCTTTGGCTATAAAATCTGTGAAGCCTCCTTCCGGAAGTCAGGTTCTCTTGTAATACCATAATTGGTTAAGTATATATTATGGTGTACTTAATAACTTAGCCCCTTCGTTTCCACAACAAATGGCACCCATACCCTTGCTATTAACCTTCTGAATTGTGAATAAGATGCACTAGCCTGGTGGCTTAGTGGTAAAGAATCTGCCTGCAATGCAGGAGACCTGGGTTTGATCCATGTGTCGGGAAGATCCCCTGGAGAAGGGAATGGCTAACCACTCCAGCATTCTTGCCTGGAGAATCCCATGGACAGAAAAGCCTGGTGGGCTACAGTCTATGGGGTCGCAAAGAGTTAGATAGGACTGAGCAACTAACACTTTCACTTTCAGGCTGTCATAAACCTGGGTCTTCAAATAACTCACTCTGTATATGAGATGCTGCTGTTGCTGCTAAGTCACATCAGTCGTGTCCGACTCTGCGCGACCCCACAGACGGCAGCCCACCAGGCTCCCGTCCCTGGGATTCTCCAGGCAAGAATACTGGAGTGGGTTGCCATTTCCTTCTCCGTATGAGATGCTGTCTACTCCGTAAAGAAATGACAAGACAGAATTGTGTTGGAAAGAGACCACCCATAGACACACCCTAAATTATGCAGGTGAACATTTTGAAATTCAGTGGTAAGTTAGGAAGGTGTCCTCTAGGTGACTTCCTATGTTTACATAGGCAAAGCTCACTATTGTGTTCCAAAGCAAAATGGAGGCCTGCTGCAATTTTTCTTGCAACTAACTTATTACAAGTCAATCACCGCTGGTAAAATAAGGGTAACTTTGTTATATGTTGGACAAAAATGCTTCAGAATTCACAACTAATTGCAGAAATAACTAACATATGTAGTCATTTGGAAAGGGTTCACACTGTGAAAACTGCCAACACAGAAAATTTGCTTGGCCATACTACATCTTGATGCTAAACTTCCAAGTATGACTTTGGAACATTCATGTTAAAGTCAGAGTTCTGTTCCATCTTCAGATAAATCATCTGAAGTTCAACCAGAAGCCTGAAATCCAGTTGCATCAGAAGCAAAAGCAACTGACTTATTTGCCTACAAATTCATTAGTTTTGTATACAAGCAAAATAAATGCATGACATGCAACAGAAATACTTTTAGTCAGCGCAATTGAGTAGTTAGCGATTAATTAGATATGCAGTTAACTTAGGGAACAACAAAAATTAGAGGTATTATGAATATTTTGTGTTAAATAAATATGTATTCAAGTTCTAATCTTTTGATGTGAGAAGAAAGCTACTCCCTTGAGAATATATCCACTGACGGGAATTCCATCTGGCCTTCTCTGTGTAAACCACATCCATAACATTGACTAACATTTCCAGTTTTCGTTTTTTAAAAGGTTCAAGAATTTAAATTCTTCAGTGAAGCAAAAACATGTTAAATCCTTTTAGATTTCCATGGCTTTATAATCTTTTCTAAATATCTTGCTGACACCTAATTTGACATCATTTTCAGCTGTTTCTCTTTATTGGGACATTACAGAGCATGAATTTAATTTTCATACAAATATTTCACTTCTTTTTCCAATCATATTGTATTGATTTACATAGATATTTAATTAAATTCTCTCATTAAAATATTAAATACTACTGGCATAAAATGTTTTGGAATAAACAAAACTATCCTTCAACAAGTGGGAGCTATAGTACATTTATAAAAATGTAACAGAATAAATTACAGGCCATAAGCACTCAGAAGGCTACAGGACTGAGACCTTACCTTTCACAGGGAATGAAGAATGTTGGTTACTGTATAAAATGTATCAAATGAAAGTAAGTTAAGTGGAACTTAATTTGGAGTAGGTAAAATAGTTGAGGGCAACAATATGTTGTGAGAATGTACTAATAAATTGCAATATATCTTATGAAAATTTATATACATTTCAGTTATTTCTTATTATATAAAATAGTTCAGAGAATAATTTTGTCCATGAATTAAAAAAATTTCAACTATCAAGGCAAACCTAGAAAGATTTATTATTTCAGCTCAGGAAATCCATAACGTGAAAGCAAGCAGTGCCAGGATTCTCTTAATCTTCACTCATGTTTATCAAAAACTGCTGTAGCACCAGGTATTTGAATTTAAAATTTTTCATTTACTGCCAGATTCATATTATGCCCTTTTATATCTGACATTTTAATCTGTTTTCTATTCCCACTAGCTTTAACTACCCTCTTTCTTTGGTCAAAAGATTATCTTCACTATTCTATTGTTTACTAGATGGAGAATATGCAATAAATATTCCATTTTTATTCTCCTCATATCTACTGTTAAGCAAGGATGAATATTCATAATGAAATTTAATATTTTCTTATATCTAGAGTGTATAGATGTTTATGACTTTCCCCAGAACATGTCAACAAGTTGAGAAATCTTTTACTTTCCTTATTTGTTCTTTAATTTTTTTTCACATTCAATATTTGAGGAGAATGAATAAGTTTGTATAATGTCTCTGTTCACTATCAAGTCTCATATACCATTACTTGTTCCTGGAGTCATTAAGCTTCTTTCTGGAGTACATTTTTGAGTCTTTTAATAGTTATCATTCATTTTATGCCTGAAATGTGCTGTTTTTATTTCTCAAAAACTTAAGTACACTCCAAAGCCTAGTATAATGCCTGGCACATAAAAGATGTTTATTATATATTTGTCCAATGTGAGAATGAGCAAATGAACATGGAAATATGTTATGTGTGTATGTATAATTGTTACAAACACCCTGCAAGGTAGGCATTCTCTCCATTTATGAAGGAGGAAACAGCTTCAGAGAGCTTACTAAAACTTGCCCAAGGTCATATCACTAGTAAAGTTTTAACATTTGGATTCAAGTCTATGCCTATCCAACGTCAAATTGCATATTTTGTCAAATTCTTTGGTTCTTGAACCTAGGAAATGAAGGATCTCACAATAGAAAAAGGGATATTGAGGTGAATGAAGATGATACATTTATGGATAAAAATATACAAAGAGAGACCTTTGTCTCCTTTCTTATTTTCACCATTCCCCTGTTTACTTTCATTTTATACTTACCCTCCACTTCCACTACCAAAGAAATGACCAAAGTACCATAGCACTGACAAGCCTAGAACTCAAAGAGTAGAATTAATATAGCTTGTAGTGGAAAAGACAATCAAAAGGTGAGACTGAACAGGAAATAAGAAAGGAAGATTCAGAGATTGTGAACACATGGATTCATAGATATTTTTATAATAAAAAGAAGCATCTTAGATTCAATCACTGCTTTGTAGAAAGTTACGTAACAAATACTAAATGTAGTATTTTCAGATTTTTGCAGAAGTGTTCCTTTAAAGTGTTTTGTATTCAATATTTTTGTCACTACAATTTAAGATTGAAAAATGATGATTAGGTGAATGCACTAAAATAACCCCATTGAAATCAAGATTATTTTTAGATTGCAAACTTGTTAGAGATACTGTCCTTAGCTGACTTTCTTACTATAATTCATTATACTAAGATCCAAACTTTAAATACTCTAGAAATCTTGGATTTATTATACACTACATTTAAGTTTCAAATACTTGAAACATTAATTCCATTCATAATGGAGAAACTTTTCCAAGCGACTATACTGCTTAAATTGCAGTGGGAATAAAAACAGGGCAAAAAGTAGCAAACATAAATAAAATAGAATATCTTTTTGAGATATGGATGTTGTGGTCAGGTTACAGAAGTTATTTTTTCTTACAAATTAAGAGCTTAGAAATATTTTTCCTAGGTTCCACCAATATAACCTGTCTCAGTTACATCTGAAAGAGTCAGCTTAGTGTTTTCTAAGATAAAATGTGTCTGCTTTAATATGCTGTCTAGGTTGGTCATAGCTTTTCTGCCAAGGAGCAAGTGTTTTTTAATTTCCTGGCCGCAGTCACCATCTGCAGTGATTTTGGAGCCCCCAAAAATAAAGCCACTGTTTCCATTGTTTCCCCATTCATTTGCCATGAAGTGATGAGACTGGATGCCATGATCTTAGTTTTCTGAATGTTGAGTTTTAAGCCAACATTTTCACTCTCCTCTTTCATTTTTATCAAGAGGCTTTTTAGTTTCTTTACTTTGCCAACAAAGGTCCATCTAGTCAAAGCTATGGTTTTTCTAGTAGTCATGTACAGATATGAGAGTTGGACTATAAAGAAAGCTGAGCACTAAAGAAATGATGCTTTGGAACTGTGGTGTTGGAAAAGATTCTTGAGAGTCCCTTGGACTGCAAGGAGATCAAACCAGTCAATTCTAAAGAAAATCAGTCCTGAATATTCATTGGAAGGATTGGTGCTGAAGCTGAAACTCCAATACTTTGGCCACCTGAGGAGAAGAACTGATTCATTGGAAAAGACCCCGATGCTAGGAAAGATTGAAGGCAGGAGGAGAAAGGGATGACAGAGGATGAGATAGTTAGATGACATCACCGACTTGATGGACATGAGTTTGAGCAAGCTCCAGGAGTTGGTGATGGACAGAGAAGCCTAGCATTCTGCAGTCCTTAGGGCTGCAAAGAATCAGACATGACTGAGAGATTGAACTGAACTGAACTGAAGATAAAATGTAATTGATTTCCAAAAAATTGTTTCTGATTTTTCCCAACATATGAATCAAAATAAATGATTTATGGATTCAACTTGAGAGCTAGAAAAAAAAATTTTTGTAAAATAGGAAGAAGTAATTCTTAAGTAAAAAAACAGAAGTTAGTATAAGTTAATTGAAGAGAAAAAAACAATCAAATTAAGTCATAGTTATCTGAAGGTGTGCCTGTTCAAAGCCTATAAGAAATCTGCTTGAAGTCATGGGTTCTTTCTCCTGTTTGATGTCTTTCTGTCTTGATATTTTATGTTTTTTCTCACTTGGGTGATACTTCAGTTTACCAATTACTTGTCACTTAAACAAGAGATTTGGCTCTTTTAATTAAATGCTGCTTGTTAAAATAAGAATGACAGGGGTATATCTGATTTGGAATGTTCCAATAAAGACATCATTTCTCAGGAATCTTTCCTAGACTATATTTGCATTGGGGATAGCACTTGGCTTCATCCACAGAAATCTGACTATACTGGTTTAACGAAATAGAGTCTTGAGTTGGGCTCCCTAGAAACATATTCAGAGATGGAGAGTTGCACTTGGAAGATAAATTGGGAAGCCCTCTCAGGACACACAGCTATAAGACAGCGAGGAAGGCAGAATTGGACAGAGAAGAAACACATGTACAGTATTCTACAACTAAGGCCTGAGCTAGTCCCACACCAAGTTCTGCAGCTATAATGACCTCTCAGATCTGTCCCAAATTGAGGCAAAGAGCTTGGGCTTTTGTGTCCCCACATCAGACAGTCACTGACAGACGGTCACACCCTTTGAAGTAACATAGTCTTAGACACAATCTTCCTTCCAGCCAAGAGCTATTTCCAGTGAGGGGCATATATATATGAGTAATCAATAACCGTACTTATTAGCAGATGGTGATAGGCATGACACCCTAAGGAGGCGCTCTGGGCTAAATGTCACACTATATACTGCAGGAGTGTATGCCCAACCGGGAACAGCTTTTCCAAGATGCCAGTTGCTGTCATTCTTAGGGAAACATAAAAAGAGAGTTAGCAAGGATAGGAGCTGTATTTCAAGTGGGTGCTTGATTTCCAACCAGCAATCAGCATTTATCATTCTCCTCTTTGCTCCTCTTAATCTAGATTCCCTTACTTCCAGCGAGCACCTTTGCTGGTGAAGCAACCCACAGCCTCAGTCCCTGAGGTGTCCGAGCTCCAGGTTAGCATGCCCATGTGTAGGCCATGGCAACTGTTTTATTGTTGTTCCCTGTTAACATGGGCACGGGGCACCAATAGACGTCTCAGTGGATTAGCTTAGCACTGAACATGTTCTTCCCGGCCCCCCAGTTCATGCCGAGCCGTGATTGGACCACATGGCTCACCTAGGGTGCCCAGTCTCACTCTCTGATGCTTGAAGTCTGCGGGAAAGATGAAACTGTGGAACCGGGTAGCTGTTACTAAGTACCACTGTATCCCTGAAGAGAGATAATGAGAGATACAGAGTGATAAATTAAAACAAGGCAAAATGCAAAAGCCAGAGTGTGTCCTAATGCCATTTAATAAAACCCATAATCTCTTGTAGATGAGGGAAGGAATTGGGAACAGTCTCAGGACAGTTGTAAGAGTAGCAGAGCTTCACTGGCAGGCTGAATTCTCAGTCCTTCATGTCAAGGCCAAAATCATGCAGGAGAAGGAAATCGAGACTTGGGTTGGAGAAATCTGGGTGGATGCACTGAGATCAATAACCTCCCAAATACCCATGGACATGCTGGACCTGCATAAACAGTCAACTCCATCTTATACAAAGATATTGTTTTAAAGCCCATTGCTTAATATTGTACACAAGTCTCAAACAAGACAGGAGTCTTACAAGATAATGCTTGTCCCCTCAAGATCTATCCTCCTATCATTTCCTGTCAACCAAGCCAATAACAAGGATAAAACCCCAGTCTAGCCCAATTTGAAATAAAGGAATATCTGGCTAACACATCTTGGAAGGAACTTGGGAAATTAAGCAATGAACTGTCTCTTGGTGGTTCTAGATCAAGGGAGTGAAACATTAAATTGGATAGGAGAGACTCAATTGTCATAAAATTGTCATAATATAGAATTTAATAACAAAGACGCTGGGACTTAGAGTTATTACTTTACCAGCATGGCTCTTGAAAACATCAACGGCTCTCTATCAGGAAATTATAAATGGCAGAACTATTATGCCATATGGTAAAGAAATGGATAAAAATGCTCAGTAAAGTGGACAGGATAGAATAGACATGTTATGTAGTTAGAATAGGAAAAAGGGAGTCCATAATTGCGGTGGCTAAAAGACAAAGAAAGGGAAAAGCCCCCGAAAATAGAACAAAGGAAGGTCGAAGAACAGAGCCTCAGGTAAAGCAAACAGCCCTCCTGGCTAGCCCAATCTACATAGGCCCGGCTCAGGGGGAGGAGAAATAACACACAAAAAGAGGAGACAAAATTAGCCGCTGGCTTCTCTTCTCTTTGAGTCTTTTGGGTCAGCCAGCCCTCACACCTCAAGGATGTATTTTCCTTTGCTTGACAAATAAAACTGAGCTGTTAACACCGATCCATCCATCGCTTCAAATTTTTGCTGTGGCGAGACAACCGAGGAAATTACAAACTCCCAGCCTCTCCCCCCAAGATATACTACAAAATGCTAGAAAATCCACTGGCCAAATATTTGATATGTTTTGTTCCAGGAGCAGAAAAAACTTCACTTACCAAAGGGGTAAGGAAAGCAGTGGTGAGAGGGGCACACAGCATTGTTGATAAGTTCCGTGGTGGTACCCTCTGCAGGATAGGAGCAAGGACAGGAGATGATGTCATAGAACCAAGCTCCAATAATAATAGAGTTCAGATGGTGGTACCTTCACCATGAGGAGCAAAGTGGGTGCAATTATTACAATGAGAAGCAAGGTTAAAGTAGTAGCCAGGACTGACCCCAATTAGGGAGAACTATGTGTTAAATAGCTTCAGTCATCTCTGACTCTTTGTGACCCTGTGGACCGTAGCCCGCCAGGCTCCTCTCTCCATGGGGTTCCCCAAGCAAGAATACTGGAGTGGGTTGCCATGCCCTCCTCCAGGGGACCTTCCTGACCCAGGGATCCAACCTGCATCTTTTCCATCTCCTGCATTGGCAGGCGGGTTCTTTACCACAAATGCTATTTGGGAAGCCCATGAAGAACTATGCAGATAAAAATGTATGGTCTTCCTAGAAGCATGATGGATAGGCAGCCAACACACATTGCTTAATGACATGAAACTGAGGAAGAATGGTTAGGAAGTTGACAAAAGCTGTTCAAGAAAAAAATACCCACAATCCCTGGGCTGTTATCCAGATTTGAGCTAGTTTCCAGAGTTAAAACTCTCTGGCATCAAGAGAAGCCAGATCCCTATGAGGACAGATCCTGAGAGAAGTGCCTAGGACATTTATTTGTGTAACTATGAATTAGGGAAAGGATAATACTCAGTTGTTTCAAATTCTGTTAGATATGGGGTCTCAGTTGATATTGATATCCAGATATCCAAAGTGCTACCATACCCTGATCATTACTTGTGTGCTAAGTAATGGAGTGGCCCAGGTTGAACTCATAATGGTCTGCAGGATCCACAGTCCCATTTGGTAGACATTGCCTTGAACCACTCTAGTCCCTGTCAAAGCTACTCTCCTAGGAATTCACATGCAGAACATTTTTTATCAAATCTTACTTCCTAGGTTTGTTACCTAAGGGAGTTCTGTTCTACCCATTCTCTTGCCTAATTAGGTATTTATTTTGGGTCCCTCATAGTGTTACCAAGTCCAAGCTTGCTCTGCTGACCTCATGAAGGTCAATGAATCAGACTCGAGGTGTTGAGGCAAGGAATAAGACTTTATTCAGAGAGTCAGCTGACCGAGAAGATGACAGACTAATG
Organism: Dama dama; assembly: GCF_033118175.1. Taxonomy (NCBI): domain Eukaryota; kingdom Metazoa; phylum Chordata; class Mammalia; order Artiodactyla; family Cervidae; genus Dama; species Dama dama. The sequence goes on along the minus strand of NC_083686.1, from coordinate 28,345,979 downwards.
ACTATAAATAACCATCTTATCAGGGTCTGGATGCCAGATTCATTTATAGATCAGAGATGGGGAGAGGTGAGGAAACAAAGTAAAAAGGGCCATTAATTTTGCAAATATCTCCTAGAATGGTGAGCTTTAGGCAGAGGGATGTGTTAATTTCTTTCTTCCTGCCACCTACAGGTGGGTAGGGTTCTGAACAGAGGAACTTTAGTTTAACAGTCAAGCAAAGGGGCTGGATTCTCTGAGGCAGGCCACTATCAATGATTAAAATAACAAAAGCAAGTCAAAAACAGTTTCAATATAGAGTCAGAATTGGCTTTTTCCTGCCCTCCCAAGTGGTTCAGTGGTAAAGAATCTGCCTGCAATGCAGGAGATGCCAGTTGATTAGATTCCTGGGTCAGGAAGATCCCCTGGAGGAGGAAATGATAACCCACTCCATGGCTTCCCTGGAGGCTCAGACAATAAAGAATCTGCCTGCAATGCAGGAGATGCCAGTTGATTAGATTCCTGGGTCAGGAAGATCCCCTGGAGGAGGAAATGATAACCCACTCCATGGCTTCCCTGGAGGCTCAGACAATAAAGAATCTGCCTGCAATGCCAGAGACCTGGGTTTGATCCCTGGATCAGGAAGATCCCCTGGAGAAGGGAATGGCTACCCACTCCAGTATTCTTGCCTGGAGAATTCCATGGACAGAGGAGCCTAGTGGGCTACAACCCAAGAGGTCACAAAGAGTCGGACATGACTGAGTGACGTTCAGTTTCTGCAACAACAGGATCCAAGAGTGCCGTGTTTACTTTTCCTCCATACTCCTACAGAAGCCTGATTCCTTTGGAAATCCTCAGTCCTAGTTTATCCTGATCTAGTCTTCACAACTGTCATCAGTTGGTTCCAGGGCATATATGTACTTGGTCAACGTACATTGTTCTACACTGATTCTGACAGGACCCCTGTGGGCATCAGGAATTGCTGCCAGAGCCAAGAAAGAGCTGATTTCAAAATTCCTACCATCCACTGAGGGGTCCATCTGCCACTACTTTGGAGAGACCATACCCTGGTGTCTCATCAACCATGCTTATTTCCCTGATCTCCAAGGTCACCAACACTTTCACACACACCACATATATGCACACATACATGCATGTACACACACACATACATACACATGCCCACACACAAAAGAATAAAGGCATTTAGTGCATTTTCTGACAAATGCCCTAATTTTTACTTTGTTTGATGTCAATGATGAGACAAGCCCCCCAAAGCTCACATTTAATTTCACCTTCACTTAGAAAGTTTGCACAGATTAAGGAAGGGAAGTGAAATTTGCATGTGTTCTAAGTCACTTCAGTCATATCCAACTTTTTATGACCCTATGGACTGCCTGCCAGGCTCCTCTGTCCATGGGATTCTCCAGGTAAGAATACTGGAGTGGGTAGCCATGCCCTCCTCCAGGGAATCTTCCCAAGTCAGGGATAGAACTCGCATCCCTTGCCTCCTGCATTGGTAGGTGGTTTCTTTACTATTAGCACCTCCTGGGAAGCCCGAAGGGATATATAAACATATTTAAACCTAGAGAGGCATTAAGCTCTAAGTCCAATCATAGTCTTTTTAAGAGTAGACTAACTTCCTATATGAATATTAGCATTTATGAACATATTTGAGAGCAGAGGAAAAGGATGATAAAAGGGTAGCCTGGAATTCCAGAAGAGAGACGCCTGGAGTGACGCAGAATATAATACACTTGTATTCTTTCCTAACAAAGAGTGAATGTCTCAAAAAATGAAAGCAACCTTCACAAGAAGAGTGCTTAGATGTCCTGTCCCACTGCTTCCATAACTGCCCTATCCCAGTGAACTTTATGAACCACTGGCTAACTGTCCTCTAAAAAGATTTCCTCTGTTGTCTAATTTATGTTTGAGTTCCCAGGCTGCCTTTACACAGGAGTCTTCCTTATGGTTAATTCCTTGAGGAATTAATTTTGCTTAATGCTAACTTCACACAAAGACAGCTGTGCCCTGTAAATAAGTCCTTTTAAAGCATCTTCTAAATGAAGGGATTCTCTGTAGGACCTTACTGTCACTAATTGCTTCCCACTTGTAATCATCTTTGAAGGAAACATCTGCCCTTACCCTCAGGGTGAGTTCTTGGTCTCTCACAGCACTCATTTCCCTCTTATTTATTTAGGATTGTGGTGGTATTTCACCATACCTTTTCCCCTGCCTGGGGTAAAACTCATATAATTTAATCAGTAACTGTCAGTGTTGGTTCACTCCCTCCCTAGATTTCTATTTGTCTTGCTGGTGTTGGTTGTAATCATTTGTAAGCATTTTGCTTACACTGATTTTTTTCATTATTTTAAATAGAAATTTCAAGTGAATAACAACCAAGTCATAGTCTGTCCCCTTATTATTCTAAAATCTGAGAAAAATAAACTTGCTACATCTGTGTAACTTTGCTAGCCATAGCAGCCAAATGATAGGATACTGAAAATTACCTTTGTGTGTAATCGTTATAGAATAGTTAATGTGGAAATAAACCAGAGTTCTCGAATTCACATTTTACTGGTAGTTAACCAAACCAAATTAAAAGGAGGTAAGATTTATAATCACTGATATTGATAGTTTAAGTTCATTAGAGACTAATGAATTTTAAAGCTAATTCAAATAGCATATTTTATGTATACCAAACCCATGTCTTGAGAGGCATTAAGGAAAGAAACAAAAAAGCATTTTAAAAGAGGAATATGACTTAATCTTCAAAATTAAGTCGTTTGTCATGACCATTTAAACCTTCTTTTAAGTAATGTTGCTTAACAACAACAAAAAAAAACACCTCATGTTCGAGTGTGGATGATTTCCTACCTTTAAAACAGAGCTACCATATGATTCAGCAATCCTACTCCTGGGCATATAACTGGAGAAAACCATAATTTGAAAAGATACATGCACCCCTGTATTCACAGCGGCACTACTTAAAGTAGCCGAGACATGAAAGCAACCAAGGTAACCTAAGTGTACACCTTCAGATGGATGGATAAAGAAGCTGTGGACATACACACACACACACACACACACACACACACACACATGTGGAATATTACTCAGCCCTAAAGAAGAGTGGAATAAGCCATTTGCAGCAACAAGGATAGACCTGGAGATTATCACACTAAGTAAATTAGAGAGAGACAAATACCATATAATATCACTTATATCATGAAGAAAATGACACAAATGAACCTATCTATAAAACAGAAATGAACTCACAGACCTTGAAAACAAGCTTATGGTTACCAAAGGGGAAAGGCAGGGGTAGGGACGGGAATTTGGAATTGATATATGCACCGTCTACATTTAAAATCTGAGAGAAATGAGCTTCCCTGGTGGCTCAGATGGGAAAGAACCCACAGGCAATACGGGAGACCTGGGTTTGAGCACTGGGCTGAGAAGACCCCCTGGAAGAGGGTGTGGCAACCCACTCCAGTATTCTTGCCTGGAGAATCCCCGCAGACAGAGGAGCCTGGCGGGCCACAGTCCATAGGGTCTCAAAGAGTCGGACATGACTGAGCGACTAAGCATACATATATGTAAAATAGATAACCAATAAGGACCTACTGTATAGCATGCAGAACTCTGCTCAATATTCTGTAATAACCTAAATGGGAAAGGAATTTCAAAAAGAATGGATGTATGTATAACTGAATCACTTTGTTGTATACCTGAAACTAACATACCATTGTAAATCAACTATAGTCCAATATAAAATAAAAATTTTAAAAATACACTCGGATGTATAGAGTTGAATTAATCATAACCTTTATTCTCACCAGTGATCTATGTGTGATCCCCCTTGGTACACATGTATGAATGCACTTCTAATAATAATAGGTCTTTGTACCCCAACATCCATCATGAGAACTAGAATTTTAACATAAACTTACATCTTCCTGTGATTCTCCTTCATCCTGTCCCCATCAACTTTCACTCAAGGTAACTATTATCCTGAATCCTGTGCGCATCATTCCCTTGCTTTTCTGAAAATAAAGTTATATTTTATAAATATTCTTAAATCTATACATATTACTCATTTTGTTGTTCTTTAATTTTACAAGTATATTGCATTGTGTACAATGTTCTAGAACTTTCTTTTGTACTAAATATTATATTGTATAATATACAAACATCCACCCATGTTATTGGTTGTAGATTCAACCTTTCACTTTATGCTTTATAACTTTTAAAAACTTTTATTTTTTATTTTTTTAATCTTCTTATAATTTTCTGGATAAAATAAATGGAGAGTATATATCAGCTGCACACATTTACATAGCATTGACAATGTTAATATTAAATTCAAATGAGGCCATTCCAAAAAGAGTGAATATTATACCTCCACCTGAGGGGAAAGAACAAGACAAGAGTCTTTAAGAAAGCGGTTTTGCTCCAAAACTAGAAATTAATGAACCTAAGGTTTTACAAGTATTTGAAAATAGGAGATTAAGGTTTTTTTTAAATGTACCTGAAGGATTATATCATCACCAGAGTATTTTAGCTTTCTGTTAAACTTTTGATTAGAACAGTGTAACCAAAACTTTTAAACGTCATGGAACTTTTAAGCATCACCAAAACTTTTGCCCTCATGAATTGAGGGCAAAAGCGAGATCTAAATGTCAACCAAGCTAAGCTTCTTGCTATGCCTATTCTAGGTTGGTATGAACCCCTGGTGCAACTCCTTAGCGTGGGTGGTGAGAGGATCTCTGTTATGTAAACAGTAAGTGGTCAGCTTCTTGAATGGCACCTGGGAGTTTGAATAATGTCACTTTGCTATACCCATATCATGCTCCCCAGGTGGCTCAGAGGTAAAGAATCTGCCTGCCAAGCAGGAGAACAGGTTTGATCCCTGGGTTGGGAAGATCCCGTGGAAGAAGAAATGGCAACCCACTCCAGTATGCTTGCCTGGAAAATCCCATGGACAGGGGAGTCTTGCAGGCAACAGTCCATGGGGTCACAAAGAATCAGACATGACTTGGTGATTAAACAGCAGCAGCAGCCTACACCCACACCTTTGATAGCACCCTTCCACAGTGATGCAGGGCTTGACCATGTGACATGCTTCAACCAAAGGGAAATAACAAAGCTGGACTCAAACAGATCCTTGAAAAAAGTACGTGCATATTTCCTTTTCCTTTCTCAGAACTCTGTTTCTGCCCTGAGAACATGCCTGACAGAGGGATGCAAGAGACACATGAGGAGTCATCCCAGCCAAGTCTCTCCCAGATCAACCAGCTCCAGCCAACCTAGTATCTAATTTCAGACCTATGAGCAAGCCTACCGGGCATCAGACAAGCCCAGCCCAGATCATCAGAGCCCACCTGCCTACTTCCAACCTGGTGAGAAAAATTAAATGGTTACTGTTGTTTATAATTTCTAACCCACATGCTCTCAAAGTTGTCTTCTTATTGATAGGTTCACAAATATGGCAGTTGCTAGACAGTGGTCTCTCTCTCCCAACCTCCACCCCTGCTTCTTGGACAAGTGTTCCAGGATAGTTTTATAAACCTCCAGGCTGACATCTTCTTCACTTATTTTTCCCGCCCACAGTCCTCTGTCTAGTTTTTTTTATTTTTTCACTACTTCTTAATTCTTCTATCCTTATCTCCTCATCAATTAATTTTCCTCCTTGCTTTCTTAACAGATCTTGATGGCACGTCATAACCAGACATAAGTGATTACCAAAAAGGTGGTTCGTCTTTCCTTGAAAGCAAAGAGAGAGGCTTAATTTTCAAATGTTCTCAAAAGAGAAGATAGCCCTGCGGTGTTGTGATGGGAGTAATAGAATTGGGAAGAAAATTGAGGTTCTTTGAATGCTAATGCACCAAAAAAGAGTAAGAAAAACAAAAAGGATAACCAATTCTATCCTCCTATACAAGTAGGATGTATAGAGGTATGTGTAATCATGTTAATGGGGCTTCTCACATGGCACAGTGGTAAAGAATCTACCTGCCAATACAGGAGATGAAGGAGACACAGGTTCAATCTCTGGGTCGGGAAGATCCCCTGGAGTAGGAAATGGCAACCCCACTCTGCCAGTCTTGCCTGGAGAATCCCATGGACAGAGGAGCCTGGTGGGCTGCAGTCCCTGGGGTTGCAAAGTGTCGGACATGACTGAGCACACAATCATGTTAACAATAATGACTCATATTTTAAAAGATCCATCCCCCTATGAAGTTTCGTCTCTTCATCTACTAATGCTCAGGGATGTCACATGTATCACCACCATTTTAACTACCTGGCCATGTTAACCACCTGGAATCTACCCACTCTTCCTACTCCTACTCACTCATTGGTGTCACTGCCTGTGAAGTTATTTGAGGCTGCCTTAGCTTTGAAACTATAGAGAGAAGCACAGAAGGAATTCTGGTGATTCTGCCAAGACTATTAGCACCTGATTCTCTTGATATTATTTAACCTTGGAATGCTATACTTAAGCAGGCATGGGGAGCAGAATATCCTTCCTACTCCTGTTTCATACTCAGATGCCTGTGTGCTGCCAGCAAAGTGCTCCTCTTCTCAAGGTTAAGATTTTGCTTGAAGTCTATCTTTCCAAAAGTCTTAGAAATGAGCCCATGACCCCATGTTAAGAGACTAATGTTTCAACAGATACCTTGCTGCCTTCTGCATCTCCGTTTTATTCCACTTTCCTCTTATTTGGCTTTCAACCTGTCCTGTGCTAATCAATTTATGCAAACAGATATCTTCAGACCACCCAAGATATTAGCTCATTACATTCTCCTGTGTTTGCATTGAGTCTCAGTGGTAGATGCAACCTGGGCTCAAAGCAGGATGGAAATCCCCCCAGCCCCCTAATATTGCCTAGGGAAAGCTTTAATATACTGTACTCTAGACATTACATTAATACTACTCTTTCATCTTCATTCCCTCACCAAATGATCAGCTCATCATAGAAATGGATTTTTCTGAGTTGTTTCCAATATCTCATTAAACTTTTTAGTCATCAGCCCTCTGGGCCTAAACTGTGAAGAAAGAAACTCAAATAACCTCCCACATCTCTGCTCCCCAACAAACCTACCACACCTGCATAGTGTCTGGCACATGGAAGGCACTTAATATCTACTTGATGAATGAAGGAATGTGAAAACACCTCCCTACTCATCCACAACTTCAGATTCAAGGAACATGACAGCCATAGAAGTGGAAAAAAAGGAAAAAGGAAAAAAAGGCAATAATGACTAATTCAAGTTGCACGGTGCCCAAACACTAAATGAAAGAGAAGAGGTGATAGTTGTTCCACGCATCAGTGAGTTTTGGTTGAAATTCTCCAGAATAAATATTAAGTTGAGTTGTGAGCTAAAGATAGAATGCAATGCCTTTCTTTCAAATAATCCTCAATATTTGAACAAATATGTTGATATGTTTATCTACATCTGCCTTACTTTATACCATGACCAAGAAATTAGGAATTTTACTTGATTTCTTAAATATAGTATTTGGAAACTAACTTTTGTTGTTGTTAATCAAGATTAAATTTATTTTGCCAATGACCAAAATGGAATCAATGATATTCGTAGGAACCAGAGTAAGGTTGACTCTCAAACAATGCTGGGTTTAGGAGTGCCAACCCCCTACCCAGTCAAAAAATCTGCCTATAATTTACAGTCACCTTCAATATACTACATACTTCCATATTCTTTGATTGAGCCAACTAAGTGTCACATAGTACTGGAGTATTTACTACAGAAAAACTTCCAGGTATAAGAAGACCTGGGCAGTTCAAACCCACCTTGCTCAAGGGTCCACTGTACTCATTTTTAACGGCCAGATCTCCCAGTAGGTGGTGCTATAGTGCTTTTAGGATGGGACAATCCATCCTGACTCTATTTCCTCTTTTCTAAATCCTAGCACAGTAGAGGAACTGTTGAAGCTTAGACTAGAGTTGTCTTGCTCTGATATTTGTTTGTTACATTGGTTCTCAGCCTTCATTGTGCATCAGAATTATTTATGATGTTTTTTAAAATTGCAGATACTTCGGGATGTGCCAAGAAATGGATATATTTTTTTAAAGTACTCCAGAGATTCTATTTTACAGCCAAGATTAATAACCACTGACCTTGTAGGGAAGACACATTCAGAGGTAAGACTACAGAGGAGCAGTAATATCATAAAATAAAAGTATTTTATAACAAGCATTTGTGAATTTAAGCATTTAATACAATAACACAAACTATGTTTGTGCATACACAATGTTTCTCATTTATAAAAACTTGGTTCTTCTTTGCCTAATTTTTGGAAAATAAAAAATTTTGATTTTTAAAACAGCCTCTATCTCAAGCCTAAAATGGGTTGAACTTTTAAGGGGAACAGTATATTAGACAATATGTTAGTGTAGTCCTTTGTCTTTCACTGTTCCTTGTTTTTTCCAAGAAATTGAAATTTGCCAGAAGCAGCAAATGAATATAATGATTTCTGAAAGTTCTTTCCAGTTACCCAATAACTTCTCATTTGCCCAGTTCTCATTTTCTGCAGCAGCTGAAAGACAGATCACTACCAAACAGAGAAGGGTGGTCTTATCACAAATGCATGAAAAGAACAATGCAAAGGTGGCAGCCACTTCAAACTAACCTCAGTTTCCCCTTGACTTGTGGTTATCCTGGTTGTGTGGGAAACATCCAAAATGTCGTTCCCATCATAAGATCTCCAGTAGAGGCTCATTTACTGTGAAGCTGATAAAGCATAACCTTTTGGGCCTCTCACTTGCATAGGTCATTCTAAGGTACCACGAGGGACCCCGGAATTGTGATTTCTTAAAAATTGCAAAATATAAGGTATTTTTACTGCAATTGGCTATTACCACTAATTCTTTTCACTCCAACTTCTCTGCCATACTTCCCCTTACACGAAGTGATGTTGGCAGAGCCACAGCATTTGGAGGACCTGGCCAAGGGAGATTTGAGGGCAGTGTTAATTTGGTGTTAAGTGGGATACAGGTACATGAGGTATAGTCATTTCCATGGATTGTTGTTGTTCAGTAGCTAAGTCATGTCTGACTCTTTGCCACTCCATGGACCACAGCATGCCTGGCTCCTCTGTTCTCCCAGAGCTTGCTCAAATTTATGTCTATTGAGTCAGTGATGCTATCTAACCATCTCATCTTCTGCCATCCTCCTCTCATTTGCCTTCAATCTTTCCCAACATCAGGGTCTTTCCCAGTGAGCTGGCTCTTTGCAGTAGGTGACAAAAGTATTGGAGCTCCAGCATCAGTCCTTCCAATGACTACTCAGAGTTGATTTCCTTTAGGATTGACTGGTTTTATCTCTTTGTAGTCCAAGGGACTCTCAAGAGTGTTCTCCACGACCGCAACTTGAAAGCATCAATGCTTCAGCGCTCAGCCTTACTTATGGTGCAACTCTCACATAGATGCATGACTTCTGGAAAAACCATAGCTTTGACTATATGGACCTTTGTCGGCAAAGTGATGTCTCCGCTTTTTAATATGCTGTCTAGGTTTGTCATAGCTTTCCTTCCAAGGATCAAGTATCTTTTAATTTCATGGCTGCAGTAACAGTCCACCATGATTTTGAAGCCCAAGAAAATATAGTCAAGTAACTGGTAGCAAGGTATCATATGCTAGTAAATGGCAGAGCTAGGACTCAGACCTGTCTGTCTGACAACATAATGCACTTCACACTTCCATTAGACTGCCCTTCATCTGCTTAGTGATCCAGCAGCAGAGCTTCTTAAGAATATCTATCTTTAAGCTCCCTTCAGGAAGTGATAGTATGTATGTTCCTACTTCTGTCTGACTCCAAGAATTTTTTTTTTTTACCTTTTTGTCCCCTCCTATCCTACCAGCACAGCATACTTTATCCAAACTGGATTGCTTATGCTTACTGGAAAAGAACTTTGCTCATTCTCTTCCCTTAGCTAATTATTTTATTTTATTGGTTCTTGTTGACTTAACATAAAACACTGACTTGACTAATAGAAAATTTGCATGTCACTACAATGAGAACATCAATGACACATTAGTTAATAAATATGAATTAAAAATGTAATTATAATTAATCATCATACACACCCCAAAAAAGCCAAAATCTTACACTTCACACGTAAAAGAAATATGAAAAAGATTTTTCCAAATTTGGCAACAATCCTAAAAAATTAAATGCCATTTCAAATAAGTTTTAAAGCTGAAGGAAAACTTTGTTAGTAATTAAAACAAATTTTAAACAATCATTCTATGAGAACCAAAACTACAGTAAGGTATTAACCTTATACCAGTCAGAATGACCATGATAAAAAATCTATAAATAATAAATGCTGGAGAGGGTGTAGAGAAAAGGGGATTGTACTACACTGTTGGTAGGAATATAAACTGGTGAAGCCACTATGGAGAACAGTATGAAGGGTCCTTAAAAAACTAAAACTACAGAGTAGGAAATGGCAGCCCACTTCAGTATTTTTACCTGTGAACTTCCATGGACAGAAGAACCTGGCAGGCTATAGTCTGTGGGGTCAAAAGAGTTGGACACAACTGAGCACTAGCTGGAATCAAGATTGCCAGGAGAAATACCAATAATTTCAGAAAGGCAGATGGCAGCACCCTTACAGTAGAGAGTGAAGAGGAACTGAAGAGCCTCTTAATGAAATGAAAGAGGAGAGTGAAGAAGGTGGCTTAAAATTCAACATTCAAAAAACTAAGATTATGGCATCTGGTCCCATCACTTCATGCCAAATAGATGGGGAAACAGTGGAAACAGTGGCTGACTTTATTTTTCTGGGCTCCAAAATCACTGCAGATGGTGACTGCAGCCATGAAATTAAAAGATGCTTGCTCCTTGGAAGAAAAGCTGTGACCAACCTAGACAGCATATTAAAAAGCAGAGACTTGACTTTGCTGACAAAGGTCAGTCTAGTCAAAGCTATGGTTTTTCCCACTGTCATGTATGGATGTGAGAGTTGGACCATAAAGAAAGTTGAGCATCAAAGAATTGATACTTTTGAACTGTGGTGTTGGAGAAGACTCTTGAGAGTCTCTTGGACTACAAGGAAATCAGTCCTGGATATTCATTGGAAGGACTGATGCTCAAACTGAAGCTCCAACACTTTGCTCACCTGATGCAAAAAAAGCAACTCATTAGAAAAGACCCTGATGCTGGTAAAGATTGAAGACAGGAAGAGAAGGGGACAACAGAGAATGAGACAGTTGGATGGCATCACCGAGTCGAGGGCCATGAGTATGAGCAACCTCCGGGAGTTGGTAAGTGAGTGATGGACAGGGAAGCCTGATGTGTGCTGCAGTCATAACTCATCAAGAGTTGGACATGACTGAATGACTGAACTGACTGACTGAGTGCACACACACACACACACACACACACACACACGCTCTAACCTATAGTTTCAAATAAATGTCCGTGACTATTTTAAAAACTGTGTTCAGTTCAGTTCAGTTCATTTCAGTTCAGTCACTCAGTCATGTCCGACTCTTTGCGATCCCATGAACCACAGCACGCCAGGCCTCCCTGTCCATCACCAACTCCCGGAGTCCACCCAAACCCATGTCCATTGAGTCGGTGATGATGAGTCCACTGCTGAGTTTTCCAAATTTGCTGGCATATTGGGTGCAGCACTTTCACAGCATCATCTTTCAGGATTTGAAATAGCTCAGCTGGAATTCCATCACCTCCACTAGCTTCATTTGTAGTGATGCTTCCTAAGGCCCACTTGACTTCACATTCTGGGATGTCTGACTCTAGGGGAGTGATCACACCATCGTGATTATCTGGGTCGTGAAGATCTTTTTTGTACAGTTCTCCTGTGTATTCTTGCCACCTCTTCTTAATATCTTCTGCTTCTGTTACGTCCATGCCATTTCTGTCCTTTTTTGAGCTCATCTTTGCATGAAATGTTCCCTTGGTATCTCTAATTTTCTTGAAGAGATCTCTAGTCTTTCCCATTCTATTGTTTTCCTCTATTTCTTTGCTTTGATCACTGAGGAAGGCTTTCTTATATCTCCTTGATATTCTTTGGAACGCTGCATTCAAATGGGTATATCTTTCCCTTTCTCCTTTGCTTTTCACTTCCCTTCTCTTCACAGCTATTTGTAAGACCTCCTCAGACAGCCATTTTGCTTTTTTACATTTGTTTTTCTTGGGGATGATTTTGATTCCTGTCTCCTGTACAATGTCACGAACCTCCATCCATAGTTCATCAGGCACTCTGTTTATCAGATCTAGTCCCTTAAATCTATTTCTCACTTCCACTGTATAGTCATAAGGCATTTGATTTAGGTCATACCTGAGTGGTTTAGTGGTTTTCCCCACTTTCTTCAATTTCAGTCTGAATTTGGCAAGAAGGAGTTCATGATCTGAGCCACAGTCAGCTCCTGGTCTTGTTTTTGGTGACCATATAGAGCTTCTCCACCTTTGGCTGCAAAGAATATAATCAATCTGATTTCAGTGTCGACCATCTGGTGATGTCCATGTATAGAGTCTTCTCTTGTTTTGTTGGAAGAGGGTGTTTGCTATGACCAGTGCGTTCTCTTGTCAGAACTCTATTAGCCTTTGCCCTACTTCATTCTGTACTCCAAGGCCAAATTTGTCTTTTACTCCAGGTGTTTCTTGACTTCCTACTTTGGCATTCCAGTCCCCGATAAGGAAAAGGACATCTTTTTTGGGTGTTAGTTCTAGAAGGTCTTGTAGGTTTAAAAAAAAAAAAAAAAACAGAAATAGAGTTACCATATAATCCTGCAATCCTATTTCTGGGCACATATCTACAGAAAACCCTAATTTGAAAACACACACCCCAATGTTCACAGCAGCACTATTTACAATGGGCAAGACATGGAAACAACCTAAGTGTTCATCATCAGATGAATGGACAAAGTGTCTATATATAAAATATTAGTCATCAAAATAATGCTAGTTGCAGCAACATGGATATACCTGGAAAATAGTCACACTAAGTGAAGTAAATCAAACCGAGACAGACAAATATCATATATCGCTTATATGTGGAACCTAAAAAAAAATGATATAAATGAACTCATTTACAAAACAGAGGTAGACCTACAGACAAGGAACACAAACTTCCGGTTACTGAAGGAAAAAGCAGGGGAAGAATAAATTAGGAGCTTGGGGTTAAAATGCATACACTACTATATATAAAATGAGTTTCCCCAATGGATCAGTGGAAAGAATCCACTTGCAACGCAGGAGACTCAGAAGACACAGGTTTGATCCTTGGGTATGCGAAAATCCCCTGGAGGAAGAAATGGCAATCCACTCCAACATTCTTGCCTGGAAAATCCCATGGACAGTGGAGCCTCACTGTCTACAGTCCAAAGGGTAGAAAATACATTTCCATTCAAAATTATATTGCCATTCTGACTACCTTCCTTATATAACTGATTGATTATTTGTGTGACTGTATACAAAGAGTTAACATCACAAGGAAAATGGAAAAAATCTTACTGAAAGAAACAAAAAGATAATAAGATCATGTAATAATTGGAAGAAAAAAATCAGTAGTAAAACATTGCTTAAAACTCAACATTCAGAAAACTAAAATCATGGCATCCGGTCCCATCACTTCATGGAAAATGGATAGGGAAACTGAAAACAGTGGCTGACTTCATTTTTTGGGCTCCAAAATCACTGCAGATGGTGACTGCAGCCATGAAATTAAAAGACGCTTACTCCTTGGAAGGAAAGTTATGACCAACTTAGATAGCATATTAAAAAGCAGAGACATTACTTTGCCAACAAATGTCCATCTAGTCAAGGCTATGGTTTTTCCAGTAGTCATGTATGGATGTGAGAGTTGGACTATAAAGAAAGCTGAGCACCAAAGAATTGATGCTTTTGAACTGTGGTGTTGGAGAAGACTCTTGAGAGTCCCTTGGACTGCAAGGAGATCCAAAGAATGATGCTGAAGCTGAAACTCCAATACTCTGGCCACCTGATGTGAAGAGCCGACTCATTTGAAAAGACCCTGATGCTGGGAAAGACTGAGGGCAGGAGGAGAAGGGGATGACAGGATGAGATGGTCGGGTGGCATCACTGACTCAATGTACATTGAGTTTGGGTGGACTCCAGGAGTTGGTGATGGACAGGAAGGCCTGGTGTGCTGCAGTCCATGGCGTTGTAAAGAGTCGGACACGACTGAGCAACTGAACTGACCTGAACTGATGGGGGAAATCTCTAGAAAAAGTATTATTGTTGCCGTTGTTTAGTCGTTAAGTCACGTCCGACTCTGTGTGACCCCATTGACTGTAGTCTGCCAAACTTTTCTGTCTGTGGAATTCTCCAAGCAAGAATCCTGGGATGGGTTGTCATTTCCTTCTCCAGGGATCTTCCCAACCCAGGAATTTAATCTGCATCTCCTGCTTGGCAGGCATATCCTTTAGAGCCACCAGGGAAGCCCAGAAAAAGTATGCATAAACAAAAACAAAAATATATGTACATTTATCATAGATGTATTGATATCCTTCATATCAATTTATTACCCTTTGTATAAACTTATTTATTGATAAAAAGGACATCAAAACATCTATAATAACAATTGATATAAATTGTTAAATAATAACAATTTACAAATAATATTAAATATATAAGTTTTCATTTTAAACTATACATAGCCAATTAATTCTCACAGAATGAATGTTTTCTTTGACTTTTGGATAACTCTTGTTTCTGTAGCCAACCCATGGTTGCAATTGATAAGTAAGTGTAATTCAACATGACTTAAGGTGGATATTTTCATTTTAATTGATAAAACAAAAATGAAGAAATAAAAATGTATATTAGGACTTCACTCATTCACCAATTATGCAAGAAATGTTTTGGTTGCATAAGATGATAATTTTTGAATACAAGAAAAATATTTCCTCAAATGATGGTGCTATTCATATTATAATGACTATAGATAGCACATTTTTAAGTTTGGTCACCATTATTAACATTTTCTCCATCACTTTATGTCTAGACAATCAACAAAACAATAAATTGTGACCTGATTTGCACTTGGAAATTCCTGTGGTCAGTATATTCCCATTGTGGTCAATTTCAACCTCACTGTTGAGAAGAGATGTACATCATTACATTTGCCTCCAGTATCCACAGGGCATGGGTTCCATGACCACCTCAGAAACTAAAATCTACAGATGCTCACATTATTTACATAGAATGACATAGTATGTGCATATAACCTATATACACCCTCCCATATATTTTAGTTAAGTGAAAATCTCTCAGTTGTGTCCAACTCTTTTTGACCCCGTGAACTGAACAGTCCATGGAACTCTCCAGGCCAGAACACTGGAGTGGGTAGCTGTTCCCTTCTCCAGGAAATCTTCCAAACCCAGGGCTTGAACCCATGTCTCCCACATTGAAGGTAGATTCTTTACCAGCTGAGCCACGAGGGAAGCCCCATATATTTTAGATCATCTCTAAATAACTTAAAATACCTTAATAAATGTAAATGCTATATAAATATTGATAGATGCTGGCATGTGGCAAATTCAAGTTTTGCTTTTTTGGAACTTTTTGGAAGTTTTTTTTTAAATCTTTCATCTATATGTAGTTGAACGCACAGACATGGAACCAGTGGCTATGGATCCCAGAAATGAGAAAGCCTGACTATACACAGTATTACTACCATACAGATACAACAGGTGTAAATGACCTCAAGAATATAGATAATAGTAAAAGGCAGTGAAATACCTGGGCTTCCTTAGTGGTTCAGTGGTAAAGAACCTGCCTGCCAATGCAGGAAATGGAGGTTTGATCCCTGAGTTGGGAAGATCCTCTAGAGAAGGAAATGGCAACCCACTCCAGTAATCTTGCCTGGGAAATTCCATGAACAGAGGAGCCAGGCCAGCTACAATCCATGGGGTTACAGAAGAGTCAGACATGACCTAGTGATTAAACAACAACGAAATAATTAGGTAGTGATGAGTTTTACATATTACTTTTAATTTAACTTATTTAATGGCATATCCATATGACTTAATTTTTAATAACAAGTTTGTAAAATTCTTGAAAAGTTTTTCATCAGCTCTCACAATCCAATATGAGGCAGCTGCAGTACACCACTGTTTATCACATAAAGAAATACGTGAAGAAAAGAAATTTAATGTTAGTGTATTCAATCTGTATATATTTTGGAAATCCACCCTGTTGGAACTGCAGAGGAGAATCAGTTCTAATGTTAGCTGTTAACAAAGTCACTATATCATGTGAGTCACAGATACTTACGAAACTCTGCCACATAACAAAAATCAGTATAGTCCTTGTGTGTAAAGAGTGTTAATGGGGATCTCCTGCAGAAAACAAGCTGCAGGACACTCTGTGGAGTGAGTGTAGTCATACCTATTAGAGAAGAACATAAAGTAAAGAAATAACATGAGCCAAGAAGACATGAAAAAGACGGAAAGACCATGACAAGTGCAGGGATGTGAGGCTTGGCAAGTGAAGAATCCATGGATAAACTAGATTTTAAGTAAATAAATTTGAGAAAAAAATATTTTATAGTTAATACAGGTTACTACAAATGTGAAATTAATTTCTCCTTTTGAGGTATTAGGAAGGAGAGTGGTCTAAAGAAAAATACAACAGACCAGCAAGGATATTTGAAAAGGGAAACATAAAGGCAAAGATTCATGGCCACCGTAAAAGATAGCTAATTAAACACAGAACCGCAACAGATGCTGGATTTTGAGCAATACTGGTTTTGATTATTAAAGGAAAAATAAATGTTGAGAGTAAAAACATTTTATTTATTAGCAGCCTGAAAATATACTAAAACCTTCCCCCAGTTTGCCTTCTCCGTCTGTTTTCTGTATCTTGGAGACCTTCCTATTGAACAAATATGATACAGTACCTCTAAAACAGGTTCTTATGCTTTACCCTGAACATAAAAGAAAAAACCAAATCTAGCTATAGAAAAGTATAAATGTTAAGAATAGGTGTCAATGAGAAAGAAAGAAATAAAGAGGGATAGAGGAAAGAAGGAAAAAGAAAATTCTGCTATGAGAAGAGCATCTTAAAAGAATATCAAGAAGTACTAACTGTTCCAAAACCCTGAAGTAAGCTCAGATTTTGTAAGTGGAACCTCTCACCTCAGTGCCAGAATACCAGATCCTCGTGCAGAGGAGCACATGTGAGTTATGGAAACATCTGGTTCTGTGGATGAGTTCAGTCTGAGGTTCTAGATAGCCTGCTGTCGCTTTATTTAATGTAGTCTTACAAGTGACCCAGTCACAGTTGACATCTGTCAGGTGAGTCAAACTCATTCAAAACACTCTTTAGACATGATACATGCTCAAAGAGAGTGGTGAAGTGAAAGTCCCTCAGTCATGTCCAACATGGAATTCTCCAGGCCAGAATACTGGAGTGGGTAGCCTTTCCCTTCTCCAGGCATCTTCCCAACCCAGGGATGAATCCAGGTCTCCCACACTGCGGGGGTGGATTCCTTACCAGCTGAGCCACATGGGAACCAACTATTCATTTTTGCTGTCTTGATTAAACACTAATTAACCATTTTGGTTGGCAGCCTTCAACTCAGTTCAGCTGAACAGAGTGCTCTGAAGTAAAGGTTTTGTTAAAACATGTCATCAGGATAATTTGTGTTACTACTGACATATGCACTCTTCTATTTCCTTCTGCCTCCAGGTTTTTTGGCTTCTTATAAATACCAAATTGTTACTGTTGGTTCAGTGTCCTAATGTCAACCTAGGAACTTGGAAACATTAATGTAACTTCAAAAAACTACTCACTCCTATAAAGCAGTTTAGATCTACAGATGATGTTAAAATGTACCTTCTGCATGATTTTTACTGGCTATATGAAGTTGTCTATGTGTTAAGAGTGTGTTTCTGTATCAAGGAATATTTAAAAGGTGCAAACATTATAGTATCTAGGTGCTACAGATAAGCAATCATAAGACCCCCCAAATCATTAAAAATTAAGGCCTAATGTGACCACAAAAGTCAATATTACTGAGTTAAGGACTAGAATCAGAATATAAATTACTTCTAGGTCAGCCTCAGAGATCAGGGAGTCATTTTGTTGTTGCTGTTGAGTTGCTAAGTTGTGTCCGACTCTTTGCAACCCCATGGACCACAAGCACACTAGACTTCCCTGTCCTTCACTATCTCCTAGAGTTTGCTCAAATTCATATGCATTGAGTCAGTGATGATATATAATCATCTCATCCTCTGCCACCACCTTCTCCAACAGTCTTCAATCTTTCCAAGCATCAGGGTCTTTTCCAATGAGTCGGCTCTTCACATCAGGTGGCCAAAATATTGGAGTCATTACATAAGGTGTATGTAACCTGCTTTCCTTTGGAGAATAAGTTATATGGCCAAATTTCACCCTGGATTTTCTAGTGTTACTTTCATTTTACTCCTAGCTTCACAAAAATCTTTATTTATTATTATTCCAACTTTGTGTATTTTGGCATTTGCAATTTTTTGAACAAGATTGAGAAGCCCTAAATTAATGATCAGCAGCTTACTCCTAGAATGCCTGAAGTCAAGAAATTCCTAAATATTTTGAAGTTCTTTCATCCAGGATTACATTCAAAGAGAAGATCAAGAAAAGTTATAACCTGCTAAATAGGCATATTTCAGGAGATCAGAAAGAGGCCTATTTCAGATCCTGTCTGATGAGGCACTTCAAGAGGAAGCTAGAAGTAAGATTAAAATGAGCCAAGATACAACCATCCTATAGTCCAAGTAGCCCTGGAAAGGAAGGGTCATCTTCATGAAACCAGGCAGCAGGGAACTGCAAAGCAGATGCAGATGGCTTCTGGAGCCAATCCAGTCAATCCAAGTAAAGAGAAGGAGGTAACCCATTTGTGCGCTAGACATTGAAACAAACATTCTCCACAGGGCAGGAGTGGTTGGAATGGAGTCCTTGAATTAGATGAAGGAAAACAGTTCTGGAAAGCCTTTTTATTCTTAGAACCACCAAAACTTTTACTACATGTCAACATTTCTTTCCCAAGCAGTAAGAGGGCCTGGGACCCTAAAATCAACAGTTCTGGATTCAGAATTTAGAACGGACATCAAGAAAGCTTAACTAAGAACAAAGAAAAGGTTTACAGTTTCTCATTCTTCCCATCAACCCTCTACTATCCCTTCTCAATTCCTGTTCCCTCTTTTGATTTTGGTGTAAGTAAGGTACAAATCAAAATGGCAGATTGTTCAAACAATCTAACAATAACAAGGTAATATGCTTTAAAAAAAGAAAAAAGTATCCAGGTTCTAAACCAAAGGATTCTAAACTATGAAAGAAAGGAGGAAGTAGAGTAATTGGGTGATAGAATCTGGAACAATTCACTGAGCAAACTGGGTAACTGCCCAGCTTTTATCAATCTCATCAGATGATGGGTCAGATGGCACCCTAGTGGTTTAAGGCTAACATCCTCAAGTTGATTACATGAATGATATCTTTATCAGCAATATTTGTTGTTGTTTAGTTGCTCAGTTGAGTTTAACTTTGTGCAACCCCATGGACAGTAGCATGCCAGGCTCCTCTGACCATGGGATTTCTCAGGCAGAATACTGGAGCAGGTTGCCATTTCCTTCATCAGGGGATCTTCCCAACTCAGAGATCAAACCCATGTCTCCTGCATTGACAGGTGGATTCTTTACTGCTGAACCACCAGGGAAGACCTACTAGCAAGTTTAATAGTACTTAACCCATTTTTTTGCATCACGGACTTCTTTGAAAATATCATGAAATCTTCTGATACTTAATCTATCATGATATACATATCATTTACAAACAAAATTTTGCATACATTCTCCCTAAAGCTCAAAAATCATAGCTAATGAAGTGCTACAAACAATATTAATGCAAAAAAGAAAAAAAAATCCATGAAATTAAGAAACAACTAAGTTGAAGCAGGAGTTAAACTAGTCATAGTTAAACCATTAATCAGAAAGAAAAAACAATTGGAGTGGTACCCTAGTTTTTTTCCCTCCCAGCTGCTGGTGAGGAATGATAGTCATGGCAACACTTGCAGTGTCTCTCAGCTCTCAGGAAAATGGTCTGATTTACATATACCAGGGGGCGCAGTGGTAAAGAATCCTGCCAACGCAGGAGGCGCAAGAGATGCTGGTTCAATCTCTGAGTCTGGAAGATCCCCTGGAGTAGGAAATGGCAACCCATTCCAGTATTCTTGCCTTGGAAATCCCATGGACAGAGGAGCCTAGTGGGTTACAGTCCACGGGGTGGCAGAGAGTCAGACACAATTGAACACACACACACTCACACACCACACCACACACACACACACACACACACACACACACACACACACCCCCCACAGTTTCCCACATCTGATGATAGGAAGGCCAGAAAACTAATGAAAGGAAGGATCTGTCGCTATTTCACAGTTAAAACTAACATGGAATCTACTCTCAGCACCCAGCAACGGAGTCCTTAGTGAGGAACCCCAATGACAGTCATAAATACAGTGCCAAAGGGCAGGGCTCAACCCCAAACTGGAGCGTGGGTTCCATAGGACATGAAGGGGTGAAGGAAAGGAAGAAAAACGTCTGCCTTTTGGTCGCCTCAGCTGGCAAGTCCTCAATTCCCTGTTATCTGAGAAGGGAAGCCAGTTGGCCAGGTCATCTCCTCTGGATGGTGTACTCACCACCTCACCCGACTGTCCCACTTGTGGCCTGATTTTGGTTTCATCTGGAACACAAGTTGAAGAATATTTCTGACCAAATTATAAAATACAAGTGGGCAGTTTGGTTTTAAAATGTCAGTTCACATGAAGATTTTACAGTTGTCTCTGTAAGTAAAGGAGAATTTTCCTCAAATGACACAGGGATTACAGAGAAGTGGGCAGGGGAGATTGCAAAAGCATTCACAGGAGCCGTCATTATTTCTGGTTTTCTCTTTCAGGACAAACATTACAACAGACAACTCGTGTGCTGTGGGTGAAGTTACTTCTAGACTTGGGGAAGTATCAGTAATTTTGGTGGGGTTTTTTTTTCCCCTCCCTGAGAGAGAAGAAAAAAATTAATTGCTTTTTCACTGAATCCTTCTTTTAACACAGAAAAAAAAAACCACCCAGAAAAGTTTGCATCATTTCCTATACCTCTGCAATAGTAAAGCACTTTTAAGTTTAGTGTTTTTTTTTTTTGTTTTTTTTTGTCTTTTACTACAGTGTCAAGATATATTAGCTCAGTATTTAAATGTAAGAGCAGACATGGTGGGTCACATTTGCTCAGATTTACTCTAACCTATATTCAATAAAAATGGAAATCCCCTATATATGTTAGTGATTACAACATTTAAAGTAAATTAGTAGGAATTTTTCTATGTATAATATAAATGATCTTCCATTAGAAAAGACCTTGACTGGTTTTCAAGTTGTATAATTGCACTTTCCATAGGAATAGCATTTTATGCTTTCTTTTAAAGTGCCTTAGCACACATGACATCCTCGGGATGAACTTATACATAGATTATGTGGTTATTTTCCCATTTTTCTGTGGCTAAATGGAAACCTTGGCTTCCACTTGCTCAAGATTCTTTAGAGACAATAACAATATGTTAGCTATCCTGACTTACTGACTATCCAAGTACTCTCTCTCTCTTTGAATCTTTTTCCTTTTTACCACATTATATCTGAATAATTCTTGAGATCTTTAAACATGGGGCTAAAGAGACATTTGATTTCTTCTCTCCATTCTCTGGATTCTCCCTTTTATCCTTAAAAACTGTTATCAGAAGAGATTCTTCCAAATTTCAAGCTCTGTATTCCTTGCCTCAGATGGAAAAAAAAAAAGATAATTCTACTAGATCTGACTACGTTATAGCAAGGCCCATTGTAGTTAAAGTACAGATTTTTAGTTAACACAAAACAAATAAGCACTTTTATTTCACCAAGTATAAGATAATTACCAGACTTCCCTGGTGGTCCCATTGTTCAGAGTCCAGCTTGAAATGCAGGCTACACGGGTTCTATCCCTGGTCCTGAAGATCCCTCTTGCTACAGAGCAGCTAAGCCCATGCAGCACAACTACCGAGCCTGCATTTCACAACTACCAAAGCCCTGGTGCCCTAGAGCCCATGTTTCACAACAAGAGAAGCCATCGCAAAGAGAAATCCACGTGCCACAGCTAGAGAAACCCTGCACACAGTGTTCAGACCCAGCACAGCAATAAATAAATAACTTAAAAAATTTTTTTTAATTGAAGGGTAATTGCTTCACAGAATTTTGTGGTTTTCTGTCATGCATCAATGAGAATCAGCCACAGGTACACCCGTGTCCCACTCCCGCCTCCCTCCCCACCCCACCCTTCAGCCTGTCGCAGAGCCCCTGTCTGAGTTCTGAGTCATGCAGCAAATCTCCACTGGCTCTCTGTTTTACACACAGTATTGTAAATTTCTATGTTACTCTCTCCATCCATCTCCCCTTATCCCTCCTCTCCTCCCACCTTGTCCATGGTCCTGTTCTCTATGTCTGTGTCTTCATTGTTGCCCTGAAAATAAATTCACCAGTGCCATCTCTCAGATTCCATGTATGTGTGTCAGTATACGATATTTATATTTCCCTTTCTGACTTACTTCACTCTGTATAATGTTCTAGTTTCATCCACCTCCTTAGAACAGATTCAAATGTGTTCCTTTTTATGGCTGAGTAGTATCCCACTGTATATATGTACCACAGCCTCTTTACATGTTCATCTGTTGATGGACATCTAGGTTGCTTTCACATTCTAGCTATTATAAATGGTGGTGCAGTGAACACTGGGGTACATGTGTCTTTTTCAGTTTTGACTTCCTCAGGGTATATGCCTAGGAGTGGAATTGCTGGGTCCTACGGTGGTTTTATTCCTAGCTTTTTTTTTTTTTTTTTTCAATCATTTTTTTTTTTTTAATTTTTTTTTTTTTATTATTATTATTATTTTTTTCCAGTGGGTTTTGTCATACATTCGGGATTGGGAATACATGTAAATCCATGGCTGATTCATATTCCTAGCTTTTTAAGGAGTCTCCATTCTATCTTCTGTAGTGGCTGTATCAATTTAGATTCCCACGAACAATGCAAGAGTGTTCCCATTTCTCCATACCCTCTCCAGCATTTATCATTTGTAGACTTTAAATAAATAAATATTTCTAAAGTAAAATAATTACCTAATTTCTAACAGAAACCAGAACTTATCATTTTTTACTGTTTTTTAAATAAACAAGGGAGTATCTCAACCATCAACATCTTTCTCTTGACTCACCACTCCCAAACTTCCTTATATCATTTTTTTTTCTACAGTCTCTTCTTCAAAGAGTGATGATCTTTTAAACCTTTGTGATCATTTAAAATCTTAATTCAATTTGTGTCATTTCTCAACTTAAAACCAACTGGTGGTTTTCCATTACTTTCAAAAGAGTGTCTAACTTTTTATCAAGACCCTTGAGATCCTAAATGATCAGGTCCCAGCATTGATTAGCCACTGCCATAATAATACTTTAAAAACAACCACAAAACTCAAGGATTTCAATCATCTATTCTCATAGATCTTCAGTTGGCTGAGTTGACCTCACAGTCATTCCTGGAGAGAATATCTTCAGGCTGCAGTAGTTTAGAAGGTTCTGCACGCCTCTCTCACCTACCTCCTGGGTCCAACAAACTAGCTGTGATAGAAACAGAAATGTAGCAGGCCTCTCAAACCCTCTGGTCAGAACTAGCATCCTGTCAACCCTTCCCACTTGCCTTTAGCCACTGAACATCATGTGGATGACCTCAAGGTCAAAGAGCAAGAGACACATTTGAACACTGATGAGGCAGTAAAAGCTCAAGAAGTGGGACCAGTCATTTGATACACCACATACTTTAACTTCATCTTCTAATACTTATCCTACTTTAACTCTTTCTTTCCAGACTGGGATTTTTGATGCTCCCCAAGTGTACAGGCTCATCCCAACCTCAGGCCACTGCCTTTACAGTTCTCTCTCCCCAGAACAGGCCTTCTCCCAGACATCCCATGAGAGAATGGAGTCATTCTCTCATTGTGTCTAGGTACCTCTTAAATGCCATCTCCTTTGGAAATCTTTCTTTGATTACCGTATCTAAAATAGCTATAACACATGCACATGTCCTATTATTTTCCATTCTGTTATCTTGCTTTACTTTTTTTAAAGGAGTTATCCAAAGCACTATGTTAAAAAAAAAAAGTTGTGTGTATTTGTCTCCATCATTCTATTGCCAGTTCTTTAAGGGATCTCTTTTGTCTATCTTGTTCACCATTATTTTTTTGTGCCTAGGATTGTGTTTGGTACATAAGGAATTGTCTACAAGTATAAGTTGAATGGGTAAATGAAAACCATTCTTATCAGAATTGAAGGTAAATCATTCAAAAGTGAGCCTATTCATCACTAGATCTAATCTTCAAGACTAGGGATCAGAAGTTCCTTCATAGATTCTTTTTTCCAGGAAGGTGCAGATACATTCCAGACCCTGTAAAGAATGCTATTTCTCATGGATGCCATGTTACATATTTGACCATAGAATGAGAAAATGTGCATTTTTAATTAAGGACCCATAAATGCTTATGCCACAGAGCAACAAAAGGATATTCTGCTAAATGGATGCAGCAAGCAGAAAAGCTGTCTCAGCTCTGCCAAGAAAGACAGCCCTTCACCTGGCTGTTAATTCTCCAGGCAGGCTAGCACTATCTTAGGTTTCTTCTTAGCTGACAGAATCAAGAGAAAGAAACAAGATGTGAATTTACCTGGATCCAGTGAATGCCTCAAACAGCACAGTTCAGGGAAGGATGCCAGCTCGAGTGAGGCATTTTTGGACTCTAAGAAACTATGTGGGCCTTCAGTGTCTCCAGCTCACACTAATAGGCCTCGCAAGACTGTGTTTGGCTTCAAGGAGGCCACTAATGAAGTTCAGATTGAACCTGTGTGGTTTTAGCTTTAAAATGTTTCCTTAAAATTTTACAGGGAGCTTAGTCTTTATGAAATTTTCAGAAAGGGTAGCCAGCCTTTTGTTTGAAAACACAGTGAGATGCCTGCATTAAACATAATGGTAATGGCCATAGTAATAATGGGAGCAAGTGGAAGGCAAAATGAGGTAAAACTACAGGCTCCACCAGGTTAATCTGGATATTTGTTTGTAAAGTCCAAAGGTTGCTGAAACAAAATAATAACTCTCTTGGAATGTGCTGCATATTCTCTGTGGGATTTTTTTTTTTTTCTT
This sequence comes from Dama dama, assembly GCF_033118175.1. Lineage (NCBI taxonomy): Eukaryota > Metazoa > Chordata > Mammalia > Artiodactyla > Cervidae > Dama > Dama dama. The sequence continues at coordinate 28,320,740 of NC_083686.1, read as the reverse complement.
GTGGATGGAAAGGAGGGGAAGGCAGAATGATGCTGAAACTTTCCATCACTGCTCCTTTCTTCTTCTGATTCAGCATGGTTCTCACAAAAGTCCACATTCCAACAAAAAACACTCATGCCAGCATATTCTTCAAGGAAAAAGCATGCCCCATCTATCTTCATGATTACACTTGCATGTGGGTAAGATCCAGCAGAACTTAACACACCAAAGCATTGGCGGAAAGAAATTGGTCTTTCCTTGCTCCCCCACCTTCCCTATTTTTTCTTCTGAAAAATACTCACCCAGTGGAGGGATAGATATGCCATAGGGTCATGGGCATATAAATTTGAAGACTTTCTGATGTTTTTTTTATTTTAAGCAGAACTTGAATATTTAGGGCTGTGTAGATATAGCAGGATGTCTTTGTTTGGATGCGGGGCTAAGTTGGGGTTGGGACAAAAACAAAAAAGTAAAGCCCAGGAAAATTCTTGAGCTTTAAACCACTCTCACAAAATAATGTTGAGCTAAGTTACATGTAAGTGAGTCAGAATTTAGAAGTCAAGAGGCAAAGTGTTCTAATATGTTGCATTTCAGGTTCTACAAACTCCAAAATATTTTTTCAGTTATTTTGGAAAAAGCACTTTGGATATGTGTTTGCTAAATCCAATACCTGACCATAGTGCCCTTATTGCTGAGGGTTATCAGGAAGAGAAAAAAGTAAACTCTGTTTTTCAGATTGTGGGTGGCTTACAATGAAAGAAAAAAAAAACCACATAAACACTAGCATCAGTGAGAAATAATCCTAATAATCCAAGGAGTTAAATTAGTTGTCTGAATCACAAGAAAACAAAGCAACATAAATTTGTCCCTTTACATCCACAAAATGAGCCATTTGAAAGAAATGGCTCACTTGGACTTAAATTCCTGGCATTCAGGACCTTCATGGAAAGAATGAATAAAATACTGAACGAATTAATGAACAAATGAATGAATCAGTAAATGAAGACAACAAGAGACATTATTCAAAATAAAGTATAAAGTATGTATTCTGTGTTATAATTATGCATTATATGGTCAACTGGTAACATCTCAGCATATATGTGGGATTTTCTTACATGAAAGAAACAAAACTCATGAGTTATCACAAGAAATTAGGTTTACACCAGGTGCAGTAATAAAAGCCTCAGGCTATACATTAGAGAGCTTGGGTTCTGTATCTTTGCACTAGATCCCAAGATCTCTTCCCTTGTTACTCAAGACCAAATTGAATCGTCAGACCTTTGCTTCTTATATCTATACGATAGAGTTAGAGAACATTAACTTCCATGCCATGTATACATTCTTATTTATTTTATTATCATCATTACTGTCACATGAAGTTTAAATGTTAAGGTCCCGATTATCCACTCCTGCTACTTGTCAATACTTGACCTTTGCACTAGCCAGTCAGCCTCCTTAATAGTCTGTAGAACTGCTACATATCTAAGTAAAGACCCGGAAAGATCAATGACACATGACTTGCAGCAAATTTTCATTCTTCCACAAGTTCAAAATAGTTCTGCATTCAGAGCTTACCCCAAGTGCCCTGAACCCCTACAGTGTCATAAAACTGGGGTGTGTGATTCAGTGCTATATAATACTACTCAGTCATTCCCTGTCATTTGTATCAGTCCTTTATCTGCCTATTAAATTGTACATTTAATTTCTTCTCCTGAAGAAATTTCAAGCCAGAGTCTTTCCCTCTTACAGGTGTCTTATACCTCTCACAGCAATAAGCACAAAGCAGGTATTTGATGAATGAAGACACATGCAATTAAACCAAGAATGACCAAAAGATACAAAAGGCGCTACCAAAGGATGACATATTTCACATAATTCTAGAAAATGGGAAGCAAGTAGAATAATGGCAACTGATGTAGCATCTTAGAGAAGACCTTACCCTAGAATGCTTATAGAAAGTACAAAATAAAAGAAGCAACATGTCCTGGAGAACCCCAGACAGAAAGCTAATATTTGGTACTGGTGATGAAATGATGGGCTGACATGTGGTCTGCATATGGTCATTCTAATTCCATGTCCACTCTGCCACATCCCACTTTAGGCAGTATAGACAGAAAGGCCATAGTCAGAAATCTTATTCTTAGGAGAGTAAAGGCTTTTTCTCTGGGGAAAATGAAGAAACCCAGAGAATGGATGTCTGATGTTTTGACATTTTGTGAACCCCTGGCTTTCTGTCTGATCATCAGCAGGCAGAATTTTCAACTGGAACTTAAATCGGATGCAGAGGTTGAAGTCAACTGTGTAACTGGCAATTGAAAATCATCACTTAAAAAAAATAACACCACAATGTAAAAGACAAATAAAATAAATGAGGAAAACTATCTCAGAAGAAAAAGAGAAAACCGAGGAGATAGGAGAATAACTGTAACAATAATATCCTCCTGTTTGTAAATCAAACTAACTTTCATTAATGTTGCCATTCCAAAAATAATTAAAGAAAAGAAAGAGCTCATGGAAATTAAATATTTGATGACTTAAACTTAAAATCAGCATAAAGTTTAGAAAGTAAAGGACATTTCTTAGAAAAATAGAAAAAAACAGCAAGTAATTGAAAAAAAATTTTTAATGCAAGAGACATAAAAGACAAATCTAGACAATCTAATATTTGACTGAAAGAGTTTCAGAAAAGAAAAAGGGGGGGGGGGACCAAATTAAGCCAAAACAAAATAAAAACTTGCTGGAGCTAAAGAACCATCAAGTCCCACATTGAAGGAACAAACTAAATACCACGAAAAGTGACTTTTAAAGATATTGACAGAAAAGCATATCATTATGAAATTTTAGAATTCTGGAAGTCTTTTTCAAAATCCTAAAAGCTTCCACAGACTAGGAAGACCTACAAAAATGAAAACCTGAATTGTTTCAGGCTTGTCGTCTACAACACTGGATGCAAGATGGCATTAGACAGTTTCTTCAAAGTCTGTGGGAAAATTGTAGCTTTCTCTTTCAATCTGGAGCTTTATCATTCATTACTGTGTTTTTGTTTTTTTTTTTTTTAAGATTTTTTTTTTGACATGGACCATTTTAAAGTCTTTACTGAATTTATTATAATATTCCTTTTATCTTTCATGTTTTGGTTTTTTGGCTGCAAGTCATGGGGGAATCTTAGGTTCACAACCAGGATTTGTACCCACATCCCCTGAACTGGATGATAAAGTCTTAACCACTGAACCACCAGGGAAGTCCCTATAATTTTTTTTTTTAACCATATCTTGTTCCAAGTTTTCTTTGTCTCTTTCCTGGAACACTTATTAGTCAACTATTGGATACCTCATTTTGCCTCTTACTCTTTTCTTATATTTTAGAGCTCTTTGCTTGTTTCTTTGTCCTAAAAAATGATCAGTCATAATATGGGTTAAATAAATACATTTTCAGACATGCATTGATACATGTACTTACTTCTGTGCACTCTTTCTAGAAACACTTAAGGTTATGGTCATTCTTAACATACCAAGGACTACACCAAGAAGGAAGTCTTACGACCTCGGACATAGTGGATTCTATTCAGGGTCATACACAAAGGAATGCCTAGGACTGTGGTCATGGCCTACAACCACTGGCCTAGAGTGCAACAAAAGATTACTGAGCTCCATTTTTTTTTTTTTTATGTATAGCAAAATGGCTCTGATGATACAGTTGGGAAAAATAAGCATTTCTATAAGAAATTTCTTTAAAAAGATGTAAAACAATTTGCAACTATAGCAAACAAAATTTTAACAGAAATAAGATGCAATCCAAGGTCAATTCTTGACACTACAAAAATCACTTATTTCTTCTTATTAATGCAAATATTGTTAGTTGATTTACGTAAAATTAAGATTTACGATGATTTTATAAGGATGAGTGTAAAGCCGAAAGGTGGTGTGAGAGAGTAAATCTCTATATCCTATGAGGAAGCAGAGAATACAATAACCAGGGAAGATAGCCATTTCCTTCTCCAAGGGATTTCCCCCACCAAGGGATCAAGCCTGGTTCTCCTGCACTGCAGGTGGATTCTTTACCATCTGAGCCTCCAGGGAAGTCCAGAGAATACTATCAGTATAGATGCATTATTTAGCAATATGGAGGAATTTGTAAGAAAATAATTGAAAATAATTGCCTCTACAGAAACTACACTGGGGATGGGAAAGAGTAAGAAATAGAATGAGTGTTTCCCTCTCGTTTTAAGTCTTTTTGGGTTCTACTTCACTTGTTAATATGTGTGTGTATCTTTAACAAATATTTAAATATATTTAAATAAATCTGTCTTATTTATAGTTTTTGTTGAAACATGCTATGGTCCAAATGTGTCCCTCCAGAGCTCCTATGTTGAAATCCTAAAAAAAGAAAGCCTAATCGCCAAAGATAATGGTTTGAGGAGGTGGAAACTTTGGAGAAATGCTTATATCACAAGAGTCAAGTTATGATAATGGGATTAATTCATTATGAAAGAGGCTCCAGAGAGCCCTAGCCCCTTCCACCATGTGAGAACACCGCAAGAGCACACCAGCTATGAAGCAAGAGAAGCACCCTCACCAAAACATGACCATGATCTTGCACCCCGATCCTGGATTTCTCAGCCTCCAGAACTATGAGAAATACATTTTGTGGTTTATAAGCTACCCAGTCTGTGTTATTTGGTTATAGAAACCCAAACAAAGACAGAGTATTAGCAAATTGCTATAGAAGAAGGCAAAGGTACAAAGAGTTTATAATGTTTACTTTGAAGAAGCAATCGTTTTTAGCCTCAGTCTTCTTCCTATAGTGGCATTCAGTACAGCATGGATGAAAGAAAGCTAACAATAGAAAATCTTGAATTTCACAGAGTTAGATTGCCAGGTCATGTTTCTGAGTGCTACTAGTGAAGTTTCTCCTTTGCATGAATCAGGAAATTACTTGAATATGAGAGGTTCCAGACTTGAGCTCCTGAAGCATGGCAACTGTGTCATCTTAATCTGTTTATTCTTGAACACAGTGAGTTCTATGAGCTCAACATTTACTGAACTGAACTGAATGTGAAGAAATGTCCTTGCAATACTTTATTCTAGACTATAAAGGAGGCAGTAGCAAGAATAGTAGAAAACCTCTACCTAATGTTTAATACTTGCCAATTTCTCCTCATTTAGTGCTGTTTCTTTGAGCCCTGAGCACTCTTAACTTGCCAATTAACTATATAAATTTTGAATGTCTGTCCTTTTGAAGCAAACAGAAACATGCTATTATATTTTTTTAGCTTTGTAAATTTATTTTTCTCTATAGCAACAAATTTCTAATTTTTATCCTAAAAACAAACAAAAAACCCATAAAAACAACCCTGTGTGTTTTCTATTAAGTATGTATATCCACAATGTAAACTTTAATAAGGCAAATCTCCAAAATGTGCTTGTGAAACACTGCCCAACGTATTTAAAGAGTATATTTAAATACCTCTAACATATACATTATCATAAGTAACATAGCCAGTGGGAATTTGCTGTATTACTCAGGGAACTCAAACCAGGGCTCTGTGACAACCTAGATGAGTGGGACAGGGTGGGCGGTGGGAGGGAAGGGCCGTATGTATCCCTGTGGCTTATTCATGTTAATGTATCGCAGAAACCAACACAATATTGTAAAGCAATTATCCTTCAATTAAAAATAAATAAATTAAAAAATAAAACCGCTAAAATACTTTGTTTATTTTACATGTGGTTTAAATTCATTATTAAAAATTTATAAAACTGATATATATTTTAAAAGTTTCACATAATCTTATTATCAAATAGACAATATTCTTAACTTTTTTTGCTGCCAGCTATTTCTATGTAATAAATATGTGAAATATATATCTGAATAAAATAGATTAAAATGCGTTTTTCACAAATATGGTATTATCTTCTTTCATAACCTTCTTTTTTTCCCATGCAAAGGTATCATTAACACAATTCATTTTCATGCCAGTAGACATGGATCTTCATCATCATTCCCAGCAATGGATAGATTCTATCATGTGGATACACTGTTAGTTAGCCAATATCTTAACATGGGAAGCATACATTGTCTTTAATTTATAGCTAATGAAAACACACTAGAATAAACCTCTTTGTGCATATATCTTTGAGTGTATGTATTTTTATTTCTTTAGAGTATGTTGCCTAGAACTGAAATGTTGCATCAAACTATCTGCACATTTTGAAGACTTGCCCTTGGGAAAACTGGGCCTAGCTTACATCTCACCAGTAATTACAAAAATGCCCTTTTATTCATACAGTTTACAATACTGGATATTGTTATTCTTTTTAATCACTGCCACTCCATTGGGTAAAAATATGCAACTTGCATTTCTTTGATTATTACCGAGTTTGAACTTTTCGTATTTATAAGGTTTCTTTTGTGAATTGTCTGTTCATGCTTATTGTCTTAGTATTATTAGGCTGTGAAAAGTTTTTTTTTTTTAATTACAGCATTTTCATTAGGAATAACATTTCAGTTTCTTAAATTCTGGGTTTAGTTGAGGCTTTGGCAAGTTATTATGAACATTCACATGCCGAGGACTCACTAACGTCTTGCATTCACCAGACTTGCCAATGACAAGTTGTTTCTTAGTCTTGTGGTAATGGTACAAAACTATGCCAAAATGTTATTTGTTTACTATAGAAACAGACACAGGAAGATAGATCTATTAAAGATTATGATGATTAAGATCATGACTTAAATTTCTGTTTATGGCAATGCTTTTTTGAATGGCTTATAATTTAAAATAGTTCATCTCAAGCACCTTAAAAATTCTTTCTCTGAACCTATGGACACCTTATCTTCGACAAAGGAGGCAAGAATATACAATGGAAAAAAGACAACCTCTTTAACAAGTGGTGCTGGGAAAACTGGTCAACCACTTGTAAAAGAATAAAACTAGAACACTCTCTAACACCATACACAAAAATAAACTCAAAATGGATTAAAGATCTAAATGTAAGACCAGAAACTATAAAACTCCTAGAGGAGAACATAGGCAAAACACTCTCTGACATAAATCACAGCAGGATCCTCTATGACCCACCTCCCAGAATATTGGAAATAAAAGCAAAAATAAACAAATGGCACCTAATGAAACTTAAAAGCTTTTGCACAACCAAGGAAACTATAAGCAAGGTGAAAAGACAGCCCTCAGATTGGGAGAAAATAATAGCAAATGAAGCAACAGACAAAGGATTAATCTCAAAAATATACAAGCAATTCCTGCAGCTCAATTCCAGAAAAATAAATGACCCAATCAAAAAATGGGCCAAAGAACTAAACAGACATTTCTCCAAAGAAGACATACAGATGGCTAACAAACACATGAAAAGATGCTCAACATCACTCACCATCAGAGAAATGCAAATAAAAACCACAATGAGGTAGCATTACACGCCAGTCAGGATGGCTGCTATCCAAAAGTCTACAAGCAATAAATGCTGGAGAGGGTGTGGAGAAAAGGGAACCCTCTTACACTGTTGGTGGGAATGCAAACTAGTACAGCCGCTATGGAGAACAGTGTGGAGATTCCTTAAAAAACTGGAAATAGAACTGCCATATGACCCAGCAATCCCACTTCTGGGCATACACACCAAGGAAACCAGATCTGAAAGAGACATGTGCACCCCAATGTTCATCGCAGCACTGTTTATAATAGCCAGGACATGAAAGCAACCTAGATGCCCATCAGCAGACTAATGGATAAGGAAACTGTGGTACATATACACCATGGAATATTACTCAGCCATTAAAAAGAATACATTTGAATCAGTTCTAATGAGATGGATGAAACTGGAGCCCATTATACAGAGTGAAGTAAGCCAGAAAGATAAAGAACATTACAGTATACTAAGGCATATATATGGAATTTAGTAAGATGGTAGCAATAACCCTATATGCAAAACAGAAAAAGAGACACATGTACAGAACGGACTTTTGGACTCTGTGGGAGAAGGCGAGGATGGGATGTTGTGAGAGAACAGCATGCAAACATGTATATTATCAAGGGTGAAACAGATCACCAGCCCAGGTTGGATGCATGAGACAAGTGCTCTGGGCTGGTGCACTGGGAAGACCCAGGGGGATGGAGAGGGAGGAGGGAGGGGGATCGGGATGGGGAACACATGTAAATCCATGGCTGATTCATGTCAATGTATGGCCAAAACCACTACAATACTGTAAAGTAATTAGCCTCCAACTAACAAAAATAAATGGAAAATAATAAAAAAATTCTTTCTCCTCATATTTTTATTCAAGTACTTAACTGCATTTTCCCCAAGAAATCTCCAATTTTTTCACTTATTTTAAACTACTCTCAAATAATGAGGATTAAACTTTAGTAGCAAACATTGAAACATATAAAGGTTTGTAATGGTTATTCTCTGTAGAAGTAAGCTTTTTCTCTCCCCCATCTTCCTCTCCTTCTTGTCTTTGTTATTAATTTCCAGAAATGATTTTGGTTCACTATGACCACAAGAAAAGTACACTGAATTTAAAACATGAGACAGCATTGCAGTGGGTTGAATGGTGGCCCCTCTAAAAGACGTTTGTATTTTAAATCAAATCTCTGGAACTCGTAAATGTCACCTCACTCAGAGAACAAGTTATTACAGATGTGATTAAGTTAAGGATTTTGAAATGAGATCATCTTGGATTATCTGGGCCCTAATCCAATGAGAAGAGTCTCTATAAGAGACACACAGGGGAAGCAGCAGGCAGTGTGACCATGGAGATGGAGATTGGAGTAATGCAACCAAGAAGCACCAAAGAGGGACTGTAGCCACCAGAAGCTGAAAATGGCAAAGAATGGAATTGCCACTAGGGTCCCTGAGGGGATCGTGGCCCTTGAGCTCAGACTTTGGGCCTTCAAAACAGTGAGCAAATAACCTTCTGTTGTCTTAAATGATTCAGTGTGTTATGGCCACCACAGAAAACTAACACAAGCACTAATCCTGAAAAATCTCACCAATTAAAAAGGAATCTTCCTAAGTTCTGAAAAGGTAAAGAAATTACTCTATAATTTGTCAAATTCTAGATAGTATGTATGACAAACTTTCTCTAGGTGATGTGTAGTATCCAATGTAGTGTGAAGAGTAAGGTTAGCCCTCTTCACCTTTAGGTTTTGCATCCATGAATTCCACCAAATGCTGATTTTTTAAAAAATTCCCAAAAGTACCTAAAAAGCAAACCTTGAATTTGCCACATGCTGGCAACTATTTACATAGCAGTTACATTGTACTTAGAACTACAATAACCTGGCACATAGAAGTTCTCTGTATCTGGAGTCTGTTTCTCTTTCATTATATTCACTAGTTGGCTCTATAGATCTCACATACAAGTATTTGTCTTCGTCTGACTTTATAATAAATATTCTTATGCTTGTGAACAATTCCATATATCTTCTATAACAAAGCACCACAAACTGGAAGGATTAAATTACAGAAATGGTTTGTCTCACGGTTTGGGAGGTTAAAAGTCTGAAATCAAAGGTGTCAGCAGTGTTGGCTCCACCTGGCATTTTTGAGGGAAAGATCTTTCCAGGCCTCCCTCCTTGGCTTGTAGCTGGCTGTCTTCTCCCTGTCTCTTCATGTGATCTTCCCTCTAAGTGTTTCTATCACTGTCTCCATATTCCACTCCTGTCTTTTGCAGGAACATCAATCATGTCAGAAAAGGGCCCACACTAAAGGCCTCATTTTAACTTGATCACCTATGTAAAGACTCTATCCCTAAATAAATTCACATTCTGAGGCACTTGGGGGTTAGGACTCCAACATACTATTTTTTGTTGGACAAAGTCTTACTCAAATATATATTTTCCTCTTTGGCTTCCACTGCCTTATATCCTAACCAAAGCATAAAGCAATAACTTAATATTTTGAGATGAGAAAGCTCAAATTAAAAGAAGGTAATATATGTTTTCTGGAAGGGAGGCAAGCCAATTGTACGAAGGAGTGGGTGAAACAAGTCAGTGAAAATGGAGTTAAATAATTTTTGTTATTAATCTTTTTCATTTATAACTGCTTTTCCTTTAAAAAGCAGAATAACAAAGAGAGAAGGTTCCTATCATCCTTTTTCCCTTCAGTATTTATTTAAAAAAAAAAATGTTCATTTTTAACATTATCCACAAGAAACAAACAGCTTTAGAAACATTAAGAAAATTTATTTTCCCTTTACTATATCATATAAGCATTGTAAAACAAGGCAGATATTTCATCTCTTTATTTCCACTTAGTATACAAAAAGCTATATTTCAGACTGAACAAAATAGTCATTTCCAAATTGTATGGTAATTTATGAGTCATATAAAGAACCATTTCTGGGAGAGATGGTAAACTGATCTTCTGTGAAACTCAGGTAGAAAAGTACTTTTGCTCATTCCAATAGAAGTGGGAAAAAATACTGTTACAATTATTCAAAGAAATTATAATTATATAAGGAGAAATTAGACATCCTAATAAATGTTTAACCACATATTTTTCTCCTTTAACTTCTCTCAACACTTTGACTTCCATATATACCTTATATTTATGATGTAATTGTTGAGATAAATAAGGAAATATTCTTATCTGCACATAGCATTTTCCTCAACTAACAAATGCCTGTACAGCAATTCCAGCTGAAACAACCAAAATTCCACACCTTATGATTGAATATCAATGTATACTCTTTTAAATATTTATTGTTAAATTATGTTTGAGCACATACTATGTGTAAAACTCAATGTAATTAAAGGGTGCAAACATATTGCCGGTGGGAATGCAAAATGGTACATCCACTTTGGAAGACAAGTTTGGTGGTTTCTCATCAAAGCTAAACATACTCTTATCATATGATCCTATAATTTCCCTCTTTGATAAGAAACCAAAGGAGCTGAAAACTTATCTCTACACAAAAACTTGCACACGAATGTCAACAGTAGCTTTATCTATAATTTCCAAAACTTGAAGCTACCAAGATATCCTTCATGAGGTGAATAGATAAATATCTCAGGCTCATCCAGGCAATAGAATATTATTCAGTGCTAAAAATAACTGAGTTGTCAAGCCAGGAAAAGACAAGGAGAAACCTTAAATGCATATTACTAAGTGAAAAAAGGCAATTTAAGAAGGTTACTATACTGTAAGATCCCAATTACATAGCATTCTGGAAAAAGCAAAATTATGGACAAGATAAAGATCAGTGATTTTCAGGGGTGAGAAGAAGATAGTTGGAGGGAGCGATGAATAAGCAGAACACAGGGGATTTTTAGGGCAGTGAAAATACTGTGAATGATATTATAATGATGAAAATATGTCATAATTTTTCCAAGGCCAGTGAATGTACAATACCAAGAGTGAGCCCTTATGGACTTTGGGTGATTGTGATATGTTGACATAAGTTCATCCTTGGTTTTTAAAAAAAGGTACCAATAGATATATGTATATGTATAACTGAAAATAAATAAGTTTTAAAAAAGAAAAAAATTAAAAGTTCCATTTGGTGAGTGATGTTAATAACGGGGAAAGCTAGGCTGTGCTGCAGCAGGGGGAAGGGGTACGTGGGAAATCTTAGTACTCTGCTTTATTGTAAACCTACAACTGCTCTGAAAAATGAAGTCCTACAAAAAAGGAAGAAAAATAGACACATGAAAAAACTAGTTGAAGGGCTTTGGAAGTTTTACCCAGAAGAAGAAAAATTAACCTATCTTTGTAAAATTAAGAGCTCTATGTAGATTAGGCAGCTAATTTTTTCTTTATAGACCCTGAGGAGAGAGATGACAAGTCAGTAGACTTGTTTCCGTAATGTAGTGTTATCATGTTCACCTCACAATTAGGTAGACTTCAACTTGATATAAAAAAGTGTTTTTTAAGTTTTAAATCTATCAGCTACATGAGAGCAGTGTCTATGTATGTCTTGTTCATCTTTGTATGATCAGTGCCTACAAGATGCCCGGTATGTGAAAAGTGCTCAGTGATTGAGGAGTCAGTAAGTTCCTTGTCTCTGGGATCAAAAGTATAGCTTATACGACCCTGAGCAGAGGTTGTACATTGGGTTGATATGGGATAGAGCAACTGTTTTCATATTTTTATTTTTTTGCTTTCTTTTTAGTAGCTGAATCCTTTTTTGTAAAAATTCTTATGTAGAAATGCAACATACAAAACAGACAAAATCAGAGAAACTTTGTTGAATTGGCTGGCAGGAACCTAGATCTGCAACTGCTAAACCATCTACTTTGTCCCTGTATCATCTCCACGAAACAAAACTTGTTAGGGGTTTTAAAATTCTGAGATTCTATGAACTCCACATATCAGTTCCAGAGTAATATAACCTTTCTTCATATGTAAACTGAAATGATATTAACTTACGATTAATTTTGCTTTCATATCTAAAACTTCAAGATCAAATAAAATGTTTAAAATACAATAAATGAGAGATATCATATAAGAAGCAGAAAAGCAGAAAGGAGACAATGTTAATGAGTGCTTACAAAATGTCAGACTTCATACTAGGTTCATTATGTTTAATAAGATTTAAGTTCAGGAAAAATTACTTCTGCACAGGCTAACAGAGAAGACTTCACAGAGGAGGAAGAATTTGAATTAAACCTAGAAAGGCTTAACCTAGATAGGAAAAAAGAAAGAATGGTCCAGGAAAGAGGCATAATTTTCTTTGATTTTTAGAAAACAGAACTGTAATAAAGTTACTTTGTGAAGAAATTCCAAAAGTCCCATGCCATTACATTATAAATATTTAGAATCATGCTATGAGTATCAAGAAAAAAAAAATTAAACCCAAATGCCCGATCACTAGCAATGGGGCAAATTGTTACCAATGCATTCCTCATATGGTTCATGAAGAACAACACATGTCTTAAACCACAACTTGAATCTAATCATGAGGAAATAGTGACAAACCCAAGCTGAAAGATATTCAGCAACATAACTGACCTGCACAATTCACAAGTCATAGACTGAAGTACCGTTCCAGACAGAAGGAGACTAAAAAGACATCACACCCAAATGAAACCCAAGATCTTGGGTTTTGTTTTGCTAAAAATGATACTCTTAGACCAACTGGCAAAATCTGAATAAAGGCTGTATATTAAACAAGTATGATATATCAATGTTACCTGTCATTTGTCTAATTTTGATAATTGCACTTGAGTTACATAAGCAAATGTTTTTAGAATACATACACTGAAGAATTTACGGATAAGGAGGAATTGTGTCTCCATCTTACCCTCAAATGGTTTAGAAGAAAATTTACACACACACAGAAAAAGACATATAAAACAAATGTGGTAAAATGTTATTATGTGGGGAAACTTGGCGAAGTATATATAGGGACTCTTTCTACTATTCATGCAGCTTTCCTGTAGGGTCTGAAATTATATCAAAATAAAAATGTTAAAAGAAGAAAGCAAGGAGAAAATTTAAATAATATTTCTAAGAAAGGAAAATTACTGAAACCACTTAACATGCTACAGGAACGGTATGATTCACATCAAGAAAGAAAGTTCTTTGCTCAGGAAGATTATTTATATGCCTCTTGGTGTCAAATTTGTATTTCTCATGGGAGACTTTGGAAGAAAATGATATAGCAGAGAGACAGCTGGATTATTCTGCATAATGAAGCAAAAGAAATCTTACTAACTTCAGACAAACTGGGGGTGGGACTCAAGAATAAAGAGAAATCAGCAATAGGGGAGGAAAAAACACAAGAAGTTTTAAATTGAGATAGCCATCAAGAAATTTCTAGAGAGGGAAGCAGCTGATGAAATTGTTGGATAGCAATGCCTAATACTGAATTTTATTTTTATACCATTCTGCACTCCGATTCTCCTCACCATCCCCAAATGTTTAATAAAAATCTGCTACATATTTATAACACTTTCATTTGAAACACTTTGATTGAAATAGAAATGAAGGTCATATACATGGGACATAGAAGTCTGAGAAGACAGCAACGTTAGGAAGAGAAATGCAGAGAAGAGACTGAAAATTCAGTGGATTTGCAAAATTACAGAAAAAGGTAACCAGAAACATATAAAACTTGCAAAATCCTTGGGTTGGTGGGAAGGGAAGAATTCTGAGTTTCTCAAAACATCCTTGTGATTATAGGAGATTCAATCACTCCTTTTAAGTATTAAAAGACAAGTTGACCCAGGAAGGTTAGAGAACTTGGAAATATAAGACGGCACATACTTTTGTTACATTGGCATAAATAAATATTAAATAATATGATCAATTAAAAAGTTATTTTTTTCTACTAAGGTATGATCCCATAATTGCACTTCAAGGAATCTATTAATACCTATGGTAACCTGCCTCCAAAATGGCTTCCAGTGAGTCTCATCTTCTGAGGCTGATGTCTTCCCACATTAAATGGAGTGATTTGTGTAATAAATGAGATACTGAAGAAATTATGGAGCATGACTTCTGAGGTTAGGTCATAAGAAACATTGTGGCTTCTGCCTTACTTCCTCTTAGGTCACTTGTCCTGACCAAGGCAGCTTTCACATTGTGAGGGCACTCAAGCAGTCCATGAAAAGTCTTACTAATGAAGAACTAAGGCCTTTTGTCAACAGCCAAGATCAACTTGACAGGGATGACCTTGGAAGCAAATCTACCAGCCCTAGTCAAGCCTTCAGATTACTGCAGCTCCAGCTGACAACTTAACTATAACCATATTAGAGACCTTGAGACAAAACCAGCCAGCTAAGCTGCTCCCAAACTCCTAACCACAAAAACTATGAGACAGTAAATATTTTAACTATTTTAATACGTCAAATTTTGGGATAATATGTTATACAGCAAAAGATAATTAATACATTCTCCTAAAGTAATCATCAGGAAGGTTATGACATTCATTGTGAGTAGGTTCAGTACAGTGTTATTCATAATAGAAAAAAATGGAAATAACCTAAGTGTCTAACCTAAATAAAATTATTTTTAATGAATTTTTTATATAGCAATATCATAATTAAAGTGAAAACTTACTAGATTTTTTTCCCATTCAGACACTGTATCCTTTGTAGACATTAAAAGTATTATTTTGAAAAAAATAATATTCTTGAAGAATATTAAATAACAGTCATAATGTACTGTTAAGTGAAATAAATAGCATATAAAACTATATATATTTAGTATTATCACACATTTTGTAAATACATTTTTATTCATCTACAAAAATAATTACACATATATTATAAAATGGAAGTCAAATACATACATATGTAAAAGAAAAACACTGACACCCAATACAACAAATGTTAACAATAGTTACCTTTGGATGCGGTAGGAATTATTTTGGTAATTGCCTTCTTTAACTTTTCTGTGTGTGTGTGCTCTGTCATGTTCAACTCTTTGCGATCCCCTAGACCGTAGCCCCAGAGAAGGCAATGGCACCCCACTCTGCTACTCTTGCCTGTAAAATCCCGTGGATGGAGGGGCCTGGTGAGCTGCAGTCCATGGGGTCGCGAAGAGTCGGACACGACTGAGCGACTTCACTTTCACTTTTCACTTTTATGCACTGGAGAAGGAAATGGCAACCCACTCCAGTGTTCTTGCCTGGAGAATCCCAGGGATGGGGTCGCACAGAGCTGGACACGACTGAAGTGACTTAGCAGCAGCAGCAGCAGACTGTAGCCCTCCAGGCTCTTCTGCTCATGGGATTTCCCAGGCAAGAATACTGGAATGGCTTGCCATTTCCTTCTCCAGAAGACTTCCCAACCCAGAGATTGAACTTGCATCACTTGCGTCTCCTGCACTGGCAGGCAGATTCTTTACCACTGTGCCCCCTGTTACACTAAATGTATACATTACTTTTATCATCTTACTTTTTAAAAATAATAAGAGAAAATTTGCCACAGCACAAAACATGGGAACAAAGAGTGGTGTAAAATAGTGCCTGCTCATAGAACTTCATTACTGGGAAAGCCATCTAGTTCAATATCCTCATTTTACAGATGAAAGAATAGAGACACAGGAGAATTAGGTGACTACCTTGAAGTTCACCTAGTTGGTAATGGCAAAACTTGAAGGGACACCCAAGTTTCCCAGTTTCTGATCCAATATTCTCTTTACTATCCTATGTTACTGCCAAGAAATCAAAGACAGTTGGCTCCACATGACCTCAGATAGGAAGAGGGCAAACTTGAGAAAAATGGTCAAAATAAAATTAATGGCCAAACAACTCTGAGCAGTCATCATGGCAAAAGGAAAACTATGTTCTGGGAAGTTAGGCACCAACATCCACTACTCAAATAAATCAATATTTAAGGACTTTTATAGAGCCATCACTTTTATAGTAAACCTTAGTTAGAAATGATGTCTAGACCCAGTAGGGCTTTGACCTGAACTGACCCATGGCTAACCTATTTATAAGGGAAGTTAAAGGGTAAATGCTATTTCATCACCTGATGAACAGGAACTTCACTTAATGCAGTTGCCTGAGCCATTCTTACCACATCAGAGCAACTTGTATATACTTTCTCTCTCTACCTCCTTACTTATGCTGCCACGCAGAACATTATACTGGTAGCTAGCCACAGCACAGATATTTATAAGTCCTTCAGAAGGATCTAAATGGAGAATGAAAGAGCCTCTCATATGAAAGAAAAAATCAACAGCTAGTTCTAACTCTTTAGTAATTTGGGCTTTATTTGTGTTTGGGGGAAATAAAGAGTTTGAGAAAACTCATAGAAACTATAAAAACTTTCTGAAAACATTGAGAGAATTCTTAAGTTTGTATGTACTCTGTTGCTTCCAGCTCTAAAAAAATTATCCAGAAATAAGCAAACAAAACCACTTACATTTCTTCTATATGGTTGGTGTCTCTTGCATGGCAGAATGTTTAATCATCAGAAATAATAGAACTTCCACGTGAAAACTTTTCAGATCCCTTATACATCATCATGAGGAATTAATATTAAAACTTACATGCAGCTAAAGAATTTCCAAAGAATTCTCAATCTGGCCTGTGATAAAGTGTGGGATGATTGGTTTTTTTCAGGAAATATGAAGCAACATGTAAGTACTTGAGAAATCTCAAAAGAATCAGGTCATCAGTAAGAACTATTGCTTGGCTAGTTAATCCTAAAAATTAAACAAGATTATGACTTTTGTTCTGGTGTTGAATAAAAACATAATCTACTTCTACTCCAGGAAGAGTATTTCTTCATCCAGGAGCCAACTAATGAAGAGACTGTTGTTTCAAGTGAATAGGAATGTTTCCAGAGATTTTTGAGTAAAGGATAAGAGTGATCCTAAAGGAAAACAGAAATTTGGTTGTCAAATCACCTGCTTGGTGAGTTTCTACTAGCTTAGGAAAAGAGACTGGGAAAATTCCTATACCATTCATCAAGGATTTCATGGGTGGCATAATACCACTAATCTCACCCTATCTGGCCCCCAAGTTAATACAAAAATGGGAGATGACCTCATAGATCATTGAGCACACGACCAATTAGC
Source organism: Dama dama (assembly GCF_033118175.1). Taxonomy (NCBI): domain Eukaryota; kingdom Metazoa; phylum Chordata; class Mammalia; order Artiodactyla; family Cervidae; genus Dama; species Dama dama. The sequence goes on along the minus strand of NC_083686.1, from coordinate 28,303,275 downwards.
ACAGAGGAGGGCCCTCTTTCTAATAAATCTGTGTGTGTGTGTACTTTGTATATATAAATAATCATAAATAAATTATTAAAGCTCACTTTAAAAGCTTATTTCACCTCTATTGATTTTTTCAATTTATGCAAATATATATATGTTTAAATTTTTTTAAAAACCATATTTTCAAAACATGTCTACACCACCTGGCATTCTCTACCCAGTTGTAGAATTAAGTGACCATATTTTGGGGGCTTTCCTGGTGGCTTAGTGGTAAAAAATTTACCTGTTAATACAAGAGACACTGGTTCAATCCCTGAGTCAGGAAGATCCTGTGGAGAAGGAAATGGTAACCCTCTCCAGTATTCTTGCCTGGGAAATCCTAGAGACAGAGGAGCTTGATGGGCTACAATCCATGGGGTTGCAAAAATGTTGGACACAACTCAGCAACTAAACAACAACTTTTTGCTAAAGTACCTTCCAAGGGGGTGGATAAGCCTTAGACTGGGGAATCAAGAGGATCTCAGATACCTGAGGTTGCTTTTATAAATATACAGAAGGGTCAGCTGTGCCTCCAGGAATCAGAGACAAGGCCCACACTGCCCTACCCTGGAGCCTCCAACAGAGCTCTCTTGGTTTGACAAGGCTCTGATGTCAAGCAGCAACTATACATGAGTCAGTTTCCAAAATCTTACTTGGCTGAACAGGCAGAAAAGGCAGACAGATCTCAGATCATTCCAACTGCATCTTGGCCCAAAAAAGACTTGTTTGAGGTGTATACCATTGAGAAACCTCTTCTTGATGTCTTTTAAGGGAAGATTTTTGTCTGTATGAGGTGGTTGAGGTGTGGTCTTGCCTTAAGGTAGAAAGGAAATCTCGCAAAATCATCAGTTTGAGGTTTACAACAGTGCCAAGTCAATTCCCTTTTTCAATGTTCTACATGTTTCATTGGTTCCTCCTGAACTGTGGGAGATAAATTTACCACCCAGTTTCTAGATGCTGCATGGAGATTATCTTTTTCCTTTACTACTATCCACTGTCCTAGATTCTGACCTTGAGTCCCCTGTATGCAAATATCTTTTATATAAATCTGTACTGAGTGAGTTTCCTGGTGGTCCAGTGATTATTCCTCAGGGCTTTCACTGCCAAGGGCCCAGATTCAGTCTCTAGCTGGGGAAATAAGATCCTTCAAGCCACACAGTGCGGCCAAAACAAAAACAAAAATATAAACTTGCACTAACAGTCTCCTCCTCTGTCAGTCACTTCTCTGGGGTATGCCACTGCGTCTCCATTACCTTCATGTCCTGAGTTTTAAGTTGCCTTCCATCGGCTTCAATAATTTCCATCAAATTACAGTGAGGTGCCTATCTGAATTTCCTGACCTAGTACTTACTTAGGAAAGGATATCTTAAATTTTTTAATTTTAATTCAAGAGTGTGTGAGGATGATAGTAACTGTTCATTCAAATGCCAAAGATCTTCCAAGAAGACCAAATAAGAAAATGTATAAGCAATTAGATTATAAAACTATAATAAAAAGAAAGCTTAGATATCATATAATATATAAAAAGAAAGCTCAGGTATTATATATTACAATAAATATAAAATTATTATAAAATATTACTAATATGCTGAGATATTATGTATATTTGTCTGTACTGGATGCATAAACCAGCTTCACATGCAGTCTGAATGTCACCATTTTTCTTCACGCTGTTCTCTCTGATTGGAATTTTCTCCCTTCCTAAATCTGATTATAGTCCAGCCAGCCTAAATCCACCAAATCTCACATGTTCCAACATTCAATGCCTGTATGGCCTTGGACAAGTAACTTGAGCAAGAAACATTTATTGATGATCTTCTAGGCTGTATATTAGAGTTTAGAGTGAAAAATTAATATGCACAAGGTAATACCATAAATGGCAGACTAGAATAGAACTCACATCTCCTGCCTTAGAGACCAGCCACCATTCACTGCCCTATCCTGCTTTCTCTAAGTTTACATCAAGGAATTCAAAGATTATAGACAGACTCAACACAGTTCTACACTGTTTATTAGTTATTATGTCAAATGTATCCATAGTTTGCTCTCAGAATTTTTGTGGGGATAGCACAAGTTTTTCCACTAATGAAAAGCATCAGATACTAAGCTGTTAATAAGAAGCAAGTCTTTCACATTTTAATAATCATATTACACATTAAAATATTGTTTTAGGTCTACTTCATTTAAAAAATTTTCTAATTCCTTTATTTTTTCTGAATATAAAATTGATGTCTGTCTCCTTTAGATAATTACCTGTCTGCATTTCCAAATTTTTCTGATTAATATTTTCATATTATCACTTGACACTTCCATAAATATGAAAACCTATTTCACTACATTCTTAACAGCAGTCAGTATCAGTATCAGTTCAGTTTCTCAGTTGTGTCTGACTCTTTGCGACCCCATCGACTGCAGCACACCAGGCTCCCCTGTACTTCATCAACTCGCAGAGTTTGCTCAAACTCCTGTCCATTGTTGGCTGATGCCATCCAGCCATCTCATCCTCTGTCATCCCCTTCTCCTTCTGCCTTCAATCTTTCCCAGCATCAGGGTCTTTTCAAATGAGTCAGTTATTCATATCAAGGGGCCAAAGTATTTGAGTTTCAGCTTCAGCATCAGTCCTTCCAATGAATATCTAGCATTGATTTCCATTAGGATTGACTGGTTGGACCTCCTTGCAGTCCAAGGGACTCTCATGAGTCTTCTCCAGCACCACATTTCAAAAGCATCAATCCTTCGGTACTCAGCTTTCTTTATGGTCCAATTCTCACATCCATACATAAATATTGGAAAAACCATAGCTTTGACTAGATAGACATTTGTCAGTAAAGTAATATCTCTGCTTTTTAATATGCTGTCTAGGTTGGTCACAGCTTTTCTTCCAAGGAACAAGTGTCTCTTAATTTCGGCTGCACTCACCACCTGCAGTGATTTTGGAGCCCCCCAAAATAAAGTCTGTCACTGTTTCCATTGTTTCCCCATCTATTTGCTATGAAGTGATGGGACTGAATGTCATGATCATCATTTTTTGAATGTTGAGTTTTAAGTCAGCTTTTTCACTCTCCTCTTTCACTTTCATCAAAAGGCTCTTTAGTTCCTCTTTGCTTTCTGCCATAAGGGTGGTGTCATCTGCATATCTGAGGTTATTGATATTTCTCCCAGCAATCTTGATTTCAGCTTGTGCTTCATCTAGCCTGGCATTTCAGATGGAGATTTGTGACATTGTACAGGAGACAGGGATCAAGACCATCCCCAAGGAAAAGAAACACAAAAAGGCAAAATGGTTGTCTGAGGAGGCCTTACATAGTTGTGAAGAGAAGAGAAGTGAAAGGCAAAGGAGAAAAGGAAAATATACCCATTTGAATGCAGAGTTCCAAAGAATAGAAAGGAGAGATAAGAAAGCCATCTTCAGTGATCAATGCAAAGAAATAGAGGAAAACAATAGAATGGGAAAGACTAGAGATCTCTTCAAGAAAATTACAGATACCAAGGGAACATTTCATGCAAACATGAGCACAATAAAAGAAATGATATGGACCTGACAGAAGCAGAAGATATTAAGAAGAGGTGGCAAGAATACACAGAAGAACTATACAAAAAAGATCTTCATGAACCAGAAAATGACAAGGGGGTGATCACCAACCTAGAGATAGACATCTTGGAATGCGAAGTCAAGTGGGTCTTAGGAAGCATCACTACAAACAAAGCTAGTGGAGGTGATGGAATTCCAGTTAAGCTATTTCAAATCCTAAAAGATGATGCTATGAAGTGCTGCACTCAATATGCCAGCAAATATGGAAAACTCAGCAGTGGCCACAGAACTGGAAAAGGTCAGTTTTCATTCCAATCCCAAAGAAAGGCAAAGCCAAAGAATGCTCAGACTACCACACAATTGCACTCATCTCACATGCTAGTAAAGTAATGCTCAAAATTTTCCAAGCCAGGCTTCAACAGTAGGTGAACCATGAACTTCCAGATGCTCAAGCTGGTTTTAGAAAAGGCAGAGGAACCAGAGATCAAATTGCCAACATCTGTTGGATCATTGAAAAAGCAAAAGAGTTCCAAATAAACATCTACTTCTGCTTTATTGACTATGCCAAAGCCTTGGACTCTGTGGACCACAATAAACTCTGGAAAATTCTTAAAGAGATGGAAATGCCAGACCACCTGATCTGCCTCTTGAGAAATCTGTATGCAGTTCAGGAAGCAACATTAGAAGTGGACATGGAATACTAGACTAGTTTCAAATAGGGAAAGGAGTATGTCAAGGCTGTATATTGTCACCCTGCTTATTTAACTTATATGCAGAGTACATCATGAGAAACACTGGGCTGGAGGAAGCACAAGCTGGAATCAAGATTGCTGGAAGAAATATCAATAAACCTCAGATATGCAGATGACACCATCCTTTGTCAGAAAGTGAAGTAGAACTAAAGAGCCTCCTGATGAAAACGAAAGAAGAGTGTGAAAAAGTTGGTTTAAAGCTCAACATTCAGAAAACTAAGATAATGGCATCCGGTCCCATCACTTCACAGCAAATAGATGGGGAAACAGTGGAAACAGTGGCAGACTTTGTTTTTTGGGGCTCCAAAATCACTGCGGATAGTGACTGCAGCCATGAAATTAAAAGATGCTTGCTCCTTGGAAGAAAAATTATGACCAACCTCACCAAAGAATTGATGCTTTTGAACTGTGGTGTTGGAGAAGACTCTTGAGAGTTCCTTGGACTGAAAGGAGATACAAGTCCATCCTAAAGAAAATCAGCCCTGAATATTCCTTGGAAGGACTGATGCTGAAGCCAAAACTCCAATACTTTGGCCACCTGATGTGAAGAACTGATTCATTCGAAAAGACCCTGATGCTGGGAAAGATTGAAGGCAGAAGGAGAAGGGGATGACAGAGGATGAGGTGGCTGGATGGCATCACCGATTCGGTGGACATGATTTTGAGTAAACTCCAGGAGTTTGGATGGACGGGGAGGCCTGGTGTGCTCCAGTCCATGGAGTCGCAAAGAGTCGAACATGACTGAGTGACTGAACTGAACTCTGCATATAAGTTAAATAAGCAGAGTGACAATATACAGCCTTGATGTACTCATTTCCCAATTTGTAACCAGTCTGTTGTTACAGGTCCAGTTCTAACTGTTGCTTCTTGACCTGCAAACAGATTTCTCAGGAGGCGGGTAAGGTGGTCTGGTATTCCCATCTCTTGATGGGAACAAAATATTAGCAAATGGAATTCTATAATACGTTAAAAGGATCATACACCATGATCAGGTGGGATGTATCCCAGGAATATAAGAATGGCTCAGTATCTGCAAATCAATGTGATATAGCACACAACAGATTTAAAAATAAAAATCATATGATTAATCTCAATAGATGCAAACAATAAAAGTATGTGACAAAATTCCGTTACTGTTTATGATAAAAACTCTCAACAAAGTTGGGTATAGAAGCCATACTATGATGAACCCACAGCCAACATCATATTCAATGGTGTAAAGTTGAAAGCATTGCCTCTAAGATCAGGTACAAGATAAGGATGCCCAGTCTTGCCACTTTTATTAGACACAGCGTTGGAAGTCATAGCCACAACAATTAGATAAGAATAATCCAGATTGGAAAGGTAGAAATAAAACTGTCACTGCAGAATACATGATAATATGTATAGAAAATGCTACAGACACTACTAAAAATCTAATAGGACTAGTAAATTGAATTCAGTAAAGTTGCATGGTATGAAATTAATAAACAAAAATCTGTTTCTTTTCTATACATTACTAATGAACTATCAGAAACAGTAATTAAGGGACTTGTGTGGTGGTCCAGTGGTTGGGAATCTGATTCCCAAGCAGGGGATATGGGATTAATCCCTGATCTGAGAAATTTCATATGCCATGGAACAACTCAGCCTGTGCAACCACAACTACTGAGCCTGCACTCTAGAGTTGGTGTACTTCAACTACTGACCCTGCATGCTGCATCTACGGAAGGCCATGTGCCACGATCCTGTGTTCTACAACAGGAGAAGCCTCCACAGTGAGAAATCCATGCACCACAACAAAGAGTAGCCCCCCGCTCGCCACAGATAGAGGAAGCCTGCAAGCAGCAACCATGACCTAGCACAGCCAATAAATAAATAAAAGTTAAAAATAAATAGCAATTAAGAAAACAATCTCATTTAAAATTGCATCAAGAAGATTTAGATATTTAGGAAAAAAATCTAATAAAGGGGATAAAAGAGTTGTGCTCTGAAAACTATAAGACACTGATGAAAGAAATTGAAAATAACATGAACAAATGGGAAGATATACCATACTCATGGATTGGAAGAGTTAATATGGTCAAAATGACCATATTAACCAGGGTAATATACAATCTTTATCAAAATACCATTGGCATTTTGCACAGAACTAGTACAAATAATTCTAAAATTTATACAGAATCATAACATACCTCATATGGCCAAGGCAATTTTGAGGGAAAAAAAAAAAAAGGAAAAGACTTGAAATCACACTCTCTGATTTCAAGCTATATTACAGAGCTATTGTGATCAAAACATTATGGTACTAGCACCAAAAAAAAAAAAAAAAAAAAAAGACACATAGATCAATGGAAAAGAATAGTGTCCAGAAATAAGCCCACAGTTGTCTGGTCAATTAAACCTATGACAAAGGCAGCAATAATATACAATAGGGAAAAGAGAACTTCTTTAATAAGTGGTGTTGGGATGCACTGGAAAGCTACACGCAAAGGAATCAATTTGGCGCACTTTCTCATAACACATACAAAAATAAACTCAAAAGATTAAAGACTTACAGGTAAAGCCTGAAACCATGAAATGTATAGAGGAAATTATGGGCATTGATTGGTCTTAGCAATATCTTTTTGGATATATCTCCTCAGGCAAGGGCAACCAAAGCAAAAATAAATGGGACTACATCAAATTAAAAATCTTTTCATAGGAAGGAAACCATCAAAAAAATGAAAAGATAGCCTACTGAATGAAAGAAGATATTTGCAAACAATATATATGATCAGGTATTAATATCCAAAATATACAAAGAAGCCACATAAATCAACATAAAAAACTCCAAATAATCCAACTGAAAAATGAGCACAGGCTCTGAATACAGAAATTTTTGGAGAAGACATATACACAGTCAACACACACAGGAAAAGTTGTTCAGCGTCACTACTCACCTGGGAAATGCTCATCAACATCCAGTAAGACACTGCTTCACACATTTCGGAATGGCAACCACCAAAAAGACAAGAAATAATAGGCAAGGGTGAGAATGTGGACTAAAGTGAACCCTCACTCACTGTTAAGGGGACTGCAAATTGATGCACCCATTGTGTAAAACAGTATGGAGGATCCACAGAAAAGTAAAAATAGATGATCCAGCAATTTCACTTCTGATTATTTACATGAAGAAAGTAAAAACACTAATTTGAAAAGATATATGCACCCCAATGTTTATTGCAGCATATTTATAATAGCCAAAATATGGAAGCAACCTGAGTGCTCATCACTAAATGAATGGATAAAGAAGATGTGGTATATATATATATATATATATATATACACACACATATGTAATGGGATATTACTCAACCATAAAACTTGAAATCTTGCTATTTGCAACAACATAGATAGCTCTAGACAGCATTATGCTAAGTGAAATAAACCAGACCAAAAAACAAAAAAACAAATATAACCACTTAGATGTAGAATCTTGAAAACAAAACAAACAAAAACAAAACCAGACCCATAGATACAGAGAACAAATGAGTGATTACCAGAGAGAAGGGGGGGTGGGAGTTGAGTGAAATAGGTGAAAAGGACTAAGAGGTATAGACTACTAGTTAGAAAATAAATAAGCCATGGGATGAAATATACAGCATAAGGAATACAGTTAATAATGTAATCATTTTACATGGGGATAGATGATAACTAGGTTGATACTAATTGTATAATGTATGGAAATGTGAAATCACTATGTAATACACCTGAAACTAATATAATATTGTAAATCAACTATATTTCAATTTTTAAAAACAGAGGAACTAAATTAGTTTAAAGTGAAAGGAAGGAAGTCCCTGCCACAGGGAAGCTTAATGTCTGCTCACACTAGGTACAACTCATCACATGGAATCAATGCCCTGGATTAGACAGTCACTTACATCTAGAGGCAGGAAATGCCATATGATTTTTCAGCACTAGAATTTTTCAGTTAACCAGTAAAGAACACAGCATTCAGTTAGTGTCTAAAGTCACTGGAAAGCCAAAGACATAGCTATAATGTCATGGATTTGAAGCCTTTTGATGGAGGTATTTACCAAAACACTCCCTCAAAGGCATATTTAATGAGATCCAGCATGAAATCAAGATGCCATTTCAAAGAACTAGCAATGATAGGAGCCTAGTGACATTTAAAGAACATGGAGACTGATAGCTAGTAAGAAAGCAGTTTGGAGGAGATGCTGAGGATGGAGCCAGGAGACAGTTCTGAGTGGAAAAGCAGGTGTACATAGAGCTTTTTTATCTGGCTCTTGGGAGGCTGGGCATGTTAAAAAAGGGCAGCTGGTGGAATAAACATTAGCCCAAGAGATCAGGCATCCACAAAAGCAAGGAGCAGTTCCAGATGATAACTCATAGTCTTCATAGAGTTAAGGACACTGTTTTCTTTTTTTAAGGAGTCCAAACCTATTATTATGGAATCCTGGAACAGTGGGCAAGGAAATATTTCTAGTGTCAAATTACAATCTAAAGAAGAAAAGGTCAGTCAAAATGACTAGAAGGGTCCAAGAGTGCCATAGGCACTAGGCCTAAGTAGGGTTTCCCTATGTGTCTGTAAAGGTTAGGGTCAAATAGTTTTTTCCCAGAAATTGATATTTCAGGTTTATTTACTTGGTCCACAAAAATAGCTAAGGCTACTGAGGTCATTATCATCTTGTTGTGGAGAGAGAAATCTGCTATCCTTAGTTCTAAATAATGGGAAATGACATTTCCTTCCATGCAGAGCAAGGCCTAAGGCTTCTTATCTCCTGTTGGTAGATTGGGCAAGTATAGAGGAGATGCAAGGTCTTCATAGACCAAGAACTCTGTCTTCTCTGAGAGCTGACCAACAATTAGTGAAGGTTGTCCAATCTCCTTCTTCATACAAGTGAAGCTGAGGCACTAATTATCCACCCAGATAGAAAGTTTCTTGAGCAGTTGATACAGACTGGAGGAATGGAGCCCCTTCCTTGCCAGCAGTGGTAGAGTGTGGAGCCAGAGAAAATTCTTAGATTAGAAGTAGAATTTAAAGGGAAGCAGGTCAGAATAAAAGTTGATAACCTAGTCATGTGATTAAACAGGTCCATGGAAGAGGATAGGAGGCATGATATAAAGTCAACTATTTCATAGAGCATCAGGAGCTGAAGCAGGCAGACCTGAAGGCATTTCCCATCCATGAATGAATATAGCCAAGGTGGCCCTTTCTGCAGGCTTCCCTGGTGACTCAGTGGTAAAGGACCCACCTGCCAATGCAGGAGATGTGGGTTTGATCCCCCCAGAAGATTCCCTGGAGAAGAAAATGGCAACCCACTCCAGTATTCTTGCCTGGAGAATTTCCATGGACAGAGGAGCCTGGCGGGCTACAGTCCATGGGGTCGCAGGAGTCAGACACGACTTAGCAACTAAACTACCACCACCACACCACCCCTAGTACACCTGCCTGAAGAACCCCATGGACAAAGGAACCTGGCGGGCTATGGTCCATGGGGTTGCCCAGAGTCAGACATGACTTAGGAACCAAACAACAACAATAAGCTCTTTGTAAAAAATTCAAAATCAGGGTCACGGGTGAGGAAGGGGCCAGAGGGAAGCAGAGCCTGCCTTTCCATGACTAGGACAACATTTCACCCTCTTGAGGTGAAAGCTGACTTTTCCCAATTTTAATTATTTAAGACTGTATTTCCTTCTCTTCTTTTTTAAATCTGGTTTTATCTCTATGAAAATTAATCCTGGAAAATGAGCACACACAGTCTACATAAGCCTAGAGACCATCTCAGAGTCTACAAACTGAAGACAGTTTGTAGACAATCCCTTGAATCAAAGAAAGTATAGTCAGGAAATATTTCAGGTCTGACTTTTACTATTTATAACATTCCAATTCTCATAGCATTAAACTTGAGGAAGAATGTTCTACTCCCACTACAGTATGAAAGTTACACCTCTTTGGTCAAGAGATGGCTACGTAGTATTCACATTCAGAACAAATTTGGTATCCCAGACACGGAGCTGGAGTGGTTTCTAATTTAAAATTAGATGTTGAAGAAAATAAATCTGGATACTATAAAAAAAATTATACCTGTATCAGACTAAGAGGGATTTTTTAAACAATTGTCAAGCCAACACATCATATTGCCAAACCCATAAACTGCTTCAAGTAACAGATGGAATTTATATCACAGACTCTCAAACCTCATGGGGAGGGATTTCTGAGTCCAATTAACCCCTTGGCAACACTCTTTAATCTGGAGGGATATGCTCAAATTGTCCAAAAATATTTTGTCTAGACTTATCCACTGCAGAATTTTCTATGGTACTTTCTCCGGACAGGGCAACACGAATTTAAGGCAGTGGGCAGGGGCTGATGGTATCTTTTCAGAATATAGGTACTTTTTTCACATATTCTTAAGAATATCTCCATAACAAGTTTATAAGGCAGGTATTCCACCTCAGCTGGATCTGCCTTTCAGTCTTGCTAAGATTTCTAATGTAAGTGCCAAGCCCCAAATTAAAAGAAAATACAAAAATTTGTCTGTATGTGCTGAGCTACTACCAACAATTTCCAAAGAAGACAAAAGCTGGAGAATTAGAGAGTTTCATATAAAATATCATCAGTGCAATTTTTGTAGACATTTTCAACCAATTTTAGAAGAACCTGGGAGTTTAAAAGCAATACCCTCTTTATCATTTGATTCACATTTTGAATATTATCTCTTAATCTTAAGTGGTTAAGCCAGGTCAGTTACAAAGCAGTTCATTTAACAACTTGGTTCTTAACTGTTTTAGGTTGCAGATTGCTGCAGTATTGTGAATGTAGAGTCAGGATCTCCTTGTCTGAAGGGCTCGATCTCAAGTGTCCAGGTTTCTGGGCCTGAAACCATGCGGATGTGGTTCTGGGCAAGGGGAGAGAATAGGGGAAAACGGGCACCTCTCAAAGGTCCATGGCAAGACAGTCCCCCACCCAAGACTGGATTTGTCTACAAACAGAAGCACTTAGTACAAAGACATGGGAAAGAGAGGAGAAAAGGGAGACATTAAACAAGCAAGTAACCAAATAGAAGGGAGAGAAAGGAAAGAACAAGTAGCAAATTGAAAGGGGAGGAACTTGAAACTATCACAACATTGTTAATCGGCTATATACCAATATAAAACATTTTGGTGTTAAATATAAATATATATTTATATATAAATGTATATATAAATATATATTTATATATAAATGTATATATAAATATTTAATTGTATATATATATATATATAATTTTTTAAAAAAAGAAAGGGGAGGAAAATGAAAGGAGTTGACTTAGCAATTCATTGACCCTAGGATAGAAAGGAGTCAAGTGGCAAAATTAAAAAAATAAAACAGAAAACTTAAGTCTAAGTTAAGTTAAGAAAACAAACGTCTAGAAGGAAGTAACACGGAAATCTTATTTATGCTGGTAATTTTCTCAGTGTTTCCATCACCATTATTAAAGGATTTTTCAATAGTTCCTGACAGTGACAGAGTTCTGTGTTCATTTCTTTGATAAACCTCTCTTATCTCCTCCCTCGACTAAGAAAGAATTTCCTCTAGGGATTGACAGTTGTGGCTGGACATGATCATTATTATTGTTACCAGTTAAAAGCAACCACTGACATTTATAAATGGCTATATATGCCTGAGTAAGCACACTTCACATGCATAATGTTTAGTCATCATGGTAACCCTATAGCGCTGTATCAATATGTTTATCCTTATTTTATAGAGGAAGAAACTGAGGCTTAAAGAGCCTAAGGGACTGACCGAAGGTGGTTCACTCAGCCCTTTGCCAACTCAGCACCTGCACTTCTTCTTCTGTACTATGTTACTGTTCTGTAGGCAAAGTGAATTTTTGGAAATAGGTGATAAATGAAGTAAGGGCTCTCAGCAACTTGGAAGTGAAAGTGAAAGTTGCTCATGGAATTCTCCAGGCTAGAATACTGGAGTGGGTAGCCTTTCCCTTCTCCAGGGGATCTCCCCAACCCAGGGATCGAACCCAGGTCTCCTGCAATGCAGGCGGATTCTTTGCCAGCTGAGCTGCAAGGGAAGCCCAGGAATACTGGAGTGGGTAGCCAATCTCTTCTCCAGCGGATCTTCCCAACCTAGGGATCGAACCGAGTCTCCTGTATTGCAGGCGGATTCTTTACCAACTGAGCTATGAGGGAAGCCCTTTACTAATTTAAAGCATCTTCACTACAAAGATACCTACCAAACATCTGTAGATAGTGTAGTCTAACACTTTTTACAAGGTTAAGTAAGTAAAATTAAGGCAAATAATTTAAAATGGTCTCTTATTTCAATTTTGTTTTAAAAACTTGATTGAAAATAATCTGGAAGGAATTTCATATAAGTGTGAATAGGAATAAATAAGAGTCAATGACGCAGCATCGCAGTTAAGAGTTAGACCCTGGACTTAGACTGCCAGTATCTTTCTGCCTCCTCTCAGTCAAGTGACCTATGTAACTTAACCTATGCTTCAGTTTCCTCATCTCTACAACAAGGAGTATGATAGTTTCCATCATAATATCATCATGAGAGTTAAAAGAATTAATAGAAGTGAAGCACTTAAAATGGTACTAATTTCATAGTGACACCACAAAAGTGGATGCTATTGAGATTATTTCTAGGTATTTTGTATGATTTTAATTTTCTTCTTTGTGTGTTTTAAATCTCCAAATTTTTAATGTGAGTGTTATTTCAAAAAAAAAAAGCTATAAAAAAAGTAAAAAGTAGGTAGCAACAGACAATCCCACAGCTCACTTAACTGAAAGTTCTATCCCTATTAACATTCAAAGCTCCTTTATAACACTCTCCATTTCTTTAGCTCCTTGGAAAATTTGTCTTACTGACAGGTAGGTGCCTTGTTTGCTGAAGGAAAGCTATGTGAATTACAGCTATCCCAAAGTCTTTCTGATGAAACTGGAGCAGATGTTTGAGAAAGTATTCAAGGTATCCAGGATCCCTTAAAGAGACAAGGTCCATCTTGAAATCATCAAGCAAAAGAAACAAACACCAATTTTCAGGTAACCTTGTGCAAATTAGATGTCAGGTAAATTAATCAAGTTTTCCTGATGCTGAGTCTTTCAATAACAACCCTTAGCAACTTGCTTTGGGCTATTAGTCTCACCATAAATATGTACTGAAGGAAATGCAAAAGCATTTACCCGCAAAGTTAACAAAACTAGATTCACAAGAAACACGGCACACACGGCACACACGGCACACACGGCACACACAGCTGGGAACAAATACAGACAGTAGGACTTCTTCTAACCAGATGCTTCTCAAAATATGTGGCAAACGGTATGAAGGGTACTGTAAGAATTTCAGAACCATTCTTCTAGATAAAGAAGAGCACGGAAGGAATACAGACAAAGAGCAGATGGTAGCACAAGCTGTCTAAGATTTTGAAAGGAGAGATACTACAACTTGATAAAGTAGTAGCAGTTTACATACACTTTAGGCAGCATCCACCCACATGTATTGTATTTCCATGGGCTGTTTCCTACCCAACAGAAGCTCTGTTACTCTCTCAAATGGGGTCATCTTTCTTCTGGTACGTGTGTGTGCTAAGTGGCTTCAGTCATGTCTGACTCTTTGCAACCCCATGGACTGTAGCCCACCAGGCTCCTCTGTCCATGGAATTCTCCAGGCAGGAGTACTGGAGTAGGTTGTCATGAGCTCCTTCCAGACTCAGGGACTGAACTCATGTCTCTCAACTCTCCTGCAATGGCACCACCTGGGAGGCCCCTTTCTGATTATACTGAGCTGGAAACTCTGGATATAATCTTTTGTAATGAAAAACTGTAATTCAAGATATACCCAAATCATCAATAGCTAGAAATTGGATAATAATCATTTTGTAATTAGCAATATATATTGAGACCTCCATGGGGTCGCACGGAGTCGGACACCACTCCGTGCATGCATTGAAATCTTAAATTCTGTCCATTTAGACTTTTAATGGAATTTTTAAACTGCTTGTACTACAGTTGAAAATATGACAATATTCTTTGTGTTCATATGCTGAACTATGTTTAATGACTATTTACTACCCTTAGAGCACTCTGCTAATTACCATGAGGATACACAGAAGTTGGTACTAACCTTGCAGTAATGAAATGAAGCTTTACCAAAGCCAAATATCAAAGTGTTCTAGAACCACTTACTTCTACCACCTTTCCCATAATTAAATATATGGAGAAGTATTAGTATGTAAAGCATACTAATAGATGCACTTCTGTACATCTATCAGTTAAAAAATACACTGAAGAATTTATTTACAGGACAGCAATGGAGAAACAGACACAGAGAACAGACTTATGGACTTGGGGAGAGGGGAGGAGAGGGTGAGACGTACGGAAAAAGTAACACGAAAACTTACATTACGATGTGCAAAATAGATAGCCAACAGGAATTTGCTGTCTGGCTCAGGAAACTCAAACAGGGGCTTGTATCAACCTAGAGGGGTGGGATGGGGAGAGAGGTTCAAGAGGGAGGGGATATATGTATACCTATGGCTGATTCATGTTGAGGTTTGACAGAAAACAACAAAATTTTGTAAAGCAATTATCCTTCAGTAAGAAAAAAAAATAATTTTAAAAAAATATATTTCCTGAAGGACCCCCTAATGGGACAAGAATTTCAGAGTATAATTGGAATGAGCTCACCATTAAATATGGTTTCAACTGGCATGCCATTTACAAGTTTGAAGAAAAATTCTAACTCTTGTGTATTGTTGTGAATTTTCTGCCTGTCAATTCCTTTTTGCTTATTTTGAAATTATAACAAATATAATTAGAGTGAAAGAGGAAGATTACTCTGATTATTTCTCTAGTTTTCTAGCCATTCACAACCTATAGATAGATTAAAGGAATCTTAATGTAATATACATAGACTACTATGCTCTAAATGAGCATTTTCTACTTGTTCTGCTGCATTGCTAAAAGTGGGGACATGCCAACACTAAGCAAATCTAATTATACAGATTCTCCAAATTTATCATGACTTCCATCCATTAGATTCTTACAGATGGTCTGAGTCTCTTTTCACACCCATAGCAGTTCCAGGGCCGCAGCCAACCTATCTATCCAAGAGATATATTAAAATCTTCACCATTTGATTAGGACTTTCCACTCCAGAGATTAATCTGCTTGACAAATTACAGTGTCTCTCCTGCCAAAATGATATTTTCCTAATACAAATGCAACCTGCTGACAGAGTATGTCTCATCTTCTCCCTTGCTTCAAACAGTACTACCTACCAGAGGACAATGTTCCTTTCTGACTGACAGCAACAATAAATCTCTATGTGAAGGGAGATGGGAAAATGAAATGCTCACATTGGAGGGCATGAGTTTCTCACTTCATATTCAAGAAACGATACCAAGGTCTCCTGTGGGTGTTAGGCTGTATGCTGAAAGCCAACTACTGTGTAGAAAAATGGGTTATTTTTTAGTTGAAATTTTTCATTGAGCTAATACCAGTTTCTTTCCCAGTAGTCTTTGGAATCCAGAGACTAGATGTGAGCTGAGCAATGCCACTTTGTTCTTGGAACTGCCCCCCAGCCATTCTAGCTATTACCCTGTCTCTGCTTCCCTGTACTGACAGTGCCCACTTCCTGCCTGCCCACCCACTCCATCCCTTGCATTTGCTTTCTGCACTCTTTGCTTCTGCTCTATGTAAAGCACTCTTCTGATACCAGTAGCCATTTTCTTGCCAAAGTATAGTCTCTGTCTTTACCTTGAGCTCCTTGCTGCATTTAGAACTCTCTTGGTCCCCTCTGTTCTCGGACTGCCCCATCTCTCTCTTCGTAGATAACTCTTAATCATCATTCCTGCCCTTTTATGTGTCTCAAGGGTCTGTCCTCTGCTCATCATATTTTTATACTCTTTTCAGTCAGGGAGTTTATAAATGCCGCTGCTTCCCCTGTCTCCTGAGAAGGTAATCACCAGATATCCTTCTCCAGTTCTTATTTCCCATCAGCCTCTTCTCCATTTATAAATGGCCCTAGGCATTTCCATTTGTATGACCTGTTATAACCTCAAATTCAACCTATTATAAACTAACATTTTCATTGTTTTTTCCAAATTAACTCTCCTTCCCCATCACTCCACTTCTATTCTGGATATCACCATTAATTTATCTTGTCAAATCAGAACACTTGGCAACTTTTCACCACTTTACGTGGTATGACTGGCATGTACAAAGCTATATATTTAAACTATTAAACTAATGACTTTGGGAATAAGTATACACTTGTAAAACCATCACTACCATCAAGGTCATAGGTATATCCATTACTTCACAAAGTCTCTTCCCCCTCTTAATTATCTTTCTCATAAGAACATTTACTGTAAGTTTATTTTTTAACATTCTCACTACTTAGTGGCTCCAGAATATAAACTTCAACAGAACACAGACCTTATTTTGTTTACTGATCAAAATCCTGTTCTAGAAGAGTGCCTGGCACAAAATAAATTCCTAACAAATTCTTGCTGAATGAATGAACTGTGAGTATTCAAAGATAATTGGCCTTACATATAGCTGTGAAAAGAAGAGACGTGAAAAGCAAAGGAGAAAAGGAAAGATATACCCATTTGAATGCAGAGTTCCAAAGAATAGCCAGGAGAGATAAGAAAGCGTTCATCAGTGATCAGTGCAAAGAAATAGAGGAATAATAGAATGGGAAAGACCAGAGAACTCTTCAAGAAAATTAGAGATACCAAGGGAACACTTCATGCAAAGATGGGTACAATAAAGGACAGAAACGGTATGGACTTAACAGAAGCAGAAGATATTAAGAAGAGGTGGCAAGAATACACAGAAGAACTATACAAAAAAGAGATCTTCATGAACCAGATAACCACGATGGTGTGGTGACTCACCTAGAGCCAGACATCCTGGAATGTGAAGTCAAGTGGGCCTTAGGAAGCATCACTACAAACAAAGCTAGTGGAGGTGATGGAATTCCAGTTGAGCTATTTTGAATCCTAAAAGACGATGCTGTGAAAGTGCTGCACTCAATGTGCCAGCAAATGTGGAAAACTCAGCAGTGGCCACAGGACTGGAAAAGGTCAGTTTTCATTCCAATCCCTAAGAAAGGCAATGCCAAAGAATGCTCAAACTACCACACAATTGCACTCATCTCACACACTAGTAAAGTAATGCTCAAAATGCTCCAAGCCAGGCTTCAGCGATGTATGAACCGTGAATTTCCAGATGTTCAAGCTGGTTTTAGAAAAGGCAGAGGAACCAGAGATCAAATTGCCAACATTTGCTGGATCATCAAAAAAGCAAGAGAATTCCAGAAAAACACCTATTTCTGCTTTATTGACTATGCCAAAGCCTTTGATTGTGTGGATCACAATAAACTGTGGAAAATTCTGAAAGAGATGGGAATACCAGACCACCTGACCTGCCTCTTGAGAAACCTGTATGCAGGTCAGGAAGCAACAGTTAGAACTGGACATGGAAAACAGCCTGGTTCCACACTGGTAAAGGAGTAAGTTAAGGCTGTATACTGTCACCCTGCTTATTTAACTTAAATGCAGCGTACATCATGTGAAATTCTGGGCTGGATGAAGCACAAGCTGGAATCAAGATTGCCAAAAGCAGTATCAATAACCTCAGATATGCAGATGACACCACCCTTATGGCAGAAAGTGAAGAAGAACTAAAGAGCCTCTTGATGAAAGGAAAAGAGGAGAGTGAAGAAGTTGTCTTAAAGCTCAACATTCAGAAAACGAAGATCATGGCATCTGTTCCCATCACTTCATGGCAAATAGATGGGGATACAGTGGAAACAGTGACAGACTTTATTTTCTTGGGCTCCAAAATCACTGCAGATGGTGACTGCAACCATGAAATTAAAAGAGGCTTGCTCCTTGGAAGGAAAGTTATGACCAACCCAGACAACATATTAAAAAGCAGAGACATTACTTTGCCAACAAAGGTCTGTCTAGTCAAGGCTATGGTTTTTCCAGTGGTCATGTATGGATGTGAGAGTTGGACTATAAAGAAAGCTGAGCGCTGAAGAATTGATGCTTTTGGAACTGTGGTGTTGGAGAAGACTCTTGAGAGTCCCTTGGACTGCAAGGAGATCCACCCAGCCCATCCTAAAGGAGATCAGTCCTGGGTGTTCATTGGAAGGACTGATGCTGAAGCTGAAACTCCAGTACTTTGGCCACCTGATGCAAAGAGCTGACTCATTGGAAAAGACCCTGATGCTGGGAAAGATTGAGGGCAGGAGGAGAAGGGGATGACAGAGGATGAGATGGTTGGATGGCATCACCGACTCAAATGGACATGAGTTTGAGTAAACTCCGGGAGTTGGTGATGGATAGGGAGGCCTGACGTGCTGCGGTTCATGGGGTCACAAACAGTCAGACACGCCTGAACAACTGAACTGAACTGAAAGATAAAATGCATACAAAATGCTTAACAATATTTCATAAGAATAAGTCCTCAATTACTACTACCTATCATGTATTATTATTATCATTACTATTACTTTTATTCTTATTTTCGGTATTGTGTGTGTGTGCGTGTGTGTGTGTGTAAGTTGCTTCAGTCATGTCCGACTCTTTGTGACCCTATGGACTGTACCTTGCCAGGCTACTCGGTCCATGGGATTCTCCAGGCAAGAATACTGGAGTGGATTGCCATGCCCTCCTCCAGGGGATCTTCCAGACTCAGGGACAGAACTTGCATATCTTATTTCTTTTGCATTGTTAGCGTGGTTCCTTACCACTAGTGCCACTTAGGAAGCTCATTTTCAGTTTTAGTTACAGCATTAAAAAGATGACTACAACCATTTTTGTTGTTGCTATCTTGCATTTAGGCATTTGTAATTGTTTTATTTTTCTTCTTCATTTTAGAAGAGCAGGTATCAGTTTTCCTTTATTTTTCTATCACTGGATCTTCAGCATATAGAACAATCCAAAGGAAAAAGCCTAATGAATAGTCTTTCCTGGTTTTGCAGAGTGGGAGGCAAAGAAAGAAAGAGAGGCAGAAACCTGGAGTAAAAAGATTTTATTTGCATATTATTGGTTTTTACAGGTACTTTATTTGAGGTATGAAATTCTGAGTCTTTTGAACATCCAATGAATGATAATTGAGCTGACATTTCCCATTTGAATCTTCAGAAAGTTAGATAGAAGGTGCTTTCAATAAATTTGAACTGATACAAAAACTGACCAGGTCAAAAATCAAAAAATTAATATGCTAAATTATTTTGTATCTCTGTATAATTGTTACAATTAGAAATGTTTTCTCACTCAATATCCCTGGAAACACAAAATATAATAGCAAACAAACATAATTCAGTATTTTATTCTCAATTTGTTTTGCCATGTTAACATGAGCTTTTATGGTTTAGATTTGGCAAACTGTCTCTATTTAGATTCTTTTGATGCATTTTGTTATTTCATATTGTTTCATTAAAATTAATTCTCTTCTTACTTATTTTTGAGTATTTTATTTATCAATCTTTTTTCTGTATAGTTAATTCCTCTTTTCCAGAAAGTCTGATTTTGGCAAGTTAAAGTGTATTCATATGCTGAAATGCAGTGTTAGTGCATCTCTGATTGTAGAGAGGATCTTGCTTTCAGCTTTTTAGCTCTAATCAGTCTCCACGTTACACCTCCCAAAAACTGCAGAATCTAGACGTATGGTGGCAAAGTACTAGTCCAAATTCCAATTCTGGCCCTTGGTAGCTGTCTGAAGTTGGGCTGATGGTTTACAGTATGTAGAAGCCTTTGGGTGATGATGAAGAAAGCCAACTTCAGAGCCCACCATCCTGAGTCTAAGCCCTGCCTCAGTGACCTCACTCTAAGATGGTCATGATAACAATGCCCACGCGTATGTTACAAACGTGAACTGAGTTAATAAATATAAAGTACTTACGGCACTGCCTGTCATGTACTAAGAGCTGGGTGTGAGAAATAAAAGGATCTCAGTGAGATGATGATGCTAACAGTGGTGGTGGCTAACACTTGAGAACTCACTGCATGCCAGATCATTTTTTACTATATGAACTCATTTAATCATCACAACAAATTACAAAGTAGGTACAGTTATTGTCTTTATTTTTTAAAAGAAAAAAATTAAATCCAGAGAAATGAATTAAATTAATAACTAATAAAATTTATTTTTAAACCAGTGACATATGATGAAAATGAGTCCAGTACATGACTAGGTCTCACTAAACATCATATGTTACCTTACTAATCTCCAGCATTTGCTCAAAAACTGTTTATATATTGCAGTCACATTTGACCTCGTCTTGCAAAGTTCTAAGATGGAGGCATTTATTTCTGTCTTCTCTGTTTCTTAGAAATGTGTCAATGGCTCAATAATTCCTTTCAAATGTTAGTCTGTATATGGATAACAGATTTGAAGATAAGATAACTTTCCACTTTCTTTTTTGCATCTATATCCTGAATGAGGGCTTCCCAGAGGCAGAGTGGTAAAGAACCCACCTGCCAATGGAGGAGAGTCAGGAGACTCGAGTTCAGCCCCTGGGTCGGCAGGATCCCCTGGAGGAAGAAATGGCAACCCACTCCAGTATTCTTGCCTGGAGAATTCCACCGACAGAGGAGCCTGGCAGGCTACAGTCATGGGGTCGCAGAGTCTTGTACATGACTGAGTGAACACACATACACATCCTGAATGAAATGTGTACAGTATAATGGTAAATAACTTGAGCAGCACCCAGGTTTGAATCTCGCCATACCATTTTCTAGCTGTGTAACCTTAGACAAGTTTTTTCATTAACTTTCTCAGTCTCAGTGAAGAAATCCATTCAGAAAACAGAGGTGATAAAAGAGTTTCCCTCATTAACTTGTTGTAAGTAGTAAATAATGCAATGCATTCAAAGCCCTTAGTATAGATAGTAACACAGGCAATCACTAAATAAACAACAAAATGGGGGTGGGGGAGAGAAATTTCTTCCTATTATTGTCTCTAACATGTGCTTTTCCCAAGGGTCATAGGCCTAAAGCTACTAAATAAATGTTTCATCAGTTGAGTCACTTGTTTCTGCTATAAGTCTGGAAATATATCCTTATTAACACCCAATGTCTGGCAAGCTGGCTTCTGAATTTAAACATCACATATTAACTTTCTGTATTTTATAGAGAGCTCCATGGTTTATATATCTTTCACCATTCTTAGGATTAGTTTTTTTCCTTAATAATTTTTCTCAGGCAAGCATAGATTCACTCCATCTACGCCTTCTTCATTCTCATCACACTTGAGAGCCACACCTCTCAATATCTCCACCATCACTCTCAGACAAATACAAAGCGATCTGACCCAACACTACCGGGCCGTCTCAAGAGAATGATTCACACAGAGAAATTCTTACTATTTCAGCATCTCACCCCTGTTGAATGCCTGAACTAACCTTACGACAAATTCAGCTTTAGTGAATAGAATAAAGTTGTTTTGCCCACAAAGACTCCTAGTGTCTGAGATATCAAAGTGGGAAATATGAGCTTTGCCTCTGAGAGCAATGCCTCCAGCTTCCCAACAGTGACAAAGCTTTCTTTCCTCGGAAGTATTGGCTGTCTCCTCTAGGGTGACCTGGTGAAGCCTCCCCTAGCGCCTACCCAGCCTTTAGTTATTGACTCCACGGCAAAAAGGAGAGGCTGGCGTGCATCCACCCAACCTCCTTCACACTCACTGACAGCTGAACAAGCCCCACACTTCTCTCTCCAAATGACTGGCAACGCCAGCAGAAACTTGGAACAGCAGGCAGACAAAGAAAAACAATTTAATTTCTCTCTGACTGGCTGCTCCTTTCCAAATGTGACAGCTTTTCTAACCAAATGGCTCATATTCTAGTCAGTGAAGACTGAGGTAGAAACAGAGTGAAGAGTGACACCAAATGGTTAGAAAGGGTGTTTATAAGGAAGGGTGTTTATATCTCATCTCTCAATTTCTCATCAGAAACAACTGGGGTGGCTTACAAAGATAAATATTAAGCAACAAGATAAAAAATTAAAAATAGGCAGTAGATAAGGAAAGGAAAAGCTCTGGGGCCTGAAAAGTTCTTTCTGATGGTGGGTCAAAGAAAACAGAAAGAGAAGTTACTTTAGGCCAAAAATTTGACTTCAGTCTTTCTAACAGTGGATAGGGGGAAAGGGAAATTGTTCAATTTCAAAGAAGTATAATTCCTACTGAATCTGTAATGACAGAAATTTCCAATAAGGGGCTCTTAAATATCTATTGAGATGTAAGGACCTTGGAAATCTGTTACATTCTTTGCTTTTCTCTTCATGTGAATCTTCATTTTTGTCTCATTATCTTCTCTAAATCTAACTTAGTTGGATTTTTATTTGGGACGTCTAGAACATACTTCATTACAGTCTTTACTCAGTCACTGCCCAATTAAAACCAGGCAAGTAGACAAGTAGATCAGTTGTTCACAATTTTTTTCTTTCTTTTAAGAAAACACACCAATGGAAACCCCAGTGAGCAAGAAGGGAAAAAATGCAGGCATTGCTGTTTGGCAGGATTAGCCATTCATAATGATGTTTGGAACATCTTTAATCTAATCAACCTTGTCAAACTATTTTAAGCTACATGAGAAGTTCAAATATTAAATTTGTTTTAATATGGACTTACTGAAGAAATGGTAGGCAGCAGACCATGTTAGAGAAAGCAGAATTAAGTGATATGGACAGGAAACAGCCTAAGGGAAAAACAAACAAACAAAAAAAAGGTCACCAAGAAGGATATGGAAGTTCCAATTAAAGAAGAAATGAGAAAGAAGCATGGGGAGAGAAGTGGGAGGAAGCTAAATCATAGAAGTAAAAACATGGCAGACTGTCAGGTTACTGGTGAGTTAAGCAGAAAGGTGGAAATGGAGAACAAGATGAAAGAGACAGATAGGAGATGGTGAAGAAAACAAAACTTTGAGTTGGGAAGAGAGGAAGTCTAAGAATGCTTTTAAAATAACAGCTGGAAATTTTAGCACACTCAAAGGTTCAAGTGCCAGAAAGTAAAGAGAATGTGGAAAGAAACAAGTCCTTGGCTCAGAACAGACTCTTAAGAAACACTTGGTAGGTTTTGGTTGCTGTTGAGACAGAAGAGAGATAAGGGAGTAAAAACAAGATTAGAATTTGTAGAAGAAAGAGAGTGAAGTAAATTTCTTTCATGCTCCATATTCTTTCCATCGTGTGATATAAAGGAGTGATTTCCCAGAGAATTATGGGAATGATTAAAATGTGAGAAAATAAGACCTTGGAGAAAAGGTTAAATAAAATCCAGTCTATTCCCCATAAAAGAATAGGTGGATGGTGATTAATAATTCCTTTTTATGTTCATAAGTCAGGCTGCTAGCCATTCCTCAGACATATACGTGAGCCCATGTTAAAGCTGTTTACCTCTTGATCATAAGGAAATGAGAATCTGAAGACTCCTCCTCTCCCACTTTGTTCACATCTCTAGTACATTGAATATAAATTTTTATGACTTTTTTGACATGTGCTTTCCCTACCAGACTATGAGTCCTCCAAGATGAGAGAGTGTGCATATTTATTTCATGTGAAAATACGTATACTCATGCTTAGTGAAGTGAAGTCGCTCAGTCGTGTCCGACTCTTTGAGACCCCCATGGACTGTAGCCTACCAGGATCCTCAGTCCATGGGATTGTCCAGGCAAGAATACTGGAGTGGGTTGCCATTTCCTTATCCAGGGGATCTTCCCGATCCAGGGATCGAACCAGGGTGTCCCGCATTGTAGGCAGACGCTTTACTGTCTGAGCCACTAGAGAAGCCCATACTCATGCTTAGTACTCAGTGTATTTCTCTTGTGTATTTATGCCCTGACTTTTCCAGGAAAGATTTAACGTGTTGCTTGGTTTTTGTTAGGAGAACTTGCTTCTCCCAGTCTACACTGTTTCTGTTACCAGCAATCATTCCTCCAGTTGCTCAATCCAAAAATGTAGGAGTCATTCCTGATTCTTCTCTTTCTCCCTCTTCCCGATTCAGCCGGTCATCAAATCCTGTCAGTTCTCTTCACTATAAACCTTGTGTCATCACTTCCCACCATTTCACCATTACCACCCACCCTAGACTACAGGGGGTTTCCCTGGTGGCTCAGCTGGTAAAGAATCCGCCTGCAAGGCGGGAGATCTGGCTTTGATCCCTGGGTTGGGAAGATCCCCTGGAGAAGGAAACGGCTACCCACTGCAGTATTCTGACCTGGAGAATTCTATGGACATGGGGTCACAAGGAGCCGGACAGGACTGCGCAACTTTCACTTTTACTAGATTACAGGGGCAGCTGCCAGCTTGCTGTGTTCCTGTGTCCTCTTCTGCCCCCTGCAGTCCCTTCTTAACAAATCTGCCACAGAAACCCTTCCAACCCGGCATCAGATCACATCATTCCCCAGGTGAAAATCGCCTAATGCTTTCCCATTGTACCCAGAGCCTTCCCTACAATCTGGCTTCATTTCTTGCCCCCCCCACCCCCTCTTGCTCCCTAGGCTACATCTACAGTAGCTTTCTTGTTGTATCTTGAAGAAGTCAGATTCATTCCTGTTCCTTAACCCTATGTCCTTGCATAGCTAACCCACTCTAATCATTCATTTGCTGCTCAAATATTTCTTTCTTGGAAGTATTTTCAGTCACCTTTTCTAAAGAGCACACACAACCTCACTCTGCTTCAATTTTCTTCACAGCACTTGCCATTCTCTGAAATTATATACTTATTTTCTAAAGTCCAAATACAAACTCCCATAAAGGGGTGTATTTTGTCTGCTCACTGTAGCCTACATTGCCAAAATCTTGAACACAGAAGGAGCTCAATAAACAAACGCTGAGAGAACAGATACATTATACAGAGAGGCACTTGGTCCAGGGATCGACATCTTCCATTCATTATCTAAAACAGGCCAGTTGATTTCTTATTATATAAAATTGCTATTTTTCTTGTAAAAGACTTTTTTAAAAAGTGAAATTTGTAAAACTAACACTTCTCCGAAAATGATGCTATGCTAATGAAGGAGATCAAAGGAGTACAGAGAAGAAAAGAGTTTTAAGAGGCCATCTAGCCAAGTCTCACACCTACTTTCCTTGGTTCCCTCTACACTCAGATCGTCTTTAACACTTCAGAGCAAGGCTACCCACCACCTCACGAGGCAGCCTGTCTCACTGTTAGAAGGCTGATGTCCTCATGCTTTGGGGACTATGTTTGAAAGCTGTTAAAAGAGTAGACTTTAAAAGTTCTCATGACAAGGAAAAAACTATGTATGGTGACAGATGCTAACCAGACTAACTGCGGTGAGCACTTTGCAATATTCACGAATATTGAATCACTGTGTTATACACCTGAAACTGGTATTTTATCAACTCTACCTCAAAAAACTCATGATGCAGAACTAAAACATGTCCCTTTACTGAGTCACAAACTCAGAAACCAATAGAAATAAGGTAAGTAGGAGTTACAGGAGGTGGGCCAGAGAGTGGGGGAAGGTGGTACTGTGGCAAGTGGAAGAACATGTGCCTGGTCTAAAAGCAGTCACTACTTACTATTCCATGCCTGATTGTTGCCATGGGAGGAAGCAGGCCTGATGTTGCCAAGGTGTTCTCAGCTTTCAAGAGAAGCCTGAAAAACAGATTTTTATGTGGAATGTTTCTATTTTAAAAATCTTACATGGTTATACTTGAAGACTGTTGGTTGATAAATCTCTAGTCTAAAGCGTCATGGAAGAAGCCCCCATCTTCTACAACAAGGTGTAAAATTTAAAGATATTTAGGAAATTTCCTTAAATTTTCTTAATCTGTATCTATTGGGCTAATTTAAACATTTTAAAATTATGCTATAATCATTTATATTGCAAAAATCAAATAAGCAGAGTCCACTGAATTAATACAAGTATTTGGGTTATAGTTGATTTGAAAACAAACCAAAAAACTAAAGTAAATAGATATAGGAGTGATTCCAAGGCAAACAGCACTGTGCTAATGTCTTTCTTCTGGTATTTCATCTTGTGGCATCTTGTTCAGACCACATTTCAATCCTACCATTTTATGTACCGTCAAGATTACTAGTTTCAAACTTCACACAGCACATCATGTACTTGAGGGAATGACCTTCAATGAACCACATGTTATATGACAAGTTCTACTGCAGCAAAATTCAGAGTGCTGTTTTAACTCAAGAACCGTAGCTCACCTACATATATTCAGAGAAGCAGCCCTATCTGAAACCTCCCGAAGCTTACACTGTACTCCACTGTAAGTAATAAAACATTATACTTCACTTATTTTCTTTTCCTTATTTCAGTCCTACTTCATTTATGTTTTTAGGGCATTCATTTTGTGTACAAACTAATAAT
The DNA here is from genome assembly GCF_033118175.1 of Dama dama. Lineage (NCBI taxonomy): Eukaryota > Metazoa > Chordata > Mammalia > Artiodactyla > Cervidae > Dama > Dama dama. The sequence continues at coordinate 28,276,604 of NC_083686.1, read as the reverse complement.
GTGGTTTAAGTTGAGGAAGACAACAATTAGCACAGAAAAACTGAGAGAGAATATTGAGAGATCATAAGTGGCTTTTCATAATAAAAAATGATTTTGTAGATCAGAAATCACTGAAAATCAGCAATTTCCTATTGTTAGACATAATAAATCTGAAGATAAAGGATAAAGTAGCAAATCAGAGACAGGGCTTCCCTAGTAGCTCAAATGGTAAAGCGTCTGCCTGAAATGCCAGGAGACCTGGGTTCAACCCTTAGGTTGGGAAGATCCCCTGGAGAAGGAACTGGCAACTCAATCCAGTATTCTTGCCTGGAGAGTTACATGGACAGAGGAGTCCGGCAGGTTATAGTCCATAGGGTTGCAAAGAGTTGGACATGACTGAATGACAAACATACACAAGCAAATCAGAGCCTTGTATACTATCAGTAGAATAAAAATTTTGAAGCTTGATCACCTGTACTTCTACACTTTTCAACTGAACTATTTTCTAAATATGAGCTAAAATCAGGAAATTGTGTGATTAAAATAAATTGTTTTCCATTAATGGCAAGTGAAAATATTCTTATATTAAGATATTATGAATAGGCCTCAAATATTATTAGAGAGCTGATGAAAGGAAAGGAAGGGAGAAAAGAAGGAAGGAAGGAAGGAGGGAAGGGGAAGTAGTGGAAGGAAAGAAGGAGAAAAAATAGCTTTATATAGTTAAATAAAATGTGAATATTAATATAACATGCTCTTACTCTGTGTCACACAAGTTTTAAAGTAAAAAAAACATAGATAATAAAAATTTTTTTTTAATTCCCAGGAATTAATTTTTATGGAACATGCTACAAATCAATATAGAAATATGGTTAAAATACACACATACACACAAATATATATATATTTTTTAAAGGTGACTTTGTGATTGCATTTTTGACATTGTTTCTCAAATAGATAGAGGTAGCATGTATGGTTGCTGCTGCTGCTGCTGCTAAGTCGCTTCAGTTGTCTGACTGTGCAACCCCATAGATGGCAGCCCAGCAGGCTCCCCCATCTCTCGGATTCTCCAGGCAAGAACACCGGACTGGGTGGCCATTTCCTTCTCCAATGCATGAAAGTAAAAAGTGAAAGGGAAGTCGCTCAGTCGTGTCTGACTCTTAGCGACCCCATGGACTGCAGCCCACCAGGCTCCTCCGTCCATGGGATTTTCCAGGCAAGAGTACTGGAGTGCGGTGCCATTGCCTTCTCTGATAGCATGTATGGTTACTGAAAGATAAAGTCCTACTGTGCCTCTGAGGAAATAATAATCACCATGAGTAACAGCTAATGCTGACATCCTGTATTGTTAGGGGAAGCACACTGACTGAAACTGCCCACCCTGGCCAGGCACCATAGTAACCATTTGCATGAGTTGTTTTACGACAGGAGGTCCTGGTAAGGAACAGGGAACTAGTAAGCCACCACCAACCCGAAGAGTTTAGGAAAGATCAAAAGAAGACACCACATGTCTGACCACCTCCCAGAATCCTTCTCTCTGGCATCCATCTTGGCTGAACAAGGCTTGCACCACCAGGAAGGACTCTGAGTCAGAATGATTGGCTAAGGACAACCCGGAAACTAATCCCATCACCCTATAACCCGAGACTGTGAGCCACGTGGCAGAGCAGTTCTCCTGGGTTCCCTTCCCCTCCTGCTCTCCACCCAGGTGCCCTTCCCAATAAAATCTCTTGCTCTGTCAGCACATGTGTCTTCTCGGACACTTCATTTCCGAGTGTTAGACAAGAGCCCAGTTTTGGGCACTGGAAGGGGTCCCCCTTCCTGTAACAGTATTAGTCAAAGTTCTTCAGAGACTCAGACCAATTAGGATGCATTTACAGAGAGAAAGAGAGAAAGTGAAAGAGAAAGGAGGAGGAGAAAGAGGAGTCAAAGGAGAAGAGGAAGAGGAAGGAAAGGAGGCAGGAAGGGAGGAGAGAGATTGATTTAGTTTAAGAAATTAACTCCTGCAATTGTGGAGGCTGGCAAGCCCAAAATCCGTGAGGCAGGCTAGCATGCTGGAGAGCCAGGAAAGAGCCGATTTTGTAGTCTTGAGCCCAAAGGCCGCATGGAAGTAGAATTCCTTCCTACTCATGAGACCTCAATCTTTCCTCATAAGATCTTCAACTTATTGGTTGAGACCCATTCACCTCATGGAGAATAATCTGCTTTATTCAATGTCTGCTGATTTAAATGTTAATCAAAAAAATATCTTCACAGCAATACCTAGACTGGTGCTTGACAAACAACCGAGTACAAAGTTGACATATTAAAAAAAAAAAAAAAAAATCACCACACAAACTATCCTTAAAGTGGGACCTCAGTTCAGTTCACTTCAGTCGCTCAGTCATATCTGACTCTTTGCAACCCCATGGACTGCAGCATGCCAGGCTTCCCTGTCCATCACCAACTCCTGAAGCTTGCTCAAACTCATGTCCATAGAGTCCGTGATGCCATCCAACCATCTCATCCTCTGTCATCCCCTTCTCCATCTGCCTTCAATGTTTCCCAGCATCAGGGTCCTTTCCAATGAGTCAGTTCTTAACATCAGATAGCCAACGTATTGGAACTTCAGCTTCAGCATCAGTCCTTCCAATGAATATTCAGGACTGACTTCCTTTAGGATGGACTGGTTGGATCTCCTTGCAGTCTAAGGGACTTTGAAGAGTCTTCTCCAACACCACAGTTCAAAACCATCAACTCTTCAGCGCTCAGCTTTCTTTATAGTTCAACTCTCACATCAATACATGACTACTGGAAAAACCATAGCCTCGACTAGACAGACCTTTGTCAGCAAAGTAATGTCTCTGCTTTAGAGACATTAGACATTTAGACAGCTAATGCTGTCTAGCTTGGTCATAGGTTTTCTTCCAAGGAACAAATGTCTTTTAATTTTGGCTGCAGTCACCATCTGCAGTGATTTTGGAGTCCAAAAAAATTAAGTCTGTCACTGTCTCCATTGTTTCCTCATCTATTTGCTGTGAAGTGATGATGGGACCATATGCCACGATCTTAGTTATCTGAACGTTGAGTTTTTTTTTTTTTTTTTTTTAATTTTTTTTTTTATTATTATTATTATTTTTTTCCAGTGGGTTTTGTCATACATTGATATGAATCAGCCATGGATTTACATGTATTTCCAATCCAGATCCCCCCTCCCACCTCCCTCTCCACCCGATTCCTCCGGGTCTTCCCAGTGCACCAGGCCGGAGCACTTGTCTCGTGCATCCCTCCTGGGCTGGTGATCTGTTTCACCATAGATAGTATACATGCTGTTCTTTTGAAATATCCCACCCTCACATTCTCCCACAAAGTTCAAAAGTCTGTTCTGTATTTCTGTGTCTCTTTTTCTGTTCTGCATATAGGGTTATCGTTATCACCTTTCTAAATTCCATATACATGTGTCAGTATGCTGTAATGTTCTTTATCTTTCTGGCTTACTTCACTCTGTATAATGGGCTCCAGCTTCATCCATCTCATTAGGACTGGTTCAAATGAATTCTTTTTAATGGCTGAGTAATATTCCATGGTGTATATGTACCACAGCTTCCTTATCCATTCATCTGCTGATGGGCATCTAGGTTGCTTCCATGTCCTGGCTATTATAAACAGTGCTGCGATGAACATTGGGGTGCACGTGTCTCTTTCAGATCTGGTTTCCTCAGTGTGTATGCCCAGAAGTGGGATTGCTGGGTCATATGGCAGTTCTATGTCCAGTTTTTTAAGGAATCTCCACACTGTTTTCCATAGCAGCTGTACTAGTTTGCATTCCCACCAACAGTGTAAGAGGGTTCCCTTTTCTCCACACCCTCTCCAGCATTTATTGCTTGTAGACTTTTGGATAGCAGCCATCCTGGCTGGCGTGTAATGGTACCTCATTGTGGTTTTGATTTGCATTTCTCTAATAATGAGTGATGTTGAGCATCTTTTCATGTGTTTGTTAGCCATCTGTATGTCTTCTTTGGAGAAGTGTCTGTTTAGTTCTTTGGCCCATTTTTTGATTGGGTCATTTATTTTTCTGGAGTTGAGCTGCAGGAGTTGCTTGTATATTGAACGTTGAGTTTTAAGTCAGCTTTTTCACTCTCCTCTTTCACCTTCATCGAGAGGCTCTTTAGTTCTTCTTCCTTTTCTGCCATACGGGTGGTGTCATCTGCATGTCTGAGGTTATTGATACTGCTTTTGGCAATCTTGATTCCAGCTTGTGCTTCATCCAGCCCAGCATTTCACATGATGTATTCTGCATATAAGTTAAATAAACAGGCTGACAATATACAGCCTTGATGTACTCCCTTCCCAATTTGGAACCAGTCTGTTGTTCCATGTCCAGTTCTAACTGTTGCTTCTTGATCTGAATACAAACTTCTCAGGAGGCAAGTAAAGTGGACTGGTATTCCCATTTCTTTAAAAATTTCCACAGTTTGTGGTGATCCACACAGTCAAAGGCTTTGGCATAGTTAATAAAGCAGAAGTAGATATTTTTCTGGAACTCTCTTGCTTTTTCTGTGATCCAGCAAATGTTGGCAATTTGATCTCTGGTTCCTCTGCCTTTTCTAAATCCAGCTCGAACATCTGGAAGTTCATGGTTCATGTGCTGTTGAAGCCTGGCTTGGAGAATGTTGAGCATTACTTTGCTAGCATGTGAGTGCAATTGTGTGGTAGTTTGAGCATTCTTTGGCATTGCCTTTCTTTGGGATTGGAATGAAAACTGACCTTTTCCAGTCCTGTGGCCCCTATTGAGCTTTTCAAATTTGCTGGCATATTGAGTGCAGCACTTTCACAGCATCATCTTTTAGGATTTGAAATAGCTTAGCTGGAATTCCATCACTTCCACTAGCTTTGTTTGTAGTGATGCTTCCTAAGGCCCACTTGACTTCACATTTCAGGATGTCTGGCTCTAGGAGAGTGATCACACCATTGTGGTTATCTGGGTCAGGCCTAGGCTTACATTAATCTCCTCCAACAAAATTGGCTCATCATTTAATTAGTTATTATGCTTAGCAGCAACCCCCAAAATTGTTTGCAATATGGTGCCTAGACAACTAAATGGAGAATATACCAGGCTAATATCAACATTTGTGAGATAACTTACTTCTACTTGCTTGTACAAGTTGACACCTAATAACAGACAACACATGAATGTCTCTTCAAATTTAAGACTTGAACTAAGAAGCCTTCTGACATCTCCTAATTCTAGTCTCTTGTAGGTCATGTTAACTCTCTTAAGGGTTGGAAAATGTGTTTCCTCCTCTCCTCTAAAGCTTGAGAATACTTATCAAAAATCCTCCTTAATCATAAAGTCATTCTAGTTTAATCATAGCTGAATTCAGATACTTCAGTGACTAATCTCGACTCACTCTCTTTAAATCAACCACCCTTCTGATTTTTGCACTTAATTATTGCTATGTGTACTTACTTTTATGTTTCAAGATTTAGTTGCTTATTTCTAAGAATTTTATCTCTGTGTGATTTTTGCTTTTAAGTTGTGTACTATGTCTTCTACATTTTTTATAAATTCTTATGGCATACACCCCAAATACTTAAAATTACAATAATTGAATGAGACTTTGCTAACTAAGGGCTTCCCTGGTGGCTCAGACGGTAAAGAATCTGCCTGCAATGCAGGAGACCCAGGTTTGAACTCTGAACTCAGAAAGATCCCCTGGAGAAGGAAATGGCAACCCACTCCATTCTTGCCTGGAAAACCCCATAGATAGAGGAGCCTGGCAGGTTATAGTCCATGAAGGCACAAAAGAGTCTGACACGACTGATGACTAATGCTTGGAAACTAAAGATAGAATTTTTTTATATCTAAAGTAACATGTAGCAGAACACTATTATTAAATAATACAGGTAAACTCTAGAATAATTCTAGCACAGTACAGGTTAGTTAGGACTTTCCTGATAGCTCAGTTGGTAAAGAATCTGCCTGCAATGCAGGAGACCCTGGTTTGATTCCTGGGTTGGGAAGATCTGCCGGAGAAGGGACAGGCTATCCACTCTAGTATTCTTGGGCTTTCCTTGTGGCTCAGCTGGTAAAGAATCTGTCTACAATGTGGGAGGCCTGGGTTGGATCCCTGGGTTGGGAAGATCCCCTGGAGAAGGGAAAGGCTACCCACTCCAGTATTCTGGCCTAGAGAATTCCATGGACTGTATAGTCCATGGGGTCGCAAAGAGTCAGACATGACTGAGTGACTTTCACTGTCACTTTTTCACATAATAAATGTAATAATTACTTTTAACATTTTCATTTTATACTGGAGCAGAGATGATTAACAATGTTGTGTTAGCTTCAGGTGTATAGCAAACCTATTCTATGACAAAGGAGGCGAGACTATAAATAGAGGAAAGACAGTCTCTTCAATAAATTGTGCTGGGAAAACTGGACAGCTACATGTAAATAAATGAAATTAGGACATTCTTTAACACAATACAAAACATAAACTCAAAATGGATTAAAGACCTAAATGTAAGACCAGATATTATAAAACCCTTGGAGAAAAACATAGGCGGTACACACTGACATAAACTGCAGCAAGATCTTTTCAAGCCATTTCCTAGAGTAATGGAAATAAAAACAAAAATAAACAAATGGGACCTAATTAAACTCAAAAACTTTTGCACAGCAAAGGAAACCATAGGCAAAATGAAAAGACAACCCAGATAAAGGGAGAAAGTATTTGCAAACAGGCTTACAAGGAACTAGTTTCCAAAATAACTGCTTTTTATAATAAAATCATATCTGAGACAAGTTATAAAATAAACTTTCTAACAATCCCAGCATACACTCATGCTTATTGTGTCACTGTTAACTGAACCAGCACTAAAATGAAAATGGGTTAACCAACTTAAATCCTTAAATTAAAAAACTGATTTGAATTTTCATAATTGCTTATCATCTTGGAGGTGCTTCAACAACTTCTGTAACCACATAAAAATTGAGAAAAATAATCCCTGTAGCATTAATCATCTTATAAATCGTGCTTGATATGTCTCAGTGTAAAGCCATCCAAAGACAACCTTCATTTTAAACATCATCTGCAGCCCATCTGGGACTCTGACATATGGTACATCCAAGACTTCAGTGGAATGTCTCTGGTTCCCTATGGTAACCAGGACCACATGCAAAAGTCTCCACTGACAGACTAAAAAATATGAAAAGAAAGAGAACTTCTTGATGCATTTCCATCTATAAACAAAACATTAAAAAAAAAAAACAAAACAAAGACACTGAAAAGCTATTATGGCCTTCAGATTCAAGCAATAAGAAAATTCTAACTACTGAGCATAAAATGTAATTTGTTACAGCCTATGACTAATGACCACAGAACAATTTCACTGGTGCCAGATGGGGGGGAAATCCTTAATCACTGAAGATATGTGTTGTAAGTTTACCGGAACTTTAAACCACTGAATTTAAATACAGTTAGCAGTCTTATCATAGGAATGATTGCTTTGGGAGAGGAAAGAAGTTTGTCCTTCACTCATTTTGTGGTTGATGGTAGACTGTGAAATAAAACTGAAGGAAGCAATAGCAGAAAATATAGGGCATGAGAGTAGACTAGTGGTGTCCAGAATTTCAAGTGGAGACATACTTGCAACAGTATCTTGGCATCCAAAAAGTCTTAATGCTTTATCTCATCAATTTTAATTTCTATTTTTATAGTTTACATGTGATATGTAATAGTGCGAGTGTGTGTGCTAAGTTGATTCAATCTTGTCTGACTCTTTGCAACCCTATGGACTGTAGCACACCAGGCTCCTCTGTCCATGGGATTATCCAGGCAAGAATACTGAAGTGGGTTGCCACGCACTCCTCCAAGGGATCTTCCTGACCCAAGGATGGAACCCTTGTCTCTGAAGTCTCCTGCATTGACAGGCGAGCTCTTTACCACTGGTACCACCTGGGAAGCCCATATGTAATAATACAGTGATATAAATATAACATAAAGAAATATGCATCTGTTTGAGATGCATGCTCCCAAATTCCCATCATACATACCTTTCAGTAAGAAAACAGATTAAACTATAAAAATACCAATAATGGCTAGGTTCTAGGCACTATTCCAAAAGCTGCTGCTGCTGCTAAGTCACTTCAGTCGTGTCCGACTCTGTGAGACCCCATAGCCGGCAGCCCACCAGGCTCCCCCATCCCTCGGATTCTCCAGGCAAGAATACTGGAGTGGGTTGCCATTTCCTTCTCCAGTGCATGAAAGTGAAAAGTGACAGTGAAGTCGCTCAGTCGTGTCCGACTCTTAGCGACCCCACAGACTGCAGCCCATCAGGCTCCTCCATCCATGGGATTTTCCAGGCAAGAGTACTGGAGTGGGGTGCCTTTGCCTTCTCCGATTCCAAAAGCTATACATGTAATATTTCATTTATTCTTTACAGAAACTCTGTAAGAACTATTAATAGCCCCATTTTATGAATGAGGAAACTGAGTCATAGTTACTTACTCAAGGTCCCCAGACTGATGTGGTAGAATATATTTGAAGCCACATAGTCTGGTCCTGGTGCTTATAGAAGAATAATTTCATTACACAAGCAATGGTGATATTAAAGTTGATGCTTTGTTTAATTTTACCTAATTTCAGAATGTACGCAAAGAAACATATTGCACAGAACTTGGCCAGCATGGACTCTTCCAGTCAAAACTCTGCCCTCAGTGTACAGAATGTTGATTCCTTTTGGAAGCACTACTGTTGGCAATGAACAAACATGGATGTGCTTATCATCTAAAAGAATTTCCTAAATATTCAGCAGAATGAATGTTTTCTACTCATCACTGCTCATCCAGGTGGTCAAAATCAGAAGCTATAGATAAGATGCCTGTAGGAAAAAAGATACACAGAGGAGGAGAGCCGGAGAGACTGCCATGGCCAATGGGCAGCCACATAAAGGAAAAGAGACATTGTTTTCTAGTACTAATTCTACAACTTACTACCTTTGTGTTTTTGAGCCAGTGTTTTAACTTCTTTGGGCCTCAATTTCTTCATTTCTAACTCCCACGGACTATACTGTCCATGGAATTCTCTAGGCCGAATACTGGAGTGGTTAGCCTTTCCCTTCTCCAGGGGATTTTCCCAACCCAGGGATCGAACCCATGTCTCCCACATTGCAGGAGAATTCTTTACCAGCTGAGCCACAAGGGAAGCTCCTAAAATGAAGGAACCAGAGTAAATGATACCTGAAATAAATCTGAGTCTCTAGCCTTATATGAAAGCTTAGAGCCAAGGGGAAATTTTAACACAGTGACAGCAGGAGCCTGAATAACAGCCTGGCTAAGAACCTAGCGAACTAGCAGCATTACTCAGGCTAACATAGGGCCAAAGCTAGAGAAAAAAGTTAACGTGTTAATTGGGCTTCTTCTAAAAGAGTTTCTGCTAAGAGTTAGATTGCAATTAATTGTGGCTGAATTATCTAATTGTACCACATAAAGTAATATTCTAAGTTGTCAGTTAAAAATAACTTCATGTGATTTACATTGCAAACAGAAATTCTTAGAGGCCTAGAGGGGCTCAGGGCACTTCTGGTTTTTCAGGTTTCTTTCTTTTTTTTTTTTTCAATGTTTCCATAATAAGCTTTATTAGCCAAGATACTATTTGAATTCTGTCTTCTGTCTTAATACTTGGATATTCTCTTCCCATGCTCACTCAGTGACAGGTCACAGTTCAATAACAGAAAAAAAGGGATGTTAACAGAGTTAAGCTATTATCACATCTACCACAAAGTTGATCATTCTACCTGAATTTTAAGATGTCCTGGTGGCTCAGACAGTAAAGAGCTTGCCTACAATGCGGGAGACCTGAGTTCAATCCCTGGGTCGGGAAGATCTCCTGGAAAAGGAAATGGCAACCCACTCCAGCATTCTTGCCTGGAAAATCCCATGGACAGAGGAGCCTGGTAGGCTACAGTCCATGAGGTCTCAAAGAGCCAGACATGACTGAGCGACTTCACTTTCACTTTAAGACATCTAATTCCCTCTTAAAATGTAGGAAGTATCCCTCTTCTGATGAGAACTCAGTGCTTCTATCAGGTTTCTTATACCATTAACTCTCCCAGCAGTCCAAAATCTGCTTGAAACTTATAATTGGCCCTCACGCACTATCTTCAGTTCCACATCCATAGTTCTGAATCCCTGGATTCAACAAATCTCAGGTCATGTAGCACTGTAGCATGTATTACTGAAAAAAAAAATTCCCTGTGTAGGTGGGCCAAATCTGTGTTGTTCAAGGATCAACTGTACTTATATATGCTTTTACTTCTCAGTGAAGAAGCACCAAAACAAGATTCGAAAATTGTTATTTGCGTCTTTATGCTAGACAAAATAACATCTTTAGTGTAGAAAGACACAATGCAAAATAATTGCTTTTTTATAAGCCAATTACAAGTTTTAAGAGAAAAGGTTAATATCATCTTAGACAATATGATACACTCAAAGGACATAAGTACAAACTGATGCACCTTCATTCATTTTCATTGAAATAATGTGCAACAGTATTTAAAGATGACAGCGAGAGTCTAAAAGGGAGGTCCTCCTGGTACACCCTGGGCTAGGCACTGTTAACAGACTACTACATGAAGGTGCCCTCCAAGTACTCCTGTAGACAGTAGTTCTGTAGTGGTAGTGTTAGTCGTTCACTAATGTCTGACTCTTTGCGACCCCATGGACTGTAGTCTGCGAGGCTCCTCTGTCCATGGGATTCTCTAGCCAAGAATGTGGGAGTGGGTTGCCATTCTCTTCTCCAGGGGATCTTCCTGACTTGGGGATCGAACCTGGGTCTCCTGAATTGCAGGCAGATTCTTTACTGTCTGAGTTACAGGGATGCTCCTGTAGGTAAAATCAGATTAATCTCAACCTACGACACAGGGCCACTAAGAAATGAGCTCCTGGAGTGGAATGAGCGGTAGACGAGTATTTGGTTGCAATCTACTGCAAGGGGCAGGTTTTCTCCGGAAATATTTTAAGGGTTTCTACAACTAATCAACTACATTATCCAAAATGACCTCAGTAGTACCTCCTGGGGAACTTCCAAATTTAGGTAGAAGTTCATTTTTTAAGACAGCTAACAAGAAAGCTGAGCGCCGAAAAATTGATGCTTTTGAACTGTGGTGTTGGAGAAGACTCTTGAGAGTCCCTTGGACTGCAAGGAGATCTCACCAGTCCATCCTAAAGGAGATCAGTCCTGGGTGTTCATTGGAAGGACTGATGCTGAAGCTGAAACTCCAATACTTTCGCCACCTGATATGAAGAGCTGACTCGTTGGAAAAGACCCTGATACTGGGAGGGACTGGGGGCAGGAGGAGAAGGGGACGACAGAGGATGAGATGGCTGGATGGCATCACCGACTCGATGGACATGGGTTTGAGTAAACTCCGGGAGTTGGTGATGGACAGGGAGGCCTGGCGTGCTGCGATTCATGGGGTCACAAAGAGTTGGACATGACTGAGCGACTGAACTGAACTGAACTACAAAATACATTCTTAAATAGTTGAATACATTTCTTTTATGGCAGGAATAGACTAGAATAGCCACTTAACATTTGTAGATATCTTTCATCTTTGTTTTTCTACAGCTAATGATAAACTGTTCTTTCTGAGAACGGGTAGTTTACATTTGTTCTGAACTGGAAAAAATCAAGCCAAGCTGCAACCACAGAGAACCACCTGTGTCCTTGTGGGTTTTTTCCTAGAAAACAAGCACTTCATTTATGTAATAATTGTCCCAAAAGATGTCAACTTTAGAAGAAAACAAAGTGGGAACTCAGTCTCATTTCAAACTACTCAGGATTAATAGTTCACCTAGTATAAGATTCTTGTCTAATTTCTCCAAAATACAGCTTTGAAGTAATGTTAATCCTTAAATCTTTCATCTTTCCCATAGGTAGTTATGCAAATTAGCTTCTAAGGCAAAATTTGATTAGGGAGAAAATTCCCTTGGATAAAATTTTAAGTAAACTATAAAATCTGAGAAACCATGGTTTTATATACAGTTCTAAACAATATTTTAAGCACGCTGAGGTTTGAGGTAATGGTGTTGAAACCAACAAGAAACAAAAGAAAATTCTCAATGCAGACATTTCAAATAATTTTGCCTTTTGGGAAGGATAGATGGAAGATTCTAAAAGTCTTTTCTGCTTACCTTCAGGGTTTACCCCATTGTATTTAATATTAAGCCTCTCGAGTCCTAATACACATGAACAGATTTGGTTGTCGTGAAAATTCCATAAAATATTTTTATTTTCTTGTCTTGAAAAATAACTTTAGGAAGTCTGCTATCTGCTGGCACCTAACCCATGGCCTGACACACAGTTGTTCTTCTTCATTGTTCACTCGCTGAGTCATGTCCAACTCTTTGCAACCCCATGAACTGCAGCATACCGGGCTTCTCTGCCTTTTACTATCTCCTGGAGTTTGCTCAGATTCTTGTCCATTGAGATGGTGATGCCATCCAACCATCTCATCCTCTGTCGTCCCCTTCTCCTCCTGCCCTCAATCTTTCCCAGCATCAGGGTCTTTTCCAATCAGTCAGCTCTTCGCATCAGGTGGCCAAAGTATTGGAGCTTCAGCTTCAGCATCAGTCCTTCCAATGAATTATTCAGGGTTGATTTCCTTTAGAATTGATTGGTTTGATCTCCTTGCAGTCCAAGGGACTCTCAAGAGTCTTCTCCAGGAGCACAGTTTGAAAGCATCAATTCTTCGGTGCTCAGCCTTCTTTCTGGTCCAACTCTCACATTCCTACATGACTACTGGAAAAACCAATCAAAACCATAGCTTTGAATATATGGACCTTTGCCAGCAAAGTGATGTCTCTGCTTTTTAATATACTGTCTAGGTTTGTCATAGCTTGGCATATAGTATTTTCTTGATAAATATGGTTGTTCATTGAGAAGCTGTAGTGGGGAACTTGGCTACCAGGTCCCTGTCTTTACAAACGCATTTCTTACCGTGGTGCTACTGAGCACTTACCACTCTGATGTCCAGAGGTATATTAGATTATGAGGCTAACAAGAGATTTATGCACTATAAGGAGTTGCAGAAGCAAATGCAGGACCTCAGCAGGTGGAGTGACTGAGATAAGTTGCCCGGGGAGGGACCAGTGTGAATGGAAGAGGGCACGTCTGACTGAAGGTGACAGGCAGTGTGCACTGACCTCCTACAGAATGCTGTCTGTAAAAATGCCAGCCTAGTGCAACACATCGGCCTCCCCTCTTGCCCCACCTCCACATCAAAGAGCAAAAGGAAATTCTGCTTTTTACCTAAAATGTCTCTATTTTATTTCAACAAAGCAATAAAAACAATGCCCCTCACCTGATCCCTCACAATAATGGTGACCCCTGGGATTTGAGTCCAGGGTCCAAGACAGAGCACAGAGTTAAGACTTGACTCTGACATGAACATGGGACCTGGGAGGCTAAGAGGATGGTTAATTACAGACTGAAAACCACAGACGGACAGCTAATGTGGCAATAGGAGAACATGTTTCTCAGGTGGAGATTTCAACGGACTTCATCACTCTGCTCCCTTGTGTGGTATTTCACTAATATCTGGAAAGTTTCAAAGCCAAGACACATCGACTCAGATGAGAATTCAACTCTCAAGAACAGCATCTACACCTACCCTGGAAGATGAAGTTATAAGAGCTGCTAATCTTGTGCTTCTGGGCAGTGGCAAACCAGTGGCCAAGAGTGATGGAACACTCTTTGTCTTTTGACTGAAGAATTTTATGGAAGCACGTTAGGTACATAAAGAAAGACCATTAACAGGGTAGGAATTTTTCGTTTCTTCCAAAGCATCCAGCACCACATCCACTTTTAAAACTGGAATGCTCACCAAAAGACTTTGGGCTTGGCCACTGACATATTCTCATAGCCACAAAGAAAAGCCTGTTTCAGATGCGTCGCATTTACGACCTATTCTTTACCACTGTACGGAGGACTGTACTTATGGATAGACAGGTGTCTGAGAAAAACCTAAAGAAGAGCCCACCATACAGTCTAGAATGCCCTCTCCACGTTCCTCTTATTTTGGTTAGCTTTTACTTTGCTCTTCGCTCCAACCAGGCTCGTCTCAGCTTGTGAACTTTGCAGACTAGGAATGCTGTTGGAACGCCTACCTTGGAACGTTTCCTTGAGTCAGGTGGAGTATGCAGTTTGGCCAGCTCTCATTGGAGCAAGAACTGCCCAAGAACTCCAAAGAATGCCTCTCAGCACGCTGTCAGCACTGGCATGTGCCCAGGAGAAACACTATCCGTCCTGCTAACCTTTGAGGCATAACCTTTTATTCTCCCCAGTGGAGCTTTTTTCACCAAGATTGTTCCTTGTGAGTTGCATGGAAGACTATGTTTTGATTATAAAAATAATTTACAGTGAGCATGAATTTTTCTATTTCTATATCAGTCACTCTTAATCTTTTAAACTTCTAAGTAGAATGCTTTCTTCCAAAAAAAAAAAAAAAATAGAATATCATGCAATGGCCTTGCAATATCAGTTGATATAACTCATGTTATATATATATACCAAATTGATATAAAGACATGTCATTAAGAAATTTATAAGAAATTAGTCAGGCAACTTGAAACTACTGAGTCTAAACATTATTTAAAATCCTAATCATTTGCCTTTTTAGCACTGATCAGAAAAATGAAGTTATTAAAAAATTACACTTACATATTTTGAAGGGTAGCTTCTGATGAATATTTAAATAAGCTCAGTTACATGGGCTTGTCATTATTAACTCCATGTAAACAATCCAGAACATCATTGTCTGATGGATTTCTGTGACGGTGGAAAACTCTATTTGCTCTGTCCAGCATGATACACACTATCCTGGGGTGGTTTTGAGTGATCAAGACGTGGCTAATATGACTGATTAATTGAGTATTTAATTTATTTAATTTTAATTACTTTAAATTTAAAATAAAGTAGTCACATGGAGCTAGTGGCTACTGTTTGGATAATGCAGGCCTAGAGACTTGTTACTCAAGGTGTGGCCACCTACGGAAAGCATCATCTTCACCTGGGAACTTTCACAAATGCATCTTTCAGGTCCCACCTCAAGACTACTGAACTTGAATCTGTTTCTTAATAAGATCCCCAGGTAATTTATGTGTGCATTTACATTTAAGAAGCATGAATCCAAAAGAGTCATACTCAACATTGGTTGTACCCCTAAAATTACCTGAAACGTTTTCACAGTGCTAATGGGGTTAAAATACTTTCAAAATAAAACCAAAATCTATTGCCTTTTTCTCTGTATTGGCATTTGCACCGATGGTACAAAAGCAATGGAGGATAAAACTTTGGCGGCTTCCCTGGTGGCTCAGTGGTAAAGACTCTGCCTGCAGTACAGGAGACCCAGGTTCGATACCTGGGTTTGAGAGATCCCCTGTAGGAGGGCATGGCCACCCACTCCGGTATTCTTGCTTGGAGAATTCCATGAACAGAGGAGACTGGTGGTCTATAGTCCATGGGGTCACATAGAGTTGGACACAGCTGAAGTGACTAAGCAGCAACAGTTTGAATCAAGTCACCGGAACCAAAATGTAGAAGTCATCATTCATTTCTTCACTGTCACACACTTGTGAGAGGAAAAAAAAAAGTCCAGTTACATTTAAAAATGTTTTTGGTGATACAGGAAAACATACTGAATTTTTTAAATCTTGACCACTGAATGCAATTTTTATTTTATTTTTTTAGTATCTTTTGGGAATAAATAAATTAGGTGTGCCTTTGGGTATAAATCATTGACTCAAGAAAAACACCTGTGAGACTGAGTTATAAGCTAAATGAGCCTCTTTTTCACGAGAGACTAATCATAGGCAAATTATGGTTATTCATAACTGAGTATTTGGCAAATGTGAAGTGAAGTGAAAGTCGCTCAGTCATGTCCAACTCTTTGCGACCCCATAGACTATACAGTCCATGGAATTCTCCAGGCCAGAATACTGGAGTGGGTAGTCTTTCCTTTCTTCAAGGGATCTTCCCAACCCAGGGATCAAACCCTGGTCTCCCACATTGCAGGTGGATTCTTTACCAGCTGAGCCAGAAATACTTTATTCAAAATGAATGAAGTAAATCTGTCACTTCAAGGAAAATAATTAACAATGTTTCCAATGATAACCTTTCAGATTTAAAATGGAAATTAGGATTTTAGAAAACTAGTATTTACCACTAAGGTCCTCACATTTTCCTAATACTGAAAGATTAGATTGCTGGTGAAGCTAACAATTGCATTTGATAACCCTATACAATTCACAGAATCAATATTTTTAAATGATCAATATATGAGTAAAAAGAGTCATTCAAGAAGCAAGATAGGACAATGAACTGTAATGTATTAAGAATATACACTTATTGATATGGTTTTATATTCCAAATTGCATGTAACCTTTATGAAACTACCTCTTGTCAAGTTTTATATAGTATCAAAGAAGAATATCCACAATTATCTGAAAATTCTATTAAACTACTTCTGTTTCCAACTACATATTTGTGTGAGTCCCAATATTCTTTATATCATTCAACCAAAACAACTTACTAAAATGTAGAAGCAGATATCAGAATCCAGCTGTCTTCTATTAAACTGGATATTAAAGAAATGGGCAAAAAAGAAAACCAATGCTTTTCTTTCCACTAATTTTTTGTTCTAGAAATAATAAGTGCTTTTCATAAAATATATTATGTATTAATATATAATGCATTTATTATTGCTATTTTTGAAGGAAATTATAAATATTTTTTAAAGTTCTCAGTTTTAATTGCTTGTATGGTAAATATTGCTAGAAACTACTTCTATCACTGAAAAAGTTCTCTGGGGTTCTCAATCATATCTGGTAGTGTAAGTTTCCTGAGACCAACAAGTTTGAATGCTGATGTCCTTGATGAGAAGAGGACTAAAGCTAAGAATCACCACTCTCTCTACCCAAAATTTGAGAATTGGTTGCTTTCAAGGATTCAGGAAAAAAAAGGAAAGCATTTGGCATCTTCAAAAGAGAAAATACAGAGTTCATATATACATGTTGATTCATTCAACCCACTTTTTGGCATCCACCATGACAACCCACAGAAAACATCTAGAAGAACTGGCATATATATATGCACATTTATTATAGCATGTTTACAGTGTGACCTAAGAACAATCTGAAGCCCCCTCAAGAGTGGAGCAGTTGGTTAAATTACAGCACAGTATACTACAGAAGGTGATGGACAGGGAGGCCTGGCAAGCTGCGGTTCATGAGGTCGCAAAGAGTCGGACACGACTGAGCGACTGAACTGAACTGAACTGAGTATGCAGCATTAAAGACTGGATTAATTATTTATGTTTCTAAAACTGGAATGTTGTCCATAATACATTATTAAATAAGAATGCAAGTTTCAAAGTAATGTGTGAAGTACTATTGCTGCTGCTAAGTCACTTCAGTCGTGTCCGACCCTGTGCGACCCCATAGACGGCAGCCCACCAGGCTCCCCCGTCCCTGGGATTCTCAAGGCAAGAACACTGGAGTGGGTTGCCATTTCCTTCTCCAATATGTGAAAGTGAAAAGGGAAAGTGAAGTCGCTCAGTCGAAGTGAAGTCGCTCAGTCGTGTCCGACTCATAGCGACCCGATGGACTGCAGCCTGCCAGGCTCCTCCGTCCATGGGATTTTCCAGGCAAGAGTACTGGAGTGGGGTGCCATTGCCTTCTCCAGCGAGAAGTACAGTCCCTTTTAAAAACAAGGGAACAGCATTGTATGTATATATAGCTTTACTCCTATTTGGTCTTAGCAAAAGGTAGAGAAGGACATACACCAATCTATTAACACTGGTTATCTGGGAAGAGAGTGGGAGTGGATGTGACATGAACTGTATTATTTACTTGTCCTGTATACTTCGAATTTTTTAAAATCTGGAACTCCCTGTTTATCCAGCTTTATTCTCTTCTATATCCAGTGGCCCTTGCTTGTTCTCTGTGGTGTCAAACAGTGGTAGACATCAGGAAATGCAAGTGACCTTTGACCACTCTGTTCCTTCTGAAGGAAAGAGAAGAGTGTAAGGACAGAAGCAACAGCATTCCAATTGTATTTGATTCAGAACCTGAAAGTGGTCATAGGAATGTTCAATTTTCCCCCAAACTCATCAAAAGTTGGTTGTAGCATCGATGTTCCAAAAGCAATTAGCAGATTTGCGCTGCTGACTAAGGATTTTCTCACTTTGGAGGAGCCAGTTGCAGCTTCAAACACCTATGGCTATGTCTTTTATGCCCACCACTTTCCACTCTACCTTCTTCCATCAACCTCTTCACCATCATTTTAAAACAGTGACCCACTAGTAGGCTACCCTCCAACAATAACATTCTTTTCAGCTCTTAGCACATGTCCTTCCCAGTCTTCGTTCTGGATTTTCATGTATGTGTTTCCCCTGTTTGAAACTCTCCTCCTTTCCCCACACCACCCATTCCTCATTCAGGTCACAGAAGAGAAAACCACCTTCTCTAGAAAACTCTAAAGACTCCTCGAACACCCTGCT
Source organism: Dama dama (assembly GCF_033118175.1). Taxonomy (NCBI): domain Eukaryota; kingdom Metazoa; phylum Chordata; class Mammalia; order Artiodactyla; family Cervidae; genus Dama; species Dama dama. The sequence goes on along the minus strand of NC_083686.1, from coordinate 28,258,088 downwards.
CTGACCTTTCTCCAGCACAGAATTTACCTCTCTTATAGTAATATACACTCTCTTGTAATTTTTAGTTAGTTGCCCATCTACCCAAGTTTAGTTCCCTAAGGGCAAGATCCAAGCCTGTACTATTCTCTTTTGTGGCCCCAGCATCAACCTGCAAGGCACACTGTAGTGACTGTAATATTTTTCTCAGTTTCTCTTGATTTTATTGTTCTTCTTTTAAAAAATAAAGGTACCAAAAAAATAAAATAAAATAAAAGTATCTCTCTGTTGAGGGTATACTTTAGGTCAAGCTCTGGGCTAAAAAATCCATACACATTATCTGGTTTAACCTTCTGCTAACCCTGAAGCCTACACCACTCTTCCTCCTTGTGGAAACTCAGTATTTTTGGATACCACCTGCTGCTCTGATCTCTCTTCTTCCTCTGAGGTATCCTATGCTCCAACTCCAACAAAACACAGTCTTTAACTATGTTTAAGGAATCTTAACTTGAACTCAGCTATTACTTAGCTTAGTTTACTTACTGGATCCATAGGATCCAGTTCCTCATGCTAACACAGTAAATCTAAAAACAAATTCATTTCAAATTACAGCCCTCTGGGACACACACTTTTATGGGGCACACAAAGAGTAATAATGCCTTAAACCCAAACAAGGGAAATTTGAACATCCCAGCTGGACTCTGAGGAAGATACTTTTAGAAAGGAAATTCTCAACATTTGTTCTGTAGACAACATCTTTGAAGTACCATCTACTCTGCCTGTTTATAAGGAAAACACTTTGTTTAGAGTAATCTTGTGGGTGTTCAATCCTGTTCCATGCCTCGAAGTTACCACCACATGTTTTCTAACGATAGCAGAAAAGAAAACAACTATGTCTTTATTTATGTATGGATTTCCAATGTTGTTTATCTAAAGAAAACAAAGCAAACAGTGAAGAACTATGTAACTGTCCTGATCAGACATAAACTATACAGGATTTTGTTGTCCATTATAAAGTATCAAATCACTCCACTCCAGGGAGGTCACGTTGAATCTGAACTGACTCCCCAAGTGCTGGGTACAGTGTTCTTTATCTTGACACTCAATTCCTCAGTAGTGTCCTTGATGTCAGACCTCCAAACAGTGACAAGCTATATGGACATATGTAAGCAAATTTGATGTTATTGGCTCCTAAGTTGATAAGATAATGACCAAACTCTCCAGGTCAAGATGCAAGCCTTCCCTTCTGAGTAGTCAAGGCTAGTGAGCCAACAGGTAGTTAGGGATTGGGGATGGACAACTGAAAGCATGGCAAAAAATCCTTCTCTTGACAACTTAAGAAGAACTTCAAAATATCAGTCTGGAGGCCTTGGGAGCTAAGGGAGTAGAATCAGAAGATTCTAGAATTATTCTAGATTAATTATTAATTAATAATTATTCTAGATTAATGAAAATGGCAAAGAAATAGATGCTTGGCATCAGAGGCTGGACTGGCTAAGGTCAACTGACTTCAGTGTAGGACGGACAGACGATGCTTCACTCTGCCATCTAGTGGTGAGAGACCCTTTGTAGTCTGTGACTCAGACAGTGCTCCAGGGCTGACATATTCCACAGAGGACATTCTGGCTCATTACTGCGTTATTGAATCCTTCTCAAGGGAAACTGCGAGGTAGCTAATTTTCTCTGTTTTACTGATAAGGAAACTAAGAGTCAGACAGACTAAATGGCTGTCAAAAGTAAGAGCTGGTACATATTCTATACCTTGTAAGCTAGCCTATACTTAGTGTTTTGAGAAATTCAGAGTGGTGATTGTCTCTCCCACCCACCCGGCATAGATGAAGAAAAGCATAGAGAAATCTTATGGCAATGGAAAAATGCATCCCCCCATGTTCTTTTTTGGAGACGGAAATGGCAACCCACTCCAGTATTCTTGCCTGGAGAATCCCATGGCCAAAGGAGCCTGGTGGGCTACAGTCCATAGCATCGCAACAAGTCGGACACAACTGAACTGACTTAGCATCATCATCATCAACATTCTTTACCACTGAGCCACCTGGGAAGCCTATAGATAAATAAATAAATACCATTTATAAAATGTCATCATATACTGAGCAACTAACACATACACACATGTTCTTTATACACAAAACAATCATGCCAGAAAATTTAAAAGTAATAATAAAGCAAAGATAAACAATAAATCCCTGAAAAATCATGCAAAAGAACAGGAAAAACTGGAAAAATTATGAATGCATGACTTCAGTAACATTATGATGGCCTGAAGGAAGGAAAACATAAGAATTTATCAGATGGGAATAACCTTAGACAACTACTAACTCAATTTTTTCACTTTATAGTTGAAGAAAAGGAAGACAAAAAAATTCAAGTACTATTTCCTGATTCCAAGATGAGTTACTGTGACAACCAAAATTCTATCTCCTCTTCTTTCTTCGTTTGAGATTTTTGACAACAGAAATCAATTATTTGCATTTAAACATTTCTGAAAGGAGGGACAGAGGGAGACAAAGGGGAAAGAAAGAAGTGAGGGAGAGCAGAGCTAAAACTAATTTCTCTCAATTTGTACTCAGAGTCACATTCTTATGAAAATAAAAGGATGGTAATCAGCATGAACTGGAACCCTGGAAAAGATGGAAGTTCAGTTTTAAGAGACATTAATCAGGCTTAGATCAAGCCTCCTTCTTATTAACTCTTACATTTTGGAATATGAATAACCATATTTCATTGTTGGTTTTCAGTCGCTAAGTCATGTCCAACTCTTTGCAACCCCATGAATTACAGCACTACAGAGGAGCCAGGCTCCTCTGTCCTCCACTGTCTCCCAGAGTTTACTCAAGTTCATGCCCATTGAGTCCATGATACTGTCTAACCATCTCATCCACTGCTGCCTGCGTCTCCTTTGGCTTTCAATCTTTCCCAGCATCAGGGTCTTTTCTAATCAGCTCTTTGTATCAGGTGGTCAAAGTGTTGGAGCTTCAGCTTCAGCAACAGTCCTTAAAATGAATATTTAGGATTGAGTTCCTTTAGGCTTGACTGTTATGGTCTCCTTGCTGTCCGAGGGATTCTCAAGAGTCTGCTCCAGCACCACAGTTTGAAAGCATCCGTTCTTCAGTGCTCAGCCTTCTTTAGGGTCCAATTCTCACATCCATACATGACTTCTGGAAAAACCATAGCTTTGACTAATATGGACCTTTGTAAGCAATGTCTCTGCTTTTTAATATGCTATCTAGGTTTGTCATAGCTTTCCCTCCAAGGAGCAAGTATCTTTTTCATTTCATGGCTTTAGTCACCATTGGCAGTGATTTTGGAGCCCCCAAATCAAATCTCACTGCTTCCACTTTTCCCCTTCTATTTGTCTTGAATTACAATGTAATGAGAAAAAATTCACTTACCCAACAATAAGAAATTAATTGTATCAATTATGGTATATCTATTCAATAAAATCTATGCAATCAGTTAAATTATACTCTACAAGTACATTTAGAGAAGGAGGAAACTATTTGCATGTCAACACAAAATGAAAAAAGAATACATGTGGCATAATTCCAATTTTGTATTTTAAAAGTAGATATGATGAAAATAGCCAAAAAATTAAAAGTCATTACCTGCGAAAAGAGATATTATAAATATAAACGTTTCTTCCAGATCTGTGCTTTGATGTCATTTCTTTAAATAATTGGTTGAATTTGACAGTGAAAACACTTGAGCCTGAAAGTGTGTTTGAGAAGAAAGTTTTAAATTATCAAAAACAAAACCTCTTTTTAAGTTTTTTTTAATATTTTTAATTTTACTCTTTGGTTTTTTTCTATAAAAAAATTTTTTTTTTTAAATTTTAAACCTGTTTTTAAATGACCTTTTTTGATAGTGCTCTAGCCTGGAAGGGTGGTTCCACCTCATCACAGGCCAGAAGGACATAGAAGCTCAAATTCCCCACTTGGCCCCTGTTGATATCCAACAGTGGTGGTGCTCTTCCTTACTGCTCGGCAGGGGTGGGATTTGGCCTCCACTGATTCTTAGGTGGGGGTGGCCTTGTTAGTGCTGAATGAGTGACTATAAAAGTTCTGAGTCTCTACTAGGCCTCCTCTGACACCACCCCAGGGAGAGGGTGAAGGGTGCCTCGTGACTGCTGGGTGGAGATGGAAGTAGGTTCACCACAGGGGACCCACTGTCATCACAATGGGTGGACCCATTATCAGCCAGCAAGGATGAAATTCCCTGTTCCTTACTTGGCCTTTTCTGATTCTTGGTCACACTTCATGATAGCCTCATTAGGCTGAAAGTCTAATTCATTCAACTTTTGTTGGCATAAATAGAGGGAAGAACCAGAGGTTTTTTGTGTGCTTGGATAGAAGAGAGCTATACTGTCTAAAAGCTTTACTCTTGGTTGGCAGTCCCTTTCCTGGTTCTTTGACTAGAGAAAGAAGGTGTTGGTTGGAGTTGTGTTTATCTCTAGCCATTGATCGGCATTATTGGATTGTTGGCTTCTGCTCCAAATCTGAGATGAGGCAAAAAGAAAATTTAGGAAATTCACTAATGTGTCCTTTCTTAGGTCTTGATGTCCAAGGTTGTCTGGCTTCTTTCCATCCATCAGAATCTTCTTAGGTTTGTTTTATTTGTAATGTGCAAGAGCTTGTTTTATTTATAACATGTAGGAGTTTTAGTTGTACTTAGTAGGAGAAATGGGGGAAAGAATGTCTCCATCATCCCAAGAGCAAAAACCCTGCTAATAAATCCTGATAAAGTGAAATCTGTTTTGGTTGTTTTGTTATTGTTTTGTTGTTGTTGTTGTTTTGAGGTGGGGGGGATGGTGTTTTGTTTTGTTTTACCTTGACATTAAAGTCAAGTAATCTGAGACTCCGTTTTACAAATGAAGAAACTACATCCCTTAGAGTTTAGAAAGTGAAAGTCACTTAGTCATGTCCGACTCTGCGACCCTGTGGACTATACAGACCATGGAATTCTCCAGGCCAGAATGCTGGAGTGGGTAGCCTTTCACTTCTCCAGGGGATCTTCCCAACCCAGGTATTGAACTCAGGTCTCCTGCATTGCAGGTGGATTGTTTACCAACTGAGCTATCAGGGAATGATTTTCAAAAGAAACAAAGTCTTTGTTTGTAGAACCTGAATGAATATTCCTAAACCATCGTGTTTCTAAGAAAAATTATTTAGAGTTTCCTTCAGTTTAGTATCAACTAGATATTGGTAGCACCAATAAAGTGATTTCCTTGGTTATGCTGAATTACGTGACTAGCTATGGTATTCTAAACACAGGACACGGGTTTGTTTCACATTCTATGTTCCAAAATTAATAACCAGCCTTTCAATCTATTTCCTAACTTATAAAGGCTGAAGTATCATTTTATAGTAAATACAGTCTAACTAAAATTTCTTTTGAAACAATTTCCCTCCAAAATAAAATTTTGAAGAAATAAGACGAAGGAGACATTTACTTTGGGAGCTGTGGTATTTGAGAGCTAGAAAGGATTTCAGTGTTCATGTAGCAAAGAAGAAAAGAAAGGCTTGGGAGGCTGCAACCAAATCCTCTCACTTTAAGACCCAACTTTCATGCTAAGGAGCTCGGTGACCTTGAATGAGCCATGTACTTTTACTAGGTTTGGTTTTTCCAAAATTAGCTCTCAGACTGCATTATTATTATTATTGTGATCTGAATTCTTCTAAGAATATTCCTGTAAGAATATTACAGGCATGTGTAATAATTTTAGCCCAACGAAATGCACTTATAAAATTGGAAGAATAGAGTTATCTTTCTGAGCAAGGAAACAAAAGATTGCATACCAGGACATATAAACTTGATTCACAGATGCATACTACTACCACATTCCAACCCCCAGAGTACAATGAAATGTCCTCAGTAATCACTCTCACATCAGTGTAGGCTGAGCCAACTTCAGAACCTTATGGTCTACGCCATTTGAGGTTGAGGAGACATATCATTACAACTGGTATTTTTCCAAACAGATTTTAAAATTTTCATTGAGAGTTGCTACACACACCACCCAGAGTGTTACCAGATCTTTCTGAAATGCTAAGTGAAAATGAACCCAATTTAGTACTTAAAGTAGCATTTTAACTTTACATGTTTCAAAATTTTTCATTACTTCCGAGCTATACTTTCACAGAATGTTAGAAATAATTTCTTTCCCTTAATCCTAGTAATTTAACCCTTTTCCATTTGACAGACATTTTTCTTCCTTTACTTTTAGTTGATGTGAAATTTGCATGGCTGATGGTACTTTCGAATTAAACAGCTCATACATAACTATTGCTATTTGTGGGGTGCAATTATAAGTGTCAAAGCTGCAGCTGGCTTCCTCCTCTTCCTTTCAACTAAAAGAAAAAAATCACTGAGTAATACCAATGGGCTAAAGCTTCTGCCAAATTTTCTTGGATGGGAATTAAGTATTACATGCAAATCAAGCATGCATTACAATTTTGTGAAATAAATTCTTAGAAAACTCTTAGTTAAGCCTTTTTATAACCATATATGCAATGATACTTTTATTAGAATATATAATGGTTTAATCAGTCATTATTCATACTCATTGATTCATGACTTGAAAAAAATGCCCTTTCAATAGCCCATATGGAAACTTAAGGATGTGCTCTATCAGCTATTTTGAAAAACTATATATTGGCAAATTTTTATTAATAAGCTCTTTATTAATGTCCAGTTTGTAATGAGTAACCTGGGTCTTCCACTTGTCATTGGATGCTGGAGATCTTCCTAATTATCACGTCATCCTTCTGTAAGGCACCCTTGGTAGTGTGGGTTCCTTCTGGTCACTGATAATTCTGTGTTTCACTGCAGGCTGTGTTGCTGTTCTAGCCTAAAACAGTCACTTAACAGTGACTTAACGGAGAGATTATTTCTTCATACTAGTTCATACTAGTTGAAAGCTTCCATTTGTCGTCCCCACCACCCTAATCCCTGGAGGAGATCTTGATTACTTTTGAACCATAGAGTTCAGTCTATTAAAGCCATGTGTTTTAAACAGAGAAAGCCTTCAGATTGGCTTCAGGATATAAGCTCTCTCAGATAAACAGAAGGAGCCATCTCCTGGCTGCCATTTTGCTTCATTTCTTTTGAAGTATTCACTTTGGCTGACTTAAGAGTTTTTGAGATTTACTTTTTATTGAAGTCATGTATTTGGATTCCATCAGTGTAATTTATTTCTATTTTATGTGTAAATAGGCTATTCTAATACAAAATAAACTTCAGAGTTTGTACAGCTGAAAAATAAAAAATAAAATAATAGCTACGCATATATTGTGACTACTTCTATCATGCTAGAAGCTTTAAATACATTATCTCCAACCCTCACAATAGCTCTGCAAAGTATTTATTATTTCCTGAGTTTTATAACTGAGGTTAAGGAAAGTAAAGTCACTTTTGCAAAGACAGAAGAAGAATGAAAACTCAATTCATGACTATCTAATTCCAAAACTCAGTCTCTATCTATGACAGCATTCTATAAAGAAGAATGTAATGATATGAATTTCACAAAACACATACAGAAATTAATTTCATTATATGTTATACAATTTACATGTACTTTTGACTTTTCAACATCATTCAGTAAACATTTTTAAGCAGCTACTATGAAGGAGGCTTAAGTGTTTAGGGAATCAAAACTGAATGAAACAATTCCTGCCTTCAGGAACTTCATTAAATCTAGTGGGAAAAATAAGGCAAGGACAAGAATAGCTCTAATATAAATCAAAACACTATTTTGAAACAAAGATAAATACTGCTACAGAGGTATAAATAGAGATTTCTGGATGTTCAAATGCAGAAGTCCTACAGGTCAGCATGTAACTATAATGTTTATAGCACTTACTATGTTCTAGCTCCTGTTTTAAGTATATTATTTTTTAGTTCATTTAATTCTACCATGTTTGCATCATTATAAAGGTGATTTTAAAGACCTCATTTTAAAGAGGGGGAATAAGTTCTGAATGACTAAAATAACTTGTCTGAAGGTACCTATCCAATAAGAAGCTAAGTTGGCCAGCCTAGGCTGGATGCATGAGACAAGTGCTCGGGCCTGGTACACTGGGAAGACCCAGAGGGATCCCGTGGAGAGGGAGGTGGGAGGGGGGATCGGGATGGGGAATACATGTAAATCCATGGCTGATTCATGTCAGTGTATGACAAAAACCACTACAATATTGTAAAGTAATTAGCCTCCCACTAATAAAAATAAATGAAAAAAAAAAAGAATAGAATAAATTAAAAAAAAAGAAGCTAAGTTGGGTAAGCCTGTAGTAGAAAGCAATGCGCACACCTGCCCTGCGGGAAAGCCTATGTCCTCAACTGCCCTGCCATTCTTCCTAGTTTGGAAAAGTCTCTGAATTGGGATACCTATCCAAAGTCTGCCTCAAAGAAAGGATGGACTTTCTATGTTTTTAGCAGGCCAAGATGGAATTCCCTTGCTGTCATCTCCTTTCTCTGTCAAAATGATGCTGCACAAATTGGGGTGCAGGGCTCTCTTCCTGCTTTGCAGAGGACAGATCACAGGCATCAGGAGATCAAGTGATTCCTTAATAGAACAAAAGTAAGTTGAGAAATTGTGAGCATTTTACTATCTATGCTGACAAATACAAGAGAAATAAACACATTTATATAATTGTATTTTCTTAAACTATATCTGAAAGATATCCACAAAAGGGAGACTATGGTAGCTTCTGAGTCAGAGAATCATGTGAATATATTCACCATTAACAAAACAGATTTATTTTTAAAAGTCAAGTCTGAAGAATAAACAAAAAAATAAGCTGAATAATATTTGTGGATGAGAGTGAAATTAAGGAAATGAGAATAATTTTCTTATAAAGCCCAGGCTAATTCATCATGGAGCAATTAAAAATTTCTTTCAAAAAAGATCTGACTTCTTCCTTTGATTTGATGTTTTCGAACAGAAGACTGTTGAGAGTCCCTTAGACTGCAAGGAGATCAAACCAGTCAATCCTAAAGGAAATCAACCCTGAATATTCTTTGGAAGGACTGATGCTGAAGCTGAAGCTCCAATACTTTGGCCACTTGATGCAAAAAGCTGACTCACTGGAAGAGACCCTGATGCTGGGAAAGATTGAAGGCAGGAGGAGAAGGGGATGACAGAGGACAAAATGGTTGGATGGCATCACCAACTCAATGGACATGAGTTTAAGCAAACTCTGGGAGATAGATAAGGACAGGGAAACCTGGCATACTGCAATCCATAGGGTCGCAAAGAGTCGGGCACAACTGAGTGCCTAAACAACAACAACAACTTCCTTTGATGACCTGATGGACAACATATATTTTGAAGTATACATTCCATACATTTTAAACTATTTCTTTTCAATGTACAATATTCTCACTACCTTAAAGTCATACTATATATATCTATATCTATATACATATATATATGTATATATATAAACATATAGAAATAAATCTAATAAAAGAAAATATCACTTCACTCTTATAATTCTGCAAATCATTGTTACAAATGCATAGAAACATATATTCGTCAAGTAAATAAACTCCTAATACCAGAATTAATCTGGTTTTAAAATTGTCTGTTTTTCACTATGAATAATGAATAAAACTTCTGATAAATAAAAAAGAATTCTTTCAAAATTACATATATTTTCTGCAAAACTTAGCATTATAGAATACTATTTTCAACTTAGCCTACTGTTTGTCTATGTGTGTGTTTTCCAAAAATCTGTGTACTGATTTGCCAAAGCTTTCTATTCCTTGTCACCTGTGTTTGTCAGTGTGTTTGATGCAGCATCTAATATTTGTAGGTATATATGTTGTACATCAATACATTCCCAAGCACATGCCCCAACACTTGAAACATTAGGACTTGCTATAGGTAGCAAGAAAAATAAAGTGTGTTATTAGACTTTTTTAATAGCAGAACTTATTATTATCTTGAAAAATACACATGGCATTGGTAAGGACAAAAGCATGAGAATGGTAAATCACTCTGACTTTCAAGGACTAAATGTTCTTTCAAATAGTTAACTGCAAAATGCGTAAAACACACAAAAATGGTATGTAACAAATAGTAAAACATAATGGAAGTTTAACTGTTAAAAGAATAAAAGCTGCTAAATGAATAATAGCAGTAGCCAAGCCGGCTATGATTTCATGCTTTTCCATTGTAAAATGTAGGAATCCATTCACATATAATAATTCCAGAGGGAAAGTTCCACACTTTTAAGATACTTGTGGAGTAACAAGTCAGCTTCGCTAGAATCCTCCTCATTTTAAAGACAAACAAAACCTGCTGATGCTTCACATTCCTGAGAAAAGTAAAGATTAAACCTCCCAAGAACTAGAAATGCTCAGTTACCTGCTTTCCAAAATAACTTTCTCTATACCCACACAAGAGACAGGCAAATAAGAAAGGACAGAATGAGCACTGTCATCGTGAGAGTGGGAGTTGGGGGACGGCGCTTCCCTGGTGGCTCAGATGGTGAAGAATCTGCCTGCCCTGTGGGAGACCTGGGTTTGATCCTTGGGTCAGGAAGATGCCTAGGAGAAGGGAATGGCTACTCCAGTACTCTTGCCTGGAGAATTCCATGGACAGAGGACCCTGGTGGGTACAGTCCATGGGGTCACAAAGAGTTGGCCATGACTGTGCAATTAACACACACACACACACACACACACACACACACACGCATCATGAAAGGGCACATATCGTAAGGACCAGTCTGCTTACTGAAACGACTGGTGAACTCCATCCTAGGTTCCTCTAGTGTTTTATACTGGACACACTCCCTCAACAAGAGGGAATTAGTACATTTTTCAAAAGGTTGTTCTTTTCTAGTCTAACAAAAATGGAACTCAATTTACATTTGACAGAAATAACTAAACTGGGAAAACGCTTTACTTCCTCCCTAATTCCTTGTGGTGGATTGACTGCATGATTGACCCTAATTCTTTACTTTATAATGTGAGTTTCGAATTCCTCCCACTGAAGCAAAGTTTATTTCCACAACCAATGTGACCTGCTTTGGGCAGAAGAAAGAAGTAGAAGTTGCAGGGACCTGTTCCAACCCTAGGCCTCAAGAGGCCTTGCACATTCCCAGTTACTCTCCTACATCTCTTCCCTCATCTTAAGAACATCTTGACACTATCTGTTAGTCATAGGAAGAGGACAATGAGAGATACATTGAGCAGAGCCACGTAGCCAGCCAACTGCAGTGAACTCATCCAAGACTGGCAAAACTGTCCACCTGAGCCGAGCGTAGATAAGTTGACTTACAAAGTCATGAAAAATAATAACTAACTATTGTTTTAAACCACTGGGTTTTGGCATAGTTTGTTACTCAGCAACACCTGATATTTCCTCCAGCACTCTTTTCGGTTATTTCTTTTTTCTATTTGAATGTTCCTCCTGATCATTTGTAGGCTCATGAGCCACAGCAGTACATTAACAATGTAAGAAGTATTCCCTTAGAGTAGGAGTTTCAATTTCACTTTAGGTTTAAAATCTTTCCTACTCTCTAAAGAATGCTTTAAAAAACACATGACACAGAATAATCTGATTTGTCCTTACTCAGCTCTGTCTTTAATTTAAAAATTAATTAAATTAAAATAAGTCTCAATAACATCAGATTATTCAAAAGGGAATGAATATATAATGCAAGGTATTTTAATTTTCATACATTAATATATTCTTACTATAAGTAAATGATTGTATACTACAATCAAGTGAAATTTATCCAATAAATGTGAGGTTTCTTTAATAGCCAGAAATTAGCCTATGTAATAATACATATGAGCAAAGGACAAAAATTGCATGATTATCTCCATAGATGCAGAAAAAGCATTTGCCAAAATCTAACAGTCTTCCTCCTTGGAAGGAAAGTTATGACCAACCTAGACAGCATATTAAAAAGCAGAGACATTACTTTCTCAACAAAGGTCCGTCTAGTCAAGGCTATGGTTTTTCCAGTAGTCATGTATGGATGTGAAAGTTGGACTATAAAGAAAGCTGAGCACAGAAGAATTGATGCTTTTGAACTGTGGTGCTGGAGAAGACTCTTGAGAGTCCCTTGGGCTGCAAGGAGATCCAACCAGTCCACCCTAAAGGAAATCAGTCCTGGGTGTTCATCAGAAGGACTGATGTTGAAGCTGAAACTCCAATATTTTGGCCACCTAATGCAAAGAACTGACTCATCTGAAAAGACCCTGATGTTGGGAAAGATTGAAGGCAGGAGGAGAAGCGGATGACAGAGGATGAGATGGTTAGATGGCATCACCGACTCAGTGGACATGAGTTTGGGTAGGCTTCGGGAGTTAGTGATGGACAGGGAGGCCTGGCATGCTGTGGTTCACGGGGTTGCAAAGAGTCGGACACGACTGAGCGACTGAACTGCACTGAACAGTCTTCCACAATGTTAAACGGGCAAAGAGAAAAAACTTCAAGCAGAAAAGAAGGAAATTTTTTGAACCTGATTTAAAAAATCCGTGAAAAATACTGAGTTAATGTCACACTTAGTGTTGAAGGACTGAATGTTTTACACTACACCCAGAAACAAAACAAGGATGGCCTACTCTTGTTACTTCTATCAACATTCTACTAGAAGTCCTAGCCAGGGAAATTAGACAAGAAAAAGAAATAAAACGCATCCATATTTGAAATGAAGAAGTAAAGATATCTCTATTTACTGATGACATGATTGTTTATATGAGAAATCTTAAGGGATCCATAAAAACATAATTGGAATTAACAAGCTTACCAAGCATACAGCGTAAAGTATCAATACACAAATATTGACTGAATTTCTGTATCTAGCAATAAACAAAGTGAAATCAAGAAAATAATTCTATTCATAACAGCATTAAAAAATGAAATTCTTTGCAATAAATTTAACAAGTTACACGTAAAATTTATGCTTTGAAAACTATGAAACATTGCAGAAAGAAATTAATAAAAACATAAATAAGTGAAAAGACATTTCATGTTCATGGATCAGAAGACTTAAAAGCTCACTTTTGCAGTCAATTGATTTCAACAAGTTGAAAAGATTCTTTTCAACAGATTCTAATGAGAAAGCTGGATACCCACATGCAAAAAAAAAAAAAGGATAAAACACTTCCTAATACCACACACAAAATTAACTAAATATATCATAGATATAACTGTAAATGCTAAAGGCATAAAACTTTTAGAATAAAATATGAGAGCAAATCTCTGTTAGTCTACATTACTGCAGAGAGTGGCTCGGCTTCCTGGGCTGGTTGCTACAGGCTGTATTAATAGATCAGAAATTAATTTTTATATATGGTCTGGCCATTGTCCATTGATACATCCAGTCTCTCAGAATCAAATACTAGGTATGGAATCAATTTATTCAATTTTTTTTAGTCTCAGTGACTTCATTTGTAAAATTTGATTATTAGTAGCTTTCTCAGGGAAAGCACTTTGGGATTCCCTGGTGGCTCAGACGGTAAAGTGTTTGCCTACAACGCGGGAGACCCGGGTTTGATCCCTGGGTCGGGAAGATCCCCTGGAGAAGGAAATGGCAACCCACTCCAGTATTCTTGCCTGGAAAATCCCATGGACTGAGGAGCCTGGTAGGCTACACTCTATGGGGTCGCAAAGAGTCGGACACGACTGAGTGATTTCACTTTCAGCTTTCTCTGCACAGGGTAACACTCTACAGTCCATACAATTATTTTCTGAACTAAAAAAAAAAAAATCCTTCAGCTGTTTGTGAGAACTGTAATAGGCCTTGATGCATGCATGCTAAGTTACTTCAGTCGTGTCCAACTCTGTGCAACCCTGTGGACTGTAGCCCACCTGGCTCTTCTGTCCATGGAATTCTCCAGGCAAGAAAACTGGAGTGGGTTGCCATTTCCTCCTCCAGGGGATCTTCCTGACCCAGAGATGGAACTCACATCTCCTGTGTCTCCTGTATTGGCAGGTGGATTCTTTACCACTAGTGCCACCTGGGAGACCCAATAGGCTTCAATCAGTTCAGTTCAGTTCAGGCGCTCAGTCATGTCCGACTCCTTGTGATCTCATGGACTGTAGCACGACAGGCTTTCCTGTCCATCAGCAAGGCCCAGAACCTACTCAAACTCATGTTATTGAGTCGGTGATGCCATCCAACCATCTCATCCTCTCTCGTCCCCTTCTCCTCTTGCCTTCGATCTTTCCCAGCCTCAGGGTCTTTTCAAATGAGTCAGTTCTTCCCATCTGGTGGCCAAAGGATTGGAGTTTCAGCTTCAGCATCAGTCCTTCCAATGAACACCCAGGACTGATCTCCTTTAGGATGGACTGGTTGAATGGGGCATATTGAAACAAAAGATATACTGAAATAGCACAGTGCCTGGCACAAATTAGGTTAACAATTGGTAGATTTCTTTTTCCCCCTTTTTCCTTAGTGTTTCAGTGTAGGATAATCCTTGTGACACTGTTGTGGTAGTGTGCATACAAAGTGAAGGGCTTCCTTGGGGCTCAGATGGTAAAGAATCCACCTGCAGTGCAGAAGATCTGGGTTCAATCCCTGGGTTGGGAAGATCCCCTGGAGAAGAGAACAGCTACCTACTCCAGTATTCTTGCCTGGAGAATGCCATGGACAGAGGAGCCTGGTGGGCTACAGTCCATGGGGTTGCAAAGAATCAGACATGACTGAGCGACTTTCACTCTCATACAAAGTGAAAATACACAATTATACATGATAAGAAGTATGACTGCAAAACGGCACTTTTTCTCTTCAAGTGCATACAGATTTACCAAAGAAACGTAGATAATATTCCTGCTGCTTCCTAAGAGTGAGCAACAGTCCTTAACAAGTTTCTCCCATCATTCAATCACATACTTTGGGCTTCTATCCCTTTAACAGATCAGTCTATTCAAACTAATGGTGTCAACATTTCATGCAAGTTTTATGTATGCAATTAAATAGTTTGGCACTAAAGAAAGTCTTCATTTTTCTGCTCTGTTTACTAAAGAACACAGAAACAATTGGCTCAGCAGGATGTTTTCTCCATTGCAAATTCCATTTGGTACAATTTAGTCCTCATCTCTCCTTTCAAGAATAATGTTTATGGAGCATTAGCTTACATGGTGTGAATGGTTTCTTAGTTTCTCTAGTCTCCAAGTTAGCATATTCCCACCCCCACCCATAAGATGGACAACAGTTAAAACATCAACAGACACAACAATATTGAGGCCTGGAAAAGATGTGTTTAAGCCCACCCTGTAAAGGCACATGGTATACATTCCAAGTCTGGGATGTCCTACGAAGGACCAGCCCACTCTCACTCCCAATAGACTCCTCAATTTTATCACAGAAATCTCTTTGCTTTTGTATTCCAGATGTTTTCCTATAATCTGACGAGGAGCTATAAATTCACAGCTTACATAAACTTAATTCTGAGACATTCAAGTAAGCAGGAGTTATACCAACCTGGGTGTTTGCGTAGCTTCCTAATACAAGAGAAAAATCAGCATACTGATTAAAACCCAAAGATTCTAGCAAGTTACATGTAGCAAGCATTCCAGTAAAAAGTCATAGAAGTATAGTAAAGCAAGAATTCTATAAAAGTTTATTATTTTTAATACTTTCTATTAGTAGTTTGAGTTTTTGGGAAAATTGGCCAGCTTTTCCAGAATACACTTGTGGCATATGAAGTCTTTAGTTTCTTCATACATTTTAAAATTTATTTAGTAACCATTTGTAAATGCTAATGAATAGCAGATAATACATGGAGAATTTAAAAATAAATCTGATGTTTTAAAGTGGGCTGATAACCAGTTCATAAAATATGGAACACTGTAGTCTATTTTTTGGTTCAGTCACCTCTAACTCATCTTTAATTAAGGGATTTAAATAGACAAATAAATCTATTATATTTCTCATAGAGTGTTGATAAACATTGTTGATTATACATACATAGATAGATAGACAGTTGCTCAGTCCTGTCCAACTCTTTGAGACCCCATGGACTGTAGCCTACCAGGCTTCACCATCCATGGGATTTTCCAGGCAAGAGTACTGGAGTGGGTTGCCATTTCATTCTCCAGGGGATCTTCCTGACTCAGGGATCGAACCTGGGTCTCCCACATTGCAGGCAGACACTTTACCCTCTGAGCCACCAGGGACTCAGCCTATATGTATGATTATACATACACTGATTCAATTTTTTTCTGGCCTTGTATAGACTCACCCATTCTTAGAACTTTATCTATCTCTCTATCTCACTCTCTCATTCTCTATATTCTTTTAATTGTATCATAAGCCACCCACCATGGTAACTCACTCTGTAAACAAACATATATGACATCAACTATCACCTCAACTTAATTGGTTGGGTATTGATAGTTGGTATAAACAAATGGATCATTAACAAGTTCTTATTGGTTGAAGTCAGTCATGATCCAATTAAGACAAACAGCAATTTATATACACATTCTCAAGAATGCAATAATTCCTAACATTGAGGGCTTACTCTGTGACAAGCACTCTGTATATGCTTTTTATTTATTACCTGATTTAATACTCACGATAACTCTATGACATTGGTGCCATCATCATCATCATTTTATATATGAGGAAACTAAGTCATAGACAGTTAAATGACTTCAGTATCACATAGTTAGTAAGTATCAGATGGTCCTTGAACCTAAGCTTCCAATCATAGCATCTTTTACTATTTACTGCTCAATATTCTCTTTTTATGGGAGTTGCAATAGCCTCTCTTGGAGAAGGAAATGGCAACCCACTCCGATATTCTTGCCTGGAGAATCCCATGGACAGAGTAGCCTGGGAGGCTACCTACAGTCCATGGGGTCGCAAGCGTTGGAAACAACTTAGCAACTAAACCACCACCACCACCAGTAGCCACTATTATTGTATTCTTTTGCATAATTTCTAATTTACACAGCATATGGAGGTTTTCATTTGTTCTAACTACTTAACAACGTCCAGTTTAAATAACCTGAAGATGAAATACCCCTCCAAATACAATCTTCCTCTGAAAAGCCTCATGCATATTTGCCTTGTACTTTAAGCAAAATCCACACTAGTATGAACAAAGCAGAAGTCTGCTAATGTGCAAAGACTGAATGTTTTGAATCTCTGAGTTCAGCCAGGGGGGTGTGCTTACTGTGGCCCAGTACCAGATGAGGGGTCCAGCCAAGTGTTAGTCATATGAGTCTCAATTTAGCTGCTTAGCGTGCCAGAGTAGAGCCACCTGATTTCATATCTTTGAAACTAAGTACAGTACCGCTAAGCACACTTAAATGAGTCCTCTTTATAAAATCAGAAGAATTGAAATATAAATAGTAGATTTCATAAGGTAATTATCTTCTACCAAGTAAATTCAATCGAGAAAACTGACTTTTTTTTCTTTCCGTTAAACTCAAAAAAGCTATTTGTAACAAAATGGTTAACAGCACACAGTATCTGAATTCAGGCTCTAGTGACTCAATTAAGTCTTGAGCAAGTTACTTAAAACCGCTAGGCTTCAGTTAGCTCATGTGAAAACTGAGTTATAAATTGCAAATTACAGTTGTTAGAGAAACTGAATTAATAAGTGTAGAGTTCTTCTAACAGCATGGCATCTGATCCTGCTTCTTAAGAAGTATATATTCACACTGCAGGTCTTGCAAAGCACTTTGATCCTTATTTCTCATTCTCTATGTCAGTTTTTCTTAGTGGGCAGAAATAATGGCTGCCCAAATAAAGAGAAGAGTAAAAAGTCCAGAATATATGATTTATTAAATGAAAGCTGCTGCTGCTGCTGCTGCTGCTAAGTCGCTTCAGTCGTGTCCGTCTCTGTGCGACCCTGTAGACGGCAGCCCACTAGGCTCCCCCGTCCCTGGGAGTCTCCAGGCAAGAACACTGGAGTGGGTTGCCATTTCCCTCCCCAATGCATGAAAGTTAAAAGTGAAAGTGAAGTCGGTCAGCCGTGTCCAACTCTTCAACACCACAGACTGCAGCCCACCAGGCTCCCCGTCCATGGGATTTTCCAGGCAAAGAGTACTGGAATGATTTGCCACTGCGGATTATTGACAGTGATTTTTTTCTGTGACTGATGGAAACAAAGGTGATTTTTGGAGTGCCACTACAATCATGCAAGGTAAACAAAAATGTGCTCAGAGATACAGGGGATGGAAGGACTAGAAGATACCTTACATGAAATACTTGGTTTTGATATTACCAATGCAGTGCACAAGCAACTTTTCCTGGGTAAAGACAACTCACATATACTCTGACGTACTATATTTCTATCTCAACTAACACATTAAAAGCAAAGATGTTCACATGTGTGTTAGTGAGTCCACTTCATTCACCACCCAAAACATTAACTATAATACATTTTACAATAACAAGCATTAAAAAATAAACTCTCCATTCTTTTTTCCCTCAGCAGCATCCAAAGAACTATGCAGTTATGTGGAGGATTTCCATTTGAATAGGAAAATGAAGAGGAATCTCGGGAATGGAAAGATATTTAAAAACAAATTTAAGCAACAACAAGTTCACTCCACAAAGAAAGCTAAAACAGCACTAAGTTCTAGCTTCCTCTGCCCCCTGGGTTGCTTAGTCTATCCAAAACAAGCTGGGGGCTAGTGGGCACACAAATCGCCAGTGTGGTCAGTTAAGTACAAGAGCAGTCATTTACCCCAGTTTCCCTATTCTAAAAAATTCAGTGATCATTCATGGCAATGAGGCCAAACATGCTGTTGCCTTGACCACAGAGTCATCTAACATCTGTTGCCCCTTCACTCTTGGCTCACCTAGCCCTTGTTCTTGGCCACAGAGGTTTTGGTCTGGCTCCTCACAATCATGTGTAATCCTGGAAGAAGGGGAGAAAAATCAAATAAAGATATGGTCACACCAAGATGATTCTAGTCATGCTGTCCCAGTTCAATAATATATGCACAACCAAAGGAAATTTGGGTCTTGAAGTAATTTTAAATTAGAACTTTATAAACAAACAAGGAACCAGAGATAAATTGCCAACCCCCACTGGATCATAGAAAAAGCAAGAGAATTCCAGAAAAATATCTACTGCAACACTGACTATACTAAAACATTTGACTGTGTGGATCAGAACAAACTGTGGAAAATTCTTAAAGAGATGGGAATACCAGACCACCTTACTTAATACACCACCTAACCTGTAAGGTTTTTCACCGTACATACGCAAAACCTATATGCAGGTCAAGAAACAACAGTTAGAACCAGGCATGGAACAAGGGACTGAGGGAGGAAACAAACAGGCCGAGCTGACTCCGTCTTGAAAAAGAAGGAAACTCCATCTTGCACTTTCAGTGAGCTTTGGACTATGTGCCTGGTAGCCATGGGGATAACATACCTATGGCCAAACTGGCCTCCTGGACTGATAAACACCAGATTCCATACCAAGATTTCCCGTCGCCAAAAAGAATGTAATAATCCTCTGTGTAGTCAATCACCTTTGTAATCTTGATGGCACCCACTGGCGGAGGCTACAATGTATAACCAGCTGACCCTTCTGATCATGAATCATGGCTGTAACCAGATTGTATCTCCCTTTAACACTTTCCAAGCTAGGTTTAAGGAATTTGGGGATGTGGGCTTGAGCAGTACACTTAAGGTATACAAGATTTTCACAAAAGTTGGTCGGGGTCCTTGGCTAAGAGGAGACTCTGCCTTGGCCTGCCTGTGTAATAAACTGCACTCCGCTATCTGTCTGCATTGTCCTTCTGAGTGAGTTTGTTTCTCGGAATGCGTGGCTGCAACAGAACTGCTTCCAAACTGGGAAAGAAGTATGTCAAAGCTGTATGTTGCCACCCTGCTTATTTAACTTATATGCAGAGTATAACATGCGAAATTCTGGCTGGATGAATCACAAGCTGGAATCAAGACTGCTGGGAGAAATATCAATATCCTCAGATATGCAGATGAAACCATCCTTATGGCAGAAAATAAGAAGGAACTAAAGAGTCTCTTGATTAAGGTGAAAGCGGAAAGTGAAAAAGCTGGCTTAAAACTCAACCTTCACAGAACCAAGATCATGGCATCTGGTCCCATCACTTCGTGGCAAATAGATGGGGAAACAATGTAAACAACGAAAGACTTTATTTTCTTGGCCTTCCAAATCACTGCAAGTGCTGACTGTAGCCATGAAATTAAAAGATGTTTGCTCCTTGGAAGAAAAGCTGTAAAAACCTAGACAGCATATTAAAAAGCAGAGACATTACTTTGCCAACTAAGGTCAATCTGGTCAAAGTTATGGTTTTTCTGGTTGTCATGTATGGATGTGAGAGTTGGATCATAAAGAAGGCTGAAGCCCAAACAATTGATGCTTTCAAAATGTGGTATTGGAGAAGACTCTTGAGAGTACCTTGGACTGCAAGAAGATCAAACCAGCAATCCTAAAGGAAATCAACCCTGAATATTCTTTGGAAGGACTGATGCTGTAGCTGAAGCTCCAATACTTTGGCCACCTGGTGTGAAGAGCTGACTCATTAAAAAAGACCCTGATGCTGGCAAAGATGGAAGGTAGGAGGAGAAGGGGATGCCAGAGGACAAGATGGTTGGATGGTATCACCAATTCAATGGACATGAGTTTGAGCAAGCTCCAGGAAATGGTGAAGGACATTTCTCAAAAGAAGACATACATATGGATAACAAACACATGAAAAGATGCTCAACATCACTCACCATCAGAGAAATGCAAATCAAAACCACAATGAGGTACCATCTCATGCCGGTCAGAATGGCTGCTTCAAAAAGTCTACAAACAATAAATGCTGGAGAGGGTGTGGAGAAAAGGGAACCCTCTTATACTGTTGGTGGGAATGCAAACTAGTACAGCCACTATGGAGAACAGTGTGGAGATTCCTTAAAAAACTGGAAATAGAACTGCCATATGACCCAGCAATCCTACTCCTGGGCATACACACTGAGGAAACCAGAACTGAAAGAGACACGTGCACCCCAATGTTCATCGCAGCACTGTTTATAATAGCCAGGACATGGAAGCAACCTAGGTGCCCATCAGCAGATGAATGGATAAGGAAGCTGTGGTACATATACACCATGGAATATTACTCAGCCATTAAAAAGAATACATTTGAATCAGTTCTAATGAGATAGATGAAACTGGAGCCCATTATACAGAGTGAAGTACGCCAGAAAGATAAACACCAATACAGTATACTAACGCACATATATGGAATTTAGAAGGATGGTAACGATGACCCTATATGCAAAACAGCAAAAGACACACACATGTATAGAACAGACTTTTGGACTCTGTGGGAGAGGGCAAGGGTGGGATGATCTGAGAGAATAGCACTGAAACATGTATATTATCATATGTGAAATAGATCGCCAGTCCAGGTTCGATGCATGAGACAGGGTGCTCGGGGCTGGTGCACTGGGATGACCCAGAGGGATGGGATGGGGAGGGAGGTGGGAGTGGGGTTCAGGATGGGGACACATGTACACCCGTGGCTGATTCATGTCAATGCATGGCAAAAACCACTACAATATTGTAAAGTAATTAGCCTCCAATTAAAATTTAAAATTAAAAACAAAAAACAAAAAAAGATGGTGAAGGACAGGGAAGCCTGGCATGTGTCAGTCCAAGGGGTCACAAAGAGTCGAACATGACTGACCAACTAAACAACAACAAAACAAACAATGTGAAAAGCAAGCATCCAAATGCATGAATATAAAATTGTCTTTAGCCCACTTGATTCTGTAATGTTTCTCTATAAGAATGATTCTCCTCTCTTTTGCTCCAGGAACCTCATTCTATTCAGAAGAAAACCAGTCCTTCAATGTTAATCAGTTCCTACATTAAACCTTATTGTTTATCTACCCAGAAATAAACAATACTCTGACAGGCTAAATAAGCACAATTCCTGAGCATATATTCTTTTTTGTAGGCTCCCCTTCTACCTGGAGAACTCTCCATAGGTGATCTAAGACAAAGTTAAAATGTCTCCCTTTCCTCTTCTCATCCCAAAGCAGCTGACTCCTTCAGCTTTGTACCACTCCTGTTGAAAGTAGCTCTTTCAAAAAAAAAAAAAAGTAGCTCTTTCGCCCCTTTCCTGTTTGCCCAAGTCTGTCCCCTATAACCTTAAAAGAACTTAATTATAGGAATGAGATCATTCAGTTCCGTTCAGTTCAGTCGCTCAGCTCTGTCCGACTCTTTGCGACTCCACGGACTGCCCCACGCCGGGCTTCCCTGTCCTTCACAAACTCCCAGAGCTTGCTCAAACTCATGTCCATTGAGTTGGTGATGCCATCTCATCCTCTGTCATCCCCTTCTCCTCATGCCTTCAATCTTTCCCAGCATCAGAGTCTTTTTTTTTTTTTTCATTTACTTTTATTAGTTGGAGGCTAATTACTTTACAATATTGTAGTGGGTTTTGTCATACATTGACATGAATCAGCCATGGAGTTACATGTATTCCCCATCCCGATCCCCGCTCCCACCTCCCTCTCTACCCGATCCCTCTGGGTCTTCCCAGTGCACCAGGCCAGAGCACTTGTCTCATGCATCCAACCTGGGCTGGTGATCTGTTTCACCATAGATAATATACATGTTTCGATGCTGTTCTCTCGAAACATCCCACCCTCGCCTTCTCCCACAGAGTACAAAAGTCTGTTCTGTACATCTGTGTCTCTTTTTCTGTTTTGCATATAGGGTTATCATTACCATCTTTCTAAATTCCATATATATGTGTTAGTATGCTGTAATGTTCTTTATCTTTCTGGCTTACTTCACTCTGTATAATGGGCTCCAGTTTCATCCATCTCATTAGAACTGAGTCTTTTCCAAGGAGTCAGTCTTCACATCAGGTGGCCAAAGCATTGGAACTTCAGCATGAGTCCTTCCAATGAATATTCAGGACTGATTTCCTGTACAATTGACTGGTAGGCAATTTAAACTAACTCCTGTCTTATGCTCTCCTGAACACACTAACCTGTTGACTCTTCCTAGATAAAAAGAAGAATGAAGGATTAAGTAGTTTAAAAATGACTTGCTCTCTACCCACAACACCCTCCTTAGATATCCTGTAGGCAGATCACTCAAGCAAGATAACATCAGCCAGTCTTCAGACAATGGAGAATGATGCAGAACCCAACCTCCCGTCTCAGTTCATTGAGATTCTTGCTTCTTTTACCCTTCAAAAACTATCATGGCTGAATAGAATCTTCAGAGCTGGTCTTGGGACATAAGTCCCCCTCCTCCCTAGATTGCTGACTTTTCTTATTAAAGCATCTTTCCTTCATCTTTCCTTTCTATTGATATTTTCCTCTCAATTATTTGAGCAGCAAGCAGCCAAACCTGAGTTTGGTAACACTGTTAATTCACACATTAAATTGTCCTGTCACTGCTGATTTCTACTTTTGCTCAATAGATATCTGGTGTCTCAAAGTCAAGAAACTTATTATTCATCTTTGTAAACGTGATGCTCCAGCAATAAGTAATATTGAATAAATGAGTGAAGAAATCAGTAAATGCTTCAGCATGTATGTCAATATTCTAATGGATATCTTGGTAAAAGAATAGGAAATGAAACCAAGCAGGACCCTGTGGGGATCCTCGCTCCCCCAAGATTGTAGATATTCTTTGTCCAAGGTTGGAAAAAGAGACATTCAGGTTGGTTATCTGTTTGTATGGCTCATCTAGAAAGCATATATGAATCTAAAAGGGGGAAATCCTGAGTACTACAAGTTGAGTGGTGTTGTAGATTGGGTAGATGACATACATGTCCTGGGAGTTAGAAATACTAACCCAAATCTGAAAATATTACTAGACAGACTAATAGACTGAAGCACAAGAATTGCTCTGTTAAGGTTTCAATCAAAAAATAGGCATATGACAACACAATGATAATGTGAACTAATGTTCTTTATTCTCCACAGTGCCTGAATCAGTCTCTGCACACAGGAGGTGCTTATCAAATGTTGATTAATACAGTAAGTAATTTCCTGCCTTCTAGGTCTGAACTCCCTGTTAAGCGTTCACTGTCTCTTGCTTTTTGTCCAAGTCAAAGCAGGTCTCTACTTTCAAGACTGTCAAGAGAATCATCTCACACTGGAAAGGGCATTGCCACTACTGTTAGACTAAGTGTTAGTTGCTCAGTTATGTCTGACTTTCTGCAACCTCTTGGACTGTAGCCCACCAGGCTCCTCTGTCTGTGGGATTTTCCAGGCAAGAATACTGGAGTGGGTTGCCATTCCCTCCTTCAGGGGATCTTCCTGGCCCAGAGATCTAACCCAGGTTTCCCATATTGCAGGCATATTCCTTGCCGTCTGAGCCATCAGGAAGCCCTCATGGAAGAAATAACTCAAGTCCTATATACACATGGATGTGCTCAGGTTTGAGGATTTTTTTTTTGGAAAGCCTTATAATCAAAGAGGTTAAAATATAATGCAGTTTCTTAGTCTTGGAGACACGGACCATTCATAATTCTTTCCCCAACTCAGCTGAGACTCCTTTGGGAATACTAAAAGATATCTTAGATGTTTTATCACCCTCTGAGTCACAAATCTTTCCAGATTTCAGAATATTACTCTTGAATCAATCTTCAGACTCATGTAAAATATAAGGGCTCATCAACACCAGTATTCTGAGGCCAGGTGAGATTCTATTTCTATTCAAAATTCTAGCACAAGGGTCACAAGGAAAATACAGCACAATTTTATAAGAAACATCATGATGACACCTCTATGTATATGTACAACTTTAGAGAATGCCTTCTAAGTTTAAGAAATATTCTCAAAAGGTATCTTTTTTCTAAGCCTAAAAGAATTCCTATAGAATGAGTATTTGTAATCTTTTTTATTTTTTTCCTAAAATCTGGAATGGGAACTAAATAAGCATGAAAGAACTAAGGGAACAGTAATCAAGGCTTAGGTGCAGACATGAGGAGTTAGGGTTGAGGCAGTCACCATCATTAATAACATATGAAGAATTGATGACTTATTTGTGCAACAAGGAGGGGAATTAATCAGATATTGGGAGGATATCTGCACATCAGGCTGGACAGCCTACAAAGTGAAAAACATATTTTTCAAACACTCAGGCCTTTAAGGAAAGGAGAGTGATTTATTAGATTGGTAAAACAGAAAAATGTGTTTGCACAAGTGTGGCCCTTCAACTTCAGACTAGTTGACCTACCTTGTGGGTTGATTTTCTTATTTCTACTGCAGGAAGCTACTGAAGCAGGCTCTGTCCTGAGTGGGGAGGCCTAAGGGTTTCCTGCTTCACTGCCTGCAACTGGGTGAAAAGGCCCATCCAATTCTGTCAAAAGACTAAGTCATCCATTTGTGGTCCAGGTTGCACTCTTAAATTTAGCATTATTGTAATAAAACTAGTATGTTGATCTCTATCTGCCTCCTGTATCTACTTTTCCATTGGTTCAGAAGCCACATTGGAAAAAGACATAATTAACACTCCCCAAACCCCAAGAATCACCAATGTTTTAAGGAAAGAAACACGCAAAAAAAAAAAAAAAAAAATGGTCGTACTGGTGAGTGGCGTACCATGAGAACGTAGTGTCATGGAAACAAGAAGAGTCAAGTTTCAAGAAGGAGGTGGTGGTTAACCATCAAGTTAATGGAGACGTCCATCTCAGCCAGGATGAAAATGTATAAATGAGGTGTTGGTCCTTATTAAGTTGCCAGTTAATCAGTTTTCAGCCACCACGTCCCAGCAAAGAAGGATAATGCAAAGGCAGGTTAAAAAGGTTCTGGCCACCAATTCAAGTGTGTGGAGGTGGGGCTTTTCCCACCAGAACATCAAGCAAGCAATGCTCTGACACATCTGGGTGTCCTACAATTTAACTCAATTTTGATATTATCTGCCTGGAGATAGCACCAGATCTTACACATTAAAGGTTTAGTCCTACAAGACCCTCCCCTCTTCAGACAGCAATCAGAAGCCCAGGTTATCACTGTATCTGACTGAAGCTATAGATGGTAGGTTCCAATGAACCTCTTTCTTGAATTTCAGAAACCAGTCATATGTCTAGGCTGTTACCTATACTTCTGACAAACTAGCTGTACATCAGAGGTTCCCATGATCCCCTCTTTGGGTTCAAATAGTTGCTGGAATGGCTCATAGAACTCAGAGAAACATGTTACTGACTAGATCATCAGTTTACTATAAAAGGATAAAATTCAGGAACAAGTAGATTGAACAGAAGCCCGGGGCACCATACAGAGAAGAAGCACCAAACTCCCACACCCCCTCCAAGTGTACCACTCTGCCCACACTTCCACGCTTTTGCCAGTTGAAAAGCTCACTGAAATGCGTTCTTTTGGGTTTTATGAGGCCTTCAAAAAACAGGTAGGCTTTCTTTTTTTTTTCCATTTATTTTTATTAGTTGGAGGTTAATTACTTTACAATATTGTAGTGGTTTTTGACATACATTGACATGAATCAGCCATGGATTTACATGTGTTCCCCATCCCGATCCCCCCCTCACCTCCTTCCCCATCCCATCCCTCTGGGTCTTCCCAGTGCACCAGCCCCGAGCACTTGTCTCATGCATCCAACCTGGGCTGGTGATCTGTTTCACCCTTGATACATGTTTCAATGCTATTCTCTCAGATCATCCCACCCTCACCTTCTCCCACAGAGTCCAAAAGTCTGTTCTATACATCTGTGTCTCTTTTTCTGTCCTGCATATAGGGTTATCGTTACCATCTTTTTAAATTCCATATATATGCATTAGTATACTGTAATGGTGTTTAACTTTCTGGCTTACTTCACTCTGTATAATGGACTCCAGTAAGATTTGAGTAAATAATTGTCCACTGGTGATTGATTCAACCTCCAGACCCCCTCCTCTCCCTCCCAGAGGCTGTGGGATGGGACTGAAAGTTCCAACCCTCTAAAGACCTGGTTGGCTCCACTATCAACCAGCCCTCATTTTCAGATGTTTTCCCAAAAGTTGCCTCATTAACATAACAAAAGATACTTTGCTCTCTTCATTTAAAAAATTCCAAAAGTTTTAGGGGCTTTGTGCCGGAAATGACCAAAAAATCCCTAATATGTATTTCTTCTTCCCGACCCAGGGATCGAACCCGGATCTGCCTCATTGTAGGCAGATTCTTAACCATCTGAGCCACCAGGGAAGCCCTCTTATGAATCACAGTGTCACGCAAACGCTCTAAAGTAAGATGACATAAGGAGCAAAATCAAATGAATGTATGTAATAAAATAGAAACAGACTCACAGGTATAGAGAAGACACTAATGGTTAGCAGTGCAGAGAGGGAAGGTGGGAGAGGCAAGACAGGTATATGGCATTAAGAAACACAAACCACTGTGTTTAAAGTAACTAAGCAACAAGAATATATTGTAAAGCACAAAGAAATATGGTAATTATTTTGTAATAAATTTAAATGAAGTACAACCTATAAAAATATTGAAACACTAGTCATATACTGAAACTAATATATTATTAATAAATCAATTATACTTTAATTTAAAAAAAGAAAAAAGAAGCCCCAATTATAATCATAGTTGAGGGGGCGGGGGTGTCAGTCTAGTCCCTTAGTCAGTCCAATTAACTTTTGTTGTAATTGCTAGCTAACACATAAATAAACGTGGACTCGGGCCATAGCATTGCTTAAGACAACAGAGAAAGTTAGGGTTGTTGCCAGTGCCACACGGCATACTCACTAGTGTAACAAGAAGGGACTAAAGTAGATAAGAACATAACTTTCTATACAGAGTGTTCCCCAAGTGGCTCAGGGGTAAAGAATTCACCTGACAATGCAGGAGACACAAGAAATGTGGGTTCGATCCCTGGTTTGGGAAGATCCCCTGGAGGAGGAAATGGCAACCCACTCCAGTATTCTTGCCTGGAAAATCCCATGGACAGAGGAGTCTGGTGGGCTACAGTCATGGGGTCGCAAAGAGCTGGACACGACTGAGCATGCATATGCATACATTCAAAGCAGAGGCATATGAAGGAATTATATGGCCTGTTTTACTTTTGCTATGTATTCCTTGAACATCTCTTTATGCTGAGAAATAGAGCTATTTCTTGGATTGTAAAAACTGATATTATGGAAATTGCTAAGGTGGATGGAACATTCTATAAATTCATAAATGGCTAACATGAATAATATGTGTGTGTGTGAGATAATGTGTTTAAAACATCCTTGCTTGCTGCTAAAGAACTAAGGAAAGAAAAAACAAAATCTTTCCTCTTTCTACCTGTCAACTACAAATCGTCACTTACCATCTACCTCTACAAGGATTAAATCATGTGCTGCTGCAGCTACTGATTTTCAACACCCCCTGAAAGGGGTCCAGGGCGGAGAGCAGAAATGAGGCACTCTGTGCTCCAGGGAAAACTGCAGGACATGTCCTCAGATAGTTAAATATTTTCAGGAGCTGATTATATGAACCCATTTTTGTATCTCCTCATACCTAGAAAATGACTAAAATCCTTCATGATGATGAATGTTCCTCATGACTAGCAAAAACTTTATGAGACTAGTAGAAATCTTCTGGAAAAATATGTGCTTGATTGTATGTGTTCCCCCTTCACCAAAATCTCACATATACTGACTTTCCCCCCTGCTTCTTTGGAGCAGTTTCTCAAAGCTATCTAGGGTGCTGTTTCCTAGGTGCCAGTCCTCATTTTGCCCCAAAGAAAACTTAACTGGCAATCCTCATATTGTGGATTTTTTTAAGTATGCATATATTGGCTTCCCTGGTAGCTCAGAGGTTAAAGTGTCTGCCTGTTATGTGGGAGAGCCTGGTTCGATCCCTGGGTTGGGAAGATCCCCTGGAGAAGGCAATGGCAACCCACTCCAGTATTCTTGCCTGGAGAATTCCACGGACGGAGGAGCCTGGTGGGCTATAGTCCACGGGGTCGCAAAGAGTCTGACACGACTGAGCGACTTCACTTTCACTTTCACCTTCACTGTTCAGTGAAGCAGTTCACATAGAGGAGAATTTGCTACTAAAAATCAATGCTTCTAGAAATTACAGTTTTGTAGCAATTAGGACAATAGCCATGTGGAAAGAAAAAGCATCAGAGCATCAGGTAATATGAAGAGAAGCAAATAGGAAAAAAGAGATAACAGAGGAGGTTACATTTTGGGCAAGTGAAGCAGGGATGTGAGGCGTGGTTGAATTAGCTAGTGCCAAGCTTTCAAGGGGAGCTAATAAGGTCAAGTCTGACAAAATCACTATGGAGTCAGCCCCTTGGCTCTTGAGAAAGGGCAAGTAGAAGCTAAGTGCTGGATGGATATGTAAGCCCAGGACCCGTAGATTTAAATTCAATCACACTGTAAATCAAGCATGAACTTATTTTAAGAGAAAATTACATTCATCTTTGCCATGCAGATGAACCGAACCTAGAAGCTCTTAGAAAAAAAGTCTCAATTCAGAAATAGAAAAAATGTTTTAAACCTTTGAAGACAGCTGAACAAAAATTGCATTTCCTTAACTGTCCCATAGCAAATTTTCAGTAAAATGCTTAAGAAAATATAATGAAGAATATTCACTGCATCAATGAAGTGTAAGAAAAGAAGATATCAATTCAGAAATTGGGATAAATTTCTAACTTGTTACAAGGCTGGTGTATCAAGGTTGAGAAACACAATAAACAGCCTATGCCTGCTTTACAGAATCAAAAAGTAGAGATTGTCTCTCCTGGAGTTAGGCTGAAGGAAGTTGTGGCCAGTTCACATCATCTACCCAAAACCCTATCATCACTCTCCATCTACCATCTAATCACGACTCTAATGCTGGATCTGTTCCAAACCAGGAAATGAAAAGTCATTGCTTGACTGTATCAAAAGTATACCAGTGGGACATTCCATGTTATATTTCTCTTCCTTTCCGTGTTCCTTCAGTATCTCTTCTACGCACATTCAGAGCCTGCATTCCTGGCATTATTGGCCAGTGGTGGAGGAACAGGAGGGGTGGTGCCAGTCTGTGACTCATCATCCCCACATGGCGAGCACAACAGCCTAGGGAATAGGTTGGGGGAGTATTTAGAGCAACGCATGCTGCAGGCTGAGGTACTTAACACACCTCATCTTCTCACTGATTCAAAGAATTATACAGGGGGAGTTAGAAAGTTTGTATATCTCAGCAAATGTTCAATCTTTGATGGGCAAAAGAAATTAGCCTAGAAGTTACGCACATTAACCTCAGCAGCAGGCCATCTTGAAATAGATACAAATCTTGTGTTTTGACAGACACCAAGTCTGTGTAAACCTTTCCTCATTCATTGACAATTAAGAGGGAGTGTACACAGAAAGACAAATACTACATGTGATCACTTATATGTGAAATTAAAAAAAAAAACAAGAAACGAATGGGACTTCCCTGGTGGTACAGTGGATAAGAATCTGCCTACCTATGCAGGGGACATGGGTTCAATCCCTGATCTGGGAAGATTTCACATGTCAAGGACAACTGAAGCCCATGAGCCACAACTGCTGAGCCCACACACCACAAGTACTGAAGCCCCCACGCTCTAGGACCCTCAAGACATGACTAATGAACTTCTGTGCTGCAACTACTGAATCCTGTGTGTCTAGAGCCTGTGCCACACAACAGAAGCCACCGTGATGGTGAGAAGTCTGCACATGGTCGCAACTAGAGAAAGCCCATGTGCAACAACAAAGACCTACCCTCACCAAATATATGAGTAAATTATTTTTTAAATACTGTAGAAAAAAAAGATATGAGTATGAGATTAAAAGGTAAAAACTACTATGTATAATATAGATAGACAACAAGAATATGTTGTACAGCATAGAGACATGTAGCCATTGTTTTATAAGAACTTTAAATTGGGAGAGAATCTATTTAAAAGAAGAAGAAAAATGAGTGTGCAGAAAACAATCTACCATGGATTAAAAGGTAAGGGTTCAGACCGAAAAGGTTACTTTTAAAAACTGTCATAAAACCCATAAAAATAGTTTTTAGAAATTAACAACTTCATATTTAATTAAGGAAAACGAACGCATGCCTTCCAAAATAAGAGAAAATGTTTACACAGAAAAATCAAGATTAGAAGAAGAGATCACTGGCTCAGATACAAAGGATGGAAACAGAGATGAAAAAGAAGATAGACATCATAAAGAATTCCCACAAGCAAATAAAAGTACACTCAATAATTAAAATCTTTATGAGAGAAACCAAAGACTAGAAACTATATACATTAAAAGTCAAAACAATGTGGATGTAAAGCTTATAAAGTTCTCCGAGGAAAAAGACAAGGGCAAAAGGAGAAAACTTCTTGGAGAGAAGTTGGGAGATATGAAAAAAGGAGAGCAAAGTACCAACCTGTGACATACCACTGAGCCCTAGAGAAGTCCCCAGATGTTAACGAAATACAATGATTGAAGTTATTATAGGTAAACAATGACAATAAAACTTTGCTAAGAAGAGGCCATATTAGAAACGCTCTCCACTAATCAGCTAAAACTGAGAACAGAAAGTGACCTATTATTAGACAAATTCTAGCAATTTTATTAAAGTTTTTTTTTATTAAACTTTTATTAAAGTTTACAAAAGTTTTTTTTTTCTTGCTTTAGTTCCTTAGTAGTAAGCAAGGTTATTTCAAGCATATATCCTACACACACACACACACACACACACACACACACACACACACAAGACAGCCAGACTTTGTAACACTATGTCTGCTGTAGTAACTGCTTTAGAAGATAATAAAGCTGTTATTCAAGGAGCTATAAAAAAGATATATTCAGTGAGAAATCAATTGTGTGGAACAAATAGAAAAAAAAAATACCCTTCTACCTTTATAAACACACCAGATAAGTACATTTTTAAAATAAATTACTCAAAGATGTACTTCTACCAATCAAGGGGTGAATTAAAAAAGGATTCAAAAATGAGGAATTCATTTTACAAACGGTTTTGGTTTTGGGGTTAGTTACACAATAAATGAATACATAAAATAGTTATTTTAAAAGATAATATGCATAAAGTAAAATATTATGTTGTTAATAATAGATTAGATATATATTTACAGATTAAATTAACAATGACCAAGAAACAGAGGGAAAAGGAAAGTAAAAAGAGAGATAGATGGGTGAACAAATATCTGTCTTGTAGGGATGTCTTCACTTGTAGATTTAGAAGAAACTAAATTTAATTATATTTGTATGAAGCTTAATGGTGACCATAGAGAGAGCTACAAGTAGACATCTTTCAAATCACTCAAAAATAAAGAAGCAAACTCTTGTTTCTACATAAAAGGATAGGAGGGGTAGCAATCAGAAAGGCATTATAAAGTAGAAAAAGAATTAAATACAAGGAGAAAAAATTAAAGTGTAAATATTTATAATAAATATAAATATAATAACATAAAGAACTTAAACTCCTAGGTAAATGACAGAGACTTTGAGAGAAAAGTAAGAACAAAATCCAAATATATGTGTATAAAAGAAGCATGCACAAATCAAAAGATACTCACTGGTTGAAATGTAGGTGTTAGTACCATGTGAAAAAGAAGTAAAGTAGAGAGCAAATCAATGATATTCAAAAAATTTGATATACAAAATAAAACTAATTTTAATTAGGTATTTGAACTTATCACTCTTTATGTCTTATAGCTGCTTAGAAAAAAGAAGATCATTTTAAGACTACAAAAGATTTTCTAATATAAGTTATCATGTCAGATTAAAAAATGATCAGGTTCAATTTTATATCCTATAAATAGAATTATACCTTCTTTGCAAACATCCAAGGAACAAATATAGCTATATGTACTTGACCAGAAAAGTTATCTGACTAAATTCAAAAGGGAAAACATATGGCTTTACTGTATGATCACCATATATGTGAGCCAGGCTCCTCTGTCCATGGGAATTTTCCAGGCAAGAATACTGGAGTGGGTTGCCATGTCCTCCTCCAGGGGATCTTCCCAACCTGGGGATCGAACCCAGCTCTTCCACACTGCAGGAGGGTTCTTTACCATCTGAGCCACCAGGGAAGTCCAAGAATACTAGAGAGGGTAGCCTATCCCTTCTCCAAATGTCCTCCTCCTCTGTCCTATGTCTCCTATGTCCTCCTTCAGCGGATCTTCCCAATTCAGGAATAGAACTGGGGTCTCCTCCGTTGGAGGTGTATTCTTTACCAGCTGAGCTACCAGGGAAGCCAATGCATATATATATATATATATGTATGTATGTATGTATATATGTATATCTAAATTCTAAAATTTTAAGAAACAAGCTCCTAAGTAATTGAAAACTGAAAACAATACCATTTATAGTCACTCCAAAGAAAACAAAATACTTAAGATATAAACCCAACCAGATGCAAATAGAATCTGTATGCCAAAAATTACAAAACCCTGAAGAGAGAAATCAGAGAACTTTGTCATGGAATGGATATCTTAGTACATAACACAATCATACAAGATAAAGATGTCATTTCTCTCCTAACTGATCCATGTATTCAATGCAATTTCTATCAAAAATTTATATTAATGCATATATAAAAAGGCAAAAGAACTAAAATAGCCCAAACATTTTGAAAATGAATAAAGTAGGAGGAATCACTATTTGATTTTAAGAACTTACTGTGTAGGTATATTAATTAAAACAATTAATTAAGACAACTAAAAGGAGAAAAGAAGTGTTAAACAGGTGAAGTCACAGAACATCAGCCAGCAAGAATTAAGCAGAGGATTTAAAAGGCTTTCAAGGTTTGCTTTGGCTTCCAGCTCTCCTTACATCTGCCATAAAATGTTCAGACCCTAGGGAGGCACTGGTCTCTGAATGAGGGACATTTAGATCAGAGCCAAATCCACCCCATAGCCTGCAATAGAACTGCCTCAGCAGTCCTGCATATCTGTGAAGGAGAAAAACCCATAGAAATTGTTGAGCTACAATTTTGGAAATTTTGGAGTTTGTTTGTTATATGGCAATGTTCCAGTGGAAACTTAACTAACTAAAAAAAGTAACCAGGGGCAAGAACATATATGATTCCCTGCTAAGAATGTTGGATTTTGTACTAAATTGTGCCTGAAGCCACTGGGGCTTTTGAGCAAAAGAATGATATGATATGGTTTACGTTAAAAAAAAAAGTATAATCCTGTTGGTGGGTGAAGAGACTAAGGTGATAACAGTAGAAACAGGAACATGATTTAAGAGTTTACGAAACAAATCAAGCAAGATATTTTGGTGAAGTAGTTCAAGGTGGCTATGGGGAAGATAGAAGTGGTCAAATTCTGGATACAGCTTGAAGCAGGGAGGCAGCAGAATTAACTAATGAATTAGACGTAAATTGTTACAGATAAGATTCAGCTGCCATCAACTAAGATGGACCAGACCACAGTGGGAGCAAGAGTCTGACAAAAATCAAAACTTTAGTTTTGGACATTTTATTTCTCCTGGTTTAATGGCCAAAGTCTATGAAACTGTAGTTGCTAAATGAAAGAACCCTGATAAACAGAATGACAACATATTGTTTAAAAATAGAGTTCTGGATAAAACTCATGAAGGACAAACTGGGTGAAATTCATTATCAACTTTGGGATTGCCTAACCTAAGAAAGTTAGAAGAGGCAGGAGATATTTAGGCCTCTTTAAAAATGTTGACATAATTTATTTCTGAGGACATTTATTAAAATGACCCTAAAATGAATGCATGTTGTCATCATTATAATAAAACAAAAACATTTCCATGAACCAGCACTTATTTACTGGGTTCTATTCCAGATTCTATCAAATCAGTTGTGGGATCTATGACAAAAATGCAATGATGCTGTGAGAATACCCTGGCATCTCTTACTGCATAGATAGACGCAGAGAAAGCTATATGCACTAATGCTTATCAGACAGGCTCATACACTGTTTCACTCTAGGATGAAGACATCTGAATTCTCTTTAGGAATACTAGGACTGCCTTTTTTTTTTTTTCTGGTTGTGCAGCTCACAGGATCTTCATTTCCCAGACCAGGGACTGAACTCCTGCTCTTGGCAATGAAAGCGCAGAGTCCTAACCACTGGAATGCTAGGGAATTCCCTAGGACTGCCTTTTAAAAAAAAATAAATAAATGAAAACATTTGAAAGAGAATCACAGAGTGTCAGAAAGGCAATATCACAAGATATCTATTGCAAACAGTGGAAATGTATTGCTAATTAACCATGATTTTTGAAAGTCCACAGCCATATCTCAAAACATTATATGGTTCCAGTACCTTAGCATTGGCTAATTAATAAGAGAGAATATTCTGAAAGAAAAATTCTATGGCATTAAAATTCTAATCTGCAATCTGTAGAGATTCCCACACAAAAAAAGAAAAATACCTTTCCCCACCTGTTACTTTAAAACTTGTTTTGTTAGAAAAACTCTTAAAGTAAATTGCACTACTACAATAATGTTTATTCCAAGTACATAGAGGGTAGCTGAGGATGCTACTACACATGACAAGATAATAATGATTTTGCAGAAATGTTAGCAGCTCAGTTTAGGAGCCAGACAACCTGGATGGAATACTAACTTGATTACTCACTAACTGTGTAATTTCAACAAGCTATTTGATCTCTATGCTTTGTTTTCCTTATCAGTAAAATGGTAATGATAATAACACCTAACTAAAGGTAACTAAGAACATACAAAATACTAGTTACCATTATTATAATTATGATGAGAATGATTAGACCTAATTAAAAATAGGAAGTAAGGGAAGAAGAATGGAAAGATGAAGGGGGTGGAGAGAGAAAGAAGGAAAGTGATGCTTATATATCCTTTGGTTTAGTTTTAGCACTTAATGAAACATAAAACTTCAGTGGCCTCACATGCCAAGGTTCTTGCCAATGGTGGTACTTAATCAAAGAGCTGAAATGATCCTTTATGACCTCCATCCTGAAAACGTATAGAACAGAGTAGATTTTCATCATGAAAAGAAGGCTCAATTTTAAAAGGATGCTGTTTTACCAAAATATCCATTTTCCTCCATCACTGAAAGCTTTTATTGAAGCAGCCTAAAGATTACTGTGTGATCGGATTGACTAGTTGTCTGTGATTGTGGTTTCAGTCTGTCTGCCCTCTGATGCCCTCTCTCAGTGCCTACCGTCTTACTTGCATTTCTGTTACCTTGGATGTGGGGTATCTCTTCACGGCTGCTCCAGCAAATCGCAGCCGCTGCTCCTTACCTCAGACATGGGGTAGCTCCTCTCAGCCACAGCCCCTGACCTTTGGTGTGGGGTAGCTCCTCTTGGCTGCCGCCCCATCCAACCAGTCCATCCTAAAGGAGATCAGTCCTGGGTATTCATTGGAAGGACTGATGTTGAAGCTTGAAGCTCTGATATTTCAGCCACCTGATGCGAAGAGTTGACTCCTTTGAAAAGACCCTGATGCTGGGAAAGATTGAGGGCAGGAGGAGAGGGGGATGACAGAGGATGAGATGGTTGGATAGCATCACCGACTCAATGGACATAAGTTTGGGTGGACCTTGGGAGTTGGTGATGGACAGGGAGGCCTGGCGTGCTGCGGTTCATGGGGTCGCAAAGAGTTGGACACGACTGAGCGACTGAACTGAAAGATTACTGATCACACTGACAGGTAATAACCACACAACATGATTAGAGAGGGCCTTCCCAGGTGGCACAGTGGTAAAGAATCTTGTCTCCCATTGCAGGAACCTCAAGAATTCAAGGCTCAGGATCGATCCCTGCACTGGGAAGATCCTCTGAAGGAGGAAATGGTAACCCACACCAGTATTCTGGCCTGGAGAATCCCATGGACAGAGGAGCCTGGTGGGCTACAGTCCATGGAGTCACAGTCGGATGACTGAGCACACACCCAGAAACAGAAACACAATTAGACAGGGGCTTCCCAGGTGGTTCCAGTGATAAAGAATCCACCAGCTAATGCAGGAGACACAAAATGCGTGGGTTTGACCCCTGGGTCAGTAAGATCCCCTAGAGGAGGAAATGCAACTCACTCCTGTATTCTTGCTTGGAAAATCCCATGGATAGAGAAGCCTGGAGGGCTACAGGCCATAGGGTTGCAGAGTTGGACATGACTGAGTGACTGAGCAAACACTCCCACATGATTAAAGAGGCTGTGTTGACAAATTGTACCACACAATTGTGGAGCTGATCTGTGGAATTAAAAACAAAAGTCTGTCATTGTAAAATTGTATTATTCAGTACAAAATCACTGACATTTCCTCTAATGTCACAGGTTTTGAATCCAATCACGGTAGAAAAATGTCATTTTCCTTCCACACTCAGCCAGATAAAACTACCTACATCTGTATGAGCTCTTTTAAGAATTTTGTGAGCCCCTTTTAGAAATCCTAGGGTCTGTCAACATCATGTCTTTGCCAAAAAACACTTCAACTGAAAGAAAATTTGATATTTTGTGCAAAACAGAACACCCGTGATGCATGGACACACATCTAGTTTTGTTGCTCTGGTGAAGGAGAAGCAACCCATGACACTGCAATGCATCACTGTACAGACTGGTTTGTGTTGGTGTTAAAGACTTGGCCAATATTAATGAAAGAAGTCTTTTCTGCTGATGTGAAAGTTGTCAACTTCACCAGAGCCAGCACCTTGAATCACCATGTTTTAAAGAAATTTGGTCCAAAAGTGGAATAGGATTATAATTTTCTTCTACTGTATGGACACTCATAGGTATTCGAGGGGACAAGTCAAGGTACATGGTTAAACTTCAGAGAAAAAGAGAAAAAAGCCCACTCAGAACAATCTGGAAAGGAGATATTCACTCATTGCTTGGCTTCCTTGCCCAGTGTTTCTGGTCATGTGCAAAAGGTAAATCTGATCTAAAGCCCTGCGGCGGAAAAACCGTAAGTTTTTACCAAGATGCCAAAAGAAGAGTTTCACAGGATAAGGTTAAGACTGACAATCATTTCTCAGCTGGCAGAGTTGGAAATCCTGCAGACCTTTTCCAAGGGTTTATTCAGCTTCTTGGACCTTAATAATAAAATAGGCATTGGAAATCCATCCTTTGCTTACATGGCATTAGTGCAAATTTTATCAAAGATGACTCCATTACCTTGAGAACTCAGGAAATGAAGTGACCCAAATTCAATGTGAAGTGCCTTATTCAGTTTTCATGCTCCAACACCAACTCATCTGAGCAAAGCAAAATTTAGAAGCAAATTTGATTCAGTTTGCTTTTATATACAATTGAGAGTCAGGATTTTCAGAAATGTTCACTTTCAAAGACACATATATTCATAATTAACTCAAGGCCAAGATGATTTATAAGCTGCTATGTCAGAGTCCGTTGCACTAAACCAAATAGCATGTGCCTTATTTTGTAAACATACTGCTAAGAATGAATATTTATTTTGGTTTCATTTACAAAATTTGAATTTAATTCCATGTTTTTCCATTGAGAAGTCATTGACTTCTGCATGATGTTCCACCATCCCCAGAAGAATGCATATACTCCCACAAAGCTATTGAACTTCTTTATAACTTGACGTTATATACTTACAAAAATAATCTCTAGGGAAAAAATGTTATGTCTTTTTAGACTCTATGTGTCTGGAATGCAAAAAAAAGTTGAGAACCAAAGTGATGTAAGCTTCATGAAGATGAAACACATGAATTCCCTTAATCTACTATTTTTGATACACATATAAAAATTAGCACTATATAGACTGGTAATTTGAGAACAGTCAACCTGCATCAAAAGTTGATGAATCACTGAGTGTCCCTAGAATACCATGTTTGCAAACATACAGACAGCAAAGAAGTCCTGAGAGCTTAGGACATGTTACAGCTTCAGAATTTATTAGCAAATATCCAAGAGCTTAAAAATCCTCAGGATAGACTATCCTAAATGGAAGTGAGTAGACAGTCACTGAAATACGAAAAATGGTTTCAAGCTGAGTCTCATCAATGTCCTGATTGCATAATAATGTTTTAAATATGCATAGGTTTCAAGAAGTTGTTTTAAAACTGTTTTGGAGAACATTGATTTTTGAACTTACTGCATACTGTGTTCATTTGAAGAATCTATACCAATAAACTTGAACCTAATTTTATAGTAATATCTCATTGCTTTTGAGAGATGGATTAGGGATAATAAATAACAAACCTAAATATAGGAGAATAAACCAAAATTTACATAGGAGCTAATTTGTATGTTCCTAGGATATATATGACTACACTTGACTACAAAGAAAATTTTACCTTCCAGCATACAGACATAATTTTTTTCAACAACAAAATTGCAAGTTTGCCTGAATATGAAAAGTCCATATTATGGTTGGAAGGCCAAACATAGCTGACAACTCTAGAATGGTTATTCAAGACTATTAGTCCACTCATTCCAAAATAACAATAGGAATGTTACCACTAGAGGTGGAGCAGAGCAATGGAAAGCATCCCAACAAAGAAAGAAATGCACACTCTTTAACAGAGATTTTTATTATTGTTTTCATGAAAAACAGCATGCCACAAACCACTCACTCACTAGAATTAGATTTTGGTTTATTCTCCTATATTTATATTTATTATTTATTATCTCTATAAACCATCTCTCAAAAGTAATGGGATAGTACTATAAAATTAGATATAGATTCTTCAAATGAACATAGTAACAGTACTGATAAAACAACAGTTTAAAGATAGTGATGACTTTGAGGCTAATAAAATAAGTGTAGAATTTCTACAAAGATGATGGATTATCAAGCTTTATGACTGATATTATAACTAGTTTTGAAGATTATTGTGTTCTAGGTTTTAAAGATAGTTAAAATTTTTTATTGTTTGTGTTTGTTACATAGTATGGTCTTCCTTGAACATAAATTTCCAATAGAATTCTATGTTTTTTTCTCTTTTGGCTGCATACCAGTAATGAAATATTCTGCTATATCCTGGAAAATTTGTCTTCAGTGTATGTCTGAGAATGTATTGTAATTCCTTCTATAGTATTTTTTGCTTTACATTTTGTACAAGTTACTTATATAAATGACTTATTTTCACATATTATACTTTTGTTACCTGTGCAGGAATTCATGTAAATGTATTTAATTTACTATTTTAACTTGTACCAATGTTTACTGAGATATTTTCTCCCCTGGATTATCTACATTAGTTTTTCTACATTTAATTTATCTGTGGATTGTTTTTCAGTCCCCAATGTTTATTGAAATAAAGTGCCAGCATGTGTCTTACGTGTGGTATGGAACTCAATTTACCAATAAATTTATTATATTTTATTGACTGTTAAGAAGATTGAAGGCAGGAGGAGAAGGGGATGAGATGGTTGGATGGCATCACCAACTCAATGGACATGAGTTTGAGCAAGCTCCAGGAGTTGGTGATGGACAGGGAAGCCTGGCGTGCTGCAGTCCATGGGGTTGCAAAGAGTTGGACACAACTGAAAGACTAAACTGAACTGAATATGTCACTATATTTCTTTTTAGTTGTATGATTTTACACTTTTGTATAATTTATTGAAAATTACTGTATACTCAGAATTTGCAACTTCCTATGAGTTCTAGTATAGTACACAGTGTGGTTTATGACCAAAAGGACATTAAAAAAGCACAGAAACCAATAGGAAGAGGCTCCCATTAACTAAATATAGAACAGTCTGAGCATGATAAAAATTTTGAATGCTAATGACTAAACATACCAACTATATAAAAGCTCACATAAGGGAGAGAAAGTTACTCCTTATCCACCAAAAACAGAAAAAAAACAGTCCTAAAACTTGTATAGAACCACAGAAGACCCCAATTTGGCAAAGCAGTTCTTGAGTAAAAAGGATACAGCTGGAAGCATCACACGTCCTAACCTCAAAATACATTACAAAGCTATAGTAAGCAGAAGAGTATGGCATTGGCATAAAAACAGACACATACACCAATGGAACAGAATAGAGAGCTCAGAAATAAGCCCAGAAATATGATCAACTAATTTACAACAAAAGAGCCAAAAACATATAATGGGGAAAGTACAGTCTCATCAAAATGGTGCTGGGAAAATTGGACATGGGAAAAGAATGAAAGTGGACCATTATCTTATACCATACACAAAAATCAACTCAAAATGGATCAAAGACTTGAACACAAGAAGATCTGAAACCATAAAACTACCACCTAGAAGAAAACATAGGAGGTAAGTTCCTTGATATTGGTTTTGATGATGACTTTTCATATTTGACACCAAAAGCAAAGGCAAAAGTAAACAAGTGTGACTATATCAAACAAAAAGTTTCTGGATAGCAAAGGATACCATCAACTAAATAAAAAGGCAACCCATAGAATGGAAGAAAATATTTTCAAGTCACATAAATGATAATGGGCTATCATCCCAAATAAATAAAGAACTCATATAACTCAATAGGAAAAAAATCCAAAATCTGATTTTAAAACTTGCAGAGGATCTAACAGTTTTCCAAAGAGGACATACAAATGTTCAATAGGTATATTAAAGGGTATTCAGCATAACTAATCATCAAGGAAATGCAAATCACTGTTAGAATGGCTATTACCAAAAGTAACACAAATAACAAGTGTTGACAAGGATGTGGAGGAAAAGGAACCCTCATGCGCTATTGGTAGAAATGTAAACTGACGTAACCACAATGGAAAACAGTATTCTTCAAAAAGTTAAAAATAGAACTACCATATGATCTAGCAGTCTTGTTTCTGGGTAGGCTTCCCAGATGGCTCAATGGGAGAGAATCTGCCTGCGAGTGCAGGAGACATGGGTTTGATCCCTAGGTTGGGAAGATTCACTGGAGAAGGAAATAGCAACCCACTCCACTATTCTTGCCAGGGAAATCCCATGGTCAGATGAGCCTGGCAGGCTACAGTCTATGGGGTTGCAAAGAGGACATGAATGAGTGATTGAACAGGCATGCAAACACATTCAAAGGAAATGAAAACACTAATTTGAAAAAGTATCTGCTCCTCCATGTTCATTGTGACATCATTTACTACAGCCAAGACACGTAAATAATTTAAATGATTAGAGGTGGATGAATGGATAAAAAAATGTGGTGTATATATCTGCAATTGAGTAGTCAGTTCAGTTCAGTTCAGTTGCTCAGTCGTGTCCAACTCTGTGACCCCATGGACTGCAGCATGTCAGGCCTCCCTGTCCATCACCAACTACTGGAATTTACTCAACCCATGTCCATTGAGTTGGTGATGCCATCCAACCATCTCATTCTCTGTCGTCCCCTTCTCCTCTCACCTTCAATCTTTCCCAGCATCAGGGTGTTTTCAAATGAGTCATCTCCTCACATCAGGTGGCCAAAGTACTGGAGTTTCAGCTTCAACATCAGTCCATCCAATGAACACCCAGGACTGATCTCCTTTAGGATGGGCTGGTTGGATCTCTTTGCAGTCCAAGGGACTCTCAAGAGTCTTCTCCAACACCACAGTTCAAAAGCATCAATTTTTTGGTGCTCAGCTTTCTTTATAGTCTAACTCTCACATCCATACATAATTGCTAGAAAACCATAGCCTTCACTAGTCAGACCTTTGTTGACAAAGTAACGTCTCTGTTTTTTAATAAGCTGTCTAGCTTGGACATAACTTATCTGTCAAGGGGCAAGCGTCTTTTAATTTCATGGCTGCAATCACCATCTGCAGTGATTTTGGAGCCCCCAAAAATAAAGTCAGCCACTGTTTCCACTGTTTCCCCATCTATTTGCCATAAAGTGATGGGACCGGATGCCATGATCTTTGTTTTCTGAATGTTGAGCTTTAAGCCAACTTTTTCACTCTCCTTTCACTTTCATCAAGAGGCTCTAGAGTTCTTCTTCACTTTCTGCCTTAAGGTGGTGTCATCTGCATATCTGAGGTTTTTTATATTTCTCCTGGCAATCTTGATTCCAGCTTGTGCTTCCTCCAGCACAGCATTTCTCATGATGTACTCTGCATATAAGTTAAACAATCAGGGTGACAATATATAGCCTTGATGTACTCCTTTTTCTATTTGGAACCAGTCTGCTTTTCCATGTCAGTTCTAACTGTTGCTTCCTGACCTGCATATAGGTTTCTTAAGAGGCAGGTCAGGTAGTCTGGTATTCCCATCTCTTTCAGAATTTTACCCAGTTTGTGGTCATCCATACAGTCAAGGTTTTGGCATGGTCAAAAAATCAGAAATAGATGATTTTCTGGAACTCTCTTGTTTTCTCGATGATCCAACAGATGTTGGCAATTTGATCTCTGGTTCCTCTGCCTTTTCTAAAACCAGCTTGAACATCTCGAAGTTCAAGATTCATGTATTGTTAAAGCCTGGCCTGAAGAATTTTGAGCATTACTTTACTAGCGTGTGAGATGAGTATAATTGTGCGGTAGTTTGAGCGTTCTTTGGCATTGCCTTTCTTTGGGATTGGAATGAAAACTGACCTTTTCCATTCCTGTGGCCACTGCTGAGTTTTCCAAATTTGCCGGCATATTGAGTGTAGCACTTTCACAGCATCATCTTTTAAGATTCGAAAGAGCTCAACTCGGATTCCATCACCTCCACTAGCTTTGTTTGTAGTGATGCTTCCTACGGCCCACTTGACTTCACCTTCCAGGATGTCTGGCTGTAGGTGAGTGATCACACCATCGTGATTATCTCTGTCATGAAGATCTTTTTTGTACAGTTCTTCTGTGTATTCCTGCCACCTCCTCTTAATATCTTCTGCTTCTGTTAGGTCCCTACCATTTCTGTCCTTTATTGAGCCCATCTTTGCATGAAATGTTCCCTTGGTATCTCTAATTTTCTTGAAGAGATCTCTAGTCTTTCCCATCTGTTGTTTTCCTCTATTTCTTTGCATTGATCACTGAGGAAGGGTTTCTTCTCTCTCCTTGCTATTCTTTGGAACTCTGCATTCAAATGGGAATATCTTTCCTTTTCTCCTTTGCTTTTCTCTTCTTTTCACAGCTATTTGTAAGGTCTCCTCAGACAACCATTTTGCCTTTTTGCATTTCTTTTCCATGGGGATGGTCTTGATCCCTGTTTCCTGTACAATGTCACAAACCTCCGTCCATAGTTCCTCAGGCACTCTGTCAATCAGATCTAGTCCCTTAAATCTATTTCTCACTTCCACTGTATAATCGTAAGGGATTTGATTTAGGTCATACTTGAATGATCTAGGTTTTCCCTACTTTCTTTAATTTCAGTCTGAATTTGGCAATAAGGAGTTCATTATCTGAGCCACAGTCAGCTCCCGGTCTTGTTTTTGCTGACTGTATAGAGCTTCTCCATCTTTGGCTGCAAAGAATATAATCAATCTGATTTCAGTGTTGACCATCTGGTGATGTCCATGTGTAGAGTCTTCTCTTGTGTTGGAAGAGGGTGTTTGCTATGACCAGTGCTTTCTCTTGTCAGAACTCTATTAGCCTTTGCCCTGCTTCATTCTGTACTCCAAGGCCAAATCTGCCTGTTACTCCAGGTGTTTCTTGACTTCCTACTTTTGCATTCCAGTCCCCTATAATGAAAAGGACGTCTTTTTTGGGTTAGTTCTAAAAGGTCTTGTCGGTCTTCACAGAACTGTTCAACTTCAGCTTCTTCAGGGTTACTGATTGGGGCATAGACTTGGATTACTGTGATACTGAATGGTTTGCCTTGGAAACGAACAGAGATCATTGTGTCGTTTTTGAGATTGTATCCAAGTACTGCATTTCAGACTCTTTTGTTGACTATGATGGCTACTCCATTTCTTCTAAGGGATTTTTGCCCACAGTAGTAGATATAATGGTCATCTGAGTTTAATTCACCCATTCCAATCCATTTTAGTTCTGATTCCTAAAATGTACGCCTTCCCTCTTGCCATCTCCTGTTTGACCACCCCCAATTTGCCTTGATTCATGGACCTAGCATTCCAGGTTCC
The DNA here is from genome assembly GCF_033118175.1 of Dama dama. NCBI lineage: Eukaryota > Metazoa > Chordata > Mammalia > Artiodactyla > Cervidae > Dama > Dama dama. Next base: position 28,213,260 of record NC_083686.1, on the reverse strand, counting down.
TATGCAATATTGTTCTTTACAGCATCAGACCTTGCTTCCATCACCAGTCACATCCACAACTGGGTATTGTTTTTGCTTTGGCTCTGTCTCTTCATTCTTTCTGGAGTTATTTCTCCACTGATCTCCAGTAGCATATTGGGAACCTACTGACTGGGGAGTTCATCTTTCAGTGTCCTATCTTTTTGACTTTTCCTACTGTTCATGAATATTGAATATTATTCAGCCAAAAAAAAAAAAAAAAGAAAGAAATCCTGCCAGTTACTACAACATGGAAGGACCTTGAGGATATTATGTTTAGTGAAATAAGTCAAAGACAAATACAGTATGATCTCATTTATATGTAGAATTTATAAAGAAAATAAGCAAAAACCAAAGCCTCATAGATACAGAGAACACATCGGTGGTTGCCAGAGAAGGGGGAGGGGGAAATCGTGTGTGTGGAGAGTGTGCAAAATCAGTGAAGGTGGTCATAATGTACAAACTTTGCTTTATAAAATAAATAAGTCCTGAGAATGTAATGTATACCATGCTAGCTATGGTTAATGATATTGTATTTTATGTTTGCTAGGTGCTAAAAGAGTAGATTTTAAAAGTTCTCATAATAAGGGGAAAAAATTGCAACTATGTGTGATGATGGATGTTAACTAGATTTATTATAGTGATCATTTCACAATATATACAATATTGAATCCTTACATTGTGCACCTGAAACTAATATGCTAATTATATCTTTAAAAAAGATTTATAGTATGTATATGAATGTTGTTGTTCAGTTGCTAAGTTGTGTCCGACTCTTTGTAACCCCATGGACTGCAGTTAACCAGGCTCCTCTGTTCTCCATCATCTTCCAGAGTTTGCTCAAATTCATGTCCATTGAGTTAATGATGCTATCTAACCATCTCATCCTCTACTGTCCCCTTCTTCTCTGGCTTTCAATCTTTTCCAGCATCAAGGTCTTTTCTAATGAGTTGGCTGTTTGCATCAGGTGTCCAAAATGTTGGAGCATCTGTCATTCCAGTGAATATTCAGGGTTGATACCTTTAGAATTGACTGATTTGATCTCCGTGCTGTCCAAGGGACTTGCAAAAGTCTTCTCCAGCACTACAATTTGAAAGCATCAAGGCTTCAGCATTCAGCCTTCTTTATGAGCCTACTCTCACATCTTTACATAACTATTGGATTATGTATGTACATATGCATATGAATAGGGCTTCCCAGGTGGCTCAATGGTAAAGAATCTGTCTGCCAAGCAGGACACTTGGGTTTGATCCCTGGATCAGGAAGATCACTTGGAGAAGAAATGGCAACCCATTCCAGTCTTCTAGCCTTGGAAATATCATGGACAAAGGAGCCTGGCAGGCTACAATTCATTGGGTTGCAAAAGGGTTGGACACAATTTAGCAACTAAAACACAACAACGTGTATATGAATAGATGTAAGACTGGGAAGCAAAACAAAAACCAGGAAAAAGAAAAATATAAAAATTTGTTCAGTGTTTTAATCTGACTTGGCAATAGATTCCATTATTAGTATATCCGAATAAAACTTAAAAAAAGAAAACCATACTGGAAGCCACTGAAACTGACCAGGATGCCAGCTCCTTATTCTGAATATTAGCTAATAAAATAAAATTATGAACATTTATTTTGCCTTATTCCTGGCTTTCCTGTATCTCAGAGTAGCCAAATTGCCCTAACTGATAAGAAAATTTTGAGTATTAAATGTGCAATAAATCATGACATTAGAAAAATTATCATTTTGTAACTCCTCAGATATGCAGATGATAACACCCTTATGGCAGAAAGCAAAGAACTGAAGAGCCTGTTGATGAAAGTGAAAGAGGAGAGTGAAAAAGCTTGCTTAAAACTCAACATTCCAGAAATTAAAATCAAGGCATCCGTTCCCATCACTTCATGGCAAATGGATGGGAAAACAATGGATACAGTGACAGACTTTATTTTCTTGGGCTCCAAAATCACTGCAGATGGTGACTACAACCATGAAATTAAAAGACGCTTGCTCCTTGAAAGAAAAACTATGATCAACCTAGACAGCATATTAAAAAGCAGAGACATTATTTTGCTGACTAAGGTCTGTCTAGTCAAAGCCATGGTTTTTCCAGTAGTCATGTATGGATGTGAGATTTGGGTCATAAAGAAAGCTGAGCGCTGAAGAAGTGATGCTTTCGAACTGCAGTCTTGGAGAAGACTCTTGAGAGTCCCTTGGACTGCAAAGAGATCAAACCAGTCCATCCTAAAGGAAATCCAGTCCTGAGTGTTCATTAGAAGGACTGATGATAAAGCTGAAGCTCCAATACTTTGGCAAATGATTTTAAGAACTGACTCATGTGAAAAGACCCTGATGCTGGGAAAGATTGAAAGCAGGAGGAGAAGGGGATGACAGAGGATAAGATAGTTGGATGGCATCACTGACTCAATGGACATGAGTTTGAGCATATTCCGGGAGTTGGTGATGGACAGGGAAGCCTGGCATGCTACAGTCTACGGGGTCACAAAGAGTCAGACATGACTGAGTGACTGAACTGAACTGAACTCAATGTAATAATTGAGTCAGGAAAAAACCATCAGTGGATGAAAGCATTAGATGAAAGGATGCATGAAGAATTTTTTCGTGGGAGCATCAGCTTGTCACCACCAGAACTCAATAATCAATCTTAACATCGTAAAAGTGGGACCACCAGATGTTGTATGCTTCCTGCTGTGATATAATATGAAGCATTCAGCTCTATCTTTAACACTACTTTTACCAAAAAGATTAAACAAGCATCTATTAAAACTCCGAGAGCTAACTTCCAATTAAATGTAATACATTAACTTAAGTTGCAGAAACAAATGTAGTAAAATTATGATAGTTATTGAATCTGGCTACAAAGTGCAGAGGGAGTAAATGATCTATTTTTTCTAATTTTTGTGTATATTTGAAAATTTTATAATTGAAATCAACCATCATACAGAATCAGGATGTTATCTTATATTCCTACATATCATAACCCCCCCCAAAATATGGCCCCTTAGTGTGTAAAAAGAGGCTATGCAGACCCTAAAACATTATGAGAGGGATGATTTTTTACTATGATATTTATTGGAGTTGATCCCAGCTTCTTACAGTAAGAAATACATCTTTCTCTGAAAGTTAATAGGCCAAAGTAGATGATCAAAGACAATAACCCAGCTACAGTGGAAATAAATTAAACCAACACCAACTGTTACCAGATAACTGTTACAGATAACGTTTTTTAAGTGCATTTTCTGTGCTAGGTACTGTGTTATGCATTTTACCTCCATTGCAATTATAATCATCACAACACAGTGAATGGTGGTAGAGTGGTAAAGAATCCACCTGCCAATGCAAGAGACACAGGAGACTCGAGTTCAATCTCTGAGTCAGGAAGATCCCCTGGAGTAGGAAATGGCAGCCCACTCTAGTGTTCTTGTCTGGAAAATTCCATGGAGAGAGGAGCCTGGTGGGTTACAGTCCTTGGGGTCGCAAAGAGTCAGACACGACTGAGCACAAGGCTAAGAGAGGTGTTAATTATTCTGATTAAGATCACAAAGCTAGAATACAGACTTCAAATCCAACAGTTACATCACAAAGATCATATTTTAAATTCTACACCAAGATCAGTATGTACTCATATCCATGACCCCACAACCCAATACTTTCCACAGAGTTTATTGCAAGCATGCTTAAGGTATATAGTGATGTACTCCTCTATAGTTTCTTTTTAACTTCTTATTTTATAGTGGAGTGTAGTTGATCAACAATGTTGTGTTAGTTTCAGGAGTGCTGCATAGTGATTCAGTTGTCCACATACATGTAGCTATCTATTCTTTTCCAAACTTTTTCCCAATTAGGTTGTTACAGAATATTGAGCAGAGTTCCCTGTGTGATATACAGCAAGAAAGAAAACTATATAATCCAGGATCTAAATCTCTCTACTCAAGAGTGTTGGAGGCAGGAAAAAAAAAAAAAAAAAACCTGCCTTCCACTACTGTGATTAAAAATGCAGTTTTTATTACCTCAGTTTCCCTTGAGCTAGGTCATGAACTGTGCTCTACATTCTAGCAGACAACATACTTGCTCTAGACTCTAAATTGAGGACCAGGCTTCCTGGTGGCTCAGATGGTAAAGAATCTGCCTGCAGTGCAGGAGACCTAGGTTTGATCCCTGGGTCGGGAAGATTCCCTGGAGAAGGGAATGTCTACCCACTCCAGTATTCTTATCTGGAGAATTCCATGGCCAGAGGAGCCTGGTGAGTTACAGTCCATGGGATGACAGAGTCAGACATGACTGAGCCACTTAAACTTTCATTTACACTTTTCAGACCAAAGAAACAAAGAACATGAAAATTCTTCCTGGTGGCAGTGGTTCTGGCAAAAGATTGACTGTCATGGGCTGCACATGCCTGGAAAGTCCAATGTCCAAATCCATTGTTTTTGGTTGTGTAAAGGACAGGTTTCAGTAGTCAGCAGAGCAAATAGTGGGTTCTTAAGAACAAATATGAAGCCTGAAATTGACCTCCTGTCTGCACAGTCTCCTCACTGTTTTCCCAAATTTCTTGGTGATTCTGTGACTTTGTTGTTCAGTCATTAAGTTGTGTCTGACTCTGCAACACAATGGATTACAGCACACCGGACTTCCCTGTCCTTCACTATCTCCCAGAGTTTGCTCAAATTCATGTCCATTGAGTTGATGCTGCCATCCAACCATCTCATCCTCTGTTGCCCGCTTCTCCTTTTGCCTTCAGGCTTTCTCAGCATCAGGGTCGTTTCCAATGTGCTGGCTGTTCCCCTCAGGTAGCTAAAGTATTAGAGCTTCAGCTTCAGTCCTTCTAATGAATAATCAAGGTTGGTTTCCCTTAGGATTAGCTGGTTTGGTCTCCTTGCTGTCCAAGGGACTCGTAAGTCTTCTCTAGCCCCACATTTCAAAGGCATCAATTTTTTTGGCGTTCAGCTTTCTTAATGGTCTGATTCTCGTCCATATATGACTACTGAGAAAGCCATAGCTTTGGCTATATGGACCTTTGTCAGTGAAGTGATGTCTGTGGTTTTTAACACCCTGTCAAGGCTTGTCATAGCCTCCCTTCCAAGAAGCAAACATTCTAATTTCATGGCTGCAGTCACTATCCACAGTGATTTTAGAGCTCAAGAAAAGAAAATCTGTCACTGCTTTCACTTTTTCCCCTTCTGTTTGGCATGAAGTGATGGGACTCAATGCCATGATCTCTGACTTTTGAATGTTGAGTTGTTTTTTTTTTTTTATTTTTTTTTTTCCAGTGGGTTTTGTCATACATTGATATGAATCAGCCATGGATTTACATGTATTCCCAATCCCGATCCCCCCTCCCACCTCCCTCTCCACCCGATTCCTCTGGGTCTTCCCAGTGCACCAGGCCGGAGCGCTTGTCTCATGCATCCCACCTGGGCTGGTGATCTGTTTCACCATAGATAGTATACATGCTGTTCTTTTGAAATATCCCACCCTCACATTCTCCCACAGAGTTCAAAAGTCTGTTCTGTATTTCTGTGTCTCTTTTTCTGTTTTGCATATAGGGTTATCGTTATCACCTTTCTAAATTCCATATATATGTGTTAGTATGCTGTAATGTTCTAAGTGACTTTTTTTCACTCTTCTCCTTTACCCTCATCAAGAGGCTCTTTAGTTCCTCTTTGCTTTCTGCCACTAGAGTAGTATCATCTGCATATTAGAGGTTATTGATAATTGTCTCCGCAATCTTGATTCCAGGTTGTGATTCATCCAGCCTGGCATTTCACATGATTAACTCTGCATATGAGTTAAATAAACAGGATGACAATATACAGTCTTCTTGTACTCCTTTCCCAATTTTGAACCAGTCAGTTGTTCCATGTAAGCTTCTAACTGTTGCTTCTTGACCAGCATACAAGTTTCTCAGGAGACAGCTAATATGGTTTGGTATTCCCACCTCTTTAAGAATTTTCACAGTTTGTTGTGATCCACACAGTCAAAGGCTTGAGCATGGTCAATAAAGCAAAAGTAGATGTTTTTCTGGAATTCCCTTGCTTTCTCTACAATTCAATGAATGTTGTCAATTTGGTCTCTGGTTCCTCTGCCTTTTCTAAACCCAGCTTGTATATCTGGAAGTTTTCAATTCAAGTACTGCTGAAGCCTAGCTTGAAGGGTTTCGAGTATAATCTTACTAGCATGGGAATTGAGTGCAATTGTCCAGTAGTTTGAACATTGTTTAGCACTGCCCTTCTTTGAAGCTGGGATGAAAACTGACATTTTCCAGTCCTATGGCCACTATTGGGTTTTCCAAATTTGCTGACATATTGAGGGAAGCACTTTAACATCATCATCTTTTAGTATTTTAAATAGTTTAACTGGAATTTCATCACTTTCACTAGCTGTATTGGTGGTATTGCTTCCTAAGGCCCACTAGAATCCACAGTCCAGGATGTCTGGCTCTTGGTGAGTGATCACACCAGCATGGTTTTCTGGGTCATCAAGACCTTTTTTATATAGTTCTTCTGTGTACTCTTGCCACCTTTTCTTAATCTCTTCTGCCTCTGTTAAGTCTTTTCTGTTTCTGTCCTTTATCATGCCTATCCTTGTAGGAAATGTTCCTTTGACATCTCCAGTTTTATCAAAGAGATCTCTAGTCTTTCCCATTCTATTGTTTTGGTTTACCCAATACCCGTTTAATAAATTCCTTCTCTGCCCAAAGCAAGAGTGAATTTCTTGATAACTAAAAACATTAGCTAGTGGAGGTGATGGAATTCCAGTTGAGCTATTTCAAATCCTAAAAGACGATGCTGTGAAAGTGCTGCACTCAATATGCCAGCAAATTTGGAAAATGCAGCAGTGGCCACAGGACTGGAAAAGGTCAGCTTTCATTCCAATCCCAAAGAAAGGCCATGCCAAAGAATGCTCAAACTACCACACAATTGCACTCATCTCACATGCTAGCAAAGTAATGCTCAAAAGTCTCCAAGCCAGGCTTCAACAATATGTGAACCATGAACTTCCAGACGTTCAAGCTGGTTTGAAAAGGCAGAGGAACCAGAGATCAAATTGCCAACATCCGTTGATCATCAAAAAAGCAAGAGAGTTCCAGAAAACATCTACTTCTGCTTTATTGACTATGCCAAAGCCTTTGACTGTGTGGACCACAACAAACTCTGGAAAATTCTTCAAGAGACGGGAATACCAGACCATCTGACTTACCTCTTGAGAAATCGGTATGCAGGTCAAGAAGCAACAGTTAGAACTGGACATGGAACAACAGAATGGTTCCAAATAGGAAAAGGAGTACACCAAGGCTGTCTATTGTCAGCCTGCTTATTTAACTTATATGCAGAGTACATCATGAGAAATGCTGGGCTGGAGGAAGCACAAGCTGGAACTGAGATTGCCAGGAGAAATATCAATAACCTCAGAAATGCAGATGACACCACCCTTATGACAGAAAGTGAAGAAGAACTGAAAAGCCTCTTGATGAAAATGGAGGAGAGTGAAAAAGTTGACTTAAAGCTCAACATTCAGAAAACAAAGATCTTGGCATCCAGTCTCACCACTTCATGGCAAACAGGTGGGGAAACAATGGAAACAGTGACAGACTTTATTTTCTTGGGTTCCAAAATCACTGCAGATGGTGACTGCTGCGATGAAATTAAAAGATTCTTACTCCTTGGAAGGAAAGTTATGACCAATCTAGACAGCATATTAAAAAGCAGAGACATTACTTTGCCAACAAAGGTCTGTCTAGTCAAACCTATGGTTTTTCCAGTAGTCATGTATGGATGTGAGAGTTGGACTATAAAGAAAGCTGAGCACAGAAGAATTGATGTTTTTGAACTATGGTGTTGGAGAAGACTCTTGAGAGTCCCTTGGACTGCAAGGAGATCCAACCAGTCCATCCTAAAGGAGATCAGTCCTGAATACTCATTGTTGGAAGGACTGATGTTGAAGCTGAGACTCCAATACTTTGGCCACATGATGGGAACAGCTGACACATTTGAAAAGACTCTGATGCTGGGAGAGATTGAGGGCAGGAGAAGGGGACGACAGGATGAGATGGTTGGATGGCATCGCTGACTCAATGGACATGAGTCTGAGTAAACTCAAGGAGTTGGTGATGGACAAGGAGGCTTGACATGCTGCAGTCCATGAGGTCGCAAAGGGTCGGACACAACTGAGTGACTGAACTGAACTGAAAAACATTAGCTAATTTACCAAAAGAGATTTAATTTAGATCTTAATATTGAAGTATATACCAAAGTAAGTGCCAAGTGGATGAGTGGATTAAGTCATAAGAAACAATATATCTAAAATGAAGAAAGTGTAGGTTAATATCAGTCTTCGATTAGAAAAATTCTTTGGCATTTTAAGTAAAAAAGTTTTGCATGAATAAAAGAGCTTTATAATTTAAATAATAATTATATAAACAATAAGCTAAAGGAAATATTTGCAAAATTTATAGCACAATGGTACTATTTTACATACATAAAATGTTTTACAGGTTAATAATAAAAATGTCAATCAAAAAATGATAAAAGATATGAATAGAAAACTCATAAAAGAAAAAATATGAGCCAAAATATGTATGAGAAACTATTTAAGCTCACTCAATAAGGAAAAAAAGCCCACAAGGAATCCAGAATTCCTATTCATTTGTGCAATAAATATCATGTGCCTCTGTGTGACTTTTTAGGTGACAATAACACAGTAGTGAGCAAAGATAAGTCATTGATATTGCTCTGCTATCATCTCAAACTTCCTCTAGGGTTGTCATTAATCCTCACAACAGCCAGGTGTATTTTTCACTCTCACTATTTTGCCTGAAATTTGGTAAGAAAATTGCATAATCGAGAAAGTAATCAAACTGCAGAGAATGAGAAATGAGCAATTATGCATAATAATCTACAAGGCAGATAAGCATATGGGAATAGTTATGTGAAATGTAGCGACCTAATGAGTAAGTGAACAATAGTCAGGAAGTGAAAACATTAGTTATTCCCAAATATAAGTCAAAAAATAAGTCATTTTCTAGTGGAAAAAAATGAGACAGACATGCTATTTTATGTCTTGCTTACTCGGACTCCAAAATTACTCAAGGAAATTGCAGTATGTGACAAACACTCAAATATTCCCCACAGTCCTACAAACTCTGCACTTGACCCCATTTATCTTCTCTGCAATGGTGATTTATGCTGGAAATAAAAGTATGCCTTGATTATTGGTTTTCATTTCTAAAACTGCAAATTTATGTTTAGCTTGGTGTGGTCGGTCAACAACTTAGAAGCGGCCAATTTAACCCTCATGGTTGTGATACATTATTAAAGGAAATACTCAGAAAGCTATAGGTTGTCGGTGATACATTTCATTGTATGACTTTACTCAGCTATTCCTGAGGTTCATGGGCCATGGGAAAGATGTTCACTCCAGGGTATCAATTACATGCTTTTATTTATCCAGTCATTTGTGGTTTTTCTGGGTTTCATCTTCTAAAAGTAATAGTTAGATGATGAGAGTAATTAAAATATGTTGAATTATGGAGTGATAAACATTAGTTTAGCAATCATGTAGTACAAAACTCTACCAGTTGTAACCATTGTCTCTTTCTCCCTCGATCCTGACTTATATCAGTTCAACCTGGATTCATGGTTATCATCACCACCTTCCATAAGAAGCCTAAGCAAACTTGGTACACAGCAACAAAGGTTGCATGGTGTCTTTCCTTTGGTCTCATCAAAGAGAAAAATGTCAACATATTTTTGAATTTGATAAAGTCCATTAATCTAAAACCAGCCAAATTTCCACTTGAAATGAATAATACTTTTATGGACATTTAAGACTTAAAAATATTTAAATGACACATTCAGAAACTAGTGATCTAGGATATGATATTAGTTTTCTATTGCTGGGTAAAAGGTTACCACAGATTCAGTGGTTTAAAATATCCATGTATTATCTCACAGTTCCATAGGTCAGAAGTCCAGGCAGACTCAAATAGGATCTCTGCTTATGGTATCCCAAAACCAAAATCATGATGTCAGTTTAGCTAGGGAAAAAATCCTTTCCCAAGTTTATTAGGTTGCAGTAACAAAGATCTACAAACTAAGTGTCTTTAAACAACAGAAATTAATTTTCTCACAGTTCTGGAAGCCAGTAGTCCAAGATTTGCTGTCAGGAGGGGTGGTTTCTTTGGACACTTCTCTGTTTCGCTTCCAGATGGCCATCTTTTCTCTGTCTTCATTTGGTCTTCCTTCCGTGCATGTTTGTGTACTAATTTCCTCTTGTTACAAGAATACTGTATCAGATTAGGGCCCACCTCAAGGACCTCATTCCAATTAAGTCACATCTTTAAAGACCCTATCTCTAAATACAGTCATATTCTGAGGCACTGAGGGTTAGGACATCAGCATATAATTTTATAGGACCCTAGTTAGCCTATAACAAAGCTCAGTCAGGTTGCTGATAGAATTCAGTTCTTTGTAGCTGTAGGTCTGAAGACCCCATTTTTTTTAAATGGCTGTCAACAGGAGACCACTCATGATTCTAGAAGCTACCTTTGTTCTTTTCATCTCATTCCCTTAGTTTTCAAGGCAGCCTTGGGTCCTTGAGTATTTATACTTTGAGTCTCCCTGACTTTCCCTTTTGCTATCAGCTAGAGAAAATGCTCTACCCTTTAAGGGCTCATGTGATTATATTATGTCCAGAAAGAAAACCTCCCTATCTTTAGCTCACCTGTGCTGTGTAATATAACGTAACTGTGAGAGTGACAACTCTACTCACAGGTTCCAGAGATGAGTGGGGGGCATCTTGGGCAGGCCATTTAAAAATTTTGCTTAGCACAAATATTTAGGTTATGTCCTCATCGAGTGGGTCATTTTAGCATGGCAAGGACTGAATATATAAGGAGAAGAATGCCCTAGAAGAATGTGGATTTGAGGAAGTTCTCCTATATGATTCCCGTCATCTTCATTGAATATTTCCTTGAAGTTAGCAGAAGGAAAAACAAGCTCTGTATTCTGTACTCTACATATAACTTTACCAATACTCTAAGCTAATCCATAACATCTAAGTTTTAAATTTGGAACAGCAATAGAGCCATCAGCTGAACTTAGAGACAAGAACATAACAGGAAATAACTTGTTTAAAGATGATTTTAAAGATATTAAATAAATACCGAATTGCATTTTCCCAATTGTCTGAATTACTCCCTGTTACTTGTTTAAGAAGTTGCAGAAGAATAAACTTTCCTGCATACTGAGTGAGCCCATGTGTATAGAACATCTGATAAAAAGCTAATCACCTAGGCTTTAAGCAATTATCATGCCAATGGAAGAGGGTGATTGGTGGTGGGCTTCTCAAGGGAGAATGAATAACATACGTTCTGATGTGCCTCAGTGCATTTCATTGTGTTGATACTTAATAGGATTTCCCATAGCCCCCACTGTTTCTCTTTGAATTCTCATTCATGCTATCAAATCTTGCTCAAGTGCCAACCTTTGCTGAAGCTCTTCCTGGTCACTAGGGCTTTCCTGGCGGCTCAGTGGTAAAGAATCTGCCTGTAATGCAGGAGACTCGAGTTTGATCCCTGGGTTAGGAAGATCCCTGGCAAAGAAAATAGCAACCCACACCAGTATTCTTGCCTGGAGAATTTCATGGACTGAGGAATCTGGCGGGCTACTGTCCATGGGGTCTCAAAGAGTCAGACATGACTTAGTGACAGACTAAGTCACTTTCAACCTCCTTCCCACAGTGAATTTAATTATTTTCTAATTAATACCACTTTGTGTATCTTTGTGATTCTTCAGCATGTAAACCATACTTTAATCATACGTTTTTATGTTCTTTTTGTGATCCACAATCCAACAGTATCGGTATCACTTGGGAACTGTTTAAATTTTGGGTTCTCGACTCAGAGCTGCTGAATCAGAAACTCTGCGTGAGGAGGGGAGAGGTTAAGCAAGATCTTCAGGTGATTCTGATATGTGAGAACCTACTGTCCTCAGGACTTGCCTTACTCATGGCACAAAGTAGATAATAAAAATCTTCATTGAGCCGAACTTCAGATTCTAAGCCTTTAATTCAGCACAAACATCACTAGTCTTCTGGATGACTTCCCCAGAGAAAATTCTCAAATGTTTTAAAAAGAAAAAGACAGACTGAAAGACAGTTATTGACCCTGAACGTATTTATTTTGGCAGTAAAACTAGTAAAAAGGATATACATATGTAAAATTGTGACGAACTTTTCCAAATAAGCTTTATAAGAATGTTTACAGAGTATGTCTAAAAAAACATGGAGCCAATGCCATAATTTAGTGCCAATTTATTTTTCCCTTCAAAAACATTATGTCTAACCATAAATTTAAGCTATGTGAAGGTCATGAAGTTGTTGGCAGGGATAGTCTCTCATTGAAACATAGAATGTTGTTGTTGTAGTTGTTTTGAGTTTCTCTTTACCACAAGAAATTAAGTGCTGGGCTATGAATCTCAGGCATCTTGGGAATAATAAATGCTGTCTCTGGCCTTTTATCTCCAAATAGCATCTTCTGCTATTAGGAAATAATACTATTAAGTGAAAGAAATTAATTCTCTTCTGGTTGAAATAATCATTGCTTGGATATTTGACTTTGTGTTCTTTCAAAGGAATTAGAAGAAATCAAAACTAGAACCTGGAATGAACCAACAAAGCAAAACAGAAACAGTCATAGATACAGAGAACCAACATGTTATTGTCAAACGCTGTGGGGGTAGGGATGGGGGAATAGGTGAGGGAGATTAAGAGGTACAACTTCCAGTTACAAAACAAATGAATTGAAGAGATGAAATGTACAGTGAGGGAAACACAGTCAGTAAGAATGTACTGTCTTTATATTGGGGCTTCCCTTGTGACTCAGATAGCAAATAACAAGCCTGTAATGCAGGAGACCTGGGTTCTATCCCTACGTCAGGACAATCCCCTGGAGAACAGCATGGATACCATTCCAGTATTCTTGCCTGGAAAATGTCATGGACAGAGGAGCCTGGTAGGATATAGTCCATGGGGTAGCAAAGAGTTGGGCACAACTAAGATCACTAACACTGACTGACTGACTGACTGAGGTCTATATGGGGCAGAGGTCACTGGACTTAGCATGGTGATCATTTTGAAATGCACAGAAATACAGAATCATTATGTTGTGCACCAGGAACTACATAGCACTGTAGGACAATTAAACTTCAAAAAATAAACAAACTCCCAGAAAAGAGATAGATTTATGATTCCCAGAGGCAGTGGTGGGTAGGGAGGTGATCTGATGAAGGCAGTCAAAAGTTACAAGCTTCCAGTTGTAAGACAAATAAGTATTAATATTAGGGATATAAACCATATCATGATTTAAGTAGCACTGCAGTATGTGATATATAAAAGTTGTTAAGAGAGTAAATCCTAAGAGCTTTCATCACAAGGAAAAATATTTTTTTCTTTTTCTTTTCTTTTCTATTTATGCTGGATATCACTAAACTTACGTGGTAATCTTTTCATGACGTACATTAGTCGAATTATTATTCTGTATACCTTAAACAGTGTTATATGTCAATTATATCTCAATAAAACTGGGAGAAAAAAACACTTGAACAAGTTTCAATAGCAGCAAAAAAATTTTTTAATAAAATTTTTTATTTTATTTTTACTAAAATAAAAAAATTTTAACAAAATAAAATTTTTAATAGAGTCTGAAAGAAGCAAATGTTTTCAATTCAACCCTAGGTACTACATCAATCAAATAACAATAAATAAGGAAATTATTTGACTAAGTAGTAACCTATTAATAGTATTCTTGAACACTGCTTCTGGCTCTTTCTTTCACTTAAGACTAATATATATATCCAGAATAATCTGAGCAGTTCATTATTGATAACATTCATGTGGTATAAGTCAATACTTTTAATATTCCTCCCTGTGAAAGGGACTATCAGAGTAGGAGGAGAAAGATCTTTCATATCTATGATGAGCCTGTTCCCTAGGTATTACACCCACCAGCACCAACCAATCCAACAGCACTACTATCTTATCTTTTTTCAATCTTTTGGCCATGCAGAGCAGCATGTGGGATCTTAGTTCCCCAACCAGGGATTTAACCCATGCCCCCAGCAATGGAAGCACAGAATCTGAACCACTGGACTGCCAGGGAAGTCCCTTCTTTCCCTTTTTTGAAAAGAATTATTCTTTATCCACTGAAAGTTAAAGATCAGCACAGAAGAGCCTGAGGTTGAAATAAATTTTCTGAGCTGACAGGAGGGATGTATAGAGCCTCCATATTCTCTGTCCTCTGTCCTTCTCCTTATCAACTAAAAAAAAAAAAAAATGGTTATGCAAATTTTAGCTACAGAGAAGTAGTACAGGAATATCAATAAGGGAAGAGCTACAGACTAATAAATCTTTGTCTAAAGCATTCAAATCCTTTGAAGAGGCTCTAAGAAACAAAATTTTACCCCCTGCACTCAAAGAAACAAGGTTCCAGAAACTTCTGCAACGCTGACTGCTATACTGTAAATGTTTGTGTACCCCCAGAATTCATATGTTGAAATCCTAATGCCTAATGTGATGCTATCAGGAGATGGATCCTTTGGAAGGTGCTGCGGTCATGAGGGTGGAACCCTCATGAATGGGACTAGTACTGATATATAAAAGAGAGTCTCAGGTGGCTCAGTTGATAAAGAATCTGCCTGCAACGCAGGAGACCTAGGTTCCATCCCTGGGTTGGGAAGATCCCTTGGAGAAGGAAATGACAACCCACTCTAGTATTCTTGCCTAGAAAATCTCATAAACTGAGGAGCCCTGTGGGACACTCAGACAACTGAATGTCTGAGCATAGAAGAGACTCCATGAGCTCCCTAGCTCCTCCCACCACATGAGGACACGATGAGAAGGTATTAGCTTATGAACCATCTAGAAGAAGGCTCTCATCAAAGCATAACTATGCAGGATCATCTCAGACTGTCCAAATTCCAAAACTGTAAAATATAAGTTTCTGGTTTTTTGTAAACCACCCAATCTGTGGCATTTTGTTATAGCAGCCCAAATGGACTAACACATCAACTGTGTATCTGCTACATATAGATAAAAACTCAAAGGTCTCTGTTTAACTATCCAAACTGCTAAAATCCCTGAATAACTTACTGTGAACATCAAGGTTTATGTCAGATAATTTAACAGAAAGGTTTGGAAGGTGTTTGAAAGAGCTGAATAACCAAAGGTGGGTCCTTGGGGCAATCTAGTAATGAGTAACAGAATCTTTAATAACTTCAACGTCTAGATTGACTGAAAGAGGAGGAGATGAGGGGACCAACCTCAAAAGCCAAACTGTGAGGCAAGAGCTGAAATACCGGCTGAACAATGATGGAGGGCCAGGCCTGCAGAACCTATAACCATGATGAGACACAGCCGCTATCAGATAAGACTTTCCAATTTAAGCAAGTGAAGGACATCTTGTCCCCTGATCTCCCACCAAGATCTTCCATTGGCCAAACCTAGCCAGAAAGCATTTTCAAGACAGTCCAAAAAAAAATAGGGTGGGAGAGGAGTTGGGAAATGGATCTGAGAGCAAATAAGCCACTCCGAGTAGCTCATTATTGATAATATTCTCATGGTATAAATCATCTCACCTTACTATCACAGTTTTTGTTTTTAATTCTTTTGGGGACAATAAAATGCAATGAGACATACAGAGCTGTATTAACATTTGAAGATTAATGGATGAATAGTAGCAGTCCTTCTAAATGAATTATTCCTAATTTAGAAACAAAAACTGTTTTAAAGCTGCTCCCAGAGTACAGCCATGAGAACATGTACACTATTTTTATTTATATGCCATCATAAGTGTATCCCACATGTTACAGCAATTATGCTTTTCTGAAATGAAATCCTTGCATCCCACGATAGCCTCTGAGAATGGGTTCCCTAATGCATAAGGTACTAACTTCATAAAACTCACGTGGAAACACATGGTATTAAATGAGGTTGTACATAACTTGCAAAATGTAGAAGGTAGATGAGGATTTACATAAGGTCAACTTAAAAAAAAAAACAATTATGGTAATAATTAAAATATATCTATTTAAAATATGTTGAATACTAAGTCAAACATTAACCTAGTAATCATCTCTTACAAATTTCCACCCCCTCCTGCCATTGGCTATTCCTCCTCCAATTCCTGACTTACGTCAATGCAGCTTGGATTACATGTCTCTAAACTCAGAGAATTGGATGCTTGTGGGGCTACACAGTAAGGTAAAATTAGGTATCATTTGTTGAGCACTTACCACCTAAAGGTATTGCACTAAATGTGTTACATATTGCATCAGCGTTGGGTGCTCAGTCATGTTGTGTCTGACTCTCTGCGGCACCATGGACTGTAGCCTGCCAGGCTCCTCCGTCCATGGAATTCTCCAGGCAAGAGTACTTAGTGGACTGCCAGTTCCTACTCCAGGGGATCTTCCCGATCCAGGGATTCAACCTGTCTCTTGTGTCTCCTGCATCAGCAGGCAGATTCTTTACCACTAGTGCCACCTGGGAAGCATCACAGTTAGTCCCTCACAAAACCCTATGATTCAGTTACAAAATAAATGTCACAGGTATGAAGCATACCATGTGGAAATATAGTCAATAATAATGTCATTTCATTTTAGGTGATAGATGACAACCAGAAGTAACATGATTATCATTTTGAAATATACAGAAATATCAAATCAATACATTGTATACCAGAAACTCACAGTGTTACAGGTCAGTTGTACTATAAAAACAAACAAAAAATCATAGAAAAAGAAGTCAGGTTTTGTGGTTACCTGAGGGCTCCAAAATCACTGCAGATGGTGATTGCAGTCATGCATTTAAAAGATGCTTACTCCTTGGAAGGAAAGTTATGACCAACCTAGATAGCATGTTAAAAAGCAGAGACTTTATTTTGCCAACAAAGATCCATCTAGTCAAGGCTATGGTTTTTCCAGTGGTCATGTATGGATGTGAGAGTCGGACTGTAAAGAAAGCTGAGCATCGAAAAATTGATGCTTTTGAACTGTGGTGTTGGAGAAGACTCTTGAGAGTCCCTTGGACTGCAAGGAGATCCAGCCAGTCCATCCTAAAGGAGATCAGTCCTGGATGTTCATTGGAAAGACTGACGCTGAAGCTGAAACTCCAATACTTTGGCCACCTCATGCGAAGAGTTGACTCACTGGAAAAGACCCTGATGCTGGGAGGGATTGGGGGCAGGAGGAGAAGGGGATGACAGAGGATGAGATGGTTGGATGGCATCACCGACTCGATGGACATGAGTTTGAGTAAACTCCGGGAGTTGGTGATGGACAGGGAGGCCTGGCGTGCTGCAGTCCATGGGGACGCAAAGAGTCGGACACGACTGAGCTACTGAACTGAACTGAACTGAGGTGCAGTTAAGTGAGGGGATGGTATGAAAGTAGTCAAAGGGTACAAACTTTCAATTAGAAGATAAGCAAATACTGGGGATATAGTGAACAACATGATAAATATAATTAACACTGTTGTATGTTATATACATACAACAAAATGGTTAAGAGTAAATCCTGAGTTCTCATTACAAGGAAAATTTTTTTTCCTATTTCTTTAGTGTTTTATGTATATGAGGTGATTGATGGTTACTAAAAACTCATTTTGGGAATCATTTCATGATGTGTGTAAGTCAGATTCTTACAATGCACGCCTTAAACTTACACACAGTGCTGTATCTACCCTATAGCCCAATAAAGCTGGAGGAAGAAAAAGAAACCCTGAAATGGCTGTTGTCAACACCCTCATTTTACAGATGAAGACACTGAAGCACAGAGAGATTAAGGAATTTGTCCCTGGTTACACAGCAGATTACCTGAAAAGATTTTTTAGTCTGGTAGAGGATGTGCCTTTGCCACTAAAACACTGTTTCTCTTAGACAAAACAAGAGCAAAACTTAATGCTAAAGGTAAAGTAAATAGAAATGACAATGCCCCAATATGAGTAAAATAAATGCAACAAGGAAAGGTACAGAGTGTTAACGGGGTAGGTGCAGGAGAGGTCTGTCCAGGTCAGCTGGTCCATCAAAAGTTCATTTAGGCCCTACTAAGTTCCAGCACTGTGCCAGGTTTTAGGCACATGAAGATAAAGTAGACATGGTGTCTGCCTAGAAGAGCATGCAAGCTAGTAGATAAAAGGGATCTGTGTATATACTACTTACAAAAGGATGCATTATACAAATAATGCACATGCGTGCTAAGTCACTTCAGTTGTGTCTGACTCTTTGCGACTCATGGACTGCAGCCTGCCAGGCTCCTACGTCCTTGGGACTCCCCAGGCAAGAATACTGGAGTTGTGGCTGTGCCCTCCTCCAGGGAACTTTCCCAACCCAGGGTCGAACCCCTGCCTCTTATGTCTGCTGCATTGGGCAGGTGAATTCTTTACCACTAGCGCCAACTGGGAAGAAATTTTATATTTATATACAAATCACATGTAAATATAAATGTACTAAGTGTAAAGGTAGGCACCATCATTTTATTTTGTAAAGAAACCTTTTTTAAAGTCTTTATTGAATCTGTTACAATATTGCTTCTGCTGTTTATGTTCTGTTTTTTTATTTTTGGGGCAGACAGGCACATGAAATCTTAGCTCTCCAACCGAGCATCAAACCCATACCCACTGAATTAGAAGACGAAGTCTTAACCACTGGACCACAAGGAAAGTCCCACTATCATTTTAAAATTAGGATTACAAAAAATTTTACTAATCATTTCCTGAGAAATTTCCCAAGAATTACAAATTCTAATTCATAATAGATGATGTTTTTATCTAGATAGATGTTTTTATTTCCCCATTACCCAAGACCATGCATTCCTTTGCAAAATTAGCCACGTTTAGGACTCAGTGGACCTTGAGAGGTCATCTCCATTTCCTGCAAGCCTATCCCATCTCTGTCTTAACATACCAGACAGATGAGAAAATACTACTTCTGTAGGCAGCCAGAGGAAGGGATTTCACAATCTCACATAGTAGTCCATTCCAAAGTTAAGCAGTCCACTGGGTCACCCAGCTTTCCCTCCCATATTGTCTTAAGGGCCAGTATTGTGTTCTTTCTAGAAAAGAAAAGTCTAGGCTCCTGACATGATAGATAGATAGATAATATGTTTATATGTTTACACATATATTTATATGTTTATATATAAACACAAACACATATATATTATGAAAGTTGAAATATCATCAGCAACTTCTAAGTTTTGCTCAAAACCCTTGATTTCTGGATATCCTAATCACTTTCCGCCATTTGTCTTTACTTGCAGAACACAAACTAATGGCCTTAAACCAATGACTTAAAAAACAAAATGAAACAAAACTGGTATCTATAAAGTTTTAGGACTTACATGAGACAACTTCACATTGAGCACCCCTTCAAATTCCTACAACCTAATGTGAAAAAAGATGCAAATATATATACATATATATATGTGTGTGTGTTTTCTGGAGGATGTCTTTCTATTCTGTGGAGGATATTTTTCTCCATAGAATAACTCTAATAATTTATTTCTATGAATAAGATTATTTTTATACAACAATTTTATCTTCCCTAAACCCAGAAATGAGATTTGAGCTTCACTAAGAAAGTTATATATTGAGATACTCATCATAAGGAATGAAACTTAATCTTCTCTACTACTCAATTGAGGAATTCTTCCCAGAGCTCATTTTTCCAGGTAAACACCTGACAAAAACATACTTTCTTCTTTCTTCCATCAGAGGCTGTCTTTCTGCTGTTTGAGGCAAAAATAAACCCAGCACTCTTTAGTTGGTTCTTGAAGAGGATCTTAAATGATGTGTAACACAATTTACTTCTTAGTGGTTTATATAATCTTAAAATGTGTGTTATCATGCTTAAAATTTTTAAATAAATTCAGGCTCTTTCCAACAGATCATAAATCCAATTTGCTTAATTAATTTGAACATAAAAAATGACTTTGGAAATTAGAGTTTTGGCAGATATATTCCATAAGTTGAATGAGCTAAATTTGCAACTTCAATATTTTGAGAAAAAAATATACTTAAGTCAATGTTAAAAGATTAAAAATATATAAAAATGCTAAACTGACAAAGATTAAAAAATAACCATTTCAAAGTTCCCACTTTTTTTAGTATATTTAATTAAACAAGGAGCTTCTAAGTTAAGCAGCACACATTACCCATAATTATTTGTTCAGTCTTGATAAAACCATTTTGGTATGATTCCCAGAAAGTGAGAAAGTAAACTATTCTAATGATTGAGTAACAAATCCTTTTACAAGTCAAATGATTTCCTTTTCTTTGCTTTTAATTAAAATTGAAGAAGATGCAAATTAATAAATCATTAAATATCCATTTTCATAATAGATTTAGAATGTATATTTTATCTATTGCTAAGTGATAGATTTTGTCAAAACTTAGTAGCTTAAGACAGCACACATTTCTTAGTTCATGGTTTCTATGGCTCAGAGTCCAAGCATAGCTTAGTTAGATCCTCCAAGTGGAGCTATGTCAAGAAGCTGCAATGAAGGTATCAGCAGTGCTCATGTCATTGCAAAATTCAACTGAGGTAGAATCCACTTCTGTGCTCAGCTAGTGGCTATTGGCAAGACTTCGTCGCTCGCAGGCTCTTGGACTCAAGGTCTCCGTTCTTCACTGGCTGTCGGCCAGAGGCTGCTTCAGTTCCTTGTTTTGTGAGCCTCTCCAGAGGACAGCTGTTAGCAGGGCAACTGCCTTCACCAGAGTGAGCAGGGGAGAGAGTGGGGATGTGGCAGATGGAAGTCAGTCTTTTATAATCTAATCTCAGAAGTGATTCCCACTACTTCTGTCATCCTGTTCATTAGAAGAGAGTCACTAGAACTAGCCTGATCTTGAAAGGAAGGGACCACAGAAAGGCACAAATGCCAGGAGATGGGGTCAGTGGGGACATTCAGTGGTTGCCTACCACAGACTGGTTTCTGTTGCCTTTAACAGAAAGAGTTCTAATTGAGTTTTCGGTGAAGTTTTGATGATATTAAGTTAGTGTTATGACCACTGAAATGCAGGGATACCCGAATTCTAACAGAGCTACCCCTTTCCTGAGGTTCCAAATGGAATTTTATGCATGAGGGACAGCAACAACAACAAAAAAGGCAATGCAAACTTTTTTTTCTTAACTGGGCTTGAACTGAAACCCATACATATGCATACACAAAATTAAGTTTAAGCCTGTGGTTTTGCCTCATAATCACTCCTAATTCAAAACTCTTTACTAAGGGCTGGCCACATAGAAGAAAGGAAACTAAAGAAATGAAAGTGCCTGAGAAGAAACACGAGAGTGCCCAAATGTATACATGCCTAAATCCAGAAAGCAAAGGAAGAAATGAGTCCTATGAATAAAGAGAGTTTTAAGAGGACATCTGAAAGACAAAGCCCAATGTGACCTAAAGCCAAATATGTAAATATGATAATATGACTGCTTGTTGGCCTTGATGGAGGCGAAACAGAAACTCCTTCTTGTCAACTTCAAATCATGTATGCACCACTTTCAATTTCATAATAGTGAAATGTAGCAACTCATGTATCCAGATGTCATTTATCCAGCAAATTGAAGTCATTAACTCAGCTAAATGTCAGAAAGAGAATTACTAGAAAATAGCCTCAGTTAATACACTAGGTCCTTGCACTTTACTAAGGAAAGATTGTTAGACTCATATTTTATAGTTATTTACTCTAAGTGCACAGAAGTTTAGAAAATAGTAAGATGGTAGGGAGCAAGAATGTACTTTCACACTACTCATAAGAAGGAACAGAGATAGAAGATTAACAATCCACAATACAAACGAGAAGTTTAATACAGAAATACCCCAGCCATCCCTGAGGTTAGCACCCTAGTTTGTTCTGGAATAAAAGTTGATATTCTCATAAATATGTATTTATTGAGCACCTATCCACAATCCTAGGCACTGTGTATATGCCAGAGACTGAAACACATTCCTACCCTGGAACTTGGATTCTACCAGGGAGAGACATTAAAAAAAGAAAGTTTATATAACAGGGAGTGCTAACTATGGGCATTCACAAGGGAGTTCAAAAAATAACATCTCTCTGCTCTGATTCCAAGCAAACTGAAAAATAAGATTAAAGTGAAAGAGAGATGAATAGATCAAGTATTACTTCTATTACTGACAAAGGTTTGGTTGAGGGATGTGCCTGACAAGTATGTTAACCGGTAATTCTGAACTCACCCCTTGGACAGACTTTCCCACCCAGTCACAGGCAATGCTAGACACTGAAGGCCTCTTATGAGGAATAGCCTGGGCTAAGACTTCTGGCATGTAGAACCAGGACACGGACCACTCAGGAGAGAAACAGAAGAACTGAAAACCAGTGTGCACAATGTATTCTTCCCAAACATTTATATTGATAAGTCAGTTTCTCATCCTTAGGTGCACTCTGAGAAAAGGATTAAGGAGACACTATTAGCATTACACCTATTTAACTCCCTCCACATGGAAGCCTTGAAGAAGTACTCCTACCCTCTTCTTCAATATTCACCAACCTTTTGATTTTTTAATCTATTGGACTTAACCATTAAGCTTATGATTAACCATGGGTTTTGCTATCCATCTCAGAGGAGAGGAAAGCAATTTATTAGAATAATCCTGCTATTGTCTTCTTGAAGCCACTGCTCTAATACTCTAACGTCTTTAGGGAGAATATTCTTGGGAGGTTTAGAATTTCCTCCCAAAAAACCCTAAAATATATTTTGTAGTTAAAATTGATTCCCTTAGATTAGTTCAGAAAGTCCTTGGGGGCCCAGGAAGGTGGATAGGTAAATATATTTCGGGTAAAGATATCTTGCCCATAAATATATTCCATTAAATTGTTAATCAACTATACTCCAATATAAAATAAAAAGCTTTTTCTCAAAAAAAAAAAAAAAAAAAAAGAATACCACCAGGAGATAACTACTGGCACCTTAAATTATTTAAACTAACTCCAAGGTCACTCTATACCAAGGTTGGTAATCTATTTCTCCCACCCAACTGTGATAAACCATGTTGTCCAAAAGAGCGTACCAGAGATTCTTTAGTAAAAATAAACAATTTAAGACACTCTATACTAATATGTCCAATAAAGATGATCTGTGATTAGATACAAACTCCCTTCTGTTATGTAATTTCAGAGAAAAATTAAAAGCTCAAAGATTAAATCTCTGCAATTTAATGTCCAAAAGGATTAAAATTCAATGGAATCAAACACTCTTGCCCATGAGGGTTAAAGTTCAATAAAATTCAGATCCAAATTTTTTCACCAAAGTCTCTTACTCTGCTCAAAAGGGGTTCTTGTAGTCAGGGTATAGTTGGGGGTCCTTTAATCAGCTGCAGTGTGTGCTGTCTCTTATAAGAAGTGGTTGCCTAGGGGCTACATAAGTCCACTGCCAAGTCTTTGATGCAGTTCCTTTATTATAGAGTCCAAAAAGTTAATTGGACACATAAGTATGACACAGAACCAGCCAGCACCCACTAAATTAGAAGATAAACAAATCCCTCCAAAACTATTATCTCAGGAAAAACCATGTATCTTAAACCAAATATTTAGTGTTGTGGAGACTCAGTGTTATCTTTTTTAAAAACTGAGGATAGACAGCTTGCCAGAATGTCAGTTTAAACCTGATGCCCAAAGCCGAAGACCTCGGGACTCATCTTGCTGCTGTGCTGTGCCCCATGAACTGTAGCCCTCCAGGCTCCCCGGTCCATGGGATTCTCCAGGCCAGAATACTGGAGTGGAGATGGCCATTTTCTTCTCCAGAGGATCCTCCCAACCCAGGAATCGAACCAGAGCCTCCAGCATCTCCTACACTGCAGACAGATTCTTTATCTGCTGAGACATCAGAGAAGCCTGCGGACTTAATATTAGGAGAACAGGGCTTTCCTCATAGCTCAGTTGGTAAAGAATCTGCCTGCAATGCAGGAGACCCGGGTTTGATTCCTGGGTTGGGAAGATCCCCTGGAGAAGGAAATGGCAACACACTCCAGTATTCTTGCCTGGAGAATTCCATGGACAGAGGAGCCTGGTGGGCTACGGTCCATGGGGTTTCAAGAGTCAGACACAACTGGCTGACTTTCACTCACTCATTTTAGTAAGAAGTTAGCTTTATAGAACAGACTTTTGGATTTTGTGGGAGAAGGCAAGGGTGGGATGATCTGACAGAATAGCATTGAAACAAGTATATTATCAAGTGTGAAACAGATCGCCAGCCCACGTTGGATGCATGAGACAAGTGCTCAGGGCTGGTGCACTGGGATGACCCAGAGGGATGGGGTGGGGAGGGAGGTGGGAGGGGGGTTCAGAATGGGGAACACATGTAAATCCATGGCTGATTCATGTCAATGTATGGCAGAAACCACTACAATACTGTAAAGTAATTAGCCTCCAACTAATAAAAATAAATGAAAAAAAACCATAAAAATAATAATAATAAAAAAGAAGTTAGCTTTAATTGAACATTCAACATGCAGAGGAGGAAGGACTCCATCCCCTTCCTGTGTCTCCTTTCAGTATGTAGCGTTGACAAGTTGCTGTCTTCTTACAAGACTGAAATTTCACATTGGTGAGAGCACCACTCACCAGCTCTTTGTCAAGGATCCTTACATTTCCACTGTGCTTATCTGATTTCCATTTCTCTGTTGAGCTACTCAGAGAAGGCAATGGCACCCCACTCCAGTACTCTTGCCTGGAAAATGCCATGGACGGAGGAGCCTGGCAGGCTGCAGTCCATGGGATCGCGAAGAGTCGGACATGACTGAGCGACTTCACTTTCACTTTTCCCTTTTATGCATTGGAGAAGGAAATGGCAACCCACTCCAATGTTCTTGCCTGGAGAATCCCAGGGATGGGGTCGCACAGAGTCGGACACGACTGAAGTGACTTAGCAGCAGCAGTAGCAGTTGAACTACTAATTACAGCACTCCATTTGTAAAAAGAATATGGGCTCTATTCACGATCATCAGACTCACACTCCCTTGGAATGTGAATGTGGTTTGAGACTACAATAGCTACTTCTTGATTCAAGGCTACAATGGCTGTTTCTTCTACTCATCAAGAGATTGTTTAGACCTAAAAACCCAGCTTCCTGTCATTTTCTCCCTCATACAAAATTAATCAATCAAGAACCAACTCAAGACCACATAGTGAGAAGGAACTCATTTTGACGAAGAGTCGGACTTGACTGAGCAATTAACAGTTTCACTAGCGAAAAGGAGTGACATTTACAAGATCCCTTGAGGCCCTAATGATTGATGCACTGAGAAATAAAGAAAAGACTGGAAGTTGGGGAAGTGAAATAATTTATAAGCAAGTGAGGATTCTGGTGTGGTGAGAGCATGCAGCTTCTGGTTTGGGATTTTATTGTGAGGGTAGATATACTGACTTTAGCCATTTGCAGAGGGTTATACTTGGGCAGTTTTTAATTACTGTGGCCTGGGCAAGAGGCTTTAAGCCTTCGGCCATGCAATATTTTACCCTTGGTGATGACTTCATTGTGGACAGGTATTTCCACAGTTCACTCTATTTCTACACAGAGTCTAGACTGTGGATTCTGGGCCTCAGAGAGCCAGGGCTGCTTGGGCCTCAGCAAGGGCACAGGGATCTCGTTTGTTTAGTCGTTAAGTCGTGTCTGACACTTTGTGACCCCACGGACTGTAGCCAACCAGGCCTCTCTGGCAAGAATACTGGAGTGGGTTGCCATTTCCTTCTTCAGGGGATCTTTCCGACCCAGGGATCAAAACTGCATCTCTCAGTTCTGAATAAATTGAGATGTAAGATGACATAGCATAAAGAGCACAAAACAGCACCTTTGTTACTGATAAAGGCTAAATAGGGGAGTCTGGCTAAAAACACTAAACGTCACTGAACCTCAGATTGAGGAAAACTTACCCATGCGATCACAGACAGTGTAAGTGGAGCAGGTCCTCTCACCTGCCCTTGAGGGAGACACACCTCCAGGGGGGAAAAAAAGAAGAACACTGAACCAAAAACACCCATTTCGTTCTTACCCAATAGGCCAATCAGATAAATCAATCCACATCCCTGGGGTGGTGTGAACCAAGAGGCCAAGAGCTTTACTAACTGCGCTCCCTACACGTTGAAGGACAACCCTGGGTAAAGTGCAGGGCTAAAACAAGGCAACAGTAAGTAGAACAGAGGAAAATAAAGCAGGGTGAGGTTAATAAGGAATGAGAGTGGGAACGGCGAGTTTATGTTAAGATGGTGTTTGAAACAGACCTGCCCAGGTGAGGGAGCGAGTCCTGCGGTACCTGGGAGAAGGCAGAAAGAACAGATACAAAGGTCCTGAGGAAGACGCATTCTTGATACGTCAAAGCAGTGGGTTTTGACCAGGGTTGTTTTGCTCCGCCACCCCCAGAGGACATCCGGTAAAGCCTGGGGATGTTTTTTATCATCACAATGCGGGACAGCTACTGCCATCTATTGAGTAGAGCCTAGGGATGCTACCAAACACTCTACAATGTACAGAACAACCCCCTCCCCCGCCACAGCAGAGCACGTCAGCAGCCTGGAGGCTGTAACAGGAACACACTGGGGAAGCCTGTGACAAAACAGTGTAGGACGATACAAGACAGACTGAAGATGAAGTCAGGGAGCGGGCAGAGGCCAAGGCCACGTGGGACCTTGTGGATCATGGTAAGGACTTTGAATTTTACTCTGAAAGAGTTTCAAAGCCATCAGAGAGATTTAACCAGAGAAGTGACACAGTCTGACCACATTGTTAAAGGCCTGATCCCCAATAATCACCAGCTAGAGAATGGGTGCTAGGGAGGCAGGGGCGGAAGCAGGGACAGGCTGTTGAGCTGCAAGTGAGGGGCAGCGGTCATCACGGTGGAGGTGGAGACACGTGGGTTTCTGAATATAATCTGAAGGTGGAGTGAGAAGAGCTCGCCGATGGCTTGGGTGTGTGAGATGAGAGAAAGAGAAGGCCAAGAGGACACCAGTTTTTGACCTAAGCGAATGGAAAAATGGAAATGCCATTTGCTGAAATAAAAATGACTGCAGGAGGAAGAACGTTTATTTATTGTTTTTTTTCCTTTGTGCTGGATCTTCCTTGCTGTATGTAGGCTTTCGCTAGTTTCAGAGAGGGAGGGTTACTCTCTAGTTGTGGGTGCACAGGCTTCTCCTTGTGCTGGCCTCTCCTGCTGTGGAGTACTGGCTCTGGGGTGTGCGGGCTTCAGTAGTTGCAGTATGTGGGCCCTAGAGCTTGGGCCCAGGAGTTGGGGCACACGGGCTTAGTTGCTCCGTGACAAGTGGAATCTTTCCTGACCAGGGATTGAACCCATGTCCCCTGCATTGGCAGGTGGATTCCCAACCATTGGACCACCAGAGAAGTCCAGAGGAAGAACTTTTAGAAGGAAAATGAGGGGTTCATTTGGAGATGTCAGGTTTGAGATGCTCAACAGGCATCCAAGTAGAAGAGACAAGTGTATAATTTGGTTATAGGAAAGAAGTCCAGAAGGAAGTGCTGATGGTGATATTTAAAATGTTTAAAACCAGGAAGTCAGGGGGCTCACCTGAGGACCACGTACGGAAAGAGAAGACTGGATATGCAAGGATTGAGCCCCAGGGTACCTGAAAGTTCAGGATATAGGAAAATGAGAAAGAACTGGCAAAGGAGACAGAGAAGCCCCTAGTGTAGGAATAAAACATAAAGAATGGCTTCTGAAACACAAATGGCCATTATAATCATGACTTTTGTTGTTGTTGTTCAGTTACTAAATCCTGTCCAACTCTTTGTGGCCCCACAGACTGCAGCAAATCAGGCTCCTCTGTCCTCCACGATCACCTGGAGTTTGCTCAAATTCATGTCCATTGAGTCGGTAATGCCATCCAACCATCTCATCCTCTGCCTCCCCCTTCTCTTTCTGCCTTCAGTCTTCCCCAGCATCATGGTCTTTTCTAGGGAGTCAGCTTTTCGTATCAGGTGGCCAAATTATTGGGGCCTCAGCATCAGTCCTTCCCATGAATATTCAGGGTTGATTTCCTTGGATTGACTGGTTTGATCTCCTTGCTGTCCAAGGGACTCTCAAGAGTCTTCTCAAGTAGCACAGTTTATAAGCCTCAATTCTTTTTTTTTTTTTTCCCCAATTATTTTTATTAGTTTGGAGGTTAATTACTTTACAATATTGTAGTGGTTTTTGCCATACATTGACATGAATCAGCCATGGATTTACATGTGTTCTCCATCCTGAACCCCCCTCCCAAGCCTCAATTCTTTAGCACTTAACTTTCTTCATGGTCCAACTCTCATATCCATACATGACTATTGGAAAAACCATAGCTTTTACTATACAGACCTTTGTCGGCAAATGATGTCTCTTAAAATGCATAACTTTTAAAATATCCACTAAAATATAATTTAAGTAGACTTTATAAGTTATACTAATTACTCTGTAAATTCAGATATGGTTAATACTAGAGTTTCAAAAGAGCATTCTGATGCACTGTGGGTGCCTGGGGCAAAAGTGCAACAGAGTAACTCATTTGGTTTTCAGCTTACATTGTTGTTTTGCAGTTTTTCATTGACTTATAAGATACATATTTTTAACATGCTGGCAGTTCTATCTTTTGATGTTGTGAAAGTGCTGTACTTAATATGCCAGCAAATTTGGAAAACTCAGCAGTGGCCACAGGACTGGAAATGGTCAGTTTTCATTCCAGTCCCAAAGAAAGGCAATGCCAAAGAATGCTCAAACTATTGCACAATTGCACTCATCTCACGTGCTAGTAAAGTAACGTTCAAAATTCTCCAAGCCAGAATGTGTGAGGCTTCAACAGTATGTGAGCCGTGAACTTAGAGATGTTCAAGCTGGATTTAGAAAAGGCAGAGGAGCCAGAGATCAAATTGCCAACATCCGTTGATCATCGAAAAAGCAAGAGAGTTCCAAAAAACAAATATTTCTGTTTTATTGACTATGCCAAAGTCTTTGACTCTGTGGATCACAATAAACTGTGGGAAATTCTGAAAGAGGTGGGATTACCAGACCACCTGACCTGCCTCCTGAGAAATCTGTATGCAGGTCAAGAAGCAACAGTTAGAACTGAACATGGAACAACAGACTGGTTCCAAATCAGGAAAGGAGTATATCAAGGCTGTATATTATCACCCTGTTTATTTAATTTATATGCAGAGTACAACATGCGAAATGCTGGACTGGATGAAGCGAAAGTTGGAATCAAGATTGCCAGGAGTAATATCAAATCAGTCAATCCTAAAGGAAATCAGTCCTGAATATTCATTGGAAGGACTGATGTTGAAGCTGAAACTCCAATACTTTGGCCACCTGATGCGAAGAACTGACTCATTTGAAAAGAAGCTGAGGCTGGGAAAGATTGAAGGTGGGAAGAGAAGGGGTTGACAAAGGATGAGATGGTTGGATGGCATCACCGACTCAATGGACATGATCTGAGCAAGCTCCAGGAGTTGGTGATGGACAGGGAAGCCTGGTATGCTGCAATCCTTGGGGCCGCAAAGAGTCAGATACGACTGAGCTACTGAACTGACTGACTGACTGACAGCTCTAAAATCAGGATACATCTCCCAACTGAGGTGAAGAGAAGCATGGTGTTTCAAATGGCAGTGATTTTTTTTTTCATTTTATGGTATATGACAAAATAAAAATATAAAAACAAAGGTGTGTTATATAAAATATAAAAAGAAATATGTATTAAATAATCACGTGATTATAAACCTGATAATATATGTGGAAAACTTCTTAGGACTATAACTAAGGCTCAAATTCTCACATAATAAATTGTAGAATAAAGACAGAAACCAAGTCACACATTAGCCCACTGCCTTTGTATTAGGCATGCAATCATCACCCCCTAGAGGCTGAGAGGGTACTCACCATTCAGACAGAGCGAGGAGGGAGGTTATCAGCAACCTCTCATATTTTCTCTTGAGTTTAAGTTGCTTTAGCAGCCCAGAAGAAATGTGTTGACATGAAATGAGGCAGATCAACAGTTTTGCCATGTGAAAAGAATATCAGTGAGTAAATATCTGCCCCACCCACACCACTTCACAACTACACCATGCCAGCTTTTTGCATAAAGTCAATAAGCTATTGCCTTAGTTCAGGCCAACATCAGGCCTCATCTTGATTCCTGAACTGCTTTCTAAACAACCATCCCACTGCTAGACTTTTAGTATGGCTCAGTCAGTAAAGAATCTGCCTGCAATGCAGGAGAACCCAGGTTCGATACCTGGGTCAGGAAGAGCCCCTAGAGAAGGAAATGACAACCCACTCTAGTATTCTTGCCTGGGAAATCCCATGGATAGAGGAGCCTGGCGGGCTACAAGCTATTGGTTTGCAAGAGTGGGACAGGACTGAACAATCAGGAAGATCCCCTAGAGAAGGAAATGACAACCCACCCACTCTAGTATTCTTGCCTGGAGAAACCCATGGAGAGAGGAGCCTGGAAGGCTACAGTCCATAGGGTCACAAAGAGTCGGACATGACTGAAGCGACTGAGCATGCACATAACATGCATAGTGGAGCTGGTCACACTTCTGGGTAGGGAAGTGAGTGCAAAGTGTGGGCATGAGGACGAATGTTGAGTTGGCTCTTCAGGGAAGAGAGGAGGGGGAAGTTAATGGGAAGACAAATTTACCTAAGAAAGTGAGAGAGGTTTTAGCAATTGTCATGAATGCTATGGAATTTGGGGCAACAATGGATCAAATGACTAGACATACTCTAGTGTATTTCTTGGAAGTTTTTTTATCTATTAGACTCTGTAAAATCTCTGAACCAGCTTCTTTAAGGAAATGACATCAGAGCTCTACATTATTCATCACGGCTTCTGGGACTGGATTTCTATTTCCTTTGATTTCATTCCTTGTAAAGGTTGAGACATGTGACTCAGTTCAGTTCAGTCGCTCAGTCGTGTCCGACTCTTTGCGACCCCATGAACCGCAGCATGCCAGGCCTCCTTGTCCATCACCAACTCCCAGAGTTTACTCAAACTCGTGTCCATTGAGTTGGTGATGCCATCCAACCATCTCATCCTCTGTCATCCCCTTCTCCTCCTGCCCTCAATCTTTCCCAGCTTCAGGGTCTTTTCAAATGAGTCAGCTCTTCCCATCAGGTGCCCAAAGTACTGGAGTTTCAGCTTGAACATGAGTCCTTCCAATGATCTTCCAGGACTTCTGGGACTGATCTTTAGGATGGACTGGTTGGATCTCCTTGCAGTCCAAGGGACTCTCAAGAGTCTTCTCCAACACCACAGTTCAAAAGCATCAATTCTTTGGTGCTCAGCTTTCTTTATAGTCCAACTCTCACATCCATACATGACTACTGGAAAAACCATAGCCTTGACTAGATGGACCTTTGTTAGCAAAGTAATGTCTCTGCTTTTTAATATGCTGTCTAGCTTGGTCATAACTTTCCTTCCAAGGAGTGTCTTTTAAATGCATGACTGCAATCACCATCTGCAGTGATTTTGGAGCCCAGAAAAATAAAGTCAGCCACTGTTTCCACTGTTTCCCCATCGATCCGCCATGAAGTGATGGGACCAGATGCCATGATCTTAGTTTTCTGAATGTTGAGCTTTAAGCCAACATTTTCACTCTCCTCTTTCACTTTTATCAAAAGGCTCTTTAGTTCTTCTTCACTTTCTGCCATGAGGGTGGTGTCACTGCATATCTGAGGTTATTAACATTATTCCCAGCAATCTTGATTCCAGCTTGTGCTTCTTCCAGCCCAGCGTTTCTCAGGATGTACTATGCATATAAGTTAAATAAGAAGGGTGACAATATACAGCCTTGACATACTCCTTTTCCTATTTGGAACCAGTCTGTTGTTCCATGTCCAGTTCTAACTGGTGCTTCCTGACCTGCATACAGGTTTCTCAGGAGGCAGGTCAGGTGGTCTGGTATTCCCATCTCTTTCAGAATTTTCCACAGTTTATTGTGATCCACACAGTCAAAGGCTTTGGCATAGTCAATAAAGCAGAAGTAGATGTTTTTCTGGAACTCTCTTGCTTTTTTGATGATCAACAGATGCTGGCAATTTGATCTCTGGTTCCTCTGCCTTTTCTAAACCAGCTTGAACATCTGGAAGTTCATGGTTCACATACTGTTGAAGCCTGGCTTGGAGAATTTTGAGCATTACTTTGCTAGCATGTGAGATGAGTGCAACTGTGCAGTAGTTTGAGCATTCTTTGGCATTGCCTTTCTTTTGGACTGGAATGAAAACTGATGTTTTCCAGTCCTGTGGCCACTGCTGAGTTTTGCAAATTTGCTGGCATATTGAGTGCAGCACTTTAAAAGCATCATCTTTTAGGATTTGAAATAGCTCAGCTGGAATTCCATCACCTCCACTAGCTTTGTTCGTAGTGATGCTTCTTAAGGCCCACTTGACTTCACATTCCAGAATGTCTGGCTCTAGGTGAGTGGTCACATGATCGTGATTATCTGGGTCATGAAGATCTTTTTCATAGAGTTCTTCTGTGTGTTCTTGCCATCTCTTCTTAATATCTTCTGTTTTGTGGTACATCAGTTTTTATTTATGTTACATTTGACAACATTTTTTGAAGGCTTACTATGTGCTAGGAACTGCACTATGTGCCTTTCATGAATTATCCAATTAAAGCCTTCCCTAGATAAGCAATTTAAGAATTATTGTTCCGTCATTTTAACAGAAGAGGAAATTGAGGCTTGAGGAGGTAAATGAGTGTGCTCCAGGTCACGGTAGGTTGTAGTAGCAAAATCTGAACTGTTGATTGGCTTCCTGACTACAAGTACTGATAGACTTGTTTCCTGAGCAAGGACCTCACAGTAGAGTTAGGAAGATAAGGTGTGAGTGGTACAACAGGAAACAGAGGAGTGGATTAGTAGATCACTTTTGCTGCTGTTCAGTCGTGCCCAACTCTTTGCGACCCCATGGACTGCAGCATGCCACACTTCCCTCTCCACCACCATCTCCCAGAGTTTGCTCAGACTCATGTCCATTGAGTCAGTGACACCATCCTTCTCATCCTCTGTCACCCCCTTCTCTTCCTGCCTTCAAGCTTTTCCAGCATCAGGGTCTTTTCCAAAGAGTTGGCTCTTTGCATCAGGTGGCCAAAGTAATGGAGCTTCAGCATCAGTCCTTCCAATGAGTATTCAGGGTTGATTTCCTTTAGGATTGACTGGCTTGATCTTGCTGTCCAAGGCATTTGGAATCTCCCAAGTCTTACCTCTAACTTAAGTGCATCACACCCTCATAGTGAACGATCTCCACCTGGGGACGCTAACACTTTCCTTCCAGTAACAGTAGCTCACTGAGGACAAGCGTTGTATTTTATCATCTTTGTTCTCCTATGTTCTCCATTCTAGTTCTCCAGGAGCTGGAACAGTTCCTGGCAAGTAGTAGACTTCTATTAAATATGTGTTGAATTAATTCTAAGACCTAGAATGATTTTTTAACCTACCTGCCTTTCTGAGTCAAAGTATTATTTAGGATAACAAGAAGGAGACTAAACTGTTTATCATGGGTGGCTCCTTCGGATAGAGA
The DNA here is from genome assembly GCF_033118175.1 of Dama dama. Taxonomy (NCBI): domain Eukaryota; kingdom Metazoa; phylum Chordata; class Mammalia; order Artiodactyla; family Cervidae; genus Dama; species Dama dama. The sequence goes on along the minus strand of NC_083686.1, from coordinate 28,179,661 downwards.
TGCAGAAAACTACCATTTAAACTACAGATATTACCTAGGAGGGATAGCATATCAAACAACATTTGGTCACTGGAATTATCACCCAAATAGAATTTTTAGCTTTATCATTAGAGTCTGAAAGATCCTCAGGGGAAATGACACAGGAAGAGTAATTATGATGAAGGATAAAGACTCTGGGTAACAGGAAAGGAGACAGCAGCTTGGCAAATGAAGAAGAAAGAAGTATGGGGAAATTATCTATCAGTTTACTGTTTTACCTGTGACTTTATTGTTTCTGGTTTCATACAAATATCATGCTTTTAAAGACAGGGCTGAAATTCTTTAACATATGAAACTGAAACCCCTTGATTCCCCATCCCCATAAGGTTTAACCTAACTGTTAAACTTCAGTCTAAAAGCTTCATTTTATATTTTGACATAAAATACATTAACTAACCTTCCTTTCTTAGCCCCTACCAAGAAACCAAAGCAGTTCTCAGAACTGTGCATTCCCACTGGCACTGAAAATTGCTTGTCTGGGGAAAACAGTAACAATCTCCCTCATACTCCACCTTCCTGGATTTATTTTCCTTAGTGCTCAAGAGCTGGACCCCTCCAATCTGTGAGTAAGAGCTGCATACTACCCAGAACTTGTTTTGCCAAGAAGTCTGATTTTATTGTTAGAAATTGGCAGGCTTTCCCATACATGCACATCTAATTCTTCCTCAAAAGACCACTGTTCCCATACAGACACTGTCTCAAAGCAGCATTCAGTGCATTGTTATTACCTTTTGGTTAAATCAAGTCATGTTATACGACCCCAAGACAGTCCCATAAAAAACACCTTATGAGAAGAAGTGTGTAAGGAATATATTCTGGATTCAAGTACTGGGATACTTGGCAAAAGCTTGGACTTGTGGTGAAACTGGGAATGAAATATGAATAGTATTTGACTTTTGGCTATTTGAAGCCTAGGGAAATCAATCCCAGAATCTCCAACTATTTTAAGCATACCTGAGACGGGTGGAAAAGCCTAGGCAAACACAGACTGGTAAAGCCAGAGCTAGGTTCAGTGCTACTTGACCACTTTCATTAATACCATTGTCCCCCTGCTTATCAAGGCACCTACCCAGTTTATTTCAAAGGCCAAGATAACAGAATTCATCAAAAACATGCAGTGTGTCCCGCTTGAGAACTTATCATACCTATGCTTTATTTTTTTTAATTCAGAAAATTAAAATGCATCTTTCTCATTTTTCCAACTCTAATTTTTCTTGAAGTTCAATCCAAATAAACATTTTCTAAGGTTTTAAGGGAATATTTTCTCACCAAACTCAGACTATTTTGCACATAGGAAAAGAAGTGAATTTCAAAACACTGGGTTTCATCTTTTCTTTATTTGGCTTCATGGCTGCTTGGGGAATAATAAAAAAACCATGCTACAAGTGTTTATTTCCTGCACTGCCAAATCACAGTGCCACATTGTTAATGTTCAGCTCCATAAAATACACCAGAAATGTAAGGAATGATTCTGAAGAGTAGGCTGTCTTATTAAAAGATGCAGTTATTCACTTTTTATATGCATATAAACTTTGTTTAAGTTTGACTTACATTTCTTTCCTCCACTGAATTTTTAAGTGTATATCGCCTAAGCCTGTAGGTGGACCATTTTTATTCATTCTGATACTCCTAATTCTATTGAAACTTGTATTAGGGTTTTCCAGAGAAACAAAACCAATAGGAGGTTTTTTTCCAACTTATATTTGTGTTTTTATCACATAAAGGCATTGACTCATATGATTATAAGTTTAAGAAGTCCGAGGATCTGCACTCATAAGAGTCTGCTGAGAGTTCCGGTCTGAAAGCTGGTAGGCTTGAGACCCAGAGAAACCTATGTTTTAATTCAAGTCCCAAGAGAGGAAAAAGACCATTGTCCCAGGTCAGAGCTCAGGTAGGAAAAGTTCCCTGTTATTTTGGGGAATCATCAGTCTTTTTGTTCTATTCAAGTCTCTAGACTGAATGAGGGCCACCCACTTAGGGAGAGCAACCTGCTTTTTTCAGTCTACTAATTTCAATTGTGTGTGCATGCATGCTTGCTCTGTCTAGTCTGGCTCTTTCCGACCCCATGGATTGTAGCCTGCCAGGTTCCTCTGTCTGTGGAACTTTCCAGGCAAGAATACTGGAATGGGTTGCCATTTCCAAATGTAAATCTCATCAAAAACACCCTCACAGACACATCCAAAACATGTTTGACCAAATACCTGGGTATCAAGTGGACCAGTCAAGTTGACACACGAAACTAACCATAACATAATTTGAGCATATCCTTCAATGTGGTTGTTTTTCTTCTCCAAATTCTGACTCTCCAAGCATAGTGAAGGAAAATGAAAGGAGGCCAAAGGGACCACAACTAAGGATGGTCTTCCTGGTTCTAAATCCTAGGAAATCATGTGAAAACACTTTCCACTGTTTGTAAACATTCTCAATGTCAGTTCAGTTGTGTTTCTGCCTTTTCTGCAAACCATGAAATGCTTTCTCAGCTACCCATCTATGCAACATAGGCACAGGTGCCCAGAGGGTTTTATATGTACAAGGTTCATTACATGATTAGTTCCTTGATCTAATCTAACCCATCCTCTAAGAAGATTCTCTCAATCACCTGCTCCGGTTCCCAACCAGACCGAACAATCTGAACTATCCAACCTATTCAGGGCCTTCTAATAATTATAACAATTATGGGCACACATTCTACCTTTGGGGTCTGTTTTTATTTTTCAAATCAAAGATGATGTCAGTTCTTTAATTTGACCCCAATTGAAAATCCCATCACAGTGCCAATGCCCAACACAATTAATTGAATAGTGCTTTTCTGGTCAGTTTCTTGCAGTAAGTTAAATGCCTTAAAATGGCTCAAATAAATTGGATGTGGATAACAAACAATAGCCAAGAAACTATCACTTCGAAGAAGAAAAGAATTTAAGAGTCACTGAGAGTCAAAATCAAGAGTTCTTATTCTACATTTACATGAGAAATAATAATTTGTTGCTAATTTCTATATGTTAAAGATACCAAGGAGCCTTCTATTCTCACTAAAAGTAAATGATGTCATCTGTATGATTCCATTTGATAAAATGCCTCTGAATCACAATATATCACATAATGCTGAAACTGAACAGAAGAGGGAAGGCCTCTCCATGGTACAGAACCCCATTCTTCTCTTGGGTTCATAGTTGTTCCTAACACTCATATCATGCTTCTTTGTATCAACAATGCTTCCAAGCACTTTACATAAATCAGTTCATTTATCTTCAGAACAATTCTATGAGATATTATTTTCATTTCTATTTCACTCATGAGGCAAAAGAGGCAGAAGGAGGTTAAGTAATTCATATGTCACACAGGCGGTTTGTCTAAGAGATGAGACTTAACCCAAGGAGTATGACTGCAAAGTTCAAGGTATCTGCCATGCTGCCTATTCCCTTTCTATCATCTATAACACAAGGCAGTTCGAGTCTAACATACAATTCAAGTTAGGCTACTACCTTTGATCTGCACATGAAATATTAGCAAAGTTTCATTTCCTTCCTAACTTTTAGGTAAAGAAGAAGTATAAGCAGAAATTATGTTCTGTTTCTGCACTCCAGCATTTTATCCTTGGGAGTGTGCACGCCTTTTGGAGCCCTCTGGATAAGATATCAGGCTCTCCTTCACTCTGACAACACTCTTGTTGCCTGTGAGATACCCTGAATTCCATTTTTGGAAATTCTGACAACTTTTAGTCTTTTTATTATCTCTTTGATTTTTGCTCTTCATATAACCAATAACCCTTCTAGCATTTATGCATTTCTTTTAAAGCAACCTAAGTTGGAAACCTATGAGAGAGGAGGTAGAATTATTCAATGCTTCCTGAATGCAGTCCATGTTGTGTATTATAGCTCATTAAATTAATAAGCATTTGGCCAATCAAAATAAGCCTTTAAAAGTTAAGCAAAATCTAGCATTTTTCTCATCCTCTGTTCATATCTTCAATCAATAATTCTCTTTATTCTTGACCTACTATATAGCACAGGGAACTCGGCTTAATATTATGTAACAACCTAAATGGGAAAAAAATTTGAGAAAGAATAGATACATGTATATGGGTAGCTGAATCACTTTGCCTTACACCTGAAACTAACATAACATTATTAATCAACTACAATGCAAAATAAACAGCCTAAAAAATAATAGTAATTCTCCTGATTCTTAACTAAACTTTCTGGTTTTAGATTTTTCATTTTTCCTAGATAAAACTTGGTGAACTTTACCTTCCAACAGTTTGATCTGCTCTTGACACTGCTTCCCAGATTTCAAATGGATGGAAATAACTTTAGGGTCTCTGCTTACTTCACAATAAGTCCATTTCTTTAAAAACTACTTCCCATACCACACACACCCCTCCCAAGCACACACAACTGACCCTAACCCTAACTAGGCTAAACATATTTATCTTAGGAATTTGGAATAAAGGCTCAGAGATACCTAATTAGCTTCCACTACATGACCAGAACCAAGATAATGCCAGCCTGAGAACCAGGGGTAGCCATCCACCCCATGCACAAAAAGAAGCAGATAATTTCACTTGAGTAAAAGAGTAAAGCAGTGTAGTGAATAAATCAGAGACCAGAGACTGAAGGGAAAAAGTATTGCCTAAGATAAGATGTACTTTTTGATTCTATCCCAGTATGTTAGGAGATACCCAAATAGCTTTCTTAGAAGATACCTAAATATTTTCCCTGAGATACCCAAATATCTTTCCAATAACTATTACTTGATGTTGTTGACTTTTTAAATTACTTCAGATTTTAATCTCTTTTTTCATTAAAAATTAATATTATACTGTGTTTCCCATTTACCCCTAAGTCAATTCATGGCCTGACAAGACCACTTCTACACCAGCTAAGAGAAATACTCTAGTAAAAATTTCAATGTATGCTGACATGCTGTAATTAACCCAATCTATTAGCACAATCACAGTGACTGGCAATATACAAAAGATAACATTTGGTTACCCTCAGAGTTGCCAGGATATGCAGTAGCTTAAGGAGAAAAGAATATTTAACAAAAAAGAGAAAAGCTGACATGATCAAACTGTGATGACAATGGAGAGTGGCAGGTATGTTCAGAATCATTCAAGGCTTCGTTAGTAACCTGGGACTGTATCCTATAAGCAATGAGAATGCGGCATAGACTGAATTATACTCTGTTGTGTTAGTCGCTCAGTTGTGTCCGACTCTTTGTGACCCCATGGACTGTAGCCCACCAGGCTCCTCTGTCCATGGGGTTTTCCAGGCAAGAATACTGGAGTGGGTTGCCATGCCCTCCTGCAGGGGATCTTCCCCTCCAGGGATCGAACCCCAGTCTCCTGCATTGCAGGCAGATGCTTTAACCTCTGAGCCACCAGGGAAGCCCTGGAAGAATTATACTGTAGTACCCCCAAGCCTCAGAGGCTTAAGGAAAAAATATTCACTTTTAATTCATACCATATGTCCATTGTAGGTTGACAGGGACTATTCTCCCCAGAGTCACTCAAAAATCCGGGCTGAAGGAACATTGACTGACTGGTAACTTCACCATCAGGAATGCGCTGACAGCATAGCGTGGTCCCCACAGCAGAGGAAAGGCAGCTGATGAGTCAGACTCCAGTTTTTCTATTCTTCTGCCCACAGTCAGTTGGCTACCACGAGTCACACGGCCTCCCTAACTCTTGATGTTCAGTCGCTAAGTCATGTCCGACTCTTTGCAATCCCCTAGACTGCAGCACACCAGGCTTCCCTGTCCTTCACTATTTCCCGGAGTTTGCTCATACTCATGTCCATTGAGTCAGTGATGCTGTCCAACCATCTCATTTTCTGTCTCCCTTCTCCTCCTGCCCTCAATCTTTCCAAGCATCAGGGTCTAAATCTAGGAAGCTAATAATCATTAGGGAGCAGATGGAGGGTTTAATGAACTTCAGCTACATGAACAGTTTTGAATCTTTTAAAGATCCCCTAGTCTGCTGAGTAAAGAATAGGAACCAACATAGATGTGATGAAACCAAACAATAGTTGAGGTCCATCTAAGAGTGAGAAATGATAGTGGTTTGTAATAAAGATGAAAAATACAAGGATTTGATATGCATTTTGAATGTAAAGCTGTCAAAATTTAGAGACCTGATTGTAGAAGTTGAGGGAGAGGGAAGAATCAAGCATACTTTCTAAGATCTTGAAATGAGCGATTGAGCAGTGGTAAAAAAGAAATTTTTGAGGGGGAAAATAAATTTCAGAAAATATAAATCCTAATTTCCTGGAGATATCCAAGTAAAAACGTCAAGTGCTTTGTAAGATAAAGCCATTTCTTTAGGTAACTTCTCAATAATTTGTTAAATAGAATATGTGGGGTAGGGGGCTTCCTTAGTGGTTCAGTGGTTAAGAACTGCCTACAATGCAGGGGACACGGGTTTGATCCCTGCTCCAGAAAGATCCCACATGCGGCGTGGCACCTAGGCCCATGTGCCACAACTACTGAGCCAGCGTTCCAGAGCCCACAAGCTGCACCTACTGAAGCCCGCATGCCTACAGCTGTTGTCTGCAGTAAGAGAAGCCACTGCAAGGAGAAGCCCACACACCACAACGAGAGAGCAGCCCCCTCTCACTACAGCTGCAGAAAGCCTGCATGGCCAGCATCAAAGACCCAGCACAGTCAAAAAACAAAAAGAAAAGAATAGAATTTAGTGAATTATTTTCTTCAAGCTTAACGTTCTTCAGTTTGGTATTTATCAAATGCAATTCAATTCAGTAAATATTATCTGAATATGTTTAAGTATTTTATGCTGTATTAAGGTTCTTATTTTAATTCCTTCATTGAGCATACTTTTCAGAAGCCAAAAATAACATGTACTCAGTATAAGCAGTATAAAGCACTACATAATAATAGAGAGCATTTTTATCATAATAGTAATTGTACTTAACTCAGATTAAAGAATAGTAACAAAGGATCAAGATAATTTTATGAGATGTTATACTTCAGTGGAAAGATAATGTCTCGAGTACCCAGCAGCTCAATTTTACTATCTTCACACATACAGGAAGACCTCACTGTGATGCAAGAAAAGAAGGACTGAACTAAAACCTAGGAAATCTGAGTCTTAGACTTGGCTATATCACTCAACATTTATCACTTTGTCATTAATTTATCTGAATCTCAGTGCTTTTTCCTATAAAATGAATATAAGAAAAGGATGGCATGGCCTGGATCAGTGGTTTCTGAACATAAATCACACAGATTATAGCTGGTTTAATAAGTAAACTCTACTCCCATGTGACAAAATGAGGGAAATTAATAATGTAATTTTTTCATGAAGTTAATTTATTTAATATTAATAGAAAGGATTATCCCACATAGTGATAACTGTTTCTTATCTTTTTATCATTAAATATACTTTCTTTCATGAAATGATGGTGATAATAAGTATAAATTTTCATTTTGTTTAACTAGAAAATTAAAAATTCTTAATCTATTAATCCTATTACAGCCCTCAAGTTTGTCAATGATATTGATACATAAACCTCTGCATCTAGCCATGAAGAAACTGCAGTGACTAAATTTACCCTCCCTCAAGAAACAACTAGAAAACTAGACAGAATATATCAACAAATGCTTTCAGACATTGGAGAACAGACAGTACACCACTGAGATCTCTGATAGAACAGAAGTGAATTAAATGAGCCCTAGTTTCCTGCCTGGAAGAGTCTCCATGCCTCAGCACCAGGAGAAGAAGCACAAACAGAGCCCCACCATACTAAGTTGAGGAAACAGAGATCAGAATATGAGAAGGTGAAAGCACTGAGAATTTATGGGACAGAGTACAGAAGAGGAGAGAATTCATCTTAAATCTTTTGTTGACTATTGGGCTGTGCCTACAAGGATTCAGTCGTGTCAACTCTTCACGATCCCATGAACTATAGCCTGCCAGGATCCTCTGTTCATGGAATTCTCCAGGCCAGAATACTGGAGTGGGTTGCATTCCTTTTCTCCAGGGGATCTTCCCGACCCAGAGATTGAACCTGCATCTCCTGCATGGCAAGCAGATTCTTTACCATCTGAGGCACCAGGGAACCCTCACACTCCATAAGTGGGGTAAAGGGCCACCCAAAAGCAGTGGTTCTAACACAATCTAACAATTCTCAGATCTTGCCCAGTGCTAGCATGATTTTTGTCCCACAAACAGACTGAAAAGATTTCATAATAAAGGGGTCCATAGGTAGAATCTTCAGAAGTTTATTTTTATCACCGTAGTCTATAGACTGAGCTTCCCCAGTGGCTCAATGATGAAGAACTTGCCTGCAATGCAGCAGACCCGGGTTCAATCCTCAGGTCGCAAAGATCCCCTGGAGAAAGGAATGGCTACCCACTCCAATATTCTTGCCTGCAGAATTCCTTGGACAGAGAAGCCTGGTGAGCTATATATAGTCCATGGGGTCTCAAAAAGTCTGAGGCGACTGAGCAACTAACACTTGCACTTCTTTCACTTTCAGTCCATAGACTATTGTTCTAAAGACTATATTTAGACACACCCAAACAGAGCTTTAACTGGGTCAAATAGATTCCAAGTACTTATCTACCTTCCAGAACAAAGCCCCAAAATATTGATATTTAAAGAATGTAACAAATCCAGCAGCCAACAACAAAATATTCACAGTGTCTTACATCAACAACAACAAAAAAATTGACCAGGCATAGAAAGAAGCAGAAAAATATGGCCTATAAGCAGGAAAATCAACAATCAACAGAAACAAATAGAGAAATAATAGAGTTAATGGAATTAGCAGACAGACACATAAAAGGATCCAATTGGTTTTTACAGAAATTGTATGGCCACTTCACAACAGAATATGCAGAATCACCAGTAACTATACGAAAAGCTGCTCAACATCTTTGGTTGTCAGGAAAATGCAAATTAAAACCATTAGATACCACTATATGCCCACTGGAATGTCTATAATTTAATAGCTTAACCATATCAAGGATTGGTGAGGAGACAGTGCAACCATACTGTGGCTAGTGAGGATTTAAAATGGTATCACTCTTGTGGAAAAAAAGTTTCTCATAGAGTATAATATATACTTACTATATAGTTCAGCAATTCTATGCCTAGATATTTGACAAAGAGAAATAAAAACATTTCACTATGTAAAGACTTATATTAGTCTATGTTCAGAGCAGTTTTGTTCATAATAGTACAAAACTGGCAACTCAAATGTCCATCAGAAAGTGAATGCAGAGATAAAATTTAGTATAGTCATACAGTGTAATGCTATGCAGGAATAAAAAGGAATGCTCTCCAGATATATGCAACACTGTGGATTAATTTCAAAAATGATATGAGAGAAAGAAGCCAGAAAAATCCATTCATATAAATATCTTAAAAAAGGAAATCTAATCTATAATGACAGGAAGCAGATTAGTGGTTGCCTGGAGTTGAGGGTTAGTGGAAGAGGGCTGTCTGCAAAGGGGCACAAGGGAATTTTGGGGGATCGCAGACTATTCTATAGTTCGATCATTTTGGTGATTACACACAGGTACACAGTTAAAATTCATCAACTGTAAGCTTACAATGCATAAATTGTACTGAATGTAAATTACAACTCAATAAAATGTTTTTGTAAAAAATATTTGGCGCTCACAGAATACCTAAGAAGATTAAAGAAAACAGTATATCAGACTACACACTGAAGAATAATAATTTGCCTTAAAGGTTATACAAAGGCAGAGTTAAATTCCAAGCCTGACATCATTAAAAGATAACAAGTCATCCTTTCTTTCCATCACCCCCAACACACACACACTCTCTCTCTCACACACACACACACACACACACACACACACACACGTATACACACACTTCCTAGCTGTGGATTCTGTGGCTTGGTGAAAGATCGTGCCCTAAGGAGAGGCAGGAATAGTATATCAGATATTTCCTGGGGTGAACAAAGGTGATCAGAGTCTTGGAAGTGAAAACTGACACTGAATTTGCTGTTCTTGTTCTGCATGGAAATTAACACCCCAGTCCTGTCACCTCTAAATCAGCAACAAAACCACTGAAAATCTGGTATTTGCCGTACTGACATATGAATGGTGTTTTGGAGAAAAGGGAAGATGTTCATATAGGAGTGGAGAGAGGTCAGCAACTTGAGGGAAAGGACAGGGAATAGTAGCTGAAGTTAAGATGGGGGAAAAGCCTGGAGCAAAGACTTGAAGTGTCAGGAGAAGAATGGAAGCTCCTCCTAAAACCTTGCTTGGGAATCCACAGAAATATTAGGAAGGCACTGGGTTTCCTACTTTATCTGACAGGAGTCAGTACTTTTTTAATAGAAAATGTGATTTCACATCTGGAAAACCAGGTGACATGAAGCAGCTTATTCATAAAATCCCAATAAATCTTCAAAATTGTCCTATGAGATAAGGTATTATTTACTCTACTTTACAGACAAGGAAACTGAGACTCTCAGAAGTTGAATAATGAATCAAAGGACGTAAAGCCAGGATGAAGCTGGGCCACAGTCTCAGGCTGCTGCATACTGGCCCCTTGAAGGGCCCACAGTGAATAAGGCCAACAGGTGAGAAAACTAACTACCGCAGATTCCTCCCCGACCCCGTCCATTGGCTTCACTTTCCAAGGTTTCAGTCTACTTGCAGTCAACTGCAGTCCAAAACTATTAAGTGGAAAATCCCAGAGATGAACAATTTATACGTTTTAAACTGCATGCCATTCTAAGCAGAGTGCAGAATCTCTTGCTTTCCTGCTGTCTTGTCCAGGGCTCCCCACCATTGACACTGTCAGCTCCTGGCATCCCATTTACACTGTCGTGGGGTGATGATCCAGGACCACTCAAAGCAGATGATCCTCCTTCTGACACATTTTCAGAAGGTCAGTAGTAGCCTAAAACTAATCAAAACACCTATGCCATTCACATCACTTCATCTCATCATGCAGTCATTTCATCACCTCACATTATCACAACAAGGGTGAGTACAGTATAAGATATTTTGAGAAAGACCACATTCACATAACCTTTATCACAGTATATTGTTATGATTGGTCTATTTTATTAGTTGTTAATCTCTTACTGTGCCTAATTTAGAAATTAAACTTTTAGTATGTACGTATAGGAAAAACCGAAAATATATGGAGAGTTTCTACTACCCAAGGTTTCAAGCATTCACTGGGAGTCTTGGAATGTATCCCCTATGGATAGTGAGGGGACTACTGTATAAGCAATACTGGCCATAAAAATAAAAACTACGACACAAATTAAGAAACAACAATAGGAAAAATACCCAATTTCACTAGACCAGTCACAGAGAAGAGCACTGTGGTCACTTGATATTTTTATTTTACCAAATATTTGTTGAGCACTTAATAATTGCTCTGCTCATAAGGAAATATTAACTCCTAAGTATATGCTTTATTTATAATTAACATTAGCACTCCTTATCATTAGATAAGTATTTAACACCAAAACAAATGCTACTTGTAGTGGAACATTTAATGCAAATTCTTTACATGTAGGCCAATTTATTCTACGAGCATTTATTTAGCACCTACCTTAAGGTATTATCTAGGTGTACTAGACAGATATGATAAAACATGGTCCTTACTCAAAATAAAGTTTATCATATGCCAATTCTAATAAATGTGTTGGAACCTGTCATCATTCTGGGGCTTCCCTGGTGGCTCAGATGGTAAAGAATCTGCAGGAGACCGGGGTTCAATCCCAGGGTCAGGGAGGTCCCCTGGAGAAGGGAAGGACAACCCACTCCAGTATCCTTTCCAGGAGAATTCCATGGACAAAGGAGCTTGGCAGGCTACAGACCAAGACGTCGCAAAGAGTCAGATGTGACTGAGCAATTAACAATTTCACTTTTCATCATTATTTTGAAACTTACACCTTGTCCTCCAAACTAATTTTACATCAAGGTCCATATGTTTATTTTCAATTCAGTTAACTTAGTAAGTTATTTTGGTGTCTTTTTCCTTAGTTTGCTGCTAAAGTTATTCCACAGTTTTCAACTCCACTCAGTTATTTTAGCTGTAAATTGATTTATATAAAGAAAAGTTAAGAATCTAGCATCAAGAGGAAAAAACAGCACCTATTATAGTACAGGAACTGGGCCAGTAGTTGGCATTATAAAGATGAAAAGATAGAGCTTCTACTCAAGAAGATCAGACTGGCAGAGGCAATAGAAATGGAAGCAAATAGCTGTAATACACTGTGATGTGTGTTATCCTGGGAGTGAATATGATTTTCTATGGCAGAAAAATAAATGTGCAATTCATTTGGTCAGAGAACTACAAACTACAAGAAAGAGCAACTTTTCTCCAAATTACATCATTTTATTGCTTATATTATTTAAAAGACAGTTCTTCACACAATGCCTAGCAATCATGTAGCTGGTATTCAGAAAATGATTGCTGAGGAAAATGTAACCAGGATGATCTCTATGTGTGCCTTCATTCTTTAGTTTGACTTGAAAACAGCTTTTCCGGTTTACCAGTTCATAAATAACCCTGAAGCTTCTTTCTATACTTATATACATAAATGTGTGCATGTATGGTGTATATATATGTGCATAAATAAAATCTCAAGAATTTGCCATTTAAAAGTTGTAAGCCACTTCTAAGTCTCTTGGTAATGATAATCTGTAACCTTGGACAGATCTTCATTCTTAACTGAATCTTATCAGTGGACTATTTTAATCATGTTTTAGAAGTAGAAGGTAAAATTAGAGCTTCTAGGCTTCCAGGTATGCAGAATTAAAGGATCCCAGGGGGGGAAAAAAAGTGCTTGAATTCACATTAGGAAATTGAGAGAGATTGAAATTTATTCTCCATCTTTTAGGATTCAATGTAAACAGAGTACCACAGCACTGATGAGGTCCCTGATGAGGCCAACTGTCTATAAAGTTTACTAAAGGTTCTGAAGAAGGCATTCAAACTGACAAAAGAGATGGTCAAAGATTGATGAACTTGGCTCAATGCCAGGACCTCAGTTGTATGAGGGAGGTTAGGTTTGGGCATATTAAATGGCTAGAAATAGAACCCCTTCTCTTTCTCCAATCACCCAACCACTTTAGATTGGGTGTTAAGGAGGGTGGTCATATAACGCATTATTCAAATCTAGACATTTTTGAGAGTGAAAGGAAATATTATTAATAATTTTTGTTTTGTTAAAAATGGTTGAATGAGTGACTGTCAGTAAAAGAGATTTAACAGCGGGAGCCCAGAACCATATAGCTGTCTCATCTTAACTGTTTACAGCACTGAGCCTGGGTGAGATGCATTCTTCCTCTCAGCATCTTGAAGAATCACTGCAGTTTAGTTGCCTGGAAGGCAACAGAAGATGAAGCCAGCGTCAAGCCGAGTGGCACTGCTTCAGCAAATCAGAGAGAATGGGAATTTAATACAAGGAGAAACAGCAGTAGTAGCGCGTGGGGGATTTGTTTGGAATGCCGAGTTTCAGATCCTCATACTTTGTGGCTGACTTAAAACCAAAGCAGCCTTTTCCAGAGCTACTAATTCCCACAGTGGTTGTACATCCTCTGGCCTGTAGGTCTCAGCACTTACTGTCACTCCTCAGAGATCTCTCCCTGGTCTTTCAGTATAAATTAAGTGCCTTATCATAACATCAGCACAATGGGGACAGATAAAAACCACAGAGCCGATTATACGGCTTAGAAAGAATATGTAAGTGGCTGATTCATATCAATGTATGACAAAACCCACCGAAATGTTGTGAAGTAATTAGCCTCCAACTAATAAAAATAAATAAATAAATTTAAAAAAAAGGAAAAAAAAAAATAAAGACAATTAGAATTAAAAAATAAATAAATAAAATACTTTGTTGTTGTTGTTCAGTAAAAAAAAAAAGAAAGGATATGTAAGGTATCAAACAAGAGAAAGAAAAACTTTGGAAAATGCCAATATTTAAAGGGCTAGAGAAGAAAAGAGAAGTTAAAATGTGGGGGCTAAGAAAAAGATGGGGGCTAAAATTGTAGTAGCTAACATTTTTGAGTAATAGCTGTGTGTCAGGAAATTTAGTAAATTTCTTTTCACATATTATTATTTCACCTCTTTATTAAATGTTTATGTAAGTGGAAACTTGTAATACCATATGTAAAATAGGTAGCCAGGGAACTCAAACAGGGGCTCTGTAACAATCTAGCGGGGCGGGATGGGGAGGGAGATGAGAGGGAGGTTCAAGAGGGAGGGGACATATGTATACCTATGGCTGATTCATGTTGACACTCGGCAGAAAACAACAAAATTCTGTAAAGCAATTATCCTTCAAATTAAAAAATAAAATGTCTATGTAAGGTAAAACGCTGCAAACTGTTCGTTTAGTTGTTAACAAGAAGACACATTAGCTGTCATACAGCTTGTACTATCTGGGAAAGAAGATATCACATGACTATTTATGCAATTAAGACTGTAATGATATGATGATAGAGAAACAGAGGATGCTATGAACACTGAAATAGGGAACTTGACCTAGACTAATGAGTGTGGGAAAGATTTCCGGGGGAAAACAGTGATATTAGAAAACTCTGGGTAAGTCAGGGTTTGGTGAGGGAAGAGAACAACTTCAGTTTTGCTTGAGGCGTGGAGTCTGTGGACACCCTGTGACATACAGAAGTACATGGATGGATATATAACTGTACAGCTCAGAGGACAGGGCTAGCTAGAAAAAATAAATTTAAGAGTCATCAATGGATAGATGAGAACTGAATTTATGAATACGGATGAAATCACCTAGGTAGAGAATAGAGCCTGGGAAGACAGGAGGGTTATAAGAAACTCTGCGGACTTCCCTAGGGCTTCCCAGGTGGTGCAGTGCTAAAGAATCCGCCCGTCAAGCAGGTGACACAGGAGACCCAGGTTCAATCCCAGGGGCAGGAAGATCCCCTGGAGAAGGAAATGGCATCCCAAGTATTCTTGCCTGGGAAATGCCATGGACAGAGGGATCTGGTGGGCTACAGCAGGCTCCTCTGTCCTTGGGGTTGCAAAGAGCCAGACACAACTCAGCGACTAAACGGCAGTAGCAACAAGGACTTCCCTGGTGGTCCAGTGGTTAAGAATCCACCTGATGATGCAGGAAACACAGATTAGATCCCTGGTCCACAAATTAAGATCCCACATGACATGAGGCAACTAAGTCTGCGTTCAGCAACTACTAAGCCCTCACACCCTAGAGCCTGTGCAACGAGAGAAGCCCTTGCACCTCCACTAGAGAGTAACCCCTCCTCTCCACAACTAGAGAAAGCCCACAGGCAGCAATGAAGAGTCTGCGTGCCGCAGCAAATACACGGCACAGCCAAAATAATAATAGTAATATATTCAACAAAAGAAACTCTAACCACTTGAATATTAAACAAATGAGTCAGAAAAGATGACTGGAAGGGGAAGGTGGGAGTGGGCGTAGAGGGATAGGAGGAAAACCAAGAGCATATGGTATCCAGGAAACCAAGAGAAGAGAATGTTTTAAAGGTAGACAAAAGTACTGAATATTGTGATAATTCAAAATGATAACCATGAAAAATGCATGGGATTCAATGACACAGAGCCCCACTTTGTACCATTTCAGTGGAGCAGTAGGACCGAAGATCTTTAGTACCATGGACTAGGGTGACAGCTTAGCATGCATTGTTTTCTATTTTATTCTCCCATCAACTCTATTAGAAGGATACTGTTATTATCACTATTTTACAAATGGTGAAACTGAGTTTAAGCTTCACAGCAAGTGGTAGAGGTAGAATGGAAACCCCAGTCTAATAGATTCCAGAAAATACACAGTGGACTGGTGCCATGAAACCCAAGAAGGGATTTCAAGAATGAGTTGGTAAATGAATTGAAGCAGAGAGGAAAGCTGAATGATTAATGAAAAAGATTCACTGGACTTCATAATTAAGAATTCAGTGGAGACTTTTATGAGAAAAAATGCATTCAGTTCAGTCACACAGTTGTGTCCAACTCTTTCTGACCCCAGCACAAGACCCTGGTCCACTCTTTGGACTGCAGCACACCAGCCTTCCAAGTCCATCACAAATTCCTGGAGCTTGCTCAAACTCATGTCCCTCGAGTCAGTGATACCATCCAACCATCTCATCTTCTGTCCTCCCCTTCTCCTCCCGCCTTTAATCTTTCCCAGCATCAGGGTCTCTTTCAATGAGTCAGTTCTTTGCATCAGGTGGCCAAAGTATTGGAGTTTCAGCTTCAGCATCAGTCCTTTCAATGAAGATTCAGGACTGATCTCCTTTAGGATGGTCTAGTTGGATCTCCTGCAGTTCAAGGGACTCTCAAGAGTCTTCTCCAACATCACAGTTCAAAATAATCAATTCTTCAGTGCTCAGCTTTCTTTATAGTCCAACTCTCTCACATACATACATGACTACTGGAAAAACCATAGCCTTGACTAGACAGACCTTTGTCAACAAAGTAATGTCTCTGCTTTTCAATATGTTGTCTAAATGGTCATAGCTTTTCTTCCAAGAAGCAAGCATCTTTTAATTTCATGGCTACAGTCATCATCTGCAGTGATTTTGAAGCCCAAGAAAATAAAGTCTGTCACTGTTTCCATTGTTTCCCCATCTATTTGCCATGAAGTGATGGGACCAGATGCCATGATCTTAGTTTTCTGAATGTTTGGCTTTAAGCCACCTTTTTCACTCTTCTCTTTTACTTTCATTATTTCCCTTCACTTTCTGCCTTAAGGATGGTGTCATCTGCATATATGAGGTTATTGACATTATTCCCAGCAATCTTGATTCCAGCTTGTGCTTCATCCAGCCCTGTATTTTGCATGATGTACTCTGCATATAAGTTAAATAAGCAGGGTGACAATATACAGCCTTGACGTACTGCTTTTCCTATTTGGAACCAGTCTGTTGTTCCAAGTCCACTTCTAACTATTGCTTCTTGACCTGCATACAGATACCTCAGGAGGCAGGTAAGGTGGTCTGGTATTCCCATTTCTTGAAGAATTTTCCACAGTTTGTTGTGATCTACACAGTTAAAGGCTTTGGCATAGTCAATAAAGCAGAAGTAGATGTTTTTCTGGAATTGATTTTTCAATGATCCAACAGATGGTGGCAATTTGATCTCTGGTTCCTCTGCTTTTTCTAAATCCAGCTTGAACATCTGGAAGTTCACAGTTCACATATTGTTGAAGCCTGGCTTGGAGATTTTGAGCATTACTTTGCTAGCATGTGAGATGAATGAAATTATGTGGTAGTTTGAGCATTCTTTGGCATTGCCTTTCTTTGGGATTAGAATGAAAACTGACCTTTTTCCAGTCCTGTGGCCACTGCTGAGTTTTCTAAGTTTACTGGCATATTGAGCACAGCACTTTCACAACATCATCTTTCAGGATTTGAAACAGCTCAACTGGAATTCCATCACCTCCACTAGCTTTGTTCATAGTGATGCTTCCTAAGGCCCACTTGACTTCACATTCCAGGATGTCTGGCTCCAGGTGAGTGATCACAACATCGTGGTTATCTGGGTCATGATGTTATAGCCATGCGTTCCGGGAAACAAACTCATTCAGAAGGACAATGCAGATAGTGGAGTGCAGTTTATTACACTGGCAGGCCCAAGGCAGAGTCTCCTCTTAGCCAAGGACCCCGACCAGCATTTGTGAAAATCTTTTATACCCCATGTGTACGTGTCCGAACGCACCACCCCAAATTCCTTGAGACTTACATAAACAAAAGAAGGGTAAATACAATCCCAATAACCCCATCACTCATGGGCCATGTGCTCCGACAATTAAACAATTAGCCAATAATCAATAAGCACGAGGTTACACTCCGACAGGTACAGAAAAATTTATGGCCTGTCTGGAGGAAGGGGTGATTAGTGTATGTATTCTCTTAGGCGAGGAGTAACCTGGATATGATCTTCAAGATTCCCCTGTCCGGAGAGTGTCTTAGCCTTCTGTTGTCGTTTCCATAGACACTAAACACAGGGTTCAGAGTCCATTGGAGAGGTGGCCGAGCATGATGAGCATGAACAGGCCTGAGATGGAGTCCAGGCCCTATGAATTCCTTCTTCAATGAAGACTTTTTATGTAGTTCTTCTGTGTATTCTTGTCACTTCTTAATATCTTCTGCTTCTGTTAGGTCCACTAGCCTGGTGGGATCGAAGCCTGACTTTAATGAATTATTCATAGAAAAAAATGGACTTAGTGAAGTAATTTGTGAGGATAGACTACTCTTTAAAGGCACTTGTTTGTGAAGGGAAGAAAGAGGGATATGGCATGAGAAGGAGATAGGGTGGGGACTTCCCTGGTGGTTCAGTTGTCAAGACACCACGCTCCCCATATAAGGGGCACAAGTGTGATCTCTGGTCATGGAATGAGATCCCACATGCTGCAGCTAAAGGATCCCACATGCTACAACTGAGACCTGGTGCAACCAAACAAACAAATAAATAAAAAGAAGGAGACAGGGTACTGGGAAAGACTTCTAAGATGAAGGACACCTAAGTATACTTATAGGCAAAAAAAGGAGACGAAATGAAGTGAAAGTCACTCATTCATGTCAGACGCTATGGATCCCATGGACTGTAGCCTGCTAGGCTTCTCTGCAAATGAAATTTTCCAGGCAAGAACACTGGAGTGGGTTGCAATTTTCTTCTCCAGGGGATCTTCCCAACCCAGGGATCAAACTCATGTCTCCCGCATTGCAGGTGGATTCTTTACTGCCTGAGCCACCAAAAAGGAGTAAGCAGGAGAGAAATTAGTGGTTCAACAGAGAAGGTGCTAATAGATGGAGTAATGTTCTATTACTGAAGGCAGGCTTGAGGGCATGAGATTAAGAGCAATGTAAAGTGGTTATGCCAAGAGTGGAGTAGCTCCTTCTTTGAAGACTAGCAGAAAGAGGGGAAGGAGCTTCATGACTTAAGGCAAAGGAAGACACAGCTGACTTGATTTTCCCTTTGAAAGAGGAGGTTAGATTGTCTTCTGAGACTGAAGGGGGAGAGGAACAGGCATTAGGGATCTAGGATATTAGTAATAATGGAACATGACATCAGAGGTGAGGGACCAGTGCAGAATGTACAGTCCTTCTAGGCAGGCACACAAACACCAAGACTCAGAGGAAGGATGTGGGCCACTCACACCCAGTCTCTTTTCCCAGATTCACCAAAAAACAAAATGAACGGATGAAGAGAGGTCAAATGTGTTACTGTAATTAAGAGGATCAGAACAAGTCTCCCCAAAATGTGTCACTTTGGTATGTAGACTATTTTGAGCTGAAAAGAATCAAGATCCAGCAGATTCGAGAAAAACTTTTACCTCTCCCTTAACTGCCTAGAATTTAGATAGAAGGCCAGGTCCAGGAAAAGCACTATCATCGGAGATAACTATAATACTAAGAATATGGGCTAGATGTGGTAAGCTGGAGGGGAGCTGGCTAAGTCTCAAGATCAAATTCCTCTCTGTGTTCCATTGTCTCTGCACAGCATGGTAAATATTTGTTGACCAAACATTTACTCTTCCCATCTCCCTGTGACTGTCTTCTTCCATTTTGAAGTCCTAGACCTGTAGCTACTTTTCCTTAACTCAGGATGTCATATAAGCCTCAATTGTCTGACTACCTGAGGGTCATATATTTTTATGAGGCCTTGTACATATGTAATTAAATTGGTTTGGTCCTGTTAATCATTCCAAACTGTTCTGTTAATTTGATTATTACACCAACCAAAGAAGGGGAGAGGAAAAAAATTTCCTCCCCTGCAGTACCCAATGTTTCTCTGCCTGGAAACAAGAAACCTGGGAAATAAGTATTCTTTATTAACAAAATAAACAATACTGACTGTGGCCTTTTGCTTTCCTAGGGAGGAGAAAGTCCTGCCTAAGAACTTGAGCTGGCCCAAGATAAAGGAAAAACTGTGATTTCAAAGCTTCTGAGGGTGCTTCATGTTGCTAACAGCACAGAAGTTACGTTTAGCAAGGTTTGTTGATTTTTTCTTAAATATGCGTAAGTAGGTCTAGAGTTACATTCACAGTCATGGCTGCAGAAAACTGATTTGCTGTGAATGACAGAATAGGATGTAGTTTTTTAAGCTGGGGAAAGTCTGCAAAGAATAGAGTGGAGAACAGCAAAATATAAAGCAGACAGAGTTCAGAAGGGTAGAGGCAGGAATTCAGAGCAAGAGGAGGTCAGGGATATCGCAGCCTCTATCCCATTGCCCAGTAACAAAAAAAAATTTATTTTGCCCAAAACATTAGGAATTGTTTTGCATCCCCACCAGACATTAGATGTGAGGTTAAAGGATGGGGGTTTGCATGCATTTCAGTGAAATTTAACAGATAAAATAATCCCAGAGCTGGCATGCTTGGAGACTATCCAAGCCCTGACACTCTCACATGTTCCCCATCCCCACTGCTAAAATCACCTGTGTGCAGTGTGGGGGTGGGAGGGAGGGGAAGGAAGGCGGTGACTGAAAGAGAGAGGGTTCAGGGATAAAGCGAAGCTCCAAGATCACTGAGGGTCAGAGCCCGCATGCAAATTTTGATAACTGAAAAATTGTTCCTATGTTTTGACCTCAGCCATCCGTGGGGACGTTGGAAAACTTATTTCTCTGGAGGGCTGTTGGAAAAGGAATCAAACATAGCAGCCACTCTAGCTGACAGCTTTGAAACTACCCCTTCCTGTCGATTTTCCTCTAGGCACACAGCCTGTTTCACTGAATTTATGCATCATGACTTTCTAATTATTAACTAAAGTACCTTGCCTGGGAGGTTTCCTTAGAAACTGCTTCAGGAACAGTTTAATGTTACAAAAATCTAAACTTAGACTGAAAATTGAGTAGAAACTTGAAAGACAACAAGTCAATGTCATTATTAGCATAATGCTAATGCGGTAATCAGCTCTAATAGTCGCTGATATCTACATCCAAGCCCCTGCCTCTCAGGGCTGGAATTTTTCTTCCCATGTTTCCAAAAGACTCTTCAAGAAAGAATAAAGATTTCTGAGATTTTTTTCTGCCTTTCCCATTTGGAAATGTTTGCATTAAAAAAAGAAAAAAAAAAAAAAAAAAAAAAATCTCCTGCCCAAAGCAGAAACTCGAAGCATTCAAACATCATTTAAAATCTTTATGCACCAATCACTGTGCTGGCATAGCAGACCCACTAGGTCTCAAAAGCACTCTCAGGGCCAACTTTGAAATTCTCCTTTCATTCTAAGGGCTTCCCTCATAGTTCAGTTGGTAAAGAATCCAACTGCAAGCAGGAGACCCCGGTTGATTTCCTTTGTCAGGAAGATCCACTAGAGAAGGGATAGGCTACCCACTCCAGTATTCTTGGGCTTCCCTTGTGGCTCAGCTGGTAAAAAAGCCGCCCGCAATGAGGGAGACCTGCCTTGGATCCCTGGATCAGGAAGATCCCCTGGAGAAGGGAAAGGCTACCCACTTCAGTATTCTGAACTGGAGAACTGCAGGGACTCTACAACTCAGACATGACTGAGCAACTTTCACTTTCACTTTTTCCTTCTAAAAATTTCTAAGTATTCAGAATGCCATGGCAAAAGCAAGTTAGTGTAACAGTCAGTTAGAGAACGTGCCTTCAAATTTCGGCTCCACCATTTCTTATGTTATATGATGCTGCACAAGCTACAGAAACTCACCATTCAAGGTTCCCTCATTAACAAAACTGAGATAAAAATGGTATCTGCCTCAACGGTATGAGCATTCAGTGAGAGAATGCCTTTGTCTCACGCTGGTGTCGATCACTGTTTATGAATTCCTCTTTTCCAGTTACTCAAGCTAAAACATTTATTGAATCCCTATTATATAAATATCAGGAACCATACCAGGGTACCTTCAACATACAAAGATGAAGATGATGAAGATCTCAGAGCTCAGTTTTGTTCACTTCTCCACAACCTTTGTGAAACTGATAAGTAGCTTAATAACCACCAGACTCTACAGTGGATCACTTATCTAATAACCAACCAGATGTTCAAGCTGGTTTTAGAAAAAGCAGAGGAACCAGAGATCAAATTGCCAACATCCACTGGATCATTGAAAAAGCAAGGGAGTTCCAGAAAAACATCTATTTCTGCTTCATTGACTATGTCAAAACCTTTGACTGTGTGGATCACAATAAACTGTGGAAAATTCCTCAAGAGATGGGCATACCAGACCACCTGACCTGCCTCTTGAGAAACCTATATGCAGGTCAGGAAGCAACAGTTAGAACTGGACATGGAACAACAGACTGGTTCCAAATAGGAAAAGGAGTACATCAAGGCTGTATATTGTCACCCTGCTTATTTAACTTATATGCAGAGTACATCATGAGAAACGTTGGGCTGGAAGAAGCACAAGCTGGAATCAAGATTGACGGTAGAAATATCAATAACCTCAGATATGCAGATGACACCACCCTTATGGCAGAAAGTGAAGAAGAACTAAAGAGCCTCTTGATGAAAGTGAAAGAGGAGAGTGAAAACATTGGCTTAAAGCTCAACATCCAGAAAACTAAGATCATGGCACCCGGCCCCATCACTTCATGGCAAATAGATGGGGGAACAGTGAAAACAGTGGCTGAATTTATTTTTCTGGGCTCCAAAATCAGTTCAGATGGTGACTGCAGCCATGAAATTAAAAGACACTTACTCCTTGGAAGGAAAGTTATGACCAACCTAGATAGCATATTAAAAGCAAAGACATTACTTTGCCAACAAAGGTCCCTCTAATCAAGGCTATGCTTTTTCCACTAGTCATGTATGGATGTAAGAGTTGGACTATAAAGAAAGCTGAGCGCTGAAGAACTGATGCTTTTGAACTGTGGTGTTGGAGTAGACTCTTGAGAGTCCCTTGGACTGCAAGGAGATCCAACCAGTCCATCCTAAAGGAGATCAGTCCTGGGTGTTCACTGGAAGGACTGATGCTGAAGCTGAAACTCCAATACTTTGGCCACCTGATATGAAGAGCTGACTCATTTGAAAAGACCCTGATGCTGGGAAAGGTTGAGGGTAGGAGGAGAAGGGGACGACAGAGGATCAGATGGTTGGATGGCATCGCCAACTCAGTGGACATGGGTTTGGGTGGACTCTGGGAGTTGGTGATGGACAGGGAGGCCTGGTGTGCTGCGGTTCATGGGCTCGCAGAGTCGGACACGACTGAGCGACTGAACTGAACTGAACTGAACTGAGACTCTACAATGGATCACCTATATAAATAAATTTCAGATCATCATCATCATCATCATCCTACAGATGACTACCAGTTATATGTATGTGCCAGAAGTTTTCAGGAAATGTATCTGGTTATGTAAAGGGATGCACTTGGGAGAGTAATAAAATTTAATATACAAACAATGGATATATATTCATTGGACTTAATCTAAATGTGAACTTGGGGTTTTTTCCCTAAATACTGGGACTTTATAGCTTTATGTGAAATAAAAAAAAAAAAAAAAAAAACCTGGAATTCTGTGAGTTTTTTCCTATTTAGTTGATGAATATAAAAAAAAAAAACAAAAAACACATATCACAGTTTCTCTGTTTTTGTTTTTTTTTCCTAAAGGGAGAATTCAAAGTACAGGATGCTTTCTAGCTAGCATTGGAAAGAGAATTTGGGGACCTATTCTATTTTGTCCCTTTCACCCTTCAGCCTCACACTCATTAAACCTTTAACTGGAAACCTTTCAAAACTGATAAAATACACTGTTAACATCCCTGAAATCAAAATAGCAAAGTGGTTCTCAAATGAAGGCAGTGTGCCCTACCAACAAGGGTTTCACTTATAATATAATTAAAAATAGTACCTCTTTTCCCCATTGTAGACAGGAAATCACTAGCAGAACAAGCACCAGCTTCAGATTCATTTAAAGATAGCACATGAATGAGGCATCCAAAAGGGTTTGGTTCTCTTAATGATTAACACATTTTATGACTTTCCTTCAAATGTTAGAGAAATACTACCCAACATCTTACTGCCTTCTGCAGTTCCTGCACATAAAACATCCCTTTTCCTGACACCGAATTTCTTTCCAATTTTTTTTTCACTGCTCCTTTACCCACTGTATTTTATATATGTTCCAAATCACTTTTATCTTTCAATGTGAATGCTATTGAACGAGCAGGCAAAGAGGAGAAATCCTAAAATGTATTTAATTTGAACATGTGAAGGAAGAACTCTTTGGAGAAGAAAACTAGATCCACAACTGGGTATAAGCAAGGGTATAACTATACTTGTATCATACACAATTGAGTATACACATATACAAAATGTAATATTTAATATTGTGTTTATAACAAAGAGTAAGCTCAAGTAACCATTGTGTGATATAAGTTTTAAGAAAGAAAAATCATTATTCTGTTTTTAAACATCAAAAGAATGAACCATTAAGATAAAAGTCTACTTGAAAGACAAAATCAACAATGTTTAAAGGAAATGACTCAAATATTCAGAGATCCTCCTACCTCTTTCTAGTCCCATATATACTGTTAATGTTGCATTAAATACCATCTCTTCTGCTATAATGTGATCCTTATGTTCCTAAAAAACAATTATCCAAAACCATGCTGTAAAAATAATGGTTTTAATGGAGGGGAAAAGAGATTGAGAGCTAGAGAATTCCAGAGTCTTAATAACAAATTTAACTTTCCTGCAGGACTTTCAGTAATAAAGCTGACTTTATAATGGCTCTAAGGACATAGCTATAAAGGGAACTTTCATTTCTTGATAATTACTAACTCAAGGGAAAGACCTTGCTTTTACATTACCTCACTAAGATTAACACAATAGTTCTTAGATTTTTTAATAATTGTTTTGCCCACTGTTATGAAGAACAAATCTCAAAGGCAGTCAAACAAGCTGCTGCAACCTGTGACTTTTCTTACCCTTACATTCTGGGTGCTAGTTTTTCATTATGAGTTATTGCTCTACAACCTCATGCTCTGTGTAATATAAGTCATGTTCCTTTATTAATCATTACTTTTTAAGTTTAAAAATTTGGCATTTTTTTTTTTCTTAAAATAAGTATCAGCAAAAGAGTTAAAGTGTAAAAACCACCAACTCACTAACACAGGCTCTCCTTTCTTCGCAAAGATCTCAGAATTTAAGAATATGACAGACATCTACAGATGTGAATATTTTAAGAGCAACTCCTGCTTCAGAGTAGGGGACAGGTCATATCTCGTTTTCAAGGAGTAATCTAGAAATCATTACCTCTAGAAATAATTACCACTAGAAATCTGGAAAGGTGTTAAGATATTTGTAATTTATTTTAAAATAATTCAGCAGAAACAGTGTGCTCTTATGAATGTGCCAGTCAGTTCAAGCTTCAATTCTACAATCACTCTGTAAAATTCAGACTATAAGGAGAGTCACTCAGTGTTATTTCAGAGAAGCCACACTCCAAGGTGGCCACTACAGGCAGTCTGGTCAGCCACATCTCCATTAACAGCTGAGGCTTTGTTTACTAGTGAAGTAAGCATCAGAAATGGTTTTTATTGGAGAAATTACTGGTTTGTTAATTAGCAAGACAAATGTTAGAAATGAGCTCAAGGTATTCAAGACATGTGTATTAACTGAATTATTTTCATGACCCTCAAACATACTTGAACAGAGACTGAGAATCTTGGAAGCTTCTGGCCTGCACCTTTATGAGTAGGGCTCAGGCTTGGTCCCTAAAGGTCCTGCTTGGATGCCTTGGATTAGAAGGAATTCGGTTGCCTTATTTCTGCCTCTGTACTGATGGGTGTGTGCCTTAAGAAAATGTTCTTATGATTAAGGCAACAAAAGACTCTCAAAGAACAAAGAGCTGGGACTCATCAAGTTTACCAAACAATCAATTGTTTTGTGCCTATTTTATGAAAAAGGCCTATTTCACAAATGTGTGGTATTTTTGTTCTGCAAATTGCTTTCTTTATAACCTAGTAGCCAGATTGTAGGAGAGTAACTTATGCTACCAGGGAAGCCGTAACTTATGACAGGTCTCCCCAAAAAGTGTTACAAGTGGTCATATGCAATCTAAAATTGATGTCCTGGTTCCCAAGCTAAAACATCTATGTTATATTGACTAAAATAAGGAACAATATTGATTTCTTTAATTCTGGTAAGAGTAGTTTAGTAAGAGAAAGGAATGAATGAGTTTAGAAAAATAGACAACTGCAAAGAAATTATTTTTAGTCTGCTGATTAAAAAAAAATTAAACTATTACTCTAACCTTCTGATTCTTTTATTTGGATAATGGCAATGTTCTCAGAATAACAATTTACCCCATGGGTTAAGCAAAGAAATGATGAACAGAGCAGCATAGAAAAGCACCCTGAAGAGATGTATGACAAATCCAGGAGGTAAAAGGATAATATTTTTTATATGATTCTCAATCTTCAACAAATCTCTTAGTTTGCAAACCATGTATAACCCAATGCTTTTAAGAGCCAAGCAAGTCATGTTGAAATGGAACAGGGCCCTCTGGTCCTTCCCCCAAGTCCTCTTCCTGCCTAGTCTGTGGAAAAACTATAGCCAAAGAATAAGTTTAATCAGAGAAGTGAAAAAAATGCAGAAACAAAGGAAAACAGTTCAGCAAGACTAAATTATACTAGTGTAGTCATTAAGCATAGTCAAGGACCTTTAGTTCCTCCCCAAGGGCAATAGATAACATTCTGATCCATATCCTGGATGAATACTGAAATCCCCACCAGTGGAAGAAGTTAACTACTACACCAGGTTGGAGCCATGACATAAGCTGCCACCAATCTGAAAACTGGCCTCAAAGAAAGGGGAACACGCCAACCATGGAAGTGAACATTAACTGTACTTAAAACCATCAGGTGATGCTGGTCACACCACCAATGACCAATTTCAAGATGACTGTCAGAACTGGTTGTGCTGTTTCTATATTTATATTTATACATGTGGCCCCCTCCCTCCATCTATGAACGCTCTTGCTGAGTGATTATCAGGTAGGGGAACAGCCTTTGGATACAAGTCTGCCCTCCCCACTGATTGCTGGCATCCAAAATAAAGCAAACTTTCTTTCCCACCAAGCTTGCCTCTTTATTGGCTTTTGAGTGGTGAGCAGTCAGCGCCCACTTTCAGTTACAATACTGTTCTGTGAAACAAATGGGGGGTAATACTGAAGGACTCCGGTAATCTTTAGAAAGTACATGCCTTTTCCAAAGCAAAAAATGTGGCTCAGCTCCCATCAGTGGCATCCAGATTAACATATGGGCCAGATCATCTGGTTTTTCAAGAGAGTACAAAAATCCATACTTAATGTGAAATCTCTTGAAGCTCCTATGTTTACAATTAACACTGTGCAGCAGAGTATTGACTCAACAGATCTGGGTTGACTTACACTCTTTACATTCCAAAGAAGGATCTGGCTTCCCTTGGCTCCTAGAAAGTAACCTCTAAACCTTGGAATACCCTGTCTGATAGGACTACTTTGTTTATCTAAGGGCCTTGGACCACATCAGACAGTCTATGCTAACAATATGATTTATGATAGGGACCTAAGGTCATGTGATATCAGCTTGGCCTCTTGAGAGAATGGAGAATAAGGCCCGCCACATAGGTAGTCAGTCATACCTACATGACCAACCAAGAAAAACACTAGATACCAAGGTTCAGATAACTTTGCTGATTAGCATCACTATAAATAAAGCTAGCGGAGATGATGGAATTTCAGCTGAGCTATTTCAAATCCTGAAAGATAATGGTGTGAAAGTGCTGCACTCAATATACCAGCAAATTTGGAAAACTCAGAAGTGGCCATAGGACTGGAAAAGGTCAGTTTTCATTCCAATACCAAGAAAGGCAATGCCAAAGAATGCTCAAACTACCACACAATGCACTCATTTAACATGATAGCAAGGCTAGGCTTCAACAGTACCAAGAGTGAACTGAGAACTTCCAGATGTTTAAGCTGGATTTAGAAAAGGCAGAGGAACCAGAGATCAAATTGCCAACATACACTGGATCATAGAAAAAGCAAGAGAATTCCAGAAAAAAATCTATTTCTGCTTCATTGACTATGCTAAAACCTTTGACCGAGTGGATCACAACAAACTGTGGAAAGTTCTTCAAGAGATGGAAATACCAGACCATCTTACCTGCCACCTGAGAAACCTGTATGCAGGTCAAGAAGCAATAGTAAGAATCAAACATGGAACAACAGACTGCTTCAAAATTGGGAAAGGAGTGTGTCAAGATTAAATATTGTCAACCTGTTTAACTTATATGCAGAGTATATCATATGAAATGCCAAGCTGGATGAGGCACAAGCTGGAATCAAGATTACCAGGAGATGTCAATAACTTCAGATATGCAGATGACACCACCCTTATGGCAGAAAGTGAAGAGGAACTAAAGAGCCTCTTGATGAAGGGGAAAGAAGAGAGTGAAAAAGCTGGCTTAAAACTCAACATTCTCAATACTAAGCTCATGGCATCTGGTTCCATCACTTCATGGCATATAGACGGGGAAACAATGGAAACAGTGACACTTTTCTTGGGCTCCGAAATCACTGCCAACAGTGACTGTAGTCATGAAATTAAAAGACACTTGCTCCTTGGAAGAAAATCTATGACCAACTTAGACAGCATATTAAAAAGCAGAGACATTACTTTGCCAACAAATGTCCACATAGTCAAAGCTATGGTTTTTCCAGTAGTCATGTGTGGATGTGAGAGTTGGACCATAAAGAAGGCTGAGCACCAAAGAACTGATGCTTTCAAACTGTGATGTTGAAAAAGATTCTTGAGAGTCCCCTGAACTGCAAGGAGATCAAACCAGTCAATCCTAGAGGATACTCTTTGGAAGGACTGATGCTGAAGCTGAAGCACCAGAACTTTGGCCATCTGATGCAAAGAACTGACTCTTTGGAAAAGACTCTGTTGCTGGGAAAGATTGAAGGCAGGAGGAGAAGGGGACAACAGAGGATAAGATGGTTGGATGGCATCACTCACTCAATGGACATGAGTTTGAGCAAGCTCCAGGAGATGGTGAAGGACATGCAAGCCAGGTATGCTGCAGTCTGTGGGGTCACAAAGAGTGGGACATGACTGAGCGACTGAACAACAACAATATATATATCATTGAACAACAACAAAGCAATATACCAAGCAGGCTGTCATAGTTGTTGCAGGAAGAATTGAACACTGTCCCCATGACTACTGGGATAGGACAACTGGAAACTTGGGCGTGGTTTCTCCCGAACTTTGCCCTACACACTTTTTTTCATTGCCGATTTTAATCTTTAATCCTTTTGATGTAATAAACTATAACCATGAGTTTAACAGTTTTTCTTTGTTCTGTAAATCCTAGTAAATCACTCATAGAACCTGAGAGTGGTTTCAGGAACCCCTTCAAATACAAAACAAAACCAACTAGGAGAGACACATTTGGGTGCAGACCATCAGTTTGCAACTTCTGATTTTAGTTCTATCTGCTCATAAGGTCAGAGTTAGAAATAACCAAATGCAGGTGATAAAGCAAGATATTAATGTATGGGTAAGTACAGAGGGGCATAGCTATTCATTAGTTGCCTTTAAGAGAAATTTTAGGAAAGAAATTCTGAGGAAGTAATGGACTGAACTCACTGGAAATGAACATTCTATATTTAAGCCTGCAATTTGCCTCTAAGTCTTCTTCAATATGTTGATTCATAAAAGCAGATGATGTTACTTTATAAGCCACTGCTGTTTAGTTGCTTCTGATTATTAAAAGAATGGCATAGTAATTCTATGATCCCTCAGTAGAACAGCATAAGCAAATTTGGAAAAAATACAACATACAAATAGTAAGAAATTAGTTTGGTCTGCTCAACTTAATGTTTCTTTAGCATTCAATCCTATCCCAACACCAATGTGAGGTTCCAGATACACAACAGTAAATAAAACACAGTCCTTTTCTTAATAAATCTGGGAAGCAGAAAGGAAGGAAATATTCCTGTTGCGAGAGAAATACTAACTCAACTGTAAAACACTATATATTCAAGTTTTTTAAATCTGTTCCTTTCTCCTTTAACCTCTGGCAATAAGTGTGTCATAGCCACGCTTTCCGGGAAACAAACTCACTCGGAAGGACAATGCAGATAGTGGAGTGCAGTTTATTACACCGGCGGGCCCAAGGCAGAGCCTCCTCTTAGCCAAGGACCCCGACCAGCATTTGTGAAAATCTTTTATACCCCATGTGTACGCGTCCAAACCCACTACCCCAATTCCCTTGAGACTTACATAAACAAAGGAAGGGTAAATACAACTACAATAACCCCATCATTCACGTGTTATGTGTTCAAACAGTCAATAATCAATAAGCCCGCAGTTACATTCCAAACAGTTAATAACCGATAAGCCTGTGCTTACATTCTGATAGATAGTGTCCGGAGGCAGGGGTGATTAGTGTCTGTTTTCTCTTCTTCAAGACCCCCTGCCCAGAGGGGGGTCTTATCCTTCCATTATCATTCCCACAGGCGCTAAGCACAGAATTCAGAGTCCACTGGAGAGGTGGCTGCGCACAGACAGGCCTGAGATGGAGTCCAGGCCCTATGAATTCCTTCTTCAAGTGAATGTTTTTTCTAGAACAATTTCAAGGGCAACTCAGATTCACTATTCTCTTTTCTAAAGTGACTCAAGCCAGGGTGATGTTTTTCCAAACACCAGGGTGATGTTTTTCCAAAAATCTGATGATATTTTGAGCACCCTTTGACCACTTCCTGAAAGATGGAGGGGACACTCTTGCTCATCAGGTTGTTGTCTTCACTGTTCATCCTGACCAATTGCTTTTTCCTTGAATTTAGTTACTTTGGGAGCATGAAAAATCTTTACTCTCTATTCCAGAGTTTTATGTCAGATCTTTTCAGCCTTAAAAAATATTGAAACTCTCATTCATCACCTTTTTTCTATGAGATAAAATACAGGTTTCTTCCTGAGGCTGCAAAATCAGTTATAAATCAGTTATAACCTTGGCCCAACACAAGGAAATAGTGCTTAATCAAGGATTCATGTTGAAAGAATACAAATGAGTTGTTAGGAGGGCTTGAGAAACTTTGCTGTTGCTGCTTTGGGAATTTGGCAGTATGGTGTGATTATAAGCAAATATATCATGCATATCATTTCACAATGAAATGCTCCTTTTTTTAAAAGGCATATTAACATCTAGATAGCTCTAGAATTCTTAAGACACATATAACAAGATGATTAAATAAGCAATAAAAATATACTCTTGGAATGTCTATTTCAAGGGAAACTACAGCAGTACACAAGCTATTTTTATTCTATGATACACGTCACTAAGTTATGTAAATTTCATTTGGGCCTCAGAGAAAAGGGAACTTTCATTATTCATGTTTATCAGTTAATCTGAACAACTTCCTCATGTCTCTATTGTTCTGTAAAATGAATGTACATTGCCCTTTCCTGTTGAAAAATTACCAAATGAAAGCAATGTAAAAAATGAGACTTCCAAATGGGACTTCCCTGGTGGTCAAGTAGCTAAGACTCTGAGCTCCCAATGCAGGAGGCCTGGGTTCAATCCCTGGTCAGGGAACTAGGTCTCACATGTTGCAACTAAACATCCCACATGCTACAACGAAGATCAAAGATCCTGAATGCCACAGCTAAGACCAGGTGCAGCCAAGTAATAAATTAAAAAAAAAAAAAGATATACATTTATAGAGCACAATCTACTAAGATCATGTTTATTTATTTCTTGTAAAACCTTATGAGGATAATAGCAACACATGAACAAAAACAGGAGGAATAAGCAAAGGGAAACACTAAATGGATGTGAGAAGAAAAGATTCAGAAAGGAGCAGAGATTAAGATTGGGAAATTGAATCCATTGGTCTCTAAGGACCATGGAGATAGTTCTTTGGTTGAAGAACTAGGTCTCACTTGGGAACAGATATTTCTCTATAATACTATGTCCACCATTTACCGAAAGGAGAGAAATTTTTTTTGAAGCAACTTACCTAAAAAATCTGAAGCTGTTTTAGCTTCAAAAAGTAGTGTGTTTTACTTATTTCTGGAATAAAACTTTGATGTTTTTTCTAATTCCGTTATCTTCCATAAAATAAAACCCACTTAGCATTTTATCTAATCAGTACATATTCTCATCTAACGGCATAAGAATAACAGTACAGCTACATTTTTTTTCTCTCTTTATAATATATGAAGGTGAACTGTGTGTGTCAACTTGTCTGGGCCACAGCGCCCAGACAGTTGATCAAATATTATTCTGGATGTTTCTGTAAAGGTGTGATTTGAACAAAATTAACATTTAAATTGGTGGATTTGGGGTAAAGCAGATTCAGTTCAGTTCAGTTGCTCAGTCGTGTCCAACTCTTCCCGACCCCATGGACCACAGCACGCCAGGTCTCCCTGTCCATCACCAACTCCCAGAGTTTACTCAAACCCATGTTCATTGAGTCAGTGATGCCATCCAACCATCACATCCTCTGGTGTCTCCTTCTCCTCCTGCCCTCAATCTTTCCCAGCATCAGGGTCTTTTCAAATGAGTCAGTTCTTCGCATCAGGTGGTCAAAGTACTGGAGTTTCAGCTTCAACATCAGTCCTTCCAATGAACACCCAGGACTGATCTCCTTTAGGATGGGCTGGTTGGATCTCCTTGCAGTCCAAGGGATTCTCAAGAGTCTTCTCCAACACCACAGTTCAAAAGCATCAATTCTTCGGTGCTCAGCTTTCTTTGTAGTCCAACTTTCACATCCATACATGACCACTGGAAAAACCACAGCCTGGACAAGATGGACCTTTGTTGACAAAGTAATGTCTCTGCTTTTTCATATGCTGTCCAGGTTGGTCATAACTTTCCTTCCAAGGAGTAAGTATCTTTTAATTTCATGGCTGCAGTCACCATCTGAACTGATTTTGGAGCCCAGAAAAATAAAAGTCAGCCACTGTTTCCATTCCCCATCTATCTGCCATGAAGTGATGGGACCGGATGTCATGATCTTCGTTTTCTGAATGTTGAGCTTTAAGCCAACGGTTTTACTCTCCTCTTTCACTTTCATCAAAAGGCTCTTTAGTTCTTCTTTCCTTTCTGCCATAAGGGTGGTATCATCTGCATATCTGAGGTTATTGATATTTCTCCCAGCAATCTTGATTCCAGTTTCTGCTTCCTCCAGCCCAGTGTTTCTCATGATGTACTCTGCATATAAGTTAAATAAGCAGGGTGACCATATACAGCCTTGACGTACTCCTTTCCTGATTTGGAACCAGTCTGTTGTTTCATGTCCCGTTCTAACTGCTGCTTCCTGACCTGCATACAGGTTTCTCAAGAGGCAGGTCAGGTGGTCTGGTATGCCCATCTCTTGAGGAATTTTCCACAGTTTATTGTGATCCACACAGTCAAAGGCTTTGGCATAGTCAATAAAGCAGAAATAGATGTTTTTCTGGAACCCTCTTGCTTTTTCAATGATCCAGCGGATGTTGGCAATTTGATCTCTGGTTCTTCTGCCTTTTCTAAATCCAGCTTGAACATCTGAAAGTTCACGGTTCACATATTGCTGAAGCCTGGCTTGGAGAACTTTGAGCATTACTTTGCTAGTGTGTGAGATGAGTGCAATTGTGCAGTAGTTTGAGCATTCTTTAGCATTGCCTTTCTTTGTGATAACCTCTAAAATATGAGTGGGCCTCATCCAATCATTTGAAGGGCTTAATAGAACCAGACACCAACACCAAAACAGCCCATGAAGAAAATCTACTAGCAGACTGCCTTTGGACTCAAAAAGGAACTCTTTCCTTAGTTTCTAGCCTACCTACCCTGAAGATTTGGACTTAAAGACCTCCACAATCACATGAGTCAAATCCTTAAAATAAATATATCCCATTGGGTCTTTTCCTATGGAGTATGACTAATACATAGTATTTTGTATATCTTTGCATCTGATCTGTTCAACTTACTGAATTCTAAAAAGAGATTTCAGTAGATAAGGAAACTTATATTTAAACTAGTGTAAATCTTAGAAGCCATTTAATCCCCTGGTGTTCATTTTTTAAAAGCCATACAGCTATTTCTTGAAATGAAATATGATACAGAAAAGCGAAATGAAAGTAAAAGTCGTTCAGTCTTGTCCAACTCTTTGCGACCCTATGGACTATACAGTCCATGGAATTCTCCAGGCCAGAATACTGAAGCGGGTAGCCTTTCCCTTCTCCAGAGGATCTTCCCAACCCAGGAATCGAACCCAGGTCTCCCGCATTGCAGGCAGATATTTTACCAGCTGAGCCACAAGGAAGCCCAAGAATATTGGAGTGGTTAGCCTGTCCCGTCTCCAGCAGACCTTCCTGACAAAGTAATCAAACCGGGGTCTCCTGCATTGTAGGTGGATTCTTTACCAACTGAGCTATGGGAAGCCAATAGAATACAGAAGCCACTATATAAAATAGCTTTTTAAAAATTACATCAATTAAAATAGTAGTAGCCAACCCAAAGCCACCCTGCTAGTCCCTGATTTCTTATTTCTAGAGCAAAATTGGGGAAAATCAGGATTCTACAGCATGAAAACCACTCCCTTGAGTTTCAGACGTTAAAAGGTAGAGCCTGAGAGGGAAGAGAAGAAATTTGTCTAAAGTATGCAATACTGGCTAATGGAAGTCTGAAGACTGAACTCAGTTCTCCAGCTTCTAATATTATTCTTTCCACTGTTTCACACTGCCTCTCCAGCTTTGTATAACTTTGAAATATCTTCTAAGGAAGAAACCGTGAGATTAAGTAAACCCAGATATAGTGTCTTAGTTATTTGAGAAATACTATATTCTATATTCCACAGACAGGAATAACACAAACAGGAATAACACGGTTAATTTGCATTTGTAAAAGTTGAAAGAAAAGTGGAAGTGTTAGTCACTCAGTGTGTCCGACTCTTTGTGACCCCATGACTGTATGGACTGTAGCCTGCCAGGCTCCTCTGTCCATGGAATTTTCCAGGC
Organism: Dama dama; assembly: GCF_033118175.1. Lineage (NCBI taxonomy): Eukaryota > Metazoa > Chordata > Mammalia > Artiodactyla > Cervidae > Dama > Dama dama. Next base: position 28,144,690 of record NC_083686.1, on the reverse strand, counting down.
AAGATACCAGAGTGGGTTGCCATTTCCTTCTCCAGAAGATCTTCCCGACCCAGGGATCAAACCCGGGTCTCCTGCATTGTAGGCAAATTCCTTACCATCTGAGCCACCAGGGAAGTCCCTGTAAAAGTTGAGGAGGATATAAACCATAAAAGTGAAAACAAAGCTGAAGTTAAGAGAATGACATGATGAAAATTTAAATTTAAAAATATATACCTAAATATAAAAGGTTACAGTGATAAAACATGATAAAAATCTATTAACCAGACAAGTCTCTGCAAAAGGCATATAGCAACTTTCTGTGGTAAAGTTTTGCATTAAAAAAGCCTCATATTAGTTTAGTCAAAGGTCACTTTCCATTTGAGTTCACACATTTAATGTTAACAAGAGACATACTGAGGAGTGAGTCAACGAACTGAAGAATAATGCTCTGTATTCATGTCTTAAAGTTCTCTATACACTCTACAGAATATATTACACTCCCTGATCTACAAAGGGCTTCCAAATACCTTATTTTCTTTACTATTTATTTCAGTCTAGATATTAGTTGTTAGTTATTACAAACTAATTATTTAAATGCTATTAAATTGTAACTAGAAAATTATTATTATAGTTAAAACCATTCAAATGTGTAATAAAAATCTAATGTCAGTTATTCCTTTCAGAAACTGGTGTATTAGTCTTCTATTGATGTACTACAAATTACCACACACTCAGCAGTACAAAACAACATTCATTTATTGGCTCACAGTTCTGTATGTCAGATGTCTGGGCAGCTGGAGTCACTCACAGACCAAAACCAAGAGGTTGGCCATACTGGAGTCACCTGAAGGATTTGAGAAGAATCCACTTCCAGGCTCATTCACATTACTTGTAGAATCCAGTTCCTTGCATGTGTAGGACTGAGGTCTTCATTATTTTCTGGCTATTGCCCAGAGGTTGCTCTCAACAACTAGAAGCCACTCTCCAGTTCTTGTATGTGGCCTCTTCCATCTTCAAAACCATCAGTGCATCAAATCCTTCTTGTGTTTTGAATGATTTCCTCTTCTGCCACCAGCACAGAAAACTCTGCTTTTGTGGTGCTCGAGGGTTAGATTAGGTCTATCCCATGACTTCTTTTTTGAGGAACTCAAACTCAGCTGAGTAGTAACTTTAATTACCTCTGCAAAACTCCTTGGCCGTGCAGGATAACTGCATGATATCCTATCATATTCACAGTCCTGGGGATTAGGGCAAGAAATTGTGAGAGGGCATCTTTAAATTTCAGCCTACCACAGCTGATGTCTGCAAGTAAAACAACTACCTCCCCACTTCTCCCCTTTCGAATACTTATAATTCCACTTCTCCAGTCCTCAACACCTGTCATTTCCCTCTCCTCCACGAAGCTTTTGGGATGCATTCACTCATCCCCACCCCTTTTCTAATGCTTCACAGGCATATTTTAACATTTATTTAAATATTCATTATAGTGTGTTCCCTGTGATTCAGTCATCCTCAATTAACATTATTTTATCCCCAGACAGATCACTTTTATCCATTAAGATTTAATTCTTATCTATCTTATCCATAGCAGTATCCTAATTGTCAGAAACTATGTTGGCATATATTGGTGGTTTAGTCTCTAAGTTGTGTCCAACTGTTGCCACACCATGGACTGTAGCCCACCAGGTTCCTCTGTCCAGGAGATTTTCCAAGCAAGAATATTGGAGTGGGTTACCATTTCCTTCTCCAGGGGATCTTCCCAACCCAGGAATTGAACCTGGGTCTCCTGCACTGCAGATGGCCTCCTGCATTGCAGGCAGATTCTTTACCAACTGAGCCACCAAGTGGCAGAGGCATGCTGGCATATATTAGGAACATAATAAATAGTAACTGAATGAATCTGTTCATATGGCAAAACTCATTGTTCATCTTTTATTTCTGTCCTCTTCATCTTTCCTCTGCCTTCAGTTCTTAATTTGGACTCATCTATATTTTATTCAGATTAGCTCAAATATTTTGCTCAGAGGAGTTACTTGAATGATTCTGCTTTGTCACCTATTCTTGAATATTTTTATTCAGGTAAACACTTTTGCTGGATATGGCATTCTTGAGGTTCTATCATCTTCCTCTGATGTCACTCATTTGTCTTTTAGTTTCCTTTGATTACAGATGGTATTATTATTTAAGCTTTCTTCCTGGAAGATTTTTCTTTTCTATTAGATATTTATTTATCTATTTATCTATAGATAAATAGATATCTATTTATCTATTTTTCTTTATCTATTAGAATATCAGGAGTTTTATCAGAAAAAAACAGGTGAGTATCTTTTCTCACCAGTCCATCCTGGAATTTTGTGTGCTTTAAATCTTAAGAACTTAGTTCAGGCCTAGGATTTAATTAAGACCTATCAATGTCCCAAAGGAGAGGACCTCAGAAATAGGAGGATCCCACTTCTCCTCCATCTGTTCCCTTTTCCCCTTCTCAATGCTTATTATCTATATGTTCATTTTTCAAGATTTACCCTCCAATCTCTTATCTTTTTCTTCATAATTTTCATCTAGCTTTCTGCTCTATGTATTGATATTAGTTCTTGCACTTGGTTTTCTGGACCACTAACCAGTGTCTCAACAGGGACCATTATTCATGTACTGAATATTTTTTGTTTTTTGTTCAGTCCAGTTCAGTTCAGTCACTCACTCATGTCCAACTCTTTGCAACCCCATGAACCACAGCATGCCAGGCCTCCCTGTCCATCACCAACTCCTGGAGGTCACCCAAACCCATGTCCATTGAGTCAGTGATGCCATCCAACCATCTCATCCTCTGTCATCCCCTTCTCCTGCCCTCAATCTTTCCCAGCATCAGGGTCTTTTCAAATGAGTCAGTTCTTCGCATCAGGTGGCCAAAGTATTAGAGTTTCAGCTTCAACATCAGTCCTTCCAATGAACACCCAGGACTGATCTCCTTTAGGATGGGCTGGTTGGATCTCCTCCCAGTCCAAGGGACTCTCAAGAGTCTTCTCCAACACCACAGTTCAAAAGCATCAATTCTTCGGTGCTCAGCTTTCTTTATAGTCTAACTCTCACAACCATACATGACCACTGGAAAAACCACAGCCTTGACTAGACGGACCTTTGTTGGCAAAGTAATGTCTCTGCTTTTTCATATGCTGTCTAGCTTGGTCACAACTTTCCTTCCAAAGAGTAAGTATCTTTTAATTTCATGGCTACAGTCACCATCTGCAGTGATTTTGGAGTCCAGAAAAATAAAGTCAGCCACTGTTTTCACTGCTTCCCCATCTATTTGCCATGAAGTGATGGGACCAGATGCCGTGATCTTAGTTTTCTGAGTGTTAAGCTTTAAGCCAACTTTTTCACTCTCCTCTTTCACTTTCATCAAAAGGCTCTTTAGTTCTTCTTCCCTTTCTGCCATAAGGGTGGTGTCATCTGCATATCTGAGGTTATTGATATTTCTACTGTCAATCTTGATTCCAGCTTGTGCTTCTTCCAGCCCAGCGTTTCTTATGATGTACTCTGCATATAAGTTAAATAAGCAGGGTGACTATATACAGCCTTGACGTACTCCTTTTCCTATTTGGAACCAGTCTGTTGTTCCATGTCCAGTTCTAACAGTTGCTTCCTGACCTGCATATAAGTTAGTAAGTAGTGTGACAATATACAGCCTTAATGTACTCCTTTTCCTTTTTGGAAACAGTCTGTTGTTCCATGTCCAGTTCTAACTGTTGCTTCCTGACCTGCATACAGACTTCTCAAGAGGCAGGTCAGGTGGTCTGGTACTCCCATCTCTTTAAGAATTTTCCACAAATTTAAGAATTTAAAATTTAAGAATGTTTTTTGTTAACATGTATTTATTGTCTGTGCTGGGTCTTTGTTGCAGCAGTTTGGCCTTTTTCTAGTTGCGACAATTGGGGGCTACTCTCTAGTTGCAGTGCATGGGCTTCTCAACGTGCAGCTTCTTTTGTTGTAGAGCACGGCCTCTAGTGCATGTGAATTTCAGTAGTTGCAGCACATAGGTTCAGTAGTGGGTTCATGGGCTCTAGAGTGCAGGCTCTGTCGTTGTGGCACATGGGCTTAGCTGCCCCACAGAATGTGGAATCTCCCCAGACCAGGGATCAAATCAGTGTCTCCTGCATTGGCAGGCAGATTCTTAACTATTGGACCACAAGGGAAGTCCTGAATATTTTTGTTTTTAAGTCATATTTTTAAGCTACAAAATTCTTTTCTATGTAGCATATGGATCACCTAAAGTACTTTAATAATTTAATTCAGGCATTTATCTCCTTTCTAGTACTTCTCTAGTACTTTTTGCTGTTCTGATTAGGTGAGGTTCACTGCCCCGTCATTGAGTTCACTGATTCTTTCCTCTGCTTCAACAGGTCTCCCAATGAACCACTCAGTGTATTTTTTCAGTTCAATTATTGTACTCTTCATATCTGTAACTTCTACTTGGTACTTTCTTATATTTTCTATCTCTTTGTAGAAGTTCACACTATGTTCATCTTTATGACCATTACTTTGAACTCTTTGTCAGGTTAATTCCTTATCTAACTTTCATTAAGGTTTTTTTCCTGAGGTCTTATCTTATTCTTTCCTTTGGAACATATTCCTCTGCATCTTCATTTTGTTTGACTCTCTGTGTTGGTTTCTCTGCATTAGCTAAAACAGTCACCTTGCCCAGTCTTGAAGGGTTGGCCTTGTGTAGTAGACAAACCTTACCACTCAACTCTGCCCTGGTCTTGGTTATCTCTCAAACCTTTGTGATTTCCCAAGCAGCCTAATTTATTTTTTAATAGCTCCCAGTAGTTGAGGAAGACCAAGACCTATCAATGTCCCAAAGAGGAGAATCTCAGTCAGCATCTAGGTTAAGACTGATAGGAAACCAGACTCTTAGGCAGCAGCTTTAAATATGCAAATACATACAATCCTGTGGAACGGCTAGCTACCAGACCCAGGCAATCTGGAGACATCACCTGTTTAGCAGTTGCTAAGCAGGGGCTACAGGTAAGTGTGTAAGCTCCTTTCTGGAAAGACTAGTGAGCTGTATTTAAGAAGAGGAAGAATGCAAAAACGATGTCCCCCAGCCTCTGTTTCTTGAGGGCACCTCTGTAGATTTCCAGATGTGTGCCAAACCAGAAGCCTGCCCTTCAGACCCAAGATCCTGGACAAGCAAATAAGTCTCTTTCACAGAAAGACTGGGAGTGTGTTTCAGTCTGCAATCTATGCAGTGCCATGAATGGTAGTCAAGAACTACCTCTAGACAGTCAAGAACTGTCTCTCCAATTGTTACAGTCCTGTGGGACCCAAGACCACAAGACCCCTGGCCTCCAAAGACAAGCAATCAAAAATTGTCCTGAGTGGCAGCCACAAAAACCAAGGCACCAGAAGCATATAAATCTCCCTTCTGAGAGCTACTGGCACTCTAGAGCAGGGGAGAGCTGCAGACAGAGAGTGTAAAGAGGTGCCAACCAGCTGGAATGAAGCAGCGGGAGAGCATTTAGGTGGTGCCCACCAGCCAACAGGCCCCTAGATGTGTACTAAGTTAGACATCTGCTCTTCAGGTTGACACTTTAAAGCCAGTAAATGAGCCTCATTCACACAGTCAGGGCCCCTCAAAGGGCTGCCTCTGCACCAAGTCCTGGTGCAGATGGGTCCAAGTGTGCCAGCCCTTTAAGAGTTGTTTCACAGATCATCATAGCCGTGTGAGTCTTGTGGACATGAGCCCTGGTGATTTTCAAAGCTAAATGCTTTGGGGCTCATTTCCTAGGTGTCGGTCTTAAATCTGAGGTGCCTAAAGTGGGGTTCAAAGCCTTCACTCCTCAGGGAAAACTCCATGTTCTCAGTTCCTCCCCAGCTGTGGGGTGCTGTACTGGCCATGGGGCTTACGGCAATACTGTGTCCCAGCTTCTCCTACCAGCTTTGATATGGGCCCCCCTTCATTCACTACACGTGTAGGAGTTGCTCAGCTGCTCAGAGAATGCCCTTCCATATGTAGCTAGAGATTTCCTGTATCCTCTCAGTAGAAAGTGAGACTAGGATCTTCCTACGTCACCATCTTGAACTGAAATCTCCCCCCCCAGTGTTTCTATTTCTGTATTTCCATGGCATGCGCTCTGATGGTTCAACTTGTTTCTTTCCTCTTGGGCAGCTGGTCCCTCTTGACTGGGCTGCTATCTTTCTCTGTAGCTTCTTTGGGACTTAGATTTTATTGTTGAAGTGAAGTGAAATGAAGTCACTCAGTCGTGTCCGACTCTTTGCGACCCTGTGGACTGTAGCCTACCAGGCTCCTCCGTCCATGGGATTCTCCAGGCAAGAATACTGGAGTGGGTTACCATTTGGACAGTGAGACTCACAGGCAGTGAGAGGCAAAGTGTTCTCAGGACCAGGAGCCTGTAGTGAAAAGAAAAGGCCGGGCACGAGCCATGCAGAATTTCTCTGCAACACCCTGCTCTGATGGCAGGTCGGGTGCAGATTAGCCTTTCAGCTCTCTCTCTTGTTCTATGGACACTTAAGGAGGGGAGACCTAGCACACTCACCTGAAATTAAGGTAGATCTTCCCCCAAAATTTTCCGGGGTTGAGTGCCTGACTTTCAGACAAAGTGTTTACAAAGTACTCTGTAATCCAAGCAAACCCTGAACCAGTTTTCACCAAAAGGACCAAACAGAGCTTAAAGCCTCACCCACACCCCAGGGCCCACACGCCCAACAGATACCTGGCTCAAGAGAGCTAAGTAACTAAATCGGAAGCAGGAGAAAGACATTCTACATTCCTAGAATCACTCAAACTTACTTAATCATAAAAGATCTTCATTAAATAACAGCTATTCCCATCCTAAAAGCCAGTGTTCAGAATTAAAGATTCGCAGAACATATTTTGGAATATGCACCTAAGCACCCCATTAAGGAGCATCTTTAATGCAAACTGATTTGTTTGGCGAAATAAATAGAAAGAAGGCTTTTCTTGTGATCAACGTCCAAAAGCAAATGCTTTTGATAAAGAAAGAAAAACAATGAGATGTGTCACTGGCAGAGCCCATTAACAATTCCCAGGAAATAAAAATAGAATCTGGGTAATAAAATCTAATTTTTTTTTTCCTCCGTGCCTAGTCTAATTTTACTTGCTCATAGGGTGCTATGTACAGAGGCTCTGAACCTTGCACTTCGCACCAGAGTTTCTAGTGTGAAATGGCTGTGCCTAATAATTCAGCTGGGCAGGACTGTGCAGAGATGGTGCGCCCGGCTCTGCAATCTGGAGTGCTGCGCTGTGAGAAAAATAGCTGCACCTGCCTTGCAAGAACTCTGCCCTTCCCCCTCCCTGCTTACAAGAGCCCTATAAAGCTTCCCTGCTGATGGCCTTTCTGGGAGAATGTATGCTCCAGAGCATGAACTCACACCTCTCTATTCTTTGATCAAAGAAGAAAGATTTCCTTTGCTTCTGGACTGAACTTGGTCTTGTTTTATTGCCTGGGACAACACCAGGCAGGAGGACCCTTTGGGGGGCCCAACTCAAGCAGGTTGGTGACAAATTTTGGCAACCCAGATGGCCTTTTTCACCAGCACCTATCCACTAAAGTCTGGGCGTGCCCCTGCTCTAGCAGGAGGACAGCAGAGGCTTTGGAAGGTTTGGGTGAGGATTGACTCTGTTCTCTGAGGACACTCTGATCAGGCAGAACAGCAACAGCCTTCAAACAAATACAACCCAGCAATGCAGTACCTGGGTGTGGTACCTGTGCAGTACAGATCCCAGAGCAGTCTGGACCATGCCCCCCTAAGGCGATCACACTGTGGCATCACTGGGAGTCTAAAACTAAAAATCATACATGTCTGCTGCTGCCTCTTGCTGCCGTCTCATGGTGCCAGATGCTCAGGGATGGTAGGACCTGTGGAAAAGAGGGAGCCCCGTTGCTGTTGCCTGCTCTCTGGCCAGTAGGGCCATCCTCTTGATCCCTGTACAAGGCAGCAGCAGCCACACTAGGGCTTTTTTGCTCTTCTTTCTGACCTCTAGAGGTCAACAGTACCATTCTCCATAGTCACTTTCTGTTTGGTAAGGGAAAAAATGCCACACCTGTAAGCCAAGAGGCCAAATAGTGAAAAGGTCCAGCTAATGACAAAATGAATGAATGAGGCTGCAGGATCTGAGTTCAGGAAAAAGCATCTGGGACACCTAAGTGCAGAACTATTCTAAGGTAGCAACTTGACCTCTTCCTGTCAACACTAGTTTCTCTGAAATAAGCTGAGAAGTCCTGTGAACTGTTCACAAGACCATGAACCCCGTATCAGGAAGCCCTGTGAGATGGTGAACAGAACAGGAAACACACACCACCCAACCTCCCCTCCCCTCTTGGCTTGTCTGGTGAACCTTGGGTGAATCTTTATCAACCATGGTTCCACGGATTCCTCTCCTGCTATTGGCATGGAATACCAGCTGCCCCAGCAATCTGGTGAGTGCCCCGTGGGAATCCCTCGTGCTTTTAGCCCTCACCTGGCAGGAAGACTGAAAACTCCTCCTTTTGGACAAAAAGGAAAAAGAGAAGACCCTGTCTCAGACAGCTGTGCCACTACCTAACAGACCAACCAGACCCGACCCTGAGTCACTGGAAGGGAATACAATCCTGAGGTTGTATTTCATTTCCCAAGGTGCCCCCTATATTAGGCATAAACTTCAGAAACTGGAAATAGACCCAGATAACACAACCTACATCTTACTTGATTGAGGTTGCCTACCAGGTATTCAATAACCAAGATACAGACGGGGGGAAAGGCAGAAGATAAAAAGGTCCAGCAGCAAGCCCACCTGCTGTTGGGCTGTTGCCTTCCAATGTCAACCCTTGGCGCCGGAATGTGGACTAACTGCTCACAAAGACTCTCAACTCTGGTAAATGACCCCCAGGCCCCTCCAAGGGATAGCAAACCAAGGAAACTAGGACCCAGTCAGTGTATCCCATATAAACAAGAGGGACACAGGGAAAGAGAATGTCCTCACTGCCCCCAGAGAAAGATGTAAATGGCAGATCCCAACCTCTAGCCTTGATGGCAGATGTTCTAAACAGATGAAGAATGACAGGTCAGTGGGCTCCTAAGCTGACACTCCAACTGACCCTCGAGGAGATCCAGCTGACACTGGACACTGGGGGAAAGCCTGTCAAATTCTTAGTCAACACTGGTGGGGCTTAGTTGGTTCTGAACACCAGATCAGGCAAACTCAGTCACAGAATTATGAGGGCATCAGGAAAGGTTCAAGAATGGGCATTCATAGAGCCATTAGAGTGCAAATCAAATGAACACACTCTCATCCATTCCTTCCTATAGATTCCTGAATGCTCTCTACTCTTGCTAGGAAGGGACAGCTTACCTAAACTGGGGACTACTATCCCCCTAACAGGAGACAAACTGGAGATGGACATCTCCTTAGACAAAGTGCACAAGGTGACAATATTAATGTGTGTGTGTTCAGCTGTGCCCAGTGTTTGCAACCCCACAGACTGGAGCCCACCAGGCTCCTCTGCTCATGGAATTTTCCAGGCAAGAATACTAGAGTGGGTTGCCATTTCCTTCTCCAGGGGATCTTCCCAACCCAGGGATCAAACCCACATCTCCTGCACTGGTGGGTGGATTCTTTACCACTTACTACCTGGGAAGGCCTGATAATGTTAATGGCTGAGGACAGACCTCCCCAAATAGAGCAAGTTAATCTACCTGGAGTAAATCTCAAGGTCTGGAGACTTCCCTGGGGATTCAGTGGTTCAAAATCCATCTTACAATGCAGGGGATGAAAGTCTGATCCCTGGATGGGGAACTAAGATCCCACATGCCACAGAGCAACTAAGCCACAACTACTGAGTCCATGCATCACAACTAGAGAGTCTATGCATCACAACTAGAGAGTCTATGCACCGCAAGGAAAGATACCACTTGACACAATGAAGATCCTGCATGCCACAACTGAGACCCAAAACAGCCTAACAAATAAAAAATCATTTCCTAATATACTAAATATTTAAAACTATTTCAAAAAAATAATTAAATAAAATAAATCCCAAGGTCTGGGCTCAAGGACAGGTGTGACAAGCTGATGGAGCCAGTCCCATGCTAGTCCATCTAAAATTCAGCCATGTGTGTCTCAATAGAAAATGGTACCCTCTCCATCAGGAGGCTCTGTTGGGCATTGCCCCTGTTCGACAGGATCTAATTGACCAGGGCCTTCTTAGACCAAACCAGTCAGCCTATAATACCCCAAAAGGATAAAGAAACCCAGTGGGGAATACTGGGTGGTACAGGGCCTCAGGGGAAGTCAATGAAGCCACTAGGACACACATATAACAGTCCCTAATCCCTACATTCTACTGGCCACTCTACTATCCACCAGGAGCTGATATCTGTGTTAGATGTAAAAGACCCCTAACTCTGCATTCCATGAGCCCCAGAGTCATGAGGAATGTTTTGCTTTTGAGTGGAGGACCCAAGCATGAAACAAAAGACCTGTCCCAAGGGTTCAAAAATTCTACCTCCCCCACCATCTTTGGTGAAACTTTAGCTAAAGACCTAAAAGATCTACCTACCAGATCTCCTCCTGTACACAGATGACATTCTCATACTAAAGAGGCCTCTGACAAAAATACTGTAACCACCCTGAACCTTCTAGCTGATAAAGGATATAAGGTATCCAAGAAAGAGGCTCAAATATCACAATCTAGGGTGACCTTCCTAGACTTCATTCTCACAGCAAGTTAGAGAAGCCTAACCTCAGGAAGAGAAAGAAGCCATCTGCAGCCCTGACTCTCCTGAAACCAGAAGACAGTTTATGGGGTTTCTTGGGGATGGCTGGATTCTGCCACATCTGGATCCCTAACTATGGTCTAATAGCTAGGTCTGTATATGAAAAAGTTGAAAGGAAAAAAATCATGATCCTTTTGAATGGAATTCAGGATGCAAAGGGGCCTTTCAAGAACTGAAAAAGCAATTACTTCCAAGTCCCCATTACAGCCCTCCCAGATTTAACTAAATTCTTCAACCTTTATGTTATTGAGAGTAGGGTAATTGCCCTTTGGGTGAAAGTGAAAGTCGCTCAGTCATGTCTGACTCTTTGTGACCCCATGGACGGACTATACAGTCCATGGAATTCTCCAGGCCAGAATACTGAAGTGGGTAGCCTTTCCCTTCTCCAGGGGATCTTCCCAACCCAGGGATCAAACCCAGGTCTCCCATATTGCAGGTGGATTCTTTACCAGCTGAGGCACAAGGAAAGCCCAAGAAAACTGAAGTGGGTAACCTATCCCTTCTGCAGGGGATCTTCCCAACGCAGAAACTGAAACGGGGTCTTCTGCATTGCAGGAGGATTCTTTACCAACTGAGCTATATTAGCTCAAAAACTGGAGCTGCTTATTCAGGTGTTTGCTTATTTCCATGAATAATTAGATCAACTGCTACAGAATGGCCTCCTTGCTAATGGGCAGTAGCTGCTACTAGAACCCTGCTAAAGGAGGCTGAAAATTAATGTTTGGTCAATCATTATTATATAGACTCCACACAGCTTCAGGCTGTAAGTTCTCAGGGAATAGAATGGCAATCCTCTAGAGTGTTGCTATTTAGTCTCTAAGTCATATCCAACTATTTGTGACCCTATGGACTATAGCCCACCAGGCTCCTCTGTCCATGGGATTTCCCAGGCAAGAATACTGGAGTAGGTTGCCATTTCCTTCTCCAGGGGATATTCTGAACAAAGGGATCAAACCCACATCTCTTGCATCTCCTGCATTGGCAGGCATATTCTTTAACATTAGTGCCACCAGGGAAGCCTGGGAGGCTTAGACTCGATCTATTCCAGTCACCCCAACCTAGGAAGGGAACCTCTCCCAGATGCTGAAGAGGAATGGTTCAGAGACAAAAGGAGTTTTATGAAAGAGGGGGAAAGGCTGCAGGATACATATTAATAGTAACCTTCCAGACCCAAGTCATAAAAGCAAGAAGCTTACCCCCAGGAACTTCTGCCCAAAAGGTGGAGCTGGTGGCCCTCAATCAAACCTTAGAGCTCAGGACAAGAAAAATCATAAATTTTTCACAGATTTCCTGTATGCATATGAATCCTACATGTACATGGAGCTATTTGGAAAGAAAGAGGTATTCTTACTACAGAGAATAAACAGTGTTTATTGAAGCTCTTAAAAACAGTGCGGACCTTGCACTCAGCCTGGAGACCCCAATCATTGGCGAAAGTAGAGAAACTGAATTAGACCTTGAAACAGGCCTAAGCCACGCTGTTTCAGAAGACTCCAGAAAATTGGTTTAAGTTGTTCCTGACTGTTCTGCTCTGCACACAATTGGCCCCAAGAGATAAATTAAAGTTAAGTGTGCTTAGGGACTTCCCTGGTTGTCCAGTGGCTAAGATTCCAACTCCCAATGCAGGGGGCCCAAGTTCAATCCCTGGTCAAGGAACTAGATTGCATATGTCACAACGAAGAGTTTGCATGTCACAACTAAAACATCTCATGGGCTATAACTAAGACCCAGTGCAGCAAGATAAATAAAAATAAATATTTTTAAATGAAAGTACATTTGAATTTATATATGGTAGACCCATTCCCCAAGCCCAAGAGAAGGGACACCTTACTTCTCAAAATGGAACCACTCAACTGTGCCATCCAGGTAGGCTTTCATGAAGCCTTCACGGAATATTGGTAACCATGCCACCTGCACCCACTGACCTGGCTCCCCACCACTTCTGGCCAGAAGGAAACTGAGTGAACCTAAAAACCTGGAAAGCTGGCAGCCTCCACGATCAGCTCCCTCCTATGGGGAACTGACCCTACTTGTTGACCCTAACTGCTCCTTCTGCCCTCACGTTGCAGTAGTTCACTTTGTGGGTACATCACACTCCAGGAAAGAAAGCCCCTAAGCCCCAAACAGTGGAGAAACAACCTGGGGCAATGGACCACCTGCAAACCTCTCTTTGCCTCTGAAAAATAACTAAAGTGTGAGCACGGATCTTCAGGCCTTGGCAGTGAGCCTCCACATCAGGGCACACTTGCCTACAGGCGAAAGACCTAGATACCTACATTTTTAGAATAATTTATCATGTGATCATTATTCTCTCGCTAATATTGGAGCCATAATATGTTAAATCGTCCAGTGTCCTCTGTCTCAAACAAAAGGTGGTCGCTCAGGGATGCAGTCAGGGCTGAGGTCTGGGGACAAACATCTAAAGGCTGCTGGGGAGAAGCTCTGCTTCTTTCCCTGGGGTCATGACGACAGTCGCCCCCAAACCATCAGGAAGCTGCTACAGAAAGACCTGTGCACCTCAAGAATGAGAGCCAGATAAAAGACGGGTGGGACGGGTGGGGGTGGGGGGATTTGTAACCAGCAAAGCCCATTAGCAACTTCCGGGAAATCAAAATAGACTCTGAGTAATAAAATAAAGTCTAACCTTCTTTTTTTTCCCTTTTCCTTTGTGCTTCGTAGTTTCACTTGCTCCTGCGCGGCCATGAGCAGAGGCCTTGGCCCTGGTAGTTCAGACCAGAGCTCCTAGCGCAAACCTGCTGTGCCTGACACGGTAGCTTGGTGCGCATGTGCAGAAGCGCTGCAGAGGACGTGGCAATTGAAGATGGCTGCGGCGGGCCGTGTGCAGAGACGCAGCGCCCAGCACCGGGGTCTGAAGCCGGTGCAGCACAGTCATGCTGGCCCCACAAGAACTCCACTCCACTCGTGAGATCCAGCGAGAGCAGCCCCGCTCATGGCCTGCCAGGTAGAGGGAGAGTGGGACAGCGGTGTGCTGCAGAGGGCAAGCTCGGACCACTCCACCCTCTGATTAGAGATGAAAGCCTTTGCTTCGGAACAGAACGCAGCCTTGTTCTATTAGCTCAAACGACACTGACATCAGGCAGAGGGACTCTTCTGGGCGACTGATTCAGGAGGGTTAGACTGAAGGCAGGAGGAGAAGAGGGCGGCAGAGGATGAGATAACTGGATGGCATCACCGATTCAGTGGGCATGACTTTGAACAAACTCTGGGAGATAGCGAAGGACAGGGAAGCTTGACGTGCTGTCGTCCGTGGGGTTGCAAAGAGCCGGACACAGCTTAGTGACTGAACAACAGCTGCAAAGAACAAAGGTAAAATAACCGTCTCTAACTTTACAGGAAGTTATCTGCATATTTTGAAAACGATTTCACTATTTAGTGGGAATTCCAATGAAGGCATACACAAATTTAATACTCAGAAGAGGGAAAAACTGGCATCAGGGCATTCACTGCTTGCCAAGCTGAAAGAATGTTATTGAAGATTCCTTATATAAATGTTCCTTGACCTTTGAGTGAACCAACAGGTCTTAAAAGTTGCATTAGCCAAAGCAATTCCCATAGCAAATAAAGTTTTTAGATGAACGCATCAGATTTTTTCCTCTTCAGCCTAAAGAGGAATTACCATCAGCCATCACCAAGAGCGGCAAGTTAACATTTCCAGGTTGTTTCTTAAAGACCGCTGGGAGCCTGCGGTATAGAGTAAACATTGTTCCAGGTCTAAAGGGGAAACAGGGTTTCACGTGGCTGATGGGAAAATGCCTTAAAGTTGATTATAAGAATGCTATCTGAAACAATCACTGCTCAAAACGTCCAGTCACTGCACTCTATGATCTTCTTCTTTTATCTCTGGAGCGGTATTTTTAGGGCCCCTGACGATGTGGGTATTTTTAAATCTATTACAAAGATGGAATGCTTCAAATGATGTTTTAGTTGGAAAAAAAAGTTTAACATTGCACTGATTATAGTAGATTTTGAGTATAAATAAGATTATTAGTCTACAAGAAGAAGATTAAGGATGGATTATAGTGGAATTTGCAGAGCTTTTTCATTAATGCTGAGCTCACATGTTTAAAACAGACCATTCCATTTCCTGGCAGGCAGCACAGCAGTAAAGAATCTGCTTGACAATGCAAGAGATGCAAGTGATGCAGGTTCGATCCCTGGGTCAGGAAGATCCCCTGGAGGAGGAAATGGCAACCCACTCCAATATTCTTGCCTGGAAAATTCCATGGACAGCAGAGCCTGGCAGACTACAGTCCATGTGGTAGCAAAGAGCCAGACACAACTGAACACACACACACACACACACACACACACACACACACACATACACACACACACACACACACACATCCCATTTCCTAGCTGGTCTGTGTACTCCTTACCTGTTCTGTTCTGGCATAGCATGAGAATGCCTGGTGTTTAACATTTTCAAAAGTATTTAAATGTCTGGTTTTTAAATGTCTAGATTTTCATTATTGATTTATAAAAAGATATGGTCCATTTTTTCATCTATCTAGACTTAAAATGGTGTTTATAAAAAAAAATTTTTAAAGTCATGCCAATTAGGCCAACTTTCTCCCCAACTGTTAATTTAATGGCAAACATTTTCATTCAAGTAACTAGGTTATGAAGACAAAAAATTTAAACTTCAAAAAAACTAAATAGTTCAAAAATGCTGGGAGCATAGCAGAAAAGCTATGATTTTGTTTATTTAAGGCTTTTATTTAAACACATAAACTTTGAAGTACTATAGAATTATGGTGGTGCTGTATGGGGGCTCTTAGAGGAAATGATTAAACACAGGCCAAAACACTCTATAGCTCTGGCATTGGTAGTGTTGTGATTTAAATTAATTTTTTATTCTTTCTGCCTCTGTTGGATGCTCTTAGCAGCTGCTAAGGATGAATTTACTGAACAAAATACTCCAAATCCAAAATACTTCTTGGAGACTTCACCGAAGTCAATAATAAAAACAAATGACTTTCAGTGTGATGACTGCTCCTTCTGGTTTCTTCTGATTTTAGATGCCCCAAGTAAGCAGAACTCAGCACCTGGGCTTCTCCCTTCAGTGGACTCCTCCTAGCTGTTGTACCTGTCCAGATAATAACAATCACAGTAACTGCTGTCCACCCCACACTTGCTTCTTCCAAAGGAGAAGTAGTATAATGCAGTGGGTAATAGCTTTGGAATCAGACAATCATAAACTCTAAGTTAAAAAAAAAAAAACCTGAGCTCTTTTCTGAGCCTCAATGTCCTCATCAGTAAAAAGTGACATTTTTACTGATTAATATTCCTATCTCATAGGTTGGGCTTCCCTCGTAGCTCAGTTGGTAAAGAATCTGCCTGCAGTGCAGGAGACCCGGGTTTGATCCCTGGGTCGGGAAGATCCTCTGGAGAAGTGCAATCATGCTTTGTCCTAACCCTTTTCTGTATGTCTCCAGGGCGAGAAGAAAAGGAAGAGGAGAAGAAACTCAGAGAGAGGGTATATATTTTCAGCTACCATTCATAACAAGTGAAAGGAAGGAAATGGCAACCACTCCAGTATTCTTGCCTGGACTATCCCATGGACAGAGGAGCCTGGTGGTCTGCAGTCCATGGGGTCACCAAGAGTCAGACATGACTGAACAACTAACACTTCACTTCACTCACAGGTTTATCATGAGATTGAAGTGGGATAAGTTTTGGGATGGACCTGGCAAATGATCATCATTCATGAATGGGCTTTCCTAGTGGCTCAGACAGTAAAGCATCTGCCTGTAATGCAGGAAACCTGGGTTCAATCCCCGGGTCAGGAAGATCCCCTGGAGAAGGAAACGGCAACCCACTCCAGTATTCTTGCCTGAAAAATCCCATTGACAGAGGACCTGGTAGTCTCCAGTCCGTGGGTTGCAAAGAGTCATGAAGACATGACTGAATGACTTCACTTGTCATGAATGGTAGCTGAAAATACACACCCTCTCTCTGAGCTTCTTCTCCTCTTCTCTTTCTCCTTGCCCCAGAGAGGTACAGAAAAGGAAATGTTAAGACAAAGCATAATCACACTTGCTTTTTCTGCTGCATCAAGTACTTCCCCATTCTATCATCTGTTCTACAATTGAAGAAGACTTTTCACATTCAGGCTTTTCCAGTCCCTCAACTCTATCTCCTGGGTTTTCTACCCCACAATGAACTTTTCCACCCCACGATGAATTTTTCTCCAGCTGTCCACCCAAACATTCCATGCAACTTCAAATTCTATGCAAGATGTTTTTCCTGCTTAGAAGGCGCTTCTCAACCTTATTCTACCAAAGTCTTACTAGTCCTTTAGTACAAATATCACTGAATTTGAAGTACACGTCCATCAGCCTTCTGATGGAGTACAGCCATCTGTACTCCCATAGCACCTTGCCCTCAGTTTGCTTAAGTCATGGATCACTTTGGATTTAATAAATTGCTATGTCTGTCTTTCCCAGTTGAATGCGTGTCTCTCAAGAAACACATTTGCTTGTGTCTCTCAGCAAAAAGATGAGAACTCACTGAGGGTTCAGATAATGGCTGGCAATTTTTAGCAATAAAGTAATTATTAATGTATGTATGTTCTTCTTATATATAATATTATTGCACATTTAATAGACTATAATGTAACATAACTTTTATATGCATTGAGAAACAAAAAAATTGTGTCACTCACTTTATTGTGGTGAGCTGGGACCAAACCTGAGATATCTACAAGGTATGCCTGTATTAAATAAGATGTTTGTAATTAAAGTAAATGGACATTCATCTCTCCAAATCCCCCCATAAATCCTGTCTTTTCCCATTCCCACCAAATCTCTTATAATCTGTATTGTGATGAAAACATGAAAGATACAATATGTATGTGTGTCACATCAACACATTTGACACCATAAACTTACACAATTACATGTCAATTATATCTCAAGCTAGAAAAATTAATAAAATTACAAAAGTCACTGACACCCTACCTCAGTTTGGCTCCCCCAAAAGCAGACTCCGAAACAAGGATTTTGAATGCAAGCAATTTACTTGAGAGATTACCCCAAACACTAGAGAAAGAGGTAGGGGGAAAGAGTCAAGGAAGACAAGGCAGCCAATAAAGGTGAATTATCAAGTCAATCCTGTGTGAGTGTCTGGGATGGGCTCCCATGAGAAAAGAGTGTAAATGAATATTTTCTTACTTGGAAAGGAGAGCTCATCTACCAACTCCAATAAGTGCTGGTGAGGGCTGCTCTGGGGGGCGTCACTTCCCTGGCCCATTCACCTGCCACATGCCCAGGCAAAGTAGGTGTCCTCGGCTCTGGAAGAAACATTGGGAAGATATGGCTGGTCTCACTGAAATAGCAAGGCTTGCCCAAGAAATGAGAGTATGCCACAAATAGCAGCCTATGCCTCCGACACTGACTGCCAGCTGGAAGCTTCCATAGAGTCCCATCAGATTATAACCCAGTTTCAGAATGACGAACATGAAATTTCAGCAGCAAAATTTTTCTTCCCAGATATAACAAAGAGTATAAAAAGTATTTTTTACAACAGTTTCTTCTTATTTATAGTTTAGTTCTAGGATTGTGGTCTAGAAAAATACATAAATGGGTCATCTGGAGAAGAAAGCCACTTGCAGACAGAGATGACCCTCTCATATTCTCAGCTGTTCTCAAGGGAAGGATTTACTCCTTTGATGATTTACTCCAATAGTTAAATTGTCCTTGACTTTGAACAATAAAAGTAGCTGACATTTACAGGATTATTTACTGTGCATCAGGGTACAGATTTGAGCTCATTTAATCCTCTCAATAAGGTAATTACTGTTATTATCTGTAGTTTTCTTACGGGAAAACTGAAGGTCAGATAAGTTAAGGAATAAGTTATAACAATAAAGAATAAGTTATACTAATTCCAAGTTATAATCCGCTAGCAAGTGTTTGGAGATAGGACTCTAACCCAAGTCTCTTTGAATCCAGTATTCATATCCTTAATTTATATTTTTTAAGTTCATTATCCTGTGTCCTAAATAAAGAGAACGATCTAGCTAGTCAGCATTTTCCATATTAATTCTTTTTCAAACATCCCTTATTTAAATTAAATTATATCCACTTCTTTAGCCATTTCCCATTTATTATTTTCCTATTTTACTCATGTATGTTTTTCTCCCCCAACCTCTTAACTTTTTATCTCTCAATGAAATATATCAAACTGCTCTGTATATAGATTACATCTAATTCCTGGAAAATTCGAATCACAAAACTACTATTTAAAAATTATATAAAAGCATTTATGTTCAAATCTTGAATTAAGCTAGCTAAATAAAAGCTGAAAATTTTATAGAATGTAGGACATTCATGGGTGCTTAGTCAATGTGACCATCTGAGCCACCAGGAAAGCCCATGTGGGACACTGGGCAATTCTAAGGCAGAGCAAATTTATTTTAGTCTTCAGAATAACCAAACAGTGTTTTTGGTGATGAAAGTATCCTGATTATGCCTGTAAAATAGGCTAAGAAGGACATTTATTCTTTAGCCATTCAAGGAAAATTATGTCTTAGAGCTGGTGTAGGGAGACTTCACTGGTAGGCCAGTGATGAAGAGTCCACCATTCAATGCAGGGCCATGCTTAGTCATTCAATTGCAAGGCTCCTCTATCCATGGGATTCTCCAGTCAAGAATACTGGGATGGGTTGCCATGCCCTCCTCTAAAGGATCTTCCTGACCCAGGGATCAAACCCACATCTCCTTCATTGCAGGTGGACTCTTTACCATCTGATACACCAGGGAAGCCCCCAGTGCAGGGGACAAGGGTTCAACCTCTGGTAGGGGAACTAAGATCCCACATGCTGTAGGGCAACCAGAGAGTCTGCATGCCACAACTAAGATCCAGCGTAACCAAATAAATATTTTTTAAAGGCTGATTCATGTTTGCAAAATGTAGTGAGTTCTTTCGGCACAAGATCTTTTCCTGGACTTCTTAAACTGGCAAAATTTCTATTAATTTCACTTTGCTTCTTTGAAATTCAATCTAGGACATATGATGTTCATCATGTAGTAAGTTTCCATTTTTCTTAAAGTTTCACATTACTGTCATTCTGAGGGTCTTAAAATTTCCCAGTTTCCAAAAATGTAACTGAATATCAATCAAAACCATAAGTTTTTCTATGCTATTTTTTAACTCCTTACCTTAATAGCCAGAACATAAGATGTTTAATGAGGGAAAGCACAAGAGTGAGGTGTTATGTCTATGATATACGTGTGTGCTCAGTCGCTCCTGTCATGTCCAACTCTTTGTGACCCTGTGGACTGTAGCCCACCAGACTCCTCTGTCCATGGAATTCTCCAGGCAAGAATACTGGAGTAGGTTGCCATGCCCTCCTCTAGAGGATCTTCCCAACCCTGGGATCAAACCTGAGTCTCCTGTGACTCCTGCATTGCAGGCAGATTCTGTATGCACTGAGTCGGCAGGGAAGCCTACATGTCTATGGGAAGTAATTGAAAGTGTTAGCTGTTCAGTTGTGCCTGACTCTTTGTGACCACATGGACTGCAGCCCACCAGGCTTCTCTATCCATGGGATATTCCAGGTAAGGATACTGGAATGGCTTGCCGTTTTCTTCTTCAGGGCATCTTCCCCACCCAGGGATTGAACCTGGGTCTCCTGCATTGCAGGCAGATTCTTTCCCAACTGAGCTACTAAGGAAGCCCCATGTCTATGGTATTTAACACTAATTCTTATACGGACCTGAATGAGATGAGATGCTGCCACTTGCCCACATATGACTTGAGTGACTCTTGGTGCGTATGCTGGCGTTCTCAGTTTGCAGTTCCAGATCCACCCTTCTCCAATCTGCTCTGTATCCTTATGATTGACCTGGTTAAATGCTATCATGGAACTTCCTTGCCCTCTGCCTTTCAGTTGGGTTTCTGTGATAGAGAGCATTGATTCTATATATGTCAGTTTTTAACAGCATATTACAGTGGTTTATTCATTCACTCACGCAATAGATATCTGTTGAGTACCTACTATGTGCCACAAACTATACTAGTCATTGGAGATCCAGTGGTTGCTATGTAGGTGTTGAGTTTATATCTCCTAATCCTAATATTTTCCCTTTTGAATCCCATGTTGAAAGTGTTTTTTTATTGGGCTATATTTATTAAGTAATTTTCCATTTTGAAAATTAATCAAAGACCACCAGCAGATGAGTGGATAAATATAGCATATAAATATATATGGAACGGAATATTATTCAGTCATAAAAAGGAATGACATACTGAT
The DNA here is from genome assembly GCF_033118175.1 of Dama dama. Taxonomy (NCBI): domain Eukaryota; kingdom Metazoa; phylum Chordata; class Mammalia; order Artiodactyla; family Cervidae; genus Dama; species Dama dama. The sequence continues at coordinate 28,123,638 of NC_083686.1, read as the reverse complement.
CCATGGTACAACATAGACAAACCTCAAAAATATTAAGCTAAGTGAAAGAAGCCAGACATAAAAGGTTAGATATTGTATGATTCCATTTATACGAAGTACCCAAAATAAGTAAATCCATAAAGACAGAAAGCAGATTGGTGGCTGCCAGGAGCTGGGGGGGGCAGGAAATGACAAGTGACTGGTTTATGGGTATGAGCTTTTGTTTGGGGTGATGAAAATGTTTTGTAACGATACACAGGGAGCGTTTGCACAACACTCTGAATGTCATAAATGCCAATGAATTGTACATTTCAAAATGGTTAATTTTATGTTATGTGAATTTCACCTCAATAAAAAGAATTAATCAAAAATAAATGTACTGACAACCTGCATTCTATCAACAGAGGCAGGGACTTCTATTGTAAGAAGAATTCAAGCAAAAAAAAAAAAAAAAGAGATGCTTTAATTTGTCTGTAAACCGATATTTTCTCCTCATTAACCAGACAGCTTTCTAGCTATTCATTTTATATCTAAATTATCTATAAACCAAGAAATTAAGAGAGGTTACACAAGCATTCCAGGCACTATCTCATGCTTCATTATAAATTCATTTATTAACTTTCTGGTTTAAATAACTAAAAAAACGCTCGTGCTAGTAATAAAAAGATGAAGAACCACAATAGTAACATCATCATCAACAACAATCATAGCATCCAACATTTATTGAGTCTTTAGTATTGCCAAGAGTTGGGCTAAGTGCTTGATAAGCATCATTTCATTCATCCTTCATAGTAACAGATGAGGTACTGTTATCTTCCTAATTTTTCAGATGATCACACAGACTGACAGAGTTCAGAGTGAAGATCTGGTAAAAAGCAAGCCCAGGGTTTCATCAAGCAGTCTGTCTCTAGCAACCTATGTGATTAGTTCTCTAGTCGCTCAGTTGTGTCCGACTCTTTGCGACCCCGTGGACTGTAGCCCACCAGGCTCCTCTGTCCATGGGATTCTCCAGGCAAGAATACTGGAGTGGGTTGCCATTTCCTTCTCCAGGCTAAAACTTTAAATAGAGCTAAATTGCTATACATAAAAAGAGGTGTGCTAAGCTCTGTTTAGTTTTTCTGATGCCTGGTAATTCAAGCCCCTAAAATCTGAGCACCCAGGCCAAAAGATGAGGCCAGACCATGTCCAATGGTAGCACTAGCCCAGAGTCAGTCCTAGGAAAAGCCCAGACTGGGCATACTGACTAGTTGATATACCCAGACAATATCTTCTATCCAGTTCAGTTCAGTTCAGTTCAGTTGCTGAGTCGTGTCCGACTCTTTGCGACCCCATGCACTACAGCACGCCAGGCCTCCCTGGCCATCGCCAACTCCCGGAGTCCACCCAAACCCATGTCATTGGGTCGGTGATGCCATCCAGCCATCTCATCCTCTGTCATCCCCTTCTCCTCCAGCCCTCAATCTTTCCCAGCATCAGGGTCTTTTCAAATGAGTCAGCTCTCCACATCAGGTGGCCAAAGTATTGGAGTTTCAGCTTCAACATCAGTCCTTCCAGTGAACACCCAGGACTGACCTCCTTTAGGAGGGACTGGTTTTCTATCCAGTTGTTCTTTAATTTTAATCACATGAGCTTTTAAAACATTAAAAAGAATATACATAAACTAGAAAATTTATCAAAAATTACCCCTTCATAAATATTTTAATTTACTAATTTATTTAGTGAATCATTAAAATATCAGATTACAATATCTAGAAATAGGTTCTTCAATTTTTCACACACAGAAGTATCCATATTTAAGAACTGTCAATTTTTTGTCTGATTCTTTGTGACCCCATGGACTATATAGTTCATGGAATTCTCCAGGCCAGAATATTGGAGTGGGTAGCCTTTTCCTTCTCCAGTGGATCTTCCCAATCGAGGAACTGGGGTCTCCTGCACTGTGGGTGGATTCTTTATCAACTGAGCTATCGGGGGAGCCATAGAAGTATGTATATTTAAAAATTTTCAATTTTACAATAAAGACAATAGCAATGTGAAACCTGTGAAGTTACATCATCCTGGACAACTATTCTGATCCACTTTGCCCTGTAACAGAGAGCACTGGCTAAGAGAAAATATTTTTACATGTTTTGTTCAATCAACTTAATAGCAAAGTTCTGTTACACCAACAGCATTGGTTCTACACAATTACACACTATTTTAAAAAGCGTTAATAGTTGTAGAATAAAAATTCCACTTTAGATAGCAAACAGGAATTTGCTATATGGCTCAGGAAACTCAAACAGGGGCTCTGTATCAACCTAGAGGGATGGGATGGGGAAGAAGATAGGAGGGAGGTTCAAAAGGGAGGGGATACATGTATACCTATGGCTGATTCATGTTGAGGTTTGACAGAAAACAACAAAATTCTGTAAAGCAGTTATCCTTCAGTAAAAGAAATAATTTTTTAAAATTCCACTTATTTAATCCTTAGGAGAAATATGTCAATATTGAAACTTATAAATTGCCAGACAAATGCAGCTGGTTTTAGAATTTATTATGGAAAACAGTAACATAAAAATATTACCCCTCAATTCATGGGCATTAGAGCATGCAGTCCCACTTGGAAATCATTACAATCATTGCTGTGACTGTTTAAATGTACATTTCCTATGTATATCCCACATCATGCTAAAGAAAGATTCAGAAGAAAGTGTATTAAACAACCTAGATATGTCATCATCATGCAAATGATTCTTCAGCTGACACTCACAAAGGAAAATACTAATTACTTGAAATGCTTGGGAACTAAAAGTTCTGATTCATTAAATATTCTGGATTAAAAGAAATACTTCTACATTCCCAGAGTGGCTGAGACACTCCTTAAGCCATGTTTGTGATTAATTTATTTTATTTGTAAACACAGCAAAGCAATGATCTCTCTGAGTAAAGAATTTTTCTACCTTTTAAAAGCATTCTTAATTATTTCAGCACAATTAGCATAAAGCAGACACTCAAAAAAAAGAAAAATGTGTCAACCCATTGGAGATGCTCTTGATGCTGGTGAATAAAGAAGACTGTAGCAGATGTTGCTCTTGCGATATTCTCTGAGGTTGACTGACTTCTTTGACTTCTTTGCATCCAGTTCATTTCTTTATACATGTGCTGGGAAAGAGTATGAAATTCCAAGTTCCTGCTTTGCTCACAATCTACTTCTATGAACAGCATCTCTGAGAGATACTTTCTACAAAGAAGTTGTAATGATTCACACCAGGCATGCCTTGTGAAACTTCTACTCTGGCCTCAATGAAGAGTGCCCAAGATCAAGAAAAGTTACCACACAGGACGTGTAGAAGGCCACCATGTCGGAAGTGGTTTGCTGAACCTTGCCAGGCCAGAAATTTAATCATGGGTAATGACAAGAGACCACATCAGATTATTTTTGTCTTGAGAAGTACTAATTCTAGTCTTGGAAATTTGGAGGTGCAAAGTAACTATGTAGTTGATTCTACAGTCCCTTGAATCCTGATAATGAAGTCTTATTCCCTAGAATCATAGTACACTAGCAAAAGAGGAGTCCTAAATAATTATACACAGGTTTCTTCTGATCAGTCAATTTTTAAAATTTAATTATTTGGCTGCTCTGGGTCTTAGTTGCGACATGTGGAATCCAGTTCCCTGACTAGGGATCGAATCTGTGGCCCCTGCAATGGGAGTTCAGAATCTTAACCACTAGACCACCAGGGAAGTACCTGATCAATCAATTTTTAATGATTGCCTGCCAATGCAGGAGACACAGGTTTGATCCCTGGGTCAGGAAGACTTCCTAGAGAAGGAAATGGCAACCTACTCCAGTATTCTTGCTGGGAAATCTAACGGACAGAAGAGCCTGGTGGGCTACAGTCCATAGAACTGCAGAGTCAAACACAACTCAGTGACTAAAAAATCAATTTAAACATAATCAATGTAGATATTATTATGTGGACAAAGAGCAGTAGAAAGAATATGGAATCAAAACTATTTAAATAGAGATAACTTGACTTTACTATTAATAGAACATCAGGTAATATTAGTTATAAAGACCCTTACTGAGCCTCAGTCTCCCTTCTTTAAAATGGTTGTAATAGGGAATTCCCTGGCAGGGAAGTCCAGTGGTTAGGACTCTGCACTTTCAGTGCTGAAGGCCCTGGTTTGGTCCCTGGTGAGGGAATGAAGATCCTGCAAGCCTCAAGGTGCAGATCCCCCACCCCTACCCCCAACCCCCCCACCAAATGGTCATAATAATTCTTACTTCACAGATTCTAATAAGGAAAGGGCCTAGTAAAGAGGTCTATCACATAGGCAGAACCCAAGAAATATTCTTCCCAATACTCCCACCTTATTCCCCATTTTAACTTTTAGATGTATTTATGTCCCAAGATCCAACTAACATTCCTACTGCCCAACTTAAATAAATAAATAAAAGTTAGGTACAACTAAAGGGAGAATTCTGGAAGCAGGCAAAATTGTTGAGAGTTCAGAGAGAGAGGAAAGAGATTTTAAAATGGTAACATTATTTTTCAAATATTAATATTGGAATGTCTTTTTGCTCATTTTAAAAGTGATATTCAAAATCAGGTCACACTTTCCAAGTCTAACAAATGGAATTCAGAATGGGAAAATAGTCTCTGTTGTTCTATCCATTTCCAAAAGAATCCAAGAAAATCAACAAGAAATCAAAACATGACCAAGAGTATGACACCTTAAAAAACTTTTCCCCCCTACCATTTCAAATTTTTCATAAGCTCACCTTTGGTTTCGGCTAAAACTGTTTTGTCTACGTGGACCTACCTGATCCTCTCAATCATGAATTCTCTTGTATTCTCAGAGCAGGATCTTGTCTCCCTTGGGCCTTCACTTTCCATTTAAATACCTTCTGCTACTTTTCTCCAAAACCCCTATAACAAATATTAGCTCATATACAAGGAAAGCAAGCAGAGTTTTAAAATGGGCCAGGGGTGGCATGCTTCAAAATAACTGAGGAACAACACTCAGTTTTCCAATAAAAACACAAGCAGAATTCAGAATAGTTAACTGTGGGGTTCGTACATTTATCTGCTCTTTGAGAAGGCAAAATAAACATGAAAAATTCCATAAAATCCAAACCAAAGTCACCTGCCATCATCACCACTCTGTCCTTTCCAATAAACACTAGTTGGCAGAGGCCAGGGGGAATGGAAGTTTCTTGCCTCTTGAAGTGACAAGCACATTCTTTCCTCATTCACCAAGCTGCTTTCTCCCTCCGAAGCTCCGGCTGTTCTCAAAAGCCAGACATTGTTCCCCTCACAGCTCCACCTCTGGCTCTAAGCATCAGCCAAGACTGCTTCTCCCTTAAATCTCTTGGGGACAACAGCAGCCAGGACTTGAAAGACTGTGCCTACTTAAAGCTAGTTTGGTTTTTGGCAAGAAGAAGGGGAGAAAGGTGAATGGGAAATATTGTGGGTCAGCACAAGAACTCAAACAACTGTGTTCAGACAATGCCTGATACTCTGGTGCGGCTAAGTGGTGGTTGACGATTCTTATAGTGGTCTGTGGGATCATTTTGCCACTGCTGTTTACAGCCTGGGACCCCCCAGGTTCTGCTGTGGAAAATAAAACATGCTCACAAGATAAGTGTGTCTCTTAAAACTATAGTTTCTTTCAGCTATCATATAAATGAAAAAGTCCATAGGACCATGGGATACTTGTGGGTGGTAGGAGTGGAGGCTAGATTTTAAGTCCATTCATTTATATAAATAAAATCCACAAAGGACAATGTGAATTAATTATTCATCAGAGATTACAAGAAGTAAATTTGTTTGTTTCTCCCAATTAATAATGTTCTTTCTTTGGCTGTAAGTGTGATGGAGATAGGAGAAAAAGGATACAAAGACACCTTTGTTCACTTTCAAATCGTGGGAAATCAACAAGCAGAAGAAAAGGCACAACACCTGCAATATTTAGAAATTCTGGTTTTAAATAAAAAGTTAAAGCTGTCCTAAAAAAAAAAAAAAAAGCTGTCCTATATCCAGACTATCTTGACTTGATAAGGAACCAAGAATGAATTTTTTAACTCCACACTTAGCTGTTTCTTGAAAGTTTCTGCCGTGCTTCTTGAAAGTACAACACATTAAGCTGTCATTACATTTAGAGATGTTAGCCAAAGTCTAACCAGCTGATGTTAGATTATAGATTTGGCAAAGTGTGAAAAGGCCCTAAAACAGAGGTCTCTTTACAAAACGAGTGTAGTCTTAGTTTTCATTCTTGTAGCAGTATGACCACACACGGTCCAGAGGCAGGAAGTCAAGCTCTTTCTATTTTTTCTACCATACCAAGGATATTTCTGCCATGGCATGGTCCAAGGTGATATTCATTCTGGCCAGTGAAAAGCGAAAAGGGGAGAATAAAAGAGGAGAGTACACTACTTTCCTTTAAGAGCATGACTCAGAATTTGCACATATCACCTACTTTTCATTAACCATAGTGTGGTTACATGGCTACTGTCTGAAAAAAAAAAATCTTTATTTGGGCATCCGTGTGCCAGCTAAATATCAAGAATTCCATTACTTTAGTACAGGAATCAGCACACCACACCCGTGGGCCAAATCAGGCCCAAGGCTTGATTTCAAGTGACCTACAAGCTAAGAATGGTTTTTACATTTTTGAGTGGTTGAAAAAAAATCAAAAGAAGAATAACATTCTGTGATGTGAAAATTATGTGAAATTCAAATTTCAGTATCCATAAATAAACTTTTATTAGAACACAGCCACACTCATTCATTTAAATATTGTCTACAGCTGCTCTCTGCCACAAGAGCAGAGCTGAGTAGTTGTGACAAGGACCACATGGCCTACAAGGCCTAAACTATTTACTATCTGGCCCTGTATAAAAAGGGTTTTCTGACCCTGCTGTAGAAGAAAGAAAAAAAGCAAGCATTGATGGGTAAGTAGCTAACTTGACAAGACCAAGGTGGTGAAATTGGGAATAGAGGCTGTTAGTCTTAAAAGGGGCTGTAAATGAGTTTTATTTCTTTTAAAAAAAAAATTAATATAGCTATGTGCTATGTCACTTCAGTTGTGTCCGACTCTTTGCAATCCTTTGGACTGACTGTAGCCTGCCAGGTTTCTCTGTCCATGGGATTCTCCAGGCAAGAGTACTGGAGTGGGTTGCCATGCCCTCCTTCAGGGAATCTTCCTAACCCAGAGATCAAACCATTGTTATCCAGATAATAACAGTATTTGGAGTGCCAAAGGATTGATGCCTTCCAACTGTGCTGCTGGAGAAAACTCCTGAGAGTCCCTGGGACAGCAAGGGGCTCAAACCAGTCAGTCTTAAAGGAAATCAATATTTGAATACTCTTTGGAAGGACTGATGCTGAAGCTGAAGCTCCAGTATTTTGGTCGTCTGATGTGAACAGCCAACTCACTGGAAAAGCCCCCGATGCTGTGAAAGATTGAGGGCAGAAGGAGAAGACGGCATCAGAGGGTGAGATGGCTGGATGGCATCACCGATGCAATGGACGTGAATTTGGGCAAACTCCGGGAGATGGTGAAGGACAGGGGCGCCTGGTGTGCTGCAGTCCATGGGATCGCAAAGAGTCAGACACGACTGGTGACTAACCAACAACAACAATGTTATCCGTTTATGCATGAAATATTACTCCAAAATTTCATGGTTTAAACAGTAAACACATACTCAGTTACTATTTGAGGGTCAGGATTTTGGAAGTGGATTAGCTGGGTGACTCTGGCTCAGTCTCTCATAAGGTCGTAATTATGATGCTGGCAGATGCTGCAGTCTCACCTGAAGGCCTGACTGGGGCTGGTGGAGACACTGTTGGACGGCTCATGCGCATGTCTGTTTGCAGGAGGCCTTGGTTTATTGCCACATGGCAGCCAGCTTTCCCACAGCAAATCATCTCACAGACAGGGATAGAGAAAGAGAATTAGCAGAAAGTCACAGTGCCTTTTATACCCAGTCTTCAAAGCCATGCACTGTCACTTTCATTATATTCTTTTTATTAGATGAGATTCATGGGACTTCCCTGGTGGTCCAGGGTCTAATACTCCACATTCCCAATGCAGGGGGCCCAGGTTCCATCTCTAGATAGAACTAGATCCCACATGCTGCAACTAAAAATAAAAAAGAACCTGCATGTTGCAACAAATGCCACCACTAAGACCTGGTACAGCCAAATAAATAAATAAACAACATTTTTTTAAAAGGAAAAAAAAAAACAAAACACTTCACCAACAAAAGAAAAGTAGATTCATTAAGTCCACTCCAGCTCATAACTCAACGGAAAGGGAATTTCCTTCCCCTCCACCAAAGGAAGGAATATCAAAGAATTTGAAACTATTTTAAAACTACCACAATAGTATTTGAGGAGAAAAAAAATCACCTGTCTTCAGAAAATGCTAGGTGCCGGGGTCCAGCCTCGGCAGGATCCAGGGGTACCCTCAGGATGAACGGCGTCGGCGAGAGAAAAAAGAGAGAGAGTGACCAGACTGGGGGTGCAGCAGAGTCTGGCCAATCTTTATTTTTTACCGTAGCTTTTATATTCTAAGTTAGTACATTTTTAAGGGGAAGATAGTTTAATATTACATCGGCTTATCCTTCACGAAACCAGGGTGTTTTCTGCATACTTCTTTGTGAGAGTCTTGTACGTTATCTTCTGGCCATAGGGCCGATTGACATTTTATGACCTAGGTGAATGCAAAGCTGTTTTCTGTAATCTATTCTTTAATGAACACAAGGGTCAGTCCTTTTGCAGAAGTTATCAGTTAAATTTATCTAAAAGGTTTACCACACAAAGACTGCAGCTCCTGTGAGGCAGCCCCTGTTTAGCATTCCTGGTTAAAATGAACAATTCTAAACTCTTATTTTTCTAAATCTTTAACTATAACCACTTTTAGAATAATATTTTTGTGTTCTCGAATAGGGCTTCCTCACCCCCGAAGGGCTCTGTGCCTATTAGGGCCTTTATGTGATCAGGTTCTTTATGCTGTTTATGATTAAGGTGTTGTGAGCAGTCATGTGCCTTAGTACGCATTTGCCAAGCAGGCTAGAATGCCAGCAAAGGGGTCTAAATTGAAACACTCCTTTCATCCTGGATAATCTTATAGGATACCACCGTCTGGGGGACATATTGATTAAAGTTCTAAGTTGATTCTGTTTGGAAAGAGATCAGGGAAGGCCTTCTACCCGTGTCACAGAAATTAGGGAGTAGTCTAATACCGCAAGCATCAGAAAGACAGAGATCATCTTTAAGGTGAGCGCCTGGGCAGCTTTTCAAAATCCCTGAGGTCCTGATCTGCCTTGCTTGTCAGGTCTTCTCCTCATGACCTTGTCATGGGTGGGATCTCGTGTGCTGGCTCCCGGCAGCTAGGGAGGTGAGTCTGATGACTTTATAGTGTCTGTGCTCAGTCGTGTCCACTCCACAACCCTGTGGACTGTAGCCCACCAGGCCCTCTGTCCATGGACTCCTCCAGGCAAGAACACCGGAGTGGGTTGCCCTTTCCTCCTCCAGGGGATCTTCCCAACCCAGGGACTGAACCCGAGTCTCCTGCACTACAGGCGGATTCTTTACCCACTGAGTCAGTGGGGAAGCCCCTGGTGATTACAAAACAATTTTAAGTTACTTGACCTGGAAAAAAGAATATTAAGTCTTATATTACAGATAGCAATAAGGTCTCTTGTCTACTCTAGTCAATTGCTAGCAGTTCCCTGGAGTACTATGTTGAGAAGGATTTTGACTAATAGCCATCAATTATTTATTTTCTATCACTGGATATTTAAAAATATCAAAACTCCAAACAGCGAGAATTTGGAAAAAAAAAAAAAAACTGTATGTGCGGCATATTCAAATCTTCAGAAAGCTCATTAAGTCATGGCTCTTAAATGGATTTCCCAGGGTGTTTCTCTCTGGAGTGCTGGTTTCTCAAGAGATTTCCTCTCTTCATCAGGCCATCCTTTTCACCAAGTATTACTGAGCACTTATGTGTTACATAGGTTTTCTGGCCACCAAAAATAAAATGGAGAGCAAAATAAATGTCCCACCCTCACGGTAAAATAAGAATTTCTGTCTTTTGTAAAAAGTGTTGTTTTCCTCCCTTTTCCAAACTTCATGTCTTCTTTCTTTTTTAATTTATTTCTGGTTGTGCTGGGCCTTTGTTGCTGCGCGTAGGTTTTGCTATAGTTGTGCTGATCGGCAGCTACTCATTGTTGCAATGCCCAGGCTTCTCACTGCGGTGGTTTCTCTTGTTGAGGAGCACAGGCTTTAGGGCGCCCGGGCTTCAGTAGCTGCGGCAGAGAGAGCTAATGAGCTGCAGTTTGTGGGCTTTAGAGCGCAGAGCTCAGCTGTGGCACATGGGTTTAGTTTCCCCCATGGAATCTTCCGGGACCAGGGATCAAACCCATGTCCTCTGCATTGTTGGGCAAATTCTTTTCCACTGCACCACCTAGGAAGCCCCTTTGTATTGTTTGTACAAAGAATGCTTATTCAGGTGGTCTGACAAATGCTGCTAGAGGGAATCTAAAGTCATTGTTTCTTTATCCCCCTTCCTACCCCATCAGTTCTCTTGTGTTTCTCTCTAAGACCTTAGAGTTCACTGCAATACAGTGTCGATTATTACAGCCCTATACAAACCCTAACTGGAAAGGAAATTGTGGCAGTTATTCTCAAACAGTATATCTTATATGCAGAGTATATCATGCAAAATGCCAGGCTGGATAAAGCACAAGCTGGAATCACAATTGCCAGGAGAAATATCAGTAACCTCAGATATGCAGATGACACCACCCTTATGACAGAAAGCAAAGAAGAACTAAAGAGCCTCTTGATGAAAGTGAAAGAAGAGAGTGAAAAAGTTGGCTTGAAACTTGACATTCAGAAAAACTAAGATCATGGCATCTAGTCCCATCACTTCATGGCAAATAGATGGGGAAACAATGCAAACAGTGAGACACTTTATTTTGGGGGGGCTCCAAAATCACTGCAGATGGTGACTGCAGCCATGAAATCAAAAGACACTTGCTCCTTGGAAGAAAAGTTATGGCCAACCAAGACAGCATATTAAAAAGCAGAGACATTACTTTGCCAACAAAAGTCCGTCTAGTCAAAACTATGGTTTTTCCAGTAGTCATGTATGGATGTGAGAGTTGGACTATAAAGAAAGCTGAGCGCCAAAGAATTGATGCTTTTGAACTGTGATGTTGGAGAGGACTCTTGAGAGTCCCTTGGACTGCAAGGAGATCCAACCAGTCCATCCTAAAGGAAATCAGTCCTGAATATTCATTGGAAGGACTGATGCTGAAGCTGAAACTCCAATACTTTGGCCACCTGATGCGAAGAGCTGACTCATTTAAAAAGACCCTGATGCTGGGAAAAACTGAAGGCAGGTAGAGAAGGGGATGACAGAGGATGAGATGGTTGGATGGCATCATCGACTCGATGGACATGAGTTTGAACAAGCTTCAGGAGTTGGTGATGGACAGGGAAGCCTGGCATGCTGCAGTCCATGGGGTTGCAAAGAGTCGGACATGACTGAGCGACTGAACTGATTCTCATAGAGTAATTCTTTAATATCTGAGTATTTAAAAGCCATTTAAGTATTTTTACACACATAATTTATAATTATATATGTTTGCTCAGCTACATGCTTATCTAAAGATATGTACATGCATATATATACATATACATGCACTTTGGAGTCAAAACAACTTTCCAAATTGCTGGTAAGTAAATATTTATTAAGTGCACACAACGTGTCAGACACTTTTTGGTATTAGATACAAGGATGATGAAGAGGGAATGCTTAATAAGTATTAACTTGCTAATGTGATTAATAGCTCAGACGGTTTGAGAACATAAATCATTAAATTCGTCATTATCATAATGGACTGCTGCTGCTGCTGTCACATCAGTCGTGTCTGACTCTGTGGAACCCCATAGACGGCAGCCCACCAGGCTCCTCCATCCATGGGATTCTCCAGGCAAGAACACTGGAGTGGGTTGCCATTTCCTTCTCCAATGCATGAAAGTGAAAAGTTAAAGTGAAGTCGCCCAGTCTTGTCTTAATCATTGTGACTCCATAGACTGCAGCCTACCAGGCTCCTCTGTCCATGGGATTTTCCAGGTAAGAGTACTGGAGTGGGTTGCCATTGCCTTCTATGTCATAATGGGCAATTCATAAATAAAAGTACAGGTTACAAAGAGAGACTACATCAAGGGCACTTGTGTTACTTAGGATTCGTGTGCACCGGATGTGACCTAAATCTGATGACAGTGGCTTAACTAAACAGCTTCACAGAACTGGCCTCATAAACAAAGTGCAGAGAAGAGTGACCCAGTGGTTACATGGTTTCACCAGTGCCACACGATTCTACTTCTTTTCACTTCCCCATTCGGGAGATGCAAGAGATGCAGGTTCTATCCATGGGTTGGGAAGATCCCCTGGGCACCCCACTCAAATATTCTTGCCTAGAAAATTCCATGGGCAGAGGAGCCTGGGGCGCTACAGTCCATGAAGACAGAGTGACTAAGCACACATCTTCATTGGGTAGCTTAATTCTTCGTCCTTGCTGTGAGATGGTCTCAGATTGGCTGTTACCTTCAACCTCACTACCTGCTTTCCAGGCAAGAACAAGAAGAAAGAAAAAGCAAAGGGGCAGAACCTAGCAAGTTTTGTCCATTATTTCATCAGCTGAAAATGTCATATGGTCACCCGTAACTGCAAACAAGTCTGGGAAAGTACTTTACCTGGACCATGGGTGTACTGAGCTAAATTCAGTTTCTGTTAAATACAAAGAAGAAATGGATAAATATTTGGTAGTCTACTTGCCTGATCTTTTCCAGTCTAAGGGAGTCTTGTCAAGTCAGAGAAGGTTGAAGCTAATAATAACAATGTTTTAAAATAGATACACTTGTTTCTTTCTAAATCATCTCCTATTTATCATTCTTCTAGCTTCCAAATACCTTCACACTAGCAATTTACTTTTGTCATAGCACAAACTTTCATGGAATTCCTACTACTTCCTTTGAATAGCAATGAAATAAATGTGTAAAGAATTTCCATTAAATGTTTAAAATTTTCAACTTTACTATGTTAAGAAATGGTGGCTTGCTACTATTTTTATTCAAACTGTTTTTGCCAGAAAAAAATAATTGTTCACATTGGCAGAAACAGAATATTTGCCAGGATGAAAAAGTACTGTACAAAATAGCAGCATACCAGAACACATATTTTCTTACTCTCACAAATCTAGTTTAAAACCTTAATTTTTTTATAGCTATGGCCTCAATACTTCAGAATTTTTTAACTTTTTTTTTCAACTTTGTAGCATATAAAAGTACATGTGTGAGCTTACAGTGCCAAGAAAAGTTTTCTTAAAGTTATTCCATTTCTGCTTGGAATTCTGGCTTCATTTTGCACAGACTATGCCGTATGCCTTCTTATACGGAACACAGAAATACATTATTACAGTCACTAATTTCTCTATTGATGTCTTAAATTACTCTTTGACTCTCCTTGACACCCAAAGAGCACTTTCCACTCCTTTATTCTTTTTTAATCTTTTTTTAGAATACTAATTCCATGCTAGCAATTTCCAATATTTGTTTTCTACAAACAGCTGGTAGAATAGATACTGGGTAACTCTCATTTTTAATAAATTCATAGGTCCATTGAACCCGAGAGTGTCCCTACAAACCAGATTCCTCTGAATGTAATGAATCAAAGTACCTCCTATGAAAAAATTTATTTCAAGTGTCAACTGAAAAATATAGTCACAACCTGAAAGTAGAGTTATTTCATTTGGTGAGAATGTTTAGGACTCCAAGCCCAGGAGACAGCAGATCAGTAGCTCTGAGAAAACTGCTCCAAGGAGACAGAGGGGAAGTTAGGCTATGTACAAGTTTGCAACAAAGGGAGCAGGAAGTCTGAACTGCAAAGATCAGGTATCAAGTTAAAGAATTTAGCATTCTATGTATGGGAAGATGCAAGCCTCTGGGCTCCCTGAACTCATTCCTTTCATGTGCACCTGGGCTGTCTGGGCCAGTCCTGTTTCCTTGTTCACCTGGGTTCTTGCATTCTCCCAGGTCCTCAGCCATCTCTGTGGGGCTGGTGGCATCAGCTGGATTGCAGTTTTGAGAGCCCTCATTCACATCTGGAGGCCAGAAATCGCTGATGACTGTGACATTTCTTATTTATTGACATGGCAGGAGATATTTTCATTTCAGACAAGTTACCCATAAAAATTGCATAGCTCCCATTATCCAGCCATGGATGGAGAAATGGTTTTTTATATATAATATGAACTAGTATGTCGCCATGTAAAATGATAGTATTGATAATAAAGATTATATGACAACATAGGAAAAGGTTTATGATTTAATATTAAGCAGATTGCAACCTGAGGAAAATTAGAATGTCAGACAAAAATTAGAAGGTCACATGTTGTTGTTGTTGTTCAGTCACCCAGTCGTGCCTGACTATTTTTGACCCCATGGACTATAGCACACCAGGCCTCTCTGTCCCTCACCATCTCCCAAAGTTTGCCCAAGTTCACATCCATTGCATTGGTGATGCCATCCAGCCAGCCATCTCATACTCTGATACCCTCTTCTCCTTCTGGCCTCAATCTTTCTCAGCATCAGGGACTTTTCCAATGAGTCAGCTATTCCCATCTGATGTCCAGAATACTGGAGTTTCAGATTCAGCATCAGTCCTTCCAAGGAGTATTCAGGATTGATTTCCCTAAAGATTGGCTGTTTTGATCTCCTCTGTCCAAGGGACTATCAGGAGTCTTTTCCAGCACCACAATTTGAAAGCATCAGTTCTTTAGTGCTCTGCCTTTATAGTCCTGATCTCACAACCATACGTGACCACTAGGAAAACCATAGCCTTGACTGTACAGACCTTTGTCGGCAGAGTATTGTCTCTGCTTTTCAACACACTGTCTAGGTTTGTCATAGCTTTCCTGCCAAGAGGCAAATGTCTTCTGATTTCATGGCTGCAGTCACCATCCACAGTGATTTTAGAGCCCAAGAACAGGAAATCTGTCACTACTTCCCATCTTTTCCCCTTCTATTTGCCATGAAGTAATGAGGCCAAATGTCATGATCTCAGTTTTTTTAATATTTAGTTTTAAGCCGACTCTTTCACTCTCCTTTTTCACCCTCGGCAAGAGGCTCTTTAGTTCCTCTTTGCTTTCTGCCATTACAATGGTATCATCCACAGGATAAGGTAATATACAACAATGAAAATAATTGTGGAAGAAGGCCTATAGTATATTTTTCTTCAGTTCCTTAATCTTTTCTGTATCATCTGATTATTCTTCAATGTGCATATGTTATTTTCGTAATTCTAAAAAGGGGGAAATGATTTTTAATGAAAATCTTATCTTTAGCATCTTCCTTTCCTGTACTTTCCCCTGTTTTTTGGTTCTTCCTTGAGGTGCTCAGCAGTCATCACTGTCCTCCAAACATCTCTCTTTGCCCCTTCCCTGAACAAGGCAGCCCCTATTGCCCCACCTTTCCCACCTTTACAATCTCGTCAGCCTGATTCCCATTTCCTTTGGACCTATTGACCTAAGCACCTAATTGGGTGCTTTTTAATTAACTTCTTTTTCCACTTGAACACATTAATAGCCAGCTGTAAAGGATGATCATACTTCTCAAACTGTGGCGCTGGACAAGACTCTTGAGAGTCCCTCGGACACCAAGGAGATCAAAGCAGTCAATCCTAAAGGAAATCAATCTTGAATATTCATTGGAAGGACTGATGCTGAAGTTGAAGCTCCAATACTTTGGCCACTTGATGTGAAGAACCAATTCACTGGAAAAGACTCTGATGCTGAGGAAGACTGAGGGCAGGAGGAGAAGGGGATGACAGAGGATGAGATGGTTGGATGGCATCACCGACTCGATGGACATGAGTTTGAGTAAACTCCAGGAGTTGATGATGGACAGGGAAGCCTGGCATACTGCAGTCCATGGAGTCACAAAGAGTTGGACAGAACTTAGCAACTGAATAACAACCTCTTCTTAGGATCACCATTAGGATCAAAGAAAGTGGCAGATATCAACCACTCAAATTGTGGTGCTTGTGACAAAGTTGCCCTCATGATTCAATACCAGTAGTAGCATTTTTTAAAAAGCACTAATATTAATAGTATTCCTCCCAAATGCATCTATGTGTTTTAAACAAAATTTAGGTCAAAAGAGCTTTTAAGCAAAAGGACAGACCCATGAAAAAGTTACTTGAACCAGAGCCAATGGTAAAGAGTGTTAAGTTCAGAAAGTGAGATTCAAAGACTCATGAAAGGATTGCACTCAATCCTCCACATACTTAATGGCAGAACAGACACAAAAGCCCAATCCTTGGAGTTCCTGGGAATGTGTGGTACTCTCTACATTTGAGCATCGCCCTCAGTGCTCAGTGCTTGGATGATGTAATAGTCCAGTTATCTGCTTAGAAGAAATCCCTTCTTTAGTTTTCTACTTTGCTATTTATCTCTGTTGGACACTCCCACAGCTCTGAGGACATTTGACCACCCACTACCCAAGAACAACTTCCTTTTGCCTTTGGCTGGTAGCACATACAAATTGCTAATCCTTTCTTAAACCTCTAGGCGAACCTCTAATTCTCATGAGACTCATATTTCCTCCAAAGAATTCATTACATAAAGGGCCATATTCTCTGTGGGGCGCTTTCCTAACTGTATCTCACAAACAGTTCAGTGTGAAAATTATAACCACTCCTGACTTCACCCTCTTAGTTGCCTCTGTCTATCCTTTGGCCTTAATTTTAAGGTAAGATCACCACTGGGTTTTTTCCAACCTTTTGTAGCAAGATCGAGAGGGAAGGGGTGAGTTTTACTGGACACTGAGAGGAAGGTTCCAATAACACCCACATAAAGAGGTAATGTGGGCAAGCCAAAGCAAACAAAGGGATTTAAAACCAGCTGGAATGTAGCTGGGAAAGAAACTAACACCCTAGGCTTTCCATGAACTTCTCTACCATGTCCTAAGCCAGAGGATACTTCATGATCAGAAAGTATTGGAAACCTGGTTTCAAATTCACTAGAAAGATGATATAAGAAATGCTTAACAGGGAAGGTTTTACTTAGATTAATTGATTAATTAATGACCACATTTCAACAACTCAGGCTTACTTTGTGGATGTAAATGTATGAGTAATACACAAAACCACAAACTCAGGAGCAATAAAAGGCCTTAGGTTGAAAGCTCTACTTTCAAAATTATCCCAATTTTCCTCTAAGCAACTAGGGAGATGAAAATAAAGAAATCAACAGAAAAACTCATAAATCTGGGACTCTGGAAGGAGAGGGTCACTATTCTTTTGAGAGGATAGCTGCTTTCCCTGGGTCTGGTGGGAATTTCTTCCTGTGACGTGCTGGGAAGTGAATCTGGAGTAGAAAGATCGTTTTCAATTTGTGCCTGGACTCATCCACCTCTCCTGCTGACTCACCGACACATTACCACTGCCTTTAACCATGAGAGTTCCATATACCAAGCTGCCTTGGAATAGAATTATGCTTCTGATGGGCCTACAGCCTTCAAAGAGCTGTCCAATCAGGGACTAAGTTAACTCCCAAATTTTATTGACTCAGAGCCTGGGAAAAAAAAAAACAAAAACAGAAAACCTACAGAATTATCAAGGTTCTTGGTCAATCATCTGGCTATGAGTTAGCAATTTCTTTCCTCTAAATTCTAACCTTCTCATTATGGGTTGAATAGTTAATGTATGTTAGTGCCTTAGTCTCTCAGTCGTGTCTGACTCTTTGCGACCCCATGAACCCACCAGGCTCCTCTGTCCATGGGATTTCCCAGGCAAGAGTACTGGAGTGGGTTGCCATTTCCTTCTTCAAGGGATTCTCCCAACCCGAGGACTGAGCTCAGGTCTTTCATTGCAGTCAGATTCTTTACCATCTGAGCCACCAGGGAAACCCTGGGTTGAATGGTGCCCCCTTGCCTTCCCTCCTCCCCCAGATTCATATGTTGAAATTCTAACTGCAAGCTAAGTTGTGACCTTATTTGGAAATAGGGTTGTTGCAAGAGCAGTTAGTTAGGTTAAGATGAGGTCATGCTGGAGCAGAGTGGGCCTCTAATCCAATATGCTGTGCTGTGTTTAGTCGCTCAGTCATGTCCAACTTTTTGCAACCCCATGGACTGCAGCTCGCCAGGCTCCTCTGTCCATGGGGATTCTCCAGGAAAGAATACTGGAGTGGGTTGCCATGCCCTCCTCCAGGGGATCTTCCCAACCCAGGGATTGAAGCCAGGTCTCCCACATTGCAGGCAGATCCTTTACTATCTGAGCCACCAGGGAAGCCCAATCCAATATGACTGGTGCCCTTACAAAAAGGCGAAATGGAGACAGAGACACAGAGAAAAGATGAGGTAAAGGCACATGAGAAGAGGATAGCCATCTGACAACAAATTAGAGCAATGCATCTCCACACCAAGGAATACCAGTGATTGCTGCAAACAACAGAAGCTAGAAGTGGCTAAGAGGATTCTCAATGACAGATTTAAGAGAGAATCCGGCCCTGCTCACACCTTGATATCAGGCTTCTAGCCTATAGAACTGTAAGATAATCACTTTCTGCTGTTTGCAGCTACCCAGTTTGTAGTACTTTGCTACAGTGGGCCCAGGAAACTAGTAGTGTTCTATAATCAAAATTTCTTAAATGATTAGTTAAAGAATTGGAAAGTAGCTCACTGGGAAAAACATTGTTACCCACTTTAGAGTCCTTCACTGTCTCAATTTCTGGGAGGAATTCCAACAAAGAATTCACCAAATCTTCTTAAATAACTACTAACTTTAGCTTTTATTCTTATTTAAAGCCTCCTTGTTTACAGCTGGGCTTCCCTGGTGGCTCAAATGGTAAAGAATCTGCCGGCAATGCAGAAGATGTGGGTTCGATCCCTGGGTCAAGAAGATCTCCTGGAGGAGAAAATGGCAACCCCGTCTAGTATTCTTGCCTGGAGAATCACATGGACAGAGGAGCCTAGCGGACTACAGTCCATGGGGTCCCAAAGAGTTGGACATGACTGAGCAACTAACACTTGTTTCCAGCAGTAAAGTTAAATAAAAATAGGGCAAAACTGAAATACCGTACTTATACATAAATAATGCTTACCAAATAGGTCTGTGTACATAAATGTTTCCATATATTAGGCCACTTTCTTATAAACAACTCCTGAAATTAGAATAACTCTGACAAACTGTATGAAATACAAGGAACTTTTACACATATTGAACCAAATAAATTTCCCCACGACAGTGCAGGAAGTCCTATTATCTCCTTTACATGACTGAGACTCAGTTTAAGATCTTGTTATTCAGTCACCCAGTCATGTCCAACTCTTTGCAACCCCATGGACGCCGGGCGTCCCTGTCCCAAGCTAGGATGTGACCTGATTCAATAATTGATCAGGTCCTTTCTCTCTAACTGCACAGTACTAGCTTCTTAGTTCACTCTGCGTTCATTTCAGAGGCGTTGGAAGTGGTAATGCGTACGGTGGAAGTAATTTTAGCCTGGAGAATACCCAGGAAGTGAAGTGATAAGAGCTAGCTCAAGATGCAGACCGAAAGTTCTAATTTAAACTGTTTATGCATGCATGCATGCATACTAAGTTGCTTTAGTTGTGTCCAACTCTTTGTGACCCTATGGACTGGAGCCCACCAGGCTCCTCTGTCCATGTGATTCTCCAGGTTAGAATACTGGAGTGGGTTGCCACGCCCTCCTGCAGAGGATCTTCTCCACCCAGTGATCCAACATGAGTCTCTTATGTCTCCTGCATTGGCAGGTGGGTTCTTGACCACCAGTGGTGGGAAGCCACCTGAGAAGCCCCACACTGTTCCATATCTTTGATTAGTTAAAACTAAGAAACAGGTATCTTACAATAAATTCTCTGTTGGAGAAAATTGCTTTAAATCAACATTAAGTTGAGTTGCATGCATTTGAATGGAAAATAAAGACTTTAACTTAGGATGGTTAAGCAAAGGACAGGCTCTGTCAGGACAAGTTTTTTTTTTTTTTTATGGGGATAAGCTTATGGAACCCTGAACTCATCTGAGTGAGGTTGACTTAAGCTTCCCAGCTTGTCAAAACTCTTAGGATTTATAGAAGTTGCTTTTATTCCAGAAGGACTTCTGTTTAATCAGTTGTGGGAGAACCCATTACACATGAACACCGTGGCCTCGTGGTTCTTGTTTCCTTGTGAAAGTGTGTTTCCTACACCGACTCATCCAGTAATCTGCTCCACGGGGTTTCCATCTGTCTAGATCAAATGTGGAAAAGAATTGCCTGGATCACATATTTAATGCAAGGCAATGAAAATGCATATGGCAATATAGCAAGGACATGCCACAGACTTTATGCCAGGTATGTAGGGGGAAATACAGCTTTGTCTTATTTTAAAACTGATCTAGTCTCCCATGCCAATTAAAGGTGACTCCTTTCTTCCTGTTTAACTATTTTTTTCATGTTAACTCTCTTTTCAGTAAGTTTTCTGCCTTTTTAGAATATCTCCTCTTCCCCTCTCTCCTCTCCAGTTTCTGAAAGTATAAGGGAACTCATGTGATTTTAACCATCAAAGGCAAGAGGGCTTATATTCCTCACTTGTACTAATAGGTTTTTTATCGGGGCTTCCTTGGTGGCTCAGACAGTAGAGAATCTGCCTACAATGTGGGAGACCTGGGTTCAATCCCCAGGTCAGGAAGATCCCCTGGAGAAGGGAATAGCTACCCACTTCAGTATTCTTGCCTGGAGAATTCCAAGGACTGAGGAGGCTGGAGGGTTACAGTCCACGGCGTCACAGTCAGACACAACTGAGCAACTGACACCTTCACTTCACACACACCTCTTCTTGGTATACCTGGGTTTGTGATGCAGCTGGACATGGTTTGGCCCCTGGGCATTTTATGATGGTGTCTACCGAGATGTGGCCAGTCACTCCTAGCCCCACGGAGCATCATGTGGACACCCACTGCTGAAGCCAGTGGACACAGTCATTGGTTTGTCCTCAAAAAGTCCCCACACAGTGCTGCCTCTGTCTCCTGAGTCCAGTCTGCTGTCCTTTCACTGCCTTCTGCACTGCGGAATAAGGCGCAGGACCTCTGGTTTATTTCTCCAGACACTGTTCTCCACTTGTGTTTCTTTCCTTCTCTCACCATGTCAGATGTGGCTCAAGCCAAAAAGCAAGGCTTTGCATAACGACCTGCACAAATAATCCAGACACTTCAGGATTCCCTCATTCCTATCCAGATGACTTTATGGGCTTCCCACAAGACTCAAACCCCAAAGAAAGGATGAGTTTACTGGCATCTGACCAATCTACCCTACTTTCTCCTCTCTTCAAATATTTCATACTTTCATCAGTTCTGACACACACGTTATTTCATGCTTTAACATCGCTTTTGTGTATCTTCACAGATACATCCAAGAAATTCTCTGAGATAACCATCCAAGAATAAGCTAGGTCACAGGGCATAACAACAATGAACATGCCGCTTCACAGATCCATAGAAGAACATAACAGTATTTACCACTGCCTATCCTGACCAATACTTTGCATGCATATTTCTAATATCTGTGTTTTGATAGCATTAACATGGCATCTCACTGCTGCTTTAATTTAATTTCTCTGATTATAGCATTTGAGAACTCTGTGAACTTCTTAGCCATTCAGATTTCCGTCTCTACATTGCCTTTACATAGTCCCAACCCATATCTTCCCTGAGTATCTTATTGGTTTTTGTTTATACTGATGTTTTTCTATGAATACTTTTGTCTATTAGATTTACAAGATTTAACTTTCACAATGATGTCTTTAATTCATGCTGAATTGCCTCTGTATACAGTGAAAATTTATAAGTGAAAAATTTTCCAATGCCGCTAAAATAATCTGTTCTTTAATTCTCTTGCCACTTTATCTGTCAGTTGTGTAAGTCCCCCATATACACAGTTTGTGGAGAAGGTAACCCACTCCAGTACTTTTGCCTGGAAAATCCCATGGACGGAGGAGCCTGGTGGGCTGCAGTCCATGGGGTCGCTAAGAGTCGGCCACAACTGAGCGACTTCACTTTCCCTTTTCACTTTCATGCACTGGAGAAGGAAATGGCAACTCACTCCAGTGTTCTTGCCTGGAGAATCCCAGGGATGGGGGAGCCTGGTGGGCTGCCATCTATGGGGTTGCACAGAGTCAGATACGACTGAAGCGACTTAGCAGCAGCAGCAGCATACACAGTTAGATTTCTGATTGATCTGATTGATTTCCACTGATCTATTTGTCTGTTCCATAACCAATCATGTGCCTTTTATTTTGTATTTTTTTCAGTTATGTTCTTTTTAAACCACATAACTGTCAAATGTCTTAATATCTAATATAGTAAATTTTGCCTTTTCTCTTCTTTCTCACTTATGGCTTAGCTATTCATGGACCATCATTTTTCCAAATAAATTTTAGAAGAGTTTTTCAAGTTCTTCAGAATACATAGATGGAATTTTGACTGAAACTGTATTGTGTTTATAGATTCATTAGAGGAAAATTAACTTCTTTACCACATTGAATTGGCCTATTCATTTATTCAAAACTTTTTATATGTCTTTAATAGAGCTTTAAATATTTCTCCACAAAGACATATTTTTTTCTTAGGTTGATTCCTAGGAATTTATTCACTTTGAGAGATATTATAAATAGCATCTTATTTCAATTGTATTTTCTACTTGATAGTTGCTGGTATAGGAAAAATATTTGGTCTTGTACCCAAAATTTTCCTAAATTCTCTTTATAATCTAAGTTTTCTGTTAACTCTGTTGGAATTTCTATGGATGTGATCATTTCAACACCAAACTGACACTACATAACACTCACTATTAGCACTATGTTGCCTGGCACATAGTAGACAGAGAAGAATACAGCATATTCTCCCTTTTCCCTCACCCCATAAACTCAAAATTATTCATTAATAGTGAGAAATGCTTTAATTAAAATTTAAAAAGCTAGTTGCCACATTGTGAAAAATTCTCTACAATTCTTTTTCTGTTCTGTTACTTGGCTTAAGTTTTCTTTTATCTTTTTTGTTTTCAGATTTTGAATTATTAGAATTTATTTACTCTATTTCTATAACTTTTGTGCTTACCCTTAGTGCTTCCACATGCATAGTTTGACTTAAAATTTAAACAATTTATCCCTCTTCTTCCTGAATAATAAAAGGTCTTAAGAATTTTTCATTCCAACCACATTCTATTTTACACAATATTATTGTTTAGTATTTTATTTCCACTTGTAATTTACCTTCAAAGTAATCAGTATTACTTTTGTCATTGTACAGAGTTAGTGATTATTTAGATACACTAATATTTACCAATTTCTTCTTGTCACATTGCTTCTTGCTTCTCATTCTTTTGTTCTACTGTTTTAATTCCTTTATTTTCTTGAGTAATTTTTTCAGTGAAAATGAATAGTAAATTCTTTCAAGATTATTGTTAAATGTCTTCCTTTTACCTTTGCCCCTAAATCATAATTTAGTTGGGTGTACTAGATCATCAACTCAGATTTCTTTAAAAAATACTTTTCTTCTGTCCTGCCACTGAGAAGTTTGTTGCCAATCTAACCTAATTATCTACCTTTGCAGATAATGTTTTTTCTTCTTAGTTTTTCAGGTTTTGTTTTATGTTCTGTCTTTAGTGTTGTGCAGTTTAATGATGATGAGTCCAAGTGTAGATTCATTTATTTGTTTATTTAGTCTTCCTTGGATCTCACTTAACCACAAATTTTAAGTTGAGCTGATTAATAATCAGGTCTATGGATGTCTAATTAAAACACTGATATATGAAGAGCTAACCTAATGAATGTACTATCAAGTCATTCCAGTCTAGACTATTGTTCATTTGGACCTCATTAGCTTTCCACAGTGCAAAATTATATGAATTATAATTATACGGATTATATGCTGAACACACACTTTTAGATTTTATCAAGGTTCAACATTATCCATACATATAATGCTTTTGTATTGTCTATAAATCATAGTTGAAACAATATATTACAAAACTAAGATGTTAACAGTTCCAAGTTTCTCTGCCTCAACTCTCATATATGAATCATTCTTTCCTTCCATCTTGGATCTGAGAAACAGAAGAATCTTTTTCCCTTTCCGAGATTCACCCACCCTTTCTTCCAGTATCTCTGACACTTGGCTGAGTAATTCCACCTTCACTCCAAGCTCATTGAAGTCTTTTCCACTCCACCCACTCTTTCTTTGCAGGTAAAGAAAATTCAAGTTTCACATTTTCTAAAAAATAAATAAATAAACTTTCCCTTATTCTTTCCTGTCCCTTAAGCTAATAACCTCTCTTTGTCGTCCTCATAGCCAAACTTCGCAAAGGAGGGAGAGCTCTCTTATTATACAAGCCCCTCTCCTCTCCCCAGCCCATCCCACTTACCCATATACATCAATTTCATCCTGGCTCTGCTGCAATTAAGTACCTTCTAGCACCTTCTAGCACTCACTGAAACCTCTCCAGGCAAAATCACTAATGCCTTCCTGAACTCGAAAAACCAAAGGAGTGTTTCCATAAACCAGTCCTATTTGGATGCTCTAAGGCTCTGGACATCTTTGACTGACTTGTCTTTATTGACTTCAGGATTATCACTGTCTCAGGATTCTCCCTCTGACTTTTCAGATTGCTCCTCCGTGGATCACTTTTTGAACTGCACCATTATTCCTCTGCTCCCCTTCAAGTGGAGGAAGACCATGGGATATTTATTCCTGGTTCTCTCCTCACACCCATTGCCAAGTCTTCTGTTAGTACCTACAAAGAATACTCTGCAATCTCTCTAACTCTTGCCTCTATCCTGAGTGCCAGACCTAATTTCCAATAGCATACTTGACATCTTCAGCTGACTGCCTGACAGCATCTCAAATTCATGGTGTCCAAAATACAAGTCCTCTTCTTTTTCTTGCAAACTTTCTCTTTCTCTTATATTCCCTATATAAGTGCCATTGTCATTCACTGTTTGAATTTAAAATGGACTAATTCTTTACTCCAATGTTGTCCAACAGAACTTTCTGTGATGATGGGAATGTCCTGTGTCTATTCTGTCCAAGATGGTAGTATAAACCACTTGTGGCTACAGAGCACATGAAACATGCCTAGTAGGACTGAAGAAATGGATTTCTATTGCATTTAATGTTAATTAATTTAAATTTAAATAGCCACATTGTTGTTCAGTTGCTAAGTCATGTCTAATTCTTTGTGACCCCATGGACTGCAGCATGCCAGGCTTCCATGTCCTTCACTGTCTCCAGGAGTTTACTCAAACTCATGTCCATTGAGTCAGTGATACCATCCAATCATCTCTTCCTCTGTTGCCTGCTTCTTCTCCTGCCCTCAATCTTTCCCAGCATCAGGGTCTTTTCCAGTCAGTCATCTCTTCACATCAGGTGGCCAAAGGATTGGAGCTTCAGCTTCAGCATCAGTCCTTTCAATGAATATGGCAGGGCTTATTTCCTTTAGGATTGAATAGTTTGATCTCCTTGCAGTCCAAGGAGACTTCTTCTCCAGCACCATAATTCAAACGCATCAATTCTTCAATGGTCATTTTGCTCAACTCTCACATCCATATGTGACTACTGGAACAACCATAGCTTTGACTAGATGAACCTTTACTGGCAAAGTAATGTCTCTGCTTTGTAATATGCTATATAGGTTGGTCATAGCCTTTCTTCCAAGGAGCAAGCATCGTTTAATTTCATGGTTGCAGTCACCATCTGCAGTGATTTTGGAGTCATGTCACTGTTAAGCCACATGTGGTTGTCCTACAGGAAAGCACAACTGTAGTCCTTCATATCCCCTAAAGCACTTTTGCCATCAGATCCCATAGATTCTATCCCCTAAATTTATCTTGAAAAGATGCTCCTCAAAGCAATCCCCCTTTCCTATCTTCAGCTCTACCATTTGAAAATACCAACACGATTATGTCTTTTTCCTGTCCCGAATATTTTAATTAACCTCACATTTTATTATTTCATATAAGATAATGTCCGAACTTTTAGTCATAGCCTATAAAGACTTCGTTGGTCTGGCTGCCCGACCACTCTCAGCACCACCACTTTCCCATCACCTCTGTGATAAGAATGCTCAGCTCTGTTCTTTACCTACATGCCCAGTAATACTTTCAAGCTTATTTACACTCTGAACGTCTACCTAGTGTATACCTTCTCTCTTCTCTCAGTTTCATGAATTTTCACTCAGACTAAAGGGACGGGGTTGAGGGGCTTCCCAGATGGCCCTAATGGTAAAGAATTCGCCTGCCAATGCAGGAGACATAAGAGATGCAGGTTCAATCCCTGGGTTGGGAGGATCCCCTGGAGGAGAGCATGGAAACCCACTCCAGTATTCTTGCCTGGAGAATCTCATGGACTGAGGAGCCTGGAAGGCTACAGTCCATAGGGTCACAAAGAGTCAGACACAACTGAAGTGACTTAGCACATACACAAAGGGACCAGATCAAATGCCAGTTCCTTCCTGTGTTTGCTTGTATATCTCTTTCATTTTCCTCCGGAGTAAGGACAATGGTCTATGGAACATTATCACTCAGATATGTGAAAGAGTAAATGAATGAGTGAATGAATAGTAAAATTCTAAACAATTCCTTCTGTAATTAAAGGCCAAAAGTGTATCACCTAAAAAACTGGAGTGCTCCCTTTTTTAAAAGATAACTGAAATTATAAACCTAGGTTTTCTTATCTCTATAAGTCATCTATTCTCATATGTATGAAAACAGAGTTTGCTTTATTTTTTCCTAAATGAATTTAGGCAAATCACATTACATCTCTAGATTTATCACTTATTATCTCTATAACACAATCCCTCTAAGTTCCAACTTTCTTACCTGAAAAATGGGGATAACTGTGTGGAAGCAGGAAATGGTGGAAAAGAGAAAGAAAGAAAAGTGAGAGGGAGGAAGGGAGGAAGCATGCAGTAAATTTTCAAGTGGAGACACTTTCCCAGGCCTCCCCAAGAATCACAGGAATACATAGATGCCAATGATACTACTCATTTAGAGAGAGTCTAAGAAGCACCCCATTGTTTAATTCCCTCTGTGAAGAAAGGTGAGTTATAGGTCAATTCGCAGACAACCCTGGGTGTTTGAGCCGAGCTATTCTGAGGCATATCTGAAAGTCAGCTCCCCTATCTGTGCCTGACTACACTCCTAAATGGATGGTTCTAATTCTGAATCTGGTCTGCAGACCCTAATTATAAATTCATTTCCTTGTAATAGCTGATAGGATTTTCATGAGGATTCAATGAGATCTTAATGTGCTAATCCATCAGTGCCTTACCCACAAAAGGGCTCAAATGTGATAGTTAAGATTATCATTTATGGGATTCAATTATCCTACATGCTCAGAAACTGCAACAATTTTGGGGGGAGAGAGGGAGCATGCAACATGCAGGATCTTAGTTCCATGACCAGGGTTTGAATCTGTACTTCCTGCAGTGGAAGCACAGAGTCTTAACCACGGAACCACGAGGGAAGTCCTCTGAAACTCAAAATTTATAATTTTGCATGCCAAATCGTAAATTCCTTCTGCTTAAGTGCTGAGAAGTCAGACTGGAAAGGAACTAGTAGCTAATGTATATGTGCAGCACTTACCAAGGTTGTATTTCTGATTGTGTGATTATCTGATTCATATCAGTCTCCTTCACTAGACTGTAATCTCCGATTGCAACTGAGCCTTGTCAATTTTGGGTTGCCCTTGGATTCTCAGCACTTAACCAGGTGCCTGACCCATGGGAACCACTGGATAAATATTTGCTGAAATAAATTGTTCGCTTATTTGAAAACATTCCAGATACTAAGTTAGGAATTAGGGAGATAAAATGTCTCAGAGAATGACTTCTGCCATCAATGAACTCTAATCTAGTTAACAAGTCCCTAAATGAAACCAGTGATTATAATGGAACAAAGTATGAGAATCATTCATATGAAGTGTTGTGGAAACATGGAACAGGGGCATCTAACCAGTTGGGAAACAGGGAGAGTTAGGAAAAGGTTTCCAAAGGAGGTGAGGTTCAGATATTCTCATAATAGTCAAGGAGCACAGAAAAGAGAAAGCTAGAGGAAAGGCAAGTTTTTATTTTTAATTGGAGAAGGATCTACAAGAAAACAGTGGCAAGAAACAAGATGGAGAAGTAGGGAGAAATTGGAACATGGATTGTGAACCATGTTAAGAACTTTGAATTTAATTACAAAGGCAATCTAGAGATGCTGGGGGATTTGAAACAGAAAGACATGGTAACTTGAAAAGTTTGGAGTGGACCAGATCTCTAAAGTGTCTTCCAGTTGCAGAAGTCTGTGATTCAAGCATTTTGGTTGCTAAATTTAATACTAAAATACAATAACTGTATATATTGGGTTGGTCAAAAGTTCATTTGGGTTTTCCTGTAATATCTTATGGAGTGAATGAACTTTTGGGCCAACCCAATATTAGCATAAACCTCTATAACAAGCAGACCCCAAATGTACTAATAGCAGAGGTTCATTACATGCTCAGATAGCAGGCAAGGGCAGGTGCTCTTGATTACCTTGTGGAGGAAAGAAAGGATAAGTTTCTAACCATCATGCTAGGCTAACAAACCTCTGCCATGTTCAGTGTATGACTTCCAAGCTCACTCTAGTCTTCATGTCATCATTTCATCCCTTATGAATGAGTTATGGCATGAGAAGCACCCTATGAAAGTCACTGAGTCGTACGACCCCATGAACCATACAGTTCATGGAATTCTCCAGGCCAGAAAACTGGAGTGGGTAGCTGTTCCCTTCTCCAGGGGATCTTCCCAAACCAGGGATCAAACCAGGGTCTCCTGCATTGCAGGCGGATTCTTTACCAACTGAACCACCAGGGAAGCCCCTGTAGGAAGAAGCTTTGTTGCAGGTCTGCAACTGGCACAGATCACTTCCATCCAGTCGGACTCATTGGTTAGAACCAAGTCACATGGCTACTGTAACTGCAAAGAAGGCTGGGAATTGTAGTCTAGCTCTTTGCTAAGGCAATCTCTACCACACTATTCTAGGTTAGAATTTGGGGTATATTTGTGTTCCCTTTTCCCTAAATAGTTCTGTTTTCTATTTTAATCATCTTAGAGTTTGTGAATTTCATTGTAAGTTGTCTAAGAATGCAGAGTAAAAATTATAAATGAAGCAAAAATCATATAATTGCTGAATGTCAACAACAAGAGTGTATAATATTTTGTAGTTCATAAAGGCCTTTCACACTCTTTCGTTTGTTTTTTTAAAAGAAACCCTTTGATATAAGCAGGAAACTGTTGTTACCATCATATTTAAAATATAAGTATTATTCAGAGAGGTAAATGACTTACCTGAAGTTGTCCAACTTCACTCATTCTAACAGTTATTTACATGCAGGAAGTGTTTAGCTGTCCTTGAAATCCATCTAAAAATATAAAGGTATTTTTTTCAAATATTTTTAAGAACTATCAAAAATAAAGGACATATTCATCCAGAGCTCATATTGAGGTCTACCCTGAAATACTTTGATTCACATAACTCAGCAATGCTTACCTCAACCACATAGGCAGAAATGGCAAAGAAACAAAGCTACTGGTAATGATATTGCAAAGACTCTATCTGTGAGCTAGATATTAATATCTTCCTGCCAGAGAAAAATGTTTGTGAAAGAGACAGAGAGGGGACTTCCTTGGTGGTGTGGTGGTTAAGAATCTGCCTTGCAGTGGAGGGGACATGGATTTGATCCCTGATCAGGCATCTGAGATCCCATATGCTGCAGAGCAACTAAGCCTGTGAACTGCAACTACTGAAGCTCACGCACTCTGGAGTCTGTCTATCACAACTAGAAAGTCCACATGCCACCAGGAAAGATCCCATGTGCCACAAGTAAGACCCAATGTAGTCAAATAAATTCAATAAATAATTGTTTTTTTTTAAAGAGAGAGACAAAGAGAGAAGGCCCGTGAAGCATAGACCCTAGCACTCACTTTGTTAAAGGGTTTAGATGGTGTGTATTAGCTTCCTAGGGATGTCATAACAAAGTACCACAAAATGAATGACTTAAAAAACAGATTTACTGTCCCACAGTTCTGGAGGCTAGAAGTTGAAGGTCACAGTGTCAGCAGGGCCACACTCCCTCCAAAGGTGCTAGAGAAGGATCTGTTCCAAGCCGCTCTCCCAGCTTCTGCTAGTTCCTTGGCTTATGGCAGCATAATTTCAATTTTCACATAACTATGAGACCATAAATTCTCATTTGTTCACCTTTGGCTTGGATTTAGTCAAGGAGACAAAGGCCTACATATTAAGAAATTAACAACCTACGAGAAAATTGAAGAGAGCTTTCCTATGCCCAAGAAGGAGTTGGAAAATGAAGGAATAGAGAAAAACCAACCTAAAATTCCCAAAGCTCAGGCCATGCAGGGTTTGCCCTTGAGAACATTTTACCAGCATTTGGCCTGCTTCACCACCAAGCCTCCCCTGGAAAGGGAACAATGTGTCAATCTCCCACATCTGTGTAAGTTTCCCACTTGTCTCCACTGAGCAACATTCTTCCCATGAGGTCATGTACAGCTCCTATCGTTATTCCAAATGACTTTTCAATCCTTTTGGCACCTAACTGGTATGTATTTAAACTATGAGCCCATGAAAAGTAAACCAAACACAAGATATGGTACAAAGACCTCAGCTATTCTACAGAAAAACACTTTCCCGGTTCTTCTTCCCTTTTTCCAGTCCAACCCAACTTTCCCACCCAACCCTTTTCTAACAAACCCCCTCCAAAAAAAGGAGGATTGAGAGTAAAACATTTTCACTGTTCACTAGGCACTGGGAAAGCACTGCCTCCTTTAAAGCTCACGCCCCAGCACCTGGCACATGGAACACTGCTGCTGTTTCATTTTTCTGACCGCCTTAATCATACTTGCCAGGCAAACATCTGTGGATTGCAAGACACAATTAGAGGAGATGGAGAGTGCATGTTAAAGAAGGAGGAAGAGGAGAAAAAAGGGGAAGGATGGGGGAAAGAAAAAGAAAAAAGAAAATAATCTTTTTCAGAGAAAAACACCATCTTCAGAGGAAATATCTGATAGGACTTGTACCTTAAACTTCCACCCACTCACTCACCACTCCAGGATTCTTTCCCCCAAATTTAACCCAAGATGGAATCACCTTTAGTCCAGATGGAGGCAAGTTTGGCCGCTTTAGAGGTTGTGTGGTGAAAATTTAGTAACAATCTGCTTTTCTCTGCAAATTGCTAAGGCAATAGTGTTCCTTGGCCAATTCAAAAATCAAGTGATGCCCAAATAAACTGCAGCACATTCTTGTCTAGGGCTTTCATCCAACAGCCAGAGCAAGGTGCTGCCAGAGCTGCTGGTCCTGCCTGAGTCTCCTGTTGAAAACAGCCCTACCGTGAGACTGGCGTTCTGGGGCTGTTTCTTCTACAAAGGCGTGGGAGTTGGAGCGAAAAATGGTGTGCTTATAGGATGAAAGGAAGAGGACAACGACAAGAAGATAAGGTAATTATACAGAATGGTGCTACCACAGATGTGGTTATGATAGAGGCCAAATGGGGCATCAGTTTTATAGGATTATCACACCTAGATGTGATCAGGGTGAATTCAGTGTTAATCTGCAAAGATCTATCTTCCTTGTGATTTTTATTTCAATTCACTTTCTAGTCCCTCTCTTTTGTTGAACAATACCACAAATAAGTTGTATTAGCCCCCAAACCAGGGTGGGCTTCCCAGATGGTGCTAGTGGTAAAGAATCTGCTTGCCAATGCAGGAGACAAGAGATGTGGCTTTGATCCTTGGGTAGGGAAGATGCCCTGGAGGAGGGCATGGCAACCCACTCCAGTATTCTTGCCTGGAGAATTCCATGGACAGAGGAGCCTGGCAGGCTACAGTCCATAGGGTCACAAAGAATTGGACACACCTGAGCACCTGAACACGCACACCCCAAACCAGGGTATGATAAACTTCTCTCTCAGCTTCCATGGTCTATCATAAGTCTTGTCAATGAGAGCTCCTAGAAAAATATCTTTCAGACACATGTGTTTTTCTGCACAGACACTGCCATTAGTATAGCTCAAGTCCTCACCATCTTCTTTGCCTGGATTAATGGCAATGGACCCTTATCTCTCCCTCTCCCCCACACATACTCTTCTCTTTTCAATCTACCCTAAAATCAGGATGATCTTTCTTAAATGCAAACACAAACATGTCACTCCACTACTTAAAACTCCTCATGGCTCCCTGCTGCTTTTATATTAAAGTTCAAGCTTTCATCATGATTTTCAACACCCTGTTTTTATGGTTTCTGCCCAACTCTCTAGCTTCTCCTTTTTCCCCCAAAGTACTATGTTCCATCCATACCAAACTCTTTGTGGTTCCTCTAATGCACCCTCTTTTCCCCCCTGTGACCCTCCTTGCCTCTTCTGACAGCGTGAGATCTTCCCATGCTCCTCTCTTGCTCCTCCTCCCCAACTCCTCTTCCTTTTCATCATCTGCTAATTTCTACTTACCCTACAATCTTCAACTGTGATTTCACTTCATCTGTAAAAGCTTATTTGCTCCTGTGCCTTGCAAATCTGAGTTAGGTGCTCTTCCCATGAGCTTTCTCAGAACCATCACTTTCTCCTTCAATAAAGTGTGACAACCTATATTATAACTGCTTGGTCACTCTTCTCTCTTCTATTCTCTCCAACTGCTCATGAGAGCATGCTCATGCTTCTAATTTCTTTTAGAAGCAGAGAGAAAATAAACTTATAGATCAGAAAATATTTTAAAATATAATATTTGTCTTTGTTGTTGTTGTTTAGTTGCTAAGTCATGTCAGACTCTTTTGCAACCCCATGGACTATAGCTCTTCAGGCTCTTCTGTCCATAGGATTTCCCAGACAACAATACTGAAGCGGGGTTGCTATTTACCTCTCCAGGAGATCTTCCTGACCCAGGGATCAAATCCACATCTCCTGTATTGGTAGATGGATTCTTTACCACTGAGCCACCAGGGAAGCCCTAATATTAATCTTTGTGTGCTAGATGTGTATGCATGCTAAGACACCTCATACCAACATAAAACATAATTCTCAATACTTTTTTGGAGGAAGGAGATAAATTAAATCAATAGTGCCAAATGCCCATGAAAATAATGTCTGTCCTGCTAAGTGGCTGGATAAACATATGCACACAGAGAACAAGACTAAAGAATTGAAATCATCTCACTGTCTTGAAACCTTGATGAAGCCCTTTGTTCTGGTGAGAAAGCTGAACAGTATGGAAGATTCGAGGATTGCTTCTGTGCCTCTGACCTGTATGATCAGCAAACTGATGTTTCTCTCACCCTTTTTAAAAAACCTTTTAAAGGTACTATAGACAATCCATCAAAGGAAACTAAAATATGTTGCCCCCAAATATGCTTCTTCAGTGCAAAAATTCTGTTTTCGAAATCTGAAAAGTACTTGGCAAGAATAAAATACACCTAAGGACAACCTTAAAAACAAAGCTAGCAAGGACTTCCCTGGTGGCCCAGTGGATAAGAATCCACCTGCCAATGCAGTTCGATCCCTGGTCCCGGGAGATTCCACTTGCCATGGGGCAACTAAGCCCATGTGCCACAACTACTGAACTCACATGCCTAGGGTCTGTGCCCCGAAACAAGAGAAGCCATCGCAATGAGAAGCCTGCACACTTCATCCAAGTAGTCCTCACTGACTGCAACTAGAGAAAGCACATCCAAAGCAATAAAGACCCAATGTAGCCACAATTGTGGCTCAGTTGGTAAAGAATCTGCCTGCAATGCAGGAGACCTAGGTTCAATCCCTGGATTGGGAAGATCCCCTGGAGAAGGAAAAGGCTTCCTACTCCAGTATTCTGGCCTGGAGAATTCCATGGACAGTCCATGGGATCGCAAAGAGTCAGACACTACTGAGTGACTTTCACTTCCACTTCCAAAAATTAAAAATAAAACCAAAATAAATTCACAGAAAATATGGGGAAAGTTGTTCTGACTCCCTCTTGACCCTTTCAGGCAAATGAGAATTTCCTAAAGAACATTAAGAGCAGGCAGAGCAATCCACACAAGAGATGGCTCCAATACAAGCCAGTTTACACAGGTCACAGTTTTCCAATCCAGTGCTTTTTCTGGATTATGGTGGAAGAGATAATGTAGATATGCAACCATATGATTTACTATCTATCTGCCTTCAGCAAAAGTCAGGAATGAAATTTTGCTATATGGAGTGCTAGGCCCAGGAGCTTTAAAGCTTAGGGCATACTTAATTTTTTCTTTTTCTTTTTAGTTTTTAATTGAAATTCTTTCCCTTTCATGACCTCATCCCTCGTCTTTAGTAAACTATTCCCTTAACATGCCCAGAAGTAGGAGTTGATATGAACACATATTTCTCTATCGCCAATTCTTACTTCACTCACGCTATAATATTGCTGACATGGGAAGGGGGCCTTGTTGCCAGGGCAACCAGGAGGGCATAAGGTCAGCCTCAGTTGGATCTTCTAACTGATCAAATTCCAACTATGCTGTCGACTCATCTCAATTTTATAGACGTAAGATGGTAAAACATTTCATAATTCTTCTGACTTACATGTTTTGTCTATATACATAAGTTCCTGCTGACCTGTCTTTTCTCCTGAGTTCACTAATTTAATTCACTTATTTCTACTAACTAGAGATGATACTCAAAGTATTTGGAACAGACATGACATGAAAAATACATCAGAATGGATGTTATTCGCCAAATCAGAATGTATACCAGCTGTAAACAGGAAGTAAACCAGAGCATACTAGCCACCAACTAGTCTAGTCTGTGGCTACCTTGATACCTTTCCTTTCTGCTATCAAATAGACTTCTCCCCTGACTAATTATTGCATACTTAATGTCCTAATTGCCCATCACCTTATACAACTGAATAATAATTAGATTTTGATGTAAAATTATCTGTGCCTTTCATGTCAACTCATAGTTACTAAGATTTGTTTTTAATTATTTTAAATATCCCCTTCCTAGGAAGAAAGACACTGTGTTAGAAGGTGGAGAAGAATATTAAAGACTGTACGTAGGAAGGAAAAGTGGGATTTCAGAAAGTACAAAATTGCTTCCTAGTTGAGGTAGGAGTGGTCCCACATGATGGTCAGCAGTATTGTTCC
The DNA here is from genome assembly GCF_033118175.1 of Dama dama. Lineage (NCBI taxonomy): Eukaryota > Metazoa > Chordata > Mammalia > Artiodactyla > Cervidae > Dama > Dama dama. Next base: position 28,088,428 of record NC_083686.1, on the reverse strand, counting down.
TGAAATGCTTCTGGTCCTTCCCCTTCCTGGTATATGGAATGATTGTACCTCCCATTCTGCTTGGGCAGGGCCAAATAACTAGTTCTAATGGAAGAGTTGTAGGCAGAAGTGATGTATGTCACTTCCAGGAAGAATGTTGCGTTATTGCTGAGACCCCCCCAAGAGCAACTAGCAACCTTCCACATTCTAGCTGCTGTTCCAGCTTTGATCCCAGAGTGAGGGTAACTTAAATCAGAGACCTCCAGCTGACTCACAGTGAAAATGAAGTATGAGTAAAAAATAAACTTTGTAGTCTTAGGCCATTGAAATTTTTGGCTTTGTTTGTTACTGAAACATACTCTAACCTATCCTGACTGATATATATAGAGAGACAGAGACTTCTGTCTAGTGTCTCCTCATTCTGAGACCTACTTCAATAGTTTTTAGGATCCATAAACTCCCTTATGTTGTAAACAAAATTTAGGAAGCTGGAGAAGAAGGCCCAGAGTGCTCATTACATTCTCCAAAATGTGTGTGTGTGTGTTGTTTAAAAAATATTTCCCTACATCAAGATCAGAAACTTATTAAAGGGAAAATGAGAAGAGTGTTAAATTCCAGCTGAGCATGGTACTTTACTGGTTGGGAAGTTTCAGATAGGTAAACAATCTCAGTTCAATTGCTCAGTGATGTCCAACTCTTTGTGACCCCATGGACTGCAGCGCGCCAGGCTTCCCTGTTGATCACAAACTTCTGGAGCTTGCTCAAACTCATGTCCATTGAGTTGGTAAAGCCATCCAACCATCTCACCGTCTGGGGTCCCCTTCCCCTCCTGTCTTAAATCTTTCCCAGCATCAGGGTCTTTTCCAATGAGTCAGTTCTCATCAGGTGGCCAAAGTATTGGAGTTTCAGCATCAGTTCTTCAAATGAATATCGACAATGGATTTCCTTTAGAATTGACTAGTTTGATCTCCCTGCAGTCCAAGGGACTCTTGAGAGTCTTCTCCAACACCACAGTTCAAAAGCATTGATTCTTTGGTGCTCAGCTTTCTTTATAGTCCAACCCTCACATCCATACATGACTACTAGAAAAACTATAGCTTTGACTAGATGGACCTTTCCCTTAAGTGATAGGACTGGATGTCATGATCTTAGTTTTCTGAATGTTGAGTTTTAAGCCAACTTTTTCACTCTCCTCTTTCACTTTCATCAAGAGGCTGTTTAGTTCTTATTTGTTTTCAATCTCAGTGGAATCTAAATTTCATAAACAAAGCAGTGAACTTTTATATACAAGTCATGATGTGTATGAATTGGCAAAGAAATTAAGAAGGCATTTAAATGATTCTTTCAATATTTAAACTTTGAATGAAAATGAAGAATGATCATGAAATTTACTAATTCTTCAGTATAGTATAAGACAGCATATATAAATGATAGCTAATTAAAGTAGTGTTAATGTTTATGGCTATCCTGCCTTTCATTTTCTAATGATATTTCACATTTCAAAAAAATTATTTTGAATCTTAAAATATTTGTGTGCTAAAGCAATCTTTTTCTTGGGATGAAGGAAGCAATTTAATTCTGACAGAAATTGGTTTGAGAAGAGTACACAATTTAAATTACTGACTCCAAAAAGTAATTATTGGTTGTTTTCTAAGAGAGCTGACACAGAGGAGAAAAGCCTAAGTGTTGAAAATAAACATGTATTTGGGACTCCTCAAAAAAAAAAAAAAAAAGAAAAAAGGATCATAAACTTATTCTTCTATGTTATCTACTAGGAGTTTATAGATTGTGAAAACTTTTTTATATGCAATTACGATCAAACTCAGATAAATCTTATTCAGTTCTCAAGATTTCTGTGTGAAATTGTATGAAGCTGGAAAATCTGTGGCTCTTCTAGAACCACAACTTTTCTCCTCAAAAGGATCTAGTACTTGAAGTCAGGAGCACATAACTCCATGTGTTCACACATTTAACTACCTGGCCATTACCCTGAAGAGAACTGGGCAACCTGGGAAACAACCTCCTCAGTTCATGCATGTGGGGCAATATCTAAAACACCCTCTGAACCTAACTAGAAAATACAGAATACTCTGTCATAGCACATGAAGGGTCCCACACTTCCATCACAGAGGGCAGAGGATATAAACTTTAAAACACATGCTTTCTCCTGTTTTCAAACATATAAGGGAGCCATTGCATAAATGGAGAAAGCTTTCATCTGGGGAAGTTTATTAAAATGTAAATGTTCAGAGATCCGTCTAGAAGAAATAGAATCAGTAAGTTATAAAATGTGCAAATATTACTTCATTCTAAGATTAGATACTAAAATCTGCACTCTGTAAATGTACATCCAGGCTGATATTTGGACTGACTGGGTCACAAGCAGTCAGTCAATCAGAATGCAGAAATCTCCTGACCACTTGAAATCCCACAACGAGAGAATTGTTTCTTTATATAATTAAGCTGTAGCAGTCTCTATTTTGTATTCTGCAAGCAACAGATACCAGATAAAAATTTGAATTTATTCTTGATTGTGTGTGTTTAGTCTCTCAGTCATGTCCAATTCTTTGCAACCCCGTAGACTGTAGCCCTCCAGGCTCCTCGGTCCATGGGGATTCTCCAGGCAAGAATACTGGACTGGGTTTGCCATGCCCTCCTCCAGGGGATCTTCCCAACCCAGGGATCAAACCCAGGTATACTGCTTTGCAGGAGGATTCTTTACGGACTAGGATTCTTTACTGAGCCACTAGGGAAGCCCTATGTATGATTGGAGACTACTGATAACACCATTATAAATATTACAAAAACGTCTGACAGCAAAAGAGGGTTAGAACAGATGAAAATAGATGGAGAAAAATTCCAAAATCCTTACTTCCTTCAGAATAAAAGCCAAGATCTTCACAATGGCCTATACCTCCACTGCCGGCTGGCCCACTTTACCCCTCTAGCTCATCTCCCCTGCCTCTTTGCTCCAGGTACTGACCTTACCACTTCTCAAATATGCCAAGCATGATCCTGCCTCAGGGCCTTTGCAGTGAGTGCTCCTACTGTCTGGGAGCCTCTTCATCAAGATATATACAGGGTTACTCCCTCATCTCCTTCAAGTCTTTGTTCCAAAGTCACCTTCTCAAGGGGGGCCACCCTAAAAACATAAACCACATAATGTACTACTCTTTGTGTTTATTGTCTATCTCCCTCTGCTAGAGCCAAGGTCAAGGATAGGGACTTTTTCCAGTTGATTCATAGATTATTCCTAGTACAGGGCCTGATACATAGAAATGCTAGATGATTATTTGTTGAATGATAGAAAAAGAAAATTTAATTTAACCATACAAAGAGAACAAAGTGAATAATTCTGGAAACATTCAAGAAATATTGATGTGATTTAATAACTTTTTCAAGTGACCAAAAAACTAAATACATCTGATGAACACTTCAACAAGGGAAAGCTGCTTTTCCAAACTGACATATCAGAGAACTTCAGAAAGAGATGGTATATATATGGAGAAGGGTTAGCTCATTGGCTACTGAATATATTGAACTTAATCTGACTTAAAAATAATTGTATTATAGATTACTTTAGCATCTCAAAATGTGTTAAAATTATAATTAGAATCTTATTTTTAAAGAAATAATCATGTTTGTTTGTTTGTTTGTTATAATGTTGTATTTTACAGTGTGGTTTTCATTCAGGGACTCTCCAGCTGCAGAGTTAGTGAAAAAGTCTTGCCCAACACCTGACATTTCCTCTTCACATCCCTAGTCGTAGAGATCTTTCTGCCACAGATCAGTTTAGGAAGTGAAAAATCACCACATTTAGTTAAGAAGGATGCACATATATAAGCTGATAGATGCTGATTTTGCTGAGCTGAAAAGATGTAACCTCAACCTTTAAGAACCTATTTAACCACACTGCTCCAAAGAAGCTTTTGGATATTACAGTTAAATGTTATGCTCTTCTTTGTGTTTGGGAGAAGCCATTAAACAACTTCTAGAAAAGCAGACTGGTGGTTGGAAGGCTTCAGTTATAAGAAACAATTTTCTTATTACTGCACTTCCTCAAATAAAAGAATTCTCAAATCCCTGCTTTACAAGAAGGAATTCTTCTGCCTGGAAAGAACAAAGTTCTCATTAGGTAGGTTCAACCACAGCAGGCAGAAAAATGAAAGGGCTGCCCAAATTCAACAAAAGCGTACAAGAGTGGTTATTCATGTGTCATGTGTGTGTAAAATTGCTTCATGCGGGAAACAACTATGTCTTCTTTATCCCCACATCTTATATATACATGGTTGAAGCGAGGTGAAAGTGGTTAAGTCATATCCAATATTTTGTGACCCCGTGGACTGTAGCCGGCCAGGCTCCTCTGTCCATGGAATTCTCCAGGCAGTAATACTAGAGTAGCTACCCATTCCCTTCTCCAGGGGGTCTTCCTGACCCAGGGATCAAACCCAGGTCTCCTACACTGCAGGTGGATTCTCTACTAAATGAGCCGCCAGGGAATCCCATATACATGGTTGGCTTTCATTAAATGGCTGTTGAATGAATGAATGGTTTAAAAACAAAAGAACCAATCACTGTTTCCTAGGATTAGGATGCTAAGTGCTGAGCATATATTTCTTATCATTCTAAGCACACACATTTTACTTTTTATTTTATTTTTTCTTCTTTATTAAACCCCATAAATGTTTCTTGAATTATTTTCTGAACTGCTTACTTTTGTCTTTTTGTATAACTTAATTCTTTCACCTTTTCATTCATTCAACAAATATTTGTTTATCCAGAACCAAACTTCATACTTCAGAGATAATGAAAGAGCAAATGCCTTGGAAACACCCATGTGGACCTATACTTATTCCATCAATATTCTCTAACTATCCTCAAGCAAGCTGCCTAATCTCTCCTAGCTTCAGCAACTGCATATGTAATCTAGAATAATACCCATTGAAGTAGCTTGTTTGAGGGCTAATTGAGATCATAATGGGTTTCCCAGATGGTACTAGTGGTAAAGAACCCGACTGCCGATGCAGGAGATGTAAGAGATGTGGGTTCAAACCCTGGATTGGGAAGATCCCCTGGAGGAGGGCAGGACAATCCACTCCAGTATTCTTGCCTGTAGAATCCCATGGACAGCGGAGCCTAGCGGGCTACAGTCCACAGAGTTGCAAAAAGCCAGACATGACTGAAGCAGCTTAGCACATACATACTCAGGTATGCCGTAGGCAACTGATGTGTTCCTTGTCATCCATGCATTCATTTCCTACTAAATGGTTGGAAATTTAATGACTGATAATCAAACCCATTTGAAGCTCCCAGAAATTAGAAAATGTCATCCTGAGAGTTTCCTTCCAATGGAATAGACTATGCTGTACATCATTGAGGCTCGGCTTTGTTTTCCTCTGTGAACACAGAAAGACTGCAATAATCAGATCTCCTTTCCGTCAGTGGGTCATGTGACCATTAGAATGTAGAAGAAGTGACCGTCATCACTTTCAAACCTACTGACTGAAAAAATCTTCCAGGCTTGGCCCCTAACTGAAGCCCAGATGCAGAGAATCCAAGGAAGGACTCCAAGACTTTGCATGATACAGAGGCATAGAACAGAAGGAATCCAGGGCTCTAAATTACTGCATGGACTAGATCCTTCACTCACCACACCACCTCCGCCCCCCGCCCCCCACCCCACCCCCACCAATGACCTGCAACAAACTATGACCTGTAAGTTGCTCAGTTTGGGAATTGTTTTGTTTTTACAGCTATTAGCCTATTTTGAATAATTCATTACACAAACCACCACTCAGTCGTAGAACTAAAAACCTGGAAACAGATTAATAGTTTATCAGTTCTCTCAATAAATTTCTTCAGAGCGAGACTAGGTCTTAACTTGTACCCTACTTGTCACTTAGCACAATGCCCTAAATAAACAAGTTGCTTTTTATCTATGTGTGAAGTGAGTAATGCCATAAGAGAGGATTGGATATTGTTGCTGCTGTTTAGTCACTAAGTTGTGTCTGACTCTTTTTCAACCCCATGGACTGCAGCCCACCAGGCTCCTCTGTCCATGGTTTATACTTTCATACATACATATTTTAAATGAAGTCCATCCTCCACACTCAAGCTATTTTAAAATGTAAACCTTATTTTCTGAAATCATTCCCATTTAAGAAACAATCAAGATATGATGACAATTAAAATAGCAATTAAGATATAACCCTGTTAAAAAAAAAAAAAGATATAACCCTGTTTCCCCGAGTCACTTACATGGAGCAGGGCTAGGGTGGAGAGGAGGAAATTATAGGGACAATCAAATGTGTAGGTGTGAATCCTAGTTTTATTTGAATATTTGTTCTGCCCGTAGTCCGACTCTCTGGTCGGGAAAGAAGACTCTTCGAAACAATGCAACTTGCAATAGGGGAATTTATTACTGATTCGAGCCAGGGCCTCCCGCCCTCACCAAGTGTGTGAGGACGAAAGGCCCTGAGCCCCAGTTCTCTCCAGTATTTATTAGGTCAAAAAAAGCAGCAGGTAGTTGGCGCAAGCCGATTGGTTACACAGCGGGTAGTTGGCGCAAGCGGATTGGTTACACAGTTGCAAGGTAATTTTTGTTGGCCCAACGTGGGGCTTTCAGCTTTCCCCTGATAGGTTCCCTTTTTTCTTGCTAGGCATATGTTGACTGGCTGGCTCCAGGAGGCCTGATAATTATGTTGCCCCGGGAAACCAGGCCTACTCCTAATCTAGGCTGCCTGTCATGGCGCTAGCCGTGACAGCCTCACAATATTAAGCTCTGAGATTTCAAATCCTTAATACTTCCCTGTATCACTGAGTCCTGGAGAGGTCAGGGGTCATTTTCTCCTTGGATTAAAATCTCTAATGAACTTTGTTATTGCTATCATTTCCAATCTTCTAGCAGTCTTGCTTGCATCATTGCTGGACCACTTCTTAACAAATTCTCATATCTCATCTTTGATGAATTTCTCTTTCCAATTCTCAAGCATCCATCTGCAAGTGTACAAGTATATGTCTGACAACTAAAATTGCTCAGATTGCTAGTTCAATATTTACGGCCCCCTCCCTGATGGAATGTGGGACACACTCCCCCGGAGCTATGATGAAAAGTGTTGTTATTTTTTAAGTGATAGTCTCAAAAACATTTCTCCCCCAGAACAATTAAACAGTATCCCAAGTTCTAGGGCCAGTTGTTGGCTATCTCCAGGTGAATTGCCTACCTGGAGTTGATATTTTCACTAAAAACCAGCATCAGTATTTCTCTCTTTACTGTTTAAGTGCCAGTGGCCTGGGTAGCTGCCAATCCCCAAATATTCTCCCCAGTATTTCTTTTTTGTTTTGTTATGTTCTGTTCTCTTTTTTCAGACTTACTTATTTTTAATTGGAGGAGATTGGTTTACAATATTGTGTTGGTTTCTGCCATACATCAACATGAATTAGCCATAGGTATATGTATATCCCCTCATTCTTAAACCTCCCTCCTCCCTGCTATTTCTTAATGTAAATTTTGTTAAATGTATCATATATTTAGAAGGCTACACACAGCACAAGCTTCCAGTTCAGTGAATGTCTCTTTGCTGTTAGTTAGTAGGCCAGTTAGTGGAGAAGGCAGTGGCAACCCACTCCAGTACTCTTGCCTAAAATCCCGTGGACCGAGGAGCCTGGTAGGCTACAGTCCATGGGGTCGTGAAGAATCAGACATGACTGGGTGACTTCACTTTCCCTTTTTACTTTCATGCATTGGAGAAGGAAATGGCAACCCACTCCAGTGTTCTTGCCTGGAGAATCCCAGGGACGGGGGAGCCTGGTGGGCTGCCGTCTATGGGGTCGCACAGAGTCAGACATGACTGAAGTGACTTAGCAGCAGCAGCAGCAGCAGGCCAGTGAGAGAGCCAGTTAGTTTGCTTTTCCCAGAGGTCTTAGAGAACCCCTTGCAAAAAGGAATTTTGATAAGAGTTCCTGATATCCTAACATCTTTATGTGAGCAGGAATACCTCCCCACCCTCCTCCACTGCCACTCACACTTCTTTTTTAATTAATTTATTTTTTATTGAAGGATAATTGCTTCTGCTACATAAATAATGAATTAGAGGTAGCACTGGTAATGATGTCAGGAAAAAAAGTTGAAGGTTTGATATTTAGTCTATGCCTTTGCATCTATTGATTTTGATAAAGCAGCACTTATTTTTTACACAGAAGCAGCTCAGAGATGGAACACACACTGGCACTGTGAACAGGGCTCTGAAGAAGAGAGATGCGCTTCACTGGGGTCACATTTATGATGGATTCAGAACAAAACTCTAGAAATGGTGAGGGCAGGTGAGGAGTAGAGAAACTGGCCTCACAGCAGACCCAGAAATCCTTTTGTCTCTATCCACACACTCACCACATGCTGTCTTCTCTCTCACCACTGGCTTCAAAAATCAACGGGTAAAGATAATGGATTTATAGCTGGATATAGATTTCCATATAACCAAATCTTTCCTGTATTCTCAAGCATATCCAAAATATGTTCCTATTTAACATGTCATTTTTAAAAATGGAAAGTATTTCAGGGATTCAAGAACTTCCCTGGTGATCCAGTGGCTAAGACTCTGCACTCCCAATGCAGGGGGCTTAGGTTCCATCTCTGGTCAGGGAACTAGATCCCACATGCTGCAATGAAGACCCAACACAGCCACAAAAAAAAATTAATGAAAAGTATTTCAAAAGGTGGCATTCCAATGTTTTTAAGAAGACAACTGTTCAGTAGAGTTGTTCAGTTCAGTTCAGTTCAGTCGCTCAGTCATGTCTGACTCTTCACAACCCCATGGACCACAGCATCCCAGGCCTCCCTGACCATCACCAACTCTCAGAGTCTACTCAAACTCATCTCCATCGAGTCGGTGATGCCATCCAACCATCTCATCCTTTGTCGTCCCCTTCTTCCCCTGCCCTCAATCTTTCCCAGCATCAGGGTCTTTTCCAATGAGTCAGTTCTTCGCATCAGGTGGCCAAAGTATTGGAGTTTCAGCTTCAATATCAGTCCTTCCAATGAACACCCAGGACTGATCTCCTTTAGGATGGACTGGCTGGATCTCCTTTCAGTCCAAAAAGCTCTCAAGAGTCTTCTCCAACACCACAGGGACATCACCAAATGACCAACACCAAAATCAGACTGATTATATTCTTTGCAGCCAAAGATGGAGAAGCTCTGTACAGTCAGCAAAAACAAGACTGGGAGTTGACTGTGGCTCAGATCATGAACTCCTTATTGCAAAATTCAGACTTAAATTGAAGAAAATGAGGAAAACCAGTAGACCATCCAGGTATGACCTAAATCAAATCCCTTACGCTTATACAGTGGAAGTGAGAAATAGATTTAAGGGACTAGATCTGATAGACAGAGTGCTTGATGAACTATGGGCAGAGGTTTGTGATATTGTACAGGAGACAGGGATCAAGACCATCCCCAAGAAAAGAAATGAAAAAAAGCAAAATGGCTGTCTGAGGAGGCTTTACAAATAGTTGTGAAAAGAAGAGAAGTGAAAAGCAAAGGAGAAAAGGAAAGATATATCCATTTGAATGCAGAGTTCCAAAGAATAGCAAGGAGAGATAAAAAAGCCTTCCTCAGTGATCGTGCAAAGAAATAGAGGAAAACCATAGAATGGGAAAGACTAGAGATCTCTTCAAGAAAATTAGAGATACCAGGGGAACATTTCATGCAAAGATAGGCTCAATAAAGGACAGAAATGGTAGGGACCTAACAGAAGTAGAAGATATTAAGAAGACATGGCAATAATACACAGAACTATACAAAAAAGATCTTCATGACAGAGATAATCACGATGGTGTGATCACTCACCTAGAGCCAGACATCCTGGAATGTGAAGTCAAGTGGGCCTTAGAAAGCATCCCTACAAACAAAGCTAGTGGAGGTGATGCAAATCCAGTTGAGCTATTTCAAATCCTAAAAGATGATGCTTTGAAAGTGCTGCACTCAATATGCCAGCAAATTTGGAAAACTCAGCAGTGGCCACAGGACTGGAAAGCATCAGTTTTCATTCCAGTCCCAAAGAAAGGCCATGCCAAAGAATGCTCAAACCACCGCACAATTGCACTCATTTCACACACTAGTAAAGTAATGCTCAAAATTCTCCAAGCCAGGCTTCAACAATACTCGAACCATGAACTTCCAGATGTTCAAGCTGGTTTAGAAAAGGCAGAGGAACCAGAGATCAAATTGCCAACATCCATTGGACCATCGAAAAAGCAAGAGAGTTCCAGAAAAAGATCTACTTCTGCTCTATTGACTATGCCAAAGCCTTTGACTGTGTGGATCACAACAAACTGTGGAAAATTCTGAAAGAGATGGGAATACCAGACCACCTGACCTGCCTCTTGAGAAATCTATATGCAGATCAGGAAGCAACAGTTAGAACTGGACATGGAAAAACAGACCAGTTCCAAACTGGGAAAGGTGTACGTCAAGGCTGTATATTGTCAGCCTGCTTATTTAACTTATATGCAGAGTACATCATGAGAAACGCGGGGTTGGATGGAGCACAAGCTGGAATCAAGATTGCTGGAAGAAATATCAATAACCTTAGATATGCAGCTGACACCACCCTTATGGCAGAAAGTGAAGAAGAACTAAAGAGCCTCTTGATGAAAGTGAAAGAGGAGAGTGAAAACGTTAGCTTAAAGTTCAACATTCAGAAAACTAAGATCATGGCATCTGGTCCCATCACTTCATGGCAGATAGATGGGGAAATAGTGGAAACAGCGGCAGACTTTACCTTGGGGGGCTCCAAAATCACTGCAGATGGTGATTGCAGCCATGAAATTAAAAGACGCTTACTCCTTGGAAGGAAAGATATGACCAACCTAGACAAAGAGTCGGGGTCGCAAAGAGTCAGACACAACTGAGCGACAGAACTGAACTGATGTGTAGAGTCTTCTCTTGTGTTGTTGGAAGAGGGTATTTGCTATGACAAGCACGTTCTCTTAGCAAAACTCTATTAGCCTTTGCCCTGCTTCCTTCTGTACTCCAAGGCCAAATTTGCCTATTACTCCAGGTGTTTCTTGACTTCCTACTTTTGCATTCCAGTTCCCTATAATGAAAAGGACATCTGTTTTGGGTGTTAGTCCTAAAAGGTCTTGTAGGTCTTCATAGAACTGTTCAACTTCAGCTTCTTCAGCATTACTGGTTGGGGCATAGACTTGGATTACCATGATATTGAATGGTTTGCCTTGGAAATGAACAGAGATCATTCTGTCATTTTTGAGATTGCATCCAAATACAGCATTTTGGACTCTTGTTGACTATGATGGCTACTCCATTTCTTCTAAGGGATTCTTGCCCACAGTAGTAGATAATAATGGCCATCTGAGTTAAATTCACCCATTCCAGTCCATTTTAGTTCACTGATTCCTAAAAAGTCAACATTCACTCTTGCCATCTCCTGTTTGGCCACTTCCAATTTCCCTTGATTCATGGACTGAACATTCCAGGTTCCTATGCAATATTCCAGGTTCCTATGGAATACTGCTCTTTACAGCATTGGACCTTGCTTTTATCACCAGTCACATCTACAACTGGGTGTTGTTTTTGCTTTGGCTGCATCCCTTCATTCTTTCTGGAGTTATTTCTCCACTGATCTCCAGTAGCGTATTGGGCACCTACTGACCTGAGGAATTCCTCTTTCAGTGTCCTATCTTTTTGCCTTTTCATACTGTTCATGGGGTTCTCAAGCAAGAATACTTTGTTTGCCATTCCCTTCTCCGGGGACCACATTCTGTCAGACCTCTCCACCAAGAAGCCTCAGTCTTGGGTGGTTGTGGCCCCACACGGCATGGCCTAGTTTCATTGAGTTAGACAAGACTGTGGTCCTATGATCAGATTGGCTAGTTTTCTCTGATTATGGTCTCAGTGTGTCTGCCCTCTGATGCCCTCTCACAACACCCACCATCTTATGGGGTTTCTCTTACCTTGGACATGGGGTATCTCTTCACGGCTGCTCCAGCAAAGCGCAGCCACTGCTCCTTACCTCGGACGTGGGGTATCTCCTCATGGCTGCAGCTACTGACCTGGGACATAGGGTATCTTCCCTCCGCTGCTCACCGCTCCAGCTGTGCAGTGCTGGAGTGGTGAGCGGTGGCTGAACGGCAAGGCAACTGTGCCCACATTTAATTCACAAGGAAGTGAGGGTAATGGACAAAATAAAAAGCATTCTAAGGATTATTCTTTCATCCCATAAAACACCACCAGTCATTTCCTCTTTTTAAATATTCTAATTTTGGATTTTATTAAAATATCAGTCTTTCTTTTTCTAAGACTGTCCATGAACTTGGGCTTTCTCTCTTATCTAAAATCCTGTAACTATCCACATATCTTCAGACAGAACTAGAACTCCTATTTAGAGAATGCTATGAAAATTCCTTTTGAACCCATTCATAACTAAACCCAGGCACCACCCTAGGCAGCTGCTTTGCTGCAGTTGGATGTGCTGGCATTTCTTAGCTCGTTCACTCGGCCATCATAGGGTCTGAAAGGACAGTGATATGAGCACTTGGGGCTTAAATGACTGCCCTCTTTCACCAGGAAAATGGATATGCTGAAATTAGTTAGAGGTCCCCAGCATGTTTATTTGGAGAAGGCAATGGTACCCCACTCCAGTACTCTTGCCTGGAAAATCCCATGGATGGAGGAGCCTGGTAAGATGCAGTCCATGAGGTCACTAAGAGTCGGACACAACTGAGCGAGTTCACTTTCACTTTTCACTTTCATGCATTGGAGAAGGAAATGGCAACCCACTCCAGTGTTCTTGCTGGAGAATGCCAGGGACAGGGGAGCCTGGTGGGCTGCCGTCTATGGGGTCGCACAGAGTCGGACACGACTGAAGCGACTTAGCAGCAGCAGCAGCAGTGGCGTGTTTATTTCACTGCTCTTACATGGAGTTAAGTGGAGCCATTTCCTCCCTCCCCCATAATTTATTGCAAATTTTCATGAAAAAAAAGGAACTGTCTCCTGACACAAATTTCTCCACTATTTAGATCTGATGATGAAACATGTAATCTAGTAAAAAGCCAGATGACAGGAAAGGATGGTGGTATGCTCTGTGAGTAAGCAGGAAATATGAATCTATAAGCCAGAATCAGAACTCTTAGAACACGCTGCTGGGGACTTCCCTGGCAGTCTAGTGGTTAAGACCCTGCACTTTCACTGAAAGGGGCGCAAGTTTGATCCCTGGTTGGGAAACTAAGATTCTGCATGCCATGAAGTGCAACCAAAAAATAAAAAACTCAGAAAACAAAAAACAAGCTGCTGAATTTAATTCTAATCTTTTACATACATGTATCATATGTATACCACATGTTTCTTTAAAAATGTAATTGATTATCAAAAATTTTTACAAAGTGCAGAGGATTTTTAGTGCAGTGAAACCATTCTGAAAGGCACAGTAATGGTGGATATGACATCACACATTTGTCCAAACCCATGGAAGATACAACAGCAAGACTGAACCTTCATATGAAGCAGGGACTCTGGGTGAAGATGATGCCTTAATGTAGGTTCATCAGTTTAACAAACGTACCACTCTGGTGCCGGATGTTGGTAGCTGAGGAGTTTGCATATGTGAGGGTTGGGGGATATGTCTATTTTTTTAAGTTTCTTACCTATATATTTTTCTTTTAATATTAAGTCATGCAGAATAAATAAATAAATGTATAATATGGATATACCTTCTCTATGTTTTCTCATTCCTCTTTCCTGGCTCAAAGATAATATTGTAACTGCTTCTAATATATCTACAACATCAGACAAGTCATTTTCTGAATTTCTTCTTTTAAAGAGTTTTTAGGACTTCCCAGTGGTCCAGCGGTTAAGAATATGCCTGCCAAAGCAAGGCCATGGGGCACCTCCCAGGTTCGGAAGGATTCCACACACCAAGGAGCAACTAAGCCAGTGGACCACAACTACTGAGCTCACATGCCCTCCAGCCTGTGTTGTGCTCCGAACAAGAGAAGCCACGGCAATGAGAAGCCCGCACACTGCACCTGGAGAGTGTACCAGCTCCCTGCAGCTAGAGAAAGCCCCAGCACAGCAGTGAAGACTCAGTGCAGCCGATAATAAAAATAAATAAAATTAAAGAATAAATAAATAAATAAATAAATAAAATAAATAAATAAATAAATAAAATTATTCTTTCCTTATACAGTTCCTAGACCTACCCCTCTCTCATTGCATGCAACTTCTTTTTATCTGTATATACTTTTGCCTAGGCCACCAATTTGAGATGAAATCAGCTTTTCTAAAACCTGTCTATGTTTAGCAACATTTTTGGAATCTGTATGAAAAAAGCAGTTACAGGATTAGATAACATTGCCTCCCCTTTGTATCCAGTCTTCTTATGCCGCCCCCTCCCAATTAATTCTACCAGGCCCTGTCAGAGATATCATTTTAAACAGTCCATGTCCAATCAGTGATTTCTTGGTCGAAAGCCTAGCTGGCTTCCACGTCCACATTGGTAAGCTCGCGCTTACCTTGTCTCATTTTATTTCCCCAAGAGATCAAGCATGGCACTTTCCCACATTCACCCATTGAGGAGCCTTTGCACTCCTCCTTCTACAATGCCTTTTCCCTTTTTCCGCCTGGAAAAAAATGTTTATACATCCTTGCATTTCAACTTATCTTCATAGTGAAACCCTCCTTACTATCCCAAGATAATATCAATGAACACAATCCCTCTTCTGGTTTATATCACTAGCATAAAATTTGTTAATTATATTATACTCTGGTGAATTATTCACAAAGTTGTCTTTTCACTGGATTGTAAGAAACTTGAGGCTCAAATGACCTTTGTCAACTTCGTATTCCCAACTTTCACCTGAGTGATGGTACCAAGGAATGATGAACGCATTCACTTAACAAATACCCATGAGTAGTTCACCTGACCAAAGAGAGGAGCCAGAATTCTCCAGTCTGACCAATGAGAAGAAGCAGCAAAGTTCTTTTCTTATTTCTGTTTGATTGATTAGAGTATGTACATTTTTCTTCTATTACAGTCTTTCAATGGACACACTATTACCTATCTCTACTTTTCAATTAGATTTAAAATAGCAAATCCCTCCCCACTATTCATGAAAATGGCAATTTAAATTTGAGTGATGATCATCCACAAAGATTTATCTATTCAGCCACTCAAATATATTTTCTATCTTCCATAGGGGACAAACTAAGTTCTTTTTATCCATGGATTTCATCTGGGAGACAAAGAACAAGACTGTTTATATCAAGATCAAAGCAGAGTACAAAATGTCTCTGAAAATTCAAAATCCCATGAAAACTTTAACATCAGCAAGATCTAACTCTCATGGGTTCCACAAGAATCAGTTCCTACAGCACTCACTAAGTGATGTTTTCCTCCAGCAGCCTGAAGCCTGAACCGGACTAATGGGCTTCAGGAAAGAGTTGTGGTTTCAGAAAATGGGAAAATATGAAGATCTGCTGTTGGAAGCCACCTGCCTATGCTGCCACTACCTAACCTCTCACCCTTCATTTATCCACTGTCTCACACACACACACATCCCCACAACTCCCCTTTTTGAGATAGGCTGCTATAAGACACGTATATAGATGCACACTACTCTTACAGTGGTTTTCTAGGTTTACTTACTTTTACTTACAGGTTAAATGGGATCAGTCAGGTTCCAGATTTTCCCGACTTCCAGAAACTCTAATTTCCAGGAACTCATGTGGAAAAGACATCAGGTAGAAACATCTGTTAGAGTTTGATGGGAAACCCACAGGGCTGGAAGACACTAGTCCTCAATTCTCTGCTGATTCTACCACGATCTTAAGCAAATCTCCTTACATTTCATGGTATCAGTTCATTCATTTACCATAGGATATACTATATATATATGGTCTATATTTTGATATTGGACATGTGCTAAATGGTACATAAAGGGAAAGGGTAAGGACCATTATACTCATTGGTAAATAATTTAAAATAGTTCTTTTAATAGAAAATAAGTAAAGATATAATTGAAGGATGAACCTAGAGATTTTCATACTCAGTGAAGTAAGTTAGACAGATAATGAGAAATATTGTATGACCTCTCTTATGTGTGGAATCTAAAAAGAAATTATACAAATCAACTTGCTTACAAAACAGAAAGAGACTCACAGACTTAGAGAACGAACTTCTGGTTGCCTGTATACCCTGCTATATTTAAAATGGATAACCAACAAGGACCTATTATATAGCCATGGAACTCTGCTCAGTGTTATGTGACAGCCTGGATGGGAGGGGGGTTTGAGGAAGAATCACGCATGTGTATGTATGACTGAGCCCTTCGCTGTTTATCCGAAACTATCACAACATTGTTTGTTACTCAGCTATACCACAAAACAAAATTTAAAAACAAAATTTTTGAAAGATACAACTTGGAGTCAATTTTGAAGTTGTAGGACTTTTAAAAGATAAAATAGGAGACTTCAAAGACATATGATGCTCACTCTGAGTGGAACTATCTCTATTCCTCCAGACATCTGGTGAATAGGCTCTTTTTCTTCTGTATTAGAAATCCCTTAGTGGAAAATGATGGGAAAATACTGACAAACACGCCCCAAAGTCCCTTCTAGATCTTGCATCCTATGAGTCTGTATGTTAAATGGCAAACATGCTGTTTGCCAGTTTGATTAAAACCCCAGTTATAAATCATTATTTAAATCTTTTTTTTCCATTTTTTTCACTATTGAAATCTAATGCTTTACATAGAAGTTTAAATTCCACATTAAGGTATATCACAATCCTAAGTCAAATGTCCGTTCTTCATGGCAGGGGAAGGAGAAAATAGAGTTATAATGAAAGAAGATTTTGACAAATGGACACCTGATTCTCTATAGATGAGGGATAAAAGCAAGAGTGAGAAGTAAAGGGAATACATAGAAACTACCTGGAAATGGAGCTGAGACAAAACAGAACTGTCCCGAGGAGAAGGAGCAGAGGTTTGCTTCTACAAGGTTGAAAAAAGTAACTTCTCCCTACAGGAAATGTTGCAAAATCTAGACTCCAGTAAATACAGTCTAGGTAGATTTACTACTTCGGTTCTGGACATCTCTGAGAAGTCATGAAGCTTAAACAGTACCATTCCCATTCTTCATATTTTATGTACATAGATTAACTGTAAACCTTGGTGTAACCCACATAGTCTTCATTTTATTACTTCCTGTTGAATATGGTACATTTGAATACTGTAACCATACATAGTATATCCAGCCAACTCTACAATGGCCCTGAAACCAAGAACATCAATGGCCACAGATAAATACATAAATTCAGATATTTTATCTTGACAATATCTATCAACAAGGAGACTATGCCCCATTGTTATTCATCAGAGCTTTTATAAAATAGGAACTTGTTAGAAGAAATATATCTATATCAAGATCCACAAAATAAACACAAAATGTACTCTTGGGAAGATACATTCATGGGAAAATATTTTCTTGCACTTTAATTTCTGCTAAGGTTGTGATAACAGGGTTTGAGTCATAAGTACTAAAGGAATCAGTTCAAAAACTACACTATGTAAGGGAACACTATTGTAGATCAAATCTCTACAGGCACAACTGCAATTCAGCTGCGTGTGCATCTGGCAATGTGGTCATTTGTATTTATTTTTTAAAGTGTGAAAAAAATGATATACTGAATAAATTATCCATGATTTATGAAAGGGAGGAATCATTATCTGAGACCAAAATACAAGTTCAGCATATTCTATGTGTCTTATGGCTTCACATATTTAATCAAATAAAGATGAGAAAGGGAAAATGGAAGATGATAATTTTCTTTATGGCAGAGATACATGTAAAGTAGCCGGTAAAATAATTAAAACAGGTAAATTTGCAAGCCAAGTTCAAACTTCTATCTCGTCTGCATGGCTCTAATGTACCTGGAGAAGAAAACATTTCAAAGTGTTGGCTATAGTGGAGAACAATAAAGTTCTGTTTTCTGTGGAGAACAATAAAGTTCTGAAACCTTTATTGGGCTCTCCAAACAATTCAGGGTGTTGCCTTTGATCATCAAAGCCTCAGTATCATCTGAGTTCAGGTTTCCATAGAAACTACCTTTACATAGCAGCATACTTGTTTCAGCTGGCCAAAGAACAGCTGCCAACAGGCCTTAGGTGTGAATACCAAGGGCTGGAAGCAACACATTTTCCATGGAGAGATTCCATCTTCAGAATTCATCTTTTTCAGTTGGTTTCACCAAGTTCAGAAATATTGGCCTTCAGGCCATAGAATAAAACCCAATTACCTGATACTTATGGGAATATTTAGCAGTAAAATAAACGTCAAGTCACAACATTATTAAGATGGAATAAGTATCTTGGCTTACATTCTCAAAATTTTTTTACTTCCTTCTGAATTGTTCCAAGCATGCCAATGTGTGTTGAAACTATAATTAAATCCTCCCACTCCTCCATGAAAAAAAAAAAAAAAAATCAAGTCTGCCTAAATAATAAAGGTTCCTGTGCAAATGCAAGGGATTTTAGAACTATCAGCAATGAGTTATTTTAACAAATAAAGCCCTCAGAACTAGAACATTTATTTGTATAGCATATCTGGAGAGCCCAAGTAGAGACACAGAAATTTCCGTCAAATGCATTCGTTTATGGAGATCACCAGGGACGGATTGATCCCCTTCTCCAACCTATGGAATGAGAATCTACAATTCGGCCTGAGAATAGCCCACCATGTTTAGGAAGCGTTTATTTAACCATTATCAAGTCACAAGTCAAATGTCACCTCCTCAGAGGGCTTCCATATGTACCAGAGATAAAGTAACACCACCTCGAACATTACTCTCTGCTGCTCCTTCATAGTAGAACTGGAAGAAAAAGAATCAGAAAACAGGTCATTTGAGATTATCTAGGTTAAGTAAAAGAAATAAAAACTAATGAAGAAAATGAAAAGAGTTTCATATACCTATGAGAAACCATCAAGCTGTCAAAATATGCACAGTGAAAGTCATGGAAGTAGAGAATAAAGAGAAAGTGGCAGGAAAAAAATGTGAATAAACAGCTGTTAACAACTTCTCAGATTTAATATAAAAAATTAATCTAACAGTTAACTAATATTTGACAAGGGAGCTAAAGAATACTTATGTGGGGAAAGGATAATTTCTTCAATAAATGTTGTTAGAAAAACTAAATAATCCATACCAAAAAAAGAAAAAGAAGAAAAATTGGATCTTTATCTCTAACCACCCCCCCCAATTAACTCAAAATAGGTTAAAAACATAAATGTAGGGCCTGATACTGTAGAACTCCTAGAAGAAAACATAGAAGAAAATCTCCTTGACATAATTCTTTGCAATGATTTTTTTTAATGTAACACAAAAAACACACATAACAAGCAAAAATAAGCAAGTGGGACTACTTCACACTAAATCTATGGAACAGGAGAAAATGTTTGCAAAACATATATCAGATAAGGGATTAATATTCAAAATATGTGAAGAATTTTACAAATCAATAGAAAAAACAAACAATCCAATTTTAAAATGGGTAGAGAAATTAAACAGACATTTTTCTAAAGAACACAAAAAAATGATCAACAAGTAGCTACAAAGATGCTCACTCTCAGTAACACCATGGAAATGTAAACCAAAATCACAGTAAAATATCACCTCATACCTGTTAGAATGTAAGTCATCAAAAAGACAAGAGATAACAAGCCTTGTTAAGGATGTGGAGAAAAGAGAACACTTGCACACTGTTGACAGGGATGTAAATTGGCACAGACACTACGGAAAATAGTATGGAGGTTCCTCAAAAAATTTAAAAAAAGAACTACCACATGATCCAGCAATCCCTCTTCTGAGTATATCCAGAGGAAATAAAAACAGGATCTCAGACATACATGAACTCTCATATTCATTGCAACATTATCTATAATAGCCAAGCTATGGAAGTAACCTAAGTGTCTGTTAATGTATGAATGGTTAAAGAAGATATAGCAAATATTTATGCAACAAAATATTATTCAGACATAAGAACAAAATACTGGCATATGCAACCAAACTGATGGTCCTTGACAACACCGAAAATGAAAGAAGTTGAAAGTGTTAGTCGATCAGTTGTGTCCAACTCTTTGCAACCACATGGACTGTGACCACCAGGTTCCTCTGTCCATGGGATTCTCTAGGCAAGAATATGGGAATGGATAGCCATTCCTTTCTCCAGGGGATCTTCCTGACCCAGGGATCGAATCCAGGTCTCCTGCATTGCAGGCAGATTCTTTACCATCTGAGCCACCAGGGAAGCCCTTTCGAGGATATTAGCAAAGTGAGATAAGTCAGAGAGAGAAAGGCATATACTGTATGATGTCACATATATATATACACAAAAAAATGGTAATTATGTGATATGATGGAAGTGTTAGCTAGTGCTACCATAATAATCACATTGTAATAGATAAGCTTATCAAATCAACACATTGTACATCTTAAAGTTACACAATGTTATATTCAATTATATCTCAAAAAAGTTGAAGAAAAAAAGTAATCTATTCACCCAAGAAGCTCAAGAACTCCAAGCAGGATAAACTCAGAGATCAAGTACTTTATTCACTGCTGCATTTTCATACCCTAGAATAGTACCTAACAAATAGAAGCCTCTCAGCAAATATTTGTTGACTCATTCAGTAAATTAATCTTTATTTCACAAATGAGAAGCCTGAAGCACAGAGAAGCAGAGTAATTTTCCCAAAGTCAAACAGCTAATAAGTGAGGGAGTCTGGTTTTAAATCCAGGCAGACTGACAACAGAACTCAGTCTTAACCTCACGCTAGCGTACATCATGTCCAGCCCCTGAGGTGCTGACGTGTTCAAATCTACATCTTCTATCTGAAACCCATGTTACATAATTAGCCATCACCTACTGCCTCCTTCTGCTTCCATCTGAAGGACTTGACATTTCTGTAACATCACTTCTCAAATCTTTAAAGACAGTGAGGTATCGAGGAAAGAAAAAGAGCTTTGCTGTCACGCACACCTTGGTTTGGATCTCTAATTAGGCTCTACCAAAGCTTGTCACCTTAGCTAGGTAGCTTGATGTGCTTTCCAATTTTCACGTCTTGGTAGGCATAGAGAATTATAATATTTCTATAGAACACTGGGGAGAGGTAGCACTTAGTCAAAGGTGATTGGTCTGGAAATCCAAGTGTTTCTTGCTCTTCCTACCCATCTCCAGGGCTAAGAGGATCATGTGTGGACATTCTTACAATCGATTTGCATACACAACCCTTGTTGTTGTTCACTCAGTGGTGTTTGACTCTTTGCAACCCCACGGATTGCAGCTTGCCAGCCTTCCCTGTCCTTCACCATCTTCCGGAGCTTTCTCAAACTCATGTTCATTGAGCCAGTGATTCTATCCAACCAGCTCATCCTCTGTCATCCCCTTCTCCTCATGCCTTCGGTCTTTCCCAGGATCAGGGTCTTTTCATATGAGTCGGCTCTTCTCATCAGGTGGCCAAAGTATTGGAGCATCAGCTTCAGCATCAGGCCTTCCAATGAATAATTAGGATTGATTTCCTTTAGGACTGACTGGTTTGATCTCTTCCTGGCAGTCCAAGGGACTCTCAAGAGTCCAGTTTCCTTATTTTAACCATAGGGTACCAGTTCATAAAATGGGGCAGATGATGTCTATTTCGCAGAGCATTTGTGAACTATAAATAAAATATCATGGACAAAATGCTTGCTCTAGATGGTCGATATGTAGGGGCTCAGTTGATGGCAGTTATCATCAGGGTTACTACGATCAGTATTGTTCAAAAAGAAATAACAAGCACCAAATGGAGTCACTTATGCTGTGTCCCATGTCAGCAAGCCAAGACTTAATTACAGTTTCAGTATCTCCCAAGAATGTGACCTTTAACAAGTCAATCTGAGGAATTACCTGATTAGTACTGGTGAGCGAATCTGCAAGGCAGACCCCATTCATCCCACAAAGGAAGATGATTTTGCTGGGGAAAAAAGAAATTCTTTTGTTTATGACTTCTTTGTCCCACCCCCTTTCTGCCTTTAAAAAGTTTCATTTTTGTACACCTCCTGGGAGCTCCTTTCTCTTTGTTAGGTGAAATGCTGCCCAGCTCATGAATCACTGCATAAAGGCAATATGATCTGTAAATTACTCAGCTGAATTTTGTTTTTTTTAACATTATTAACATCAGCAATAGTATTTGTTTATAGTTTCCATGGTCTCTGTAAACCCAAGAAACAGCCTGAGCCAGATTCCATCATGCATGTTTGTTTCTCTGCTTCCTATAACACTGAAGTATTATTGCAGATTACTTTTAGTTTATTAATTCTGACTTCCTGCTCACTCGGTGATAAGGCACTTAACTATGCACTGTGGGAGATTCCAAGAGCATAACCATAGACTCCCAGAACAGGATGAGACTACCACCAGTTGAATTGCTTCCCTCAAAGGCTTGAGTCCCTTCTGAAACATTAACTGAAGGAGTATTCAATTTTCAGATACCTCCAATGATGAGAATATAACCATCCAAAGAAGCCCATCCTAGCTTGGGACTCGATTTATTAAAAATTCTTCTTTACACTGATTCTGAGTCCAACTTCATATAACTTCTGTCTACTGATAATTTTTCAATTTGGAGCCACATTGAAGAGCTCCAGTGTATGTCATACAGACGTCATCTTGAAAGTTCACATCCTAGGACTCAGATGTACGTGGGATAGTCTGAAAAAAGGGAACCTGAATTCAGTCTAGAGTATTATTTGTAGGAGGAACTGGAGAGCTTCCTGGGAAAGAAGTCATTCATTCTAATAAAAAGCAAGCTGTGAAACGGTACACAGGAATCACAGGCTACAAATGCAGGAGCAAAAACAAACTGCTTCTTTTCTATAATAATTTAATTTTTGACAAATAGAATAACATACCTCAAAACATGTATGGTTCACAGATGATGAGATAAGAGCAAATAAGTCAAGCTCAATGTCAGTGTCTGAGACGTTCTTCCAGTCCTGCTCCTATGTTCTCATGCTTAAGTCACAGGGACAGGAAGGGAGAGCCTTACAGTGAAAAGAGAGATGGGATTTTTCTGAAATTAAATAATTACAATCTACAAGCCTCTGCTGATAAATTCCAAAATCCCCACAAAGTAAAAGGTTGAGAGGAAACACATATATTTATATATATATGTGTGTGTGTGTGTGTGTGTGTGTGTGTGTAATAAAAACTAAGTCAAGAAAAATATCAAACAAAAAAGATCGATAAAGCTGAAAGGAATTGAATGTTATCAACTAATTACCTCTAATAAAAGATTTTAGGACCAGACAACTTTATTGGCAGGTAATTCAGTTCATTTTATTAAGCTAGCACAACCAAAATAGCAGAGGTGACCAAGGAGGGTCTAAAATACAAAATCTGCAAATCTCACTCATGTGGGTTTGAAAGATCAAAATAAAGAAAGAGCAAATTTTGTAAACTGGAGACATTTAAAGGATGGCTTTTCACTAAGGATATCGGTAAACAAAGAGTGAAAAGTGAAAACGTTAGTCACTCAGTTTCCCAGGCCAGAATACTGGCGTCGGTTGCCATGCCCTCCTCCAGGGGATCTTTCCAACCCAGGGATTGAACCCGGGTCTCCTGCATCGCAGGAGCCGCCCGTACTAAGCACTAAAATACCTACTTTTCTAAGATTTCTGTGAGGTGTGATGATGCGAGTTTCTACCGTATTCAGTTATGCTTCATAACACAGCACAAGTGTGGGTTACAGCTACCCGTCCCCTTCAGGTCGCCTTTGTAGCACAGAGGCCTGGGCAGGGAGGCCCAGGGCCCGCATCTGCCGAAGAAGTCAGAGAGAAGGCCTGCTTCGGTGGGCGGCCCGGGGTGTTGCAGAGCTGGCATGAACCACCCACGCAGCAGGGACTCCGGGAGCGTCTGGGGGCAGCAGCAACAGTCACTGCAGGAGGGAAGCAAGAGCGGGGACCCTGACAGCCACTCCAACTGACCGAGAAACACACAGCAGAAAGTCTGGGCAGACTCGAAACGGAACTAGTTTGGAAGAATCTGGGGGAGCTGGAATTCTCACAGAATGGGTAAGTCATGGATACCACAGTTTCATCCTTATACCATTGTGACCTGGGGAGAAAGGTTTCAATTGTTTATTCTCCAGGAGCCCTCGACTTGGTGGAGGAAAAGAAACACTTGAGAAGTCAATGATATTAGACAAGACAGGACTAAGTGGAGACTTTGAATCTGACACCAAAATACTTTGGAAGAAAGTTCTCTGATAACCAAGAGGCCAGGAAAAAATTCATCAAAGAGAAAGGAATTTAAGTTTTGACTGTACAGGACCGGCTGGCATGGAATGAGAAAACTGGAAACGGGAGCCTGAGGGCATTCGAGTGGCGTATTCCTCCTGCAGAATCGTCTTGATGGAATGTTCTAGAAAATTTGTCCTAGGAAGCAATCTCAAGGTAAATGTCAACACTTCCTATATAATGTATGATCTAACCTCATAAAAGGATTATTTATTTTACAGGAAATCTTATTAGAGCATCAGAAGTCAAGACACATTAAAGAATAAAGTGTCTGCCTAGTGAACTTATTCTGAAAAATTAAGGATGGACGGAAAGAAAAGACATAATTACAGAAAACCTGCGGTGCTATATATAACTTCGCTGGAGAGAGAACCACTGCAATCTGACAGTGTCGAACGCCCTCTGGTGGTCATGTTGTGGGACTGGTTGCCCCGGAGATTTTCATTGATTTTTCAAACATTGGAAATGGTTGCAAAAGATGAAATGACATTGATGAATCTTCTACCCTTCCTCCTTCATTAATCTTCACACAAATTCAGCTCATCACAATTTATTTCCCTCCCCCAATTCTACTGTTTGGTCCTTCTAAAAAGCCCCTCCTTTGACGACAGCTCTAGTAAAAGAACTAGAGAGAATTTGTATACATATATAGACAATAATATGGTTAATTCCATTGGCAAGAAGATATTGTTTTACACTTCAAGAGACAATATCAAACATCATGAAAATCAGTGGTGTGGAAAACTTAGGCTTTTAATGTTATTTATAAAGATTTCACTCTTTCCTGTGAGATAAGCAAAAATGATACAAGTATGCAAAACACCTCTCAAAGTGCCTGCCATAAAGCATATATTCAGTAAACATTATTTCTTTCTCCTGAAAAACTAATGATAGATACCTAACTAGGGTTCAGAAACAAAATAGGCCTTTAACACACACATTAATGGTATCTATGGAAATAGATGGATATGTTAATTATCTTGATTGTGGTAAGAATTTCACATTGTATTAGCATATCAAATCATCAGGTTGTTCACCTTAAGAATATGCAATTTTACTTTTAAAGTATAAAGCTGGGGAAAAATAAAAACAAAACAGTAAAAAAGGAAAAAAAAAAACCAGTGAATTTGACAGAAAATCAAACTGCCATAATGACACAGGAATGAAATTTTCATTATGAGATATACTATCTGCCTGCCATATACTGATTCTTTGCTTTTGTGTCCTTCATTTAGCAACAGCTGAAAAGAGTGGGAGAAAACCGTCCCTATTCCTAACTACTGAAACTGAAAAGGAAAACTCAGCTCTCTGCTACTCATTAGACATATAACCTCAAACATATCACTTAATTTATTGGGGCCTCAGTTTCTCCATTTGAAAAAAGGGAGAGATTGTCATAGATCAGTGAGTTTCTAATACAGCTTTTGGAACACCAACAAAGAAGAGTTCATTTGCTCTAGGTGAAATGAACAATGTAGAAATCATGTAAGAAACTTAATTTCTTACATGAAATTAAATTACTAAAGTAAAAGATTGCCATTGGTTCTGAGAACAAATCTTCTTACCCATTTGGTGTTAAAACATTCCTCCTTATACAAAGCAATAATGATCTGATCTTAGGGGTGGCTTGAATGTCCTTATGAAGAAAAACATCACCAACCCAAAACTAGTTTTAGAAAAGGCCGAGGAACCAGAGATCAAACTGCCAATATCCACTGGATCACCGAAAAAGCAAGAGAGTTCCAGAAAACATCTATTTCTGCTTTATTGACTATGCCAAAGCTTCGACTTTGTGGATCACAATAAACTGGAAAATTCTGAAAGAGATGGGAATACCAGACCACCTGACCTGCCTCTTGAGAAACCTATATGCAGGTCAGGAAGCAACAGTTAGAACTGGACATGGAACAACAGACTGGTTCCAAATAGGAAAAGGAGTACGTCAAGGCTGTATATTGTCACCCTGCTTATTTAACTTATATGCAGAGTACATCATGAGAAACGCTGGGCTGGAAGAAGCACAAGCTGGAATCAAGATTGCCGGGAGAAATAATCAGTAACCTCAGATATGCAGATGACACCACCCTTATGGCAGAGAGTGAAGAGGACTAAAAAGCCTCTTGATGAACAGTGAAAGAGGAGAGTGAAAAAGTTGGCTTAAAGCTTAACATTCAGAAAACTAAGATCATGGCATCTGGTCCCATCACTTCATGGGAAATAGATGGGGAGACAGTGGAAATAGTGTCAGACTTCATTTTTTTGGGCTCCAAAATCACTGCAGATGGTGATTGCAGCCATGAAATTAAAAGACGCTTACTCCTTGGAAGGAAAATTATGACCAACCTAGATAGCATATTAAAAAGCAGAGACGTTCCTTTGCCAACAAAGGTCCGTCTAGTCAAGGCTATGGTTTTTCCAGTGGTCACGTATGGATGTGAGAGTTGGACTGTGAAGAAAGCTGAGCGCCGAAAAATTTATGCTTTTGAACTGTGGTGTTGGAGAAGACTCTTGAGAGTCCCTTGGACTGCAAGGAGATCCAACCAGTCCATCCTAAATGAGATCAGTCCTGGGTATTCATTGGAAGGACTGATGCTGAAGCTGAAACTCCAGTACTTTGGCCACCTCATGCAAAGAGTTGACTCATTGGAAAAGACCCTGATGCTGGGAGGGATTGAGGGCAGGAGGAGAAGGGGACGACAGAGGATGAGATGGCTGGATGGCATCACCAACTCTATGCGCATGAGTTTGAGTAAACTCCAGGAGTTGGTGATGGACAGGGGGGCCTGGCGTGCTGCGATTCATGGGGTTGCAAAGAGTCAGACATGACTGAGTGACTGAACTGAACTGAACCCAAAAGTGACCCCAAATTTGGGGCCTATGATATCATTGGAAATCTACTGAAAACAACTTTTTTCTGAAAGAGTGTATGGCAAAAAGACAGTTCAATCCGGAGACTGGATGACCCAGGTTTTAACTTGTGTGTGTGTGCATGCCCAGTTGCTAACTTTGCAAGTGCGTGGATGGTAGCCCACCAGGCACCTCAGTCCATGGGATTCTCCAGACAAGAAGACTGAAGTGGGTTGCCATTTCCTTCTCCAGGGAATCTTCCCAAGCCAGGGATCGAACCTGCCTGCATCTCCTGCATTGCAGGCAAATTCTTTATAGCTGAGCCACCAGGGAAGCCCCAGAATCTATTAATTACAGATTATGTGACCAAGATGTGATTAAACCCTCTCTGCTTGAAAGGGTTGTTGATCTAATAAACCAAAGATCTGAAAACTTGGTTCTTTGCTGATCTCTAAAGGTCCTTCCAGTTCTGCTTTCTAAGCTAATACATGGAAGTCAACTGGAAAGATACACTTGAGTGATAAAATTAACCCCGATGAGCTGAAAACAATGGATATTCTATTCATTCGGACTGAAATGCAAAGGAAGAGGAAAAGACAGTCTGTACACGCACATCACTGAGAAAGATTAGGATTCGAGCAGAATGCCTTCCGTATATGCTTGTCACACAACGATCACACGCTCATGTACACGTGAAAGTGTCATTTCATCACTCCTAAACACAGAAGCTTTTAGTCATGAGGTTTTAAAATTCCAAATTTTCTTCCTGAATTTCATAGTCTTGATTGTATCATTTTTGTGAACTCTGGTTCTAAAAAGGAAGAAAACAAAAGGAATTGGGAAAATGAGAACTCTAAATATATAGGGTCCCCAGTTCCTTTGGGTCTTTCACACTGCCTCCCCACAGAGCTTGGAAAGGAAAAGACACACACACGCGCACACATGCACACACACGTGCACGCACACATACGCACACGCACGCATGCATGCACACACATGCACGCATGCACGCACCCACGAAAGTCCCTTCCCCCTCCCCCGCACAGTGTTTTTCCTCTGCCTCTGACAAAGCTGCTAGATCCAAATGTAGGTCAGAGGCACCACCTAGAGGCATCAATCCTCTGTCTGACTCTTACTGGTGTGAACTGATTCAAGTCAGTTCAAAATCCAGGTGAGTTCTTCCTCTAATCACAGACTTGAAAATTAATCAAGTAAGGTGTTCCCATCTCTAAAGGCTGTCAGGAGAAGTGACCTAGACTAAATGAAGAGATATGCAAACAGACCCACCCTATCAAATGGTTGGCTTATCTGTCTCCATGTCCATTCATTAGCATGTTTGTGGTTTCACTTGCTGCCTTTTCCACAAGAAAGATGAACAACACAAGGCCCACAATTCTACCTTTGGGGGGATCAGGAAATAATGAAACCATAAGCACAATAATTGCACACAAGCCTTAACTCAAGAAATAGCATGCCCTTTTAAAACAATGAAAATGTGTCTGCAATAAATGATGTTATTAATAGATCCTCCAGTTACCACTGCTATGAGGGACAAGGACTCCATTTTCATTAACACGAAAGTTAATCTTTCGTGTGCTGGCATTATCTAATCAGCAATAACAAGATATCTGGGTACTGTTTTAAATTGATCATCTGCACATCTTATCTAACTCGAATACATAAACAGAGTCCCCAGTATTCAAAGGCTAATCTATACCCAAGGTATTAGAAATCACCAGGCAAAGTTAGGAGATGGTTTAAATAAGGAACTATGAGCTTCCGGGGCCCAGGTTATACCAGTAGTAAAGAACCCACCTGTCAATGCAGGAGACATAAGGGACAAGGGTTCAAACCCCGGGTCGGGAAGATCCCCTGGAGGAGGACATGGCAACCCACTCCAGCATTCTTGCCTGGGAAGTTCCCTGGACCGAGGAGCCTGGCGGGCTATACAGTCCATAGAGTCACAAAGAGTCGGACATGACTGAAGCGACTTAGCATTCACAGGCATGGGCTTCCTATGATTAACTCAGCCTACAACACAGGGCTGAGTTTTACAAAATACCTCAACTTTTTTTTTTTTTTTAACTTTTAGGAGCTCAGCTTGGCAGAAATAATGTTAGCTATAGACACTGAAGTCCCAGGTTCTAGCCTCTATATCGCTACCTAGTTTTGGAATCTATGGCTACTCATTTAACTTTTCCGTTTCTCATCTGTAAAATAAAGAGGCTGTCTATTATGAACTGTAAAGTTCTACAGGCATACAAATATTTCCTTATAATTTGAAAGTCGTATTAAAACATCTGCTCTTTATTAGGACGGATTCTTTCTACGAACCACTAGTGGGCAGTGTTGGGCTATCTGGTTAAGATAAACTGCCTGTAGGGTGGGCAAAGAGAATTCCTGCAGCTTCTCAGAACTGTCAGCAGCCCGCCTGCCCATTACTCTAATAGTACTATGTCACCCGTGCTATAATACCCACCAACCACGTAGATCAAGAAAAGTCTAAAGAATTAAAGTCTCAGCATTAGATTTCATTTCATTTTCACTACAAGTTAATGATTAGGCTCCACTCTGGTATTTTTAGCTCAAGCTTTAATTAATCACTTCAATTATCATATTAACTCATTAAAATTATAATTTTTCAAAAAAGACTTAAGATCTTATTTAATGAAAACAATTACATAAATTTATATAATAATATAAATCTTTGCTTTATCCAAATGTTTCTGAAAAGACATGTATAACTACCTTTTTTAGGATGGCAAATGTTTCACTATTTTTAACTTTAGAAATTGTTCAGAAAAATCACACAAAAAACAAGAAGCCCCCTTAACATTTTGAAAATATCACTTTATATTTTGTGGCTTTTCCTTGGTGTAACAACTTTTGCTTTTTTAAATTTATCTTTTATTGAGTTATAATTGATATATAACACAATATAAGTTTCAGGTGTACAACATAGTGATTCACAATTTTTAAAAATTATATGCCATTTATACATATAAAATATTGGTTATATTCCCTGTGCTGTACAATCTATCCTTGAAGCTTATTTGTTTCATATATAATAGTTTGTACTTCCTGATTTCCCATACCTATATTGCCGCTCCCTTCTCCCCTCTCCCTACTGGTAATTACTACTAGTTTGTCCTCTATATATGTGAGTCTGTTTTGTTATATTCACTACTTTTAGTTTTTAAATTCCACATAAGTGATAACAGTATTTTTCTTTGTTTGACTTACTTCACTAAGTGTAATACCTTCCAAGTCCATTCCCGTTTTCACAAATGGCTAAATTTCTGTTTTTTATGGCTGAATAGTATTCTTCTATATATCTTTATCAATTCATTTGTTGATGGACACTTAGGTTGCTTTCATATTTGGCTATTGTAAACAATGCTGCTATTAATATAAACATTGGGGTACATGTATCATTTCAGTTTAGTATTTTCATTTTCTTAGGATATACACAAAAAGAGTGGAACTGCTGGATTATATGGTAGTTCTATTTTTAGCTTTTTGAGGAACCTCTATTACTGTTTTCCATTGTGGCTGCACCAATTTACATTCCTACTAACACTGTACAAGGGTTCCCTTAATTCTACAACCTCACCAACATTTGTTATCTGCGGTCCTTCTAATGATAGCCATTCTGACAGGTGTGAGGTGGTATCTCCTTGTGGTTTTGATGTGCACTTCTCTGATGATTTGCCATGTTAAACATTTTTCCATGTGCCTGTTGGCCATCTGCATGTCTTCTGTCCCACTGACTATGTTTCTGTTTTTGTGCCAGTGCTATACTGTTTTGATTACTGTAGCTTTGTACTGGAAGTTGAAGTCAAGGAGCATGAGTCCTCCAAGCTCTGTTCTTTCTCAAGATTGCTTTTTCTATCCAGGGTCTTTTATGTTTCCATAGACATTTTAAAATTATTTTTTCTAGTTTTGTGAAAAATGTCATTTGTATTTGATAGGGGTTGCACTGAATCTGGAGATTGCTTTGGATAGTATGGCCATTTTAACAATAGTAATTCTTCCAATCCTAGAATACAGTGTGTATTTCCATCCATTTGTGTCATCTTCAATTTCTTTCATCACTGTCTTATAATTTTCCAACTACAAGCTTTTTATCTCCTTATGTAGGTTTATTCCAAGGTATTTTACTCTTTCTTATGTGATTGTAAATGGAATTGTCTCTTTAATTTTTCTTCCCAATAGTCTGTTGTTAGTGCATAGAAATGGAACAGATTTTTGTGCATTACTTTTGTATCTTACAACTTGACTGAATTCATTAATGAACTCTAGTAATATTCTTGTAATATCTTTAGGATTTTCTATATATAGTATCATGTCACCTACAAACAGTTTTACTTCTTCCTTTTCAATTTAGATTCCTTTAATTTTTTCTTCTCTGATTACTGCAGCTAGGACTTCCAATGCTATCTCGAATAAAAGTGGCAAGAGTGGGCATCCTTGTCTTGCTCCTGTACAGGGAATGCTTTCAGTTTTTCACTGTTGAGTATGATTTTAGCTGTGGGCTTATCATATACAACCTTTATTATATTGAATTGTGTTCCCTCTACACCCACTTTCTGGAAAAAATTTTATCATAAATGGATGTTGAATTTCATAAAAAATTTTTTTTCTGCATTTATTGAGATTATCATATGGTTTTCATTCTTCAGTTTGTTAATGTGCATTACATTAATTGATTGTGCATAGTGAGCCATCCTTACATCCCTGGGATAAGACCCATCTGATCATGCCATTTAATTCTTTTAATGTATTATTGGATCTGGCTTGCTAACATTTTGTTGAGGATTTTTGCATCTCTGTTCATCAGGGATATTGTCCTATTATTTTTCTTTTTGGATATTTTTGTTTGGTTTTGGTATCGATATTGGCCTCATAGAATGAGTTTGGCAGCATTTTTTCCTCCACAACTTTTTGGAATAGCTTGAGAAGGATGTGTGTTAACTCTTCTCCAATGTTTGGTAGAATTCACCTGTGATGCCATCTGGTTGTTGACTTATGTTTGTTGGAAGCTATTCATGACAATATATTATGTCATGAATATCCTTGTCATTAATTACATTTTCCATCATTTTTGTTAATGTCTACACAGTAGTACATCATCAGCATAAGAAAAAATGAAGTAAATTGCTTTTTTGGAAACTTAATGTTTCTAATTTCATAACACTGAAATGAATATTCTTATTGATAAATCTCTGTACACATTTTTTATTCTTTTAAACTTTTGTATTGGGGTATAGTCAATTAACAACGTTGTGATAGCTTCAGATGAATAGGAAAGGGACTCAGTCATACCTATACATGTATCCATTCTCCCCCAAAACCCCCTCCCATCCAGGCGGCCACATAACATTGAGCAGAGTTCCATGTGCTACATAATAGTTCCTCACCAGTCATCCATATTAAACATAGCAGTGTCTGTACACATTTTTTATATCTGAGCATAACCTAAAGATTAAACAACCAGGCAATAATTATAGATGCTTCAATATTCGGATGCCTTCATTCATTTCAGACAGCCATTTTAGGTAGACTCCTGGGTATCTGAGGACACCCTGTAGTGACTTTTCTAACACTGACTTTGATCAACTCTGATGCTGTCCTAGTCTATTCGGGATGCTATAATAGAACACAGAGACTGGGTGGCTTAAACAACAAATATTTATGTATCACAGTTCTGAAGGCTGGGAAGTCTAAGATCAGAGCGCTCTAAGATTCAGTGTCTGATGAGGCCCACACCCTAGTTCATAGAAGGCCATCTTCTTGCTCTGTCCTCATATGGCAGAAGCGGGCAAGAAGCTTTCTAGGGTCTTTTTTTCTTTAAGGGTACTAGTGTCATTTACAGGAGCTTCACACTCATGCTGAATCACCTCCAAAAACCCTACCTCCAAATAACATCTTGAGGGTTAGATTTCAACTTGTAAATTTGGTGGGGGAGGCACAAACATTCAGCCTATAGCAGATGCTTTTGTTTAAGTTACTGTAATGGAATCATAAAGTAAATGTCTTAGATTCATGTACGCCCACCCACTATTCCCATACAAATTTGGTTAATAGTCCTCCCCAGCCATCAGCCTCCTTCTTTCCATTCTCATTTTAGGATTCAGTAGAGACTTTGATTCAATTCCAGACTTATTACTTATTACTTATAACTATGTATCTTTGAGTCTGAGATTTAACCTCTTTAAACCTTAATGTCCTCATTGGTCAATCAGGGATTATAACAGCCTATAATTTACCAGGTTCTTGCAAGGAGTAGACAGTGGACAGTGTTAGTCACTCAGACGTGTCTTACTCTTTTCGACTGCATGGACTGTAGCCTGCCAGGGTCCTCTGTCCATGGGATTTCTCAGGCAAGAATACTGGAGGGGGCAAGGAGTAAATAAGTGAAAGCATAAAAAACACTCAGGACAGGGTATAACACAAGTACCATGAAATATGTGGTGAATATTGTTATTGTTTTTCATTCAGAATTTATCAAGGACCTGTCATGTGCTAGGTCTAAGGGGTAAAACTTGTACCTGACATTCTATCTGCCCTCATATTGGATATATGCTAATGAGGATACTCATCCAAGTCAGTTACAATACAGTGTAAATAAGTGCCATGTAGAATTAGGTAAGCGCTATGGAGCAAAGACGAGGATCACTTGTGGGATAAGGGAAAGTTCTCAGAGGAAATGACACTTCAGCTGCAGAATGATTGAAGAGGGAAGCAGTGTTGCTAGGCATTGATTACAACAAATAAACCTTATTTCTCTAACCTTAGTAGAGAATATAGAAAAAGGGAAGGGGCTTTATCAGATGGTGATAACGAGTTGAACTTTAAGTATATTGCATTGATTGCCTGTAGACAGCCTCATGGAAAT
The DNA here is from genome assembly GCF_033118175.1 of Dama dama. Classification (NCBI taxonomy): domain Eukaryota; kingdom Metazoa; phylum Chordata; class Mammalia; order Artiodactyla; family Cervidae; genus Dama; species Dama dama. The sequence continues at coordinate 28,054,360 of NC_083686.1, read as the reverse complement.
GACCACTAGTCAAGTAACTCTGTTAGTCTGAAGCTCTAGAGGGCTGAAGAATTGGAGGTGCAGATTTTGAATACATCAATGCGTAGATAGTACTGAGGCCAAAGGAACCAATGAGATCCTCTAAGAGGATGTTGCAGAGTGAGAAGACCTAGGAAAAACTCTAATGGTCAAGACTTAGGAGGAATAGGAGGCCACAGAGCAAGTCTTAGAAATAGAAGAGGAAGACTCCAAGCATGCTTTGTCATGGAAATTAAAGAAAAAGGGGTGTTTAAAGAAGAAAAAAGTGGTTAAGCATACCAAATGCTGCCCAGAGGTTGAAATTAAGAAGTTAAGCAAAATAAGGATTGAACAAAGTCTGAGGAAGGCTGCAGAGGTTTACTGCATTGACACAGTGTTTGAAGAGAAAGAAGGAATCCAGGTAACAGGCTGCGATGCCTATTTGATTCCTCAAATCGCTAAAAATTACAACAAAAAAAAAAAAGAGAGAGAGAGATTTAAAAAGAATCTATAGCAATGATGAAAAAGAAGGGTAACATCAATGGACTAGAAATGATGAGGAAAGCATATGCAGGCAAGGCATCATATGAAAGGAGAGAGCAGTTCTGAGGATACTCTTAAGCTTGGGGATTTGGCAAATATGAAGACAGGGGAGAGGGCAACTGTCAGCCTGACTTTAGAGCCCTTAAACCACTTGTTTCTAAAAGCAAATGCAGGAACTATAGAAGAATTTGGAATTTGGGTTATCTTCTGTTAAGAAGGAATAGTTATGTTCTAAGTTATATATTTATATGAATTACATGTTGTTGTTTAGTTGCTAAGTGGTGTCTGACTCTTTGTGAACCCAGGGATTGTAGCCCACCTGTCTCCTCTGTCCCTGGGATTTCCCAGGCAAGAATACTGGAGTGGGTTGCCATTTCCTTCTCCAGGGGACCTTTCTGGACCAGGGATTGAACCCACATCTCCTGCATTAGCAGCCAGACTCTTTACCACTGAGCCACCAGGGAAACCCCATAAAGGATATATTTATATACAATTTAAATGTAATTTAAAAATTCTATTAAAGTTAATATTAATTCTACATAATTATACATGAAATAAACCTAGTTATATTATAACAAATTATATTATACATATGTATGCTGCTGAGTAGCTAAGGTGTTAGATGGAGAAGTCCTACATCCTTTGAAAATCCATTCCTTCCCAACACTCCATTCATATGGTTCAGGCTGGAGTTACCCCAACTCTGGTTCTGGAAGTGGTAAGCATAACCCATGTTTGGCCAAATAATATACTACACCCACACAAGTCAATCAAAGTCTTGCCTAGAATTATTTTCTAGAAGTGTAGGAAGCAATGACTAAAGACATATTGTGAGCCTAGAGTAACTACTGGCCATATTTGCCACTTGAGCTTCAAGGGTCACGTCAACCCAAGGGAAAGCAAAGTTGAAAGATAACAGAAAATGGTCCTGAGGATACAATTTAAACTTCTAGGCCCATCCATGCTTAAACCCAACATGACCTATAAACTTTGTAGTTAAAAATGTGAATAAATATATTCTCCTTTTTCTGAATTTAGATTGAATTAGAGTGCCATCTACTGTGATCAAAAGAGGCCTTATAATCAAACTAACTAGGGAATATCCTAGAAAAAAATGGTTTGTTATAGAAAATTACTAACATAATTTACTGGCTTCCTAGGTGACGCTAGTGGTAAAGAACCCGCCTGGCAGTGCAAGAGATGCAGGAGACACAGGAGACACATCCCTGGGTTGGGAAGAGTCCCTGGAGGAGGAACCCACTCCAGTGTTCTTGAGCCAGGTGGGCTACAACCCATGGGGTCACAAAGAGTCTTTTGGTACTGAGGTGATTTAGCACTAACATAAAGCATTATATTAATGAAATATTAATGCCAGAGTCTCTGGATTTTGGAACCCAACAAAATTAAGACATGTGGAATACGGCACGTGACAAACTGAATAAAGCAGATCAATATTCCATGTTGGGACTTCAAAATGGTGTAGCTGCTGTGGTGGTGGTGGCTTTCCTAAATTTGTTGTTGTTCAGTTGCTCAGTCGTGTCCGACTCTTTGGGGCCCCACGGACTGCAGCATGCCGGGCTTCGCTGCCTTTTACCATCTCCCAGAGATTGCTCACACTCATGTCCATTGATCAGTGATGTCATCCAACCATCTCATCCTCTGTCATCCCCTTCTCCTCCTGCCTTCAATTCTTCCCAGCATCAGGATCTTTTCCTAAATTTAAGAAATGGCTATTTTCACAGAAGACAGCCTGTTATTATGGAAAACCCTGGGACCTTCTGCTATTACCATAACAATCTTAATTCTCATTGGAAATCAAATTAGTTGGCAGACAGTGAAAATTATCTCCTGTTCTTCAATTACTTACCACAAGTATTTGCATGTCCCTTCTGAGTATACAAAATGCTATAAGGAAAGTCAATGTATAATACTTGTAAAATCATTATGAAATAGCTTTCTTTTTGTCTGAAAAACATGCTTGGTCTTTATATAAGCATTAAAAATAGTGTAAGATAAAAAAATAGTGTTAGAGACCCAGAGAACCTTCTACTGGGTCCCTGCAACTACTCTTCTTTATTCCCTCCCACATATTATCTCAGCCCCTTGTTCTCCACTCCTCTCAATAAAATCCAAATTGCCCAAAGCATGGCTATGAATTTGCACAAACTATTCCTCTCACTTGGAGAACACCCTTGACTAATTTTTCAAACCATCTAAATGTCACCATAGTCAACAAAAGAGTCTGAAATGCAGTACTTGGAGGTAATCTCAAAAACAACAGAATGATCTCTGTTCGTTTTCAAGGCAAACCATTCAATATCACAGTAATCCAAGTCTATGCCGTGACCAGTCATGCTGAAGAAGCTGAAATTGAACGGTTCTATGAAGACCTACACAATGTTTTAGAACTAACACCCCAAAAAGACGTCCATTTCATTATAGGGGACTGGAATGTCAAAGTAGGAAGTCAAGAAACACCTGGAGTAACAGGCAAATTTGGCCTGGGAGTACAGAATGAAGGAGGGCAAAGGCTAATAGAGTTTTGCCAAGACAATGCACTGGTCATAGCAAACACCCTCTTCCAACAACACAAGAGAAGACTCTACACATGGACATCACCAGATGGTCAACACCAAAATCAGATTGAGTGTATTCTTTGCAGCCAAAGATGGAGAAGCTCTATACAGTCAGTAAAAACAAGACTGGGAGCTGACTGTGGCTCAGATCATGAACTCCTTATTGCAAAATTCAGACTTAAATTGAAGAAAATGGGGAAAACCACTAGACCATTCAGGTATGACCTAAATCAAATCCATTATGATGATACAGTGGAACTGAGAAATAGATTTAAGGGACTATCTGTTAGACAGAGTGCCTGATGAACTATGGACGGAGGTTTGTGATATTGTACAGGAGACAGGGATCAAGACCATCCCCAAGAAAAAGAAATGCAAAAAAGTGAAATGGCTGTCTGAGGAGGCCTTACAAATAGCTATGAAAAGAAGGGAAGCGAAAACCAAAGGAGAAAAGGAAAGATATACCCATTTGAATGGAGAGTTCCAAAGAATAGCAAGGAGAGATAAGAAAGCCTTCCTCGGTGATCAATGCAAAGAAATAGAGGAAAACAATAGAATGGGAAAGACTAGAGATCTCTTCAAGAAAATCAGAGATACCAAGGGAGCATTTCATGCAAAGAAAGGACAGAAATGGTATGGACCTAACAGAGGCAGAAGATATTAAGTAGGGGTGGCAAGAAGAGCTGTGCAAAAAAGATCTTCATGACCCAGATAATCACAATGGTGTGATCACTCACACTCACCTAGAGCCAGACATCCTGGAATGTGAAGTCAAGTGGGCCTTAGGAAGCATCGCTACAAACAAAGCTAGTGGAGGTGATGGAATTCCAGTTGAGCTATTTCAAACCCTAAAAGACGATGCTGTGAAAGTGTTGCACTCAATATGTCAGCAAATTTGGAAAACTCAGCAATGGCCACAGGACTGGAAAAGGTCAGTTTTCATTCCAATCCCAAAGAAAGGCAATGCCAAAGAATGCTCAAACTACCACACAATTGCACTCATCTCACATACTAGTAATGCTCAAAATTCTCCAAGCCAGGCTTCAGCAATATGTGACCCATGAAATTACAGATGTTCAAGCTGGTTTAGAAAAGGCAGAGGAACCAGAGATCAAATTGCCAACATCTGCTGGATCATCAAAAAAGCAAGAGAATTCCAGAAAAAACATCTATATCTGCTTTATTGACAATGCCAAAGCCTTTGACTATGTGGATCACCACAAACTGTGGAAAATTCTTCAAGAGATGGGAATACCAGACCACCTGACCTGCCTCTTGAGAAATCTGTATGCAGGTCAGGAAGCAACAGTTAGAACTGGACTTGGAACAACAGACTGGTTCCAAATAGCAAAAGGAGTATGTCAAGGCTGTATATTGTCACCCTGCTTATTTAACTTATATGCAGAGTACATCCTGATAAATGTTGGGCTGGATGAAGCACAAGCTGGAATCAAGATTGCTGGGAGAAATATCAATAACCTCAGATATGCAGATGACACCACCCTTATGGCAGAAAGTGAAGAAGAACTAAAGAGCCTCTTGATGAAAGTGAAAGAGGAGAGTGAAAAAGTTGGCTTAAAGCTCAACATTCAGAAAACTGAGATCATGGCATCTGGCCCCATCACTTCATGGCAAATAGATGGGGAAACAGTGGAAACAGTGGCTGACTTTGTTTTTTTGGGCTCCAAAATCACTGCAGATGGTGATTGCAGCCATGAAATTAAAAGACGCTTACTCTCTGGAAGGAAAGTTATGACCAACCTAGATAGCATATTAAAAAGCAGAGACATTACTTTGTCCCCAAAGGTCCATCTAGTCAGGCTATGGTTTTTCCAGTAGTCATGTATGGATGTGAGAGTTGGACTATAAAGAAAGCTGAGTGCAGAATTGATGCTTTTGAACTGTGATGTTGGAGAAGACTCTTGAGAGTCTCTTGGACTGCAAGGAGATCCAACCAATCCATCCTAAAGGAGATCAGTCCTGGGTGTTCATTGGAAGGACTGATGCTGAAGCTGAAACTCCAGTACTTTGGCCACCTCATGCAAAGAGCTGACTCATTTGAAAAGACCCTGATGCTGGGAAAGATTGAGGGCAAGAGAAGGGGACGATAGAGGATGAGACGGTTGGATGGCGTCACCGACTCAATGGACATGAGTTTGGGTAGACTCTGGCAGTTGGTGATGGACAGGGAGGCCTGGCATGCTGCAGTCCGTGGGGTCATAAACAGTTGGACACAACTGAGCGACTGAACTGAACTGAAATGTCAAATGACCCTTCCCACAAGCTTCTGTACAATTTTGCCTTCCTCCCATATGTCAGAATGTTCTTAGGTCAGTATTTTAGAGCAAAGTTTCATTCTAACATTGCTCTGGGTGATTACTGTCTACAACAGAAGAGAAAGGGAACCAACCCCTTTCCCTTCAATATACTGCATGAGGTAAGAAAGGTTTGATTTAATATCACCACAGGTCCACAATTTCTTTCCCAAAAAAGCAGGAAAGAATCTTTCCCTCCAGAACAGGCAAAGTCTTGGCTGATGGTGGCAGACTTGCAGTCTCACCCCTTAGACCAACTGAACAGATACCATTTTAAACCCATTTGAAGACCCCTGCCCCCAGACAGAGGCTAGTGGGTACATAATATCTGAATACACCTGGGAATAAAAGGGAGGAAAAATCTCGTAGGCAAGTCAATAGCTGTCTAATGGGGGGGAAAAAAGGAAAATTAAGATAAAATAAAGGATATGTCCAGCTTAGAGGAAAAAAATAATTAATTCTATATTTTATAGAACAAAACACTAAGTCTTGGGGACCCCAACTACCTTTCAGCACCTGATCTGGAGAAAGTGCTTGGGAATGCAAATTCCTTGGACACGATGGTGCATCAAGACAATCTCATTGTGTCTGATAAGTCTTTGGAAGAACAAGATACTTTAAATCAGTAGACAGCTTTAGAGAAACACATCTGAAACTTCCCTGTGGAGCTCGTCTAATGTGCTTCTTCCGTGTTAAATATGTGTGTACTTGTTATCTCAGCTAAAGGCAAACACAACTGCTTGGTATAATTGCTCAAACACTGGCCCTGTCCCATGCGCTGTAGAGAACTAGAGACTTTATACCTGGGAGTTACAGGTGGGCTGTTGTTTAAGGATCTGGATTTCCAATTCTTCGCACCATTTTCACTTGAGGTTCCACTTTTGCTAGGGAATCACCTTGTCTTCTCTCTCCTCTGATGACCCTCGGCAGCCTTGGGCGCTGCAAGAGGGGTGGAGCCATTCTAACCTGGCACTGACGAAGACAGTCTGCAGATGAGCATTCTATGTGTAACTGAACTGAGCATTCTGATGAGCATTCTGTATGTAACTGAGTGTCACAGCACCAATATGGACCTACACAGGACACCCTCACACCTGTGCGGAAGGCCTGGGTGCATACATGCTAGGTCACTTCAGTCGTATCCTACTCTTTGCCACCCCATGGATTGTAGCCTGCCAGATTCCTCTGTCTGTGGGATTCTCCAGGCAAGAACACTGGAGTGGGTTGCCATGCCCTCCTCCAGGGGACCTTCTAGACCCAGGGATTGAACCCACATCTCTAATGTCTCTTGTATTGGCAGGTGGGTTCTTTACCTCTGGTGCCACAGGGGAAGTGTCAGAAGGCTTGGGGTCAGTGTAATACAATTCCAGAGAAGAAAAGAATAGGAACAGTTTGTTGCTTTGCTAGTTAAGGGTCTATGGAATTACAGAGCTTTGATTCCCACTCATAAAATCTGATTTTTTAGGGAATTCCCTGATGGCCCAGTGGTTAGGACTCTCTATTTCCACTGTTGTGGTCCCAGATTCAATCCCTGGTCAGGGAACTAAGATCCCATGAGCTGAGTAGTGTGGCCAAAAAATTTAAAAAAAAAAATTAGAAATTTTAGAACTGGAGTGGGCTATTAGATATAAACTGATGGAATGATTTCAAGCGTGGGCTCATCATTACTCCCTTATCTTTCTAGTTTGTGTAAACTGGGCATGTCCCAGGACTACTGTAAGGTGGTATTTTCAAACTATAACTTCAGCATCTATTTTCCATCTGGGGTAACCATGGAGATTTAGGTGTCCACCAGCAAGATCATCAGAACAGTATGGAATACTGGAGGAGAGAGAAAGTGGTGAGTAGATGGGTCCCCCACAGTCCATGCCTCTCTACCTGGGCACATGAAAGTGGAACTGAAAGTCGCTCGGTCGTGTCCGACTCTTTGTGTCCCCACGGACTATGGAGTCCATGGAATTCTCCAGGCCGTAACACTGGAGTGGATAGCCTTTCACTTCTCCAGGGGATCTTCCCAACCTAGGGATCAAATCCAGGTCTCCTGAATTGCAGGCGGATTTTTTACCACCAGAGCCACAAGGGAAGTCCAAGAATACTGGAGTGGGTAGCCTTTCCCTTCTCCAGTGGATCTTCCTGACCCAGGAATCACACCCAAGTCTCCCGCATTGTGGGTGGATTCTTTACCGACTGAGCTATTAGGGAAGCCCTGGGCACATATGAAGTCCTAAATTATTTAATCCTAACCCTACTGTCTATATCTCAGATAGAGCTTGAGAAGTGGTAAAACTTTATCTAAAACATCTGAAGCTTCAGACATGGGTGAAGGGGAGAACTGGGCTCTTACTTGTGAGGATGAAATGGAAATAAAAGCTTTCTTGGAAAAAAAAAAAAAAAGGCTGTTGCCATCTCCTGAGAAATTCTGCCCATGGGAGGCTGAGGTTGTACATCTTACCTCTAGACACTTGGGAAGCACCTCGAGAGCTCTTGTAGAAATGTTTCTTCAGGACAAAGAGGGCAGAGAGTCTTGACTGGTAATGTGACTCTGGTGGCCAGTGCATTCATTTGAGCATACATTACCCACCACAGCGGGTTTCCCTGGCTAATTTTAACGAACTTAAAGAATTCATGTCCATGAAGCTTTTTCATAAATCCAAAGAGTAAAACCTATATACACACTTCTGTTGATGGATCACTTTCCTCCCTATACTTATGAAGGCCAAATTCTAGCCTAGATATCATGAAGTGTGGTCAATAGGGAAAGAGTGAGAGGTGGCTACTAAAGAAATGTACCATTTGGCAGGGTTTTCTTCTTTAAAAAAAAAAAGTCTATTCCCCATGTATATGTATGGCTGAATGCCTCTGCTGTCCAGCTGAATCTATCACATTTTTAATTGGCTCTACTTCAACATAAAATAAAAAATTTAATAAAAAAAGATACCAGTGATGATATTTTTCCAATTAAAATAATTTTCAAAGGGGAAAAAAAAAGTCTATCCCTATCCTCAGAAAAATCCCAATACTGAGAATTTTAGTAGAATCTCATTGACAATGTGGGCAACTTTGCACATAGAACAAAAACAACAGCAGGGCCAGTGTGTGAGCTGCCATACCTACAAGGCCACAAGAAGTACCAGCTATATGACTGCCTCACCTTTTTTGATCTCTGAATGTGTGCCCTGCTTCCATTAAACAATTTGAGAGTAAGTGACAAGGTGTCAGAGAGATTAAGCTGGGACGGAGTTGGGAGAATGAACATCTTTCTTTCTGGGGAGTTCAGCACATCAGTGATATACAGAAAAGACACCAGTTACTCAGGTGCAGCAACAGGAATAGCAAACCAGATATCAGGTCCAGAAATGGCACACGTGCACTTTGGACATACAAACAGCTGACTACTGGAAGCTTACCACATGTAGTGATGGATGGGGTAGGCTCCCTGAGATGGATGAGTCAGAGGCCATGGTCAGGATTATCCTGGTAAGGTATTTTAATAAATTCCTACCTCCAGGAAGATGGAAAGGAGAAAACACACCCTGCCCAAGGCACTGGCATTAACATTCAAGACACAAATTGGAGAGGTTCCTCTAAAGAGAATCAGAAAGTGACTCTGCTCTTCCTGCCTCCATCCTAGCAGACTACAGATAGGAAGAAAAAGGAGGAGATTATGGGAGATGGAGTGACTCCTTGGATCTAGACAGAGTAATGGCAACATGGACACTGGAGGAGTGTCATCCCCACTGCTCTTGATCTACAAGCACTAGGGCTTGGACCTGAGAAACAAGGTCAAAGATATGCCTAAATTAAGGATTTTGAGATGGGAAGATTATCCTGAATTATGAGAAAAGAAAGATAGTACTAAGTCATGTCCAACTTTTGCAATCCCATGAACTGTAGCCTGCCAGGCTCCTCTGTCCACAGAGTTCTCCAGGCAAGAATACTGGAGTGGGTTGCCATTTCCTTTTCCAGGGTGAATTATCAGAGTGGCCCAAAAAAGCACAGAAGTCCTTAAAAGAGGCAGGCAGGAGGGTCACAGTGAAAGAAAGATTTGTGACGACAGAAAGAGAGCTGGGGGGATGGAGCAGACATCATAAGTCAATGAACTTGAGCAGCCTCCAGAAGCTGAAAAAGGCAAGAACTAGTCTCTCCAAGAGCTTCCAGAAGGAATGCAGCCCTGGGGACCCATTGCAGACATCTGACCTCCAGAGTTGTATGACAGGAAGTGTGGGTTGTTTTAAGGACTTCCCCAATGGCTCAATAGGTAAAGAATTCACCTGCACTGCTGGAGACACAGGAGATGTGGGTTCGATCCATGGGTTGGGAAGATCCCCTGGAGAAGGGAATTTCCTTCTAACCACTTCTTAACCACTCCAGTATTCTTGCCTGGAGAATTCCATGGACAGAGGAGCCTGGCGGACTACAGGCCATGGGGTCGCAAAGAGTCGAACAGGACTGAGTGACTTAAGGACACACTAAGTCATTAAGTTTGTGGTAATTCACTATAGAAGAAATAGGAAAAGAATATATGATGAGAACTTCAAAATTTGGAATTGTGTCTAATTGCTCCATCTCTTAAGGGGGTGGAAACTATGAGATGGCTCAATCTCAGCTTCCTTTTGTAAGATGGTATAATTTTGCCTCCCCTCATCATATAGGCTTTCTTCTGCTACCCTCACCTGCTTTGCAACATCCTAGCTTTATCATCATGAGGGCTTGGGCTGTGGATGGCTGGTCTAGCATTCACTGTGCATGAATCTGTTCCCCAGCTGACTTGGTCTCCCTGCCATGCTAAGTCATTTCTATCGTGTCCAACTCTTTCTGACCCCCTGGACTATAGTCAGGCTCCTCTGTCCATTGGATTCTCCAGGCAAGAATACTGGAGTTGATTGCCATGCCTTCCTCTAAGGCATCTTCCCAACCCAGGGATCGAACCCACATCTGTTGCATTGGCACATGGATTCTTTACCACTAGCGCCACCTGGTAAGCCCTTGGTCTCCTTGAAAGTGAAAGTGCTAGTGTTAGTCACTCAATTGTGTCCTATTCTTTATGACATGGGCTGTAGCCCACCAGGTTCCCCTGTCCATGGGATGCTCCAGGCAAGAATACTGGAGTGGGTTGCCATTCCCTTCTCCAGGGGATCTTCCCGACCCAGGGATCAAACCCAGGTCTCCAGCATTGCAGGTGGTTTCTTTACCGACTGAGCCACCAGAGACGTCCTGATCTCCTTATCTGAGTTCAAATTTTCAAGAGAGATTTCATCAGTCCAGCTTGGGCTACTTGAACAACCCTGACCCAATCATCTATGGCCTGCAATGGGAATGAATTGTCAACAGGTTAAACAACAAAAAATCTTACTCCTGAAGGGTGGAAGGGAAATTATAAACATATCAGACAGGTAGAACAACTGGGTGGTAAAGTTGTCTGATGGAACCTCTGTTTAGCTACCAAAGTCACCCAGCCTGATGACAGGAGTGAGGACATAGAGGAAGCCATTAAATAGAGGGGTAACGAGGCAGTCAGTAGATGCCAGAAAAAATGGAGGGTGGGCAGTGCTATACCCAGGCGGCATGTGTATCAAGAAAAAGTTATTTTTACATAAAAGTAAGGGAACAGTAATCTATGAGTAAAAGTTGAGAGGTCCCTCACCATTCACCATCCTCATCACTAGGGAAATGAAAAAAAGAGCTGAAAGGGATGTGAACACTCCAAGGAGTTTTGTTTATCATGGAAATAAGACAGATAAGCAGAGTGGAGAAGTCTAGGAGAGTAGGGGTACAGTGGGAGGCTTAGTTAAGAGAAGGGAAACCTAGATCAGAATGAGAGTTTCAGACAGAACAGATAACAGAAAGACCCAGTGATCAGGCACAATGGATTCAGGCAACCATGTGTTTTCCCAAATAATGAGCTTCAGCTGCGCAGGGGTCAGGGTCTGCTCAGAGGCACCCACTGAGGCCTGGAAGAGTTGTGCTTCTGGGACGTCCCTAGTGGTCCAGTGGCTAAGATTCCATACTCCCAGTGCAGTGGGCCTGGGTTCAACCTCTGGTCAGGGAACTAGATCCCACAGGCCACAACTAAAGATCCTGAGTGCCACAACTAAGACCCAGTGAACCCAAATAAGTACATAAACAAATTAAACAACAACAAAAAAGAGTTGTGTTTCTGAGCTGGTCCTAGTTCATAAGAGCAGGCCAGTGCTGAAATCTGGGCCCAGGAACCAATCCCAGTAGGGCAGCCACTCTAGTTTTCTTTTACCACATTTGGAACTGTTCTTAAAATGTTTCTTAAAAACACCAACTCACAGAACATCTTGATGACAATGTCTTTTCAAAGGCTTTTTTTTTTTTTTTTCTCACCATAACAACTAGTTTGGGGACAGTGGGTTTTAAAAGAAACAAATAAGTCAATCTGGCTATATACCAAATTGTTAGGTTCTTTTTGGCTGGTAATGGTTAACTCTTTCACGAGTTTGATAGGGGTGAATGTTAGTTATTCCTGCATCTTACTTTTCAATTTCCCTAGCAAATTAAAATGAAAGGAAGTCTCAGACTAACTTCTACCACATATACATCTATGAAACAAGAAAAAAATGTGATTAGCAAGTAGACACAAAAAGTTCAGCTCTGTGCTCTGAGCTCTATGAAATCCCAGTCTCTTTCAGGTGACCTCATCACATCTGACATGAAGACTCACTACAGGCAGGGTTCTGCTATTCTCGAAAGGAAATCAGAACTACTCACACAGATTAAGCCTTAGGACCATCACTGAGGTTGCAGGTACAGATGGTTACATAGCATCACAGACTCCATGGACATGAATTTGACCAAACTCTGGGAGACAGGAAAGGACAGAGGAGCCTGGAGTGCTGCAGTCCATGGGATCACAAAGAGTCAGACAAAGAGTCAGATCGCAGAGTCATTTGTTCAGCAAATGAACAACATTCATTCAAATATATGCATGTCTTTAAACTATCTCAACTAATCCAAATGCCTTCATACAACTAATCTGACCACTGAGAACCCATTTCAAATATCGATTGTGGTGATTAAAAAGCCACTAATTTCATCAACTAAAACTCTGTTGATACTGTAATATATATAAGAAAGATGTATTTGGTCTTGATTCCCAGCACACAGCTCCTAAAACACTTGTAATTTCCTAGGTGAAAAGAACAACAGAAGGATCTTTACTTATACTATTTGGTCTTTTATGCTCCTGAAACTGTTCCTAAAGGAGCTGTGAGTTTCGTTATTCATAACAGGACTTCCAAACACAGCTGAGTTTATGGTAACAAGGTACTTTTCAGAAATCCTCTGCTAGATAACCAAAGATGGAGGCTGAATACCACAAGAGGAACCAATCACAATATTACAGGGTTGAAATTTTCAGCCCCATCCCTTAACCTCCCATCTGAGGAGAAGGGCTGGAGACTGAATTCAGTCACCACTGACCAATGATGTATTCACTCATGCCTACATAATGAAGCCTCCAGAGCACGGGAATTCTGTGTTCTAGCCCTACACACACTGACCCATGCAGTCCTTTCATATAGCTGTTCTTGAATTGCATTCTTTAATATAGATAGATAATAGTCAGTAAAATGCTCTCCTGAGTTTTGTGAGCTGTCCTAGCCAATCATCAAACCCAAGGAAGGGGTTACAGGAACCACAGATTTGCAACCTAGTTGGGCGTAAGTTGTAGGTAGTACCCGAGATTGGTGCTGAAGTGAGGGAAGGGGCAATCTTGTGGGACTGTGTCATCTGTACTGACTCTGCAAGCAGATATGGTGGGGGGTGACCCAGGCACGGCTGTCCCAACTTAAGAGAAGCCATCTGTGACCTAAGCTGTTCTGTGATCTAAGCCTGCCTATAGTGCTTGCCATTGAACAGGTCATCAACTATCATAAGGGAATGCAGGAACAAAGGAAAAGCAGTCAGGAATCAAACAGTTCAAAGGTAAAACAGAGTCCCAGTTCTTCCTCAAGGGACATACATGACAATCTGATACATACCTTTCAAGTCCTGAAGGAACTAAGGCCCTCACCCAGCTGAAAGGGGTAACCACACACCAATTAGGTGAGAACTAGACCCCAGAACCTGTTCTGTTGTTTGGCCTCAGGTCAAACTATGGTAGGGGCAATGACAGTAATGAAGCTAAAGGCAAAGGAGAAAAGGAAAGATATTCCCATTTGAATGCAGAGTTCCAAAGAATAGCAAGGAAAGATAAGAAAGACTTCCTCAGTGACCAATGCAAAGAAACTGAAGAAAACAATAGAATTGGAAAGACTAGAGATCTCTTCAAGAAAATTTTTATAACAAAGGAACATTTCATGCAAACATAGGCTCAATAAAGGACAGAAATGGTATGGACCTAACAGAGGCAGAAGATATTAAGTAGGGGTGGCAAGAATACACAGAACTGTACAAAAAAGATCTTCATGACCCAGATAATCACAATGGTGTGATCACTCACACTCACCTAGAGCCAGACATCCTGGAATATGAAGTCAAGTGGGCCTTAGGAAGTATCACTATGAACAAAGCTAGTGGAGGTGATGCAATTCCAGTTGACCTATTTCAAATCCTAAAAGATGATGCTGTTAAAGTGCTGCACTCAATATGCCAGTAAATTTGGAAAACTCAGCAGTGGCCAAAGGACTGGAAAATGCGTTTTCATTCCAATCCCAAAGAAAGGCAATGCCAAAGAATGTTCAAACTATTGCACAATTGCACTCATCTCACATGCTAGTAATGCTCAAAATTCTCCAAGACAGGTTTCAACAGTACGTGAACTATGAACTTCCAGATGTTCAAGTGGGATTTAGAAAAGGCAGAGGAACCAGAGATCAAATTGCCAACATCTGCTGGATCATCGAAAAAGCAAGACAGTTCCAGAAAAACATCTACTTCTGCTTTATTGACTATGCCAAAGCCTTTGACTGTGTGGATCACCACAAACTGTGGAAAATTCTTCAAGAGATGGGAATACCAGACCACCTGACCTGCCTCTTGAGAAATCTGTATGCAGGTTAGGAAGCAACAGTTAGAACTGGACATGGAACAACAGACTGGTTCCAAATCGGGAAAGGAGTATGTCAAGACTGTATATTGTCACCCTGCTTATTTAACTTACATGCAGAGTACATCATGAGAAATGCTGGACTAGATGAAACACAAGCAGGAATCAAGATGCTGGGAGAAATATCAATAACCTCAGACACGCTTCCCTTGTGGCTCAGACGGTAAAGCACCTACCTGCAGTGCAGGAGACCCGGGTTTGATCCCTGGTTTGGGAAGATCCCCTGGAGAAGGAAATGGCAACTCACTCCAGTACTCTTGCCTGGAAAATCCCATGGACAGAGGAGCCTGGGACAGGGCTGAGCGACTTCACTTTCACGCAGATGACACCACCCTTATGGCGGAAAGTGAAGAAGAACTAAAGAGCCTCCTGATGAAAGTCAAAGAGGAGAGTGAAAAGTAGGCTTAAAACTCAACAGTCAGAAAACTAAGATCATGGCATCTGGTTTCATCACTTCATGGCAAATAGACGGGGAAATACTGGAAACACTGAGAGACTTTTTTGGGGGACTCCAAAATCACTGCAGACGGTGACTGCAGCCATGAAATTAAAAGACGCTTGCTCCTTAGAAGAAAAGCTATGACCAACCTAAACAGCATGTTAAAAAGCACAGACATCACTTGGCCAACAAAGGTCTTTCTGGTCAAAGCTATGGTTTTTCCAGTAGTCATGTGTGGATGTGAGAGCTGGACCATAAAGCTGAACGCTGAAGAATAGATGCTTTTGAACTGTCGTGTTGGAGAAGACTCCTGAGAGTCCCTTGGATTGCAAGGAGATCCAGCCAGTCAATCCTAAAGGAAATCAGTCTTGAATATTCATTGGAAGGACTGTCACTGAAGCTCCCATACTTTGGCATTTAATTCGAAGAAATGACTCATTGGAAAAGACCCTGATACTGGGAAAGATTGAAGGCAGGAGGAGAAGGGGAAAACAAAGGATGAGGTGGTTGGATGGCATCACCAATTCAATGGACAGCAGTTTGAGCAAGCTCTGGGAGTTGGTGAAGGACAGGGAAGCCTGGCATGCTGCAGTCCATGGGGTCGCAAAGAGTCGACATAACTGAGTGACTCAACAACAAAGATAAGGGAGAACATATTTCATTTCAAAATCTTTACTTGGTTGTGACTTTTATCTTATTTTGGCCATCATGCAGCACATGGAATCTCAGTTCCCCATCCTGGGACTGAACCTACTCCCTCTGCATTGGAAACCCAGAATCTTAATCACTGGACTGCCAAGGAAGTCCTGTGACTTTTAACTGTTTATTTTATAAGCACTCACTACCTTTTACTAGGACTTGACATTTAACCCGTGACTGTAATTTTACATGGGAATTTCTAGTTTTTATCTGGATCCCAAAATGGAACATCTGTATTTGAAGCCTGATACAAGCATAACTGAAGCTTCTATAATGGAATTTCAGTTTTCCCAAGTGTAGCAACGTATGGGATACATTTTGAATAGCATGAAATAAGAGGCTGTTAATTCTTACATAGATACAGAATTGATATTTTAAATACTCTTTACCCTCAGAAAATCCAGGAAGTTTGAGGTTATAATTAGAAGAAATTCCTCAAATTATTAATTATACCACTGTTGAAACATGCAGAAATGCAGCTGCAATGGAAGGGATATAGTTCACTCTATTTTATACTCCAGTTTTAAGTTTTCCTGGAGAGCTACAACTTAGGCAGAAGAAAAACACCAAAGCTAAATATAATGCTGCCTTCTCAACTAAAGAAAAACAAATATAATCACCTTATCAGGGATACAAAAGGAAAAGTCTGCCCACTGAAGTTTCCTCAAAATGGTCCCTAGAGGCTTGTCATGTAATGCTTGGCTCTCTGGGATTTAGCAGGGATCTTCAAGGACAGAAATTTTTTTGTTGTTGTTGCCTTAGAACAACTTAATAAGACTGGGTGCTTTCCTGAAGCATTTATTTTTATTTTGGTCTTTCCATCAATGTTTTTGTTCTCAAACACCCCAGAGTCCTCATTTTATAGAACAAAATCAGCAGTATAGGCTTAGTCAATTAGACGATCTTGCAAGTTATGTAAAAACTGGGTAGTCAAGAGGTAGTCATGGTAGAGGACAAAAGGAACAGAGGTTTGTTATATATTCCTTTGGGACAGTTGTGCATTTCCCTCATGTTCAAGGGACAGCAAAGCAAAAAGTTACTGTTTTAAGAACTAGGCAAGGCCTCAGTGTGAAAGAGCTCCCTCTATTTAATCTTTTGCTGCCATTCCTCAGCTGGTAATTTTTCTTTCTTGTGGTAACTGCTAGGTTTTGCACTTCCTATGGACAGGAAATCAACCAGGATTAAAATGCTTTAATACACAGCTTTGCCAACAGAAAAAATTAAGTCTAAGGAAAAAGATAGGAAATTTTATTCAAGCCAATTTGAGGATTATAATCTGGGAGACAATCAGAAAGCTCTGGGGACTGTTCTGCCAATTAGAGGTCAACGCACCCTAAGTTTTGGGGACAAAGATGAGGACTGGTGGCACGTAATCAGTCGCTCAGTTGTTTGACTCTGTGACCTCGTGGACTGTAGCCTGCCAGGCTTCTCTGTCCATGGGATTCCCAAGGCAAGAATACTGGAGTGGGTTGTATCCCCCTGTACTGTACAAACCCAGCGATCAAACCTGTGTCTCCTGCATTGGCAGGTGGATTCTCTACCATGCAACTACTGGGAAAGCCTTTTGGGTTTATGTCAAATGATAGTATGACACTGTTTATGCTATTTAGAGTTTACACAATCCAGACCCACAGGAATAGTGGGCCACAGGTTATCACAGTCCCTTACGAGGAGGAGTGTGGGAAGATTTGTTTGTGTGTGGGCTTTCTGAGTACTAACTAAAATTTTTAATGCACAAAACCAAAACAAAATTAAAAAAGGAAGGAAGTGTTTCTCCTTGTGTCCACTGATGAGATTAAGATGGAATGTCATCTCCTAAGGAGCTCTGGTTTATGCAGATGCACAATATAGGCTAAAGGGGAGGGAGGACGCCCAAAGGGGTAAAGAAAAACTGTAAACTTTTATTTTGCTATAAAACAAGAATTTTACCAATTCTTAACTGAGTTATGGGAAGTCTTAGGTGAAACAGACATGAAGGCTAGGCTTTCTGAGTACAGCAGTGGTGAACTGTGGGGAGGACCCTCTTGTAGGACCTATTTCTTTTTCAAGGGCAATCCCTAAATCTATCCCTTAAAAGAAAAATCTGAAAGAGATATATAATATCCAATATATTCAACAGCATCTTCTTCTTGGTACATAAGCAGCATGAAGATTTTGTTAACAGCATCCACAGAAAACAAATATACCAGTAAATATCATTTTACTTCATCTGAGAATAAGAGTTCCAAAACAGAAACACAATACTCACAAGGGCCATACAATTACCAAATAAAGTTCAAAGATTTTTAACAGTCCTTTTTACTTTTAGACTGTATTCCACAAATGATGGCAGGCCAGTTATTATGTACAGGAATCATGGAATCATTCCCTCCCATGGCTATGTAAGTTCTTAGCTAGTGAAGTTTGATCCAGCAGTTTGTTGGGATTCCAGCTGCTCACAGTTCAAAGCTTTTAATGGTTGTGGCTTTGGGCCCACAACAGACAAGGGTCTACTGTACTTTGAGATTACAGAAAAGACTCAAACAACTCCATCTCCAGAATTCTGCAAAATAATCCTATTTCACAATCATGTGATCAACAATTACATCTCTAATGACTGAAGACATGCTGTTCAGATGCATGCTTTCTGGCTGAATAAGCTGATTCTTCACATACTGTTTAACTTCTAGTAACATAACGGGATGATAGAAGATGAGATGGTTGGATGGCATCACTGACTCGATGGACATGCCTCTGGGTGGACTCTAGGAGATGGTGATGGACAGGGAGGCCTGGCGTGCTGTGGTTCATGGGGTCACAAAGAGTCAGACACGACTGAGCAACTGAACTGACTAACTGAACATTGAAACTAATGTATTTTCATGTATTCAGTAATTATTATTAAAACTTGATAAATACTATCCTGATCATTTAAGCTTTTAAAATTTGGCTCGTTTTTAAGCTATGAAATTATGAATTTGGTAATATATGATATTCTCAGACCAACTTAATGTTATGTATTATCACATCAAGACATACAGGTCTAAAGAAATCTCCTGACTAGCATTATCTTGACCCTATTACAAAATTTTTGCTTACTTAACAGGTTCTCAGAGACACCGAGTCCCTTCATGTTCTCTATGATTAGCTTAAGACTGCCCACTTTGGGCTCCAGCAGCACTCAGTGCCATGCTCTGTACTGCAGACTTCCTAAATTAGAGAGACAGGAACGTACACTTCTTATATTCTTTCAGAGCACAGTTGAAAAGCATCACCACCTACCATGTTAGGTACTTTCTTACATGTGTGGACTACTCCACAGCATGTATCTCAAGTCCCTTTCATTTTAAAATCATACATTAACTTGTTCCATTAGAATGGAATTATTAACCAGGAATTACCAGAAGGCCTTCAGGAGTTGGGAGGGAGGCTTAATAAAGGCCTCTATTTGTGTTTCAAGGACTTTTCTGAAGAGAAAACCATGGCTTTATTAAAAGATCAAACAGGTCTATGATCCTCCACATCCTACAAATTTTAGAAATCACCTCACTGGATTATCTTATTTTATAAACTTTTCTGGTCCTGTTCTCCAAAGTTCTGGAACCTCTAGCAAGTTGTAATTTTATAAACAGGGCCTGACATTTTGATTCCACTTTTACAGTCTTAGCATACAATTAAATATACCACATGTTCAGCACGTAAAAGATATTAAGTATTGTTATATATATCTGGATTGTATCTTAATCCACAGTACTTCACAGAGCTCATGATTTTAAACAAAAGCAAATTAAATCATATCTGAAGTTCTAAATCTTCTAAATATATTAACAGTGAAACCTGTAATTGTTTCAAAAATTACTAGAAAGTACGTGATTTTCTTGAAATGAACTTGGAGTGAAAGGCAGCCAGGAGGTCCTTATAAGGAGTGTCTGAATCTAACTTGGTCAATGGGATCCTGCAGAGTTGGCGAAATCTAGGAGAACGGAGCAGCAAGTTCTGTGAAAGGCCCATGAAGCTGGAGCACAACCAGTAGAGGACGATTGACTGCGACGAGAAAAAAGGACATAATGTCAGCATCTCTCCATTCTCCAAGGTCTAGAGACAGGTACGCAGTAAAAAAGAAAATCAACAATCTCTGTAAACCGAACACCAGGACTGAACAAGACCTTCAGTAGCTAACAGATACCTGGGTCAGATCTAACAGACAGGTAAGAAAGTTGAAAGGAAGACCCCCAAAATGAAAAGAAATCAAAAGGAGAGGTACTGGTGACAGAAAGTGGATGGCAGAGAATTGCTCCCAGGCAGGGGTCCAAGAGAGATCTCATTTTCTTCTTTGGCAATTAAGTGTACTGTTTCCCCACCAGGAGTCTCGACAAACGGCTACCCTGGCGGCACGGCCATTTATGACGGCAAACTTAGCTTCCCTACACCTATACACAGTCACGTATCTTCCAAATTTTCCCAGGAACTAGTTTCTAAGTGTAGTCAGGAATAGACTGTCTTTGCCTTTTCCTGAGACAAAGCGTCTCAGCCCAACCCTCCACTTTCTTTTCTACCACCACTGAGATCCAGTTATTTAGGTCAAAGAGCTGTTTTTCTCATGTCTTCACAGAGCTGTTACATTAAGTTGCCTAATTCTGACTTTCCTATATATGAAAGGATCCACTTTTGGATATTTAAGGCATTGTTTTTTTGGTCTCTGTTACTCACTTGGAACCCAACTTTTCATTAGAACTTTACTGCTACTTTAAATGATCAGGGGGTTTCCTCAGTTATAATTGGTAGTCTTTTAGTCTGCAGCCTCTTGAAACATCCCCACATATACATACAAATATACATCCATACACACACACATCTTTTCTCAACTTTTCTTTGGTATCAGAAGGTAAATCAGGACCCAGAGGCAAGACCATGTGCTAGCTGAGTCCAGTCCTGGGGTCAAACTGCCTGAGTTTGAAATCTATTTATTTAACTTTTGGCAAGTTATTTTTCTTGTTTCAGTTTTCTCTTCTATAAAATGAGGGACAGACTGTACCCAGGGATGCTGTGAAGAATAAATGAGAAAATTCATGTAGTGTAGTAAGCACAGTAAGTGGCTCATATTAAGCATTTATTTGTTCCAGAACAAGTTTTTAAGGGAAGTAATGAAATCTTAAAGGCAGATAAGCATAGTCTCTAAGAGTAAGAGCCAAAATGCCTGGATGTGTGTGAAGACTTTGCCATTGAACAGATGAGTGACTGTGAGTTACTTAACCTCTCTCGGGGTTAAACTGAAGATTATAATAGCACCTACTTCAATGCACTGTTGGGAGAAATATATGTACTAATACATACGTGTGTGTGTGTGTGTGTGTATGTACATAAATGACTTAAAACAGGGCCTGGCACAAAGTTCATGTTGATTAAATATTAGCTAGCATTATCATCAAACTTATCTATGAAGCAAACAGTACCCTGGTCCCATCTACTTCAGACTACAAACTGCCTACTAAGTATCATTCATCTTCATTAGTAATAAAATCCTAATTTTCAGCAAGGTATATTGCCATCTGAAAAAAAAAAAAAAAAGACTATATTTTTCATCCTCTTCTGCAGTTCGGTATGGCCACATATTTAAGATGTAAGCACAAGTGTTTGGTAGGGCATCTGGCAAGGGTTCTTAAGTGGTTGACTGTAGTTGAAGCATCTGACTGTAGCTGAAGCGCGCTTTTACTATTCTTGCAAGATAACAAGCCTCAGTGGCCATCATGACTATCCTGCGGCCTTCAAGACAAGCATGACAGCTTGTGGACGATGCAGCGTTGAGAGAACTAGGCAGTCTTTCTCATGTCTTCACGAGCTGCCGTATCAGCTCTACATTAAATGCCTCATTCTGACTTTCCTACGAATGAACAGGTCTCTGTTACTCACTTGGAACCCAACTTCTCATTAGAACTTTACTGCTATTTTACTTGATCTGTGGGTTTCCTCAGTTATAACTGGTATTATTTCTCCTTAGAAATGTAGTGAATTTGCATTATTATGTTTTTACAGAGTATTTTATAACATTATTATTATAAGAGAAGTACTATAACAGGCACTTGTTATTTCATTAATTTTCATAGACATTATGGTGTCTATTTTAGAAATGAAGAAACTTATTTTACACAGGATTAATGACAGTACTATGTCTAAGTGACAGATGAAAAGTATTTAACAGACATTTTTGATGCTGAAAACATACTATTTCAGATTTTTAAGACAAGTCCTATGAAGTACTTTTATACAAGGGACAGAACTTGAACCACCAGGAACAAATGACTACTACTTTATGGTCTCCGTGTTGATTCTGAGCAAAGACAGATATACTGATACAGCTTTAACCATCTTAGCACTAAAGTATCCATGAAAAAGAAGCAAAAGGCTAAAAAATGAAATAACTGCAAATATAACATTATTTTTCTATTTCTATAAAAGTTTAATTACATATAAATGGGGGCAAGTATACCTAGCTCATAAAATTTCTATGAGATCAAATAATATTACATATGAACCCATGTGGACCCTTGGTGGGGAAAAATTTTTGTTTCTTTTTTAAATGCTAAATTCCTTGGATCCCTCTGTGAAGACAAAAAGAATTCAATACATCAACTAATCAAACAGAGCAAATGCTACATTCATAGTACTGTTCATAGTACTCTGCAAGATTAAAAAAAAAAAAGAGGAAAATGGAGGGGTAAGAAACATTCACATAAAGGAAGATTAACCAAGCCCAAGAAACATTCAGATGTCACCTGGTGACAGAGTCAGTAGATTTGTTTTTACAGAAATCAGAAACCAGTAAGGGATTAAGTGGTCAGAGGAAGCACAACAGAAGAGGCACAACGTCAGTCAGTCTAAGCTAAAAACAGAGAGAATTTATATTTAGCTCACGCTTCACACAATGCTGGTGCTTACTCACTGAAGGTACTGTCGCCGCGATTGGAATCATCAACACTGACAGTGCACGAACAAAGTAAGTAACATACTTCTGAAAACGAGCCTTTCCAAGTTTTTGCAGAGCAAAAATCTGAAGGGGTAAAATATACAAACACATGCTGATTATCTAAACACACATTAAGTGAGACAAGCTTTAAAATGCAAAGTGATAGACTGGCCTCTACCTATATTTTAACAAAAGCAATAAAAGTAAAAAAACAAAACACTGATTTGTCAACTATCATTGGTTGATCAACTATCTTTTAAAAAACGTGGTAATTATTATGTAAAATTCTTAAATGGAACTAAGTAACAGCAATAAAGAGATTCATCTATATTAAATAGGATCAAAGCATAATTTTTAGAGATCAATGTTTTTTAAAGATTGTAAAACTGAAGTCCCTTCAAGATAGGTATTATGTGTGAATCATTACCCTTGTTTTTCAGCAACTAAATACAGGGCCTGGCATAGAGAAAGAACTTAACAAGTATCTGAAAGGTTTGTGATCTGGTTACATGGACCACAGAAAAGAACTAAGAAGGCTAAGAGGAGGGGTTATGGTTTATGAATCACTTACAAGGCAGTTTAGCTTAATGAGTATGAGCACAGATTCTGCAATTCTACACTCAAATTATGAGAATCACATGGCAGTCCTGCATTTAGTGGTTACGTGACTTTGGGCGTTACTTCACCTTTCTATGCCTCCCATCTCTACCTTAAGATGGGGATAATAACAGCACCTACATCATAGGACTATTGTTAAGAATTAAATGAGTTAATTCATGTGAATTGCTTACAATAGTGCCTGGTACATAGTAAATGTTAGGCAAGAACAGGCTTTTATTAAATTTATGCATGCTGGGTTGTTAGATGGAATAAAAGAAAGATGAGAAGACTCACATTAATTCACTGTGACCCTGTGTCATCACTTCCTTCTTCCTAAGAAATACTAATTACTAACCAAGTTCACAAAACTATGCTAGATGCTCTTAGGGTAACACACTTAGACTACACATAGAGTTTTTCCTCAGGTCTTTGCTCTCTAAGACCTCAGAGAATCTTCATATTTCTCATCTTATTTCAAAAAATAAGGGGTGTACTAGATTTCCCAAACAGCGATCAGCAGATATGAGGTCTGTGAAATCTCAACTGCATTAGATCTTTCCTAAGATTTCTTCTAGTTAAAGGGTCTACGTTCTTCTCAAGAGTCTAAGAACAATTCTTTATGGAACTAAAGACAAGTTTCCCCTAAATTCAAGTTGAGTAAAGTAGCATGAGCTAATGGTAAGATATGGCTAAGGGGTCATATTTTATATGTATGTTTCTCCATTCCATTTTATAATGAAATTCTATGACTAAAAATGGCAGTCAGGTATGTTTAATTGACATATTAAACATACACACAAAACATCAACATATTGTGGGAATAAGACCAGATTGACATCTTAATCGCTGCCTTTACCAAAAACTGAATCACAAAACTGTTATGTACTAGCATGACACCATTTTACAGTCAAAGGAGATTTTGGAACTGTTCCAATTCAGCTCTCTTGTTTTAAATTATGAGCATTCTGACCCCCCAGAGAAGTTAAGGAACTGGCCCCAGAAAATTAATCAACAGCTGATCTGTGACCAAAACCAAGGGGTCTCATGACTAGCTAAGACTCTGCGCCTACTATGCAGGCGGCCCAGGTTTGATCCCTGGTCAGGGAACTAGATCCGACATGCCACAACTCAAAGTTCCTACATGTCACAACTAAGACCCAGTGCAGTTAAATAAATAAATACATATTAAAAAAACAAAAAAACAAGGAGTCTCAATGTTAGCTCAGAGCTATCACCAGTAACTCAAATTCATTTATATCTGATGTGGGGACAGCAACAAAAATCTCAATGATTTAAACGGCAAGCAAATCTTATTTAAAACCACTGACCTCCACTATTAATAAATTGATGACACCAACGGAAACAGGCAGAATCCAAGTGGAATCCAGAGCAGTGAGGTCATGAAACCACAGGACCCCACCGGTAGTTAACTGCTCCTGAACAGAAAAACCTGCTGAAACATTTTTATAAATAAAACAAAAGAATTTCTAAAAATAGCAGAGGGAAGTGATTCCAGTAAGGTGTTCCTCACACTGAAGACTTGCATTTTTTATTCAGGTTATTTTCATTACACAACATAAGTTAGTTCTTGTACTGAGAAAGAGGTAAGAAGTTTCTGGAGCAAATGGATGTGGAGACACTAAAGACACGTAGCAGTAACCCTTACAGATTGAAATTAAAAAAATTACTTGTCTACAGGCTGCTTTCTTTCAAGTCAATTTAGATTACTTTAAGGTTAGAAATGCCTTTAAATGAAAGTAAAAACAAGCCCCTTAGTTTGTAACCTTTCATATTAATACTCACACTTGTAACTGTGAAAGTTTTTCTGGCTTCTTAAATTTATAAATAGAAAAAATTCATGGCCCTGAAACCATATTATGGAATTATAATACTAATTTTATTAAGACTTCCAAGAAGTAGTACTAGTGACATCCTTCCTAAACTGATTTGTATTCTCAATACAGCTAGTTTGGTCACACTTAATATTTGAAATTCTATACCTGTGTAAGGGAGATGATGAAAGTGTATTCCAGTTACAGAAAGTTTGGATGTTTTTTATTTTTTTGCTTTTTCTTTAGAATACAAGACAGTATTAGAGAACTTGTTTGGGGGAATTATATTTCAATAGAACTACCTTCTGAATGTGCTGCCCCTGTGCTAAAATTTCGGAGAGCGACAGACATGAAGATCCACATTGGAAGCTGAATCCAGACCAGCACAGTTGCTTTGAAGGGGTGGCAGTTATCCCGAACATAGAGCTCTGAAACAAGCCTCCGCATAGTCTTTAGGTAAGTGAGCCTAGTTTGAGGGAAGAGGGAAAAAGGGAAAGGAGAAAATATCATTTGAATACTAGTTGTGCTTTATCCCTAGAGGATAAACACACCCATGCTGTGGTTACTGGCGAAAGGATTTATGCAGGATTTTTGGTTGTCATAAGCTACAGCAAAGTGAAGTCAAAGTCGCTCAGTAGTGTCTGACTCTTTGCAACCCCATGGACTACATACTCCATGGAATTCTCCAGGCCAGAATACTGGACTGGGTAGCCTTTCCCTTCTCCAGGGGATCTTCCCAACCCAGGGACAGAATCCAGATCTCCTGCATTGCAGATGGGTTCTTTACCAGCTGAGCCACCAGGGAAGCCCAAGAATACTGGAGTGGGTAGCCTGTCCCTTCTCCAGCAGATCTTCCCGACCCAGGGATCAAACCGGGGTCTCCTGCATTGCAGACTGATTCTTTACCAACTGAGTTATAAGGGAAGCTCCTAAGCTACACCAAGCAGCTGCCTAAAAAGAAGGCAAATAAAGCCTTTCACTCAAAGTTTGTTCACAATGTAAGCAAATTACATAACAATTTGAGAAATGTGACGCTGTCAAACTACAGGCTTTGTTTCTGGAGGTCTTAGGCAAACTAGGCTTTAGCAAGGGAAATTTCACTACTAACATGGTATGACCAGAATTTAAATCAGAAAAAAAAAAAAGAAATACTGGAGGTGAAAGCACATTTTACTCAAATTTCTCCACTCCAGCCAAACTCAATCGCCTGATCCCTGAACATACCTTTCAGAGCAATGTGGTTTTGTACTACGTATGCTCTTGACCTGTCGAAACAGTCTCCATTCTTCAATAAATTCTTTCGTAAAGATTTTCTTACTGTTTCTCTGTTAACCATATTAGTCACTCCTCTGTTGTAGTTTTTTTTTTAACTTCTGTTCTTAAGTCCCACTTTCTAGACTACAGTATTGGATGGGTCTTCATCTTTAAATCTCTTGTGGCATGTTTTGTACAAGGTAGGTTTTCAATAGGTTTGCGGAAATTAATCAAATTATAACGCACTGAATTAAGACAGTACACAGAGACATTCCAGGCTCCTTGTAATTCAGTCTTCGCCCACTCTCAACTTTATTTCCTGTTACTCTTTTTCTGGCCCCTTGAATGACCTGGGTCAGGTCAACTCAGACTTTCACATAAGTATGCCTTGGAAGTTATTATATCATCTTTGCAGACTGTCCACTTTCCTGGCTGTTTGTTCACCTGACAAATTCCCTTTCATTCTTCAAAACCCGGTTCCACTGTCAATGCAGGAAACCCTCAGAGGATGTCTTCCTCTAGAAAGTCATTCATCAGTGTGGGGATGCGTCTGGACAATCATCGCGCCAGGGCTGCCTAAGTACGGTGGCACAGTCTTATCTAGGCTGCATTTGTAACCCACCTGAGCAGCTCTAATGTGTTCTTCTGGGCTAGAGCTGTAGCCCTCAGACTTCCTTGATCAGTAAAACTTCAGAACTACAGGTTTACCATCTTTTTATTTTATCAAGTAAAGACATTAAGCTGTTAAGAATGGTTTTTTAAAAATGGCAGGTCCTTTCAACACTATATAAAGAGGGACTCAATTTCATATTGAAGATAGTTGGCAAATTTATACCTATATAGATAAAAATATATGGACAGGGCCTTCCCTGGTGGCTCAAATGGTAAAGAATCTGCCTGCAATGTGGGAGACCTGGGTTTGATCTCTGGGTGGGGAAGATCCCCTAGAGAAGGAACTGGCAATCCACTCTAGTATTCTTACCTGGAGAATCCCAGGGACAGAGGAGCCTGGCGGGCTAGAGTCTCTGGGGTCACAAAGAGTTGGACACGACTAACTGACTAACACACATATACCCATATATATACACATTATATATTTATACTAAGAAACCCTTATTTTTCTCACTGCTGTGAGCTGCTGAACACTTTGTCATAGTCTAGTAAGAATCAGAATTTGGGAACCTAACTAAGCAGAACTAGGGCAGGCTGATAGGAGGAGGAAGACTTAAAAGTGCTTAGTGGATGGCTGCCCACACAGAACTACAACATGGTCAAGCACCCTTGGGCAAGGGCTCTCAAAGAGCTCAGGGAGACAACACAGGATAGCTATAGCAGAGTAACAACTCCTAGCCTACCCAGTTGCTTTTACCATGGCATTTATATTTTCTGTCTCTGCATTCTTTTAGGCAGCTACCTGCTCTATGCTGTCAAAAGATCAGGTCTGTAAATAACCTGCATCTTTTGCTGACTAAAATCTCAACAAACTGGCACAGTATCTGCATCCTGTGAAGCCTTCCCTAACTTCCCATGATGACCTAACTCCTCGTACATCATCTTTTTTACAGTTACTTAATCCAGTCATTATTTGATTACACATCTGTCTTTTTCAGTAGTCTGGAGTCCTTTAAGATCAAGGAACTCTCCTTTCTCTTTATTTGCTTTCAATCCAGTATATAAACCTATCATGCCACAAAAACTTTTTAAAATATTAAAGAGTAAAATGAACGACTTTGCTGCTAAAGCTACAGAATAGCACACCCTGTAATAATAAATACATACATACATATCTATTTTTTCTTGGTCTTATATGCAGTGAATTAGCTTACCTGGCAACTCTCTTGGACCATCCCAACTGATGCGCACGAACTGCAACTTCTTGGTTAAGATGTCGTGCAATGTTTTTTATTTCTGGCTGCAAATTTTCCACCTAGCTAAAAAAAAAGCAGACTTTGTTATGAGCACATTAAAGATCTGTATTCATAACCATTCCTAACTTTACTCTCTATTCCCTAAACTCATTTAAAAAAATGAGGTTTACTGGTTGTGTCAAGAAACTCTAAGATTGCTCACAAGATGTTAAGATATCAACTGAAATCAAATTAAAATTTAAGCTTATACACTTATCAGTGTGATGTTGGGCAAATTATTCAACCTCTAAAGTCTTGTTCCCTCATATAAAATGTATAACAGCACCTACTTCACAGGGTTATTTTAAGGATTAAATAAACCCTACACTCCACACTTTTAATGTTTCAATTCCTGGGTTTTCCAGTAATATAAACTGAAGAAACGGTAGTCTATTAAGAGTCTTTAGTATGCTCTTTGTAGCTACAGAGCTATAAAAGAATCTGCACTTGCTTCTGCCTGTGTTAATTGTTCTTTGTAAAGTAGCTTACTGCCTTAAAGGTGCTGACGATTAACGGTCAGTACTCCGGAAGTAACTGGGGACCTTAAGCCCCGGGTGAGACGCTGACCCTCCTCACCACGGAAGTGGGTACGCACGGCCCACGCGCGGCTCGGCACCCCTCACCTTGGCCAGGATGTAGTGCTGGTAGGCGGCCAGGGGTAGCGTGACGGCCCCGCGCAGGGCCACGGTGGTGAGGAGAATGCTGCCCCACCAGGGCAGGCCCGAGGCGGTGTGGGCCAAGAGCAGCACGTCCTCTGCGCCCTGTACCGGCGCCGACGTAGCCAAGGCCTCGTACCAGCCTCCCGCGCCGCTCGGGCCAACTGTGGAGACCGATGCCACCGCCCACACTGGCAGAGCGGAGCGCTTGGCGCCGCCCGCGGGGGCCCGTGCGAGCGATGGCTCCGGGACACGGACTCGCAGGGCAGGCCGGGGCCGCAGCCACCTAACGCTGAGCCGGCACAGCATCTCTGCGCGGAGGCTGTGCCCGAAACGCCGGCCTCACGGACCTGCGGTGCTCGCACCGCTCCTCCGAGGCCGCTACGCGCATGCGCCGCGACCCCGGCGTAAAGTGGGCGTGAGCCCGCGGGTAGCCACAGTTGACCTTCCCGGTCAAGCCAGTGACGTACTGAGTCGCACTAGAGATGACGCACGAGGCAGGAAAGGCCCACCTTTCCCACGCGGCACTGAGCAAGCCTACTGCGCAGACACGAAGCTTGCGCGCTGCAGTGGTGGAGCGCCTCGAGGCTAGACCGGAATTGGAGTGCTGGGGGTGGGGCTTGGTGCCCGGAGCCCGGCGAGGCGTTCTCCAGGAAGCTCTCGTTCTGTAAAGTCGGTCTTCGGCATATACCTTTCTGTTCTTTTTGACTTAGCTAATCATGTCATGGTTTAAGTCTTGTGGGAGCTTTTTGTGATCAGAAGGTATCCCTCCACGTCTTTATGTGCGCCCCGATTGCTTCCGCTAGGGATTGAGATAGATAATATTCAATCTATTTTGAACGCGTTGCTGAAATGCCAGTTTGGAGAGAGGCGTGAGTTTCTGTGTTGTTAAAATCAAGTCTTTATGCACTAAGCATACTTTAGTCTGTGGTATAAATATTTAATTGGCTTATCTGTCCTAATAAGCATTTTCAGAGCCAATTTCAGTGTTTCATCTTTCATTGTAAAGAGCAGTAGTTTATTAAGAGTAGAGAACCATCTCCTGAGTTAAGGGGAATTATCACTGGCAGCTCGGTGACTTCTTTACTGGGGCTTAACATCCTGTGTAAACTTTCAGGAGCCTGAACTGAAAGAACATCAGGTGTCTTCTGGTTAAAAGGAGCAGGCTAAATGTACATGACTAGTTTCTAGCTTTGTGTTCCTGGGAACACAATGGGATGACATGGAATTTCCTAACATAATGATCATCCCTAGACCTAGAGGCCAAATTGTGTTGAGGAACAAAATCATCGATTAAAACGAAGGTGCCGGCCAATATTGGGGTAATGTCAAACTGGAGCTACTGTTCTTGCTTCACTGTACACCTACCCAGGGGTACCAGATATATTTCCTCTGGGTTCAGGAAGTGATCTTCCTTCAAATTGCATGATTAAATCCATTCATGAAATTTTATATGTTAACACACACATCCCAACGTATGTTACATATAGAATTTCTTTTCCAAAAGTAAAAGCCTGTATCATTGTCTCCCTATCTGTTTGTCAAGTTAAAACAAGCAACCTATTGGTACTGACCACTGGTTTAAAGTGGAAAAGAATTTTACATGGAATTATCTTGGCCTGGGAGCAAAGGAACAACTTCTATGCTACTGCACTCCTCTCGTTGTAGAGACCTGGTAACATTACTTGGCCTTTCCATAGCGTCATTTAAGCCTAAGGACTGTGACCTTTTGATATGTAGGAGAAAAGGAGTTAATGAAAGGAAAAAGATCCTAAAATAAAAACTCCAAGTTTATGCATTCACTATTCAGATATTTTAAATCAAGAATTTTTCAAGCTATTCCTCAAATTCCTAAGACTTCCTTCTGTGGATTTGTATTCAGGAGTCGGGGCTGGAACTTCTTCAATGAGTGTAGGTTCACCTTTTCTGCTACATTTTGGGGTCACAGATTATAGTCTCATTTAAAAATGTTACACTAAGTTTGAATATTGTGATCTAAATAAAATTTATGAATATTTAACCTAATTTGATATACTTAAAACATACAGTTTACAATTTGGTTAACGGACTGGCTATCTACTTGGTATAGAATGTAGGGAGAATACAAAGTGTACTGTATGCAAATACAACGCAAATACAAAGTATATATGTATGTACTGGTAACATTGTGATACCCTGAGTATTTTGAGTGGAAAAGTATACTACAGAGTGACCATACAAATATTGGGCAAACCAACTGAAATTATGTCAACTCTGATACTTTGCAAATGGATATTATGTTTAAAAAGTTCATTTTTAAAATTTCTAAAAAGTTCAACTACTTATTATTAGCTTATTCCTGTCTTTTTATTCTTATTATTTATAGCTAACTGTTTTCTTAATTTCGTTTAAAGCTCCTTAAAAACAAAGACTATATATTTACTTTCAGAAGTTTCTGAAATTCTTATTCATCACGGTGCTGAACACAGGAATGGACGTCAAAATGTGAATACAGGCTATTTTATATATATATATATATATATATAGACTGTCTATATGTACAGTCATTTAAATTTCTCTCTTCCCAAATACGCCTTCTCATTAACAAAAGAAACTTTAAAGGATATTTTCATGAGCAACTTAAAGTGATCCCTTGGAATCACATTTAATTTCTTTTTCCTATTAATGCATTGCTTTTTAAAACCAAAGTTACCTAATGTAGAATTAGCTTTTTTTCTCATTAAAAAAAATTCTCTTGAATTATCATTGACTTTTAAGTACTAAGTATACAATATTGGCTTTTACTTTTCAAAAGTGTGAACTGATTTCAAGGTAGAAGTCTAATATGAAACCTCTTATGACCCATATATTAGTCCTATATTTTTACAGTCACATAAAGAAATTCTTATTTATGTCAAAGCCACAGTAACACATTTTTCTCTGTATTCACTTATCCAAAATATAAGTGATGGTATTTTTGCAATCAAGGTATATACCACTGTAGATTAAATATTAGAGCATTAATGATGCTCTCATCCTAAATTCCAATCATTTGGAATTTACAGCAGTTAATTCACAATACTCTCAGTTAACTGAGTGTTGTGACTTGCTTAATCTGGGATATATATATTTCCAAAAAGATTCAGGAACATCTAGAATTTACAAATTATAATGTAAATATTCCAAACATTAAAAGACATCTGAATAGATGCATTTATCTAACGAAAAACAGTGAAATGGTCTTCCTTTGATATTTTGAATCATTCTGAAATAATCCTGAGTTAAAAATTTGTTATTTGAAAGTTCTAGCATTCTTTAAATGTCACGCCAGATTTATCTGTTTAATCTAACACTTTGTATTGTTCTTAAAAATAAAGTAAGTGTGCAAAAATATTTATGAAATGTATAATTAGGTCATTTTAATCAATAGAAAAATAGAATAATATTTTCATGAAAAACAAGACAGGAACTATTAGTAAACTATTTACCTCCTTTTTCCTGAGAAGAAAAATGATTGTAAGATAAGTATAGTAATTACCAAAAAAAAGTAATTTTCAATTACTAATAGACTGATTTAACTTTATAGTAACAGGAAACAGAAGGGAAAAATACCTTTCACATAAATACTAAAATCACTTTTTTGGAATATACTGCTATATTCTGAAGTATATGTTGAAAAGGCATACCATGGGAATTCTCTTGGCACCAGTACACAAAATCATTTCTAAAATGGAATAATTGGTATAAACAGATTACACAGTAATTGGGATATTAATTCTTTTGGGATTTAAAGTGTGAACTAACCTAACTGTTACATCTAAAAGTTAAGCTGCTTCTTAAAAGAATATAAGAGAAAAGAAATACCTTATGTAGTCTGCAATTATACATACCACATACTTTCCAAAAAGGGGGGAAAAAAAGACCTGCGTGGTCTCAAAAGATGATTTTTTTTTTATTGTTCAAATAAAAGTGCACTGCATTACATCTGAAATATAAAAAATGTATCTGAAAAATGTTCCCAGTACAGACTTCTAAAACCATGGTATTATATTTAACAAGCCTGATCCCAAAAACTAAACTAGGAGCATTCAATATCCCCCTGTCCCATAGCTTTGAAGTAAAAAAAAAAAAAAAAAAAAAAAAGTTTTCTGTTTTTTAGCAAGACACCCTATCTTAAGAAATTCACTTTTGTGAGTCAACACAAGTCATGTGTTGTGATAAATACTGGGTGGTATCTGTTACCTAGCAGGATTATTTTAATTAAGAAAATAACCCTAGTAAACACAGAAAAGAAACTAAGCAAAAAGTTATAGGATAGTGGCAAAAGTCATACATAAAATACTCTGTTAAATAGCATTATACCCCTTTCTTAGTAAAGTGCAATTTTATGTCATAGCTACATTTATTTGTAGGATATCATTTAGCTTTCCCTTAAAATATGGTTGTATCAATCACAGACAGGGAGAAAAACAAATTTATATATATTTTAAGACCACCTCCTAAATTAAAAGGTACAAATGTGTTTATAAATTTTTGGATATGTTTGAGAAATCTTTTTACTTTTTACTTAGGCAACCAGAGTAAAAGAAATCATTTAATTTACTTGAACAGTCAAGGAACCATATTAATATTGTTAACCTGGGTGATCTATTTGAATTTTAGTTAATGTTTATGTTTCACCAATGAGGAATTATGTCTATTATTTTTTAAAGACATTACTTCACTTTTATGCTTACTTTCTTTTATATTTCAACCATATAATTTATTGTATCACATGAGACAGGGTAGGACACATATTCTTCTTGGAATATGTTACTGTTTATTTTTTCAAGTGAAATGAATAGATAAATCCCACTGAGTAGTTTAGTGTGGCCCTGTGTCTTACATAAACAGGTTAAACCAGAGGCTTTATTTTGTAACCTGTGTATTCATGTCTACCATAAGTTGTCTTAATGACAAATACCAAATTTATTTTATTACTTGCCCCAAGTTAGCTGTTCATCCCTTTCACTGATAATATACAAACAAGTGTGGAAATTAAGAAGGCTTTAAAATTTGGAAAAAAAAAAAAAAACTTTAAGTAAATTATTGAAAACTGGAATTTTTATGTTGACTCCTGATGACTCCAAAGCCAATGTTAAGAATCAATATTATCCAATATAAAATAGTACATTGAATTGTTTAATAATAAACAGTATATTAAGAGCTTGTATATGCTGACTGGGAACCAGTGGTGGCTTTTTAAATTCTCGGAAAGACTGATTATGATTAGAAGAAACCACAGGTGATGATGCAGATACTCCATCTCTCTGTAGCAGCCATTAGAGTAAAAATCTTTATAGAATTATTTCACGATCAGAAAGAAAATTTTACTGGTATTAGTGGTGAGGGTGAGGAGAGAAACAAAGAGTGAAGAGAGAAGTGTGTGTTAGGTTTTAAAAGTGTGACAAGAGAATAAAAAGACAGGAAAAAGTGTTAAAATTTCTTACTCTACATGTGCCTTGCTGCAGACAAACTCAGAAGGAAAGCAGCATGGGTATTTTAAAAGCCAGCGTCAGGAAACATTCACTGATAATGCCCATTGTTTTACTTTATACTTAAATTACACAAGCAGAAAAGTTATACTTATTAATAGTTTAATGTATGAAGGAAACATCCAGATTTCTGAATATGAAGGTACATATCTCACATTAATTTAAGTCTACGTAAAGTAGAGCCTCTATACTGACATATTGAAATTTACTTTCTGCTTAGCCTTTTCTGTTATGTAAACAATTGTACATTTATTTGCCATTCTAAAACTTCAGGATCAAGTTTACATAATTTTGCTAAATTTCCGTGTTTGCTCAGAAGCAGTTTACAGTACTAAAACCAACCAGCCAAAGAACAGCTTCAACAGAAAGTTATGTCCAAAGGGGAAGAGGGAAAAGAAAAAAAGAAAAATGATAAGAAAAAGGCTAACTAAGGTAAAACGGATGATGATGGGGAATGGGCAGTCACAAATGTTCACAGAAAATAGGTCAGTTAGTAAGTTCTTCTGCAAAAAGCCTACACACTTCAGTCAAGCACATCAGTAGAATGATTTGGGAGCATAATTTTTTTTTTCGGCCACTTGTGATTTCCTCTGAATGAAAAGGAATCTGCAGGCTAACAAGCTGATCCTCATCAGCCAAGCTGGTTCATATGCACACTGTTCATGTGAGGTGCCCAGGGTCCAGTCCACACCTAGAATATAAAGCACACGTTTTATTAAATATGTATTTAACATGTACTTGATTAAAATAAAACTCTTAATCACTAAGGAATATTTATGAACTAAACCAGCTAAGTTTCTCAGTCAACTGGCAACATACTGGGAAACAATAAAGAAAAGCAGTGAAAAACCACTATTATCTCTTGCTTTCCTGCCTCTACTCTTATCCCTCAAACAGGATCTGAATTACCATCATCTTTAAAAAACCATTATCTGAGTACATACAGGTTGATGATTGTGGAATGAAAATCAGGTATTAAATATACACCACAATAAGTTAAAATATACAACCATCTCTAAGCATTTTCACAATTACATAGTATTTTGACATTTATAATACTTTTAACAAATAACCTCTAGATGCACCTTTTCACACAACTAGTAAATTTTGATACATAAAATTACAAAACTTTACAACTTAAAATCTTTTATCTACCACCTGCTACTCAATGGAATATATTATGTCTTTCCTAGTTTTAGCCCCAAACCACTACCTTTGGTACCCTTTTCCATATCCCTCTGCTATATTTCTGCTATAATAAATTTCGCTCAATTTCCCCAACTGCCCATATTCACCAAACTCTCTCACAACCATGATTTATCTCTATTACATCTGTCTTGGCAGCTATGTGCTATGCTTAGTAGCTCAGTTGTGTCCAACGCTCTGCGACCCCACGGACTGTAGCTCATCAGGCTCCTCTATCCGTGGAATTCTCCAGAGCAGAATACTGCAGTGGGTTGCCATGCCCTCCTCCAGGGGATCTTCCCAACCCAGGGATCAAACCCGGGTCTCCTGCACTGCAGGTGGGTTCTCTACTGTCTGAGCCACCAGGGAAGCCCCTTGGCAGCTCATAATCATTAAATAAAGGTTCATGGAATGGTCGGTCTTACCGTTTGAGGGCCATTATTTTCTGTGGAGCTTGAAACCATCTTTATCAGGGAATTCCAAGAGGGGTCCGCAGCATGAGGGCCATTAAATATGGGTCCTCCAGCACCATCAGGAAGTGGTGCTACTGGAGGAATCATTGCATTCCCATACACAGAAAAAGGCATACCCTTAAAAAAGAAAACAAAGATTATGCACACTGAAGTCACTGGTTATTTTTCACAGTATAATCAATACCCTAAAATTGTATTGGAAACTTCACCTCATTTTGGAACATGTAAGTTATCTAAGTGATTTAAAAATTATTTTCCAATATATGATTTCTTCCAGCATTAGACAGAAGACAGTATAAGCCTAGTATATAAAATCTTTTGTCAAAAAACATTTCTCTAAACAACTCGGACAAAATCAGGATTTATAAACATTTATATTTTAGCTAGATTTTCACCTATAATTTCAAGCCAAAGCTCCAGCACCATTTCACAAATGCTTATACATGGGAAGTAAAATAAGGCTAATAATCAGAAAATCCTTTAATCATTTAGAACT
The DNA here is from genome assembly GCF_033118175.1 of Dama dama. Classification (NCBI taxonomy): domain Eukaryota; kingdom Metazoa; phylum Chordata; class Mammalia; order Artiodactyla; family Cervidae; genus Dama; species Dama dama. The sequence continues at coordinate 28,017,859 of NC_083686.1, read as the reverse complement.
AATGAACATGCTTTTAAATCACCATTACCCCAACTTTAGGAAAGTCCATGTATCCTGCAGGAACATGCTGATGGAATGTACCAGAAGGAGTTACAATTCCTGTACTCTCTCGCTCCATTGCTTGATGTTGTGAAAATACTCCTGGATCAGACATTGGCCTGTGAATCATAGGATTTCCCATCCCAGGGTTACACCAGTCTACTTTGTCTGAGGGAAGATGAAGAGGCAGAAAAAAATAATTGGAGATATTTAAAATCAGAAAACAGCAAAAAAAACTTTATATATTTCTAATATTTTCTACATTGGCTTGTGAATGCCTTCAGAATAATGACCTACTTTTATATCTTTACCACAATATGTCCATGTTTGTAGGTAGTGAAACAATAGCCTAGTAATGTAACCTAAACACTGTGTTACAAAACAAAAAAAAGCTAAGATAAAACTAAAGAGCCCAAAAGGAAATATTAATATCTCCTTAATATGATGAAGAGAATAATATGCTTGCATTAAACTATACTAAGCAATGATTAACTCAGAGATCACAGGTGAACAAAAAAGTTCCAAACTCTTAAATAAATTGATTAGTCCAAATGAAGAGATATGAACACAGATTTTCTTAAAAGAATGCCTATGATAATTAAATACTGCTTTTTTAATTAAAATTATTTAAATACTTTAGTTAAATGTATAAACTTAACTTCTGATAAGCAGAATAGCATACCATACCTTGATTGCCACCAATCCCTTCAAAGGACCAGATGCCACTATGTCCTACTGATGTGGACAAATTACTTCCAATAACAGACGGAGCTGAAGTTCCAGTTTGCCTGATACGTGCAGAACGTTCCGTCCCAATAGGGACTGGAACTTTTCTATCCTGAGAGACGTTGCTGGGCTTTTCTGACCCTAAAGGTACTGATGATGGGGCAGGAGAAGGTGCACGAACTCCAGAGGATACAGATTGTGCAGGAGAATCTAGAGAAAAGATATTGGGAAATAATAAACACTGTCTCTATAGAGCCTGCAATTTTTTTTTTTTTCATTTATTTTTATTAGCTGGAGGCTAATTACTTTACAATATTGTAGTGGTTTTTGCCATACATTGACATGAATCAGCCATGGATTTACATGTGTTCCCCATCCCAATCCCCCCTCCCGCCTCCCTCCCCATCCCATCAGTGCACCAGCCCTGAGCACTTGTCTCATGCATCCAACCTGGGCTGGTGATCTGTTTCACCCTTGATAGTATACTTGTTTCAATGCTATTCTCTCAGAACATCCCACCCTCGCCTTCTCCCACAGAGTCCAAAAGTCTGTTCTGTACATCTGTGTCTCTTTTTCTGTTTTGCATATAGGGTTATCGTTACCATCTTTTAAAATTCCATATATATATGCGTTAGTATACTGTATTGGTCTTTATCTTTCTGGCTTACTTCACTCTGTATAATGGGTAGAGCCTGCAATTTTGTAAACAAAATTTTAGAAATATGAGTATAATGCTTAAATAATAAATTATGTATATTAAAATCTGGTTAAAGTTCTGTGACTTTGCAGTCATTTTCTAATTTGGCTCACAATTTTCCTATTTAGTTTTGGGATAGTAGAATGTGAAATGTGAATGCTGCCTGCACACTAATTAATATTTAAATTAATTTGCCCTTGACCATAAGTAAAATATAACACCAGAGCAACGAGAAGACAATGTTTAAATGAAAAAGAAACAACAATGACAACAAAATGGAGGTGGGGAAAATCACTGACTGTACTGGCAATTTTCAGACTATTTTCCTTGGGAATATTTGTCCCTTGGTTCTATGTTTAAAAAAAAGTAAAGTTTCTTTAAATCAGGACTTCACAGAACTTTAATATGCTGACAGAATACCAACAGAAGGCTATGTTTCATAACCCAAGTGATTCACTGTATCTTATGGCTATTCCAACACTCTTAGAAGTGGCAATTTAAGCTTTACTTATCAAAACAAGGCTAGTTCTTAACATATGCAATTTGGGAATATTCATTAGTGATTTAGTTTCTTTATAGACTATAGTGAAGAAAGTGAAAGTCGCTCAGTTCTGTCTGACTCTTTGTGACCCCGTGGACTATACATACAGTTCATGGATTTCTCCAGGCCAGACTACTGGAGTGGGTAGTCTTTCCCTTCTCCAGGGGAATCTTCCCAACCCAGGTTTTGAACCCAGGACTCCCGCATTGCAGGCAGATCTTTACCAGCTGAACCACAAGGGAAGCCCAAAACAACCACCACTACCTTTTTTAGAGTAGAACTTGGGATATATTTCAAGCTCTTTTCCTTTTTTTTTAATACATGCTCAGATGCTCAGTAGTGTCTGACTCTTTGTGACCCCATGGACTGTAGTCCACCAGGCTCCTCTGTCCATAGGATTTTCCAGGCAAGAATACTGGAGTGGATTGCCATTTCCTTCAGGGGATCTTTCCCACCCAGGGATCGAATCTGGATCTCCTGCATTGCAGGCGGATTCTTTACCAACTGAGTCACCAGGGAAGCCACCACAGTGAAGAAGGAAAACCAAAACCAACCACACTTTTCTTATCAAAGTCTAAATATAAAGCACATTTAAAATTAAATAAGAGTCTAAACTGTAGAGGAACTTGAAGCTTAAAAAGTCAAAACAGTTACCTGCATAGTGCATAGCTACAATTTATTTGAAAACAGAAAAACTGATTTAAATAACTATGAACTGAATCTTTGAGGGCTACATACAAGATATCTCTGAAGAAGCCTATACGTAAAGAGAGTCCGTAGTAGAGGACTGACAATAAACAGACTATGAGTGAGAGACCATAAATCCTCTAAAGAGAGAGAACAGCTGTCTCAAATCTTGGACGGTTTCAAAGACCACCCCACATAGCCTGGAGGTAAGCACCACTTTGCTTGAGATTCCCAGGTCTATAGTCCTTGCTATGAAAAGAGCCTAATTTTTCTTCTTATCCCTAATTATTATAATTTCTTTAGTCACGATAAACAAGCAAAATCTAATTCAGAGTCATGTTATTAAATGTGCTAACTTACAGAGAAAAAACAGATTTTACGGGTTTTGTTGGAATACAATCTTGGGAATCTGTTTTAGAGAAAAAAAAATACAAGTACAAAACTCGGTACAGGACCTTGGCAGGGCCCCTTGCAAATGAGATACCCTGAAACTTCAGCTTCAGTAAATCCACTTCAGTTCCGAATTCAAACTGGAAGAGCAATGTGACTTACAAATGGAAAAAGTGCTCGTGCAGGAAAACTGTACTGGACTATCATGCCTCAGTTCAGCGTTAACATCATGAGATGACTGTGGTTAGTCATGAGTAACAAAACAATTTTTTGAAGGTTAAAGAAAACAGAGTAAAAATACCAGCATGAACATATATTGTAAGGATGTAAGTATTGTTTTATAGATATATTTCAGTCACACACAGGTATATGTGTACAGAGTCATGATGTAAAGTTAATTTTTTCGCTAAAAAAACTGTCATTACTATTATTATTTTTACTGTTTTTAGATACAGAAGAGCCTTATAAGATTGAAATGTCAAAATGACCCACTGACTAAATTTGCCAAAGCCTGAAACTCACAGAGCGCCAGTGATCAGTACTCAAAGCATGGAGTGGTTGAGCACTGATAGGATAGATCTCAGCAGCTTGAGTGGGATAAGGGCTCAGGGGATCTCTGCCTAGCCTGTATGCAGAAGGATCTTGGGCATCACCCGTCTGTTGTTTTGCAGCCTCAAGGAAGGTTCTCTGCTTTCTTGTTTTTTAACTTTTATTTGGAAGTAAGGGACCCATGACCCCACATCCTACTTTAATTTGCCAGAGTCCTAATATCATGTCCTGACATCCTATATAGGAGAAGGGAAAAAGAGAAGTGGAATGCATGGAGAAGTGTTGATAAAACCTGTTCAAATACCTAAAAACCAGATAAATATATTGTGAAGAATAAGTCATGCTTCTTGGGTTAGTTTTCCAACAGCATCCAGAATGGCAATTTTTATGAAAAATATATAGATAAATATGAAAAACAAAATTTTAAAAGACTACCATAAATAAACAAAAATACGAAATGACATTTATGTGAACAGATAACATAAAGTAGAATCAGAAGTCAGGTAAAACAAACTAAATGGTCAATAAAAAGCATTAAGATTTTTTTTAATTAGTAGTACTGTTAGTTGCTCAGTTGTGTCCAACCCTTTGTGACCCCATGGACTGTAGCCCACCAGGCTCCTCTGTCCATGGAATTCTCCAAGCAAGAATACTGGAGTGGGTTGCCATTCCCTTTCTCCAGGGGATCTTCTCAACCCAGGGATTGAACCTGGGTAGGTAATGAAAAGCCAACTAGTTAAAAGTTCAGTAATAAAGGGAAAAGTCTGAGAATCTTGGCTGAATCAACCAGTCTAACAGTTGCAAAATGATGACTCCAACTGTAATTCCTTTTACATTTATGAGTCGTCATCATACTGTAATGACACTGTAAGTCCCCCGTATGCATTTTAAAATTTTATTTATAACCATTACGTACTCTATTTCTTATTTTATCCAGTGAGCTGACATCATTCATTCTGATGGTTACATTGTCCTGAATTTGGCTAGTGGGAGCTCCTTCAAGCTATATCCTGCATTCCTCTGACATGCCCCAACCATCTAAGCACTTAATTACTTTCTGACACTACAAGACTTTCTGCAGACTTCCCTTATACTCTTCCTGCCCCAGCTCTCAAATCAGCTATTTTCCCAACAAGCCCTAGTTTCTTTTAGTGGATTAAAACTTCTAACAGACAGATCTGGATGCTGAATGTGCTTACTGCTGCTGAAGATCCATTGCTTCTAGGCCCTTTTCAGTAGATAGTTGTGGGGGGGAAATGGCAACTTTATGTGATTCAATCCAAAACATAATGTCATTTTAAAATCATGAGTTCATATTGATCCTCTAATTCCAGTACAAGTTCACAGCATTCTTCCTTGCCTTATTCTACATTCTTCTCTTCCTACAATCAGAGCCCTGGATTACATAATTTTCAGTATTCTTATTTATTCATGTGCTCAGCCCTATAATATAACCTACATAGTTAAACCTATATGTCGCTCATCCATGACATAAAATACAAATGTCCTAAGTAGAAGTGAAGATTTTGTCTGTAGTCTATTTTTCTTTTGGGTTTACAAAATACTAACGTCTTTAAGAGTTTTTAGATTGTTTCTTTTTCTTTTAGTAGGTTTATGTTAGTAATTTAAAATGCAGATAGGTTTACATATTTCCATTTATATTCAATTTTAGTGTTTTTCCCTTCATCGAGGTTGATTCTGCTTTAAATTTGTGAATATTAACATGGTTACAAAAACAAAACTATTAGTTCTACTGAGATAAGTTCTACTTCTTCCCTATTTCCTTATATTCTGCCTGAAAGTCTGATGAGGAATAAGAGCAGTTTCAAACAAATTACAAAGGGAAAAATGACTATTTGAAAGTGTAGAAACCTATGAAACCAAGTGATTAAAGTTAACAGCACAAACTGACATTTTATACTTTCTAATATAATACAGTGAGAAGGCTGCAACACTAATAAGAATGTTCCTGTCAAAAATATATAACTTAAACTTAAAAATGAAGAAATACCAGAAAAACAAATTGAACCACTTCACCAAACAACTGATCTGTAACCTTAAAAAAAAAAAAAAGCTTTCTTTGAAAGATTCATAAAGTCTAAGGAAACAGTTTCAGGTTATTTGAAACTAAAAAGACGTGGGAATTAAATGCAATCTGTGATACTGATTTTAATCTTGAAAAAGTGGGGATAATAAAGGCATTATTGGGACAACTGGTGAAATATGAGTATGGACTATATATTAGATAATAATGTATCAAAGTAAAATTTGCAGAAGTTGATAACTGCATTGTAGTTTTGGAAGAGAAAATTCTTGTGATTCCAAAATATTATAATCTGGAGTATTTAGGGGAAATCAGTTTGTGTCTGCAACTAACTGTAAAATGGAACAATAAGAAACCCCTACAATCCCTACACATACTCTACACACACACACACACGGGGGGGGGGGGGGGGGGGGGAAGTGTGGCAACATGTTAACAAGTAGTGAATGGGGGTGGGGCAAATATACAAGGGTTCTTCATGCTATCTTAGAGTCCAAGAGGACTAAGCCACTGAACTGAACTGAAAGGACCCTAGAGATGTAAACAAATGCAACATGTTTACCTTAAAAAAGAAAAACAACACGTCTACCTTAAGGGGTTCATGGTTCAAAAGCAGAAAAGATTTATTAAAAACGTTTTAGGATAATTTGTGTGTGTGTGCGGAGAAGGCAATGGCACCCCACTCCAGGACTCTTGCCTGGAAAATCTCATGGATGGAGGAGCCGGGTAGGCTGCAGTCCATGGGGTCGCTAAGAGTCGGACATGACTGAGCGACTTCACTTTCACGCATTGGAGAAGGAAATGGCAACCCACTCCAGTGTTCTTGCCTGGAGAATCCCAGGGACGGGGGAGCCTGGTGGGCTGCCGTCTATGGGGTCACATAGTCGGACACGACGGAAGGGACACAGCAGCAGCAGTGTGTGTGTGTTCTTAGTTGTGTCCGACTCTGTGTGACCCCATGGATTATAGCCCACCAGACTTCTCTGACCATTGGATCCTCCAGGCAAGAACACTGGAGTGGGATGCCATGCCATCCTGCAGGGGACATTCCCGACTCAGGGATCCAACATGCGTGTCTTATGTCTTTTGCATTGGCAGGTGGATTCTTCACCACTAGTGCCACCTGGGAAGCCCCATCGATCTTCCTTATAATGAACTAAATATCCATATTCTTCCAGTACACAAGTTTATGTTGTATTGAATACAGCTTTAAATAACTGAGGCTGTAACTTCCAGATAGTTAAGACTAAAATGTCATAATCAGTTATTCCTTAAAGCTATATTTACTTTCAATGTTCTATTAATAGTTTAAGTTTAGATAAACCAGGCTAAATAGCTATGTTAGACTACATTCACTTTATCTCAATTATGATTCTTAAGAAACTTTCTTCAGCTTTTTCAAAGATAAGTAAAATATCCTCAATAGAAATCGCTGTGAACTTTTTTCCTTTTATCTTGGTACCTTATTTGCATACTTATTACATTATTTCTGGCATGTTTTTGTCATTGTCACTTTGAATTCTTTTTTAAGCCATTTATTTTAAACTTAGGGACACCTGTACAAGGATATTTAATATTCCATGTGAAAGTATTTGTTATTTGACAAACACAAGAAAAACTATACAGTATGTAAATTCACTATATACATTCATGCTTTCACTGGCAGACATACAAATCTCTCAAATATGAATTTTTTTTTAACTCTTTCACTCAGTTAATCACTCTCTATTAACTGGGCTCTAATGTTGTTAGAAGAGATTGTTAAAACTTAAAAAAAAAAATTCTTACTAAAATTTCCTCAAACTGAGAGCAGTTTGATGTCTTTATCCTCACTAAATAAATAAATAACACAAATACAAAAAAACTTACTACCCTTATTACAGAATTCTCTTAATGTGAGTTGAATTCTCTGTGTATGTAGCAGAGAATTAAAGTAGATAAAAAAGTAGCCTTATACTATAAGGCTACAAATCCTTCTTCTTGGAAGCTATATTCTCAAATCTAAAAGTAAATGTAAATCAATAGGTGACAAAACAAGACTTTTGATTCTCAAAAAATGATCTGTCTTAGAAATAAACCTCAAAAATACAATATTCTAGGTTTGATAGAACTGAAGTTGATTCTAATACTTTAAAAACCTGGAGAATCTATTTAAATTCCTCCTAATTTCAGATTGCCAAGAACATAAATTGCATTTTTCTAGTATTTATTTATTTATTGAGGTATAGGATTTACAACTTTTTGTTAGTTTCTGGTGTAGAATATACACTCCTCTCCTTTTGCCTTCAATCTATATATATATATATATACATATGGTATATATATATACCATACACACACACACAGGTACACACATACAGGTATATGTACATATATACTGCTTTCCATATTCTTTTTAATTATGGTTTATCACGTGCTAAGTCACTTCAGTCCTGTTCCACTCTTTGTGACCCCATGGACTGTAGCCCGCCAGGTTCCTCTGTACATAGGGTTCTCCAGGCAAGAGTACTAGAGTGGGCTGCCATTCCCTTCTCCAGGTATAGTATTTAAATTATTAAGAGATTTAAAACTTAAAAATTCCAAACTTTGAAAGACTTTAAAACTTTTTTTTAAAGGGAACATAAAGTCAAACTCTTCCTCTAGAATTACTGTACATTACTCACCATTTGATGCTGATGAACATGGAGTCAACAAACTAAGTGGGGAAAAATGCTGTCTGTTAAAGTTAGCAGCTGTGGGTGCTCCTCCAAGGGGTGCCCCAGGTCCATACATTTGACCTCCTGAAAGGTTTGAGGCAAAGTTTCCCAAATGTGTAGAGGAAGGTGTTACAGAACCATATGGCGAGTCCATATTGACAATACCTACAATGTAGAAGATAAATCATAATTTATAATAGCTACCCTTAAGATATATAACTAGAAAAACCTAAAATTCCAAGAGGTGTCTAATAAATCCAAATATATTTTGGATTATTAAAAAAATTTCTCCTTGCTTACTTCTTCCAGTCCACTCTGACTCATTATCTCCCCTTTTATTTTATAAAGATAGCTATAAAAAGGAAATTACCATGAAAAATATTTTATATTTAATTTTGATTTTGACAGATTATTATTTATTATAGAATACATGGAGATTTAATATAACACTAAAATTTACATAGGTTTGGTGGGCAAGGAGCTGTATCAAATTTTATCTTCAAAAAAACTTATAGAAATCAATCATCAATCAATTAAAAATAAACATTAAAAAAAAACACACAAGGGGAGGGAGGGATGAGTGGGCAAATCACAGAGGATATTTAAGACACTGAAAAGACTCTGGATGATAGAATGATGCTGAATACATATCACTAGACTTTTGTTCAAATTCACAGAATGTACAGCATTACAAGAGCGAACCCTCATGTAAACTACAGACTTTGATAAGGATATGTGAATGTATGTTCATCAATTGTAACAGAAGTACTACTCTAGAGGGGGATGCTGCTAATAAAGGAGGCTATGCCTGTATGGAGGCAGATGGTATGGGAAATCTCTACTTTTCTCTCAATTTTGCTGTGAACTAGAGTGCTACTTAAAAAAAACCTAAAACCCTCAAAAAATGAAACAAAAAACTATAAAGGACTGTAGATATACTCTTATAATAAAGAGACCTGATGATCAGCACGCTAACTAAAGTGACCATGCTTTCCAAGCTAACTGAGGGACAGTCTTGTCACTGAGTGCCTCCTGATACAATGCGGTGTGAGGTTAAACATTTCCTATCTGATGTTCCTGCTAGACATGTTTAACCAGAATGTAACCATGGATTGAGAAAACAGGCAAATCTGAAATGTAGGACATTCTTCAAAGGATTCAATGTTGAGAAGAACAAAAGGAGGTGGTGAGATGTTTTTGACTGGAGGAGATCAAAAAGACCTAATAGCCAAAGGCAATGTGTGAACCTTGATGGCTGCATCAAAAGGAGAGAAAACAGAATGTATAGGCATAAAGGATGTATCTGGCATGATCATCCTACATATTTGGTGCTGTTACTGAATTAAGTTTTCTTTTCTCGGGTGTAGAAATAGTGGTATAGCTGTGAAGGCAAACATGCCTGTGTTGACCTGAATCTAACACTTCCCACTGATGGACTCTCAAGTTGAACTTCACGGCTAATTTTGGCTCTAATCACTGCACACCCCTTAAAACTTCACCTCCCTATGCACTGTGTCCTTTGTCTATACTTTTCCAAAAAAAAACACTATTTCCATTTTCTCTAAATCTTAATTTTAGTATTTTAACCATTAGTAATTTTATTCATTTTAGTTTCATAGTTTTACAGTATTAGTAAAAATAGTGGTCATTGCAAATAAATATAAAATGGAAGTTGATGGAAAAATCCCAAGTCTTCCTGGTTAATTCCCCACCCCCACCCACCCAAAAAAACTAGCTAGTATATGGCAAATATCCTTTCACATGTTATCTTTAGGCATATATTCACTTTGTGGTGGTGAGTGGTTTAGTCGCCAAGTTGTGTCTGACTCTTGCAACCCAACAGACTGCAGCTCACCAGGCTCCTCTGTCCAGGGATTTCCCAGGCAAGAGTACTGGAGTGGATTGCCATTTTCTTCTCCAAATTTTAGTCTTTCTTAACATATTTCTGACAAAATGTGGTCCACTGGAGAAGGGAATGGCAAACCACTTCAGTATTCTTGCCTTGAGAATCCCACAAACAGTATGAAAAGGCAAAAGATAGGACACTGAAAGATGAACTCTCCAGGTCAGTAGGAGCCCAATATGCTACTGGAGATCAGTGGAGAAATAACTGCAGACAGAATGAAGGGATGGAGCCAAAGCAAAAACAACACCCCGTTGTGGATGTGACTGGTGATTAAAACAAGGTCCGATGCTGTAAAGAGCAATATTGCATACGAACCTGGAATACTGCATAGGAACCTGGAATGTTAGGTCCATGAATCAAGGCAAACTGGAAGTGGTCAGACAGGAGATGGAAAGAGTGAATGTCAACATTTTAGGAATCATCGAACTAAAATGGCCTGGAATGGCTGAGTTTAATGCAGATGACCATTATATCTACAACTGTGGGCAAGAATCCCTTAGAAGAAATGGAGTAGCCATCATAGTCAACAAAAGAGTCCAAAATGCAGTACTTGGATGTAATCTCAAAAACAACAGAATGATCTCTGTTCGTTTCCAAGGCAAGCCATTCAATATCACAGTAATCTAAGTCTATGCCCCGACCAGTAACGCTGAGGAAGCTAAAGTTGAACAGTTCTATGAAGACCTACAAGAACTTTTAGAACTAACACCCAAAAGAGATTCCTTTTCATTATAGGGGACTGGAATGCCAAAGTAGGAAGTCAAGAAACACCTGGAGTAATAGTCAGATTTGGCCTTGGAATACAGAATGAAGCAGGGCAAAGGCTAATGGAGTTTTGCCAAGAGAACACAGTCGTCATAACAAACACCCTCTTCCAACAAAACAAGAGAAGACTCTACACATGGACATGACAAGAGGGCCAACATCAAAATCAGATTGATTATATTCATTGCAGCCAAAGATGGAGAAGTTCTATACAGTCAGCAAAAACAAGACTGGGAGCTGACTGTGGCTCAGATCATGAACTCCTTATTGCCAAATTCAGACTGAGATTGAAGTAACTAGGGAAAAGCACTAGACCATTCAGGTATGACCTAAATCAAATACCTTACGATTATACAGTGGAAGTGAGAAATAGATTTAAGGGACCAGAACTGATAGACAGAGTGCCTGATGAACTATGGACAGAGGTTCCTGACACTGTACAGGAGACAGGAATCAAGACCATCCCCAAGAAAAAGAAATGCAAAAAAGAAAATGGCTATCTGAGGAGGCCTTACAAATAGCTGTGAAAAGAAGAGAAGTGAAAAGCAAAGGAGAAAAGGAAAGATATATCCATTTGAATGCAGAGTTCCAAAGAACAGCAAGGAGAGATAAGAAAGCCTTCCTCAGTGATCAATGCAAAGAAATAGAGGAAAACAATAGAATGGGAAAGACTAGAGATCTCTTGAAGAAAATTAGAGACACCAAGGGAACATTTCATGCAAAGATGGTCTCGATAAAGGTCAGAAATGGTATGGACCTAACAGAGGCAGAAGATATTAAGAAGAGGTGGCAAGAATACACAGAAAAACTGCAAAATAGATCTTCACAACCTAGATAATCACATGTGTGATCACTCACCTAGAGCCAGACACCCTGGAATGTGAAGTCAAGTGGGCCTTAGAAAGCATCACTATGAACAAAGCTAGTGGAGGTGATGGAATTCCAGTTGAACTATTTCAAATCCTAAAAGACGATGCTGTGAAAGTGCTGCACTCAATATGTCAGCAAATTTGGAAAACTCAGCAGTGGCCACAGAACTGGAAAAGGCCAGTTTTCATTCCAATCCCAAAGAAAGGCAATGCCAAAGAATGCTCAAACTACCACACAATTGCACTCATCTCACACGCTAGCAAAGTAATGCTCAAAATTCTCCAAGTCAGGTTTTAGCAATATGTGAACCATGAAATTCCAGATGTTCAAGCTGAATTTAGAAAAGGCAGAGGAACCAGAGATCAAATTGCCAACATCCACCTGATCAATCATAGAAAAAGCAAGAGTTCCAGAAAAACATCTATTTCTGCTTTATTGACTATGCCAAAGCCTTTGACTGTGTGGATCACAACAAAATGTGGGGAAAGAGATGGGAATACCAGACCACCTGACCTGCCTCTTGAGAAACCTGTATGCAGGTCAGGAAGCAACGGTTAGAACTGGACATGGAACAACAGACTGGCTTCAAATAGGAAAAGGAGTACGTCAAGGCTGTATATTGTCACCCTGCTTATTTAACTTATATGCAGAGTACATCATGAGAAATGCTGGGCTGGATGAAGCACAAGCTGGAATCAAGATTGCTGGGAGAAATATCAATAACCTCAGATGTGTAGATGACACCACCACCCTTATGACAGAAAGTGAAGAAGAACTAAAGAGCCTCTTGATGAAAGTGAAAGAGGAGAGTGAAAAAGTTGGCTTAAAGCTCAATATTCAGAAAACTAAGATCATGGCATCCGGTCCCATCACTTCATGGGAAACAGATGGGGAAACAGTGCAAACAGTCGCTGACTTTTATTTCTGGGCTCCAAAATCACTGCAGATGGTGATTGCAGCCATGAAATTAAAAGATGCTTACTCCCTGGAAGGAAAGTTATGACCAACCTAGACAGCATATTAGAAAGCAGAGACATTACTTTGCCAAGAAACCTTGACTGTTTGGTCAAGGTTATGGCTATTTTTCCAATAATCATATATGGTTGTGAGAGCTGGAGTATAAGGAAAGCGGAGCGCTGACGATTTGATGCTTTTGAACTGTGGTGTTGGAGAAGACTCTTGAGAGTCTCTTGGACTGACTGCAAGGAGATCCAACCAGTCCATCCTCAAGGAATTCGGTCCTGAGTGTTCACTGGAAGGACTGATGTTGAAGCTGAAACTCCAATACTCTGGCCACCTGATAGGAAGAGCTGACTCATTTAAAAAGACCCTGATGCTGGGAAAGGTTGAAGGCAGGAGGAGAAGGGGACAACAGAGGATGAGACGGTTGGATGACATCACCGACTCAATGGACATGAGTTTGGTTTAACTCTGGGAGATGGTGATGGACATGGAGGCCTGGCGTCCTGTGGTCACGGGGTCGCAAAGAGTCGGACACGACTGAGTGACTGAACTGAACTGAACATATCACCTAGATTTCACATTTTTTGAAAAGTGAAGTATTTTCACTGAATTTCAACTTTACAAAAATTAAATAAAAAAGCATTTCTTATTCATCTCCAAAATATATAAATAGCTCATGCAACTCAATATAAGAAAAACAAACACCCTGTCCAAAAAAATGGGCAAAAGATATAAGTAAACATTTCTCCAAGCAGACATACAGGTGGCAAAAAGCACACTGAAAGATGCTCAACATCACTAATTATTAGAGAAATGCAAACTACACGAGGTATCACCTTATACTGGTCAGAACGGCCACCATCAAAAAGCCCACAAGCAATAAATGCTGGAGCGAGTATGGAGGAAAGGGTACCCTCTTACACTACCAGTAAAAATGTAAATTCATATAGCCACTATGGAGAACAGTATGGAGCTTCCTTAGAAAACTGAAAACAGAGCTACCATATGATCCCTGGTGGCTCAGAGGTAAAAGAATCTGCCTGCAATGTGGGAGACCTGGGTTTGATCCCTAGGTCGGGAAGATCTCCTGGAGAAGGAAATGGCAAGCTACTCCAGTATTCTTGCCTGGAAAATGCCATGGACAGAGGAGCCTGGCAGGCTATAGTCCACGGTGTTGCAAACAGTCGGACATGACTGAGCGACTAACACACTATATGACCCAGCAATCCCAATCCTGGGCATATACCTGGAGAAACCATAATTTGAAAAGATACATTCACCTCAATGTTCACTGCAGCACTACTTACAATAGCCAGGACATGTAAGCAATCCAAATGTCCATCAACAGAGGAATGGATAAAGAAGATGTGGTACATATGTACAATGGAATATTACTCAGCCATAAAAAAGAATCAAATAATGCCATTTGTAGTAACATGGATGGACCTAGAATTGTCATACTGAGTGAAGTCAGACAGAGAAAGACAGATATATGATAGAGCTCGTATATGGAATCCAAAAAAGGAGTATAAATTAAAAAAAAAACTTGTCTACAAAACAAAAATAAAGTCACAGAAATAGCTCTGTACATATGTAGAAAACAAACTTACGGGTACCAGGTGCTAAGGGGAAACTGGGAGATCAGGACTGACATACACACACTCCTGTATATAAGATAAGTAAGAAGCTACTGTACAACGTGGGGAGCTCTACCTGCTACTCTAACGGCCCATATGGGGAGACAATCTCTACAAGAGTGGATATATGTACATATATAACTGATACATTTTGTTGTACACTTGAAACTAACACAACATTGTAAATCAACTATACTCCAATAAAAAAAAAAAGTATTACCAATGTATTAGCATATGAAGCTTTACAATAAATTATATTGATTCTATTGTTTTAGTACTCAGGAGAAACTGCTTTTGAAAATACACAAAAAATGTTTCAATCAACTCCCAGCAAAGAAATATTTACTGATCATGTTCATTACATTATATTTATGTGCTAATAGGTAAACATAACAATCAGTTCCCATTAGTCCCAGAATGTCATCTCTCCAATCACACACATCTAGTTGGCAACCTTTCTGTAAAGGTGTAAATAATATTTTTAGACATCAGTAGAGCATGGAAATAGAAAAAGAAGATTATTGGTAAATTGTGGAGTATGAATAAAGTCTCTAGTCTAATACTGTTCCAATATTAATTTCTTAGTTTTAATAAATATATCATTTTATATAAGATGTTTACATTAGGGGAAGTTGGGTAATTATAGAAGAAGTCTTCTATAACAAATATTTCAAAGTAAAAAGTTAAAAAAGAAAAAGCAACCACTCAAAACCAGATCTTTAGATCTTCTTTAAATATCAGCACTGCCCAATAGAATTTTTTATGTTAACAAATGTGTTCAACAACTGTGCTGTGCAATATCGCAGCTACCAGCTATATCTGCTCATTAAGTAAGTATTTGAAACACAATCAGCCTACAGCCACTGTGGAAAACAGGATGGAGGATCTTTCTAAGAACTGAAAATGGAACTACCACAACGATCCTGCAATTCCACTTCTGGAAATACATTCAAAAGAAACAAAAATATTAACTTGAAAATATACCTACACTCTCATGTTCATAAAAGCATTATTTGTAATAGCTAAGATATGGAAAAAACCCTAAGTATCCATTCGTGGATGAATGGAAAAGAAGTTGTGGCACACATACACTTTAAAAAAAAATATGGTTGAATATTCCACTGTGTGTGTGTGTGGCACATAAACACACACAGTGGGATATTATTCAGCCATATATATATTTAAAAAGGAGGAAATTCTGCCATTTCTGATAAAATGGATGTGCCATGAGCATCAAACTAAGTAAAACAAGTCAGACAGACAAAGACAAAGTTTATGTTTTCATTTATATGTAGAATTTAAAACAAACAAACTCGTTGAAAAAGATCAGATTTGCGGATATCAGAGGTGGGGGGTGGTGCAGATTGAAGGCAGAATTGACTGTAAAGCCGAAGTAGAATTTTTAAAATATGTGGTATTTTTAATTTGAAATGAAAGCAACCTTTTGATGGCATTACCTTATTAAATTAAAATATAAGAGACTTTGTTTTTTTATTTTGAGAGAGAAAAATGTATTTGATGAAGAAATTTACTTATGGTAAATATAAGGTAAAATCCATTGTAGTTTCTAAAAAGATTTAAAAAAATAATAATGCCATACTAAATACACTCAATACTCACAACAGCATTTGATTTAGTACAACAGTCTGTCCATCTGGCCCAATCAGAGTAAAAGTATTAGAAAATAACCAGAGTTGTTGCATCATCTGTATAAATGAGCAGGTACAGAATGTCAGAAAATACAAACTTACCTGAGGGACTGGGAGCAGGTCTCTGTAATGGTGGTCTGAAACCTGGAGCTTTAGAAGTATCAGACTGATGTAAAGGATCTGAATTTGGCAAATATGAGGATTTTCCTGATAGCATAGATTCTGGTGTTGACTGAGATGAAACAACAGATCCTCCCCAGAAGGCATGAGCAGAAGTCGGGCTGTTTTCAAACAATGTGCTAAAGGGCCCAAATGGTAAGGGGGCACTGAAATTGGGAGCAATAGGTTTATTTGCTGGATGTACTGAATTTTGACAAGCACTTTGTGTACTTAAGGTCGAAGGTAGCTGGACAGAGGAGGGAACACTGTGAGGTCTTTTAATGTGATTGACACTAAGGACTGCAACAGATGAATTCTGCACTGGAGCTGGATTCTTGTGAGGGGCAGTTGTGCCATGAGAGGGTGGTCTAATAGCAGGGGGTTCCATCTTAGGAGGAGGCTGGGAGCATCCCATTTGTGTCTGAGGCATAGGGTAAGTCACTGGGGCAGTAGAAGGCACCGCCGCTGGAGCAGAACTTGTGGTTGCTAGAGGAGGGACAGTCATTCTGACTTCCGGGGGAGGAACCTGAGACTGCTGAAGAGGTGGTCTTGGCTCCTGAGAAGCAGATCCCGGAGGCTGTTGCTGAGCAGAATGAACTGATGAACTCCCAGAAGAACTGCTGCTGTTTGGAGGTCTACTGTTTGTTGTTTCTACTACTGGTGGACTACCTGCTTCCGGTTCAGAGGAAGATGCCCCTTTATTGGGAGATGCTGTTCCACAATCCAAAGGGCTGTTTCTAGAAACTCCTCCTGGCTGGGCTGGTGGTGATGGGGAAGATGGGGATGATACTGGGTAGTGTTCTTTGGCAGTAGGCATAGGATATGTGGCATTTGTGGGTGCAGTGCTGTTGTTGCTTGCTGTGGTTGTGACTGTTGTGGTGGTGGCATTGGATGTCTTCACAACTGTGACAAAAAGCTGCCTTCTAACTGAAGGTGAACTCGGACTGCCATTTGTAGATGTACCAGGCACCGTTGAAGCTGATGAACTGGTTGTAGTTGTTGGACTTGAAGTTAAAGAACCTGCTGAATTCACCTGAGAACCACTGCTATTCTGATTGCTATGGCGAGGCACCATGTGAGGCTTAGGCGAGTTAGTAGCTCTGGCAGGGCTCAAAGGCCTGACAGGAAAAGGACCCCAAGTGGATTGAGCTGGTGGAAAAGTACCTCCAAAGTGGGTCATGGGCAACCTTGGTGGACGGATCTGCTGGAAAGTCTGAGCAGCAAGCAAAGCATGTGCAAACTGTGGAGGAGGATATGCTAATGGCAGAGAAACTGGAAAACCAGGCCTCACATTATTCACTGGGTTCTTAATGGTTTTGTGAGCAGATGCAGAAGAAATTGCAGGCACAGTAAGCGCTGTGGCAGTTTGAGATGCTGATGACAGAGCTACCGTCGTCATTTTAATCCCCATCAAGGAACTGTTAGCAGCGGTGGTGGTAGGTGCTGACGACCCAATTTTGGAATTTGCTGAGGAGCTTTTCAAACGATTCTTTGGAATGAGTTCATCAATTTCTTTGTCTGGATCCTTGATCAGAGCATTGATCAACTGAGTTGCCTGTCTTGTTGATTCAGTGCCACCCCTACAAGTTGACCAAAAAAAAAAATGAGGTCCAATTTCCCCTTTTTAAGATACATAAGGCCTAAATTCATTTGTGTGTGCCCTGCATAGGTATGCACATATATACAAAGAACAGATAAAAAGTTCAGCAGCAAATTTTCTATTTTTGAGGTATTTTGCAAGCAAAGCGATACACTGTCCAACACACCACTATATTTTTCAAAGGAGAAACAAATTACTTCTTTTCAAAAAACTTAATTTCACTATTGTTGCCTCAGGCTAAGCTATCATTTTCCTACTGTGAAATACATTCTAGATTGAAAAATCACTGCACTTAAAATCCTACATAATCCATATTGTTACCATTAAGTTAAACTGATCAATATTAAAAGCAGTACAATTAAGCAAGAACAATAATATCACTGACTAAGAAAACAGTCCTTTATTTTAAATTCAGGTATGTAAAATGACTCTATTTACAGAATGTTTACTACTGGCTTCTTTATAAGTAGAGTGATTATTGTAACTATTTTGGACAGATGTCTCAAAATAGGAGAAAAACCCTGATAATGCCAACAATGGTCATAAGGTCAAAACCCAGTCTTCAATGTTTAGGAATATATGTGACTGACAGGAAAACCTTATGGAAATCCTGAGGTGGAAATTACTCATAAAGGGTTTCTGCTTTCCCTCTTCTCTGGATAAGACAAGTGTGACCACACCTACCCCAGGAGAGGCATAAAAAAGACAGGAGAGGAGGGTAAGTATAAAACAGAGTGAGTTAATTGCCTTTATCCTGTTGAGGCAAGTTATTAAACTATCAGCCCCTCTATTACCAGGAAGGGCACCAGTCTATCACAACCTTATGATTTCTTACAACATCATCTTTATTTTAAGGAATTACAGCACAGAAATACTCAAATATTCAATTCAAAACAAATATCTACTTTAGATTTAAGTCTATTACTGAGCTCATATTCTAAGTATACAATCTGGGAATAATAAATCTCAAATGCTAACTTAAGAGAAAGATGGAAAACTACTAAAATATGTTAGAAATCCAATCCCTCTTAAAAATTCTCAGAATAAGTTTTAAGAATGCCTTATTAAATGTTTATATAAGGAAAAATTATTCAAATTTTTGTCATACACACAAAAATGAAAAATTATTTTAAAGTCCTTTGAAATACTAAGAACATATAAATTAGAAAAACAAATTCTAAGAGTTATCTTCTCCAACACAAATCAAATTCTCATTTAAAAGTACGCTATTAAATACAAAGTTTCATTGAAAACTCAAATGCTTATCTATAATTTTTAAGCTCTAGTGCAATAAATATAAAGGGAAAAAAAATAAGAGACAGAATTTTGCCTTATAGTTATTATCCGGTCTCCCGTCTTGTCTTTTTGCTTATCAATATCTATGTGTGCACCAGTGAACTCCCGGATAGCATTAATATTACAGCCTCCTCTTCCAATCACTCTGGATATCACAGTTGACGGAACAGATACTTTCTTTGACCTGTTTAATGGTTGGAAAAATAAATTAAGATAAATCATAAATATCAGTGGTTGTAATTAAGACAGTTATACTAAAATATGTTTCTATAAATGCAGAACATTGTTGAATAAGCCTCTTCTACCTAGTCTCATCCTAAATGATACAAGGCAACTAAGAGCCACAGAAAAAAAGAGAGAGTGAGTTGCTCATCTCATTACCAAAAACTGTTTGCTTTTTTTGACTTTTATCCTCCATTACGATCCATAAAGCACATCCATGTAGACATACACTGTGTAAATGCAAATACTAATGGCAAGTAAGACAGACGGGTTCCCACCCACATATACTGACGATGTAGAAACCAAGTGAGAAAATCATAACACGATGTCATAAGTGCTCTAACAGGGCATCATAAAGACACACTGATAGGGGTGTCTAATCTAGCCCAAGGAGTTAAGAAAGGCTTCCTGTGAGTGCCTTTAGGTGTCTGACTTACATTCTTGTTTTTATTACCCAATATATAACTGAAAGGATGATATTAAAAATTTATTGTTTTCCTGCATTCTTCTAGAGGCCTTCAAATGATTATCCACAAATATGGACACTTGCTAAGGTATGTTTAGTTGTGTGAGGAAACAGAAAAAGTCTGTTGGAATTCCAAAAAGCAAAACCCACTTAACATAAAATTACTCAGATTCAGGAAAGGTAGATATAAATTTCTTACAAGTCTAAACTAAAGAATACTTCTAAAAGAAAAACAGTATAACTCTCAATGAAAAGAATGAGCCAATTATGCTTTAATGAATAAGTAAATTATTTATTCACAATAGATTATTAAATTAGAATTTTTTTAAACAGTAGTGTTGACAAACCTTGCTCCCTGCCCTTTTACATATATAACTAAGTCACCTGATAATTCCTTTTCCCTTAAAGAACATAACTCAGGGATCATTATTTTAAATTAGTTAAGAATTTGTTTGTATACTATAATATAAGATGCATGCAGGGACTTCCCTTGGTGGTCTAGTGTTTGGGAATCTGCCTTGCAAAGGAAGGGATGAAAATTTGATCCCTGGTTGGGGAACTAAGATCCCATATGCCCTGGGACAACTAAGCCCAGGCACCCGAAACTAGAGAGCCTAAGTGCTCCAGAGTCTGTTTGCTATAACAAGTGAAACCCACAAATCACAAGAGGAGCCCAAGTGCTGCAACTGGAGATGCCCACAACAGCAATGAAGACCCGGGGCAGCCAAAAACAAATAAATAAAACTGCATGCATGTATCGCTTCTCGGCCTTTTGGCTAAGATCAAGTGTAAAACTGCATGCAAAAAATGGAGTTATCTTATTTTATATGAGAGCATGGCTAATGGAACCTGGTGAATCCCAGTCCATGAGGCTGCAAAGAGTCCGACATGACTGAGAGACTAACAATGAGAATGAACTCTGGTGTTACGATTTTAATTAGTTCAACAGCCGTGTGACAGAGAGATGAAGACAGGATGGAGGTTGAGGGGAAGTCTTGGCCGAAAACAGGAGAAGAAATGTACATTATATTTTTTTTGGATCACATCCTTTCTGGGTAGGTGGTAAGATACCACCTTTCAGTTTCTGGGATACTGTTTTACTTTTTAACACACGTTATTTTAAAAATTCCAAGCAAAATACAGTAAAATATTTTAGCTCTAAAACTCTTGAAGTAAAAATATTCTATGATTTGAAGACAAGAATAGTTAAAACCAATATTTATTCACTCTCCAAATATTTATAAGCATGTGGCAGACACTACCTACTGGGCTTCAAGGTGACAAGGAAGAATAAGACAATCTATCACCTTAAAGAAATTAGTTCACAACCAAAAGCCAGTATCTATGCCGGTGGAGCAGACACACAATGACCTAACATTTTATGTAAAATCTCCCAGTTTTGAAAGTATTAACATATACTTTTTTCCATATAAAATACAGTATAGGTTGTCTCCCTTGGCAGCCCTGGGCCACCAGTTTGTTTGCAGCATTTCGAATAGTTAGGGGAATTTAATCCTAAGGTAGACTATACTTCTCTGTGAAATAGAGCACATATAAAAAGAATGAGAAAAACAAAGAAATAATCAACTACCTTCTTACAACCTCTTTCCATCCTTCTTCCCTCTTCTGTCCACGCTTGGGACTTGCTACTGTTAATTTCCCATTTGGAGAGGAAAGGGGAGATGGACCAGACTTTGTGCAAGTGGAGAGAGAATTACTGGTCACTTCACTGATGGTCTCTGACAATCTTTAACAAGGAGGAAAAACACACATTAAATATAGAACAGATGAAGAATTTTTTAATGAAAACAGTAAACTAATACATGATTTTATTCTTTATTTTTTGAATAACTATGATGAATAAATGAGAAATTTATTTTTCATTTTCCAATACTGGGCATAATATGAAGGGGCAATTTTAAGAAGATATAATCTAGAGGTCAAATATAGGGGAACTGAAATACAATAACAATCTCTGAAAAACCACAACCGATGCTTGTCATGGGTTAAGTTTAAGAATCCAAATGAAGAAATTACATAGTAATTCTTCTTTTTGTTTGTTTTTTCATAGTAATTCTTTAATTTAAAGAATTGTGCCTTCTTTAGAACAAAGACACATAGTTACTTTGTCTTTTTCATTTGACCGCTGTTCATTTGACTGCTTTACTAAAAGTTTCAACAATAAAGTGTTTCATAACGATACTGTAAATTGTGAAAATAAAAATTGGAACTCACTTTATTGAAGCCTTGCCAGAAACAGATTTTCTCTCCTCCTTGGGAAATGTAACCAGAACTGATGGCTGTTTCTTGCTGGTCACAGTGGTAGTGACCACGGCAGGTGAATGATTGTCACTCTTTCGGCTGCTGTTGCTGTTACTACTTTCATCACTGCAACTGGAAATTCTCATGTTATCACTATCTCCACTCTCGCTGGTACTGCTGCTCTTGGACTCTCCATTCACCTTCTCTGGCTGACTGTATGAGATTGGTAGTGGATCATCAAATATAATTTGAACGTTTTCTGGAGTAATTTTATTTTTCCTGTTTTTCCTCTTTGAACTGGTTGTAGTTATGGTATTATTTCTTTTACCATGGGAACCTGCCAAAGTGGTCCAGGTTGCAGATATACCTATGGTAGTAGTGGTTGTGGCACTTGGAGGCTCTGTCAAGACTTCAGGCTCATCTGTAGAAGCAGTAATACCGAATTAGCAAGTTCTAGTGTTCTTGGCATATATTTAGCTTTAAGCACTTGATAAAGATAAACCGAGAACCTACTTTACTACTACTGTTAGATAAAGTCATCCATCACTCATTCGACCATTCATTAGTAATGAGATGGATATGATTTATCTATTCTCCTCTCTGTTCCTAAGATCTAAACAACGTATACTAGGAAGTTATAAAAAATATTTCAGGGGACCTACCTGATAGTCCAGTGGCTAAGACACTACACTCTCAATGCAGGGGACCCAGGTTTGATTCCTGGTCAGGGAACTAGATCCATCATGCCACAGATAAGATCTTACATACTGCAAGTAAAGACTCTACACGCTGCAACTAAAAAAAGATCCTGTGTCCTGCAACTAAGACCTGGTGCAGACAAATACATAAACATTTTTTAAAAATTTGGAGATATTTTGGGAATGAATATGTACTATATATTACATATTATTCATAATTATTAAATTTCTCAAGTGTAATAATGTTATTGTGATTATGTAAAATAATGTTATTTTTTTGGAAATATTGCTCAAGTATATAGGGGTAATTCTGTATGATGTGTACAACATATATAAGACTATTAAAAAAAAAAAGGAAAAATATAAACGTGCCACAATGTTATATGAATCTAGGTGACTTGCAGGTATTCATCATACTAACTCTTAAACTTTTCTGTAGCCTGAAATTTTTCAAAATAAAAGACTGGAGGAGAGGGAAATACACACATACACACCATACATATTGGTGGTTTAATGACAATGGTTCTTTCTAACAATATCCTCACCTCAAATGATTTTTAGTTAGAAAGTAATTAAAAGTAATTTCCTCATTTAAGAAAAATTTGAACATGGTCTTGACTGTAGATGAAATTATGGAAGTATTGATGATTTTTTTAATGATTTTATGTATTTATTCCAGGTGCAATGTCAGACATCTGCAATTTGTTTTCAGATAGCTTAGGGAAAAAAATATGTATATATACTTAGAGAAAAAGATAAAGCACATATAGTAAAATGTTTATTTTTAAATTATGTGAAGGGTATTCAGGTGTTTGTTTTATCATTCTTTCAACTTGTGTGTAGGTTTGGAATTGTTTACAATAGAAAGTTGGGATGAAGCCAATAAATAAAAAGGGCATATAAATACTTTAGGGTTTAATAACATAAAAGATCTACTGTTATCTTGACTCATTGATATTTAATATTATCTTAAGTTACTTATATTAAATGAAATATAATTTTGAATAGAAAGCATTATATGAAACAAATTAGATGATTTAGAGAAAATACCTTCAACTTTATGCTTTTCTTTTTCTTGAGCAGCTTGGAGTTCAAAGTTTTCTTTATTTTTGGCTTCAATTTCTTCTAGTTTTCTTCTTTGTTCTTCCTTTTTCTTTCGTCTCTTCTCCTTTCTCTTTTCTCGTTTGGCAGCCAAAGCCAGCCTTCGACTTTCTTCCCTTAACTGTTAAAGAATCAATAAAACAGAATTATAACACTGGAATTTTCATTGGAAAAATGCTGTCACATAATGTCATTCATCATAAAGGTACTGGGATACCATAAAATTCAAAGTTATCTTAGTTCAACTCACTGTTTGATCAAAATCATACTCAAATCACTGTAAAGAGAAGATAATATTTTTAAATGTCAAGATCAAATTAACGATAAAAGATGACCTAATTTCAAAATGGATGATTGATAAAGATATATATAACTCCATAGTCACTATGGAAATGTAAATTATAAGAGGTTATCAGACAGCAAAAGTTTGGGAAAATGAATTCTTTCCCACACTGCCATTGGTATAAATATTAAAGTTTTTGGAAAAGTAATTTGAAAGCCTTCTATGAAAATTACAAACTGCTTATCCTAAGAATATATTCTATAAAATGTCTACCGCTAGTAGAAAAATATAGGTTTAACACTTTCCACTGCAAGAGTTGATTACTATGGTAGTAAAAGGAAACAGGCAAACTCATGTGGTGAGATCCAGGGTGGGGGTAAATTAACAACAGTATACATTTACAGAACACTGAGCTGTGCTCACATGCTCAGTTATGTTAGACTCTTTGCGACCCCATGGACTGTAGCCCATCAGGCTCCTCTGTCCATGGGATTCTCCAGGCAAGATATACTGGAGTGGGTTGCCAGTTTCACCTCCAGAGAATCTTCTTGACCCAGAGATCAAATCCACCTCTCTTGCACCCCTGCACTGGCAGGCAAATTCTTCACTACTGGTGCCACCTGGGAAGCTATCTATATTTTATGAGCATTTTAAATACATGTCAAAACAATGACACTCAGTTTATGGAAAATGTCACAATAGCCTAATTAATGAAACCAGTGCTTAGAGACAAGCTTATAAGCCAAATCAGACTTAAGTTTCTTGAGAAAAAGTCTGGTTTCATTTTTTCAGTCTCAAACCTTTGTTAGTCACTCCTCCTCTCTTTTGAAATAATCCCTGTTCAGGGTGACTGAAAGGTTTTGCCACCTTGAAAGGCAATGCACCATAATTACATTCTCTTGGGTAAGAGATAAGACTTTTGTTTTTGGAAAGATAAATAATTAAGGAGAATCTATAGAAAATCAGATACTTTCTCAAGCAGATGGATTTCAGGAAAAAATAAAAAATGGAAACTGGCGATACAGAATTTGTTTGCATAGTATCTGCCTCCTAGAAACTTTTGCTGATCTTCCAGAAGTACCCAACTTTCCTCTCAGTTCAGTCGCTCAGTTGTCTCTGACTCTTTGCGACTCTATGGACTGCAGCACGCCAGTCTTCCCTGTCCATCACCAACTCCCAGAGCCTGCGCAAACTCATGTCCATTGAGTCAGTGATGCCATCCAACCATCTCATCCTCTGATGTCGTCTTCTCCTCCTGCCTTCAATCTTTCCCAGCATCAGGGTCACTTCTTTGCATCAGGTGGCCAAAGTATTGGAGCTACAGCTTCAGCATCAGTTCTTCCAATGAATATTCAGGACTGATTTCCTTTAGGATTGACTGGTTGGATCTCCGTGCAGTCCAAGGGACTCTCAAGTATTCTCCAACATCACAGTTCAAAAGCATCAATTCTTCGGCGCTCAGCATTCTTTATAGTACAACTCTCACAACCACACATGAATACTGGAAAAACAATAGCTTTGACTAGACGGACCTTTGGTGGCAAAGTAATGTCTCTGCTTTTTAATATGCGGTCTAGGTGGGCCATAGCTTTTCTTCCAAGGAGCAAGCGAATTTCAATCTCATGGCTGCAGTCACCATCTGCGGTGATTTTGGAGCCCAAGAAAATAAAGTCTGTCACTGTTTCCGTTGTTTCCCCATCTATTTGTCATGAAGTGATGTGACTGGATGCCATGACCTTAGTTTTTTGAATCTTGAGTTTTAAGCCAGCTTTTTCACTCTCCTCTTTCACTTTCAAGAGGCTCTTTAGTTCTTCTTCACTTTCTGCCATAAGGGTGGTATCATCTGCATATCTGAGGTTATTGCTATTTCTCCTGGGAATCTTGATTCCAGCTTGTTCTTCATCCACCCGAGCATTTTACACGATATACTTTGCATATAAGTTAAATAAGCAGGGTGACAATATACAGTCTTGATGTACTCCTTTCCCATTCTGGAACCAGTCTATTGTTCCATGTCTGGTTCTAACTGTTGCTTCTTGACCTGCACACAGGTTTCTCAGGAGGCAGGTACCGTGGTCTGGTATTCCCATCTCTTTCAGAGTTTTCCAGAGTTTGTTGTGAGCTACACAGTCAAGGGCTTTAGCATAATCAATACTGCAGAAGTAGATGTTTTTCTGGAATTCTCTTGCTTTTTCTATGATCCAGCAGATGTTGGCAATCTGATCTCTAGTTCCTCGGCTTTTCTAAATCCAGCTTGTATATCTGGAAGTTCTCAGTTCACATATTGTTAAAGCCTAGGCTGAAGGATTTTGAGCATTACCTTGCTAGCATGTGAGATGAGCACAATTGTGTGGTAGTTTCAACATTCTTTGGCATTGCCCTTCTTTAGGATAGAAAGTGAAATCCTTTTCCAGTCCCGTGGCTACTGGTGAGTTTTCCAAATTTGCTGGCATGATGGCAGAACTTTAATAGCATCATCGTCTAGTATTCGAAACAGCTCAGCTGAAATTCCATTACCTCCACTAGCTTTGTTTGTAGTAATGCTTCCTAAGGCCAACTTGAGTTGACACTACAGGATGTCTGGCTTTAGGTGAGTGACCACACCATTGTGGTTATCTGGGTCATTAAGATCTTTTTTGTACAGTTCATCTGTATATTCTTGCCACCTCTGTTTCTTTGCATTATTCACTTAAGAAGGCTTTCTTTTTTGTCTCTCCTTGCTATTCTTCAGAACTCTGTATTCAGTTGGATATATCTTTTACTTTTGCCTTTCGCTTCTCTTAAAAAAAAAAAAAATATATATATACACATATATACACACACACACACACACATATATATATGTATGTATATATTATTATATATATAGGCTCCACTGGGTCTTAGCTGTGGCATTTGGGATCTAGTTCCCGAACCAGGAATCAAACCCATGCCTCCTGCATTGGGAGCTCAGAGTCTTAAGACACTGGGCCACCAGGGAAGTCTCTCGCTTCTCTTTTCTCAGCTATTTGTAAGGCCTCCTCAGACAACAATTCTACCTTGTTGCATTGCTTTTTCTTGGGGATGGTTTTTGTCACCATCTCCTGTACAGTGTTACAAACCTACATCCATAGTTCTTCAGGCCCTCTAACAGATCTAATTACTCGAATCTATTTGTCACGTCCACTGTATAATCATAAGGGACTTGATATAGGTTATACCTGAATGGCCTAGTGGTTTTCCCTACTTTCTTCAATTTAAGTCTGAATTTGGCAATAAGGAGTTCATGATCTGAGCCATACTCAGCTCTGAATCTTGTTTTCACTGACTGTATAGAGTTTTTCCAACTTTGGCTGCAAAGAATATAACCAGTCTGATTTTGGTTCTGACCATCTGGTGATGTCCATGTGGACAGTCGTCTCTTGTGTTTCTGGAAAAGGATGTTTGCTATGGCCAGTGTGTTCTCTTGGCAAAACTCTGTTAGTCTTTGCCCTGCTTCATTTTGTACTCCAAGGCCAAATTTGCCTTTTACTCCAGGTATCTCTTGACTTCCTACTTTTACCTTCCAGTTTCCTATGATAAAAAGGACATCTTTTTTGTGGTGTTAGTTCTGGAAGGTCTTGTAGATCTTCAAAGAACCAGTCAACTTCAGCTTCTTTGGCATTAGTGGTTAGGGCATAGACTTAGATTACTGTGATGTTGAATGGTTTGCCTTGGAAATGAACCGAGACCATTCTGCTGTTTTTGAGATTGCATCCAAGTACTACATCACAGGCTCTTGTTGACTATGAGGGCAACTCCTTTTCTTCTAAGGCATTCTTGCCACAGTAGTAGATATAATGGTCATCTCAATTAAATTCACCCATTCCCAGTCATATTTAGTTCACTGATTCACTCTTGCCATCTCCTGTTAGACCACATCCTATTTACCTTGATTAATGAACCTAACATTCTATGTTCCTAGACAATACTGCTCTTTACAGCATCGGACTTTACTTTCACCACCAGACACATCCCACAGGGCATTTTAAAAACTTTCTTTTACTCTGAGTGAAATGGTACTGTAGGGTTTTGGGGAAAAGAGTGATCTGGTCTCAGTGATACAAGATGATCATTTTAAGTGTTAAACAGAGAACAGACTGCAGAGCAGTGATGGAATCAGAGAGATTAGTTAAATGACTACTGTGGAAATAAAGGTAAGAGATGATATTAGTGACTTGAACCAGAGTGAGAAGTGATGAATAGTGACTAGGATTTCAGAGAGACATCCAAGGCAAAGGTCCCTCGATTTTGCAACACAGTGGAGAAAAATCAAAGATCATATCAAGATTTTTAGTCTGAACAGTTATAGAATTGTGGGTTTGGAGTAGGCAAAGATCAGGAGTTCATATGTGGACATTAAGTATGAGATGTTTAATTAGGTTTCCACAAGGACATGTTGAGTAGCTAGCTGGATATAAGAGACTGGAGTGTAGGGAAGAGGTCTGGGCTAAAGCTATAGATTTCAGATCAGCTATTATATAAAGGTAAGAAGCAGGATGAGATGATCAATGGATAAAGAAGATCCTGTAAAAAGCTAAATGGCTTACCAACTAAGAGGAGAGAAGAGGAGGAACTAGAGACACAGAAGGAATACTCAGAACGACTGAGAAAAACCAATAGTGTGTAATGTAATGGAGGTCAAGTAAAAAGAGTATATCACATGTTACTAGGTTTGGTAAGATAAGGATAGAGAAGTAATCATTGGCTTTAGCTACATGAGAGTCCCTGGAGACCATAAAAACATAGTTTTGGTAGAGCTGAGGGAGTGACAACCTAGCAGGAGTAGATTCAAGAAAAAAGGAATTGGAAATTACCAAAGTAGACAAGGAGTTCTGCTGCAAATGGGAGCAAAGAAATGGGCTTGCAGCCAAAGAAACAGGGGCAGGGGAGAGGTACTGGAGAAATCAAAAGCTTTCTTAAGACTGGATAAAGACATCTGCATGACGATGAGGATGACTCAGGAAAGAGAGCAAAATGATATAGAAGAAAAGAGAACTGCTACAACAATGTTTCTGAGTAAGCCATAGCAGACAGAAAATATGATCTAGCTCACAAATGGAGGGATTGGTTACAACAAGTTTATCCAGTAACTGGTAGGAAGTATATGGGTATAGGGGTTGGTGGGTTGGGAAGACAGGGTCAGGGGAAGTCTCTGGCAGTTTTCTTCTGGTGCTTCGGTTTTCTCACTGATTGGAGTAGGATGCAAGATCATCAACTGAGGTTGAAAAAGAGGATATACTAGATGTCACAGGATAAAGGAGAAAGAAAGTATGGTCTAGATGAGTGGCAGAATAAACTAGGGAAATACATAGTATGACTCCTGGACATTAAAGGGTTCACTGTCACAAATTTAAAGTAAAATTAGTCCTCAAGATTGATGCTTTTTTTTCCCCTCTTAGAAACTTACAGTTACTAGGCCTGAGGTAAGAATAAGGAGAAAGAAGTGTCAGGCCAGTGACGGGTTTCATTATAAATGGATCCAACTATTTATTGGTAGACAGAATGTTTTCAGGATTGTTGGAGGCAGCTTTACTCTAGAGGGAGTAAAGCTGAAAAGAGGTGATAATCAGAGAATGAAATGCATAAAACGGTGATTGTGAGGTGGGCATATGAATCGGTTCAGCAGTGGCAAAAGAACAAACAAACAAAAAAGAAAACATCCATTAAAAATATTTTTAAAATATACCCTACATAATTCCCTAAAAGATTAATGAAAGTTTATAAAGGGGAGAAATAAGAAGTGATAAAGTACAGGGGTAAAAACATTAAAAATGCTACCAATAACATCCACCATGGATTCTAACAGCCCAAAACATAACCTAGTTGTTAATGTCCTAAGAGATCAAGTATTCCAAAGTCAGACCAGTATTCCAAAGTATTCCAAAGTCAGACCAGAGGAACTGCTCCAGAGCATGAACTCTTGCACACAGTAAACAGTCAGTGAATCAAACGTTTGCTGCATAAGGATAAGGGAATCTGAGAAATAAAACAAGCAGTATTGAGTATCAATCTTCACAAACCTATTAACCAACATTTTCAAATTAGAAAGGTTGATCAAAGTAATAAATTATCCACGTAGAACATCCGCAAGCAGTAAGTTATCCATGTAGAACATCCAAGTTAAAGTAGACAAGACCAACTTCAATGACGTTTCTAAATCAGAAATGGTGGAGCCAGAATGTACCAAGTCTCATATGGCAAAAAGGTGTATTTTTCCAGATGTAAATCCTAAGTAAAAAATAGTGAACCAAACCCTAACACATCTGAATCTGATAATTTACCAAATACACTAGAAAGAAGCTGCAGTTCAAGAGTCTCCTCCATAATCTAAAATTATATCTATATACCAACCTTATTCAAAATTGTTTATAAAGTATCAATGCATGTGGAATAATTTACATCTAATTAATTTATGATTAAGAATTAATATTATGGGGAGAGATGCAATGACATTGAAAGAAGTTCCTTTTGAATTGCTTTAAATCTGAGGCTCTGAAAGCATTAACATCAAGGTTAAGAAAGGCTGGCAAGAATTCAAGAAAATAACACTTAGGTATTGCTGACGGTATTAGGGAAATATTTTGGAAGCATTAAATTTAAAATATATTGACTCATGTGAAGAAAGAAACTTATTCCATAAAAATAAAAGTGCCAAAATGTAACAAAATATGTATAATAATGTTTATTACAACATTATATGTAATGACAATACTGGAAACTTACTATGTAGTATATTATGCAGTTATAAATCACTATTAACTGACAATATTTTCCAGTTATTGAGAGAAAAGAAAGTATTAGAGTATTATATTCACATGATTCTTTGATTTATTTTTAAAGTATACTATCTTCACATACATGGATATTTATGTGCTCAACAAATGTTTACTAACATGCCAGGCATCATTTTGTGGTTCATACACTCTAGTGGTAGAGACAGACAATCAAGTAAAATGCAGTATTTAGAATATCAGAACATGAAAATAAAGAAGGGAAGAAGAGTAGAAAGATGTGAAAGGGAGACTTAAACATGAGGCAACTTTGCAGAGTTCACAGTTTACACTGCACATACTGTAACAAAGAAAAACCCATTCACGTTGATTAAGAAGAGACATGCACAACTGCACATGTGCCTAAATGCTGTTTGACTTTGTAATCCACAGGCTTGCAGTGTAGTCCTAAATGTATTTCATGTAATGTATAAACAACAAAGGGATGAAACAAAAATTTTATTTAAAAACAGACATATATGTCTCAGCTAAAAAAAGGATGCTTTCTACAACTGTGTTTTTGTTTAGTTGCTAAGTCGTGTCCCACTCCTTTGTGACCCCAAGGACTGCAGCCTTCTAGACTCCTCCATCCATTGGATTTCCCAGGCAAGAATACTAGAGTGGCTTGCCATTTCCTTCTCCAGGGGATCTTCCTGACCCATGGATCAAATTTGTGTCCTTTGCATTGGCAGGAGGGTTCTTTACCACTGAGCCACCAAGGAAGCCCTTCTAAGATTTATAACAATGCAAAAAGAAATAATATCATTAAATCATACTTAGAGATTCTAACAGTTAAAAATGAGAGAGTAATGCAAAAACAGGATGTTATAATACTGTAAGGAGGAAGCACTAAAACACAGGCTGACTTCAATTAAGGGGAGCAAGGAAACAAGGGAATTTAGAATAAAAAAAGATTTAAATCCTATCCTAGATTAGGTAAGTTACTTCACATCCCATAGATTTAGTTTCTCTACCTGTAATATGAGGGTAATAATACTTTTATAGAGAAGACTGAAATAATTTATATTCTCTCATATAATTTGACCCTACATATTGCCTGGTATTTTAGTAAACATTAAATAAATACCAGATGCAACTGGTCATATTTCACTAGCTGGTTATGCCTTGGTCATGTATGTCTTCCAAGTGCATTTGGTATTTCTGATAAATTTGTTTGCAACCAATTACAAGGTCCAGGATCAATGTAGTCAATTTGGATGAGGATTAAGAAAACATTAGTTGAGATAACTGAGCATTATAGAAGCTAGCCTCTCTTAACTTCCAGACAGGTAAAGTAATCATTACAGTGATTACAACAATCTGTTCTCAGGATATTATACTACTATAATAGTGTATTATAATATCCTGTAACAATCACTATAACAATCGTTACAGTGATTATAACAATGTGTTCATAGTCAATTAAAACCTCAAAGTGGCCAAGAAAAAGCTAATTTTTATTTGATCAGAATATAAAATAGAAAATTTTTTAAAATAAAAAAACCTTAATATTAAATATATTTTTTTCAGAAAATAGAGTACTTTCACATTGACTTTAGAAAAAAAATGTTTAAAATAATTTTATTTTCTTCATGCGAGATGAAATATGCAACTTAACATATCAAGTATAAACAAAAAGAATGTACCTGACTCTAATGAAAAATATTCTAATATACAACTAACTTGTGAACAACATGGGCTTCAACATGGCCCACTTCATGTGAACTCCTTAAAATAAGTAAGTACTGCAATACTACACAAATTGCAGTTGGTTGAAATCCATGGACTTGAAACTGCAGATATGTAGGGCCCAACTCTAAAGTTACACATGGATTTTCAACTGCATGGGGGAGTGGTGAGTGCTCCAGCCCCACTATCACTACATATTTAAAAACTGCGTGTTAAACTTTATAGCATTTTTAACCTTTTTAAAAAAGATAAAACATGGCAGAATATATATTCTATAATATTTAATACCAACCAATTCATTTCCTGCTATGATTACTATGTCTATAATATTACATTCTAGAGGACAGTTAGTGATAGAACAGAGAGTAAAGCAGCCGCTATGGGACTGTCCAAACTATACAATGTTTGGAGTATTTTACTCCCTGCAGGAATAATGGGGATGATGCTGTAGTATGCTGAAAGAGATTTGGATGGGGGTTAACAGAACATTTGTTGAGATAACTGAGCCCTAGAGGCTAGGCTCTCTCAATTCCACATCAATGCAATTCCTTGTTTTTAACTAGAAAGAAAACTATTTTAATGATATAACAATATCTAAAATACTCATAATTTTACCAGTTGAGCCAAACTTGGAGAGAAAACCATTACATAATTTAAAACAAAAGCAAAACAAAGCAAAAAACCACAGATTACAAATCAGGAGGAAGAAAAGCAGAAAGGAAAAAGTAGATAATATTTTTCATATGTAAAAAGGTTACCTTTTCCAAGTCTAACTCCTCTAATAGAATGCTGGCATTTTTGTTTGCTTCAGCAGCCTGTCTATCTTTGGCTTGTACTATTGATTCCATACAAAGGTGACACTTCTTCAGCATCTCCTAAAACAAAAAAATTAAGATGTTTCTAACCTCAAAATAATTAACATTTAGAGAGATTCCTGAAAACATGAAAATGGTAAATAAGGTACTCGAATGAACATAAGCAATAAAGATCAATAGTAGGGCAAAAAGGGTGCAAATAAAAACATAATTTAAATGGCATATTTTTAAAAATACATAAGCAAAGAGCCTCTACTGTTCTTCAAAATAATATCCATTTGACTGGTTTTAAAATTATTTAGTCCTATAATTTTAAATATGAGAAATCATACTGCAAATAGAGCTGCAATAATCTGGTAGGTGGTTAACAGGCTAAAGGAAAAGGGCAATGTCAACAAAAGAAAACAGGTTTAAAAATTTTTTAAATACTTATTTGGCAAGAACTGTTCTCAAATACTTAGTTTCTGTAACTTCTTATGCTAGAATCATTCATAAAAGACAATATTTATAGACTTTTCTCTGATTTCATTTTCAGAACACACTTTTTGACAGGAAAGGGATATTTCCACACTAAGATAAAGTCTTATTTTCAATCTCTGTCCCCCCACATAGAGACCAATGATATCTAGGAATACTAATTCTCATGAAAAAAATCTAGAGGCAGGCAAGACAGTGGATTAGCTATGTTAAATCAAAAATTAATGAGAAAAGTTGCTGGCATGTAATAACTGAGAAAATTAAAGACATTTTTACATTTTTCAGAGGCATGTCTTCGGATTTCATTCCAATATTTTGATTTCAATTAGAATTCTAAAGAGATTTATTTTATGTTCTCTACTTTTGCTGCAAAAAATCCTAGCAAATTCATTCTTAACCCGACAGTCTGATTTTTATATTATGTTGAACATGTTAAGAGTTTTCTTGACCATAAGTAAAAGCACTATGCTAATTTTTGTTTAAGAATAAAAAAAATTCATGGACTTGTTCCTCTCAGAAGAGTTATCAGTCTGGATAGATTATATCACTAAAGAATAGTAACAATAATTTGTCTTAGGTTGTTTATTATCAACATTAAAATTGAATTAGCTTAAGTACTATCTAAAAAGCTAAAGTAATTCTATCATAGAAAATGTTTTATTACTTCAAAGGTACGTAAATAATCTGAAGAGTTTCTTAAATAGC
Source organism: Dama dama (assembly GCF_033118175.1). Lineage (NCBI taxonomy): Eukaryota > Metazoa > Chordata > Mammalia > Artiodactyla > Cervidae > Dama > Dama dama. The sequence goes on along the minus strand of NC_083686.1, from coordinate 27,983,136 downwards.
ATACTTCATTCCCAAATACTACATAAATGAAAATAGTTATATGCCACACATTATTGCTCAAACTAAGGCTTATTTTCTTAATGTGGAATATACAAATATATAAAAGCCAAAGGGATCCCAAGTTCATAGAGTGGGGATGAATTTAATCAGTGTATTACCTTATCAGTGATCGTTGCTATGTATCTCATACATTCAGAGTCTGATGGAAACTGATTGACTTCTTTGACTAAGTAGCGCACCACTTTCACATGACCCTAAAAAACAAATATCAATGTCAGACTGAAAACAAACTCTATCAGAATTCAGTAAATCTAGTCTGTCTGAACAATAATTTCATTGACATTAGTGCCACAAAATAAAGAGTTAAGTTGGGTATTATTGGCATTTCAAATAAAAAAGTGGAGTAGGAAATGGCAACCCACTCCTGTATCCTTGCCTAGAAAATTCCATGGACAGAGGAGCCGGGCGGGCTACATACAGTCCACGGGGTCGCGGGTCGGACATGACAGAGCAACTGAGCACACAAACAGAAAAAGAGACAGGCTTTGGTTTTAATGAATTAGATAAATCTACACTGTTCATTTTCATTCCAACTCCTGAAAAGATACAGAATAATTTGAGCTAAAATTCTAGTCAGTCAGTGTTAGTCTAAACCATTCTGAATTTTAAAGAAGAAAACCAAAAGTCAGTATGAAGAAATACATATGTGTGAAAGAAAAACCTCACCATCCCCCCTGCCCCAGCTAACTCATTAGAACTTAGCATCCTATTTCAATTTTAAACATCAAAAGAGTAGAAATAACAATTTTGTTCTTTTTTTCAGATAAAAACTGAATGGACAGTACTGTACTAGGTAATGCAAAGGAAATAAGACATACTTGGCAAAGGAAATAAGATACACTTGCCTAAAGCTTGAATGATGGTTATATTATTTACTGTTGATAAAATTCACTATGTTAAAAATCTTTAGACCCTATTCAAGAGAATCTCTACTTTCTCTAATCTATACTATTACTGACACAACACCTCTAAACAGACGGATAAACATATGTTTATAGTCAGTACATTTCTTCTGTTGCCTTTATTTTTTTCCTTCTCATCTTCATCTTTTAAAATTACCCATATCTTTTAACCAAACAGACACTTCTCCAAAGAAGACATACAGATGGAAGACATACAGATGGCTAATAAACACATGAAAAGATGCTCAACATTACTCACTATTTGAGAAATGCAAATCAAAACTACAAAGAGGTATCATCTCACACAGGTCAGAATGGCCACCATCAAAAAGTCTACAAACAATAAATGCTGGAGAGGGTGTGGAGAAAAAGGAACCCTCTTACACTGTTGGTGGGAATGCAAACTAGTACAGCCACTATGAAGAACAGTGTGGAGATTCCTTAAAAAACTGGAAATAGAACTGCCATATGACCCAGCAATTCCACTGCTGAGCATACACACCGAGGAAACCAGACTTGAAAGAGACACGCGTACCCCAATGTTCACTGCAGCACTGTTTACAATAGCTAAGACATGGAAGCAACCTAGATGTCCATTGGCAGACGAAGAATAAGGAAGTTGTGGTAACATACAGAAAGGAATATTACTCAGCTATAAAAAAGAATACATTTGAGTCAGTTCTAATGAGGTGGATGAAACTGGAGCCTATTATACACAGTGAAGCAAGCCAGAAAGAGAAACACCAATACAGTATATTAATGCATATAATGGGATTTAGAAAGACAGTAACGACTACCCTATATGCAAGACAGCAAAAGAGACACAGATATAAAGAACAAACTTTTAGACTATCTGGGAGAAAGCGAGGGTGGGATGATTTGAGAGAATAGCACTGAAACATGTATATTACCATATGTAAAATAGATGACTAGTCAAGTTCAATGCATGAAGCTGGGCACTCAAAGCCGGTACTCTAAGACAACACAGAAGGATGGGGTGGGGAGGCAGGTGGGAGAGGGATTCCGGAGGGAGAGGGATTCCGGATGGGGGGACATGTGCACCCATGTCTGATTCATGTTGATGTATGGCAAAAACCACCACAATACTGTAAAGTAATTATCCTCCAATTAAAATAAATTAATTAATTTTAAAAAACTACCTGTATCTTTTAATGAATACCTTAAATGGCATTCGCACCTTTGCTTGATGCCTCACTAACACTTCTACAGTATTAAAAAATATTTATATGGGACAATTCAGTTACCTAATTTTGTTTGTGGATCTCTGATTATTACACTTTGTACAAAATGCAATACTTGGAATCTGTACAACTGTACACAGTAGGTAGTAAGAAAATAAGTAATGAAATGAGTAACGAAAGAGTATAAAAGATAAGTGCCCTTCTTAAGGAGCTAAGTCTATTTGAAAACGAGGTATATGCATGTTATATGTTAAGGTAATAACAATATATTTGTCAAAATAAATGATAAAGGTAATAGGCAAATTGTAGAATTTCTATAATCTTTAAGAGATAAGGTATTTCAATGTGAGCTCAAATGGAATGGGAAGACCTTCTGTAGACGGGGAGATTTACACTGCACCCAAGAAATGGGTAATTTTAGAAAACTAAGGAAGGACATGGGCATTCCTGAGATGAGAACAAAGGTGATATGAGAGACAGTGACAGAAAACACACCAAGCAAGTAGAAAATCACACAAGGGACTCAGTGGGAGATGAGCTCAAAGGGCACTCGACTGGCCTCTGAGTAACAAAGATTCGATTTCAGAGGATTACACAGACTGGTGAAACAGGAAGTTTCTTGAAGAGGATACTAACAGAGTGAAATGGTTAGGAAGATAAACTTGATATGCTAGCTTGCTTGAAGAGGGAGCTAGTCACTGAGAATAAGTATGATTATCGAGGAAAAAAAATTCAGAGTCAGTGGGAAGGTAGCCTGGAACACCCAGGGAAGAGATGGTATAAAGAACAAGAGAGATTAAAAAGAAAAAAAAGGAAAAGATGATTTTTTTAAAAACAACTTTTCAATACAACAAAATAATTTGGAATCTGTAAGAGATTTTACCTATGGAATGAGAAAACTCAAAACTATAATCCCTGGAATAATAAACTGGCCTTCCAAATAACAAATCAGACCTGCATTTAGGAGATCAACCAAATCATTAAATCAAGTAACTTATATACAGTTCTATGCTATGCACTACAGAAAGTTTCAATTTCACAAAATTTATTTCTACTTTTCTGAAGGTTTCAAATATTGGCAGCTGAATTTTCATTTTTCTCCCTAGAAATTAATGTGAATAATTAAAATCAATTTAAGTTAAATTTTTCTCTGTGTGCTAATACAAGAAAACAGTCATCCATAAATAAGTAATTAATTACTCTTAGTTGGATTCATATTTTGCAAAAGAGTAAGACTGCAACTAGATTTTGAAAATTCTACATAGAACAATTTTAGAAAGTTTACTTAGCTTTGACATCCAATACAGATACTATTGATAGTTTTCTGGGATACCAATTATCTAATTTTCAATGTTACTGTCAGAGTGATTATTTGCTTATCATCTTACTTTTTTTACCTTTGCTGTTAGCTCCTAAAATGAGGGTCTTCAGTGGTAATTAAATTATGAGCTTCCCAGTCTAAGTGAAAACACCCAAGTGGATGAGGATGACAGACTCTACCTTTCTAAACGCCGCCATAAGAGGCGTTATCTTGCGGTTGTCGGCTGCGTCCACATCTGCACCTGCCTGCACCAGTAACTGAACCACATCAAGGTGTCCGCCATTTGCTGCCAGCCACAATGGAGTGTTCCCCTTCTTGTTACGTACATCAATATGAGCTCCCCTAAATGAATGACACAAATATCACTTTCAAATGAAACGACACAAAAAATAATAAAAATCAACTATTAACTTGTGAAAATATTCTTTAAAGGAAAAAAATTATTTAAAAATACACAGGACTAAAATGTATTTCTCTCAAAACTAGATTACAAAGAACTTCCATTCATCAAATTAAAAGCCACTAAATCAAAATTAACCATACAATAACTGCTTTTCTTATTTTAAATTAAAAATAATTCATTCTTTGTGCATAATTCTGATTTCAAATCCTAAGACAATGTAAAAATTTTTTAGAGAAATAAGAAGATACATCCTGTTAATATCATAATATACTAAACAGTATCCTAGAGCACAAACAGTACCCTATGAGGTGATTATATCTTTCAGATTACTTGTATTCATGTATTTATATTACGTGGTTTTGGAAAAGAATGAATCCTAAAATAACATGAAGGTTTAGCACTCAGTGGGCACCATGGTGAGTAAGACTCATGGCAAATAACAGTAGTTGATAGTAACTACTACTAAATACTACTATTAGGACACCATGCCAGAGTCTTTAAGAAGGTTAAAGTAGAAATCCAATTTAGCAGACAAGCAACCCTGAAAGACTGGCAGGCAACCTCTAAGTGACTTAAAATAAAAAACATTCTGGACTCTATCTTATATCTTCAACAGTTCCATACTGCACTTAAAAGCCCTAATTACCATAAAGAACAAGAAAATCAATGGTGAGGCCTAGATTATTGCCAGGCTTACACGTATTATTGTGACATCTCTGCAAAACTATGTGGGAGATGCAACAGCTTGTTATAGTACCTCAAAAGTGCATACCCAGACAAGAAAGGAAGTAAAGTATTTCTAGGTTGCACTGAAAAAATCAATGCAGCATAGCTCTGGATGGGTGGAAAATAACATAGGTAGGTTTAAAAAATTAAAAAAAAAAAATACACTGTTAATAGAAGTAATCACATCTGATTTTTAAATAGTACAATTTGCACAGAGAATAGTAATCACTAGTAACCCCATATCACATGTGGAGTATGGTCACATCATACCTGCCAATGAGGAGCTCACAGAATTTATAATGCCCTTTATCTGCTGCTATGGTTAAAGCTGTATCTCTCGAGGAGGGCACTGGAGGGGCATTAACATCAGCACCTTTGTCCAAAAGAACTCGGCCCACCTCTGCATAACCACCAGAGGCAGCTTCCATTAGTGGTGTGAGGCCAGTCTAGGTTTCGTGAAAAATAAAAAACAACACATAAGAGACTACAAAGTACCAAAATGTTAATAATAATTTGGGGGAACAATATGATATAGCTGTTACAAAAATTCACATCTAAATTTCAACACTGACACTACTAACCTCTCTCAGTTACAGTGACATCTACTGAGAGCAGATGATTCTGCCTAATGTCAATTTGTGGGGGGGAAAAAACGATGAAAGTACTTGGCATATGAAAATGAAAGTGTCAGTCACTTAGTCATGTCCAACTCTTCGTGACCCTATGGACTGTAACCTGCCGGGCTCCTCTGTCCATGAGATTCTCCAGGCAAGAATACTGGAAGGGGTTGCCATTTCCTCCTCATAGGATCCTCACGACTCAGGAACTGAACCTGGTCTCCTGCACTGCAGGTAGATTCTTTAACGCTGAGCCACCGGGGAAGCTCTGTTCCCTCTCTTCTCTTTCATGATAGTATATAGTTTTTAGTTGACAACCCTAATGTCATTATTACCTACAAAAATCTATTGCTGGGACTTCCCTGGTGGCCCAGTGCTTAAGAATCCACCTTCTAATGCAGGGGACGTGGGTTCGCTCCTTGATCAGGGAACTAAGATTCCATATGCTGCAGGACAACTAGGTCCATGGGTCACAACTAGAGAGAAGCCCACATGTGCAATGAAGATCCCTGCATGCCCACAAAAAGTATTCCACGTGCCACAGATACACCTTTCACAGCCATAAACAATTAAAAAAAAAAAAAAAGAAGAAGAAAGCACTTTCTCGAAGATTAAAAAAAAAATTTGCTAAGGTATTTTAATGAGTCATACAGAATGGTTTTTGTTTAAATATATAAATATATATGTAAGAGATGACTATTACTATAAAGTACTAGAATTATAATAAGCATATTGCTAGTATATACCTTAAATGTCAAAGAAATAAACCCATAGGCTAATCTCAGAGCTCTTCTTACCTTAGCTCTGTGTTCCACATTTGCTTTTCTATCAAGCAGAAGACTAACCACTTCGGTTCTTCCTTGGAAGCAGGCTAAGGTAAGGGCAGTGTTCCGATTGGTTTCTATTTGAGCATTAATGTCAGAGCCCATGTCTAACAGGAGCTTAACGGCAGCTGTGTGCCCATTCATAGCTGCTAACATCAGAGGAGAAATGCCCAATTTGCTACCAGTTCTGGGGGTGGAAGTATGGGAAGAACAGAAGAAAAAATACACATTTTTAAATGTCCTGGAAAAATTGAATGATAATACAGAATTCTATCTCATGATTGAAGATTAAGAATCTTTATTCTGTAGACTTATTTAAGAACACACTTCAAATCCTTTACTACCCAGAACCAGAATACTTTCTGTACAATGACTTGGACTAAAAACAAATTAACTCATTATTAAAGTGAAGTTACTCAATTCCGTAAGAAATAGAGTAAGTGATCATTTTTTCAAGTTGTATGTCAATAATTTTAAACACTTAAATCTGAATTCTAAATTTGTAATGTAGGCATTTCCTAAATATGGCATTAAAGAAGTGTTGTTCTACAAGTATCTTTAATATAACACTCTTAAGGGACTTGGAGAGAGAGACTAAAACTTACCTAGAATTAATCTCAGCTCCTGCATTTAGTAATATTTTGATAATGTTCACATAGCCACCAGAAGCAGCCAGGCTTAGAGGTGTGTAATCAGAAACATTCCTGTGCTCTTTATTTGCCCCTCGAGCTAACAACAGCTCCACCACCTGGGAAAAGAAAAGGGAAAAAATCGTTTTCTTCTTATGGCGAGACAATTTGCAAGGTGTATATTTATGATTTCTCTTTTTTTCTGATATATTGTCTATAATAAAAGAAAGGGAAAGTCATTTCATCCTTTGCACAAAATCAGTCTCAAATGAAAAGCAAAAGGTCTTAGAAGTCAACAAAGGGATAAGTAAAATCCATTTTGCAATCTGTTGAAACGACAGTATTTTCATCGAAAGATCTATACTTCATGTGATCTATAGAAGATTTTTTCATTTGTACATGTAAATGTCCTTAAAAACTAAATGTAAAAAAATTTTTGGAATAAAGCTAATACTTATTTTTCCCCAACATTTTACTACAAAAATATTTCAAGCACATGGAAAAATTGAAAAAAATTACATATACTCTTCATCTAGATTCTACTATTAATATTCTACTATGCTTACTTTTCTATCACAGTTACTTGTCTGTCCATCATTGATAAATTTTGTTTCTAAGTAAGGTGTAGACACCTGCAACTTCCCTTAAATACATCAGCAAGACTACAATTAACTAACCTCTTTTCTCAGGTGTTTTTTTTTTAGGTGAAATCTGTAACTTTTTCTTTTTGTAACTTTAAATAAATGCACAAAATTTAAACTGTATATTCACTGGGTATTGACAAATGGATAAAACTCATTTAAATCTGCTATTTTTTCCACTTTATTTTTTTAACTGAAGGATAATTGCTTTACAGAATTTTGTGGTTTTCTGTCAAACATCAACAAGAATCAGCCATAGGTATATCCATGCCCCTTCCCTCCTGAATCTCCCTCCCATTTGTTATTTATTCATGTTCCTTCCCAGTCAATTCTACCCACAGGCTAGTTTCATTTACCATAGATCTTCATATAAATGAATCACACAGTGTTTGAGAGGAATTTGTATGTATTGTGCAGCATTCCAATAAGTGAATACACCAGTTTATCTATTCTATTGATGAACATCACTACTGTTTTTAGTTTTGGCAATTTGGCAAAATTTAGTACTGTTGATCTTTAATTTAGCCATTCTAGTAGATGTGATATCTCACTGGGTCTTAATTTACAGTCCCTGATAGTTGAGAATATTAGCATTTACTTAAGTGTCATTCAGGGTCTTTTAGTCTATTATACTATTTTTTTGTCTTTTTGTTTTTTAAGTTCACATTCTTAACCACTTTCTTTTTAAATTTTATTTTTTATTGAAGCATGGTTGATTACCGGGTGTTAGTTTCAGGTGCACAGGAAAGTAATTCAGTTATGTGTACACATATACACTAGATACACATGTATTCAGTTATATACATATACAATTCTTTCTTTTTCAAATTCTTTTCCCTTATAGGTTATTCTAAAATTTTGAGTATAGTCCCCTGTGTTATATAGTAGATCCCTGTTGGTCATCTATTCCATGCATAGTAGTGAGGATATGTTAATTCCTAACTTGTGTTTTATCCATCAGCTACTCCCTTCCCCTATGGTGTGTGCGTGTGTGTGTTGTGTGCATGCACGCTCAGTCTCTCAGCCCGTGTGTGTGTGTGCGCGTGTGTGCTCACGTGTGTGTGTGTGTGTGTGTGCGTGCATGTGTGTGTGCACGCGCACTCAGCCTCTCAGCCCTTAGGGCTGCAAAGAGCCATATAAGACTGAGTGGCTGAGCACACACACACACACACAGATCAAGTACTTCCAATGAAGTTTAAATTGAGATATATAGATCTGCTGGGAAGCTCTTCAAATCACATAGTGATCGAAAATAAGTCACAATTTTATTCATTATATTTCAAAAACAGAACATTTACAATTCTGACTGGTAGAATCACCTCCACTGAGGAATACATAAGATAATGAGAATGGTGAAATAAAAAGAAAAAGAGAATGACCTAGAGTGCTTCCTAAATATAAGATTCAACAATTCCCTGTTGAAAAGTTATCAATCCAAAGAGACAGCACACCTGGTGAATACAACAGAATTTAAAAAATGGACTTAAAATGAGGTTATCCAACTGATTATTAAATGCCCAAAGAAGGCACACAAGTGAGTAAATTTATAAGTTCTTCAGTCCACACCTAAGTACACCAGCTGTTCTAGCTAAAAAAAGCTAAAAGATTATGTAATATTACCCAAGAACCTTCAGAGTTAAGAAGGGTTGGGGAACAATTAAAAGATAAAATTACTCAAAACAACGAAAAATTGAACACTCTTAATCTCGTACTAATCTTATATGTAGACAGCCACAGAGGCTGAGCTTAAGTACTTTTCATACTACGTACTTTGGGAGAGGAAAAGATGAATGAATATAGGCGCTGCTTATGGGAAGCTTGCTGACTTGATTTCCGATGTCTTAATCATTCTATTAGTCTGAATGCAGTATAGACAGATTTCCATGGCAGTTAGTACTTTTAGATGAGTAGGATAATATACAATGTATGCTTTTTTTTGGCAAGACAGCTTATGCTAACATTAATTCTTATCCTTAAAAAAAAAAATTCTTATCCTTTCACAAAAAGCTAATAGTTTCATTACTGTGATAAATCTTAATGTCTGTCCACTGTTCCTACAAAATCATATAAATTAAACCATATATTTGTTAAATGGAAGAAGGAAAAGAAATTATACTTGGGAACAACAATACCTCCTGTCTTCCCCCAGAACAAGCCAAAGATAGTGGTGTATCCTTGGTTCTTTCTGACTGGGCTTCAATGTCTGCACCGTTGTCCAGCAATATTTCAACAACACCAACATGACCAGCTGTAGCAGCCAATATGAGTGGAGTAAAACCTGAAGTAAAATAAAGATCTTAGCTAAGCAAAGAAACAGTGCTATTTTCTATTCCATCTAAGCATCAATATAGGACTACAAGTAGTAGATACAAGTTCAGAAGAAAGTTAATGAACTTTTCTTGTCTACCTTTCTTGTCTCGGTGCTCAATACTAGCTCCTCTTTCTAGCAGAGTTTGTACCAGCTCCTCGTGACCACCAGCACAGGCAAGCGTTAGCGCTGTGTCATGATTACTCTCAGTCTGTAAAAAATTATTGATTAGTTCATAGACAGTTAAAAATGTTAACATCAATTGCATAATATGTACATATACCAAATACACACCCACACATATACCACTCGACCGTATCAAATAACTGGACAGTAAATCTTTTTCTCCCCATTAGCAGGTAATTTGTGATTTTTTTAAAAATAAAGACTAATATTTGAACTTTATGGGCAATTCTTAAAGCAAGCAAGAAAAAAGGTATGATTTTCTAACCATATGCTATTTTCAGCTACATGTTTTAAGAAATACTACTGTGGATTCACTTTCTCTTCTACACACAAATGGAGTAGCACAGACAAGATTTATTTTCTCATTCCAAACAAAAAAGGAAGGTTATTGAAATGATAGGCAATATGTGACACTGATCACTGCAGACAGAAATGATTAACTTATTGTATTGCCTGGAGAGTTTCCAGGCTAAAGTGAAGGAAAAGGGTACCCAAAAAGAGTCTGGCAGTCTCTCTGGAATTGAAAAAGAGTTTGGAGAAGTGAAGGTAGATAGAATTCATGGGGCAGACTACTGGGGAGGAAGATGCTACATTCAGATGGTTCTCCAGAGATCCACAGAGGGCTCCCCTAGAGTCTTCAGCCGAGTTCTGATCAGCACATGTGCATAAGGAAAATTATTGGAGGTCAGGGAAAGACCACGAGAAGGGGCTGAACACCACCAAAAGGTTAAACAGGACTGGGAATGGTTTGATTCCCACAGCAGAGCAGAAAGACCCTCAAAACACACAGAATATCAAGAAGAATCCTCAGCCATTGGGCCAAATTAGCTACTCTGGACTCGACTAAGAAAGCTGAAAAACAAGTCTTGAAATGAAAACACGATTTTCAAGTAACTGCATTCAAGGAACAAAGCCCATAAAAAGTCAAAGGAACAAAAAATATACATAAGATACAGAGTACTTTGAAACACAAAGACCTGTAATTGAGACGTGATGACACTGTTAATATACAGTTTACTTCTGACTTCTACCAATGATAGGGACAAATATTGGATTTACCAGTGGTCACACTCTATCATGGCTTAAATACTTATTCAGTGAGTTAAGTCCTCATGTTTTTATTACTCTAAGCCGGCGCTATACAAAAAAAAAATGTATATACTATACATTTGTATATGCTATACAAAAAAAACTCTAGCCAAATGTGGCTATTAGTACTTGAAATATAGCTAGAATGACTGAGGAATTGAATTTTAAATTTTATTTAATTTTAACTTAAAAAACTGATAATTTGGTTATTAGAAAGCTTTTCTGTATGTCTGGGGCAAATTAAATGATGATACCTACTTTTTCAGTCACTTAATCAAGTCTAAATGCAAATCAAGTATTTCCAATGAAGTTACACTGAGATATATATTTAGAAATAGAGTGGCAAGCCACCTGGATTTGCCCAGTATGGAGGAGGTTTCTGGGATGAGAGGCTTTTGGTGCTGAAGTCAGGAAAGTTTATGACTTATGATTTGACCACTCTAACCTGTAAGTATAACACGCACACTAAATTTTGAAGACTTCAGTATGAAGTAACAATGTAAAATAGCTCAGTAACTTTTTAGTATTGATTATATGTTTAAACAATATTATGGATATATTATGTGAAATATAGCCTTAAAATTAATTCCTATTTCTTTCTGCTTTTTTTAAATGTGGCTACCAGAAAATGTGCAATTATGTATCTGTCACCCTCATGGGACTATCTATTCCTGGAAGGTAATGAATATGTCTTACTTATGCTTGCATTCTCTACCTTAGTGATGTCTTGACTAGGAAACAATAGATGAGAATTAAGTTGAACAAATGACAGTAGCTATAAGGGTAATAGAATCAAAGATTACTGCTAATTAAAATAAGACTACATATATGATATATATATTATGTCATATGATAAATGCAAAAAGGACTGGCATAATCTCCCACAAGTTCAGTAACTCTAAAAACCAAGCTCCATTATAAAAAACTGAGTTAACAAGACACAAAAGGAAAAAGTAGAATCAAGAAATAAGAAAAAGCCCACTAGTCAGGGATGAAGAGGGAGACTGCAAAAGCTGCTCTGCAGAAGAAGCTGGCAGAGAGCAGAGCTAACTGACTGCAGAGATCAGGGATGGACTGGCCCCAAGGGAGAGATGCTCCAACTACAACAATGGAGGAGGACATGAATACTTAAATGAGTGACAGCTCTAACTGTGTTATAGTATTTGATCTTCATTTCAGGTTTATAAGGAAGCAATTACTATGTCTGACTTTAGAGAAATGGAGACAAGTGTCAGAGAAATAACCTAATGGTCACACACGCTAACGAGTGATAAAGACTGGTGTAAAAAAACGAAGAGGATCTTGGGTAACAAAATGCTGCTTACCCTATAACATCACAGTGCAGCCCTAAAGCACAGCCAACTGAGGGAAGCATAATATTAAGTCTATCTGTTTTATGCACTCTCTATGTTAGTGTGCAGACTATTAGTAGAAGAGTCATCTTTATGATGAAGAGTCAACTTTACCAAGTTTGTAAGTTTTCTAAAAGTTTTCTGGGGGTTAAAGAGTAATTTAGGAAACCAGTGTCACTCTTAATAGAGAATGAAGAGACAAAGTTTCAAAAAGGTAAGCATGAAAAATTTTAGAGAAATCAGTAAAACTGGGGTTTTTTCCACATTATAAAAATATCAATTCAGTTGACATTTATTAAGCACCTTTTACAGTCAAAGTACTCTGCAAGGAACTCCAGGGCTGACAAAGGTAAAAGAGTCTTTGCTTACTAGAAGTTTACAGGTACTGTACAAAGGAAATTTAGGTTCAAACTAAGAGAGAAATATGAATAATTTATGAGTTGGAGGAAAAAATATTTAAAGCTGAGGAGGGTGGTTGGTTAGTCAAATTCTTTGGGGAACTTAAAAGTAGGTAACCACTATATTTCTGCATTAAGGGTAAATTAAAGCAGCTAGTACTTTACAACAACCTATTAGAACAATAAGGAACAAACTTAAAGATCCTGAAATGAGACTCTCATCCCCTCAAAAACATACCTATGCATTCCCAAAATAGTAAGAAATATCCTGATTTGCAATACATCAAGAAACAATTTAACTAAAGTAGGAATTTGGGTTAAAATTAACTACGGACAATATATCAAAAAAGCATTTTTGAAATGTTTAATCTAGGAAATGAAATACAGGCGGTGATTTTCTAGAAGGTAAAGTAACACTGAATTTACATTATACTGGTTACTAAGTCACATTCTTGGTCATATATCGAAGAGAAATCTAGAAAGAAGAGCTTTGTTAAGAGCTTTCCAGGTTTATATTCTAAAGAAAAATTTTATTTAGCTCACAATATCATGAAATATACCATTGTGTATCATAGTATGTTGTTATGATGATTCAGGCTTACCAGGAATGATCACTCAATTTTATAAGAGGGAAAAAAAAAACAACAACAAGGAAGAATCATAAGACAAATGCAATATTAAAGGAAAAGGCAACTTTTGATGAATTGGAATGTAACTGAAAAAATATATCTGAACTATAAAAAAAAGAAATTTATTAAATTACTTTGAAAACTGCTAGAATTTAAAGAGATGAACACTTTATAGACCTCCACAATCCCAAACATCTCATTCTCTAACCAAGTCAGGGGTCATATATAAGATTAAAAAGGAGAGCACTTTAGGGCATTCAATAAATGAGACAAGTCAGTAAGATAGTAACAATCCACTTAAAACACTTCATATAAACAAGTAGAATAGGTGTATTTTAATGCACAATGCTTTAATGGCAGAGGATTACATATTACTATCAATTCATTTTATTCTGGTCTCCTTACTTTCTCTCATTAAATCATGATGAAACTATTTTCCATGTTGCAAAGACAGAAAAAGAGAAGTACCAAATGATGTTTATACCACTAAAGGTAAAACATAGTTTTACAATTTCAGTATTGATATGTATTTACCTTCTTTAAAAGCTAAGAGATATATGCCAATTATTAAAAACAGGAGAAAAGTCAAAATTACATTAGAAAGTTTTTACTTTTTCCATTTTTGATATGTACTGCAGTAAGTTACTCCATGTTTAAGGAAAGCCTTTAGAAATTTGAGTAAAAAGTGTCAAGTAGTTTAGAACTGGAACACAAGTTCAGTTCATGCCAGAACACAGGTTTTAGAACTCATGAACAGAACAACTAATTCTTTCTCACTTTTAGTGTCTAGTAGAGTTAATTAAAATTTAATACAATAATATATAGAAAATATTTAATTAATTCAGGGCATTCAACTCTGTCAACTGTATTTACTGTTTCATATAAAACCATAGTTCTTAAAAATCTCTATATGATTCCTATCTACATGTTTCTATATCTAGAGTATCCAGGTTTAAGTTTTATTATATCACTTAAGCAAAATTAAAATAGAGAGCAGAGCTATGTTATCAGAATCTATAGTAAAACAGTCCCAAATAATCACTTCAAACCATCACTTACTGTTGTTTGCTAAAATAAATTCTGGTACCAGCAGTGTGTGGTATTAGTAATCTTAAAAGTCTGGAAAATATCCAAACAATTCAATAAAACCGTTACATGAGAGGCGAAGAACCTGTGGCACACACACCAATGGTGATTTCTAGTTACAGAACATAAGATTTGAGGAATCTTATAAAGAATGCAAACTTGTTATCTTTAGCACTCTTTAAGGGCCAGAAATTAAACAGAACAACTAAGCCTGTGTGCCTATAATGCTCTGCAACAAGGGAAACAACCACAATGAGAAGCCCACACACTGCAAGTAAGAGTTGACCCCAATCACTCCAACTAGAGAAAGGCTGAGTACAGCAATGAAGACCAAGCATAACAAAAAATAAATAAATGAATAAATAAAATCAAATATTAGTTCCCAACTATAATGATCAACTAAACAACCATTTTCCAAGAATCATTATTATTTCAAAAGGAGATGTGTGTGTGTGTGTGTGTGTTAGTCACTCAGTCATGTACAACTCTTTGTGACAGGCTCCTCTGTCCATGGAATTCTCCAGGCAAGAATACCGGAGTAGACTGTGATTCCTTTCTCCAGGGCATCTTCCCGACCCATGGATGGAACCCGGGTTTCCTACATTGCAGGCAGAATTTTTAATGTCTGAGCCACCAGGGAAGCCCAAAAAAGAGATGTACTGAAGCATTAAAAATTAAACTTCTTCCTTAAAATATGTGATAAATATTGGTACGACCAAGGAAATATGCTAAAACAATGCAAAGATTAAACACACATGACACCTTGCTACCTAGGCAGATTCATTTTTCAGATTCTAAACCCAGAGTGTTCGTTCGTTTGAAAGCTGGTGGCACTAAAAATTGGTTTTTAGGCAAGACCTCTCTCCTCACCTGTAAAATGGGAATAGTAACAGTACCTACTTCATGGTACTATTATAAAGATTAAGTTAAAGAAGTATCTGTAAAGTGTTAAGAACAAAAAGTTTAAGTTTTGTTAAATAAACACATGATGGATTCAATTATTAGAGAACTTTTAATCTTTCATAATAGAAGAATCTTGGTACTAACTTTTTCATATCACCTGTCTATAATAGCACAGTATTGTCACACATAAATCAAAATATGCATTATGTAAAAATCTCATGGCATTTGTTATTTGAGAATCTAGTAAAAACTTCAGATGGATTAAGCACCAAAGAATCTTATATATACCACTTTAAGTAACCTCTTGGTATCATAAAAACTAGTAAATTTTAAAAAGCAACACTGAAAGTTAAAGAAAAAGTGATAAGCAATTATTTCTGAACATTAATTCTGTACTATGTATTCTAAAACATGTAATACAAGAAATTTCTAATTCCTAACTATGCAATTATGGTAAACGTCAAGAAAAATATTATAACTACAATTAGTCTAACCCATCTGAAAAACCTCATATAAAGAAGCAATTTTTAAGGAGCCATAGTCAAATTGTTTAAAATAAAAATGTGCACTACATTTAAAATGTATATTGTATTTTAAATTTTAATATTTTAAAAGTATTTTTATGCAGCTTCTAAGAAATTAATTTATGCTGGCTACGTGGTAAAGTTAGATAAAATTTCATTATCATTTCATTATAATAATCTCAAATTCAATAAATTCATGATTACACTTAATGGAGCCTTTTCTGGGGCTGTTTTATTTTAAAGCATTAAAAAAGAAATCCTTTTATATTTTGGTGAAGTTTTATTTTTACTTATGGACTAATTTTTGATCTCATAAAAACTAGAAAAAATACTTCTGGCTAAAACATTAACAGATTCAGAGCAAAGCAGATTGGAGAAAATAATGCAAATTCAATAAAATGTTCAATCCAATTCTATAATGTAATCCTTACGAAAAGTAAACCATTGTGGTCCAAATGAATGCCTTTTTCTTTTTTTAATGAAAAATGAGGCTTATAATATGGTATCTGGAAGGGTACCTTTGAGGTTAAACAAACCTAAGTTTGACTACCAGCCCCACCACTTCTTAGTTAAATGAAGTGATTGTAAGCCAAATTCTTAATGTCTCTCTTAGCCTCGATTTTTTCAACTGGAAAATGGGGTTTTAGGAGAAGCTACTCATATTTATAGTCTGAAGATTAAATAAGGTTATTCCTTAAAAATAGCCCCTGACAATTTTAAGTGCTCAAAACAAACAAAAAAAAGAGTTAGCTCCTATAGTAAGAAAAGCGAGTAAGAACAAATTAAATTCCTTTTCCACAGTATTACCAAGAAACACTTTAATGAAAAGGAGGCTTTATTTTCAATAGCTTTTAGTACAGCCCCTTAATGGCGCAATGATATGCACACAAACTTTCTCTCTCCCTGTTTCCTTCCCTAAACCTGATATTTATAAAGAACTGATCATTTATAAAACAAGTTTTATAATGTACACCACCACTCTCATACTAGTCTATCAGGTAATAATCAAAACACAAAACTAAATAAACTGCAAACATTTCTCTGTCCTGAAGAAAGCCACATACCCTTACCTCCTTCAGCAGTCTTGTAAGCTAGGCCTCTTGGCATTACTTCAGAAAGAAACACAAGCTATCCTTTCTTCCCAACCTCACTTTGCTCTGAGGTTTCATGGTAAGGGAATGTTTTAAAATAACTTTTTTTAAAAAAAAACAACTTAACAGGTGTTATACACACAGACACACAGACTTACTACATACTTCTGTCAACAGGATCAGAATTTTCAAAGACAATATAAATGCAACTGAGTATATATATGATATTTAATGGAATCCAATATGAATTTTGAAATACAGCTTCTAATTAAAGTTTAGATAAAATACACAAATCTTAAATTCTGTCTCTTGACATCCTCTTCTAAAGTTTAAGAAAAAAAGATTACTTGATGACTCTGGAAACCAAATCTTCACAGTAATTATCAGTAATAATCTGTGCTTGGAATTTGATTGCTTTAAATGTGGATTTTTTAATTAATACTTGTGGCTCAAGTCTTTGCCCAGAGACAAAGCAGTCTAGGATGATTCAAATCACTGATGAAAGTTTCACAATGATATAATGCAGTTAGAGCTGTCACTCCTGGGTGTGGACTTACCTGCGCGTCAATGTCAATGGCAGGGTAGATAGGAAGCATGGCTGAAGGAGAGATGATAGGGCTTGGAGTTGGAGTCTGAGGTTGGGAAATGGAAGCAGCGATACTGTGGGTAGGAGTGTTTGACATTGCAGATGCTCTTCCACTGACTGCTGTTGGACAAAATAACTGCACTTAATAAGGATGAAACACTGTTAGGTAACAGCAAGAAATAATTATTAGAAAATAGTTAAAGATATTTAAAAACAAATTATCTACAGAGAAACTGCCATAGCACTAATAGCTCATTTTCCTGGTTATTTCTGACATTGGACACAGAGCAAAATTTAAATATATATTGAAAGTAACCCATTTGCTAAACAATAATCCATGTGGAAAACAAATTCCCCTCTTATGGTATGTAATCATAACACTTTAGTTCAAAATAACCCTGAAAACAAAAATATTTTTATGAATTAAAATTAATATGTATGCAAACAGTTATCCATATGTCTTCTTAATCAGAAAAGGAATAAAAGTTAAAATAGTCAAGTTCAGAAGGAGAAAATGTGACTTTTACCTGCCAATTTCACACCTCATAGTCTAGAACTAATGAAAGTAATATCACTGGGGATATTCACTATGGACTGTTTAAAATACTTCCTATTCTTTTATTAGCTGTAGACAGGGGGTGGCCCTCAATATGACAGTATGTATATATATAAATTTGATCCTCACACAGAAACAGTTTCTCACATACAGAAATTATTCTGAAGGAGGTAAAATGCCCACCAATCAATCAAGCAATCACACTGGACTTAGAAGGATGAAATTAAAAGATTAGGGTAGAAATAAATGCATGCATGCAACCATCCTTGAAATGTAGATTATTGTTAGTTCTTATAAGTGTAATTTTGCCATGATATTATTTTCACCAAAACAAGTAAATTAAGAAGGGGCTAATTAGGTCAGTACTTGAGGTGGGAGAATTTCAAGGTGGTAGCAGTTGAGGGTACTTTACTCCCTCATCAACTGACTTTTGGAGTTGACATGTGAATATCAACCCTTCCCCCGCTTACTGAAAATGCTAATCTTAAATGATCAACAGTAGTATGGATTTAAGTTACCAATGTAGTTATCAACTACATCACACAGAAAACAATCATGATTTACAACTGGATCTGAAACCAGCAAGAGAGGTTATTTATGATCCTACCAAGAACAAAACTTAAATTGACCTTATTATAACAATTATAAACATGATTGTCAATTAAAAAATCTATTTTACATGAAATCCTCAGTTCAGGCACAAACATACACTATACATTATAGCAACACACATTCTATAATTATACATTTTAAAGTCCACTTAAAAGCCAAAAGAAAAACAAAGGAGGAAACAAAACAAAACAAACAAAACACACTCTTCAAATCCTTAGGGATCCAGATCAATAGAAAAGGGTATGTACTAATTCATTAATCACCTAATGCCCTTGATATTGTTACTCCATGTTGGTAGTTTTGTATGTTAAGAAAAAGATCAAGACAATTCAAATGTACACATTTTAGATAAAAATTTCAAAACCATATAAAATCTATGGCTCTTAAAATAGATTCCATATTCTCCTTTGATTAGATATTCACAAATGAAAATGCTACCCTAAACACAAAATTAGCTTAAACAGAGTGAACATCAATCTGTCCAAAAAACTGATTTTTACTTCATGATACTAAACAACAAAAAAATCTCAGCTTTACTGTTAAATGGCTAAATTATAATTTATATTTCAATTATAATAAGTTCTTCTAAAGAACATATTAAGTTGGTTTTCTTATTTTTGGTCAAGGAGATAGGAAACATCAATTTCCTCGTATCACTTCCTTTCAGGTACCTATGAAATTGCTTTACTAAAACTAAATAACTGCCTGTCACTCATCCATTCTCTACAATGAAAATTAATAACTGTAAATATGTAGGTACCTGAAGGAACTATGGTACTGACCAGATCTTTACATGTGGAACTTCATTAGTGTTCAAGAGTTCAGAGAGGTTTTAACAACAGGTAAGGAAAGAGGAAATCTTGAGAGCACAGCAAAGCAAGGTGTTAAGACTGGTTAAACAGGGAACTGATCTTGCTTTGGCTAGTATAGAAACCAGGGAAGACAGAAGATCCTGGCCAGCCAAGTGCTAGAGAAAAAGCAACTGAACCTTATAAGAGCATCAGATAAACTGGGACTATTCAATAAAGGAAGGAGATTATGCTTAAGGAAAAAAGAGACAAGACTAAGCCTAATGAAGGTGTAAGATATTTAAAAATCCAAAGAAATGGAAATGGTTATTAGTCAACTGAAATAACAAGTACTACCACAGAAAAAGTTCAAAGAAATGCTGTGGAAGTTGAGTGTACATGTGTATGTTTGTGCATGTGTACATGCATGATGCAGGAATGGGTTGCAGGGGGGTAGCTGGTGGTTTTTAATCCTGTTCTTTATTCTGGCCATCTCTCCTCTCCCCATATGAATGAGAATAAACAAGCAAAGTATTTTTATAATATGACAAGTGTTTGTCATATTTCCTGAAAAGTTTTACACTTAAAAAAATTTTTATATGAAGATACCTGTAACACAGGGAGAATTGAATTATTTTTGTTTGGTAAACAAATCACAGAAAAACTACTTTACAAGCCTCCAATGATTCTGACTGGCATAAAAATTATACAACTGGCAAATCATTGATAACTATGCCCAAGAACATCAGGTAAATTCTGATAGCATATCAAAATGTTAAAAATATTCATTGGTATGTAATGTCCATTCTTCACTTAATTGAATAAGTAACTCAATTCTATACATTCTTTGGTAGTTCAATTTACATAATAGTAAGAATACCATTATGATCTAAATGAATGGTCATGAAAGAAATATCAAATTTGGGATTTGGAGCTAATAATGTATGCTTCAATTTTCATAATATATCTACTGTTTTTAAAATTACATTCCCAATTATTATAAACAGCTAATGGTGATTGGTAGTAATTTTAAAATCTATAAAACAATTTATACTTAACACAAGAATCTTCATTATTCTTACTAATGATTAATAGCATTTTTTTCTGATGTAGTTACTGGACCCTCTAAGATCAGCAGAAATTTTCATTCCACATGTTACTGTTGAGGTGATACTAGAAGAGAACTGGGAAACTTTTGAGTAATTTCTAAGTACAAAATCTGTGTCATTAGTTGGTTTCTTAGTTTCTCAGTGTTACCTACTAAATATCTCATATATGCCTGTGCTTCACTTCAGTCATATCCAACTCTTTGAGATCCTACAGACTGCAGCCCACCAGGCTCTGTCCGTGGGATTCTCCAGGCAAGAACACTGGAGTGGGCTGCCATGCCCGCCTCCAGGTGATCTTCCCTACCCAGGGATTGAACCCACGTCTCCCGCACTGCAGGTGGATTCTTTACCACTGAATAACCAGGAGGCCCAACTAAATATCTCAACACTATATAACTTAGTTTTCTCTTATTCTTTTAAAAAAATTAAAAGTTATATTATATATAATCTCACTATCATATATGATGTTACTTAAACATAGTTTCAAAATTAGAAAAATTCAATCATCCTTTAAATATAAACCAAAGAATTACAAAGGGAGAAGAGAGCAGATAAAAATTATCAAAATTCACCTATTTAATCCCTTTGTTTTCCCCTGTTCCTTCCTTTTCTGGTTCTTTTTTTTTTTTTAATGGAAAAAATTGCCCTTTTCAGTATAGTATTCTTATGGTTCATAACCCTGTGAAATCTCA
Source organism: Dama dama (assembly GCF_033118175.1). NCBI lineage: Eukaryota > Metazoa > Chordata > Mammalia > Artiodactyla > Cervidae > Dama > Dama dama. The sequence continues at coordinate 27,961,902 of NC_083686.1, read as the reverse complement.
TTCTACTAGTTTGTTATAAAACTCATGAAAAATATTCAATAAATAAAGAGAACTAGAACCACTGAAAAAACTTCCTAAAATACTTTTTTTTGCCAATGAAACTAAAATGTAAAAAAAGTTCTCTCGCTACCCAGTTAAAGATACATCATTTATGACACTGTCAGGGGACTATACCTTTCCATAATACAATTACAATTAGAAAGAAACTACACATTAACATTCATAAAGGATAAATCACTGACATACTATATAATCAAATCTTATTTGGTTTGGTACTTTTTTAGTGTTGTAAAAGTATTTACATTTTTTTTTTTTTTAAAATATTCATCAGATTTGAAGTCTGATCCATCAGGATATAAAGTATTTCTGTTCACAAATAAGATTTCTGATGTATCCTACTAGTTTTGCAGTTCAACTTCTATCAATTTCCCAGTTTATTGGTGTGAATACAGAAGCAAAAAAGCCAAAATTCTATCAGTATTCTTAACTTAGAAAAAAACAAGAAACAAACAAACAAAAAATTAAACATCAACCCGACTACCAAAAAAACCTAGATTCCCAGCCTACCCACCTAAGCCAGAAAGTTTCAGCCACTTGCACTGAATGAGCTAATTTTTAATTTGACCTGTATCCATCTGAGAACTTCTGAGATTGAAATAATATTTCTAAAGATATACATGGGTCAAGAGTCCAGAAATAGTTCTCAAGTTGGGTAACGGCAAAAAATTCTGGCACACTCTTACTCGCCTTAAGCAAATCATATTTGATACCTGCTCATAACAATATAAACCCACCTGCCATGATGTCATCCAGCGTGTCATTGAGGGTCTGAGCAGGGCTGGCTACCATTAACCCTTGTTGTGTTTCTGTCAGAATTCCTTGCCCCAGCCCTGCCAACTGTGCTTGGCCCAGTACTGGCTGTCCAACTATCACTCCTTGCAGTTCTGTAAGATTTGCGATGGACCCTGGAGGCAAGGGACCTGCCGCCAGAGGCAAAGCTTGAGGCATGGCCAGAGGCTGGATTGGTGCAAAACCCATCTGAGCAGCAGTTTGCTGGGGTTCATCTTTAAGCAAAACGGGATCCACTTGCTGCAACCGTGCATAGTCTCCCTCAGAAAGCTGTTCTCCAACCCCAACTGGAGTTAGCAGTCCCAGATGTTGGCAAGACTGTTGCTGCTGCTGCTGAAGTTGAATTCTTTGAGCTTTAACCTCTAGATACTGCTTTTTTAGCTGCTGCTGAGTTTTCAGTTGTAACTCTCGTTCTACTTTCTGTAGTTCCTCCAAAATCTTTTGTTTCTTCTGGATTTGTTCCTCCCTTGTTTTGTTCAGCTCCTCGATCTTCTCCTTGGTAAGTTGGTCAGCATGAGCCAGTTCCAACGACTGCAGCTGTGCATTCTTTTCTATGGCTTCTTTTATCCTCTGTTCCAGTTCTGTTAACTTTCCCTGAGCCTCTTCTACAATGCTCTCTGGAGACTGATTGGTGATGTAACCCTGTACATCCTGGCTGTTTGCTGGCAAATGGCTGCTGGACTTTTGTTTAGAAGCAGCTGTGTGAAAAAGAAACCCCCTCAGAAGTGCACATGAATGGCATCCTCATTACAGAGTTACTGTTGGGAGGTTTAGTGCCAACAGTTATGCACCAAGTTATTATATCCACAGAAGGTGAAAATGCACTGTTAAGGAGTTAAAAACAAATTCACCTTCTTTATCACAAATATAAAATGTATGTATTTTATGTGCATAGAATAATCTTTGGGAAATTAATTTCAGAATTTTAAAAATATCACATGGCTAAAATTAGGCAATAGAGGGATGCAGATTTGTGATATCAAAGTGGTACAATTAAAATAAAATCTAAGGCTATGTGTAGATAGATACCTCACCTGATCATAAAGATGTAAAAACTTATCATAAGAACAGAAAATAATGCTAAATTATTATGATGTAGAGAAAACTTAAACCTCTAAGTCAAGGTTTTTCTACATTTAATAATCTGTGCCTTTTAAACACACACACATACACACAAAGAGTACTCAAACCACTGAGAAGTACCAGGAAATTAAAATTCAACTAAAATATCTTTGTTGGGGCCTACCATCTTCAAGATTGATAAAGGTAAGATAGAAATTCACATATTCATAAAGCTACTTGGCCAGTAGACAACTGGAATTCAGTTTCCCTGGAAGAAAAGATGCTGAACTATGACATTCATCGTATCTTCCGACAGCCAGGTGAATAAACGTATCTGGCTATCGGTATAGCAATCATTTGCTTGGGATACCAACTGAAAAAGGTGCCAAGGCTCTAGATTGGTAGCAGTGATTGAAAAGAACTGGTGAAAATACTTAGTATTACTGTTGGTAAAATAATACAGGTAGCCAAAAACCAAAAAGTTAAAGCCACACTGGTTCCTCAGGTAAAACTTTCTAAAAAGAAAAACTGATTCAAACTAGTTGCTGTTTCGGGACATGACTTATGAATTATACATGATGTAACAGCCACAAGTAAAATATGGACCTGAGAGTTCTAGTCAAACAAACAACCATATCTGAAGTAACTTTGAATTCTTGGTTGAGAAAAGGTAATTCAGATATAAAATCTATATTAAACCAGTTATTCTAAAATAAAATTTAATTTTGATCTAGCTATTAATATTATGCCTTATATCACTACAGAAATTTTAGTAATTTACAAAAATGTCACCCAATTATACCCAGTCTAATATTTTAACATGAATAGAAATTACTAGTTATTAGAGAAAATCACAGATAATCAGAATTGCATCAAAGATGAGCATCTGAATTTCTAGTAATATTTCTCATTCCAGCACAAATTTGTGCTCTCAACTATGTTCTTTCCCAATAACATGCTTTTTTTCATTGTTTTAAAAAAATTTATGCCAACTTAGTAAAATTCATTTCTTCGTGGAAAAATAACTTTATATGGCTATTTTTTTTCAATCTTATCATTTTTACTTGGACAACCTGAAGGCTTTAGAAATATAACTGACCTTTATTCCTGATGGGAAGAGTGGTGGCAACATTGGCAGGTGGTTTGTCAGGCTCCTGAGGTGGGACAACCATGGGCAGTGCTTGAACTGGTACTCGCGGAGCCTAAGACAAATGAAACTGATTATATTTCTGCCTTTCCTATACCTTCCATTAAATAATATGCTTTAAATGATTCAGTTGGTAAAGAATCTGAATGCAATGTGGAAGACCTGGGTTCGATCCCTGGGTTGGGAAAATTCCCTGGAGGAGGGCATGGTAACCCACTCCAGTATTTTGGCCTAGAGAATCCCCATGGACAGAGGAGCCTGGCAGGCTGCAATCCATGGGGTCACAAATTATCAGATATGACTGTGCAATTGGATGTCAAAATATTTTTTAACATGACATAATCTCAGGGAACAATGTATTTACTTAAAATATGCTGGTATCAAATTATTTCCATGATTTTTCTTTTTCTGGCCATACCACAAAAGTGCCATCCACTGGGACAAGAAAATACCTCCAAGATATTTTTTTTAAATAGACTTGGAAATCAAAAGGTTATTCTGGCCATAGTAAGAAAGCAAAGCAAAATCATATCAATCTAGAATGTGAGTATTATACTGAATGGTCATTAACCGAATACATTATCTTTAAAGAGAATTGCATATTATAACAAAAAACAATCATTCTATGTCTGGAACTATGACTAAAAAAGGGATCAAGATAATATAAAATGCTTCAGTTTAGAATCTTACCCTATTTAAATCGTGGGATGGGGGGGTTAATTGAGTGACATCTGGTGGAGGGGCTGAAAGCAAATTATTAGGATAGTCCAAAAGATAGCAAACAACGCTTGTATGACCACCTTTTGCTGCTTCTATCAACATAGTCGAGCCATCCTAAAAGAGTGAATATGGAAAGGGAAAAAACAGTTTTGCAAATTAATTTACAGAACCATCAAGGAAGATAAAGCCAACAGGTCCCAAATACATTACAGTTTCAATTTTAGTAAAGAATACTTTCCTCTAAAAACAGAAAATGAACACATTCAGAATGTCAATACAAGTTGAACTTGTAGATAACGTGTTATGCTCAAGAGTGAAGATTAATTCACAATGCTACCTGAAACATTTGAGTGACATACTTTTAAACGGTGAGTAGGATCTGCCCCATGAGCCAGAAGCAGTTCCACCACTGCCAGATGGCCCCCTGCACAGGCCAGGGACAGGACAGTGTGGTCGTTATTAGCTGTGGTTCTATTCACATTTGCTCCTAAAACAGACAACCCAAGAAAAATAATGTTAATAGAATGTTGTTTCTTAAATTATGGTAGACTTCAAAATCAAAAAGTAGAGAGAACAGGATGATGAAGCCCCACATATTCATTACCCAGCTTCAATGATTATAAACATGGCCAATCTCATTTCACATATACCCACATCCATTCTCCTCTCCCATCTTGAATTATTCTAAAATAAATCCCAAACATATAATTTCATCCATAAATGTTTAAGTATGCAACATTAAAAATTAAGGATAAAAGTTTATATTACTCGTAATATAATCACTGTTTTATAAAAGTAAAATATAAAGTTTTATCTAAATTTTTGTATCTTCAGTGGGCAAGATGACTAAAAACCAATAAATAAATAAATCACACTGCCCTCTACGGGCCAAATAATGGAAGAAATTAACAAAAAATAGGAAGTAATAGTAGTAAAATTCTCATCCCTGATTTGCAGCACTGTGCGAGGCATGTGGGAAATGGAAAAAATAGCAGGAAGAAACTGGAATCAGATTCATTAATTAAACAAAGGAAGAGAGGAGATAATAGCTGAAAATAATTTCATTCTTGAATATCATGTGTTATGCATAAACATGTAACACAAATAAATGTTTAAATTGCCTAAAATAATTTGACCAATACATTATTTCTGATTTATCAACAAACTTCAGTAGTTTTGGTAAGAAAGAAATGGCATATATTGCCTTTTTAATTGTATATCGTCTACATAGTCTCTTTTTATCAATGCTGAATCAAAAGTAAAATCTCTAATCTCCTATACTGAAGTTCATGAAAAAGTTTCAACTTGAACTCATATAGTAAATACCTAAGAGATAATTTAAAGAAAGTAATAATATGCTACTTTTGTTAATTAGGATATTGGTTTTCAAATAGAATAAATGACCATGAATAAAAATGCATTTTTGGCATATTTTTTCCATTTCAATTTTTAGCTTTTTTTGGGTGGGCTGTGTTATATCTATGATTACGTCTTTATATTTTACAAAGAAGGAAACCTAGGCCCAGGGAAATATAAATAAAGGAGAAAAGTGTCTTGCCTTCAAGTTAATCAGTGGCAGAAACTTGGCACAAAAATCCAGGTTTCCAGATAAATTATTACAAGAACAGAACAGACTTCAAGCAATCTAAACCCTCATTTACATAGAGAAATTTTTCTTTATTGAAATGTTACTCAACAAGTGTGTTACCCAGTATGACAACTCTTCATAGAATGGTTCTGTGTTGCAGGGTATTTATCAACTACCCACTCACAAAAATCTCAAGAGCATTCCTCCATCACATGATACCCACAAAATGTCCTTTACCTCTAAATCTCTTAATACCCAAGGGCAGGGAATAGACATCTCTGGGAAAAAAAAATCACTGCCTTACACAAACCTACCTTTACTAATTAGGAACTGAACAGTACAAACATGGCCAGCTCGTGCAGCTTTCATTAAAGGAGTTCTTCCACCTTCAGATTCATGCTCCTGTTTAAAAAATACAGACTTACTTGGTATTTAATTTCTAGTGAGCAATTATTCTTTTTCATGAAAATCAAAATGAAAAGAATTGGACTAATTTTGGAATCTAAATATATTAAGTAACATGCTCTGAAGTAAATCAAGGAATACATTCTTTAAACTATCTCCAGTTAGAAGCATGCTCTTTGGAAATATATTAAGAACTGAAATTATATTCAGTGATTGCTGTGCCCTTATCTGAATCCATCTGGCTAATTTTTCCTTCTCTCTCTACCAAAGGGATTGTGGAATTTGAGCGACGAATGGCACTCTAGCATAGCCCTCTCCAAACAATCAACATTATCTCCATCCACTACAAGTAATTTTCTTTTCCTAAGTTTTTATCTTATCCGTATGAATTTCTAAAGTACACCACTCTCTCTTATATACTTCTCATTATTTCTATTTTACCTTACATATAGAGTGATAATTTAAATATCTTTTTAATACTACTAACAACAAGATATTACTACAGATTTCTGGGTTTCAAAAGAATGGGGAACCAACTGCATTCTTGTGATTCAGAATATCAGCACAGGAAAAATTTTCAGGTCTTACAGTATAAAGGTTTGAGAAAACTACCTTTTATAAAGCATTTTATATGTCAATCTTTTTACACTTACATCTGATGATTTTTCTCTTAAGTCACACACTAAGTTGTTTTAACTGCAATTAACTAAGCAAGATTACATTGCTGCCATGTTTCACAGTCACTGTGGTAAACACTGGAAATATAGCCCCTAAGCTGAAGTAGGTCAAAACCTAATAAGAGAAATAGGCACATAACGAGCTAGAATATAACATGCATTGTAAGCTCTTCAAGAGTTGTACCAGCTGAAAGAGACCACAACAGTAATCTAATTTAACCTTTTCCTTTCACAAATGAGAAGTTAAATAAATTTTAAGAAACCAGTTAATTGAGGAGCTTGTTTCTGTCTGTGTGAATTTCTGTCATAAACTATGAACTGCTACATGAAAACACACAGGTGTTCATGGTTTACCTAAAACCTACTTTTCTTACTCCCACACAGGCTAAACTGGAAGAATGCCTCCCCCACCCCCCGCCGAATTGCTTCATTTTTCCCTCTCTCTCAGTCTGTACTCATACTAATTTTTCCAACTGGAGGTACCTCTTTTGTTACAACATTACAGTATCTACCTTTCTAAACCTTATCCGGCCCCAAACATAACATCTCAGATGACGTCTTCACCCCCTCTGAGCTGTTAACCCTTTCCCTGAGAATGACCTCAGTATTTCACCCTTCTCACTAAAAGTCATCCGAGGGGACTGCCCTGGTGGATCAGTGGCAAAAAACCCACCTGCCTGTACAGGAGACAGGAGTTCGATCCCTGGTCTGGGAAGATCCTTCATGCCGCAGAACAACGAAACCCCTGCACCAGAACTACCCCGTTCGCGCTCTAGAGCCCAGGGAGCCACAATTACTGAGGCCTGTGCACCCCTGAGCCTGTGCTCCACAACAAGAGAAGCCACTGCAATGAGAAGGCCACGTACTGCATCTAGAGAGCATCCCCCCACTTGCCATAACTAGAAAAAGCCCAAGCAGCATAACTGGAAGAAGACGCAGCACAGCCAAAAAATTAAATAAATAAATCTTAAAAAAAAAAAAGGTATCTGAGAGAAAATATTACATATCTTTTTAACTCCTTAATTTATTAATGCTTTGAATAGTATAGGTACAATTTATTTCCTAACCTAAACTACAGTGAAGTGCCCCTAAGCAATATGTGCCTTTTTATGACAAATCAAAGAAACTTCTAAAAATAGTTAAGTACCTAAAAGAAAATTTGTACTAATTATTACCATTAATTATTAACATATCAAACACAAAATTTTCCCCTTTTTTGTAGGGGGAAAGAGGTTGTTGACTGGATATTGCTGCTAACGAGGAAATAAGAATGGACACAAAACAGCGTAGGGAAAAAGTATGACTAAACAAATAAACAATGGTGAAAAGGTGAACATAAAATTAGAAGTAAAGAAATACCTTTTGTCTACAGGCTCCACAGGATTTTAAGTTAATTTCTTGTCTTAGCTTTAAGTATTAAGATTTAGAAAGTGCCGTGGCTTACCAGATCTGCTCCTGCCTGAAGTAAGACATCGGCTACATCGGTATGACCATTCTCACAGGCATACGTTAGTGCTGTATCCCCTGTTGCTGTTGTTGCGTGAACATTAGCTCCTGCAGTGGTGTTAGACACACAGCCTTAACAAAGGAATCATAAGACACAAATGTGGACACTGAAATTTCTTTTAGAGAAGCCATATCGCCTCAGATTACACCAAATAGCCTTATTCATTTCTAGAAATAGAGAATATTGTCTGCATGTTTAAAAGCAAAAAAGAAAAAAACTAGAAACAGACTACTGCTTAAAATTAAAACTGCAGATACTCTGAACAGTAATAAGGTCAATTATTTACTCAGAATACACACAAAAACGTACCTTATTATTTTTCTATACACATTCAGTGCATCATACATCAGGAAAAAAGTTATTTGCATTGCAACACTTTTACTTATATAAATCATGCCAAAAAAAAAAAAAAAACCACCTCCCAAATGCAAAAATGCCTACCTGCAGCTAATAAGTATTTAACTAACTCCAAATGACCCTCTTGAGCAGCTTCCATTAAAGGGGTAGAACACCCCAGTTCTATATCAGCTCCTGCCTTAATTAAAAAGTCTGCCACTTCCAGAAAGCCTCCACAGCAAGCCAAAGTCAAGGCAGTTTCTTGAGTTTCTTCTGTCTGTGCATTGATATTTGCTCCTAAAATATATTTAAAGAAAGTCATTAACTTATTCCAGAGATAAGCAAAGAATGGTTATTGCCTAATAAATTATATTTCAAAAATGAACATTTATATTACTTTATTAAATTATAAAGTGCCTCTCCCCCCACTTCAAGAGGCAGTTAAAAATAAAGAAAACTATCAAAACCACATCTGTGAGTCCATATTTGATATACACTGCTGGAATAAGATTCAGCCAGAAGGTGTTGATACAAGTCATGTGATTTAAGGACTTAGGAAAAATAAAACATAGTCCCTTGTTATAAAGATCCAAAATAATGATGGTAAAGATGTTGATGAAAATAACATATAATATTTAACATGCTATTTGTCAGGCAATATTTAATGCATTTTACATATTTTTATTAGCTCCATTTTTGCAGCTAAGGAAATGAGATTAATTAACCTGTCCAAGATCACAACATTTATCATCACTACTACCACCATCACCACAGCTAACACTTAACTGGCACAACATGACAAAAATGTCCTAAAAGCTTTATATGTATCTATAAACTCTCACAATACTACTAGAGATGATAATTTTTAAGGCACAGAAAGTTAGAAATATATAACCTACAACCCTACCCACCCCCTAGTTCTTTCTGTTTTTATTCGCATAGCACACAAAGCCTCTGAAAGGTCTTAAATATTAAAGTATATTTAATTTTATTTAGCACAGTATGGTGTTATTTTCAGAGCAAATACTTTAGCACCTCATTATGAATCTATTGGAAAGATGAAATAATTAAATTCAACTTCATAAATTATCATCTTACATGTTACAGATTTATGCCTTAGTATCTTGATTGGTATTGGTTACCTTGGCCTAAAAGTAAAGCCACCATTTCTTCATGTCCTTCACGAGCGGCTTCCATCAGTGGTGTATAGCCTTCATCATTGACTTCTTCCAGGCTAGCTCCTCTCTCAATAAGCAAAGCTGCAAGTTCCACGTGCCCACCACATGCAGCCAAAGTCAATGGCGATTCAAATGAATCAGCAGGCATGTTCACTTGGGCACCACTGTCAAGAAGCAACCTAGCTACTTCGACATGGCCATCCTGATTACAATGCAATTAAAAAAGTGAATCAGCACCATTAAAAAAATCGTCAAAAATACTTCTCAACTGTTAGACAATGAAGTTCACTGATCTCAATCCAAATAAGAATTAATCAGTCTACATTTAAGAGCTGAGTAAGCAAGTTGACCTATTTCAACTCCTTTAGTATTTATTGTAGTGGTAGAGACTGAGGATATAAAATATGTAGAAAAATACTTCCAATCAAAAAATGTATTTACCAACAGGAAAAAAACACAGTTAAATACACAAAACAAGAGATTACTATGAGATAACATCAATACTGCATAGTATAAGCTTAAATGCTAAAAGGATAAAGTTTAGAAAGGGGAAAGTAGGATTTTCATAGGAACCTTAAGGACAAGCAAATTTCTGATTAGGTAGAAAAAGAAAAATGTAATGCTTTTTAGAGTGGGGGAATTCAGCATGATATATTAGTGAAAGGGGAACACAATACACATGGTACTTCCTTTGTTGTTCACAATCAAATGCCAGTGAAAATTAATAAAAAGAAGTTCTCAGTTAATTATCTTTTGTCTCCTTTATCAGTCTCCCTTTCCCACAGCTTTCCTCCCTTTCCCAAACTACTGGCAACTCCACGGCTCACTTTTCCATTCTTTCTTCTTTTGATATACTTTTTCCTTCTTCATTACCTCATAGATATTTCATCTTCTTTCAAACATGTCATGCCCATTTTTACCTTGGTACTTGCCATATTACACAACTTTAATGGTTTTAAGACTATTTGACTTACTTGCTGTTACCATGCTGTTCCTTTAGCTCAGACTTTTCTTCCTCCATAAGCAGTCAACTCTTATATTTCCTTCAAAGTCCAGTTTAAAACCTCAGTCTCTTAGCAAGTCTCTAAACCTATGGCCCCTACTAATATCTTTCATTTGCTTATAACATTTAATTCCATTGCATGCAGAGTAGGTCCACAGAATATTCCGTTTTAATTATTTAATCTACACATAGGTTGTTTCTCTAGTGGGGGTCACAAGACTGTTTTAAGTTCCTTATGGGGATATTACTGAGCATTTTACACACATTTTGTCATTTAATACTCAAAACAACCCTAAAGAAGGATATTCTCCTCATTTTAACAGGTGGGGAACTCTAAACCCTCCAAGAAAACCTGTTTGTTCAAAAGAATGATTTAACACTGGTATGGCAATAAGAAAAACAAAAATGGCTTAAATGGCTACTTAATATTTTTTAAATTACTAATTAAAATTTAACATCCTTTCAATAATCATTCTCTGAAGGGAAGTTGAGACAAGAAACCAAATTAATTTGGGGTCATTTTATCTTTGGTATGTTTTCTCTTAAATCTGTCTATAAAGTTATTATGATACGTTTCTGTGCCACAAGTCACAGACTGAAATACAAAAGTTTAAGAGTACTATTATTATACATTCTCAAGAACAAACTAAAGTTCTTAAAAAAAGGAATTCAGGGTTGAGAAAAGACCACAACAGAGGAAGAATTATGTAACACAAACAATATTCTAATTTCAAATTTTTCATAAATTTTAAATTATGGGTTTTATGAACATGTTTACTTTGTATTATGTACATACTCTTGTGGATTATGATCTCATCTTTAACATCCTTGATCAATCTGTCAGAAAGTCATTTTTGCACCAATTATATAAAACCAGTATAGTTATGTGAGACCAAGAAAATGAAGGTTGTGCTACAAAGCTTCAGAAAGCACTCTGATAAAAGTTAATGTTGTTCAACTGGCTCTGAAAATGACTGATAACTCAGATAGCTAAGGTTCTGATCCACGGTAAGTCAAGATAAACAGAATCTTTGAACACAGGGAAATGGCACTCATTATCCACTGGCTCTGTCTCTACCTAATATATAAACTTTAAGTATTTCACCAATCTTACCATGCAAGCCTCCATTAAAGCAGTGTGCATTTCATCTGTTTTATGCTCTTGATCTGCGCCTGCTTCCAAAAGAAATCGCACCATCTCTAGATGTCCTAAACCAAAAATTTATAAGATTACTTAAAATATTTTATTACTCCAAAAAAGTAGTTATAATATTTTGAAAACCTGTATTTAACTTACAGTAATAAATATATCAGCAGAATACTAAAATCAGCTACAAGCCACCCTTGACGGCCCAACACAAATTATACAAGTAATCTGTGCTGTTCTACTCCTTACCCTTTTGCCCCAGAAAATGCTGCTACTAGAATCCTCGCTGCAGGTGAACAAGGTTGGCACTAAAATGCAGCACCTGGAATATCCCCTCCACAACCTTGTTAAGCCCAGGCATGTCACAGTTATTTATACTATAGACTAAACTAGCTTTTGTGAACTGCAGCCTAGGATGAAAAATCACCAATGAAGTTATTTTTATGAGGCAATGAGCTTTAAGTTTCAATAACAAACTCACAGATGTTTCAGGAACAAGCTGTTTGTAAGGTGGAAACTGTATATGTCAAAATATCCTTGAAACATCACCATTTATATTTATCCATTTAGATATTAATGTATATATAGATATATACATATATATATTTACATAGTTTCAAATAAACCATAATCTTCAATTCACATAATGAATACCTTATAGGTAGTTACAAACATTACCAATTATATTTTTAAAAGGACTTCCGATACCATGTAAGAAACAATAGAAAAGTTACTAATTTCTCCCCCTACTTTATCTGGAATTAGCTGCAGTCAATTCTCAATCAACTTGGAACGGAGTGAAGGACTGGATAGCAGAATCATAGTTAAAACTAAATTAACTTTGGTGAGTAAGTGTTGTATCTGCCATACCTTGTTTTTGCTAACAAATTATATTTCCTTCCTCTCTGTCATTCTCCCTTCCCAAAGATCCACATCTACGTTTAGTCTTGGCCTGAATTCTAGCCCTTCCCCATCTCCTCCATGTCAATTTGTATCCTAGGAGACTCACGAGAAATAGAGCCAAGTTAAGAGTGTGTACAGATCCTTGGAAGTAGCAGAAATGTTCTCCAGGAGCTCAGTTCTTTATCCAGTTTCTTTAATAAAAGCCTGCAAGCCCTAACCTCAGCAGGATGGGGCTACAAGCAAAGCAGAGAGGGAAGAGTAGTTATATATAAGCCCATCTCAATGCTCACTGGCCAGTTGGCTTTCAGTGATAAAATGGAGCCAGTTTCTCTTTCAAACTATTTGTGAAAAGGTGAGAGAGAAAGCCACCCAATCAGCCTGCCCTAGAGGCTGCCCCGAGGCTTAATTCCTCTCCTCACAATGAAGATCAACCTCTGCTTAACTACCAAACAGAAGTGGAGAACTAAGAGACCTCAGCTGGGCTTCCTAAACACCCTTAATCTGAATTATCTGTAACACCAGATAATCAAAAGTCCTCCGGAGCCTATTTTAACATTTAACTTAAATTTTAGTCATTTATTTGTATAAGGATTATTTTAGCCATGTTTTTAAGTGAAATTATTCCAAAAGACCTAACAAAACTTTGGCTGCTCTGAAATAGAAAAACAACCTTGGGGCCAACACAACAGTGAGGAAATCAAAGTCCTGGGTGCTAAATTTAAGGAGACATTCACTCACAAGCTAGTGGACGTGAAGCTTCAGCCACTGAGAGTGAGTGCTTCCTTAAATTTTGTACTTTGCCTTTCAAGAGCTTTTTCTTGATGCCTCTGGGTCAAAAATGTATCACTTATCTTAGGACAGAAACAAGACACAGCTGCCGATGGTAGAAAACACTGAACTGAATGGCTATGTACATATAGTATTTCATGAGAATTTCTTTCTGAAAAGTTTCTTCATTTATACACATTTATCTGTCATAAAGATTGATTCTGAAATATCTAAGTCATTAGCTAGCTGAAGATTAAGTATTTATTCAGACAATTATCTTCACCCCCAAAATAAGATATTTTATTCTGTTGTCAATATTTTCAGTTGACTGATGTCACTTAGAAGACTATGTTACTAACCCCTTTGTACAACTGTATCTGGGCAGGTAGATTCAATTTCAACCAGCTCTTCCTATATAACACGAGTTGATGATACTCTAAAAAATTGTTCTTTTGAATACAAACTCCCTCCACACCACTTATAATTTTTTTTTTTCCATATATCCTCCCTTTCTCTTCCATTTTTCTCCTTCTTCATGAGAAACAGCTTACATACCTTCTTGTTAATAAATCATTTTAGCTTCCACTGCATTTACTTTAAATTTACAGGCTAAATACTTCTGAATTCAATAGGATTCTTTTGTGTAAACCAGGCAAAACACAAGCATAAACATTAAAAAGTACAATGCATATTAAAATTATGTTTCTGATAAAACTGGATCAGTTACTATTTTTCATTGACAATATTTATAATACTGAATATTTTTTAAATTATATAAACTTTACATACTAAAAACTTTTAACCTCTGAAATACTTTACTTTTATTTATAACATACTACATATTATTACCATCTTTTATTTTTTAAGTGAATAACCATACTACATAAACTGTCATTTCATGAGTTTAAAAACCTCATTTAAAAAAAAAAATTTTTTTACTGTACCTTTGTAACAAGCTAATGTAAGGGCACTCTCTTTAAATTCATTGGAATGCGTATTAATGCCAGCCCCATTTTCTAGCAGCAATCTGGCTACTTCCACATGTCCAGCACTTCCAGCTTCCATAAGAGGAGTATGACCATTTTCATTATGGTCCTCAATACTAGCACCGGATTCCAAGAGCACCTTTACAACATCTACATACCCTCCAGCACAAGCATATGTAAGTGCTGTATTGCCTATTTTAATGAAGAAAAATAGACATTCAGATAAAATAGCAAAATAAAACAGGTTTATTTAGCATCAAAGAGAAAACTGACATAGGAGACTATAAAACTTTAATAAATTTAGCTCTTACACTTATACATATAATTATTTTCTTTATTACATTTTATCTTACTGAAACCAACTCCCTATTTTTTCCATTTCAAAATCAGGGTTAAACACATGAGGAAAATCATATACACTTATCACAACTGTAGAGTTATAAAAGAACTGAGCAATTCTGAAACAAACTTTTCTCATGAGAAAAAAGTCACATTCATTCTAACTTTAATCTGGGAAATGTTTCCCAAAGTGTATTTTTTCTTTAGATTGCAATTATTCATCATATATAGATATACCTCATACTGGTCCTTTTAATCACATGTTGCTTTTACTACAACTTTAAACATCAATTAACTGGTAGTTAAAGTTAAAATAATTTCAAAAACATTCCCTCTTAATGATAAAAATTTCCCATGTTAAGAGGGGGGAAAAAGTTAACCTCTGGGTAAAATAAGGATTCCTAAAACCTCCTCAAATCAGAACCTACAGACCTTTAAAATTATTTAAAATACTTAATAAATTTGAAAATCTTGCATGAAGGAAATGCACGAAATATATTTTCATATATTTTATAGCTTTGATAGAAATTCATCTATGCCCAAGTTTGAAAGAAAAAAAAAAATTGATTTAGATTGACATTCTGTCTCTTGTGGAGCATAATGTCTTTGTTTTCTTCTAGGCCACAATTTAGTAACACTAGACAAGGACAGACCTACCTTCTGCCGCATATCCTTCTTGTTCTTCTCCCTATCTTCCCTTCCCTTTTTCCCTGATAAATAGAAAACCTGGGTTTGGGAGGAGTAGCCCATACTTCTTTATTTCTAAGAAAATGGTCCTTCTAACCCAGTCAGTGTTTAATATAAAAGAACGAAGGCCAAGATAGCCCTCATACACAAAACAGGAGATATTTCATTCAAAACACACTGTATATACGTTAAGCCTAATGCACAGACGTACACAAATCTGCAATACTGATAACTGCAAAAGCAACACTAATGAGCACTTTCATCTGAATTAATTACTAACAGAGGGTGTTAAGATTTAAATACTGAAAAAGAGGTATGTATAACCTGTTGAAGACTGTGCATTGACATCAGCTTTATGAGCTAGCAGCAACTTCACAATTTTGACATGTCCTCCATTAGCAGCAGCCATTAAGGGTGTAATGTCACCTTTGATCCCCCTATCTTCCACATTCGCATGCATTGCCAACAAAACCTTACAAAAGAAGAAGTTTAAAGGATATTAGAAAATTATATATTCATCAAAATTTCTTGAACATACATTTACATTAACCCTACCTAGTCATATTACAGAAAAAAGCCAATAAACAAAAAAAAAATCTAACAAAACTATTTCTTGAAATGAGCCTGATAGTTGATTTCATTTCATTATTTCCTTAATACACAGGCCAAATTTTGACAAAACAAACAAAAAAAAACCTGTGAGCTTTATTTTGATAATACAAACCTGTGCAAGCTCATAATATCCAGCAGAACAAGCTAAACAAAGAAGGCTCTCCCCTTCCTCGGTATGTTCATTTACACTTCGCCCTTCAATGAGTAACTTTCGCACAGCATTTACATCTCCTTCTGAACAGGCTTCTGCCAAACTGCGGCTATTAGGAGAAGAATATTATGACATCAGGATGTAAGAAAATAAAAAATCGCCTGGCATTAAGTATTGATTTTTGAAGTTAATCTGGACAGTAGCACTAAATAGGAATGATTATTTCAATATGACTCATAACAAAAAGAAAATAAAATTATTCAGTTCACTGAGTGGAGTGGGTAGCCATTCCCAACCCAGGAAATGAACCCAGGTTTCCCTCATTGCAGGCAGATTCTTTACCGTCTGAGCCACCAGGGAAGCCTGAGTTTTTAAAATCTACATATAAAAGTCACTCAATTAAAATTATCAACATTACATACTGTTTTCAGTCATGTAACTGAAAGACAGTTTTATTTACTATTTGTAGGTGAAAAAAACCCCAAAATGCAAAACATAAAATTGCATAGAAAATCACATGAAGAAAAATTTGAGTTACAACTATACTTCTGTTTGCACAGCTCAGCCATTAGAAAAATTTTGTAAAATTTAATGAAATGGGTAAAACTTTCACTAATTATAAAGGCTTATCTGGGTTTTTCAATTAAGTAAAGGGAAATGAGACAGGAAAGTTTTGAGCACGTACTTTGGACTAATCTTATAAATAACTATGATGCTGGAGAAGACTCTTCAGAGTCCCTTGGACTGCAAGATCAAACGAGTCAATTCTAAAAGAAATCAGTCCCGAATATTCATTGGAAGGACTGATGCTGAAGCTGAAACTCCAATACTTTGGCTACCTGATGCGAAGAGCCGACTTACTGGAAAAGACCCTGATGCTGGGAAAAATTGAAGGCAGGAGGAGAAGGGGATGACAGAGGATGAGATGGTTGGCTGGCTAGTAAAACTGAATGGTAACTAAGGAACAGAACCTGAGGTTAACTAGAGTCAATCAATGAGAAGGATGGTAAAATAAATTAATTAAAACTTAGATGAATGAAGGCAAGAGTTATGAGAAACAGCAAATTCACACTCTTGTTAATATTATATAACCTCTCCTTCAGTCTTAAAAATACTATTATACAAAAGACAATTCTTGAATGTTATTTTTTATTCTCTAAATTCATACACAAAAGAATATTCCTATTTCCTCAACTGTTTAAAGGCAATGGCTAAAATGCAGTTGACCCCTGAACAACATGGGGGTCAGGGGTAACCACACTCCACTCAGTTGAAAATCTGCAAATAACTTAACAGTAAGCCCTCCATATATATGTAGTTCCTCTGTATCTACAGTTCCTCTATATCTGTGTTTCTGTATCTATATATTCAACCAACCAGACTGTGCAGCAGTATAGTACTTATTATCAAAAAAGTCCTGTGCTGGGAGTTCCCTGGGAGTCTAGAGGTTAGGATTTGGCTCTCACTGCTGGGGCCCGGGTTTAATCCCGAGTCAGGGAACTGAGATCCCACAAGCTCCGCAGAGCAGCCAAAAAAAACAAAGAAAAAAAAAAACAAACCTGTGTATAAATGGGCCTGTGCAGTCAGGCCTGTGTTGTTCAAGGGTCAACTGTAAATAAAATGGCTTAATGGCTTCTTTTTAATTAAAGGGAAAAAAAGAAGTCTTTGAGGAATCAAGACAGTAACATGTTATTAATGGTTCTTTTCCAGCTGCTTCCCTGGCATTATATTTTTAACTATACTATCCATAATTGTTTTATATACAAGATGATGTGATTTTTTTTTTACTGCATAACATCATTAGAAAAACTTAAAAGGCCAAGTCACAAAATATTTACTGAGTTCTTACTAAATGTGAAGTATTATATAAAAGGAACTATAGGACATAGAAAGATAACATCCTTCGAAAACAATCACATTCAAGTTATGGAAACTAGATCTACAAAATTTTTGAACATTCAAAAACAAATAAAAACCATCCCTTCAAAATGGTCAGAACTATGCACATGAATGGAGAAGGAAAGGGCAACCCACTCCAGTATTCTTGCCTGGAGAATCCTATGGACAGAGGAGCCTGGCGGGCTATAGTCCATGGGGTTGCAACAGTCAGACACGACTTAGCGACTAAACCACCACCACTACCATACACATGAAGTGGCTTCCCTGGTGGCTCAGACCATAAAGAAACTGCCTGCAATGTAGATCAGGGTTCCATCCCTGGGTCGGAAAGATCCCTGGAGAAGGTAATGGCAACCCACTCCAGTATTCCTGCCTGGAGAAATCCATGGAAAGAAGATCCTGGTGGGCTACAGTTCACAGGATAACAAAGACTGGGACATGACTGAGCAACTTTCACTTTTTTTTTCCTTCATGCACATGAAGTAGAAAATGGTATGACTAATTAGAAATCATTGACTTCTTTGTCAGGAAAACATTAAAAAAAATAATAAAACAAAATCGAAATCAGCAAAAGGTCTTTTATAACATTGGCAAGAAGTCAGTTTTGTAGTCAGATAGGGGTGTTCTGGCTCTGCTACTTGTTATTTATTTGATCTTGATTAAGTTATTTCTTTTCAGTTTTTCATAAATGAAATGGGAATAAAAATAAAATCTATACCTAAGGTTTTTTGGAGTATAAACAAGGTATCAAATGTAAAGTGGTTATTTAGTACAGTATCAGGCACAAAATATACACGCTCAGTAAATGTTAGCTATTTTTATTATCTTTAAAAAAATATTTTTATACTGATCACAGTAGAAATATACTTACTTGTCCGACTGCCCTGCATTTGCTGTGCTTTCAGCTCTCATACGAGTAAGTGCAGCAGCAGCTTCATCCAACGCACAACTAACAGATGACGTCAACCTCCGAAGCACTTCAGGATCTGCAAAGGCTTTACCATCAGCCGTAGATAATTTGCCTATTCCTATTATATTATTTTCACACCAATTTGGATATACCCAAAAGGAGAAACAAAGCAAAATTCAAGTTACTTAACTGTTTATGTTAACTTCCAAATGATATACTGGACAGATATATTGCCTGGCCAGAATCTTTTGGGAAAGCACGGTTCTCCAACTGTCTAATAATCTTACTCCTTCTATGTGGTCCATACATGCTCAACTCTGTGACTCTCTGGTTCTAGAAATGGGTCGCTGGTATATGCTGGAACAACTAGGTATCCAGAGAGGTTTGTTATACATTAGAAGAAGAACCTATGTTTAAAGGTTGCCAAATTGCCAAGCACTATTTAGCCACTTTTATCATCACAAGGAGAAAAAGACTACCGAAAATAAGTCAACATAGAGGAGAGCAGAGAAATACAAAGGAGATATTACTGATAAAGGTTATATTTGATTCATTGATTCTAGCAGTGCCAGAAGCTAGCACCAACCCCATATTTTGGTATATAGCCACTTTAGCTTAAGAATATTTAGTTGGGCTACTACCACTTGTGATCAAAAAATGGCCTGAAAAGACATTACAGGCTACATAAAAGATAACCTACCTATGAGTATCTATTTGCTTCAAATTACAACTACAACTTAATACACACACCCAAAATCATGTCTACAAGCATCATGTCTAAAAAAGACATTTAGAATAGCAAATTTTTTTTAAAAACTTCAAAAAGCAGAAATGGTTAGTTAGCACGTACATGAGATATAACTTGTTGCTATTCTAGATATTACTATAAAGCAAGCTAATCTCTAACTTAGTTACTACTCTAACTCAGTGGTGTTTAATACAGGCTGCCCATCAGTGAAGCCATTCAAGAGTTCAGATGTTGAGCTCTCCTATATCTAAAGATATAATTCAGGTGAAAGTGAGGCCTAGGGATCTACATATTTTAAAAACTCTAAGAAGATGCTGATGTACAACCAGGATTTAAGAACCTTTGTTCTAACTTGAAGATAAAATATCTAATGTTATAAGGGATATTAAGGAACCCCACTACTTAACACATGGTTCATAAACAAAAAGCATTCTTGTCATTGGGGAGTTTGTTAGAAATGGAGAATCTCAGAACCCAAAGTTACCAACTGATAACCTACATTTTTAAAGAAGACCCCTATATGATTCAAATATAAGTTTTAAAGCAAACTATTTAACCAAGACAAAGACCAAAAAGATCTCCCAAATGATGATAATAAACATATTTGGGCAGATTTCTTTTAATAGTGGAAGGGCTCAAGAATATCATATAAGTTTGTGTTTGAAGTTTATAAAAAGTTTACATGCATTTGCTTTTCTTTCTGAAAAATTCAAGATATGAAATATAACATCTTATGGAATAAATCTGGCAAGAAGCCTTTCTGACTTTAGATGTAACAAATGTAAGGAGCAATCAAATTTAGTGTCTGCTACAATCAAGATGTACAAAGAATAAAAACAGTCTTGGTTTGATAAGACAGATACCTACTGTATAATTCCTACTACTAATATAAAAAGCCAGCTATAGTCTAAACCTGCTATAGTAGTATTAGTCAATAAGACATCTGTGGTTAGTTAAATATCCTAACATTATTAAGACCAAGCTTACAGATGCATTCTCACATGGGAGAATTAGCGCTAACATTTTAGCCAGCTCTCACTGGATATTTAACAACTGTTTGTCAATGACAGCAACAGAACCGTTAAACAAGAGAATACATCTGGATCAGTAGAAAGTAATTCCCGTTTTAAGAAGAAATAACATTGAAAACAAAATATTTTATATTAAATTTTTATGAACTTCTTGAATCTTCATAAGATATCTATTTTATAAAAATAACTAGGAAGTAACCTAAGAAATATATAGCAACTTTTCAAATAAATAGTGATTGAAAATTAATCTCACCATTCTGGATTACTGTGATCTTTTTCACTAGTCTTATTCAATTATTAGATATTAATCAGTTGAGATCAAATAAAAGATGCATGACCAGATTATTTTTTTCAAGTTAGGACACTTAATCAATTGAACAACAGAACCATATAACTTCAAAGGAGAGGTGAATTAAAAAATTAGATTTCTTATTTCAAGATTATTTTAAGACAATTATTTCTGCTCTTTTTCTTCTTAGAACTTACTCAAGGAAAACTAAAATATAACAGGAACTTCATCTTTGATAAAACTAGAAGAAATTTATAAATCAAAGATAATATTAATGAATACAAAGTAAAGAGGAGATGTAACTGACTTGGCAAAACAAAGCAAGCAGAATCATAGATAATCAAGAGAAACAAGGTGATTGGCCCTGTAGGCTATATACAGGTTCCGGTATAAGGGTGAGGTTTGAGTTGGAAAACAGAGAGACTGGCTGAACACCTATGAGGAGCATTTAGACATTTAAGACTCCATCCACAAACTGCACAGCAGATGACTGTTCTCTAAACAAACTAAACCAGAAAGACCCTGGGCTAGGACACATCAAGTATAGATGAAGAAGAGAGAATACTAAATTGAAAATGAGGATCAGATGAGCATATGCATGATAAACAGTGAGATCCTTGGCCCCCTTTCTACTCTCAGCTCTCAAAACGCTGGCAGCCAGCATTTCTATTTCACTAGGCAAAAATGTGTGTGTGTTGCGTGTCTGTCGCTCAGTCATGTCTGACTCTTGGACTGTAGCCCACCAGACTCCTCTGTCCATGGGATTCTCCAGGCAAGAATACAAGAGTGGGTTGCCATTCCCTTCTCCAGGGGATCTTCCCAACCCAGGGATCAAACTCAGGTCTCCTGCATTGCAGGCAGATTCTTTACCATCTAAGACACCAGGGAAGCCTAGACAAAAACAGGCAAGAAATTAAACAGCCACAGAGAAAAGACTTTAAGATATTGACATTTGGGGTTTCAAAGAAATGGAGTGGCTTCTGTGGAGTGGACAACTGTCTGTGGACAGACAATTATTGGTATATTAGGGATTCTAAAATGTTCCCAAGAATACCCAGCTCTAGTGTACACACTATATATAATCTTTGGGACTGTGAATTTGACAGATTTTTATCCTCATGATTAGCTTCCCTGATACCTCAGTTGGTAAAGAATCCGCCTGCAATGCAAGAGACCCCAGTTTGATTCCTGAATTGGGAAGATCCACTGGAGAAAGAATAGGCTATCCACTCCAATATTCTTGGGCTTCTCTTGTGGCTCAGCTGGTAAAGAATCCACCTCCATTGCGGGAGACCTGGGTTCAATCCCTGGTTGGGAAGATCCCCTGGAGAAGGGAAAGGCTACCCACTCCAGTATTCTGACCTGGAGAATTCCATGAACTGTATAGTCCATGGGGTTGCAAAGAGTCAACATGACTGAGCGACTTTCACTTTTCCCATGGAATAGCTGACCTGAAGATAACAAGGTTATCTGAGTGGGCCTGACCCTATCAAACATGACCCCAGGAAGAGCAAAGAAATTTCTACAGCTTGTTGGAGAAAAGAAGTCAGAGATTCAAAGCACAAGGATTCTACATGCCATGCTGATATGAAGATGAAGGAAATGTGGACAGTCTCAAACAGGTTTGCTATACAGGAGAGCACTTCCAGTTGACAGTCTACGAATATCAAGATCTCAGTCCCATAATTCCAAGGAACTGAATTCCGCTACCAACATAATAAACTTGGAATTTTCTTCTATAGCCTACAGATGAGAACTCAGTTTAGCTGATATCTTGACTGTTAGCTACTATAAACAAATTGGGAAAAAATGGGAATAAATACAAAGATGAGGAAAACAAAGCAACTATTAGCATTCTAAAAAAGGAATTCTATCTCCAAAGATAGCTCCTTTCAGCTGAAATGTACTTTCATGTAGCATCTTTAAACCTGGTTTTGCCTCTTCGGACAAGAGAAAACAAACAGCTCTCTTGTATTCAATTCAAGTCTCTTCATCTTCAGGAGAATCATTCCCTGTTACTCTTATGACGTATTTTTAAATGATTTCACAATTTTCATTTCCCTCACTTTACAAGGTTTTAAAAACAGTGTATGACCCCAAAAATGGAAGGAATTATACATAGTCAATTCTTATTATTCATGGTAATTATGTTCTGTAAAGTCACTGGGAACACTCAATCAATGAATACTGAACCACTCCTCCAAGAGGAGATACAGGGCTAGGTGCCTGGAAGACTGGCCTGAGCATCTGCATCAATCAGTCAATACATAAGCTTGTTTCATGTGTTTTTAATATATTATACTTGATTCTTTAACACTGAACACACAGGTAACAGCACTGTAACTCAAGCTGAAAAGGCTTATCTAATATACCTATTTTCTCCTCAAGGCACATCACAGCCTGCTCACATTTAGAACACTAGAAAGCACTTCAGCATTATACTCGGGAGCCATTTTAAACAGTGAAATTACCAACAAAAGGCACAAAAATGTAGAAAATGTAACCCGAAGTAGATTGTGGAAAGGACACTTGATTATGAGAGCTGACACAAGAAGGCAGAGAGCATCGTCTCAGCAGAAAACATGCACATAGAATAAATCAAAATTTTCACCGTTCTGTGCATTTCTATGAAAGACAGAAAGAGCTGTGAGTATTAATATGGGGATATAAATACATTTTAAAAAGTGGATGAGCTTGCAAAAATGGAATTCAAGATGAATATAAACTGACCATATATGAAGTCTCTGTTTATAAGGTTTACAGTAACCTGTCAATTGTATTCTGGCAATGAAAATGTGCTTTCATGAAATGTTCCATGTAATTCTCCAGAAAGTAATCCTTAACTCTTATGAATAGTCTTATACTAAATATCTAAGATCATACATTTATAATAACTAGAAATTTTAAGAGTCATATGAACTTTGGAAAATTAGGTAGGCTTATTATGCATGCAGAGTTTGCAGACTTACCTGCAGCTTCTAATAAAGCTTCCAGTCTGGCTTGTGTTTCTGGATCTACTGTCCTGAGGTCTGCACCATCAGCAGTACCTGACAAAAGTAACTTGGAAGCCGTTTCCAGCATTGGATTTTCCAAATCATCTTGATCCAAAATGAAAGACTCCACCTAGAAAACAAATACCAAAAATGGAAGGAAGGGAGAAATGAAAGGAGAAAAGGAAAGTGGGAAGAGAAACAAACAGAAGAAAAAGGAAGAAGAGAGAAAAATATTTTAACGTCAGTATCAATGATAAATACAATGCAATCTTAAATAATTTCAATGGAATATATAAGCCCACAGTTCAAAGTAGCAAATTAAATTTGTAGAATATTTTAAGAATGTATTATTCATATCATATGTAATCTATTTGTTTTCCTTACTGAAATCATAGGTGTTCGTCTATTTTCATGGGGGAAGGGTAGCGGATGAGGGAGGTTATGATGTTAATAGAAATGTTTGACTTCGCTAGAAGACTTAAATCAGCTGTTCTCAGGACACCCTTATACACCTGTAAAGTACTATGCTGCTCCCAAAGACTTCCCTTAGGGGTTATATTTACTAATATTTATCAAATTCAAAATCAAACTACAATATCAAAGTGTTAGTCACTTCAGTCGTGTCCGACTTTGCGACCCCATGGACTGTAGCCTGCCAGGTTCTCTGTCCATGGGATTCTCCAGGCAAGAAAACTGGAGTGGGTTGCCATTTCCTTCTCCAACAATATCAGAAATCACATCATTAATATCACTACTGGTTTCATTACAAAAGTTTTTAAGTACTGCAAAGCTGTGAAGCTCAGGCAAATAAAATTTTTCCGAAATTCTAATTTGTGCCTATAAGCTTAATTTTATCACTAATAACAAATACTGACTGTTTTCCTTAAAGTGATAGGCTCACTTCGATCATTTTTGAGAACACTTGCCAAATGTCTTAAGTTTGACAGACATAGTGTGTCTGTCAGTGGTAGTGCTCTATGTGTACTTCCCATTTTATCACATGGTAGCATTCAAAGGATATGTAATCATATATGGAGATGTCAAAAAATTAATATTTACTGGTTTATCAAGATTATTCTTCAGGTGAAACTGGCTTTTTAATGTTATAGCTCTGAGTATACGGCGATGACAAACACAGCAACACTAGTACAGTTTGATGCCACGGCCTTAGCTACCATTGCTTTCCTATCATGTGCAAACACATCAACCCAGTAAAAAGGCAAGTGACACATTAGTATAGTGATGAAAATGATTTTGACCTTTTGAACATTCTGAAATGATTTCTGAGAACTTGAGAGGGCTGCAGATCATACAATGAGAACCACTGATACAGTAACATATACTAGACTCAATGAAAAGAAATATAAAGAATTAGAAATGGCAGCTCTTAAGACTTTTAAGGGAAAAGTTTTATTTAGACATCCCTTGTCATAGTGCTACTTACGAATAGGTAGAAAGATGTATTTTTTTTTAGTTTGCTGATAAAAAGGTGATAGTTATTATATAAAATATCACTAGCATGATTGGGTAAAATTTATTTCACAAGTTTAAAGTACTTTTAACACTGTAATAACTAAAATGAAATAAATTCTTAACCAACATAACATCAGAAATTCTGTATTCCATTCCATCTTTGAAAGTCACCTGTTTAGCAATCAGACATAAATCCTATTTTTAATCTACACATATTTAATACTGAATGTTAAATTTGGGGGTGATAATGTTTCTTTCAAAATTTCCCTTAAGCTAATGCAGTTTAATGTGAAATAATATTTCATATTTCTAATATTTCAAATATAAATACACAGAGAATAGTTTGAAAATAATCACTAATTCTTTGAAAACTTTCCAGAACTTTACTGTATATTAACTTTAAAAATCTATAACAACTGCCATGATGGGTAGGAGATTAAAAAAAACAATTTTTTTTAATAAACTTTAAATTATTTCTAAAGGGAGCTGTGAAAGCCTAAGTGTTATATATTAGGAAGTGGACTTTTTACCATGGTTTGGTCATAGAATTATGTGATTCAAAAAACTATAGTGGCACTATAGTGGCAAAAACTATGTCTTTCTATCTTTAACCATGGTTCAGAATATGAGTCTTTACAGAGAAAACATTGCATCCCAATGATATTTTCTCTGTTAAAGTATCTACAGGTTTTCAGTACAATAGAAGACAAAAAGAAAAAAAAAAAAGAGTAAATAACCATGAAAAAAATGTACATAGGTAAAATGAACAGATAAAAATTAAATATTTCAAATTAACATTTTAGAAAACACAAAGTATCAAAGAGTAGTGAAAGTGTGTTAGTCACTCAGTGGTGTCGGACTCGGCGACACTCTGTCCATGGAATTCTCTAGGCAAGAATACTGAAGTGGGTAGCCATTCCCTCTTCCAGGGGATCTTTGTGACCCAGGGATCAAACCTGGGTCTCCTGCATTGCAGGCAGATTCTTTACCACCTGAGCCAAACAGCAGTGCGGACTGCCAAACCAAAAGTACAGAGCAAAGGTACTAAAACTGCTCAAAGGAGACAATGCAAGCAAAAAAAAAATATAAAGGGATTTTGACCAAAATAACTAATTGGTATAAGAAAAAAGGAGAAGAAGAAATACAGTATTGGTAGACAAGCATAAAATTTCTACATGCTAGAATATAGGATTTACTATAGGAAAAGTCAGAAAGTTACAAATTAGACCATAGAAGGTATTAAATCTCAATCAAAAGCAATTTCCTGATATAAGGTCCCCTTAACGCCACACCGCATCTTAACTAAGTTTGGTGAAAATTTACTAAGAAAAATACACCTCAGTCTTTTCATGAGGCATACGAAGTGCAGAAATATGTTTAATTAAATCAATTCCATAAAAGTTCTTTTTTTTGGCTAGGCAACTTGAAGGATCTTAATTCCTCGGTCTAGGAATTGAATCTGCACACTCAGCAGGGAAAGCCAGGAGTACTAACCACTGGATCCCAAGAAAATTTCCATCCATAAAAGTTCCTACAGGGATTTCCCTGGTGGTCCAGTGGTTAAAAATCCCACCTTCCAACACAAGGGACTCAATCCCCCGTTGGGGAACTAAGAGTCCACGTATCTAAGACGGGGGAGTACCTAAGCCCTAACCACCAGAACTACTGGGTCCATACGCCGCAACTAGAGAGAAGCCCGTGTGCCACAATGAAGAGCCCACATGCTGCAACTAATACTCCACACAGCCAAATAGCTAAATCAATGTTTTCGAAAGCTCTTACATTGATTTTCAAAGCCCACTATTTGTTGTTGTTGTATAGTCGCTAAGTTATGTCTGACTCTTGCGACCCACGGACTTGTAGCCCTTCAGCCTCCTCTGTTCATGGGATTTTCCCAGGCAAGAATACTGGAGGGGGTTGCCATTTTCTCCTCCAAGGGATCTTCCCAACCCAGGGATCCAGCCTCGACTCTTGGTTGGCAGGTGGATTCTTAACCACTGAGCCGCCTGGGAAACCCCCACTATTTTTACTATGTGAAGAACCTGGTATTTAAAAAAACAGTAGATTCAAATGCCTATGAAATGCTCTATAAAGATTTTTTTAAAAGGCATACAATGAAAGAAAAGAACAGGAATGGATATCTATTATATCCTGCCCTACCTCCCAATTTATGAAGAAGAAACTAATTTCAAGGATACCATCAGGATCTAAAGACCTAGGTACCATTACTGCTTCATTTGCTACCTATGAGAGCTAAGCAAGTTATCTCATCCATCTCTAAATGCTTATTCTGCATAACTTTGTCATAAATTTTTCACATGACTAATTATATATATATGTGTGTGTGTGTGTATATATATATATATATATATATTTTTTTTTTTTTTTTTGGTCTATCTAAACTCCATGGAAATGGGGAATTTGTTTGGAGCACTGGTATGGAGCCACCAGAATGATGCCTATCTCACTGTGAGGACTCAAGTATTTCTTGAATGAATAAGAGATGATTTGAGGCTCCTTTCTTTTCAGATTCTAAAAGGTTGTAGTGTATTTGGAGAAGGGAGAGGTAGTTATTTAAAGGTATATTTTCTAGATATAGAAAAGTCAAGTATTAATTAGGTAGCAGGTATGGCAAAATGCTATATTCATTGATATATTAAACACACTTTTATTACTGTTTTTGAGTAAGAGATACTGCTGTTTACTAATATCAGATGTGTAAAATTAAGCCTTGTATCTAGGAACTTACTTCTTTAATGTGAGAATGAAAATATACAGTAACAATAATACAGAGTAGAAGTGCATAAGGTAAAAAGAGAGAGAGAAAAAGAGTCATAGGAGTTCTGAAGAGGAAGTAGAAGACAACTCCTTCCTTTAACACCAATTCCTCTTCCTACCTGAAAAGATTGTTGAACGACATTATAGAACATGTAGATTTAAGGAGATGCAGTCACAAAAATACAAAAACAAGTAACTCTTTATTCAAAGGTCAACTAAGATACAGGCATGCACCTCCTTAACATGTCCTTAGCTAAGGAAACTCAGATTAAAAACCAAAATACAATTAGGCTAGATTCAAACCGGACTCATTTTTATCATATTATTTCTATAGAAAAAATTCATTTTCAATCACAGCCAAGTTCTGGAACATTAAAAATGGTTTGAATAATAAATTCACATAAATATTCTGAAACTCCTTAGATGAAATGTATAAATAACTTTTATGAAGAGGGGGAGAGACAGAAGGAAATGAATGTCTTTATTAAATTCATTCTTCCCTAAAGAAAATAATCTGTCAAAGTTATCGATATTCAAAGCATGACAATTTAAATTATATCTAAACTACTTTGGATGCGCAGTTTTGACTAGCTGGATATTTTATAAAATGGTGGGTGTGCATCAAATTCTTGTCTAATGCAAAGAACAAAATGCACAAGTCTTAGAAATCACCAGGTTCAGTTTATTGCTACAAATGAGAAAACAGAAGCACAGGATCTGTATTTAAACAGCAATTTTCTAAACATCAAACAAAAAGAGACCAGTTATACAATTAATAAGTTCCAATATTCTTTCCACTAGTAAAAGAGGCTGCTGTTTCACTTTGCTCTAGAAAAGCTAACTTTAAATTCTGTACTTAAGGGATAAAGCTGCCATCACCTGAACCCAATGTTTAATTACAAAAAGTAAGACAACTGAACATTATATGCCCCTGATTTATGTAACATAAAATATACAGTACCTCCTCTGAAGTACTGTTGCCTCCTTGAATTAACTTCTAGTGTATAAAAATTACTAAGGCAAGTATGTGGAACAACTGAAATTGGGGCTTCTCAATCTTGGCATTGCTGACATTATGAGCCAGAGAATTCTCTGTTGCTGGGAGCTGCCCTACACGCTTCAGGATGTTTAGCAGCATCCCTGGCTTCTACCCACTAGGTGCCAACAGCAACCCTATCAAGGCTGCAACACCAAAAGCATCTGCAGACAGTGCCAGTGTCCCCTTGGAGGAAATAACAAAAACAAAAAATTCTAGGGATGGGAAGCTGAGAACCACTGAGTTAAACAGAAGCAAACAGAAACAGCTAAAATACAGAATATGTTTTAAAAGACAGAGAAAGACAGTAAAAGGGAAGAACTGCTCTAAACTAGAGACAGTCTAGAGACATAACCAGCAAAATAATACAGACCTTACTTGAAATTTTCAAGGCAAATGAAGAAATCTGAACATGAGTTGGGTATTAAATAGTATAAAGGAATCACTCTGGTTAGATAAGAAACTGCTTTTAATATTTTAGAGATGCATGTTGGGAGTATACACAAACACTGTCAGGAATTTGCCATAAAGTATTTCAGGAAAACAAAAGTTGTGTAGCAAATTCTTGATAATGCTAAATCTGAAAAGGAGATTTACAGAGGTTTTATTTCATGAGTCTTTATACTTTTGTGTACACTAAATCCTTTTAGTTTTTAAAATTTCAGGGTGATGCTTTACTACACATGTTGCTTTTATTTAAAAAAAAAAAATCACTCAACAGTAATACTATCCAATTAACAAAGTATTTTTTTACTTTTTCCTCAAAATAAACTGAACACAAATGCTTAACAATAAAAGCCAAAGTCTTTTTAACAATGGTCAGAGGTGAACGAATTTGTTAATGCTATTAATGTAAGTCCAAGTCCTTGAATACTCAAAACACAAAGTCATGTGAAAATATGGAAATAAAGGGTCATCTGGACCAATTGTGAATATTAGCATAACATTTCAAACTAACTCCTCTTCAGAACAAATATATTATCACTGCTATATTAGAGAACAGCAGTCCATTTTATAGTGTAATAAACTGGTATTCACAGCAAAGTATAAAGTGAAAGTGAAAGTGTTAGTCCCTCAGGGTGCCTGACTCTTCGTGATCCCATGGACTGTAGAGCCCACCAGGCCCTTTTGTCCATGAAATTCTCCAGGCAAGAATATTGGAGTGGGTTGCCATTCCCTTCTCCAGGGAACTTCCCAAGTCAGGATTCGAACCCAGGTCTCCAGCATTGTAGGCAGATTCTTTACCATCTGAGTCACCAGGGAAGCCAAAGAATAAGGATATAGTATATTCTGATTAACTAGACATCGTATTTACAAATTCCATTCAATTTAACAAATATTCACTGCCAATTACATACTATGTGCAAAGTAGTGGGACAACCAAGGGAGAATGGTAATACAAAATGATTTTTTAAATAATCAATGCCTCCCACGAATATTATATAAAAAAGGCAACTATAAAGGCAACTCTATGTACAAATAGCTAACTGTATCAAACCAGACTGGAAAACAGTACTAAACAGATACTAATACAGAGACTGTAGAGAGGAAGGAAAAAACAATTCCAAATGAAAATAGTAAAAAGAATAATGCTTAAAGAAGATGGAGTCTTTCAGTATTGTGTGGAGAAGTCCACAGTTTATATGGTA
Source organism: Dama dama (assembly GCF_033118175.1). Classification (NCBI taxonomy): domain Eukaryota; kingdom Metazoa; phylum Chordata; class Mammalia; order Artiodactyla; family Cervidae; genus Dama; species Dama dama. The sequence goes on along the minus strand of NC_083686.1, from coordinate 27,931,031 downwards.
GCTTCTGAAGGGTTTAAGCATTAAAATAATGTTTTAGAAAAACAGAGGCCACGTGAAAGATGGTTTTAAACAGACAGGACAACAAACATAAAGAAACCAATTAGGAATTATCAATCATTTGATCAATATATCAAATGAAAGATTATGCAAAGTAGGGACAGGAAAAAGAGTCAGTCTTAAAGAGTAAACATAATTTAAAAAATGAGAATGTTAGCAACTACAGAATTTGGATATCTTGAATTTTAACACTCCCATCCTCCTATGTCATCACTATCACAATTTATTACTTTTTTTTAGTTGTTCTGAAAATTACCCTCCACTTATCACTGAATGTCAATCACTGGTAATCTGAATTTCAAGATAATATCAAAAGGTCACACATAAAAAGGTAAATATAGAAAAAGAGTAATTTGAATCTAAGATAATTTTATAACACTGATTGAGTAATTCTTAATAGTTTACACTATATCTTTCAAACAAGCCCAGAGAAACACAGTATGTGTTCTTTGTTCTTTGAATACGGATTATACATAAAATAAGAAATATATAGTCATCATAATTATTCTCTTCCATACATGATCCTGAAGCCTAATAAAAATTTCTTTGCTCTGTATTTTTTATGGTCTTAAAGAGGGTAAAATCCAGCTAAAATAGTACAATTCTTAATAAAGACTAAACTATTCCAAACTTAGTATATTTGGGATACACTTCTCCAGTAGTAGTAGAGTCACTGAACACTGATTTACATATACATTAAAATAAAATAAGAAAATAAATAAGAGCCCACTTAAAAGTTCCTGGAAAAAGAATATCAACGAAGAGCCTGACATTATGGTACCAGTATCTTAAGATTAAAATAAATAAAACTAAATAAAACTTGACTAAAATAAACTTATATGATTGATTTACACCTACATTCTTTCATTCATACTTATCTATTCTTCTAATATTCAGTTAAGATCTGGGAATATGCTAAGAATCAGTGGTATAAAGAAAAACAACGGACTGTTATCACAGAGCTCAACAGTACAATATGACTTCTTTTCTTATGCTTCAAAGTACTTATCTGCCTGCAATAGCTCACTATAACCAGTTTAGTGTGAAAATTTGGAAATTATAAACTTTATAAAGTGAACAAATTACTAATGGTTAAAATAAGTAAAAATTCTATGGAATTCTCATATCTAGAGTTTGTAAGTGCATTTTTTGCTAACAGAATTAAAGATACATATTATTTCAAAGATTTCCTTAAATCTAGTAACAGTACAAAGCAATTCAGTTATAAATTTAGCCCACTTCTGGTGTATATCACTATTCATCAATTATCATAAAAAGAGCCTCAAAATAAAACGATTTCTTGTAAGATGCCATTAAAATGTACATGCAAATATTACATACACATACAGATTAAACACACACATACATACAGATTACACACACACACACAGACACACACACACACACACACACCCTAGAGTTATAACCTGGTAAAATTTACTTCTCAAGTACAAAACTGAATGCTAGAAGACAATCTGAGAAGAGGTGAAGCACAATTATTTTTAAAAAATTCTAAACTGTAGAACAAAATAATTTTTAGACATGCAACTACTTTGAAAATTTGAAAACCACAAACAGTCCTGAATTTAGAGAATTTATGCCTTCAACAACTAAAATGAATCCAAGAAAAGGACAGCCTTGAAATCATAAGACCAAGCAGTTAAAAAAGAAATTAGTAGAATATGATCTATTGTGAACATTTCAGGTAGCTGTTAATGGAAGTAACTAGTCACAAATACTGTTTAAATTCAATCAAATGCCTTCTGAAGAACAGGAAGAAAACATATTTTTCAAACTGGGAGGGAAACAATTTTAAAAACTCAAATTCACTTAAACACAAGGGGGACAGGGCGTGGGATAATAAGAAAATGCATCTTTGCTACATTTTAACTGCAAATGCATTAAGATGAAAATGCACCTCAACTGCTGATGTTAGGAAAAAAACCAAAGACCCAAAGATTAACTTAATATAAAAGTGAGTGGAAAAGTCTCTAATTTTTAAAAAATGACATATAGATTAGGATTTAAAGAAGAAAAAAGGAAAAAACTCAACTACACGGTACTACAAGAGAAAAGATCTAAAATTTTTTGTCATAAAAGTTGAAAACAGGTGTAAAAAAGCAATCTTAATCAAAGGTGCCATTATTAACATGAATAACGGAAGAATTCAAGGCAAAACATATTACATAGAAAAAATATTTATAATAATAATAGATAATAGAATACACTGGGAGTGTATGACAGCTCAACTTCTATGTACCCTGACAATGCAACACAGAAACATATAAAGTAAAAATATTATAAACTTAAGCAACTTGAAAATTCACACAACTTAGTGGGAAACTTTCCAAATACCTATCAGAAAAAGAGGAAATCAAGTAGACTATATAGATATGGACAATTCAACAGTAGAATTAACAAACTATACTTATATTTCATAATGAAACAGAACTTAGTATTATCACATGAACAAAGAACATAGTCTTTGAAAGCAAATAAAAACCTGATTATATCTTAAGCAAAGGAAAATCTCAACAGGTTTTTTAAAAAAATAACACAGGATACATCCGAGGTCCATAAAGCTAAAGGAAACTAAAAATTATCAATAAAAGGATAACACTACACTTGAAAATTTTAAAAGAAAATAGCCTACTAATAAACTCTTAGACAAAGTGAAAACTAAAACTGTAAACAAATCATTTCAAATGGGATTGGTCACAGTAATTCTTAAAAGAAAAATTTAAAGCCTTAAATATAATCAGTATAACACAAAAAAGGTTTAAATACATAAAAAATTTCAAAGATAAAATACAAATAAAAATATATCATATATAATTTACAGTGATAAATACAGAAATGAAGCAATTCAGAGAGATACAAAAGTAATAAATAAAACCAAAAACAACTACTTGGGTAAGTCTGACAAGAGAAATAAGCCTTTAACAAGTCTGATTATGGAAAACCAGAGAATAAAAAATACAAGGAATCATTAAAATTAGAGAACTAAGCACAATTGATACATAAGTAAATGGGAAAGTCTAAAAAAAAAAAAGGATGATTTTCTAAGAAAAGAAATCATCAAAATTACCTCAAGGAAAGGTAGAAATGTAATAGAATATATCTACAGAAGAAACCTTAACGATAGTTATATATCTACCTTTCAAAAGGAACATAACATTATTATATTATTTACGAAGTTAATTTGGCAATTGTATAAACAGTGTACAGCACGTACATGAAAGGGGATCAAGAAAACATGAAACACAATCATATGTGATCTTCCCCTACCTGGAATGCTTTTGCCAATGCTTTCACCATTCTTCAGGTCTTAGTTTATATTTTACCTTCTCAGATGATAATATCAGAGATACTCTCCTCATTTCTCTACCACACCATTCTCTTTATTTCCTCCACAGTACTACCACAGTCTAAAATTATCTTGTTCTTGAGTACTTGCTTATTATCTCTCTTCTCCATTTAAAAAAGAGAGGAACCAATCAGACTTACTCAGCGCTATCACCAGTTTGCCGCAAAGTTCCTGGCACAACGCAATACAACATTACAAGTATCCAAACACTTGCTGAATAAATACTAAAAATGAGAAACACTGTTACCAATATTAGGCAAATTATAGTAATGTAATTCACTACATTAAAATGCTAGAGGTGAAAAGAATATGTAACAAAAACACATTGTAACAAAAACACATGATAAAACATATTATATACTTTTAAGCCAAGAATGATACTTTTGTTCCTGACAATGTATTCTATCAGAAATCTAAGGCATATATAAACATAGAAGTTTAAAAATTAGACGCATTCCATTTAAATCAGAAAAGATGTCCAAATCAGAACTAGTAGGGAACAGGTCTGGAAACCTAAGCAAAGCAGTAAGACCAGGAAACAAAACAAAAAACAGAGAAGTATAAATACTGAAAAAGGAAACAACAAAATGCCATCATTTGCAGAAAACGCAATCATCCTTCTAGAAATTTCAAGAGAATCAACTGACAATTAAGTAAATAGTAAGATCAACATACAAAAATCAGTAGATTTCCTATATACTAGCAATAACCAACTGAAAAATAAAGTGCAAAATGGAAGAAAAGATGTAATTCACGGTAACAACAAAAACTATGAAATACCCAGGAATAAACCTAACAAGAAAAATGTAAGACCTACATGAAAAAAAAAAAAAAAAAAAAACGATAAAATTTACTAAAGGACATAAAAGAACACCTGAAGAAATGGAGAGGCATACCATGTTCCTGGATGGGAAGATTCAATAGTGTAAAGATGTCAATTCTCCCCAAATTAATCTGTAAATTCAATGCACTTCCAATCAAAATCCCAAAGGGATTTTTAATGGAACTTGACATGTTGATTCTAAAGTTCATCTGGAAGAGAAAATACACAGAAATTGCCAAAATTTTTTTGAAAAAGACAATGGGGAGGGGTGCCCTACTAGATGTCAAATATAAAATGATAATCATCAAAACAATGGAGTATTAAATCCAGAACAAACATATTTTGGACTTTTAAATTATGATACAGATGACACTTCAAGTCAGTGGGAAAAAAAGACATTGTTCAATATATTATTTTGGGAGAATGGTTACAAAACTTAAAAAATTAGTTAGGTCTCAGCCATAAAACATATATTTTAAAAATTCCAGATGAATTAAAATCTACTAGAAACATAAATAAAACTGAAGACATAGTAGGAGAAAACATAAGAGGCTAAATTACTATAAGAGGGCTTTTCAGGACAGATACAAAACCTAGAAGCTAGGAAGGAAAAGATTGATAGATTTCGACAGTATAAAAACGAAAAATCCAAAGATTCCATAAAGTAAGACAATAGACAGGTTAGCAGAAAATGTTATAAAATATGATGGTTATATTAAAAACAGAATTTTAATGAAATCCCAAAATTTCATTAAGAAAAAGGCAAACCCCACAATAGGCAAAACGGTATGAGTAGGCAATTTATACAAGACATAACAAATGAACAACAAATATGCTCAACCTCAATGGCAATCAGGTAAACACAAATTAAAATGAGGTATTATTTTTTATCCATTGACAGATAATGCCTATTTTGGGGAATAATATGATAGAATCTATAATCAACATTTAAAATGCAATTTTCATTCTAGGAATTTAGATTGCAGAAATACTTGTATATGTCAGCAAAAAAAAATGTACAAGAATGTTTATTACAGAACGGATTATAACAGAAAAAATTACATAATTCATATACCCATCAACAGAATAATAGTTTTAAGTTAAGAAGCAATGAACCACCATCTGAAGAAAAAAGTAGATCTACATATAAAGACTTACACCATGACTATTTAAATATACCTATTCTATTCTTTTTGTCCCCTTAATTTTCATTTCTTTAGACTTCATTATTTACCTTTATGAAACTTAACAATGCAGTGACCTTTTCCAACTTGTTTATTATTGTATTTGAATATAAATTCATTTAGGCAAGGACCATACTTTGTTCCTTGCTCTTTCCTTTGCAAACAGAACAGGGCTTTAAAAACATGAAGCTTAAACTCAAACACATTTCCTGAATGAACACACAAACAGTGATGTTGAAAGGCATCAATATTACATTTCATTAGGTGAAAAATGTAAGCCTCAGAAAAGCAGGCATGGTATATGTCTGCTTAAGTTGATTAGAAACAAAATATATGTATATTCAAGAAAACAAAAATTTCAAGATATATAACCCAAGTGGTGATCAAGGAGTGAAATCAACCAGAGAATTTTACTTTTCTACTTATCTGTACCCTTCTATACTCTACCGCTTACCTTATAAAAATACCAATAAAAGGACCACATAGTTTTCTACTGTGTAATCTTAGCAAATAATTTAATAATTTAGATCTTCAAAGAAAATTTAATACTTTAAATTTTAGAGCCTCAAAAATATCAAGAAGAAAATTTAATACTTTTAATTTTAGAGCCTCAAAAATATCAAGAATAACTTCTTTCCATATTTCTAACAAATTACAAAAGAAGTATCAAAACAATTTGTATTATTTTGAGGTATATAGGATTAACTTGCTAGTATATGTAATTTAGTCTGAAATGCACATGCAACAGAAATACTTTTTAAGTAAACAGAAAAAAAAAGTCTTGTCATCGGGCTTCCTGGTGGCTCAAATGGTAACGCATCAGCGTGCAATGTGGGACACCTGGGTTTGATCCCTGGGTTGGGAAGATCACCTGGAGGAGGGCATGACAACCCACTCCAGTATTCTTGCCTGGAGAATTCCATGGACAGAGAAGCCTGGCGGGCTACAGTCCATGGGGTCACAGAGAGATAGGACTGAGCAACTAGGCATAGCACAGCTTGACATCAATATTAAGTCACTGAAAGATTCAGTTACAGCAACAGCTTGTTTTCCCAGGAGAACACTGTATTTCCCTCCATTCTTTTTCTTCCTGTAGCCAATTAAATTTCTTTGAAAATCAGGCTTCTCAAAGTATAAGTTAGAATAAAGTTCACCCATTTTAGTTGTATACGTCTATTGGAGGGAAGTTTGCAAGTGAAGGGTTAGTCACTCAGTTGTGTCAGACTCTGTGACATCATGGACTGTAGCCTGCCAGGCTTTTCTGTCCATGGAATTCTCCAGGCAAGAATACAAAAGTGGGTAGCCATTCCCTTCTCCAGGGGATCTTCCTGACCCAGGGATCAAATCTGCATCTCCTGCATTGCAGGCAGATTCTTTACCATCTTGAGCCACCAGGGAAGTCCCATATAAATCTATGGATATTGGCAAATATATAGTTACATAATTTCACCGCAATCAAGATAGATAGTATTTCTTATACTCAAACATTTCTCCTGCTCCTTTGTAGGCAATCTCTTACCACCATCCTAGTAATCATGCTTTCTGTTACTTTCATTTTTCTCTTTTCCAGAAGGAAATGGAATTATTCAAAGTTTTGAATGCAGCCTCCTTTACAAACGCACAATGCCTTTAAAATTCATCTACTCTACAGAACTCATCGCATCAGTAGTTCATTCCTTTTTATTGCTGAATACCATTGCATCATACAGATATATCTCATTTTGTTTAGTTATTCATTAATTAATGGACATTTGAGTACTAGGCTTTATGTGGACATGTTTTCATCTCCTTTGGATAAATACATGAGAAAAAAAATGCGCTTTTAAATTTCTAAGAACACAGCAGACTTTTATAAATGACAGTACCATTTTGCATTCCCACCTGCAATGTATGAGAGTTCTGGATGCTTTGGATTCTCACTAGCATTTGATATTGTCAGCTTTTTTTTCCTTTAATTCCTCCACTCTAGATATTAATGTAGGGCTTCTCAGGTGGCGCTCGTGGTAAAGAACCTGCCTGCCAATGCAGGAGACATAAGAGATGCAGGATCAATCCCTAGGTCGGAAAGATCCCCTGGAGAAGGGCATGACAATCCACTCCAGCATTCTTGCCTAGAGAATTCCATGGACAGAGGAGCCTGGCGGACTACAGTCCATAGGGTTGCAAATGGTCAGACAGGACTGAAGCGACTGAGCATGCACACACTAGCTATTAATACTAAGATAAATTAACATTTTTGTTTTACTCTGAAATTCTTACTGGCTAGCAAATGATGTTGAGCATCTTTCCCCCTGTTTAACTGCAATCAATGTATTTTATTTCATAAAGTATCTACTAAAAAACCTTTTCTTCATTTTTTATTCAATTGCTTGTCCCCTCATTATTGAGTTGTAAGAATCCTTAATGTAGTCAGGATACAATCCTTTACCAGATATGTGGTTTGCAAATTTTTCTACAAGCTGATGGCTTGTCTTTCTGTTTTCTTTTCAGTAGCTTTAGAAGAACAAAAGTTTTCTAAGTTTGATAAGTTCAAATTATCATTTTTGCTTTTATGTTTGCATTTTTTGTGCTCGATCTAAAATATTTTAACCTAATTCAAGGTCACAAAGATTTTCTATATTCTCTCCTAGAAGTTTTATTGTCTTACCTTTTATATCTAGATTTATAATCTAATTCAAGTCAATATTTGCATCAAGTGCAAGTGTGAGTTAAAGTTACTTTTGTAAAAGTATATCCAAATGTTCCAGCACCATTTATTGAGAAGACTATATTCTTGGCACCTTTATGAAAAATCAATTGGTCAGACATGGATTTCTCTATATTCTATTCATCTACATGCCTAATACTTTCATCAAAATCACAGTGTCTAGGTTTAATATAGCTTTATAACAAGTCTTAAAATCCAACTTTGTGCTTGTTTTTCAAAACTGTTTTGGCTATTCTAGAGTCTTTTCTCTATAGATAGTAGAAACGGTTTGTCAATTTCTACCAGGAAAAAAAAAAGAAAGGCCTGGTAGAATTCTGATTGGTATTATGCTATAGGCCATTTTCGAGGGACAAAAGGGAAGGGAATGACATCTTAATAGGATTGAGTCTTCCAAATTATGAATATAGCATATATATTTTCATTTATTTAGTACATCATTGATTTCTCTCATGAATGTTTTACAGTCTTCAGTATATAAATTATATATATACTTTTATTTATGCTTAAGTGTTTCATGATTAACACTTCAAAATGGTTTCATTTTCTAAGTGTTCATTCCTAATATATAGAAATATGAGACCCTGCTAAAACTCACGAATTAGTTCTAGTATACTTTTTTATAGATTCCATTAGATTTTGTACATAGACAATCATGACATCTGTGAAGAAAGATATTTTATAATATGTTTCTTTCCAATCTCTGTGCTTCTTTCTTTTCTTCTTAACTTACCCCACTAGGAGCTCTAGTACTATACTGAGTAGGAATGATGAGAATGAACAACTCTGCCTTGTTCTCAACCACAGGGGAAAAGCATTCATTCTCACCATTAAGTGTGACATTAATTATACGCTCTTTAAAAATACCCTTTATCAAGTTAAAAAAAATCCTCAGCAAACGTACGAATTCTCTTATGTTCCTAGTTTGCTGAAACGTTTTTCAATAATGCATGCTGAATTTTGCCAAATTCTTTCTGTATGTATACTGGGACTGTAAAACAATTTTTCTTCTTAAGTATGTAAATATAGCGAATTACACTGATTGATTAGCAAATGTTAAATCATCTTTGCATTCCTAATACACCATTTATTCATGATGTATAACCTTGCTTGTATATTGCTATATTCTGTTTGATAATACTTTGTCAGGATTTTACTCCTCCTATCTTGGTTTCCCCAAGGAAATCTTTTTAATTCACTGATTTTATTGTCTGCTGGCAAACAAGAAGTAGCAGGAATACAGTCTGAGTCACACAGTGTTCCCACAAAAGTTCTGTCTTCACCCTAGGAACAGGACTATTTTGTAGTAAGTTAAGCAAAAATATGATAAATATTTTAAATTACAAAGATTAAAATTATCATTTGAATTATTAATGACCAATTCAACTCAGTAGACATTCTTAGCTAATTAATTTCGATGAGTCTTAATAACTCCTGGGTTGGTGGGATGCATGAGACAAGTGCTCCGGCCTGGTGCACTGGGAAGACCCAGAGGAATCGGGTGGAGAGGGAGGTGGGAGGGGGGATCGGGATGGGAAACACGTGTAAATCTATGGCTGATACATATCAATGTATGACAAAACCCACTGAAAAAATAAATAAATAAATAAAGGAAAAAAAAAATAATAACTCCTGGGTTGTAGGATATATACCTTTACTAATCTGTTTCCACCACAGCACTTCACACATCAAATGTCACAGATACAGCATATTTTACTTATTACATTAAAATGTCTGAAAGAAATTAATACATTCAATTTTCAGAAAGAGCTTTATAAGCATTCTCTAACTAAAATGTTCTATTTGTCTGCTGGAGAACTCAGGATATATTCTGAATAGAACCCTTACAATAAGAAGAGTTCTTGTAGTAGAAGGTGGAGAGGCAGTTATTATGCAAATACCACTGAAGTCTTATATTACTATAGTCATATAGTGAATACTGTTTACATTATGTAATCAAGGTTATGCAATGTTTATAGTATAGACATTGTGCTAGAACACAATAAATGTATCCTGACAAACTTCATATTCTGCAAACTAGCACATTAAAAATAAGATAGCTTAGGGAAAAAACAGGACTGGGACCATTCCAATCAAAACTTAAGCAACTCTAATCAGAACACCACGAATAAAGAAATGTCTCAGACTTCCCTAGTGGTCCAGTGATTAAGAATCCACCTGCCAATGCAGGGGACACGGGTTCAATCCCTGGTCTGGAAAACTTCCACGTGCCACAGAGCAACTAAACCCCTGTGCCACAACTACTGAACCTGCACCCTAGAGCCCATGAGCCACAACTAGTGAGCCCACGCACCCTAGAGCCAGCGCTCTGCAACAAAAGAAGTCACAACAATGAGAACCCTGAGCACTGCAACAAAGACCCAGTGCAATCAAAATTAATTATTGATTAAAAAATAAAAAAGAAATATATTTTAACTTTTAAAAGAGAACCCTGTAACAGCACTTTCAAGAGAGAACACATAGCCAAACTGAGCCAAGACAAAGGAATTCAGGTGAATGAGCATCATATTATATTATCTATTTTTTGACTTGGGGTATCCAGGTGTGCTGGGGCTTCCCAGGTGATGCTAGTGTAAAGGTAAAGAATTTGCCTGACAATGCAGGAGACACAGGAGATGCAGATTTGATCCCTAGGTGGGGAGGATCACCTGGAGGAGGGCAAGGCAACCCACTCCAGTATTCTTGCCTGGAGAACTCCATGGACAGAGCCTGGCAGGCTACTGTCCATAGGGTCGCAGAGTCAGACACGACTAAACCGACTTCACACACAACATACTCAAGTGTGCTAGTATACTTTACATTTGCTCCTGTTATCCAGTGGTACAAAACTTAAAAAGATTGAGAAAAACTGTCTATGAACCAAAGTACCCTCAGACTTAATACTGCCATCATTTCCCTAACTTTAGGTATCCATATATAATCTATGTCAGAACATTTTTGAAATTACCCCAAGAAAACAAATATAGATTAGAATTGTCTCGAGCAACTGAAACATATGGTCACTGCATCTACTTAATGATTGTATAGGAGCATTTGTTCACTTTAAAGAAGCATTCAATGGAGCAGAATAGTTTTACTAAAATATCAGTGACTTTGATCCATTGCATAGAGTCATATTAGTAAAATAATATAAATTTATTATGTAACTAGCAATAAAAATGTTTAAGTCTACACACTGAACTCCTTAAATTATCCCAAAACATCATGTACTTCAGTTTATCGTTGCAAATGAAAATCCCATTTGGGGCACAGCAAATGTACACCCAACAAATTAACTGTGTAGCCATTAGTGATATGTTCCATTTGATAAAAACTTATATTATTTAAGAGTATGTCTATTTGACACTCAAAAGCTCAAGACTTCCTAAGAAATGTGGCTAAGTTATCTACAAGATATGCTGGCAAAATGGTTTTGATATACATGCATATGCAACATCTCATCCCAAATCCATATTTTTGTAAAAGAAAAAAGACAATTTGAATGTTGAAAGCCCCACGATTTAAAATTAATAACTCGAGAAGTAATTTTTTAGTATAGTCTAGTATCACCTAGAAAAAAATTAAAGATAATTTACATTAGTATACTATAGTGATAGTCACTTAGTCATGTACAATTCTTTGCAACCCTATGGACTATACAGTCATGGAATTCCCCAGGCCAGAATACTGGAGTGGGTAGCTGTTCCCTTCTCCAGGGGACCTTCCCAACCCAGGGATCAAACCCAGGTCTCCCGCATTGCAGGCAGATTCTTTACCAGCTGAGTCACCAGGGAAGCCCAAGTATACTACAGCTTCACCTCAAATTACAAAGGAGATCAAACCAAAATTACAAAATTCCTTTCACTGGACATCTAACCCCCACCACTTATCCTCCAACAAAATCAAAGCCACCCTTTCACAAAATGATACCCAAATACATTCTTCAAAGAGTTACATAATATATTAGATGAGTCATGAAGAAAACAAATTACAAAATTTCAAAACTGTAAAAGTGAAATATCCTAGCTAAGGAAGGTAACCTAAAACTTACATTTCTATGTAATACAAGATGGACTGTGCTGGTGGTCCAGTGGTTAAGAATCCACCTGCCAATGCAAGGGATACAGGTTCAATCCCTTGTCTGGGAAGATCCCACATGCTGTGAAGCAACTAAGTCCGTGTACCACAACTACTGAGTCTATGCTCTAGAGCCCTAGAGACGCAACTACAGAGCCGATGTGCCACAACTACTGAAGCACTCATGCCCTAGAGCTAGCATTCCACAACAAGAGAAGCTAGCACACTGCAACTAGAGATAGCTTCCGCTCACCACAATTAGATAAAGCCTTCATGCAGCAATGCAGATCCAGTGCAGCCAAGTAAATAAATAAACAAATATGGGTCTGGGAGATCCCTGGGAGTAAAGAATGGCAACCCTCTCCAATATTCTTCCTAGGAAAATTTCACAGACAGAGGAGCCTGGCAGGCTACAGTCCATAGGACTCCAAAGAGTCAGATACCACTGAGCAACTGAGCGCACAATGAAAAAGATATACCAGAATGTGAATAGTTTGATATCAAAGATCTTAACAACTCTTACTTCCTGTGAGCCCATCCAGAGAAAGTAGCTATAGTACATTCTAAAAATTACCCATTCTTTCCCCAACACATCTTTTTCTGTTTGTGGCTCCATCTGCCTCAACTTATGGCAATAAAGGTGGGTGGAAAGAGGAGACAAGGAAAGTGCGAGGGGAAAGAAAGGAGAAAAAAAAAATCCAGCAGGACAAAGAAAGAGGACATCAGGTACTTTCCAGCATGAAGTCATCTATTTTTCTGAAGAAAACATTTTCTCAATTTTCCATTACCTTATATAAAACAAGGCTGAATCATTAATTCAACCTCTTCCAATCTCCTTTGTAACATTACGTAGGACTGCCCTGGTGGTTCAGTGGTTAAGAATCCGCCTGCAAATGATGGTGACACGGGTTCAACCCTGGGTCCAGGAAGATCCCACATGCTGCAAGGCAACTAAGTCCTTCGGGTCCACATGCAGCAACTACTGAAGCCTGTGCACCCCAGAGCCTGTGCTCCACAACGAAAAGCCACCACAGTGAGAAGCATGTGCCACAAGAAGAGAGCAGCCCCCACTCTCCACACCTAAAGAAGGCCCACAAACAGCAGTCAAGACTCAATGTGGCCAAAATTAAAAATGAAGATGAAATTTTTTAAAAAGTTAAATGTAGAGGTATACCCTAGGAATTTTCAATTACAGTTCCCTCTCTGCTGCCATTTACTAAGATTTTCAAATGGCTAGTTTCTTCTGATCACTCAGGTTTCACTTAAATTTGTCATTCCTTAGAGTAGGATTTTGTGACCCTATGAACCCTTCTCCTCTCTGTCACGGTCCATCCCCATTACCTTGACTTCATTTTCCAATAGTAGTAATGATAATATTAACTTCTATTATTTATTTTCTAGTCAAATTACATACTGTCAGTCTTTTCAACTAAAAATCCCAAGAAAGTAGGAACTTCATCTATCTTTTCATTGCTGTAGTCTAAGCCAAGAGCAGTACACCAAGGAAGCAGTCAATAAATATTTCTTGAATTATGTCATTAAATTACATCATTAAAGATATTTAACTTTGACAAGTCCTTTATTTTGAAACCCTGAAATACATCTCCATGCTTTCCATATTTTTTATCATCTTAAAAACATTTCTGACAGCAGAGTATATCCATGAATTATATCTTTTTCATCTAGAGGGATATAATTGCAATGAAAATTCATACAGTTTAGTATATATCCCTTTTTGAAGCCAGAAAGACATTAAACACTAAAAATGTTCTTATGCTAACAGAGGATTGACTTATATTTTTAACCCGTCATGAATTTCAGAATCCTAAAAAAGAAACAAAGGAGAGCTTTTGTCTCTGTCGGTGCTGATTACAGAACAAAAGAAGTTTATATTATAAAATACAGAAAGAACATTTTTGTCCAGATTATTTAAACACTGAAAAAGTCTATCATAATAGACTGCAGAATCTCCTCTTCTGAATTTTTTAGGAGATGTCAGCCAACTCAAAGGTCGGCTTCTATTCAGCATTTAATAAAGATGCAACCTTACTTCCTTGGTACTGTGGACTACAATGCTTGTGTCCCCCACAAAATCATCTGTTGAAATCTACCTCACAATGTAATGATACTAAGGTAAGGCCTTTGGGAAGTAATAAGATTAGAAGTCATGAGGAAGGCACTCTCGATAATGGGATTAGTGCCCTTATAAGAGTCATAAGAGAACATGCTTTCTCTTTTTGCACTCCACCACATGAAAGTACAAGAAGATGGCTCTCTGCAACATGAAAGAGGGTCCTCAGTAGAACCTAACACCACTCCAGCACCCTGAGATCTCAGACTTCCAGCCTCTAGAACTAAGAAATGTAAATTTCTGTTTACAAACCACTTAATCTATGGTACTTTGTTATAGCAGTCCAAATAGACTAAGACATCTGGAGAATTAGGGGGCATATTGCTTTATATTCTGTTTAACCAGTCTTAGAGCAGTCATTCTCAAATTTAGCTGTACAGCAGAATTAACAGAAAAAGCACTGATGCCTGGGAGATAACCTTAGATATTTAATCATGTAGGGCTATGGCTTGAGCATTAAGAATTTTTATAAGCTCCTAGGTTATGCACTGGAGAAGGAAATGGCAACCCACTCCAGTGTTCTTGCCTGGAGAATCCCAGGGACAGTGGAGCCTGGTGGGCTGCTGTCTATGGGGTCACACAGAGTCGGACGCGACTGCAGCAACTTAGCAGCAGCAGGTAATGCAAATGCAAGACCAAGGTTAAACCACTGCTCAAAAGGTGAGATTAATTAACTCCATCATGAAAGTAGCTTATATGTGAAGACAAAAACAGCTTCTCTTAATTGAAAGGCATTTAATGATTCTAAATCCATTAGCATTTGTTTATATTCAAAAACAACCAAATATTTTCTAAATCACATAAAGGGTGTCAGAATCTTTCTTTCTCATGCTTTCTCTCAGTTGTTAAACACATCAAAATACTTCTAATGTACTCAGCACTATGCTAGGCACTGATGAATAAAGCTGGATCACTGTATTGTGATTAAGCATCCACTCCTACCTTTAAGATGTCCTCACCTCAACCACCACCAGGATCACACTCTCCTCTTCATCAAGGGCTGGACTGTATCAGTCCATCAAAGAACAACTATAATGCCAAATGTACACCTTTGGAGGACTAGTGTTCAAGTTTAACTTTGTTCTTAATCAAGGATTATTCATAGGATTTAGTCAATCCTAGTCAAAAAGATGTTGATACTGTAAAGAACAGGTGTCCTGAAATACAAAATGACCTCACTAATTAATCACCTCATTAAATAGTGCTAACTTTTTCTTAACTTCTAACATAGTCTTAACTTTTTTTCACATTATGTATCACAAGATAAATTAAATTCTAGTAAGACTGGATCAAAAAATATATAGATAAATATTATCTGATCTCCAAAAGAGTAAAGACGTTTTTAAATATAAAAGGAGACATGCTTCACAAAGATACACAGGAGGGAGATGGTGAGATATATGGAGAGAGTAACTTGGAAACTTACAATATGTAAAAAAGACGGTCAATGGGAGTTTGTTGTATGACTCAGGGGAAGTCAAACAGGGGCTCTGTAACAATCTAGAGGGGTGGAATGGGGGAGATGGGAGGGAGGTTCAAGAGAGAGGGGACATATATATAACTTAATGGTTGATTCTTGTTGATATTTGACAGAAAACAAAATTCTGTAAAGAAATTATCCTTCAATTAAAAAGCAAATTAAAAATCATATACATATAAAATACCCTTATATAAAATGTAAATTTCCCAGAAAAAAATTTATCACATTTGACAAAGATTCACATCAGTACAGAGATTTTTTTCAAAAAATAAAGCCACATTTCCTTAGAAAATGACCAACTGACATTTTTAAAATGTTTTTCCAGTAGAAAACCTAAAAATAACCCAAGTATCCAGCAATATAAAAGCACAGTCAGTTATATTCTTCAGCTAGAATATTATGCAATCACCAAAATTATTATTAAAACAAAAAAAAGCTCAAGGTATGTATATTAAAAATTAGGATATAATATTCTGAAGTCTAGCAAAAATATATCAGATGTGAACAAAAGACTGAGATACAAATATTAAAATATGCTTTTTTTTAATGCTTCAAACTCTTTACACAAAATATATATTAATGTAATTAACTAAGCTTTCAAAATCCATATCCTTTGATCTAGAAATCTACTAGAAGTTTCTGAAATACAGAAAACACAGGAAAGTACTTATTGCTAAATTATTTATAATAGCAAAAGAAAAAAATCGACATATTTAAATTGATACTTCCAGATAATATTTAAGGATATAGCAAAATATAAATAATGTGTGAGGAGACTTTTGCATCTATCTTCATCAGTGATTGCTGCTCAGTTGCCAAGCAGTGTCCACCTCTTCACGACCCCATGGACTTCAGCATGCCAGGCTTCCCTGTCCTTCACTATTTCCCGGAGTTTGCTTAAGTTCATGTCCACTGAATCAGTGATGCTATCCAACCATCTCATCCTCTGTTGCCCTCTTCTTTTGCCTTCAATTCTCCCCAGCATCAGGGTCTTTCCCAATGAGTTGGCTCTTACCATTTCAGCTGGCCAAAGGATTGGAGCTTAAGCTCCAGCATCAGTCCTTCCAGTGAGTATTCAGGGTTGATTTCAAGATTGACTGGTTTGATCTCCATGCTGTTCAAGGGACTCTCAAGAGTCTTCTCCAGCACCATAGTTTGAAAGCATCAATTCTTCGGTATTCTGCCTTCCTTATGGTCAAGCTCTCCCAACCATACAAGATTACTAGAAAGACCATAGCCTTAACTATATTGACATTTGTCAGCAAAGGTGATATCTAATCTTAAAGCACTGTGGTCAGAGAAAAATACTTGAAATGATTGCAATTTTAAAAAATGTACCAAAGCTTGATTTGTGACCCAAGATGTGGAAAATGTTCCACATGCCTTCTGGAGAATGTTCCATGTGCACTTGAGTAAAAAGTCCAATCTACTGTTTTTGGATGAATTCTAGCAGACAGAATCCAACAACACATTAAAAGGATTGTACATTATGATCAAGTGGGCTTTATCCCAGGGCTGCAAGGATTCTTCAATATATGCAAAGCAATCAATGTGATACACCATATTAACAAATTAAAAGATAAAAACCATATAATCATCTCAACAGATGCAGGGAAAGCTTTTGACAAACTTCAACATCCCTTTACAGTAAAACTCTCCGAAAACAGGTATAGAAGGAACATACCTCAACATAATAATGGTGATATATGACAAATCCACAGCAAACATTATTCTCAATGGTGAAAAACTGAAAGCAATTCCTCTAGGATTAAGAACAAGACAAGTGTGCCCACTCTGGCCACTATTATTCAATATAGCTTTGGAAGTCCTAGCCATGAAAATCAGAGAAGAAAAGGAAATAAAAAGAAACCAGATTGGAAAAGAAAAAGTAAAACTCTCACTGTTTGCAGATGACCAAGTATTTACTAATAGAAAACCCTAAAGATGCCACCAGAAATTTAACTAGAGCTAATCAACGAATATAGCAAAGTCTCAGGATATAAAATTAACATGCAGAAATACCTCACATTCCTATACACTCTAACAAGGAAAAGTCCACAATAGAAATTTTCGCCGTTGCAACTAAAACAATAAAAGACTTAGGAATAAACCCACCTAAAGAGACAAAAAGACTTGTATGCAGAAAACTATAAGACACTGATGAAAGAAATCAAAGATAAGGGCTTTCCCAGTGGCTCAGTGATAAAAGAATCCGCCTGCCAACGGAGGAGACCCAAGTTCGATCCTTGGTGGGAACATTCCACATGCTGTGGAGCAACTAAGCTCATGCACCACAACTACTGAGCCTGTGCTCTAAAGCCCAGTAGCCAAAACTACTGAAGCCCGCACACCCTGGAGCCCGTGCTCCATAACAAGATAAGTCACTGCAATGAGAAGCCCACATACTGCACCTAGAGAGCAGCCCCAGCTCTCCGCAACTAGAGAAAAGCCCGTGTAGCAACAAAGGCACAGCACAGCCAAAAATAAATTAATTATTAAAAAAAACTACAATGGGTTGTCACCGTGAACCAGTCAGAATGGCCATCATCAAAAAACTCTACAAACAATAAATGCTGGAGAGGATGTGGAGAAAAGGGAACCCTCCTGCACTGTTGGTAGGAAAGTAAACTAATACAGCCATTATGGAAAAGAGTATAGAGATTTCATAAAAAAAACAAAAACAAAAAACTAGGACTAAATCTACTATATGACCGAGCAATCCCACTACTGAGCATACACCACGAGAAAGCCACAATTCTAAAAAATACATGTACCCCAATTTTCACTGCAGCATTATTTACAATAGCCAGGATGTGGAAGCAACCTAGACGTCCATCTATCTATGGATGGATAAAGATGGTATGGTACATGTATACAATGGAATATTACTCAGCCATAGAAAAGAACAAATTTGAGTCAGTTCTAGTGAGGTGGATGAACCCAGAGACTGTTATAGAGTGAAGTAAGCCAGAAAGAGAAAAACAAATATCGTATATCAACAGATATTAATATATGGAATAAAGAAAAATGGTATTGATGAATTTTTTTCAGGGGAGTGATGGAGATGCAGATGTAGAGAACTGACTAACAGATACAGTGGGGAAGGAGAGTGGGATGAATAGAGAAAGTAGCACTGACAATATACACTATCATGTGTAAAATAGATAGCTAGTGAGAAGTTGCTATCTAACACAAGGAGCGCAGCTTGGGGCTCTATGATGCCCTGCGGGGTGGGAAGCTCAAGAGGGAGAGGATATACATAATTATGGCTAATTTGCGTTGTTGTACAGCAGAAACAAACACAACATTGTAATTTTCCTCTAATTAAAAAATAAAAATACAATGTGTAAAAAAAAAAATACAATGTGTGGCAGGAAAAATCAAGATATATAATATTTTAACATAACAGGGTCCCGAGTTGTTAAAAAGGTGCATGTAACTGTATCTGCATAAAGAATGACTGAAAGGAAACATAGCAAAATTTAGCACTGCTCATTTTAACTTTCTTTCAACCATTTTAAAATTTCCAAGTTTTCTATGAAATTTTATAATTAATGAAGCTTTCCATCTCATTCCTAAAGACCTGACAATAGAGTGTTTGCCACCAGTAATAACATTAAACAGTTTATTTTACAATGCTTCAAAATGTATTTACCTTCCTAAACACAGGCAGCTGAAAGCAATTTTTAGAATTTCTCATTAAACATGTTTAGGCCTCTTTAAAATATACTATGAAACATAAGTATATTAAATGCTACTGCAAAAACACGGTATGCTATAAACAGTTAGTACTGGCAATCGATTGTGTCAGAAGCATTTACAGTGGAATTGTTTGACACTGTACCTGCTGAGTAAATATTGCATGTATAAGTTATGAAATGACTTTACAACTAAACAGATAAGAGCTAGAAAGACTATAAGATGTGACATTCTATTGGCCGCCATAGATATTTCACTGCAAATTTGCCACAACTTGGTCTATTTTAGTATAACTCTCTCCACAACCCAGCTGTTTACATATAGTGACTGTATGGTTTAGAGTTACAACAAAGTAACTGGTACTTGACTAAGCTTCCCATTTCTTCAGACAAAACAGGGGTATGATAACTGCAAAGAAAGAAGTGAATCCTACTACCTCTTCATCTTTCTACTACATCCAGCATTATTTGAGGAAAACAAAGCAGAGAACTCAAGCCCTACTTAGTTCAGGAGACAAAGACCAGAAGTTGGAGAAGCTGAGAAAGCTAAAATTTGTGAGGCAGAAAATTGGAGAGAAGAACCAGGAACAGAATCATTACAGAGCTATAACCTAACAACTACAGGACTCCTACACGGTTGAATCCAACCAGATTCAACCAGCCAGAGGAAAAGGATCTCACTGAACACTTCAGGTATTTGGTAGAGAATCCAGAAAGGTCACATATATGAATGAGAGGGGCTTCTCTAACTTTGGTGTATAAATACTAGAAAGATGCCATTAGAATGCTTCAAAACAAGCCTCAAAAGAATGAATCTTATTTGCAAGTAATCTGCTAGTCAAAATTAAATTCAATACTTCTTAAAGAAGTACAATAAAATTTAGATATTTGACAACATAATAATCACACTAAGTTAAGTGTATGAGTACTCAGTCATATCCAACTCTTAGCAACCCCATGGACTGTAGCCTTCCAAGTTCCTCTGGCCACGCAATTTTTCAGGCAAGTGTACTGGAGTGGGTTGTCATTTCCTTCTCCAGATCTTCCTGACCCAGGGATTGAACCAACATCTCTTGCATCTCCTGCGTTAGCAAGTGAACTCTTTACGAAGCCCAATAATCACATTATCCAGCATCAAACAAAAATTACTAGACTTGCAAAAAAGAAAGTACATCCAGTAACTGGGGAAAAAAACATAAATAGAAACAGATCTTGAAATGACAGGCATGGAATGAGCAAACAAGACTTTAAAGCTCTTTAAAATAATGTTCACGGATACAAAGAGTGTGAACAAATTGCTGCAAGAAATAAAAATCTTAAAATTGAAAGATCAAAGAGAATTTCCATTGCTGAATAAAATATTTGCTATTAAAAAGGAACTAGATGACACTGCAGAAGGACCAATGAACTTGAGACAGAGCAATAAATACTATTTGAACTAAAGTTTGAAGAGAAAAACAAACAAACAAAAAAATATACAGAGGCAATGTCACTTTTAGCAGGACGTTGTGCTTACATGCTCACTCGCTAAGTTGTATCTGACTCTTTACAGCCCCACAGTCTGCTAGGCTCCTCTGTCCATGGAATTTCCAAGCAAGAATACTGGAGTGGGTTGCCATTTCCTACTCCAGGGGAGACAATATACAGCCTTGACATACTCCTTTTCCTATTTGGAACCAGTCTGTTGTTCCATGTCCAGTTCTAACTGTTGCTTCCTGACCTGCATACAGGTTTCTCAAGAGGCAGGTCAGGTGGTCTGGTATTCCCATCTCTTTCAGAATTTCCCACAGTTTATTGTGATCCACACAGTCGAAGGCTTTCGCATAGTCAACAAAGCAGAAATAGATGTTTTTCTGGAACTCTCTTGCTTTTTCGATGATCCAGTGGATATTGGCAATTTGATCTCTGGTTCCTCTGCCTTTTCTAAAACCAGCTTGAAAATCTGGAAGTTCTCAGTTCACATATTGCTGAACCCTGGCTTGGAGAATTTTGAGCATTACTTTACTAGCGTGTGAGATGAGTGCAACTGTGTGGTAGCTTGAGCATTCTTTGGGATTGCTTTTCTTAGGGATTGGAATGAAAACTGACCTTTTCCAGTCCTGTGGCCACTGCTGAGTTTTCCAAATTTGCTGTCATATTCGCAGAGGTGGACACGACTGAACGACTGAACTGAACTGAACTGAACTCCAGGGCATCTTCCCCGCCCGGTGACTGAACCCGCCTCTCCTGCACTGGCAGGTGGATTCTTTACTGCTGCACCATCTGGGAAGCCCCGACAGAGGTAATAAAATGGAATATTAAAAATAATCTATTGAAATACATGAACAATGGAAAAAGGGGCAATAACAAAGTGGGACAAACAAAACAATTAGCAAAATTGTAGACTTAAACATAGAATATTGGTAACTACATTAAGTGAAAATGGATCAAATACACTGATTAAAAGGCAGAGATTGACAGTCTGGATAAAAAAGCAAGAGCTAAATATATGATGTCTAAAAGAAACATACTTTATAAAGACAGAGAGAGGTTAAAAGAATAGAAGAAGACATATCATGAAAACATCAGCTGTGGCAAAGCTGGTAAAGCTATTATTAATATCAGACAAAGCAGAACTGAGATAAAACCAGGAATACTAAGATAAAAAGGGACATTTAATTACATAAAAGGATCAATTTAGCAAGAATATGTAATAATCCTAAATGTTTATGTACCTTGTAACAGAGCTCAAAAATATAATGGAGCAAAAACTGACAGATCAGAAAAAAAAACAAGACTCTTCATAATTATAGCTTAAAATTTTGAAACTCATCTCTTAGTCCTTGCTAGGCAAGTAGACAGAAAATCAGTCAGGACATAAAAGACTTGAACATTATTAATTAACATAATACAATTGATATTTATGAAACACCCCACAACTGCAGAAAATATATTCTTTCTAGATACGCATGAACTTTTATCAAAAATGAACCATATTTTCGACCATAAAACAAGTTTCAATATATCTAAAAGAACTGAAATTGGAGTACAGTATATTCTCTGACCACACATAATACTTTTAAATAATCCACAAACTTTCTCAAAAATAATTCCTCATCTGAGTGACAGATGACCAAAATGACTTGAGAGATGATCTTCTCAATCAACATCCCAAGGATGTTATGTAAACAATATGATTATATATGTACAAGAGAAAAGAGATGTCTTAAGCATTAAAGTGTAATTTTCCCATGAAACCCCAGTTGAGAAAGGCAGAATGAATCAAAGAGGGAATCACAAGGAAAATTATAAAGCCTTTAGAACTAAGTATTATAATGAAAACACAACACATAAAAATGTGTGGCATATGCCTAAAGCAGTGCACAGAAAGGATATTTACAGCCTTTAATATAGTAAAAAAGATGAAACATTAAAAACAATAATCTAAGTTTCCATTTAAAATAACAAGAATAAGAACAAATTAAATCTACAGAGGAAATATAAGAGCATAGATCAATGACAGAGAAAATGAAGATAACATAGAAAAGTCAATAACATGAAATAAAAATTAAAGTTTATAGAAATTGATAAAGGTTTTACAAGAACAAAAGAGAAAATGCAAATTATCACTATCAGAACTGAAAGAATTACTAAAGAATTATTACAGATTACCATCATTTAAAATAATAAAGACTACTATGAACAACTTTATGTCAATTAATTCAACAACTTACACTGAAATACACAAATTACTCAAAAAGAATTAAAACTTTCAAAACTGACAAAGAAAAGCTAAATAGCCATGTATCTATCAAAGGAAATGAATTTTTCATTAAAAATGTTCCCACAAATAAAACACAAGGTACAGATGGCTTCACTGGTCAACTCAATCACTCAAAACAAATTTTCAGAAAATAGTAAAAAAAGATATACTTCCGAACACTTTATAAGGCTAACATTTCTCTGATACAAAACAGTCAAATGTTTTTTTAAGAAAACTAAAGATCAATATGCCTTGTGAAGAACAATAATCCTTAATAACATACTAGTAAACCAAATCCAGCCACATCCAAAAGTGGTCATACATCATGACCAAATGCAGTTATTCTAAGAATACAAAGTTGGCTTAAAATTCAAGAGTCTATTAATATAAACCATACAATGACAGAACAAAGGAGGAAAATCAGGGGTCATCTCAATATAATCAGATAAAACACCTGACAATTCAGTATCTTTTGATAATAAAAATTTTTAGCAAACTAGGGGTATATATCTCAACCAGATAAGGGAATCAAGAAAAAAGTATAAAGAACATCATACTTAATTAGGAAAAACTGAACACTTCCCCCGCTAAGATCAGGAACAAGGTCACCAATTCTATTCAGTATTTTACTGGAGGTCCTATGTAGGCCAACAATGCAAGAAATAAGAATTAAAGGCATAAAAATAGGGGAGAAGGAGAGATAAACTGACTTAATTTGCAGAGATGACCATGCATGTAGAAAATTCTACCAACAAACAAACAAAAAACAACCCTGGTAAACCAAGTGAATTTAGCAATCCAATAGGATGTAAGATCAATATACAAATGTCCATTGCATTCCTATATATAAGCAACAAACAACTGCCAAGTAAAATATAAAGAATTATCATTTACAATAATCTAAGTATTTCATCGTGGCCTCTCCTAAACCAGGAAGAGGAGAAAGACTCTTAATCAATGTCACTGGAGATGACTCTTATCACTGGTGATGGCTTAAACTTAACTCTGCCTAAGAAACTTCAATAGATAACCCAGTTACTTGGACAGTAAGGAGATCAAACCAGTCAATCTTAAGGGAAATCAACCTGAATACTTGCTGTAAAGACTGATGCTGAAGCTGAAACTCCAGTATTTTGGTAATCTGATTCGAACAGGTGACTCATTGGAAAAGTTGCTGATGCTGGGAAAGACTGAGCGCAGAAGGAGAAGACGGTGTCAGAAGATGACATGACTGGATGGTATCGCCGATGTAATGGACATGACTTGGGCAACCTCTGGGAGATGGTGAAGGACAGACAGGCCTGGCATGCTGCAGTCCGTGGGGTCGCAAAGTGTCAGACACAACTGGACGGCTGAACAGCAACAACATTTACCAATCAGTTTTCCCATATCATTGCCCTCCTACAACTGTCCACCTGAGAAGTCCAAATTCTTTTTCTTTTGGCTAGTCAGGACACAATTTATCATCCTTTGATAAGATGGCATACAAGCAGGACTTCCCAGGTGGTTCAGTGGTAAAGAATCTGCCTTCTACTGCAGGGGACACTGGTTCAAACCCTGGTTGGGGAACTACGACCCAAAGATCCCACATGCCATGGGGCAACTAAGCCTGTGTGCCACAACTAAGACCTTATGGAACAACAACAACAAAAAAGATGGCATATAAGTTCCCAATCCTAATTGCTTCTTTGGGTTTTGACTTCTTTTCAATTTGCACATCTCAACCACTGAATCTAAGAGGGTAGAGGAGTCTTCCGTCCCTTACAGGGAAAAGTTTTTATAGAACACTTTTAAGGCCCAAACAGTGAAAACTACACAAAACTTCTGAGATGAATTTTTAAAAAATGTACATAAATGACCAACACATGGGCCAACATCATGACAGCTATACAAAATACATTCCTAAGTCTGATACAGCCAAGAAGCCATGAATTTGCAATCTCTGCTCTGAGTGTTCTAAATTTTATCCTTGAAACAAACCAGACTACCAGAAAACTCAGGCTATAGTACTAGTTTTTTAATCCAACTGAATTTTATCAGTAAATCCTTGGCTTACATTTTGTAGAAACTAATATCAAGCTTCTTTACTTTTAGAAGGATGGAGTTATTTAGTACAATAAGCAGTAGGTCCAATACAGGGGCACAAAGAGAAATTATTTCCTAAGATCTAAATAGCACAAAATGTATCAATTCTCCAGATCATCTAGCATGCTTACAGAGCTTATGAACAACACAAACCTTAAAACTCATCAAGTTTCTAATTTGGCTCTTGTTGCTAGTTAACTCAACCTAAGTCTATTTTACCACTGGTATTAATTTACTAATTTTGACTTTTGGATTTTTATTTTTCAGAATATATATACTCTTATAAGTACTTCAAATTCTTTTGTGGACTGAAATATCTTTTACATAAATGCATAAGGAATTTTTTTTAAAGAGAGTCAAGGTATCCATATTAAAGAATTCAGCATTTATCAAGCACATTATAGAGACATTAAAATATTTCTAATGTACACAGTCTAATGTTACTTTTTAAGAGTAGGACAGGATAAGAGATAATGAACTTGAAAGAAAGCCTTGAGAGGAAAAAAAACCCTAAGGAAGGAGTAGAACTTTATATAATGAATAGATGTTGAAGAGGGTAGCAGGTAAACACTGTATGTAGTAACAGAATATTATAACACAACGTAAAAGCAAACGATTCAGATTAAATGTAAAAATAAAGTTGGGTGGATAGAAGGATATCAAATAATAGTTCAGGTGCAAAACTGCGCTTGTATTTGGTTTTTAAATGTCAAATAACAAAGCAAAACAAGTTTTAAAACTTGTGAAACACACCATCACGTCAAACTTTTTGTTTAGAAGTTACTGAAGCTACTATCTTAAAGAGTTCTAGTTAAGACTTTAATATACAGAAGGGATCTTAGAAAAACTATACAGTACAATTTAACTTTAGAGACCAAAAAGTGCAAGAATAAAAAGAAAAATACTTATTTTAAATAACATACAAAGACTGTTAGAACGCCAACCTACAGATCACCTGGGTTGATTTGAATAACGTGATTAACTGTTGGCTTTTCTTCCTTATTCCATGTATACACCTAACCAAAACTAAGAGTTCAGAGAACTTTCCAAGATAAAAAGACAGTACAGAAATTCCTTCATTGTACATGTGTAACTCCAAATGAAAAACAAGCATTTACTGTGTTCAAGATACAATGCTAAGTCACTGAGGACATCAAGAAGAATAAAACTATTCACAGAAAATCATACAATCTCACTATAAGCTCAAGACAATGAAAAAGGAAGCCTGTTAAATATAGAAATACTTAAAAGTCAACGTTGATGTAATTTAGCATTCTCACCTACCATACTTTATAAAAGATATATTCTTTGTAATTCATAAAATATTTACAAAATGATCTACCTAAGAAGACTTTTTTCATATGGCATATATAGGGCCTAATCTTAATATTTTGGTTTCTTAAATAAATACATTTTTTTAGAAGAAAGCAACTTTCTATCCACTACTATCTCTATTTTATTTCATAAATAAAACTAAAAAAAATAGGAAAAATAAACTGAGAAAGATATTTTGAGAAGATAATATTGTACAAATGTGACAAAATAATAAAAAGGAAAATTTAATATTTGTGAACACTTCAACACCAGCACAAATTTTTTGAAAATCTTATCCAGTACTTCCTTATGGAACATAAGAATTTAGAAACTATTTCTCAAACTTGCTTAAATAGTTCATACAAATATATGTTGATCTTTTTATGATGACAGGGCATAAATTACAAGTGTAGAATGTGACAAAGACTGAAGAAATGACAACAGGACAAATTCAAGGTTAGAACCAGTTAAGGATAAACACTAGTTAGAAAAATAAGAAGGTCAACAAACAAGGAGTTAGGCTGTTTATAATATCCACACATCAGGAAGAGGAGCAGAATCTAGATAATCTGTAGCAGGAGTAAGAAATCAAAACAAAATGGACAGCAAGTATCAAAAGTCAGAAAAGGAGGCTAAATGATAAAAGGCTTGAGACAAAAGAAGGAATTCAGACTATAGAAATCACAAACAAGCAGTGTTAACACTGGCTTGACATTGCTTCTCGTCTCAATGAATGCGTGCGTGCTAAGTCGCTTCAGTCGTGTCCAACTCTTTGCAACCCCACCAGGCTCCTCTGTCCATGGGATTCTCAAGGCAAGAATACTGGAGTGGACTGCCATGCGCTTCTCCAGGGGAATCTTCCAACAGTCACTTGGAATTTGGGAGGTGGGGAGAAGAGCTGTATGCAGCATTTAAGAAGCATAAAGACAAGCGATGTGCAGATGTTACAGATCCTCTTTTCCTATGAGATCACATGATTTCAGGGCCAATTTCAAAATTAATTTGTGGCAAAAACATAGTACATACAAATAAAAGAGGAAAGGTGGGTAAACTATTTTTTAAACTATATTTTAAACTACTTAATTTGCTTTTGCAAAGGAAGGTGAGATGGCTTAGTCTGTGGATGACTAAGATCAGGGCATGTGGGTTCAGTTCCTGGTCAGGAAACCAAGATGAGATCCCACATGCTGCAGGGCAACTGAGCCTGTGCACATGACTGAGCTCCAGAACCAGTGAGCCCAAACACGTCACAGCCTGTGCGCCACAATGAGAAGAGCCCGTGTGCCGTGACTGAGACCCAACACGTCTAAATGTATGATAAACGTGATAGATTTAAACAAATAAATGAAAAGAGCCCGTGTGCCATGGCTGAGACCCAACGCGTCTAAATATATGATAAACGTATGATAAACATATGATAGATTTAAATAAATAAATGAAAAGAAGCCTAAGATCTTCAAAGAGAAAAATATTTGAATTTGACACATACTTCATCTATTTGTTTCCACTTGCTAAAATATGAGTAATTCAAATAGCTATAATTTATAAACTCCTTTCCTAATCATTCTGAACTGAAACAAGACATTTGATGAAATTAATAACCGCTTTAAGTTTTTAATCTTTATTCATCTTTATCAAAATTAAAAGTATTACATAATGTTATTCTGCAAGCAAAACCACTTCTACGTATATCTAGCTTTCTTCACTCACTATTTCACAAGGAATCTTCGAACTCCTTTTTTATAAATGCTGAAAGATGAATTGCAAAACAATATTTAAAATTTTTTCCACAAAATTTTTCCCTCCTTTTATTTTGTATCTGCTATATTGTAGTTGATGGATAGAGAAACCTAGAGTGACAAAAGAGGTTAGAGAAGTTGGGACTATGTAATTAATTTTAAAATTTGATAATATGGAAAAATAAAACATTTTATTCAAATAGACTTAAATCTAAATCTTAGTTTTATGCCATTACTGACTATAAACTTGAGCAATATACTAAACTAGCGGTTACTCAAGTATGATCTGCGGGATCCATGGGTATCCTCAAAACTCTTTCAGAGGGTCTGTGAAGTCAAAACTATTTTTATAATATGGTACTAAAATGTTATTTGCATGTTTCACTGTGTTGACATTTACACTGATGATACAAAAATAGTGGTGGGTAAAACTGCTATTCCCTTAACACAAATCATGGCCATATCTTGCCTGCCATGCACTCATAATTAAGTGAAAAAAATTAACGGTGAATTTCCATTATGAAGTAATAAAAAGTACTAATTTTTAAATTTTCCACCTTGAGTATATTACCTTTTAATATTCAGTGTAACAAAATGGAAAACATTTCTGCTGCATACCTAGATACTGCAGTTGTCTCAAGAAAAACACCTGTGTAAATGTGATCTAAACCAATACCTTTTTTTCATGGAACACTGATATCATTTCAAACAAAAACAACTTACTTTCTCATCAATGATAAATTCAAACTTTCAAGTATAAATTATAATTTTGGAAAATTTATATCTGTCACCGAATGCTACAGCTTTCCAGTTCTTTACTTTTATAAGGAGAAGAGTGATGTATTAGTAAATGTTTTTTTTTTTATATTGTGGAATAAAAGGCAGCAATATTTGGAACTCAGTAAATCAGTATTTTCCAACTGACCAGAGTATGATGCCACAAAATCATGCACTAAATGATCTACTCAAGATACACAAAAAACCAGTGGGTTTTAATTGAACAAAGTTCAAAAAATTGACTGATAATGTTTCAGATTCTACACTACGACTAACCTCCAGGAAACCATCACAGTTTTAGGACTGGTATCAAAGAAGAATATTCACAATCATCAAAAGGGCTATGAAAATATTCTAAATGTTAAGATAATATTTTTTCTTAGACTTCCTCCAAAATAATGTATTACAACTGACTAAATATAAAAGCAGACATATCTTCTATTAAGCCAGACTTCAAAGGTATTCGTAAAAATCTAAAGTAACGCCATTCTTCTCAGTTGTTTATCTTTCAGAAAAGTTATTTTTTATAAAATTATGTTAAACTGTAATAGCACAATCCTTCTGTATAATAACTGAAATTTTCAATAAATTATTAACTAATGTGGTCAATTTCCATTGCCACTGTAAAATTATGTGGGTATTCTACGTGCAACATATATCTATCTGTCCAAATATAGCCAGTTAGTTAGAAGCATGGTTCCATCCAAGACCAATATTAATGGCCAACAATCTAGCCACTCATTAAACCAAAACCAAAAGTTACCTCAATACATTTGTAAACACCTCCTGAAAGACCTTTGTTTTGGCAAATCTGGAAGCTATGTACTAGAACCAAACCAGTGATTAAGCAAGACTTTGATATTCAGCAAGTCTGTAGTGATCAAGTCACGTCAACATCAGAATGAGTTATTCAGTCAAGCATCAGAACAGGGCCCCAAATAATTCAAAAACAGAAAGTGCTAATGCTGCTACATGTATATGCAGGTAACACATGATGCAGACCTTTCCTAATGCATGTTTCACAATATGTTCCACCTTAACCACCAGACTATGTTGAATTCATGTGGGGCTAGTAGCATTTGGACAATCCTGACATTACTTTCAGGTGAGTGTAACATTAATTTACATATCTGTAGTTACATTATCTTTTGCAAGCTATTTGAAACCTTCATACCCCACTAAAATATCAGTCTTCTTTACAGGGATTACTAATTAACGTTAAGTATCTTTTAGTCATCTACTACTACTCACATACGCATTCTCTCAAAGCTGGTGTGTGAAAGCAACGTTGCAACTTCTGCCCCTCCATTCAAGACAGACTCAATTTTCAAAGAAGAGTATTCATAAAGCATAATATAGCAGAGATGTCAATGTTTGTACATAGAGTATACGGAAGCAAGCATATGTGAGCATGTTATATGAACATATGTATAACAACATACTGATATAACTGGGAACAGCAAAATCTTACAAATAAATAGATGACAATGAGATTTAAGGGACTTTCTAGACAGCCTGACATTCATAAATACACATAACAATTAGATAAGCACACACACACACACAAAAACCTAAAAGCACTTAAAGAAAAATATTTGCTTACTAAAAAATCAGAATGCTAAAACTATCCAGAAAAACAAATGAAGTAAAATACAAGCATTCAAACATACATCTATACACATCCTGAATTCAAGAATGTTTAAATACCAATGACAGACATTTTGTCTACTGAATTTTTACTTTGATGAAGCAAAGCTAGCAGGACTAATCTCACTGAATTCCAACTGCCTAGCATACTGAAGATGCTCAATAAATTCTGGAGTGAAATGATAAGATGCAATATAGCCAACATGTCTAATGTCTCCAAAACCTCTTAATGAATGGAAAATGTTACATTTATTAATTCAAATAACTTACATATTTAGCTAAACTTTTCCGTCTCTAGATCAAATTATATTTATGTCCCAAGAGTAACTCCCAAGGGCTTCCCAGTGGCACAGTGATAAAGAGTCTGCCTGCCAATATCAATCATCCCGGCAAAGACCAGACAAAGAGACAAGTGGCAGCTTTCCTGTTTTGCCTGGGTCCATTGGGGCACTGTTTTCTTGTATACAGCTGACACTCTCTCTGGCTGTTTTTTGCTAATGATTAGAATACCAGGTGCCTCATGAAATGATGAAGAAGGCGATGGCAACCCACTCCAGTATTCTTGCCTGGAAAATCCCATGTACAGAGGAGGATGGTAGGTTATAGTCCATGGGGTCGCGAAGAGTTGGACACAACCGAGTGACTTCACTTTCTTTCTTTCAAGATACCGCAGGTTCTATTCCTGGGTCAGGGAGATTCCCCTGGAGTAGGAAAAGGGAACCCACTCCAGTATTCTTGCCTGGAAAATTCCATGAACAGAGGTCTGACGGGCTATAGTCTATGGGGTCGCAGAGTCGGACATGACTGGTGGGTGTGCGTGCGTGCGCACGCGCACACACACACACACACACACACACGAGTAACTCCAAATCTTCCTAGTGAAAAATGGCACCAGTATTATACTAACTATATAGATAGAGAATTTAGGAATTCATGGAAGACTTACTGATATAACACATGAAGGATATGCATTACATAAGCCAATATATTTCACAGAATAAAAAGAAATATAGCAGGACACTGTCAGAAGAGTTCACTCTGCAGAGCTTTTGTATCACTACTATAAATAATTTTTAAATAAAGAGCAAGTGGACTTCCCCTGTTTAGATGAAAATGCACTATTTACCACTAGCCCATCATGGTGACAAATCAGAAAGAAACAACAATGTCCCTGTGATTCTTTCAAGATTATTAAAAACCCTCCAATCTCAAGATAAATACAAATGCAAGAAATAGTTCCATAATAAACCTACTTAATATGTTTAATCAAATCCTTAATTTAGTTACACCCTAAAAAGTTCAGCCAAATCCTCAACCCACTGAATATTTAAGGAACAACCATAGAGATGTAGGGCTTTTAGCTTACATATTACAACTTGTAAAATAAAATAGAGATGAAGCTAGACACTCTGGATCTAGCTGACAAAGGAACAAGACTGGGCAAGTTACTGTCCTTAACAATGTAAATATTTTTATTTTTAAAACACTGGTACTTTTAAAGGCAAAAATGTATCAAATGCTCTACCCTGAAGAAAGTATTTTGAACTTGATTAAAAGAAATAAAAATAAATAAATAAATAAATAAAATTAAAAGAAATACTTATAAAAATTTTTCATTTCTAAAGCAATTCTTATAGAAAACTAATAAACATGGTTCAAACAGAATAAAACTAGAATATATAGTAATCGAGTATCTGACCTCTCATATGTTTTGTTTTCATATTTAAAAAGCTTACATAATATCTCAGGTTTATATGCATAGCACTTGGATACAGAAACTTGGAAACACTCCCCTCCCCATTAAAAAAAAAAAGTTTGGAGAACTTTTTTTTCTTATTGATCTTTCTAAGTACTAAGATCCATTACTACATACGACTCAGAGGAAGAACATCAAAGTTCTAAAATTATAATCATGTCTCAGCAAAAATAACATAAGCAAAAAGAAAGAAAGAAAGAGCTATTTCTGTAGGCTCCCTATCATCTGTATATGGCTATTTTCCTGAGTATTAGTTAAGGTGGGCAAAAGAAATACTTTGACTACTTTGGTTTGGAGAAAAAAAATCACTGACCAGATTATCTAGATAATTTAAATAATCAAATTATTCTATTGAACCCATTACTATCGAGAGCTGAG
The DNA here is from genome assembly GCF_033118175.1 of Dama dama. Lineage (NCBI taxonomy): Eukaryota > Metazoa > Chordata > Mammalia > Artiodactyla > Cervidae > Dama > Dama dama. Next base: position 27,898,072 of record NC_083686.1, on the reverse strand, counting down.
AAGCAATGATATAAGTTGAAATCAATCTTTTTCTGTTGTACTATAAGTTTTAGAAACTTACAGTATTTTACTCAAGACTGATGATCACCTAAAAATGTACACTAAATCCATGTAGGTACATACAATAAACAATCACAATTTAAAAGGTAAACCAAGGCCTTACAAGAATTAATCTGCACTAATTCACTAGCAATGTTGATTTTAAGTTTTCTCTTTATTAAGACTTAAATAAATAAAGGTACCTTGTAAAATGTATGATTCAAAATACCAAGTTATATTCAAAGACAGAAAAAAAAAAAGGAATTCAGTGTTTAATGTAAATAACCAGAAATCTACATAAAATTCCAGATCCTTAATAAATAAGTCATACTGATAAAAATTATGGGAAAAAATTATGGTGATAAACTTAAAATGGCTTAATATTAGATAGTATAATAAAATTATTACTGTGGTATATAGATGAACTTCATTATTCATTATTAGACATTTACACAATGAGTTAACTCATTAAAATTTTTTTCTAGGAAGCTCATTGTATAAAACATGCAGTATGAGGTACTTTAGAAAATGGTACATTTAGCTTCAGAGTTAGGAAGTTTATTAAACTTTTACTATTAGCGTTAGGTCATCGAGAGTACCTTTTTTAAAAAATACTTATTTGGCTGCGTCAGGTCTTAGTTGCAGCATACAGGATCTTTAGTTATGAAATGCAAACTCTTAGTTGTGCACGTGGAATCTAGTTCCCTGACCAGGTATGGAACCTGGGGCTCCCTGCATTAAGAGTGTGGCGTCTCAGCCGCGGGATCATCAGGGATGTTCCCATTATGACTACTTTTAATTTTTGAAAAGAAGACCATTTCATTACTAGTTGGAAATTTTTCACTTCTAGTCTGCCAGTAATTGACAAATACTCATTTAAGTAAAGTAAAATGAAATAAAGGCAAAACTACTCACTTAGTATGGTTTAATGTGACAGGTATATAGGAATCAAACTAAGAGAGAAAAATTAGGACAAACAATTAAAATTACAGAGAGTAAATAACCTCTGCAACTAACTAGTAACTATGAACAAGTTAGGTAACGTAAAATCTTACCATGACATTAAACACTTTTAATGCTTTAGTGGGAATAATGAAAAGTCAATTTTTAAGGTAGTATTAGAAAAATTTATACTTAAGGCACAACAATGCCCAAGTAGGTTTTTCCCAGAAAATAGACTTCTAAAATCTATTATATGCTAAAATTTTAAGTGACCAAAGAAAATGTCAGATGAACTTACTGAAATCTATAAGGTACACTTCTTTTAAAATTCAAAGCAAAAGTTTTAAAAAGCAAATAAAAATGTCCTCCTAGAACTTTATAGACTTGTTTAATCTGAACCACTAATAGTCATGTGACCACTGCTAATTACAGAAGTTCCTCAATGAAAATATATATCACTATTTCTAAGTGGATAATTTACCATACCATTTCTAAGGAAACTCACTACTAGAATCAAAAAAAAAAAAAAAAAGAAAAGAGGAAAAGAATGGAAATTAACCAGAGAATTCAACTCAGACAATAAGCTCTAAGGAGAGGGGGAAAGAGTATGTTGCCAGGTGTCTGCAAGGAGCCAGATAACACAACAGCATCAGTTTTCACCCTGCAGAACCACCATGAGACTTGCTGCAATGTCAGCCCCGAGCACACTGAGGGACTCCAGAAAACGCTCATTGATCATGCAGCACTTTATAATGCGCATAGGCTTTTTCCTCCTGTTAACCCCGCCTGGCTGCCCTTTGCAGCTTCTTCTCCTAAGCCCTCTCCCCAGAACAAATTCTCTTCCCCAGGATAGTAAAATATTTAATAAATTATCTTAACAGTCTAAGTATTAGGAATATCACTCATCATCATTAAATCATCATAAAAATTAGCCAGTTTTTTTTAATGAGGAGGGAAAAACCCTACAGCCCCCAAAGTAAGAAAATGAGTTAAATATTTATATCCATAAATAAAAATATTTGATGGTATACTACATCCGAGGCCAAAACCAATTATAGTTTCACTTTGACATGTATTTCCTTGAACTGATTGATATGCAAATAGGTTCTGTAACACTAACACAAGGAGGAAAAAAGAGAAAATACAATTCAAATTTTCATGACTCAAAATGCAGATTTTTGTGAGCTCTCAAGCCCTGGTGCCTTAAATTTTACAGTTAACTGAATAATTTATTTTATAATAATCAAAGTCACATGAAAAGCTAGAACCAGAATGTACCAGCTAAATTAGGCAATTAGATTGATATATATGCTTAATTTTGCCCTAGAAACTAAAATAAGCAGTTGTTTTTAATAGTTAACTGCAAGCAAGAGTTGTGGGCTTAGATATGTAAATGAATTCTAAGACATATGACACTAAACCTACTCAAAGCTGCTTTGCAGACCCCACCTTCTAATGAGTTAATCTAAAGGTCACCACCAGCACCAGGCTTTTTATTAAGTCCAAAGCCCTCTCCTTCTTTATTTCCCCTTTCAAACATACATCTACAATTTACAAAACAGTAAGTTTAAACAGATTAATTCTAGACTTATTTAGTAATCGTGTGAACTAGACTGCCACATTCTCACACGGAATAAGGTCTGACCGTATCTTGCTTTTATGCTCTGCCTCTCTTTGCTCTCTCCTCTAATCTATTCATCTGTAAAATAATTCCGGCAGATAAGATTTCTTTGTTCAGATTTCAACTCTCATTTCACTTACAAACCTAGCCCTACCTCAAGAATGTCTTCTAGGACATATGCTTCCATCTCAGCCGCTGTCTCCACCATGTTTTACCAAACTGCCATGTTTCCCACTGCACTATGATTAGATCATTGCCAGCAGGAACACTCCTCTGTGTCAGCAAGGGAACAGGAAATGGAATGTTCTATTACATGCCTAAAGCAGCTTAGCTGTTCACTAGCCAGGCATCTACCAAAAGAGCAGGGGTGACTCACTGTGTATTTTTTAAAGATACAGAAGCTCTATTGCAAAGCAAACTTCAGTCAAGTAATTTCAACAGACAAAACAGATACAGTCTCTTATATTTTACCATTTCAAATTTTAAAATTCTAAAATTTCAAAAAAGAAATAATAATGTATTTTTTAAAAAGCTTAAACACGTCTGGCTTCCTAGTTGAACAAAAGAGGTTGAAGTGGGTTACGTAGCAATTTATCCTTAGTAAAGCCTTGTAGTGAGATTAATGGCTGTATTAAATACACAAAGAGGGAGGCAAGGTGATATCAAATTAGGAATTTGTTACATCAGGCATATGCATTATATAATACATATAGGAGTTGACTTGCAGGTGTTAAAAATAATAATTTAATGTAGCTTTTTAATGGTAATCTGGTATTCTATAAACTAATTGCTTGGAAATATCTAAGAGAAATGAGATTAATATTCAACAGATTCATAATCATTGAAGCAAGCCATAACACATCAAGGTTATATGCATTTCTAGAAATGCCTTTAACTTTACTTACTAACCAAAGAAATGGCCTCTCCCTCCCTTATAATAAATACTACAAAAGATTAAAATATTTCAGATGCATGAAATTTAGAAACACTGTTTCTGGATCATTAAATAGCAAATATGGTAGAGCTAATTTTGTATTATATTTACCACTGTAATACAGCCTCAGTTTAGTGAAATTATTGAGTTGACCATAAAGTTTGCTTGGCGCTTTCCATAGTATCTTACAGAAAAACTCAAAACTTTTTGGTCAACCCAATATTCTGTCAAACTTCTTCCTTATGTAATCTAGAATATAGAAAACACAACAGGAAAGGAAAAATGTTTTATGCTCTATTCTGTAGTATTAACAAAATAACCCTGCACTTTAATAAGAGTGCCATACAAACTGAACTTGAAGTCATCACTCAATTAGGTTAACAACTTTAATTGTAACTCTAAGGTGAACAGTTCCTCTAGTCTAAATTTTTCTAACCTAACTAAAGAAAGTGAACTTTTTTAAAGGTAAGGAAAATGGAAAAAATTAGAGGGAGTTATTATTAACACATATGGTCAAATCTAAGTGATGACATGAATGGCCTTTCCAGTAACGTCTCCTCAAAGTGATGTTATTTTTCAGTATAAACACCTTGCAACTTTCTCGGGCCTTAGTTTACTTATCTGTAGAATGTGACAACATGAACTCAACAATGGATTGCTGGGCATCCCTGATGACTCAGTGGTAAAAAGTCCACCTCTCAACGCAGGAGACATGCGATCCATCCCTCGTCCAGGAGGGTCCCACATGCCACAGAGCAACTAAGCCTGTGGACTACAACTACTGAGCCTGTGCTGTTACAGCCCAGGACCCAAAACGACTGAAGCCTGTGCACCCTAGAGCCAGTACTCCACAACAAGAGAAATCACTGGAATGAGAAGCCTGTGCAGGCAACTAGAGAGCTGCCCCCACTGGCAGCAACTAGAGAAAAGCCCACACAGCCAAAAATAAAATAAACAATTCTTGAAAACAAACAAACAAAACCCAAAAATGTACTGTCTACTGTTTATCAGAAACTATCCTAGGTACAATCAACAAGACAAATCAAATTTCTTCTAAACAGGTATATATGAAGACTCAATGAGATACAGTATCTGCTCCTCAGTTTCTGATTATTTAGGAGACATTTTTACTGTGTCAGGCAATATACAAATCACTATTTTTTAACAAGTTATTTAACCTTCACAATACCCTAGGTGATAATAATTGAAACTAGTAACATTAATAACTACCTTGTGCTTACCATATGTGATAAACTATTATAAGCGCTTTGTATATATTAACTCATTAAATCTCAATAAAAGAAAGGCAGGAACTATTATTATCTCCATTCTGGAAACTGAGGTACAGAGAAATTAAGCAACTTTCCCAACTTACTCTCAATTAAGTTAACAAGCTAAGATTTGAACCCAGGTAACTGGCTCCAGAGTTTGTCCTCTGAACCACCTACTATACTTCCTCCAGATGATATGACCCTCATTTTACAGATAAGAAAATTAAGTTGCACACAGTACAGTTATAAAGCAGAGGTGAATTCAAACCCAGAATGGTCTGACTCCAAAGGATGTGTGAAATTAATGGAAAACAAATGATATTAAAAACATTTTCCCAAGATCATATATAGTGCTTACATTTCTGTTTGGGAGCTTCTCAAAACAAAATAAAGTCCAGTGTAGAGACACAGCTTATGAAGAACTAAAACTGGCTCTCACTATTTCCCTCCTTTCAGTTCAGTCCGTTCCTTACCTCAAATAAATTGCCTCATCCTTAGATTAAGTCAACAACAAAGTTTCTTTCTCAAACCTTTTTCCAACAGAAGCAAGTAATGACAGATTTGAATTCAAGGAACTCATGTTCAAACACTCTTTATTTCCCATAAGATAAGAATAGGCCTTCTAACTTTGACAAATCATCAGGCCGCTATGGTTCAAGTCAATCAAACCATTCACTGTCTCTTTCTCCTCTGTTCTAGGATTATACGGTGCTGCTCTTAAGCTTTTCTGACATTTACTGTTAAGTTTTTACTAATAAAGACGTCATTATAGCGTCCTTACAGAATTACAGATGTTTATATATCATGTATCATGTCTCTCCCTTACAGATCACAAGCTTGATGAAAGCAGACAATGCTTTGTTTGCCAATGTATACCCAGGGCCAGCAGTCTCTGGCAGAGAGCAAGGATTTAAGTATTTGTTGATTAAATTAACAAATGCATGAATAAAGGAATCATCTGATACCCAGTTATGCGTCCTAATCCCTCTATCTTATTTATTTTTGGCTGCAGTGGGTCTTCGTTGCTATGTGTGGGCTTTCTCTAGTTGTAGTCAGCAGAGGCTACTCTCTGTTGCAGTGCACAGGCTTCTCTCGTTGCAGAGCATGGGCTCTAGGGCAAGTGGGTTTAGAGCTGTGGCATATCCGCGGCAGGTAGAATCGTCCCAGACTAGGGACTGAATTTGTGTCCTCTGCATTGGCAGGTGAATTCTTAACCACTGGATCATCAGGGAAGCTCTCCTAATCCCTTTTAAATTATTGCTACCACTAAGAATTACTTGTTCTGTGGTTATTATCTTTAGGCCATTGAAATAAGATATTAGAAATACTGAATTTAAACACAATCTACATTTGAGACTTTCTGTAATTCTTTGTTATACAGCAAAGTAATGATTTCTTAATTTTATTTTCTTGTTCTTTTGTTAATATGAGGACCTATGCCACAGCACAGGTTACTTTGGAGGAAAGGGTGTGTGAAAGGAGATTCATATACATGTGCTATAAGATCCTACATCCTAACAGTAAGCCAACTTCCTTCTAGTTCAACCACAATTTAAAGGCAAAAAAAACCTGTTTCCCCATTTGCCTAAAATGGATTTTAAAATCTTTCATTTTCACCTAGGGCAAAAGCATTAAAGTAGAAATAAGAGCTAACCTACTAACAGTTATGCAAACAAACACAAACTAACAAATGTAACTTAAATCATAAAGGAGAATACTTAATACAGTAAGCTCCAAATGTCCAAAGTGAAGAGAAAAGCTTCTCATAAAAAGTAAAGGAAAATGACAGAAGAAGCTCAATAAATAGCAAGACTAAATAAAGGAATCTTCTGAAATTTACAGTTTTATTTAGGCCCAGCACTTATTTCTTTGAACAAGGAAAAAGAAAACCAAACACACACATACACATACACACACAGAAATTTGTTGACAAGCAAGCAACCCTATTTTCTATGGTTTTGTTCCTCCACATAAACCATTGTGTTTTTTTTCCAATCAAATCTTTCTTGTAAAGTTCTGCTCCAATCAAATCTTTTCTTTTTTTTCTATTTAGGAAAGGGCAAGACTTTTCCAAAATTCACATTTTTACACAAAACAAAGACACTTAATTGGTTGCAGCATAAATATGATTATTTCACCCATCTACATAAAAACAAACTAATAGAAAAAGAAAATCTGAACCAATCTCACCTCTTAAAATGTATGAAATGTAGTCATTACATCTCTATTTTTCTCTTTTTCTACTCTATTTCAGCAGAAGTATAAAATAGCCTGGACCAAGCATAACTGACATACATACATTAAAAAGTCAAACAGAATTTAAATTAAAAGGCTAACAAAATCTGGTCAAATTTCTGATAGCCTATATACATTACTAAAATAACTATATATAACTATCTCTATAAATTTACCTTATATTTCTCCTACACCAATCATGCTATAATATGACTGGGGCTTTTTGATATATCTAATACACCATAGTAATATTCTTTTCATTATCTTCATACATTACTTTCTTTTTCTTTAAACTATGGTTTTTATCTACAAAGCAATGCACAAACATAGAAAACATTCCTGTATAAAAGACAATATAGGAAGAAGTAAACCTATCTCTCACCAACCCCTAAAAGGCACAACTTGTGTATTCTTCCAGAAATAACCTACATATATGAAGCATATCTTAGTGCAAGGTTTTTTTTTTTATAAAAATGGAAGGATATTGTACATATTTTCCTACATCTCCATTTTAAAATGTAATATTCCATAATCGGTTCAGATTAGTATATCCCTGATTTTGATAGTTATTCAAATTTCACTAATAAAATCCTGTACTATAATCAGTTTCCCTTTGATGGGCATTTGTGTTGCTCCAGCATTTTGTAATACTACAATGAATATGCCCAACAAAAGGGCATACATACTCTGCATATACTTGAATATAACTGTACAGTAAATTTCTTGATGGAAACATGGATTTAAAACTATGTCATTGCTGAACTCTCAAACTACTAGGGTGGTACATTCTTCTGTCAGTCAATCAGTCATGTCCGACTCTTTGCTACCCCATGGATTGCAGTCCACTAGGCTCCTCTGTCCATGGAATTCTCCATGCAAGAATACTGGAGTGGGTAGCCATTCCCTTCTCCAGGGGATCTTTCCGACCCACAGATCAAATTGGGATCTCCTGCATTGCTGGCAGATTCTTTACCATCTGAGCCACATTCCTTTAGGACCTATTAAAACATAACTTTGGGGTCAGTAGTATATTTGGCTGACTCTGGTTCAGTATTCTCTTAGTCATCATATTCTCTCATGTACAGTTAAGGGAAATTAAAATGTTAAAGTAATCTAAAATGAGTTCAGACTAGTAAAACCAAGGGAAACACAAGCTGAATTCCATTACTTCTGTAAGTTGCTTGGTATTAAAACGGTAAATGGCAGGTTGCTCACTATTTTATGCTCTGTTCTGACACTCTCCCCTGGAAGAAAACATGTACAAAGATTAAGACAGAGGCATGACTAAGAGGAAGTGTTAAGGATGATATTCATGTGTCTCTGCTCTCTCTGCCCTATGCCTCAGTATGGTTTAAAAACTTTTGTACTAGCGAATGGTGGTATACAGTGTGGGGTAGTGTCATAGCCAACTTGACAATTTATTAATTACAAAATAACAATAAATCTCTAACTTAAAAAAAAAACCTGATGTTTAACTCTTTGACATAAATCACAACAAGATACTCCATGACCCACATCCCAGAGTAATGGAACTAAAAACAAAAATAAATAAATGGGATCTTATTAAACTTAAAAGCTTTTGCACAGCAAAGGAAACCATAAACAGGATGAAAAGGCAATCCTCAGAATGGGAGAAAATAATTGCAAATGAAGCAACTGACAAAAGATTAACCTATAAAATATACAAGCAGCTCAGGCAGATCAACATCAGAAAAACAAACAAGCCAGTCAAAAAATAGGCAGAAGACCTAAACAGACATTTCTCCAAAAAAAGACATACAGATGGCTAATAAACACGTGAAAAGATGCTCAGCATCACTCTAATTATTAGAGAAATGCAAATCAAAACTGCAATGAGGTATCACCTCACATTGGTCAGAATGGCCATCAAAAAATCTACAAACAATAAATGCTGGAGAGGATCTGAAGAAAAGGGAACTCTGTACTATTGGTGGGAATGTAAATTGATACAGCCACTATGGAGAACAGTACAGAGATTTCTTAAAGAAAAAGAACCAAGAATAAAACTACCATATGACCCAGCAATCCCACTATTTGGCAAATACCCTGAGAAAGCCACAATTCTAAAAGCCACATGTACCCCAATGCTCAGTGCAGCACTATCTACAATACCCAGGACATGGAAGCAACCAAGATGTCCACTGACTGATGAATGGATAAGGAAGTTGTGGTGCATATGTACCATGGAATATTACTCAGCCATGAAAATGGACATATCTGAGTCAGTTCTAGTGAGATGGATACACCTAGAGGCTGTTACACAGAGTGAAATTGGAAAAAGAAAAAGAAATATTGTACATTAATGCATATATGTGTAATTTAGAAAAATGGTACTATGAACCTATTTGTAGGGCAACAATAGAGTTGCAGACAAAAAGGAGAGACTTTTGACACAGAGCAGGAAGGAGACAGGGGGACAAATTCAGAGAATAGCACTGAAACATATACATTACCATGTGTAAAATAGATAGCAAGTGGGAATTTGCTCTATGATGAAGGAAGCTCAATTTGCTGCTCTGTGACCACCTAGAGGGGTGGGATGGGGAGGGAGGTCCATGAAGGAGGGGATATATGTAAACCCAAGGCTGATTCATGTTTATGTATGGCAAAAAACCAACACAACACTGTAAAGCAGTTATCCTTCAGTTAAAAAACAAACAACTTTATGTTGGGACTTCCTTGGCACCCAGTGGTTAAGAATTCACCTGCCAATGCAGGGTACACAGGTTTGATCCCTGGTCTGGGAACTATGATCCTACATGCCTCAGAGCAACTGAGCCTGTGCTCTAGAGTCCATGCTCTGCAACGAGAGAAGTCACCTCAATGAGAAGCCTGCACACTGCAGCTAGAGAGTAACCCCGACGTGCCACAACCAGAGAAAGCCCGGGCACGGCAACGACGAGCCTGGGCCCTGCAACAAAGACCCAGAGCAGCCAAAAATAAAATAAATAAAATTATAAAAAAATAAAACTGACAAATTATCTAATTTTCTAAAAATTCTACTTCTGTTAAACACAAATCCATCGAGGTTTAATGGATTCTTTAACTTAGTAAGTTGTGCAGTTTCTCCCAGAATATAGTATTATAAGGATTCTGCATATAATAATTCTGTATAATTCTTTGGGTACGTTCTTAGTAAACTAATAAAATAGTGTTAGTCTGCCTTCCACATTTACTTCAAACTATTCCTTTTGAAAGCATAAAATTCTAAAGTAATCCTTCCATCATTATTGGGAAAAGAATTGAATGCAAACTAAGAAAAAGATGATTTTTTATTAACACAGAGCATTAAACAGCTTCTCTCTCAGTCTCCTCACATATAACCCAGCTCTAATTTTGATGATAATATTTTAAAATAAGGATGACTAAAACTTCTCCAGAACCTCCAAAATAAATGTTAACAGTTGGACAGGTTTTTAGATATGTGAGAAACAGCTAAAAGGCTTAGGTAACAAAGAATTAAATAAGAATATATAAAATTATACTCTGATACATAAAATCATGCAAAGACCATGCAGTAGTATATTCTAAACATGACAAAAAGTATGTATTTCTTAAATAAAATTTTTCTCAAGTCTAACACGATAAAAAGGCTCCAGCAAACATTTTTGGAAAGATCATTATAACTATCATTCATTTATACATATATTTACTGAGTGCTTACTAGGTGACAGGCTTTATACTACACAGTGGATATAGAATGACAAAGTAACTGTACCTTCAAGAGTCTATTATTTAGAAAAACTTAACCCTGATTCTTCATAAAGTTTACAATTAAAATCTTCAGTGATTTTTTCCATCTTCTCTGATAAATAGTTCCTTTCCATTTTTTTTAATCTAATTAATAAAACTCAAAACTCCACTCAGAACAGTACAAAAAGTATTATTGTATTTAAACAAATATTTCTTCCAGACGTAGATTCCATCCAGAACAGAACTGAATACAAGCACAGTCTTGTCCAAATATAAGGAATATACTAAGCAAAGTAAAAAACAAAGCAGCTTTCCCTCCTTTCACATCTGCAATTACAGTTGTGCCTGCTGGACACTTGAATTTCTTGTCTCCACCCATGATGGGTCACACCATGAATTCATTCTTTCCTAGTATTTCACAATAGGGTCTAGTGATTAACATTTTCACTTTCATACAAAATTGATATGATATTTATTGTTTTTAGAGAACGTTCACCTCCCAAATTTGTCTGTACAACATTTCAAAAAGAAAAAACCAGTACACATATAACAGGAATAATTTCAATGTTTTCGGGTTTTGTTTCAAATAGGCTAAATCTATTGACAGTAAAGCACTCTCAATTTGGTGAGCAATACATTAAGTGCCCTATATTTAAAAGGAGTAAGTATCTACTTGCAAAATAAATTTACACCCTTCCCCCCCAACACACACACACAGCCTACCTCCCTACCGCCACTCCACAGACACAGCAGTGGGGAGAGTAGAGAGGATGAGGACAAAAACAGAAACAACAACAAATGACAAGCCCAAACCCAATTTTATGAGTCGCCAATATCTACCTTTCTGAAGGACAACTATTCTACTCCAGGGGACATAACAAACAGTTCCAGGTCACTTACAATAGTATCAAAGGCATGGAAGATAATCAGGATGTAAAAACTATCCAAGCAATCTCATCCCTCTCTCTGGTTGCTTGATGGTCTGGAGTTGCCGGCAGCAAGCTCCAATCAGTCTGCTTTGTCATGATGCCTGTTACCATTCTGCTGTTCCTGGCCTATCTCTTCACAACAAATCTTGAAAGGTCTGCCTGCACACAACTGCTACGAGTACTTTTTCAGATTCATAATCCATCTCCTAAGAAATGTATTGCATTCAATTGTCTATGTTCTCAAAAAACTAGGCCTAAAATTGCAAAGTGAGGTTCCTTTTCCACTAACCTGATCCTGACTAGGGACAGAGAATCTTCAGAGGTCTTAACAAAAGGAAAATCTCAGAGCATAATTGTGACATTCTAAAGTTTCCAAAGTGGATCTACAGACAGGATCCCAATACAAGTACCCTCATGCATACACACGTATATTTACGTATGTGCGTATATATACACACATACATATATACACATATAAAAAATACTGATTTCATTCACTCTAACTGTGACTCTTTGGTCATCCTGAGGATATCCCACAACACAGCTATGTTAGAAGCAGTGTTAACCATTACTTTCAACTTCTCTCACAAATTTCAAATATTCAGTTTTACTACCAAATCACCAACAAAAACTACCACAATATAAGTAAATGGAAGTTAATATTTACAACTTTTATGTGTGTAACAGATAAACATTAGCATGTTTCATAAAATTACTACTATATCTTATGAAAGCAAACTTAACCCACATTCATATCTTTCAAAAGGTCCCTCACCAATGGACAATTTCCATCCTCTTCAAGAACACGTATCACAACATCTCTCTGTGAAAGTAAGTAATAGTTTAAATGGTCGCCACTGAAAAACTAATAGCTTACAAAGTGTTTAAAAGTGTAACAGAACTGCCAAATATATTATGCTCAGGTAAACTCTCTCTTACACAAATTCCCTGATTTCCAGTATAATGCTTCGTTTTAAAAGTACTTCTCATAAAATATTTTAAGAGTATATATTTGCATAACTTGATTTTTTTTTTTTTTAGCACTTCAGCTTGCTTAGAAAACTACATGTAATTTAAGTAGAATCATTATAATGTACATCAGTCTTAGGGTCTTTTGTATTTTATACTTTCAGTACTTAAAGACACATAATAGTGTAAGATTTTATGATTTTTAAAATCAAATATGAAAAACATACAATTAGAAATACACTTCCCAAAATATGTTTCTGATGCAACACTCCTAAAATTAGGCTTTCAAAATACATTTTACCTGTGTACAGTACAAACAGGATGCCAACCTATCTTTAAGTTGAAGTGGTATCAAAATAAAATTAGTTCCTTCACTCAACAAGCACTGTCCAGTCAGGGACATAAGACTCATCTTTAGAAGGATAACAAAGGCCATTTCTATTCCCATCTTTCAACTCTTCCAGTTCTTCCAGAAGATAATCATGTCTCCAGTAGCTGTAACTCTCCCTGATCACATGACTTCCTTCTCATGGACAAACCATGCTTCTAATCCCAGTCTTCAGTAAGTCAGAGAAAATGTCATTTTATTTAGGGCCATTGGTGGGAAGGACTCAAAATTTTCTAATACCTCTAAATTTTTAACAACAAACATTTTTTTAAAAAAGAATCATGGAAATGAGTCCAGAAGTGACATACAAAATCAAGAGGTTAAGTCAGTCAAGAAACACTTATGCATCTTTCATAAAAATATTCATATATTCTATGCAACTTCCCAATTTCCTGGAATTAACTTCATGTGTCCATTATTTCTACCTCACATAGTTTCTAAAAACTATGTGGTCCTGGAATGTCACTTTATAAATAAAAGTATCATTATCTAACTAGGTAAATATAACACATCTGCAATGTTTTCAATATTATAAATATAATGCATGAAGGTGGGATTTTTAAAAATTCAAAGGCTGCAAAGGCACAAGACGAACAGTAAGTCTTTTTGTTACTTGCCTACAATAAAACGGCAATACATTGTTACACTGTTAACTGATTTGTAGTGTGGTTACAAGCTTAACTTTATTATCTGTTAAGTTTCTGTTACTTGACTTCTGTTTCTTGATTTATTAATTTTTATGTGTTATCTATTGACTGCCCACTGAAGAAATGAACACTGACTCTTCCTTTGTTGCCCTCTATCTCCCAATTGTAAGGGTTGTAACATTTTTTTATTTTGAAAGTTTATAACTATACTAATTATTTCACAACTATAATTAAGTCTATTTTATATATTTTCTAGGTTGATTCTAAAAACTAAAAAGTAACTGCATTTATAACATGACTAGGTAAATACTAATCCCTGAAGGAAATGCAATTTTATATCATTTAGACATTACTGGTTGAACCAGAGGTGTCCATGTAGTCTAAGCATTTTCTTCTAGTTCTCTTTAGTTCTTTTTGAAAGTCCAAGATTGCCACTGTAGCTACCAGTTTCCTCCCCTGACACTTCCCTACCACCATATCCTCTATCTTGGATTATATTTTCCATTGTATAATATATCTCAAATATATTTATATAAGATACACAGTTTTTTCTAAGGGTAAAAAATGTACTTGTCTTCACATGATAAATAGTATTGTTAAGTATAAAAAATGCAGGTCCAAATCTATTTTTCCCTAAATGGTGAAAATACTGCTTATCTTCAAGCATTCAGCATGGCTGCTAAGATTTCAGTTATTTGATTTTCCATTTTTTTATTCCTGTTCTCTGGCAGTTAACTGAGAATTTTCTTTTTATCCTTAGAGTTCTGAAATTTTACCAGATGTGTCTAGATGCAGGTCTTTTTTCATTCATCCTGCGTGGTATTAGATGGGCTCCTTTAATCTGAAATTTGTTATCTTTCTTCGGCTCATGAAATTTCAATTATTTCTTTCAATATTTTTCTCCTTCCCACTTCCTGTACTTTACTTCTAGAACTAATGTTTACAGTTGTGAAAACTTTGTGATATATTTTCCGTACCTCTCCATTTTTCCAGATCTTTTATTCTTCCGCTTCATATCTAGAGTTCTTCGTCTTTAGCTCAAAATCAATAACCCAGTCTTGATTAATGCTAAATTGTTATTTAACCTATTCATTAACACTTATCATTCTAATTTTCAAAATCTTTTCTGGTTCTCTGCCACTTTTTCAGTGAAACTCTGATTAATCATTGCAACATGTTCTTAAATCTTAGTAAAATATGTATTACATTTTTTTTTTCTTTGAAGTTTTCTTCGGAATTTGATCTGAGGTCAGGTGTTCTTTCATTCCTCTTAATCGTCTTCCATCTTGATTCTCCTCATTTGTTTGTTTATATTGGCTTATAAAAGATCACTTTTGGGTTTCTCTGATGTTGTTCGGACTTGTTTTTGCAAATGGTGTCTCACTTAAATGGGAGTGTGATACTATATAAGTAGTCAGGGCATACAGATAAGCAGGCACCCCAGAAAGGTACCTAAACAAGAAGTCAAGCTTGCTGGGATCCACCAAAAGTGCTTTTCTCTGAAGAAGCAAGCTTCAGTGCCTCTGCTACTCTCAGACTCCAAGATCTCAGATGTCCTACTGAACTGTTAGTCTGCTTTCTTACGAGAGCAGTGCTTAGACTTCAGGCCTGAGGGCGGGTGCCACTGCCACCAGAGCTGTTTAGACTGGAGGGAGGGCAGGAGGGAGGTCCAACTAACCCAGCACTTTGGAAAGTAACTCTTTAAAAAGCTCCTGATTATTACCCAATTACTACTGTTCTCTGTACTTGTTGACTCCAAGCCTGGAGCCTTTCCAAGGTTCCCCTAGGAAAACCTGAGCTTACCTCTGATATCTTGAGTTCCAGTTTCCTTTGAGATTTTGCTGTCAATGCGATCCCGTGAACTTTCTATCTTCTTCAAAATTTCTGGTCCTCTGATGGTACCTGTAGTGGACTGTGAACTGTAATTTTACTATTCAACATGCTTTATCCCCGGCCCACTTTTCTAGTAATATAATCCCTCATGTCTGTGGGGAAAATATTCCATGTGATTTGGGAAGAGGTGAGTCTTCCCAGCCACCACTGGCTAGAATATCCCAGCCCCTTCTCCTTTGGCAGCCATCTTTGCCTAGCTGAAAATAAAACTAATTCAAGAAGAAAAGGGAGACTAAAAATGTTGCGAGAAAACCAGTACTGAAAATATTATTCAAATCTGGACTTATCTATGCTAAAGTTGGATCTTATTCCCCACACACATCTGAGCACACACAAAGTTAAAGAGCTAATGAGGCCCTTCTTTTTGCTCCTCTCTAAGGTAGTTTGACAAATGTAATAACATCTGTTTCTTGCTTTTCAAAACTGTGGTTTAGTTCAATCCTTAAATAACCTAAGTGGGATGCTGGGAACAAAGAAAGTTAAAGGAATGCAATCAATGCACCATATTTAAAAGAAAAGTTAAGACAAAAACTGTAAAATAAGCCAGAAGAAGTCAAATTAAAATTTACAGTTTGGTATTAAACATAGAATGAGGAAATCACTATAAATATTAAGTACATCTTATCATTCCCTAAGACCTCTGTCATACCTATAGGGGAAAAAAAGGCAGATACAAAAACCAGTTATCTCTCAACAAGTTTTTCCCCTGAGTCAAGACTCCAATGATTTCAAAACGAACATGGAAGGAAAATTTGGTAGTGATTTAAAATGTTCTAATCTATTATATCCCCAAAGAAAATCCTTTGAAAGGTTATATACTGTCAACCTCTGGAAGAAAAATTCTTTATCTTTGATATGATTATCTGGGGAGAGGTATGGAAGGAGTTGTTTACTTTTTAATTTTAGAGATGATAAAAAGCACAGAAGGTCATTGATCTCAATGGATGAAAGATGAAATCTGGTACTCTTCAGCTAATATAAATAATCCAAGGTTCAAAAACCTATGCCTCAAAAGTTTTATCCTACTGAAAAATCTGCAAAATATTGTATGAATATATTTAAGTACATGTGAGGGAGCATAGGTCCACAGTTTTCATCAGAATCTAACTAAAATCCAGGAGCTATAAAAGGTAAAGAAAACTGCTCCTGACTGTAAAAGAACAATGACGACTTCATTCAAATACTACATTTAACAGTTAAATACAAAAGCTCCAAGTAATGAATACCTCCAATATATAAAATAGTGTATTAGATGTTTACATTATCTCCATTCTTTAGAAAAAATTATTAGTTCCAACATGGATGAACAAAAGGAAGTTAAGTAGTAACTTTCCCAAAGTGACATAGTATTACAGAAGGATAGAAAAGCAAGTTTCCCACCTTGAATTAAATCTTTCTATACAATGTCCCCCACCTGCCCCCACCGCTCCAGGAGAAACACTGGAAAATAGAAGGCAATGGGTTATTTCAAAATGGAATGTAATATTACATTGGGCACAGAAATTGCCAGGTATTCACATGTCTAGGATTTAATGAAACTGGAATACCCTTCAATTGATATTTTTAGGTAAACTTCTGCTTCTAGAAGTAAGGTCAAGAAACCTTAGTACTTGATTAAGATTTCTGAATTTTAACATTGAAGACCCAATGAATGGGTCCTCTTGCTATTCTGTTCTTCTGAGCTCTGTGGGAAACAAAACGAAGTTTCTCATGCATGGAAGACAAAAAGCTGCAATACCAAGCCCATGTTTTTTATGTCTTGGGATACAAGATAATAAGAGAATCTGGTGATAAGGCTAAAGTAGGTAAGAACTTCTACATATGGAAAGACCTCCCACATACCTAAGACACGTTAACAACTTAAAATATATTCCAGAACTAGGCTCTGGCTAAGAGAACTCAGTATCAGAGTTTGGGTTGTAGCCAGAAAGCTGGGTCAAACAGTGGAGAGGATCTCAGACTGGGAGATGGTAATACTGGGCAGAGTAAGAAAAGCAAAGCAGGAAAGGTACAAATGAAAGACCAATCCACAAAGCAAGTTAGGGCTATGTTTCAAAGATTCTGAGATTTAAGAAAACAGCATAGTCAGATCTTTGCTTTATACTTTGCCATTTTTATCTAGAACCACTGAATCACCTGCTAAGCTTACAGCAGAGAAGTCACTGAAATATGGTTTGCTTCATCATTCCCAGAAAAGCAGATAAAAATAAGAAAAGGATGCTGCATTTCCCATTACTCTTATCTCTCCCTCTTTATTAACAGTATGGTTAAGCAGTAAAAATTTTTAAATTTTGGAGGAACTGAAGAGTATATTCTATTTAAGTACTAAAGATCTAATAAATTCTGAATATAATCCTAAAAGATCATCTAACCCATACAACTATCATTTGTAAAATCTTCACTACAGAATTGGAGAAGGGAATGGCAACCAACTCCAGTATTCTTGCCTGGAGAATTCTATGGACAGAGGAGCCTGGCAGGCTAGTCCACAGGGTCACAAAGAATAGGACATGACTGAGTGACTAACACTTCACTACAGAATCCCACTTCCTATGCTAACATTGACTCCACCTAAAATAAATTAATCCACATGTACAATTACAGCCAAAGAGTTTTACTGGCAATCTATGAATTCAATAAAATAATCAAATTAAATGGAGTTAGGAAAGAAAATAAGAGAGTCAAAATTTTTTTAATTACAGATTTTAAATTGTACTTTTTAAAAATAGCCAAACATACTACTAAACAGTAACCCAATTCACAATGCTCTCCATTATTCCTCAAACTTCAGTTTTAAACACTAGTATTTATTGAGACTGTTATAGTTCACAAAAGTTTTGACAGAGTGATCTCATCTGACCTTCCACCCAAAAGAAGGTATTATGATGTCCCTTTTATGTGAGGCTCTGAGATTCAGCTTGCCTATCACACTTACTTGACAGCATGAATTAAGACATGTAGTAAGTCTAAAACAGCGTACTTCTCACTTCACATCTTAACAACTTATCTACAAGTTATGTATTTTGAATCGATGTTCCAGAAAAGGTACAGAATAGTATACTATTCACTCACAATCTATGAAATCCATCTCAAGATCACATGAATTTTGCTGAAGATGGACTCAGGGAAATAACAGGATGTAACAGAACAGAGCAACATTAACTACACTCCAGTAAAGTCTTTTTTTTTAAGGAGGTGGGGTGCAGTTCTATGGTGCTCTAACCAACTCTTAAACGTACCAGGACTATTACTACTTATGTATAATGACCCAGAGGTATGTCATAAATTAGAAAAAGATGTCATTCACACAGATCTGTAAATAAGACCTAAATACAAGATAAAATGAGCTAGTGAGTTCTATAATTTATACCAAATATCTCTTCAGTCAATTATTAGGGAGATCAGGGAACAGAAGGGAAGCGCTGAACCATACCAGTTAAAAAAAAGCAGACTTTGATGTGAGACTGCTCATGTTTATATTCTATTTCCATCATTTACTGTGACCTTGAGCAAGTTATTCTTTTCCTTGATTTTTTTTCAACTACAAACTGTGGATAATAGTATTATCTACCTCTTAGAGTTGTGAGGATTAAATAAGATACTATACATAATAACAGTATATAGTAAGCACTCATTAAAATATTAGTTATTGGGGTTATAATTACCCAATGTGCTAAGTGTTATGAATACTTTCAGGAAAGAGGTGATATTTTGTCTGTCTCTTAATGGATAAAAGAGTTAATGGAGAGTGATATCCACAGAGACTAGATATTAATGGGGCTTGAGACCCGACATATGACATAGCACATCCTAAAACATACTAAACCACTAAAAAACCACTGTAGTTTAAAAAATACAGAGCTCATTCACATAATAAAATGTGAGTTATAGAAACAGACCCATGTACTTTTGGTCTAGCACTTTCACCACTGAAATATATCCTAAAATACAAACATACACACACAGAGATACATATCAAAAAGAATCCATTGCAGTATTATTTGTAATGGAAGAACACTGGACAAAACCAAAACACTGGCTAAAACACTCAACAAAACCAGGGAAGTCACGATACCTGACAAGGGACCATTCCACAGCCACTAAGAGGAATAAGATAATCGATATGCGGATTTACCTGGGAAGAGTCTATGATAAGATTATTAATTTTAAAAAGAAAATTTCAGAATATCTATATAATGACTCCCTTTATATAAAACAAAAATTTGCTTACACAGATACATGTGCAGATATAAATGTGCAAATACATAGAAAGCCATGAAATCTATATGCTTAAGATTTATACCTTGGGGGTTTCCCTGGTGGCTCAATGGTGAAGAATTCGCCCATCAGGAAGATCCCCTGGTGAAGGAAATGGCAATTGACTAAAGTATTCTTGCCTGGGAAACCTCATGGATGGAGGAGCCTGGTGGGCTACAGGCCATGGGGTTGCAAAAGTGTCGGACGTGACTTGGCAACTAAAATCTATACCTTGGGCTATAGAAGAAGGGTGATTTGACTCATACTTTATCTTCCTCTACTGTTCAAATGTTTACAATTTATATTTACTACATGATTTAATAAAAACAGAAAGAAGATAAGGCATACTCAGGGTTCTGCAGTGACCTAAGTGGGAAGAAAATTAAAAAAAAGGGGGGGATGGATCAAAAAAGGGGGGATGGGGAAGGAGGGAAGAAAAAAAAAGTGATGTATGCATACATAGAGCTGAAAAAAAAAAAGGCGATGTATGCATACATATAGCTGATTCACTTTGCTGTACAGTAGAAACTGACATAACAGTGTGAGGCAATTATACTTCAATAAAAAAACAGAAAAAGATGAAAAAAAAGATAATGCAATCTCCCTTTAGGAGTCCACCAACATTACACAAACAAAACAAACATCAGCCACAGTTCAGCAGCGTGGCTGCATACTTCAGCACAGGTTAATTTAAAGGGTTCAGTACAGTTAAGACTTGTCTATCTCAGGTCATACAGCAGCTCTTCTGTTTTGGCATTTCCTATATAGCAACTGCATAAGCATTAAATTATTCCTGGCTTATTTGAAATATATTTTTAAAATATTGAAACAAAACTAAAGAAGACTAGAATGATAATGCAAGAGAACTAAAACACATCCATAGTTTCTTGATCCTGCCCTAAAAGTGTATGGAGGTGTTCAAGTCCAAAGGCAGAGTAGTTAAGACTAGCAACATCACAAATCAGTAAGAACATGCTATAGATCTGGTGGGTTTCCCTGGTAGCTCAGCTGGTAAAGAGCACACCTGCAATGCAGGGGACCCCAGTTCGATTACTGGGTCAGGAATATCCCCTGGTGAAGGGATAGGCTACACTCCAGTCTTCTTGGACTTCCCTGGTGGCTCAGATGGTAAAGAATCTGCCTGCAACGCGGGAGACCTGGGTTTGATCCCTAGGTTGGGAAGAATCCCTGGAGGAGGGCATGGCAACTCACTCCAGTATTCTTGCCTGGAGAATCCCCATGGACAGAGGAACCCGGTGGGCTACAGACACTGGGGTCGCAAAGAGTCAAACACGACAGCACACACAGATGCTGGTAGCTTCCCTGGCAGCTCAGTAGTCCATGGAGCCATCAAGAGTCGGACACGACTTAGCGACTAAACAACAACATAGATGCTGGTGCTGAAAGGACCTTTACTTCTTTAGCAGAGATTTGGAAGAGAGGGAGGGAAGAAAGGAAAGAAAGAAGCCAAGTCTGCTTACAGGTTTACAGGAAGAAAAATATATATACATACATATATACATATATATACACACGTGGATTTAAAAAGACCGCTAAGTGAAGAATATGGAAAATTACTTTGTTAACCATACAATCCTACGGATGTTAGCTACTTATTAAGAATTACAGGGAACTGCTTAGTGCTAACAACTAATTTTAAGGACCTTAAGCTCATACAAATGTAATACATATAAAGATGTACGTACTGAGCAGATATAATCCAGTCTATCGTTCTATTATTTAAACATATGAAATGAAAGACAATGAAATAGCTAAATCAACTGATTATTTGGAAACATAAGAATAAGTTCCTAACTTCCTCCAAAGTCAATATAAATTCAAATTACATGAATTAAATGTAAAATTAAGAGGCTCAATAGCCAAGAGGTAGAAGCAACTCAAATGTCCATCAATGGATGAATGGATAAAACAAAATGTAGTATCTACATACAATGGAATATTTAGTCCTAGAATGGAAGGAAATACTGTCACATGATACAGCATGGATGAATCTTAAGTATATTATGCTAAATGAAATAAGTCAGTCACAAAAAGACAAGTACCATATGATTCTACTTATATGCAATATCTAAAGTAGTCAAAATAATAGAAACAGAAAGTAGAACATTGGCTGCCAGGCATTGGAGAAAAGGGAAATGGAAAACTGTTGTCCATTGAGTATCGAATTTCAGTTTTACAAGATGAAAAAGTTCCGCAGATCTACTACACAACAATGTGAATGTACATAACATTACTCAGCTGTACACATAAGTGGTTAAAATAATAAATTTTATGTTGTACTGGTAGCCACAATTATTTTAATTATAAAAAATTAAGAAGTACACACTAAATTACTTAAACCACCAAAGAATTACTTAACTATAAAGAGCTCAAATAAAGCACTTGATCAAACTTCTAGCAGCTCAATAGCAAAAAGTTAAAAATAAAACATATAAGGTTAAAAGGAAAAAAGCTACATATAAATTAAATCTGCAAAGCACCATTTGTGTAAGACTGATGTAAGACTGAAATTATAGTTTCTCCCAGTAAGTTTAAAACTATAATATGAAATGAATAATCTCCATAGAAAATACAAATTAAAATGTTAATAAAATCAAACCAACAGAATGTTAAAACTACATCATAATAAGCATTTCAAACACAGTTTAATATTAGTAAATTTATTATTGCAAATTCACTATATGAATAGCTTGGGAGGGGGAAGAAAGAAAAAATTATCTTTTCAATAGATGCCAAAAAGCTTTTGGTAAAATTCAGTATACCTTTTCTGATAATATTTAGTAGGGTAAGAGAAAGAGATATACTAAATTGATAAAGTGAAAGTGTTAGTTACTCCGTTGTGTCTGACTCTTTGCAACACCATAGACTGTAGCTCACCAGGCTTCTCAGCTTCTCTGTGCATGGAATTCTCCAAGCAAGACTACTTCAGGGTTTAGCCTTTCTTCTCCAGGGGATCTTTCTGACTCAGGGAACGACCCAGGTCTCCTGAATTGCATGCAGACACTTTACTGTCTGAGACACCAGGGAAGCTCATAAAGACTGGAGCGTGTGCGTGCATGCATGCTCAGTCACTCAGTTGTGCCCAACTCTGCGACTCATGGACTGTAGCCTACCAGGCTCCTCTGTCCATGGTTTTCCAGGCAAGAATCCTGGAGTGGGTTGCCATTTCCTTTTTTCTTTTTTTATTAGTTGGAGGCCATTTCCTACTTCAGGGGTCTTCCTGACTCAGGGATCGAATCCATGTCTCCTGCGTCTCCTGCACTGGCAGGAGGGTTCTTTACCACTAGCGCCACCTAGGAAGCCAAAATTAATATAGGATTATACCTGGAGACCAAACAGCACTCCCATTACAAGGGAAAGATAAAGATAGCCTATATTACTTCTTATTCAGCATTTTGGGAGTGTTCGAAAGTGATGCAATAAGAAACGAAAAACCACAGATGTACATACTGAAAAAGAGAAGACAATCATTATTGGACTCAATATAGCATTTTAGTCAAAAAACAAAAAAAAACTGACTAAGAATTAAGTTTAGTGGCCATATACACAAAGGTCAAAATATCAAAATCAATACGTTCCTAGACTCCGAAAATAACTAAATTAGAAAGCATAACAGAAGAAAAAAACACCACTCAAGATAGCAATAAGAACTATAAATAATTTGGAATAAACTCCACAACAACTGTGTAAAACTTACCTGAAAACTGTAAAATTTTATTAAAGATATTAGACAAAGGACCTGAAAAATAGAGCCCTGCTGTACTTCCAAGGAAGGAATGTTTCATACTGTACATCTATCTCTTCTCAAATTAATCCAAATTTCAATGTGTTTCAATCAAAATCTCAATAGGCCTATTTAATGACAATTTACAAAAGCCATCTGACAAGTTAAACACACAATATCCCAAATTCTTGAAGATCAATAAGGAAGAACTGCCTCTAAGACATGTTAACACATTAGGCTGAACCACAGAAATCGTATTTTTGATGACTTGTGATGTACAAAAAACAACTGCAAAAGATGCAACCTAACAGCTAAAACTGATATGGACATATGAATAAAACAAATAGCTGTTAGGAATTTGGAGATGTTAAAACACTCAAACTCCTCCACTCTTATCACCCACCAGAAACAGATAGGAGTCCACTGAAGTATTTAATACTAATTCAGCTTTGTCAAAGAGCAACAGAGCTTTCTATTTCTCACCCCAGTTATATCTACACAGGTACACGCAGAAAACTGAAAGGGAAGGTGGAAAAAAGGAGGGGAGAAAAGGTCCTGTGAACAATCCTATACAGAGAAGGATACCTAAGGTGAAACCTAAAAGACGAGAAGAAATGAAGGGCCAAGTGAAGACCATCCTGGAAAGAAAGTAAACAGACCCCAAGTGAGAAAGTCCACATGTTCTAAGCAAAAGGTCAGTGTGATTAGAATGCACTGAAAGTGATACAAAATGAGGCTGGAACAATGAGGAGTAGAGCATACAAAACCTTACAGCCAAGCTAGAAGTTTGGGCTTTAAGAGCAAGGAGAAGTCAAATAAGAATTTACATTTCAGAAAGACTAGCCTAAATGTTCCCTGAATAGTAAGTGGAATATGGTAGACAAGAGGAAAGAGCAAGATCAAATTAGGAAGCTGCTGTACGAAGTCTAAGTAAGAAAACAGCAAGTGCAAGGTAATGGCAGCAAAGATGGAGAGAGGCAGGAAGCTCCAAGGTATAATTTGGGGGTCTTATGCCCCACGGCCTTTCCCTTCCCATTCTCCTACCACCTTTTCAGCAACGGAAACAGTCTCTTTGGGAAACCATTTCATGAGGCTCAAGTGGGAACAACCTCTCCTAGACTACATCTTAGATGTAGATGGAGTGGAGAAGACATGATCGAGGTCTGAACAAAAATCTTCTTCCATAGTTGAAGTTGCTGGTTCAGGAATTGACATGTGACCCAAGCAAGGCCAAAAAGATTATTTCAGGAACCAGGAGTGACTTTTTTTCCTATATTGCTAGCCATAAGAACAATGTAACCCTAAAATTATACTGGTAATAAGATGTTAATTATCTTCAATATCCACATTCCCTTTCTTCTTTTAGTAAAACACTTTTCCCACAAGTTATATCTGGGTATAATGGCCAAAGAGCAAGAGCTAGGTCTTAGGTATAGATGCATAATTAAGTTCTCGTCAATAGGATATAACATGAAGTTATGTTTGCAATTTCTTGGTCAGTTCCTCAAAAGGAAGTTATCTGTGCTCATTTTTCTACTTCTTATTTCTCATGGGCTATGTATTAGTTGGCTAGGGCTGCCTTACAAAATATATAGACCGGGTGGCTTAAACAACAGCAGTTTATTTTCTCACCGTTATTAAAACTAGAAGTCCAAGATCAAGGTGTCATAGGCCTCTAAGGCCTCTCTCCTTAGCTGAGAGATGGCCATCTCACTGTCCTCACACGGCCTCTTCTCAGCATGCACACATCCCTGGTGTCTCTTTTATGTCCACAGTTCTTCTTATGAGGACGCCTGTCAGACTGGGTTAGAGAACATCCACATGACCTGACTTAACTTTAATTACTTTTTTAAAGTCATATTCTTACATATAACCATATCCTGAGATACTGGGGGTTAGGGCTTCAGCATCAATTTTGAGGAAACACAATTCAGATAATAACAGGGTGAAACATGAACATAATGCTGCTAAGCCAATGATCAGACCTTGTAGATGAAGTTAACACTCTAAGGCAGAGCTGTTCAATAAAACTTTCTGTGATGACAGAAACATTCTAGACCTTCATTCTCCAATATGGTAGCCACAAACGATTACTTAAATTAATTAAAATTAAATGAAATTAAAAACTCAGATCCTCAGTTGTAGTAGTTACATTTCAAGCACTCACTAGCCGTATGTGGCTAGTCACTACCAGACTAGACAGCACAGGTTAAGTGATGGTGTAACAAAAGAGCAGAAACTTAAGATACACAAAATGACCTGAAGGACTACCCCCAGGTTATCACGTAATCTACCTTGCTTGAACTTCATGTATTTTGGAGTCTCTTTGTTCAAATAACCTATCCTATACTGTAACTAATCAAAAATTTAGAAGCAGAATGCTGCGATAATAAATTCCTAAAAACTCTGATAAGGCTTAGAAGACAGGTAGCAAGGAAGCATATTTCAGGCTGGGAATCTAGCAACCTCTGTTATGCAGAAGCAAAACCATTTTGTAAAACTCTTGCCTGCAATAATGAGTAGGGCAAATCACCTAACTACCAGGTATGGGGCTATAAGAAAAGCAGTTAGAAAAACTAAAAACACTGATGTGTTAGCTGTTTAATCAATGACTAGAAACAGCAACTCACCTATGAGTTTAAGCAGTTTGTGAGCAGAGATAGATATGAAAATAGTGCCACTGAGAGAAGATCTCTCAGTAGCAAACTCTACCCCGTTAAGAGCCCAGTAATCTGGAGGTCTCTTGGGTTTGGGAAAGGCAAGTGTCTTGGCATTCCAAATACCAAGAGTTAACTTTGTGACCTGAAAGATTCTTTGTCAGATATAGCAAACATCAGGTAAAGAGTGTTGCTTTCCCACCTGTCAAGTTGGTTACGGAAAACTAAGAGGAAAGAAGGGCAATAGTCATTTTGTAAATACTTTCTCTCAGTTATTCAAACACTAGTCTAGGTGCTGCTTTTTGGGATTGCATGGGGGGATTTGCAGGTATAGTTAAAAGTCCCTAATAAGTTGATTTTTTTTAAGCCAGAGTGATCACTTTTACTGAGCCTAAATTAGTCAGATGAGCTTGTAAAAGATTGGGTTCTTCCTGACGAGTGTGACTCCAAATACTGAGTCTGTAACTGGTATCCCTTCGCTGGATATTCCTTTCCTAATTGCGTATGAACAATAGCTTCAGCATATGCCCATGGGTTCCAGCTTGGGTGAGCTTTTAACCAACTCCTTACCTTACAAATTTCATATTTGTTAGCCAGCCCTCAGAATTGTGTAAGCCAATTCCTTGTAAGCTCTTAATACCTACCTACCTACCTACCTATCTACCTATCTAACATATATAAATCTACTCGTTCTGCCTCTCTGGTTAAACTCTGACTGATATATCACCTGAGCTGAACATTTCAGATGCCCTCAAGGAAGCCAAGGGAGAAAGGAAAAAGTCTACTAGAGAGAGAAGAGAATGAACTGATTTCAAAAAATATAACAAAAAGAAATATTTTGCTGTAGTTAGTATCACATGGTGCTGATTTAGAAATCGATTAAATAAATGTTTGAGTTTTACCATCAAACCACATTACTGGCCTATAAAACTCTATAACTGAACTTTAAGTAACCCTGCAGCCTCTAAATGTATGCCAACTGGTATGGTGCTATAAAACTTTGCAATCTTAAGAATTTCACACTCTCAAATACCTACTATTTCAGAAGTGGCAAAGGAAGATAACCAGGAGGAATCACCTAAGAAAAAAGCCAAGGATATACACAATAGTCAAAAAGGCATTCCTCCTATAGAGCAAAACCAAGAATTTAATCAAGGAGTTTACATAGCTGCCAGGGCAGTCTTCTCCTGTCCAGAAAGATTTCATTATTACTGTGGACCAAAGACTGTGGTCTACCTGTTCTTTCCTTTTCCAAAGAAGCTGTTGTTATGATTATCCTGTTCCTACTCACCACTATACAATGGGTTGAGCAAAAGAAGGATAGATAATGTTTATTTTGCAGACGACTGGACTGAGTTAAGGAGAAAAGCATTATGCAGATATCCTACACTGTGACCTATACGTAGTTTCCAGCTAGGACCCTGGATTGATTCTCTTGAGAAAGAAGACTATGCATTGGAAGAAAGGTTTGTACAACTGTTAAGTGGTCAGAAGTTTCAGTCTGCTACTCAAGAAGAAAGGTTTAAATCGGAGATATAAACTTGAGTCATTAGCAACTGCATATATAAAGACAGAAAATGAGATAAAAACACCTAAGAAGTGAGCAGATACAAAATGAAAAAGGTCCAGGAAGAGCAATGTGGTACCAAATAACCAAAGGACATACAATGAAGGAGGTAGGAGGAAGCAATAAGACCAAAAAAGCCAGCTAGTAATTAAAAACAGGAGAGGGTGGTATTACACAAGCAAAGAGAACAGTACTTTTTAAGAGACAAGGATTGGTCAACAGGGTCAAATGCTAATGAAACAATCAAACACTATATCCAAAAAAGATATCCATGTATCTTTGGAGAAAAAAGTCAGAAATATCAAAAGAAAATATCTAAGAAATTTTGTTTAAATACTGGGGTAAAGAAGGTCTCTAGAAGTTATATCTCTAGAACAACTTATTACAAAAAAATAAAAAATTTTCTACCTTGTAGAAATACTGTGAACTGATAGAGAATATGTGTAACAAATGATGCCATGAAGGATTAATAGCCATAAATATAAATACAACCACACACCACTAAAGAAAAGAAAAAAAAAAAAATCTATAGTAGAATAATAAGGATAAAAGAGGAAATTTTCAAAATAAATCCAAATAAAATATAACCATGAAAATTTGCTCAATGTCAACAGTAATAAGGAAAATGAAGACAAAATCAAAACACTAATTTTTATATAACAGATTTTAAAAACTAAGACGATCCAATCCAGTATCATTCTTACACATTTTTGAAAGAAGTAAAATGAGAGAATTTATCAAATGTAATATGTGAATAACTTCTCGCCCTCAAATTCCATTTCCAGGAATCCATTCTAAAGAAATACTTTTGTACTCAAAAATAACAGTAAAAGGATATTCACTTCAACAATGTATATGTATAGCAATGTACTGAAAACAGTCTAAATGTCTACCAACATAAAAGATCAAATAAATTACAAACATCATACTATGAAACATTCATAAGTAAATGAGAACAAGTCAAATTTTAATATACTCAGACACACCCCTCAACACAGACATACCCACACTCACACCTTCTCTCTCAATCACTTACTCTCACCAAGAAAGAAACTAAAATATTTGACATACACCAAACTAGCAGTGTTTATTCTAAGCGTTGGATAAAACCTTTATGTATTAGAAGACTTTTTTTTTTAAGTATGAATGTTATCACTAGTTCTTACAGCTAAATAAGTATGTAATCATTATATGAAGACATCTCCTTAACTGATATAAGAGAATGATCACAAATGAAACACAGAAGACAAAATTTTTAAGTGACAGCTCTGTTTTGTATGATAATTTGATTAATATACACGAAGGAAAAAGAATGCAAAGATGATTTCAAACAGTAATGATTAATTCTGGAAAGAGGATTATAAGTGATTTTTGTATTTCTCAGATTTCTTTGATTTTGCCAAATTTTCAACAAATATGTGTAAGTTTCTACAAATATGTACACTTAATTATAGGAACTCAAAGCATCAGTGACTCAATGGACATGAATTTGAGTAAACTCCAGAAGACGGCGGGGAACAGAGCAGTCTGGTGTGCTGTAGTCCATAGGGTTGCAGACCTGGACACAACTTAGGAAATGAATAAAAACAATTATATAAACACTGCACTTAAAACCTAACTTAAAAGATATTTAACACTGCACTCTGCACTCTCCTGTAATTCAATCATTCATATTTTTACACATCTCTACCTGCAGCAACCATAAGCATACTAATACAGCTACCTCTTCTCTTACTACAAAATCTTCAAGGTCAAATTAGAATGGATGACTCTTTGGTGTAACTTAGTAGTCTAGGACACTCTAAAAAGTCATATACAGATCTCATTGTTAAAAAAAAAAAAAGAGCATAATACCAAGAATTAGTGAGTATTCTAAGAGACATTCATAAAAGGTGTAGAGGCCACCCCATTGGTATGCAAAAACAGAACAATCTCTATAATGAGACCAATTCTAAAAGCAAACAGATACACTGAAAAATGTTAGACTTCCAGGTAATTACACAGGATTAAAACCATCCTCACAGTTTTTAATTATTATTAATTTTGCCTCAATGAGATTTAAATTTCATGAAGCTGGGAATAATGTCTCGGTGTTTTCAAAATCCTCATAATTCCTAAGTGATTATGCTAGGTCTCAATAAAGCGTCTTAAAAAAAACTTAGAAAAAGATACTAATAGTGATACTTATCTTCTAAAAATCATAAAAAAGAGAATTCCAACACGGTGCTAAGTTTTCATGTATGCAAGTTTAAAGTTTTACTAACTATAATGCATACAGCTATGATTTTAAATATGGCTAACTCTTTCATATTCACTGAGAAGGAAATGATTGAGATTACAACATAGACTAAAAACAGCCACATGCAGTAGATACACAATAAATATTTGGCAAGTAAAAGAATTAACTCCTATATTGAATCTCACACCAGAAAGAACTACACTAGAGGCTTTGCAACAGGACTAGTTTTGTTATCAACTTCATATAAAAAACAAGAGGGAAATGTGGCACAGAGAAGGAAAAAGACAATATTAGGGTTAAAGACAGAAGTGGAAATAGACCTGGTATAACACAAACATAAGATTTCCTTTTCTTCTCAGGTTTCAGGTTTAGGGCAACAGGAAAGAAGAAAAGGAACAGAACTTCATGTAATGCTTTTTTATTCCAAATTCAAAACTGACAAGACCAATGTTTCTACAGATCTCTCTGAAATATTTTTCACTCAAAGGTTCTTTAATTGAAAAACAATTCACAAGGAAAAACCAGACCAAGTTTTAATTTTAGGATTAGGTCTTTATTTCTTCACTTTTCTTTTTTCCTTTTCTGTTCTGTTCTTTTTTTATTGGGGGCAGGGAGGATTAAAAAAATGAAAGATTAAATGAGAGCAAATGATAGCTTGAGAGGAAAATATGTCCTGCTAGAGATGCGTAGCTACAAACTAGTTTCGTATGTTTGCCATGTCTAGTCTATACTTTCAAATAATCTCAAGAAATGAGTTTACTTATTTTCAAAATTGAACTAACACTATCTAACGCACCTCACATTTTCTTCACTTTGTGACTCTATTTGAGTTACTGGTTAATTGAAACTTTAAGTAACAAGAATAATGAGAATATAACTGTATAATCTGCAGTCCTCCTTGATCATGGAATCCATCCTTAACCCACTAATCATTTTTCAGCTCTCACTCTAGGACTTCCCTAGTTTTGGTCATCATTTCATTTTCATGGTACGGGAGACAGAAATATATATAACCTATTTTGTGCAGTTGTACCTTATCATTATTTAAAATAAGAATTATGACTTTGGTTATCTCCAAAACCTTATTTAATCTTATTCAACATTATGTTGCCCTTTTACTGAAAAAGCAGGCTTTGTTTCTGACCATTTAATCAAAAAAGCTCATTTTTTCCCCCCACTCATATAACCCTATTTAACCTTTTTAATCTATTCTCAATAATCTTGTTGTCTATTTCCATCTGCACAATTCAACATTATCTGCATACTTTGAGAGAGACTTTATTATATGTCAAAATTATTTATAAAAACAATAATATCGGCTCTAGAAAGAATCTGTAAAGTAACTGTAATCTTAACATTTTTTTTCTACTTGACCTTCTTTTATCTCTAGTTTCACCCTGAAATAAACTTAGAAAGCCAACTCTAAAAAGATCAGGTAATATCTATGAGTTTCACAGGATGACCGAAGTCAACCAAAGTTATGCTTTCAATAATTAGGTCTATATCGATTTTTTCACAGCATTTTTGGGGAAGATAAAATTTCCAGCATGTCCCCTTTCAATAATTAAAACCCCAAATTATAAATCATGATAAAATAATACCTATAATGCTCCACAATTCCACTTCCACTCTGATTGGATAAAAATTCTAAAGACAAAAGAAAAAAAAAAGTTAAGTAAAAACACTAAGTCAGAAAGGGTATTTTGCTTTTGTGTGGCAAGTGGATAGGTACAACTCTACCATAAAGGTAAGGTTCCAGGGATTAGAAGTATTCATATTTACCTATCACCTTCTATTCCTTAATGACTTGTTTTTTCAAAAGGTGAAAGCTGAAAGAAGTCAGATTTGGCATAGGCTACCATGGATGCTGGTGCCCCCTATTGGTCCTTACAAAAATATAAGTAGTATCAGAGGGCAGTAATTCACATATCATTATGAAGTGAAAATTCCTTCTCATCTATAATAAAGTATGGAAAAATTATAAGGAAGCTCATTACATCCACATTTCCTAACCCACTATATTATCTTTACAAAAATGTAGAAAAAACTACAGCCAGAGTGCAAACACACGTTTCAAGGACCTAAAAATCGACCTCCTAGTCAACAGCTGGTTTACTTTGGATGTCAGTAGAAGCAGACTAGCGAATAGTCCAGTGAATTTCTGGGAATCAAAACATACTGCTTTGATGATTATTCCACATCGAAAATTTTAAAATACTAACTCCAATTAAGTTGGTGAGGTTAATGACTAGACTAAACTAAATAATTATAATCTAATAAAAGCATCTGATAGGGGTCCACCATTAGTAGTTGCAACTAAGTTCTATAACCTTAAGACTTAAGATTTAAGGTCCCAAATATTTCCAGAGCAAGTGACCAAAGAATATATGTTTACAAACTATTTTTATTTCAGAGATCCGACTTCACCAAAACCTGACAAAGGTAAGATGCTAAGATTTATTATATAACATGCATGGTATAGTATGGTAGAATACAGTAGAGGAATAGAGATGCATAAGACAAGGGTTTCTGTCTTCAGATCTGACAGAACACAGTAGACTAGGTAAAAGCATTTCATCAATTAAAAGGCAAAATATAAGGATTTAAGAAGAGAGTAGGCATAGTGTTAATTAACCAGAAAAAACAAATAAATCTTGATCTCCTACTTCACAATACAAATACGCCTTCTTCATTACCACATTACCTTAGAAACAATTTTCCCAATTCTAAACAATCCATATAAACGCTTGCCCGATTTCCCACAACCACTGCAATGAGAATGTTTCAAATTAACAAGGTAGGAGAGAGGGAAGTTAAATACTTCTTTGAATATGGTATCTAATGAAAGTTTTACAGACATACTATAGGTGAAGGGAAGAAAAGAAAAGAAAAGAAAAAAAAATATATATATATTTATAAGCACCTTCAACAAAATCTTGGGTTTATTTAACTCCAGGGTATTCTCAGCTTATCCAGACCCCAACTTAACATCTCCTATTTAAAAGGATTTTTTTTTTTCTTAGCTTAATAAAGATAACCTTGAAATGCTCAAGTCTTAAAAGGCAGTGAGAAGCAAAAGACTGCCAGTAGAGGAGGTGGTTTTTCACTATAAAGCTTCATTCTAAATGCTAATTCTAAACGGTGAAAATGTGAATATACTTATCTGTGCTCTCTGTATTTCTCCTCCCAAGCCACCAACTTTATAGAACAAGAAAAGCAATGTTCAGCATATCTAATTTGTCTTCAGTGACCGCCCTACTACCAGAAAGTATCCTCCCCTATGTCATCTGAATTTGTTTTAACTTTACCTGATATGTCAACCTCAGATAAAGCTGTACTCAACATCATACCGCATAATAGAGGATGTGAATATATGAATGAAGAGGCAGGCTTTGAATCAAAGGTTAAGTTCCACTTTGCCACTTACCAGCTATGTGGCCCTGATGAAGTTACCTAAATCCCTTCTAACCCTGTATTTTTGCATTTTAAACGAATATGATGAATATCCCCTCCCAACATTTGTATACCTCTCATATTTTATTCAGGACATACATTTAACCATTTGCTTTCACTCTCATACTTCCTCAAACTTACATTTCATCATTGGTGCATTTTAAATCAGTGTGTTTTAAAACAGCCTTGCTCACTGTTACTTAATACAGCAAAATTCCTCCTACATAATAGAAACTACAAACATTTATGAATAATGAAACAAATATGATGACACCATAGCATTACGGTGAAAATAGGAATATATGAAAACTGTATTCACTCATTTAATTCTCAAAACAATGCTATAAGGTAGAATCTACTATTACCATCATTTAAATATGAGTAAACTGGAGAGACATTAGGTAACTTGCCCAAGATTACAAATGTGTGTGATGGATCAAGGGTATGAATTCAAGCTCCATTCCTGCCCTTAACCATTACACTAGACTGGTACTAAAATTCGGATCATGCTTTTTAAAATGTAAATATACCTAAGGTACTCGATTTGATAAATAGAAATCTATCTTTAGGTACTTATCAGGCAATTGACAATCAATGTCTTGGTTTAAATGGCTTTCCCTTAATACCTATGAGATCACCAATACTAAGAGAAGTAATTAAGTAATTGAAAGATGTTAGAATCCAAATTTCAGTTATTGGACAGCCATGGATCCAAGAAGGAAGGAACTCTATACCTACTCCTGGTTTCCTAAATGAATTCTGGATCTTCCTTAGTTATTAATTATTCACTAAGAAAATTTTTATTAAGTACTATGCTCAAGCAGAATAAGAGACAAGATAATTACGACAGAATTACTGTCTCAAAGATCTTACCATCTTATTTACAAATACTGCTTCAATTAAGAGGTGAAACAGGGCAACAGATAAGCTTCTCTGGGCTAATCTGGATTCTACCATAACAACAGAGGAACCTGGCATTTTTCTATGAAAAAAATAACAAAAAAAAAAGATTTGGAAGTGAACTTGAGGAAACGTAATCTACTTCTGAAACAACCCTATGTCTTTGATGTCTGTCTATAAACAGATGCTCCCTGGCCTTGCAAATCCTTTCAAAAGTGAATGAATAAGTAAGTCCTAACTTATTTACTGGGCTCCTGTTGTCTGAAATATCTTCACTAGGTTTGTTACTTAAATTTAAAACCTCAAATTACATACCAAATATAGATGTAATTCTGATCAACTCCTACTGTATTATACTTTATGCATCTTTAACAAAAATGTTAATTTTGAACATGAGTTCTACCTTTAACAGCAAGCTTTTTCCCCTTTGAATTCTGCTTTAGCAAACACTGATGCCATCCAATTACATTTAAAAATAGGTTCAACAGAATGTAATGTTGTTTCTGAAAGGGAGTATCAACTCCTGCAACTTCAATATTTTTTTCTTATACTATTCAAGTTAAACTATTTAATTAATTTAATCCACTA
Organism: Dama dama; assembly: GCF_033118175.1. NCBI lineage: Eukaryota > Metazoa > Chordata > Mammalia > Artiodactyla > Cervidae > Dama > Dama dama. The sequence goes on along the minus strand of NC_083686.1, from coordinate 27,863,084 downwards.
GTCAGTAAAGAAGTGCATCAGAGTTTTTATGTTAGGAAATACATTTCCATCTATTTTCCATATTGGTCAGTCACTCAATGAAAGCTGAGAGAATTATTATAATTTTCAATTTTTGATCTAAGGTTTTGCATCAGAGCGGGGAGGTGGGTAAAGGAATATCTGAAGTTGCACAAATTATCTACAACATGGTTATCCTATTCTGAAACACTGCAGAGAAAATCCAATTCTCAATAACCTATACTAACATTTAGAAAAAGTTAGATTCTTCTTCTTAAACATTCAAATAAAGCTTTTATTTAAATTGAATCTCCTTTCCTTCCAATGTTCCCTCTTTCAGCAAATATACAAAATATCCAGCTAGCATTTCATCGAAGTAAACATAGATATATTTTGTTTTATTATCCTCCACTTTTTCAGGTTAAATAACCCCAAAATTATAACTTTTCCATGATTTTTATCTGAAGGATAATCTCAAAGATACAATCCATATTTTTCATTGTGTAGCAAATAACAGGATGAATTAGAGAAAGGACTTAAGTACAACTATCAGCCATAAGATTTCCTAGCTTTGTAAAGTTAAAAGTTCTGCTGACAAGTCGATAAAATGGTAGTGAAACAAAAAACACTGTGCAACTCATCCATTTAGCTTACAGTGTATAGTGATGATTAGGTTTATTTATTTATCTTGGTCAAGGATGGAGGCAGGTGCAGAGACATACTGTATTTCTGTCTGCTTATCCTTCATCATGTACCTATATAGATTTATTTTTAATGGTTGTGCTTTCTTCCACTTATTTCTCCTGACTCATCTCCATAACAAATGACAAACCCATTTGTTTATACTGCTGGACAGAAGACAGAATAAAGCATATTAAAAATAAAGAAAACACTTCTCTAATTGATCAGTCAACATATACCACTCCTATCTTCCAAGGAAAACCAAAGCCAACTTACAAAACACACCTATAAGCTTGAGCCTATTCTACATGATTTAATGAATTACTAAGTTTTGCTTATTAAGTCAAATTCCAATGGACAGAACTATCTAGGTATGTAAAGTCTGTAGAATAGTATTTCAGTAAGTACTGCACTCAACTTGATATTAAGTTCCAAACCAGATATTTTCTTAGAGAATTTAAAATTTTAATAAGGTACGGGTATTTTGCACAAGCTGTTAGCTTGCAACGGACTGCCTGTTTTTTGAAAGAGGTCAGGAGGGGGATACAGTAACTAAATTGTCATGAAAAGTATACTGGTCTGAATCATCACAAAACTTTGATTTCCACTTTTGTTGCTACCACCACTGTCAGTTGCCTCTAAAAAAAAAAAATTCACTATCCTCATTTTTAAAATAAGAAGGTTGGATGAGATTACCTCTAAAATGTTTTCTTGTTTCTGTAAAAATAAAGCAACTGAAGAGCTCTAACTACTGTAACAGATTTTACTGGAAATAAGGATCCTGTTCCAACCTTTTTTCACTGTTTCATATGCAAGCTGAGCTACACACTATTCTGAAGCATTCAACTAGGTCAATACAAAATCTATCAGTACAAACCTACCCTTAGAATTCAGTAGGCTAAACGAAATAGTACCAAGTGTCCATTTTTTTTTGACATACATACTTCAAGATTACATCTCTTCAGATATAACTTCATTCAGTTTGAGGTAAAAGAGAATCTGGTCTTCTACTAATAGACAAGTCTCATATTCTTCAAAAGGTTATTTCTTTATTTGAAATTAGGGAACCCAAGTTCCAATAATGCAATTTTCAAAAAACCCAGCCTTGTATCAAAATAAGCTGTGTTTGTGGAAAAGAATAAATGGCAAGTGGTACTTTTAGATAATTCAGTTGTTCTCTCTTATGACTAAATTTATAATCAGCCTTTAAAAAGCGGCTTTCCTTCTGTTGCCTTAAGTTACAACTTCTTTCTTCAGATCGAGATTTTCTAGCTTCCATTTCAGGAAGCAGACAAGAGAGTTACAAAAGACCTGCTAACTAGTAAGGCTAACCCTTAGCTTGTTCTCAGTATGGTATGTTTTACTGAGCTTTTGGTTAAATGCCTTCTTTGAAGAATGAGGGCCTGCAACGCCGCCTGTCTGTGAACCCAGGAAAAATTATAAACAGTTATGAAACCAGATCACTAGGACAGACCAAGAGGCCTTCTTCCTATTCCAACTCACCACAACCAAGCCTGGCTCCCAAGCAGCCTCTTAGGCTGCTCCACATTCTGTGGAAAGCAACAGGGCCTAGCTTAATTCTTCCTCATCAAAGAAGCATTTGGAAATGTATGAGTATGTACATGTGAGGATCAAATACATTTTTCATCCACTGAGTCATGTATCAATGTAAATGGATATAAGATCAGTTCATCCAAAATCTTTGAGAGATCGAGGAAGTGAAGGTGACTTCAGCAGCCACAATTATGGGAGGGGGGGATTGGGGGGGGCTGCAGCAGAACAGTATGGAAAAGTACAGCTTCTCACGTGTCTCTCACATACACAAATACTCAGCTCTCAGTCCATTACAAGCTTGCCTCCCCCTCAAACTGCTCCCCTCCACCTCACTAGTGGGAGAAATCTACCAACCTCCTAATCGTTCCCCAAGAGACTCTCCTACCTATTATGTTAACCCTCCCGCTTTGGTCCCGCCCCCGCCCCAGGAGTAACAGGGCCCTACTGGCCTGAGGCCGACCCCGCCGGGTGTGCACACAGCGAATCTAACCAATTCCTTCCACCCTTAACCGAGTGAACCACGCCAGGGTAACGTGCTGTGCACCAACTCTGGACTCTGCGGTCCTCCCACCCCCACGTGTCAGCTACCCTCCCCCACATGTCCACACCTCACGATTTCGGCCCGGGAAAGAAAGCGAGCGGTGGAAAGCCTGGCCCCGAAGACAGATCAAGCCCACAGGAATCTGGCCCCTCGCAAGTCCCCTCCCACCTTTGGCCCCGACCCTTAACACTCCCTTCCTCCCTCCTTCCTTCGAAAGCAGGCCCTTGCCTCAGAAACCTCTTCTTCCTCGTCGTCGTCGTCCTCTTCTTCCTCGCTGTTGTTGCTGCTGGTGCCGCCGCCGCCGCCGCCGCCGCCGCTGTTGTCGCTGTCGCTGCTGCTTTCGCTGCTGCTGGGGGGTCGGCAAGTCCGGTTACGCTTGGCCTTGTGGTGCTGCTGCTGCGGCGGCTTCTTCTTCAGGAGCAGATCGCAGACTCGCACCATCCCACGAGGAGACGAGGCCGAGCGAGCCCCGCTGCCGCCGCCAATGCCGCTGCCGACCTCCGCTGCTGCCGCCGCCGCCGCCGCCGCCGCGGGGGGGCCCGCCACAGCCGCCGCCGCCGGGGGGCTCCCTTCTCCCTCAGCCGCCGCCGCTGCCGCCGCCACCGGAACCGTCGCCTTCTCCATCTCCGGGGAAAGAGGGAGGGCGCGGACGGGGGAGGGGCGTGGGGGCTACGCTCTGCCGCGACTTCGGCCGCACCGGGGCCGACACAGCGCTCGGTGCCGCCTCCGCCGCCACCGCCTCGGTCACCTCTACTGCCGCCGCCGCCGCCGCCGCTCCGCCAGCTCTCACCTCGTCTCGCGATACTAAGGGCGGGGAGCCTGACGATGGGAGGGAGGGAGAGGGAGGGAGCGTGAGGGAGCAAGGCGGGGGGTGGGGGGGGCGAAGAGGGAGACCCGGGTGCCCGGAGATCCAGCAGAGGGGAGACTACCGAGAGTCGGGGGAAGTGTGCCTAGGGCGACTTCCGATGGGGGGAACGGCGGGGACAGAGGAGGGCCGCGGTGACTGCCGTAGCGCCCGCTAGCACCCGGATCGCTTCTCTTTCCTCGCTATTTCCCCCACACACAGCCCTTCAGACCTCCCTTCTTCCTTCCTCGCTGGTGTCTAGAACGCAGCCGCAGGCGGAAGTACAAGTGACGCCATCAGCCGTCGCCTGAGCGGTGGCGCGCGGGTGGCCGAAAGACGAAAGTGAGACTTAAGAGGGCCGGGTCTCCGGCCTTCGCGGGCGGGCGGTGCTGCGGTGCACGGGGCGGGAGGCTGAGCGGGCGGGCTGGAGCGGAGCAGCCCGGGCCGGGTGGGAGCGGGTACGGAAGCTCGAGCCAGACGCTTTGTTAGCAGGAGGCCCGCACAGCCTGATCCGGGAGGTGGGGCCTAGTTCTGGACTGCAGTACGTAGTTTCGTTCCTGGCCATTTTTTCCACCGCCAAATGGTGAGTTAGGGCTTTGGATCTTGAGAGCTGGCGTAGTATAAAGGAAAGAGCCCCTTTTGCCTCATTTTGAGTCTTGGATCATAGACTTCCTGAACCTGAGTTTACACTTGTGTTACCAACATAAGGAATTCGATTAGGTGATGTCTGAGATCACTGTAACTCTAAAGTTTGCTCTAAAGGGCTGAAGACAGGAGAAGGAAGCAAGATCTGTGCCTGACTTTGCAGACGATTTAGTGAATGACCCCGATTTAGTCCTTCCACTCCATCACCGTCTCGGCTTTTAGCTGTGAAGTAGGCATCATAAGTAATCATCCTTGGCTGTGGATCTCTTGGAAGGAATATTGTGATAGGGGTTGTGAGTTCATTTGTGGGTGTCTGAAGAACTTGCAGGACTTTTGAAATAATAGCGTAGCTTATTGAACTCAATTATCCCTTTCAGGTTCAATAAGGGCACAGCAGCATAAGGGAAATGAAGGAAACATCAAAGACAGATGTACTGGCACAAGATAAAAAGTATGCCTCAGCTGACATAGTTGCCATTTTAAGACTGCTAAGTTTAGCTGAGTGTGCCTGAATTTTTTTAGCTTTTTTTTTTTTCTTTTTAGCATTGGCATACCATATGAAATGTGGGCAGTTGCCAGTAGTCTGCAGAGTACTATGGCAGAATTGGCAATGATTGAATCGATTCATTCAAGAAAAAATTCATCATGTGCCTACTATGTGCATAGTTTATAAAACCTAAGTCTCTGCTTCCAGGGGTTTTGCAGTGAAATAAGTGTTATAGTAAATACACATAGAGTGCTAACCATCTGCCTGTACCTCTTGTACGGTGGTTGCTAAGTGCAGAACAGTATTGTGCAGCTAAGGTGCTCAGTCCTGTCCGACTCTTTGCGACCCCGTGGACTGTAGCCCACCAGGCTTTTCTGTCCATGGGGATTCTCCAGGCAAGAATACTGGAGTGGGTTGCCATGCCCTCCTCCAGGGGATCTTCCCAACCCAGGGATTGAGGTCTCCCGCTTTGCAGATGTATTCTTTACCTTCTGAGCAACCAGGGAAGCCCAGTACATTGTATATCTTAACACTACAGATTTAGGTCATAACCTGAGGTGGATTCCTCCCTCCTGCTTGTCTATTCTAAAGCACCTTTTTCACCGTACCCACTAGAATACTTTTGCAGTCTTTAAATCCCAGCCATATATAATTATGTAACTTGACTTCAAGCTTCACAAGAAGGCTGATGCTATTAGACAAAAATGCCTTCAATTTTCCAAATGCTAGAAACTTAGATACTTGTGAATCTTTCCTTTCCTCCAATATCAGTGGAGTGAGACACTCCCTGCTCTTAGATAAGATGAATTGTCCATCTGTTCTGTAGTTCCAATCCGTATTTCTCTTTTATCTTTTCTGTCTTCATTCTTCTACAATTGTCCTTCCACTCTATCTCCTTTCCTCCACACCAAGCTTTAAAGAGTACTGTACGTTCAGTGTCTCTTTTTATTATCTGATTCTCATTTATTAACTCTCTGCAGTCTAATTTCTACACCTATCATACTATCAAAAATACTCTAAAAGTAATCCCATTATTTAGAAGAAAATGAATTTTTACTCTTTTATATAATAAGGAAATAATTAATTTATTGGAACTAGTAGAATAAGGTTGAACCTACTGAAATGGACAAAGCCTCTGGAGTGACTTTCTATTATTTTTATCTAGCATTTTTTTTTTTTTTTTCTTTTAGAACCTGCAGCAGAATCATTCATGAAACTTATTTATTCTTGGAGATACAGCTAGACTAATTATCCCAACTTCCTTTAGTTAGTTGTGGTCTTGTAATTGACTTTTAGCCTGTGAAATGTAAGTGGAAGTGATGTGCTCATTTCCAGGCTTAATGAAGTCCTTCCATCCTCACTCTTTCTCCATCAACTTGAAGCTAGTGAGTATGTTGAAGATGCCAGAGCCAGAGAAAGATCATGGGTGGCTAAATTACTACTTGGAATACCGATACTTCCAAATTAGAAGCACTCCTTTTTGGACTTCTTGTACAAGAGAAAATTGAGATTTGAGAATTTATATGTTCCAGAGCTTGAATGACCATGACTAACCCAGAAATTGGTACTGGAAGTGGAGTACTGCTGAAACAGTAACCTAAAATATGTTACATTGCCTTGGTGATGATGCAGCAGATGTTAGAGATGTTGGCATCAGAGACTGAAAGGAGACCCATGTTTTGCAGTGGCAAAAGAGGTGTTTAAACTGTTACCCATGATAATTGAAAAGCGTATTATCTACCTATTGAGATTGTGACCCAGTACAGTCTCAGTAATAGGAGGAAATAGTTGAAAAGAGTCAAAGTAATACTATATTTTGAGTTTTACTTTTAATAAGATATTACTAAAAAGATAAGCTCAGGAAATGGTTGCATCAATGAACACGCATAAAAGTATTTGGAAAGATTGGAAAAGCAGAGTTTTTCTAGATCTTGAAGAGTAAAATATGAAGCTAGAAGAGGCCTTGAGTGTAGTCCTGTCCAGATTTAGTCCTGGAACAAAGATCAGATCAAGACTTGGGCCTTTCCATCCCAGACCATTATTTTAGATGGCCTCAGGATAGCTGGGATGATGTTCTTGCAAAACTGACATAGGGGCAAGGAAACAAAGTAAATCATTTTTGAGAATTACGTAAGCAAGAACTTTGAGTGTAGTTACTGGAAGCAAATAGATGATAGGACTAAACTTTTGAAGGAATTTTACCACTAATCAAATCACGAACCCAATTCAAATTTGTTCACGTGAGGCAACTGTTCAACCCCAAATTTGCATAAGTAGAAAATGAGACATAAATGCTTTACAGCTCCGCAGTACCCACATAGGATGTGGCCATGGAGAATAATGGACAAAGAACATTTCAGAGGCCCATATCAGGCCATATAGAAGACAGAGGGCACATGTTTCTCTCCGAAACTAAGTTGGGATCTCATCAAAATTTCCTCCACTCTAAGGGAAGATGGATCACAAAATGCCCACTCAATAGTTCATCCTTTTTATGTATCTGTATTGCCTAGTGTCTCACAGTTTTCTCTTTTTCCATTGAGAGCATATTCTTGTTACCTGTTTCTGGTCTACCACTGTACATTTTGGTCCACAGTTTGTTGTGATCAGACAACTGTGTAGATCACAACAAACTGGAAAACTTAAAGGATGGAAATACCAGAGCACCTTTCTTGCCTCCTGAGAAACCTATATGCGGGTCAAGAAGCAACAGTTACAATGGGACACAGAACAATGGACTGTTTAAAAATTGGGAAAGAAGTACATCAAGGCTGTATATCGTCATCCTGTTTATTTAACTTATATGCAGAGTACGTGATGTGAAATGCTGGACTGGATGAATCACAATTTGGAATCAAGATTGCCAGGAGAAATATCAACAACCCCACATATGCAGATGATACCACTCTAATGGCAGAAAGCAAGGAGGAACTAAAGAGCCTCTTGATGAAGATGAAGGAGGAGAGTGAAAAAGCTGGCTTAAAACTCAACATTCAAAAAACTACAATCATGGCATCTGGTCCCATCACTTCATGGCAAATAGAAGGGGGAAAAAATGGAAACAGTGGCAGATTTTATTTTCTTGGGCTCCAAAATCACTGCAGATGGTGACTTGCAGTCATGCAGTTAAAAGATGCTTGCTCCTTGGAAGAAGAACTATGACAAGCCTTGACAGCATATTAAAAAACAGAGACATCACTTTACCATCAAAGGTGTGTATAAGAGCAAAGCTTTGGTTTTTCCAGTAGTCTTGTACAGATGTAAGAGTTAGACCATCAGAAAGGCTTTGATGCTTCTTGATGCTTGAAGCATCAAAGAATTGCTGCTTCTGAATTGTGGTGCTGGAGAAGACTCTTGAGAGTCCCCTGGACTGCATGGAGATCAAACCAGTTGATCCTAAAGTAAATCAACCCTGAATATTCATTGAAAGGACTGATGCTAAAGCTAAAGTTCCAATACTTTGACCACCTGATGCAAAAAGCTGACTCACTGGAAAAGACCCTGATGCTGGGAAAGATTGAGGGCAGGAGGAGAAGGGTGTAACAGAGGATGAGGTGGTTGGATGGCATCACTGACTCAAGGACATGAATCTGAACAAACTCCTGGAGTTAGTGAAGGGCATGGAAGCCTGGAATGCTGCAATCCATGGGGTTATAAAGAGTTGGACACGGCTTTGCGACCGAACAACAACAAAACCGTACATCGTTTCCTGGAACTTGGGGTGATATTAGAGATACCTTGTGCCTTTAATTCATAGGTTGCATCTAGACCTTATGAAGAGGGCTTCACATTACCTAAAAACTAGACTTTAAGCCTGACCTATTAACTAGATAGAACTTTTAGATTCTTTTTTGGGGTAGGATGTGTTCTTTGTGGGGGAAGAGAGATAAAATATAATAGATATTTAGTTATCAGAATAGGGAGCTCTTATAGGCTCTAGATTCTTGTTCTGGACACAGTTAAATTATATTTTCCAGCCTCCTTTGCAATTAGGCTTACCCTTAGATGTGCCAGTTAGGTTCTAACCAGTGGAATGTAAGTGTAAGTGATGTGCTCCTGTTGCATCTTTGGTACATAAAACACGTCACATGAAAAGTCCTCGAGCATCTCCATATTCCCCAGCAACTTAAAGCATTTGTATTGGAAACCATGTGTTAAAAATGGTGAAGTCACAAGGGGGAAGGACTCTGGTTTCCTGAATCTTCACTTGGAAGGTAGCTGCCTGCCTATTGTGTTAGAGTTCATATGCATTATTTTGTGTGACCCACTGAGATTTGAGAGTTTGTCCTTACTAGGATAGACCTATCCTTTTACCCCATGTGCAGCCATCCATTTCCTGGTCTTAACTCTCATACCAGAGGGGTGAACCTGGGAATCAAGCTAATGGAAGGACCCTAATCCCTCAGTCATGGTGATTGGTTTAGGAATGGGAAGGTTAACAAAAGGAAGCCAATCAGAGACAACCTCATCTTTTGGCTAGCTTTATTGAGCAAGGCACCTCATTCTGGCTGAAGTTAAGCAAAAACTTAAATTATCTGTTGCCTTTGGTTGCTAAGTGGCATGAACCTGTCTGAGAAATCATTTCAAGAAAGTAGAGACAGTCTCAGTGGTATTGCAAGAGGGGGAAAATGCTCATGAATTGAGACACATGTTGGCTGTCTCCTCAGAGTTGAAACCTTAATCAGTAAGGGATAAATACTGCCAGGACGGATTCAGAAGCAGGGAGCTTGTGGCTTAGGCCCCGCTTCCCACCTGGAACTTTGCACAACACAGGCAAGCTCAGTCAAGTAGAAATGGCAACATAATATGTTAAGCAGAGGGCCAGGCAGCATTGATAACCACTCCTACTTCTGCATATTCCTTGACTGCAGTGAACTGAAAAGGAGATACAGAAGTCCTTAAGTATATAAATTGGATTCACCAGCCCAGTTGCTTTACACAGGCTTTCTGCAGTACAGGGTGATTGAAACTCATGGCAAAGGCTCTGGGTTCATGGATTAGATAGAAGATCCTGTTCAGTTCAGTTCAGTTCCGTTCAGTCACTCAGTTGTGTCCGACTCTGCGACCCCATGAATCGCAGCACGCCAGGCCTCCCTGTCCATCACAGACTCCCGGAGTTTACTCAAACTCATGCCCATCGAGTCGGTGATGCCATCCAGCCACACCCATAAATTCTAAAGTAAGGGCAGACAAAAAACAATCACTTTTTGAGAGACTATATTGCAAATTGTATCAATGGTAGACCTTAGAGCAACAAATTTAGATAGCAGGCAGACCAAATACCCATCTGACAATGCCATGATAATGAAGGACCTACCTCCAGCAACAGGATAAAATCTTAGAGAAAAACCTAATAATATGTTAGTTTGAATTCTCTAAACTTGCATTCAAAATTGATATGAAATTCAAAACAGACTGTTAAACTGGAAAAGGGTAAGAAAGCTCAACATGGCAAGGTTTAGGTTTTTAACCTTGACTAGTGCATAAAATAGTACCAGTGTCAACTACTGACATACCCTGAAATGTAAAACTAGTGAGTCTGGGTGGGTTGCATTCTGATAACGATTCCTTGGCCCTGGCTAGGAGGTTTGTTGATATTTAATGTGTTGCAGCCGGCAAGCAATTGTTAAATTTTAGATCTTAGATAATGTCTACATCAAGGTTAACATTTTAGGGGAATTGATAGGAAAATATCAGGTTTTGGAGTGTATCCATTAGCACACTCCACTGGAGTGTGCACAAGAAAGGAATAGATTTCAGCTCAAGCTAGCATTAGGAATGCAGAAGAAAGGATACAGTTGACCCTTTTAAATAAATACAGTTGGCCCTCAGTATTGGCAGGTTCCACATATGTGATTAAATCTACCAATTTAGAATCCACAGATCTAGAGGGCTAATAGACCCAAACATTTGCACATTTTGGTGTCTGTGGCAGGTCCTGGAGCCAGTCCCCTTTGAGGACAGAGAAACAATTGTGTATTTCTTTGACATCCCCTTTTTGATTGTACTCAGAAACCTATGCGACTGAGAGTCAAATTAACCTGCATCTTGCAGGTTTGGAAAACCTATATTCTCTGTCCTGAGCTAAAGTAGGGCAACAGAGGTAAAGAGTTGAAAACTCAGTAAAAAATATAACTGGAATCCTGAAAAAAACCCTGATTCTTGATTACCTAAAAATGCATTTTGCTGTATTTATCCTGTCTGACAATTGTTGACAAATTAGTCCCACTGTGAGTAGCCATTCCCCGAGATGTAACATGGGGGCAAGTGGACAGAGATAAATTCTAGCTGCATTATCCCTAAACTCATTCCTTGGCTTATAATATTAGATGCAAGGACCAAAATGGAAATACACAGTTAATTTAGTTGAGTAGAGGATAAACACTTCTTTCCAGCCTTGCAACACATTGCTAAGGGACAGAAAACAGATTAACACACCATGTCTGTTTTTGGTTTCTAAACCATGGAGTTACCAGAAAACAAGGTGACCAGTAACCAACTAAGATTTTTAAGAGACTTGTTCAGACAAAACTTACAAAGCCTTGCAAAGAAAGACCTAAGTTTGCTTAATTCTGATACCCTCTGATGTATGGGCAAGGGATCAGGGAGCATCTTCGAGAGAGCAAACTCAAGACATATTAACTGACCAAGGACCTCATCTACTGCTAATTAGAGTGCCCTTACTTTCCTTAAGTACCAATACCTAATAAAATTATCTTTGTCATGCTATACAGTGATGAGCAACATCCAAACCTATTTAAAAGAAATGCGTATCACCTAGAACTCTTGGTTTCCAAGCAAGGTGAAAAAAATTGGATGAGATTTTGGCACATCTCCTACTTGAGTAGAGAGTATTTCAATTGTCCCTGGGATAGTTACATAGTCCTAGACCAGGATATTTTTAAAAATTCTACATACTGAGAAAAGCACAAGTATAGATGCCAGGTAGAATGTAGCCAAGGGGTAGAATGTAGTGGACAACACTTTTAGTATGTCTGTCTTTTCAGGAGATTACTATCTTTTATGGAATAAAGCTCTCAGTTATATGACTTTTACTCTGCCATAAAGATAGATGCATGAATTGAGCCAATCTCCAGAATGATGTATCACAATCTTGGGCTAGAGCTGCCACTCACCATCTTTGACACAACAGGAAGCAAACCTATCTTACCATAAACAGGTTGACCTCAGAGGTATTTCAGGTTTGGTTCCAGACTACCACAATAAAGCAAATATTGGTAAAGTGAGGCACATGAATTTATTGGCTCCCCAGTATTTGTAAGTTAATTTTGCACTATATTGTAGTCTATTAAGTGTATAATACCGTTATATCTTTAAAAAATGTACATACCTTAAATTAAAAAATACTTCATTGGTATAAAGCTCTATCCATCATCTGAGTCTTCAGCGAGTTGTAGTAGTATGACAACTACTTTTGCAGATCACCAAATCAAATACAGTAATAATAAAAATGTTTGAAGTGCTATGAGAATTACCAAAGTATGACAGAGATCCAAAGTGAGCAAAGGATGTAGGAAAAGTGGTGCTGCTAGTTTTGCTTAGTGCAGAGTTGCTACAAACCTTTTATTTAAAAAATGCAGTATCTGCAAAATGCAATAAATGAAACATAACAAAGCGAGTTACACCCTCAGAAAAAGAAGGCAATATTGGCAATAGAAAGTAGAGTCTAGATGCATTTGAAATCTGGGATCGTAGACTAGCCCATTGTCCGTTAATTAAGTGGCCACCAAGTTCTTTTTTTCCTCCCATGCCTGCCATTCTCATTTAAGCTACTTTAAGGTAGGTTTTATACATTTGCAACTAAAATTCTATAGTCCTGTGGGTGACATAGTTCCATTCTTAGAGAATCTTACAAAACAAGGATTGGGGCAGTAGTTAATATTCTCCCACCAAAACCCCGTGGAGATATTTCCTCAGTTGCCTTCCTTGGAGAAACTGCGATTTACTTTACTAAGGAAGAGAGTGATTTATGATTACTTCTAACTGCCAAAGTCATTAGCCATTAGTCTCTTCAACCCCTGACTTCCTGACGTGGGATGTGACATCAGTTGTAGTTTCCAAGTGGTCCCAGAAAAACTAATTCCCCTTTTCTTACCTAGGTTCTGAACAAGTTAAAAATAAAAGGATAGAAATGGGGACCAAAATAGCACTTTGTTACTGATAAAGTGAAGTTGGCTGATGTTGCTTAGTGGGTAATAGGCCTGCCAACTGACCCCCAGAATTAGACAGATTTATGCCTCCAATTCCTAGCAACACCTGACAGAAACAGCACAGAGGATGAAATGAAAATTCAGCCTCTGGACAACTTGTTCTTGGAGGTTGGAGGACAAAACCAAATCAGACATTGTTCAGAAATTTACTAATTTTGTAAGTCACTCAAATCTCCCTAAGTATAGAGGAAGACCCAGAACTAATTGAAGTCCTTTCACAGGGAGTTAACATTAAAAACAGGATGCTTTCGTTACTAGCACCATTGACCAATTCCTGCTTGAAACTTCCTTTAACTTCCATGACAACCTAGTTGCTTTACCTTTTTAATCAATCCTACTTATTCTTTATAGTCCTTTCTTCCTCTATCTGGATCTTAAATATTGGGTTCCCCATGATTCAGGCCATTGCCCTATTTCTATTTTAACTGTCCCTAAGTAATCGCATATAAGTTCACAATTTTATTTACTATAGTTAAGACTAATGAATTCATAACCCTTACCTCCACCCCAACTCATATAGATCCAGGGCTACCAGTGGAATTACAGTGTTTAAATATTTCCTTATCCTTTATCTACAACCTAAATGGATCCAAGATTATCAAATCCTATTTATTCAGTCTGTGTTCTCATTATCTACTTTGTCCTCATGCCACTGCCTTAATTTGGCTTCTACCATCTTTCATCCATTCTCTTGCAACAGTCTATTAATCTCTCTGTCTCTGATCCTATCCTCCTCCATTTTATGCTTGACATCGCCACCTGAGTTAATTCTCTACTTTGTGAAAAGTCAATTGTAAAAACAATTGACATCTGGATTTAAAGAAAACAATACATATTGATTGTAGAACATTAGCAAAATAGAAAAGCACACGCAGGAACATATTGTTCCATCAGCTAGAGATAGCCACTGATGATGTTTTAGTCTCTTAAGTAAATCTTAAAGGAAATCACTCCTGAATATTCATTTGAAGGACTAATGCTGAAGCTGAAGCTCCAGTACTTTGGCCACCTGATGCAAAGAAGTGACACATTGGAAAAGACCCTGATTCTGGGAAAGACTGAAGTCAGGAGAAGGGGATGACAGGAAGAGATGGTTGGATGGCATCACCGACTCAAGGGACATGAATTTGAGCAAGCTCTGGGAGTTGGTGATGGACAGGGAGGCCTGGCGTGCTGCAGTCCATGGGGTCACAAAGAGTCAGACAGAGCTGAGCGACTGAACTGAAGTGTATTTTTCAATAAAATGAGAATGTTGCTTCTGCTTTTTTAGCATGCTTGTTTTACTTAATACATGTGAGCATATTCTCATGGCATTAGATGTCATTTGTATTGAATATATATAATGGATATGTCAGTTTATTTAAGGCAGGCCTTGCAGGGAAGCCTGGTGGATTGCAGTGCATGGGATGCAAAGAGTCAGACATAACTTAGAAATTGAGCAACAACAAGACATATTAAAACTTAAGAAAATCAAAAATAGAGAAAAAGTCTTGAAAGAAGCCAGAAGCAAAAAATACCTTACCCTTAGAGGAGCAAAGATAAGAATTAGCATTTAACTTATTGGTGGTGGTGGTTGTTCAGTTGATAAGTCATGTCTGACTCTCCCCTGGTGGCTCAGGCGGTAAAGAATCCGCCTGCAATGCAGAAGACCCTGGTTCCATCCCTGGGTCAAGAAGATCCCCTGGAGAAAGGAATGACTACCCACTCCAGTATTCTTGCCTGGAGAATTCCATGGACAGAGGAGCTGCAGGCTACAGTTCATGGGATCACAAAGAGACAGCTACACCTCAGCAACTAACACAGTTGAAGCAAGGGAGTGTCAAAAATGTGTGCACATGTTTTGTGGGCTGCCTGCTGACTCAAACAGTGAAGAATGTGCCTGCAGTACAGGAGACCTGGGTTTGATTCCTGGATTAGAAAGATCACCTGGAGAAGGGAATGGCCACCCACTCCAGTGTTCTTGCCTGGAGAATTCCATCTATATCCATGGTGTTGTAAAGAGTCAGATACAACTGAGCGACTAACACTCTCTTCAGAAACCATGCAATCAAAAAGAGAGTGAAGTGAATTATTTAAACCATTGAGAGGTAGAACCCCAGTGTAGAATTCTGTACCCTGCAAAATTTTCTTCACCGGAGTAGGTTGCATTTTCCCTTCCAGACAGCTCCTTTAGTGCCCTTATTTTGAGGTGTGGCTTTATGTCTTAATTCTGGATGTTCACCTAAAACTCATTTCTTCTATTCATCACAAAAATTCTATAAGCCATTCAGTGTCCTGTAATATATTGCTTTATGCTTAGCGACAGTATATTTTACCCCTTTCAACTTAATTCTGACCAATAGAATAGTACCAGCAGTGACTTTCTCAAGAAAATGTGAATTTGTGATTGATTATCTGACCTGAGTGGGTTTCACACAGGCAAGAGTCCTTTTAGCATCAGTGAGTGGGACCCAGGAAATCTGTAGCTTAAATAATCACTTGTGATTTTCTGGAATGAAGTGTTTACTGATGTCAAAACTTTGGCAAGCCATATGAATATAATGTGAATGAGGAATACAGGTTTGTGGGGTGGGTTGTCTGCTTTTAGTTATACCAAACAAAGCTTAAATAAAGACCATGACAAATCCAAGATTTTAAATTCTAGGATCTAGGCAGGATTAGAGTTTTGGGGAGCTTCTATAATTGCCCTAAGCAAAACTTGTATCATTAGGTCCAGAGAAATCATACCTGAAAATAAGACGTAGAATCTGATCTTCCAAATTGCAGGGTTAAAATGAAGGCTGAGAATTCACAGGACTTCCAGGGCTTATATGTAAAAATCAGGGACTATTTGGGACATAATAGGACCCTGAGAACATTTGGGTGAATTCAGATAAATCTGAAATTCACAAAACATCAAACCTCACTGTGTCTTCCTTGCCAGCAGGCCCTCTTCTTGTTAAGACTTTCCTTTCACTCCCTGAAATCTTTGTAGCAACCCACTTGAGGGAGCTATCACATGTCATATCTCTCCCACTTCTTGTATCCAGTCCAGATCTGTAACTAGAGTCATAATCTGCTAACAGGTCTATGAATAAGAGTGGCAAGATTTTTATAAGCTTCAGAAAATTGGAAATACTTATGAAGATGAAAAAAGAAAGGAATACAAATTTAGAGTCAAACTTATTGATATAGGAGTGTCATCCATGTAGTTGTATTAATAATTAATTTAGATGTAATCATTTTGGAATAGTTATAATCATTCATTGGCTTGAGGCACTGAAATATATTTTCACTGGTGGACAAAATTAAGTGGGTTTGAGATATCAGAAGTTCCTTAACAAAATGTAGAGGAACAAATAGATTTTAGGAGAAAATAAAAACTTGAGTGATTTATCATGTTCACTCTTTCTCCTACTTTCCATTGTCTCCCAGAAGAGCCCAAAGGATACTCTCCTCATTGAGATATTGACAAAGTAGTGACAGAAGTGTCAGCAGTCTTGAAAAGCTCAACACTCTTCTTCCATCATCAAAAGCCTAGAGATAAATTGGAGGGGAAAGTGCTATTGAAAGAGGCCCTTAATAGAAATAGGGTAATCCTACAGTAATACAGACCAATTTATTGCATTTAAGCAACGGAAACACAGTAGATGTGATTGCCATAACTGTAAGACTACAGTGGAATTTAGAATGAAAATCTTTGGTAATGGCAAAGTGATCATGAAGCTTCTTAGGACTAAATAGATAGGCAGCTTACAAGAACAGTCAGGGTTGCCACATTACACATAACTCTTAGCAACATTTACTTTGTAGTCTATATAGATGGTATCTCTTGGAGCACAAGACTTACTACAAGTGAGAATTGTGCACCCTTGAAATATACAAAGAAGATCTTCATGACCCAGATAATCATGATGGTGTGATCACTCACCTAGAGCCAGACATCCTGGAATGTGAAGTCAAGTGGGCTTTAGGAAGTGTTGCTGTGAACAAAGCTAGTGGAGGTGATGGAATTCCAGTTGAGCTATTTCAAATCCTGAAAGATGATGCTGTGAAAGTGCTGCACTCAGTATGCCAGCAAATTTGGAAAACTCAGCAGTGGCCACAGGACTGGAAAAGGTCAGTTTTCTTTCTTTTTTTTTTTTAAGCTCTTATAGAATTATTATTATTTTTTACAATATTGTAGTGGTTTTTGTCATACATTGACATGAATCAGCCATGGATTTACATGTATTCCCCATCCTGATTCCCCCTCCCACCTCCCTCTCCACCTGATTCCTCTGGGTCTTCCCAGTGCACCAGGCCCGAGCACTTGTCTCATGCATCCAGCCTGGGCTGGTGATCTGTTTCACCCTAGATAATATACATATTTCAATGCTGTTCTCTCGAAACATCCCACCCTTGCCTTCTCCCACAGAGAAAAGGTCAGTTTTCATTCCAATCCCAAAGAAAGGCAATGCCAAAGAATGCTAAAATTACCCCCACAATTGCACTCATCTCATATACTAGCAAAGTAATGCTCAAAATTCTCTAAGCCAGGCTTCAACAGTACATGAACCATGAACTTGCAGATGTTCAAGCTGGATTTAGAAAAGGCAGAGGAACCAGAGATCAAATTGCCAACATCCGCTGGATCATGGAAAAAGCAAGAGAGTTCTAGAAAAATCTGTTTTATTGACTATGCCAAAGCCTTTGACTGTGTTGATCACAATAAACTGTGGAAAACTCTTAAAGAGATGGGAATACCAGACCATCTGACCTGCCTCCTGAGAAATCTGTATGCAGGTCAGGAAGCAACAGTTAGAACTGAACATGGACCAACAGACTGGTTTCAAATAGGAAAAAGAGTACATAGGCCATATATTGTCACCCTGCTTATTTAACTTATATGCAGAGTACATCATGAGAAACGTTGGCTTGCCAGGAGAAATATCAATAACCTCAGATATGCAGATGACACCACCCTTATGGCAGAAAGTGAAGAAGAACTAAAGAGCCTCTTGATGAAAGTGAAAGAGGAGAGTGAAAAAGTTGGCTTGAAGCTCAACAGTCAGACAACTAAGATCATGGCATCTGGTCCTATCACTTCATGGCAAATAGGTGGGGAAACAATGGAAACAGTGAGAGACTTTATTTTGGGGGACTCCAAAATCACTGCAGATGGTGACTGCAGCCATGAAATTAAAATACGCCTGCTCCTTGGAAGAAAAGTTATGACCAACCTAGACAGCATATTAAAAACCAGAAACGTTACTTTGCCAACAAAAGTCTGTCTACTCAAAGCTATGGTTTTTCCAGTAGTCCTGTATGGATGTGAGAGTTGGACTATAAAGAAAGCTGAGCACTGAAGAATTGATACTTTTGAACTGTGGTGTTGGAGAAGACTCTTGAGAGTCCCTTGGACTGCAAGGGGATCCAACCAGTCCATCCTAAAGGAAATCAGTCCTGAATATTCACTGGAAGGACTGATGCTGAAGCTGAAACTCCAATACTTGATGCCACCTGATGCAAAGAACTGATTCATTGGAAACGGCCCTGATGCTGGCAAAGACTGAAGGCAGGAGAAGAAGAGAACAACAGAGGATGAGATGGTTGGATGGCATCACCGGCTCAATGGACATGAGTTTGAGTAAGCTCCAGGAGTTGGTGATGAACAGGGAAGCCTATCGTGCTGCAGTTCATCGGGTCACAAAGAGTCTGATTGGACACAACTGAGCGACTGAACTGACTGACTGAATTGTGCAAAATGGTTACCTGGATATAATTTAAAACATGCTGAAAATCACAGTTTCTTACCTAATCTCTAAACCTGAGTCATTTTACAGTCCCTAAGAACCCCAAGAAGTGGTCACATGAGAAAGATACATGCATCACAGGTACATGCTGTAAATCTTTCTCCTTAATTTTTTTGAATTTTTATTTATTTGGCTGTGTCACATTTTAGTTTGGCACACAGGATCGTCGATCTTCATTGCAGTATGTGGGATCTTTAGTTGTGGCATGTGGAATATGGTTCCCTGACCAGGAATTGAAACTGGGCCCCCTGCATTGGAAATGTGGAGTTTTAGTCACTGGACTACTAGGCAAGTCCCTTCCTCCTTACTTTCTATAAGGGACCCATGGATATTTACTAATGCTTGGCCCCATTTCATTACCCTATCTCTAGCCACATCCTTGCTATATCCTTACCATAGCCACAGAGTATTTTCCTGCTTCCTTACTTTGGGCCCAGCATTATAATTTGTTTTGGCCAGATCATATAGATGGAAGTAACATTTTGCCAGTTCTGAGCTGTGGCAGGTATTTGCACATGTCTGTTTGACTTCTTGCCTCTCTATCACTGTCATGAGAACACATCCTAGCTAATATTTCACATATTCAAGGAAAAAGAGTGAAACAGACCCACACTAGCAAACTTGTACCTCAGCTCAACTAAAGATATGTGTCAAACCCCAGCTGAGATCAGCAGAGCTACCAATAAAAAAGAAAAGAAACACCCAGTGAGCCTCTTTGGGTTTTTTGAGATAATATATGGCATTTGTGTGGGCGTTCCAGGTGGCGCTAGTGGTAAAGAGCCTGCCTGCCAATGTAGGAGACAGAGGAGATGCAAGTTCAGTCTCTGGGTTGGGAAGACTTCCTGGAGGAGGAAATGGCAACCCACTCCAGTATTCTTGCCTGGAGGATCCCATGGACAGGGGAACCTGGCGGGCTACAGTCCATATGGTTGTAAAGAGTTGGACACGACTAAAGCAACTTAGCACACATGCATGCATGGCATTTGTGTATGCTACTTAAACCTTTCTAATGCAATTTAGGGAAGCTGACCCATGGATGTGAGCAAGAATAAATAATTGTGTAAACCACTGAATTTGGGGAAAGTTTGTTATGTAGCAATAGCTGATCAATTGGGAAAAGGAAATACCCTGGAATTACTAGATGGTGACTCAACAAACTTGAATCCTCAGGCCTTGGAGTGCCACTGTGATCCACCAATTAGAATTGTTGTTTATGTAAGGTAAAGCTGCATTCCTGGAAAAATTGCATGATTAGTGCTACCATAAAAAGACTTGAAAGATGTAGTGGCAATGATTCTTTCTGTTCACGTTTATTTTTTGCCTAAGTAGAACAGTCTTGGAGTGTTGAGAATATCTATGAACTACTGTAAATATGGGCTTCCCTTGTAGTTCAGTTGGTAAAAAATCTGCCTGCAGTGCAGGAGACCCGGGTTCGATCCCTGGGTTGGGAAGATCCCCTGGAGAAGGCAGTGGCAACCCACTCCAGTATCCTTACCTGGAAAATCTCATGGACAGAGGAACCTGATGGGCTGCAGTCCATGGGGTCGCAAAGAGTCGGGCACGACTGAGCGACTAACACAACTGTAAATATAATCAGGTGGTGACTCTAATTACAGGTGCTGTTCCAGACATGCTGTCTTTAATAAAGTAAATCAACATAGCCTCTAGCAGTTAGAATATGGTTATTCTGGCAATTGTTTTTTTCACTGTATCTTGGTAAGAAAGTGAAAGTGCAAGTGTAGTTGCTCATTTGGGTCCAACTTTTTTCAACCCCATGGACTGTAGCCTGCCAAGCTCCTCTGCCCCTGGAATTCTCTAGGCAAGAGTATTAGAGTGGATTTCCATTCCCTTCTCCAGGGGATCTTCCTGACCCAGACATCGAACCTGGGTTTCATGCATTGCAGGCAGATTCTTTACCATCTGAGACACCAAGGAAGTCCTAAATGGCAGTATATGTTAATTTAAAAATTAGGAACAGGCTCATCAAGTGCTTTCTTAGTGATATGGGGGAAAGGTGCACCACTTTTCCTATTGTGTTGACAGGAATACCTTGAGATGCCCAGACCACCTGATCCTTAGAAATTTCACTCAGGTCACAGTTACCTGGATACAGTTACAGTTACAGTTACTCACTCCAGTATTCTTGCCTGGAGAATCCCAGAGACATTAGAGTTTGGCAGACTATAGTCCTTGGGGTCAGACACAACTGAGGTGACCTAGCACATACGCACTACATTTGGATATACTGCTCCCATCTATTTAATGTTACCAACTTTGAAATGTCCTCAAGGCAAGAGAACTTTTTAGCTGATCTAGGCTGTAGATTAAGGTTCCATAACAGGTTTATTTCATCCTAATTCCAAAGAAGGGCAGTGCTAAAGAATGTTTAGATTACTGGACAATTGCGTTCACTTCCCATGCTAATAAGGTTATGCTCAAAATCCTTCAAGCTAGGCTTCAGCAGTATTTGAATCGAGAACTTTCAGATGTACAAGCTGATTTTAGATAAGGAAGGGTAACCAGAGATCAAGTTGCCATCATTCATTGGATTATAGAAAAGCAAGGGAATTCCAGAAAAAACATCTATTTCTTGACTACGTGAAAGCCTTTGACTGTGTGGATCACAATAAACTGTGGAAAATACTTAAAGAGATGGGAACACCGAACCATATTACCCGTCTCCGGAGAAACCTGTATGTGTGTCAAGAAGCAGCAGTTAGAACCTTACATGGAACAACTGACTGGTTCAAAATTGGGAAAGGAGTACGACAAGGTTGTATATTGTCACCCTGTTTATTTAACTTATATGCAGAGTACATTATGCAAAATGCCGGGCTAAATGAGTTACAAGCTGGAATCAAGATTGCCTGGAGAAATATCAATAACTTCAAATATGCAGATGATGCCACTCTAATGGCAGAAAGTAAAGAACTAAAGAGCCTCTTGATGATGGTGAAGTAGATTGAGAAAGCTGGCTTAAAATTCAACATTCAAAAAATTAAGATCATGGCATCTGGTCCCATCACTTCATGGCAAAAAGAAGGGGGAAAAATGAAAGCAATGACAGATTTTCTCTTCTTGGGCTCCAAAATCACTGTGGATGGTGACAGCAGCCATGAAATTAGAAGACACTTGCTTCTTGGAAGAAAGGCTTTGACAAACCTAGACAGCATATTAAAAAGCAAATACATCATTTTGCCAACAAAGGTGCATATAGTCAAAGCCATGATTTTTCCGGTAGTCGTCTACATATGTGAGAGCTGGACTATAAAGAAGGCTGAGAACCAAAGAATTGATGCTTTCGAGTTGTGGTGCTAAAGAAGACTCTTCAGAGTCCCTCGGACAGCAAGGTGATCAAACCGGTCAATCCTAAGGGAAATCAACCCTGAATACTCACTGGAAGAACTAATACTGAAGCCGAAGCTTCAATACTTTGCCACCTACTGTGAACTACTGACTCATTGGAAAAGACTCTGATGCTGGGATAGATTGAAGGCAAAAGGAGAAGAGGATGGCAGAGGATGAGATGGTTGGATGGCATCACCGATTCAGTGGACATGAACTCGGGTAAACTCCAGGAGATGGTGTGGGACAGGAAAGCCTGGCATGCTGCAGTCCATGGGGTTGCAAAGAGTCGGACACAGCTTAGCAACTGAACAACAGCAACAACAGATTAAGAGTCTGTAGCAGATCAAGATGCTGTTTGGAGCCAGAAGAATAATGGTGTAGCCTCCTAGGACTTTGAGTCAGTGCCATATAATCAACTGTTCTCCTTTTAGAAAATTCCTGGACTTGTGTTGTGAGCCTTAGTAGAGACTAAACATCTTACTGTAAGAATTTAAGACCTTGACATCTTGGATGACCATTACAAACTGGGTTTTATCTAACCTAACAAACCATAAAGCTGTATATAACCAGAATCACTCCAACATCAACTCAAAGTGATGTATAGAAGATTGGAGTCACTGAAGCCACTAGTAAATGATATGACCATGTAGGTGGCTGACATCATCACCTCCTCTGTGTATAATGCCACCATTCTATCAATCCACACTTCCCTGTGGTGACCAACCCCACAGGGAATTCTCTATGATGAATTGACTCAGGAAGAAAAAATTCATTCCTGGTTTCAGATGGTTCTGGAAAATGAGCTGGCTCCTGCCAGAAGCAGATTGCTCTAGCATTACACTCTTATTCAGAGTTAACTCCAAGGGGAAGAGCTTCAGTCAGTTTATCTTATTTTCAATTTGGAAAAGTAATGTCCTTTGCCAAATTATGGGTAGTGGTTAGTGGTCTGGCTGGGCATACAGGGACATGGGCAAAATAAGAGGCAAGGATTGAGGGATAGGTACATTTGGAACCTCCTGTAATGTTAAAAGAATGTGAACATATTTGTATCTCATGAATATGCCAACGACAACAGCAATAGCAGCAACCAAAGGAGATCACCTCTGCAGGGGAGGCTTATCATTGATCAGGTAGCTGATATGATACCTCTTCTGTGGCTACTAGTTAGCCTCTTTCTCCAGCTAGCCAGTGTTTGCTCAATGGTTCCCTGACCAAAGTATGATGACAGAGATGGAAGTTATTTATGATCTCAGAAAAACATGGACTTCTCTTTCCTCAGGGCTGATCTATCTACTACTATAGTTCAGAGTCCCAATCTTCCAGCAGTAGAAAGTTAATGCTGATCACCGGATACATCATAGACCAGGGGTACTAGTCAGCCACCTGGTGGCAGGTTGATTCTATTGACTTCATCTTTATATAAGTGAGTGAGTGAAAGTTATACAGCCCATGGAATTCTGCAGGCCAGAATACTGGAGTGGGTAGCCTTTCCCTTCTCTAGGGGATCTTCCCAACCCAGGGATCGAACCCAGGTCTCCCCCAATTGCAGGCAGATTCTTTACCAGCTGAGCCACAAGGAAAGCCCAAGAATACTGGAGTGGGTAGCCTATCCCTTCTCCAGCAGATCTTCCCGACCCAGGAATTGAACTGGGGTCTCCTGCATTGCAGGCGGATTCTTTAACAACTGAGCTATCATCTGTATATAGGTTGCATCAGTTTGTCTGCATGGACTGGATCGTTACTGTGCAGCTATCTTTATTTCTCTTGCCTGCCATACTTCCTTAGCAATGCTATTTATAAAATAATGGAGTGGCCTATTCAGCATAAGAGAATCTCCTACAACATTGCATCTGTCCAAAGAATTAATTTTAATGTAGAGGAACTAAAGTAAAAGAATAACAACCATGTGATCACTGGTTTTAAATGGTTTGTAAATCCATGTGATTACTGAACTATAAAGCAGTGACATTATACAGTGGTGGGATGGTCTATTGAAGAACTCACTTATGATCTAAGAAGCAAGTTGGGAAGTACTACCTTAAAGAAATCAGATACTTACTCTAATAACAGAGCACATTGGTCTGAGAACACAGTGGTGGCTGTGGAATGGCACAAGTCATTATTAAGACCTAATGACAACAAATTATGTTGTCCAGTCTGAGACATTTTTAAGAATTAAAATGGAGCAGTAAACAAACTTACAGAAATTTGTAAACTATGTATTAACCAACAAATTGCTTTTATTATATTGATGTCCCTATAAAATAGTCTGTTTGAAAACTTTCAAAAAGAAGTCTGGATACACCAGAAAATATTAAAACTGCTTAATAATTATTATTAGTACATTCAAAATAACAGCCAATAATTATTCTATACATATTTGTGTATTTTAATCAATTTCACATATATATTTGTCTCATATCATGTATATTTTCATTTCTGAAAAATGCATTTTTTCCATAAACATAAGGGGTACCATGTGATTTGATACACATATATACTGTGAAATAATTGCCACTATATAGTTAACACTTCTATCACCTCACATGATTACCTTCTCTTTCGTAGTGATAGCATTTAAAATCTGGTCTCTTTAGTGACTTTCAAGTATGTAATACACTATTGTTAATTATAGTCACCATAGGTACCTTAGATCCCAAGAGATTTTTCATCTTATAATTGCAAGTTTGTATCCTTCACTCACCATCTGTCCATTTCCCCTGGCACCCAGCTACACTGAAGAATGTATTTTAACATGGTAATATGTTTGTAATTTTTCATAAGAATATCTCTAAACTCTTTAACATTGTATTTTACACCTCAGTTCAGTTGCTCAGTTGTGTCCGACTCTTCGCGACTCCACGGACCACAGCACGCCAGGCCTCCATGTTCATCACCAACTCCCAGAGTCTACTCAAACTCATCTCCATTGAGTCGGTAATGCCATCCAACCATCTCATCCTCTATTGTCCCTTTCTCCTCCTGCCTTCAATCTTTCCCAGCATCAGGGTCTTTTCAAATGAGTCAGCTCTTCACATCAGGTGCCCAAAGTATTGGAGTTTCAGCTTCAGCATCAGCCCTTCCAATAAATACCCAGGACTGATCTCCTTTAGGATGGACTGGTTGGATCTCCTTGCAGTCCAAGGGACTCTACAGAGTCTTCTCCAATATCACAGTTCAAAAGCATCAATTCTTTGGCACTCAGCTTTCTTTATAGTAAAACTCTTCCATCCATACATGACTACTGGGAAAACCGTAGGCTTGACAAGACAGACCTTTGTTGGTAAAGTAATGTCTCTGCTTTTTAATATGCTGTCTAGGTTGGTCATAACTTTCCTTCCAAGGGGCAAGCGTCTTTTAATTTCATGGCAGCAGTCACCATCTGCAGTGATTTTGGAGCCCCCAAAATAAAGTCAACCAGTTTCCCCATCTATTTGCCATGAAGTGATGGGACCAGACGCCATGACCTTAGTTTTTTGAACGTTGAGCTTTAAGCCAACTTTTTCCCTCTCCTCTGTCACTTTCATCAAGAGGCTTTTTAGTTCCTCTTCACTCTCTGCCATAAGGGTGGTGTCATCTGCATATCTGAGGTTATTGATATTTCTCCCAGCAATCTTACACTTAATAAATTTTAAATTGTTGATGCCCTCAGTTGACTTTTCTCTTGGCTTCAGTATTTTTATTTGGAAAAATGCTCTTTATATAGGTTAATATAAGTATCTGATAAACTCAGACCAAATTATGCCAAATGGAGTATCTTCTCAGGTTGAATTTTGTTTTATTAAATAAGTAAATATTTCAGTCCAAATGTCAGTTACTGTCTTTCCTGCTTCCAGTCATTGTATCTTTTGAAGACAAATCTCATCAAATAAATGACCTCTATTTGTAATTCTTTGAAAGTTATACTAAATTTAGATGCTACACAGTAATAGGTTAATTCTAGATTCATTCTGCTCTTGTACAGAATATAAGTTTATTCAAGCAAAAATAGAAGCTCTAAAAATAATCTTCTCATAAGTCAAGGGTATTTGTTTCCTATTGCTGTTGTATTAAACTACCACAGACATAGTTGTTTAAAACAACACAAATTTATCACCTTACAATTTGGAGGATCAGAAGTCTGAAATAGATTTCTCTGGGCTAAATTGGGAAAGTGTTGTCAGGATTGCATTCTTTTTGCCTGCTCTAGGGGAAATTCTGTCTGAGTTTTCTAGCTTCTAGAGTTGCCTGCATTCCTTGGTGTGTGACCTTTTCTTCCATCTTAAAGCACATTCCTCCAACTTCTGTTTCCATCATCACATCTTCTCTAACTCTCTTTCTCTTTCATTTTTTCAGAAGTCTTAGATTACATTGGGCTCACGTGGATAATGCAGGATAGTCTTTACATCACAAGAGCCTTAACTTAGTAGTACCTGTCAAGTCCCCTTTGCCATTTAAGGTTACATATTGCTATATGTACAGTTTCCTGAGATTAGGGCATGACCAGGAATTTTTTTAAATGACCCGAAAATGTCTGGGTCATGTTATAGATATTAATATATGTTTACCTTCTAATAATGGGTAAAATAATTGAATAGACAATTCCTTAAGTATACATGGGTGGCAAATAAGTGCATTAAGTGATGCTCTGCTCTATATAGAAATATAATTTATCTTTGTATATGAATGATATCCTGCAACCTTGCTAAACTTCCTTATTAGTGCTAGTAACTTATTTGTACACATCATAGGATTTACTTCACAGAAATCATGTTGTCTGTGAATAGAGTTATACTTGTTCTTCTCCAGTCTATATGTTTTTAAATTCTTTTTCCTTCCTAATTTCACTACTAGAATCAACAGTACAGTGTTGATTAAAAGTGGTAAGACAAATATCCTTTCCCTATTCATGATTTTTGAAATAAAGTGTTTGGTCTTTCACTGTATTAACTATCAGTTTCTCACATGTATTGTCTGTCAGAATAAGGAAATTCCTTTCTGTTTCTGGTTTTAGGAGAGTTTTTACCAGGCATGTGTTCTCAAATGTTTTTTTCTGTATTTATTGAGATGATCGTGTAATTTTTCTTTCTTAGCCTGTTACTACAATGAATTAGCATTGATTGGTTTTTGAATATTAAAATAATTTTATATTACTCAGATAAACCCCACTAATGATGTATTATCCTCTTTGTATATTATGGTATATTATTTGATAGCATTTTGTTAAGCTTTACATGTATGCATGCATGCATGCTAAGTCACTTCAGTTGTGTCTGACTCTGTGTGACCCTATGGACAGCAGCCCACCAGGCTCCTCTATCCACCAGATTCTCTAGGCAAGAATACTGGAGTGGGTTGCCATTTCCTTCTTCTTCTTGGTGCCTTTGTAGAAGATTAGCTGACTATATATGAGGTTTTTACCTTTGAATATGATGTGGGCTTGACATATATTAAATTTTTTATTGTTGAGGAACATTCCTTCTATACCTAATTTGTAAGAGTTTTTTTTTTTTTTTTTTTTTTTTTAATCATGAAAGGATGTTCAATTGTGTCAAATGCTTTCCCTGCATTTGGAAACTAATATTATGGCAACCAGTCCCATCACTTTATGGCAAATTGATGGGGAAACAGTGAAAACAGTGACAGATTTTATTTTGGGGGCTTCAAAATCACTGCAGATGGTGACTTGCAGCCATGAAATTAAAAGACAGTTGCTCCTTGGAAGTAAAGCTATGACCAACCTAGACAGCATATTAAAAAGCAGAAACATTACTTTGCTGACAAAGGTCTGTCTAGTCAAGGCTATGGTTTTTCCAGTAGTCATTTATGGATGTGAGAGTTGTACTATAAAGAAAGCTGATCACTGAAGAATTGATGCTTTTGAACTGTGGTATTGGAGAAGACTCTTGAGAGTCCCTTGGACTGCAAGGAGATCCAACCAGTCCATCCTAAGGAGATCAGTCCTGAGTGTTCATTGAAAGGACTGATGTTGAAGCCGAAACTCCAATACTTTGGCCACCTGATGTGAAGAGCTGACTCATTTGAAAAGACCCTGATGCTGGGAAAGATTGAGGGCAGGAGGAGAAGGGGATGACAGAGGATGAGATGGCTGGATGGCATCACCAACTCAATGGACATGAGTTTGGGTAAACTCCGGGGGTTGGTGAGGGACGGAGGCATGTCGTGCCGCAGTTCATGGGGTTGCAAAGAGTTGGACACGACTGAGCAACTGAACTGAACTGAAGTCAAAAACCTGTAGAATAAGTCCGTGAAACTGAATTTGTTGTCAGATGCAAGGAATGACTGGCTAAATACTGGAAGGCAAATCAGAGGTCATGATTTGTCGTGACACAAGAAAACAGTAGGAGAAAGGAGTAAGATGGCAATGAGGCTAACGGATTTAACACTGTCAGTGTGAAATGGGCTGGATTACTTGAAGCTCCCTATTAATTACCAGAGAAGCTTGCCTATTACTGAAGCTTGATTGTTATTGGATGTGGGTCATGTGCTGAATATGTGGGGGGACCTGAATGAAAGGAAATTAATTATGGGTTGATTTTCCTTTTGACTACTATGTAAACATCCCATCTTGCCGTTTCAAGGAAAGGAAGACTTTCCCAGGGATTGCCTTTGAAGGAATCAATTTTCTTTAGTAGGAGATTTATACCACCTTTGTACCTTATGGCCCCAGGCATTTGCCTGCTCTGATCTGTTCACTGTAATTATTGTGTAGACATCTCCCAGATTTCTGATCTGTACTCATTCATTCCATAGTTCATCTGGCCTTTGACTATGGCTCCATTTCCAATTTATAGTTCTCCTCTTGTCCTTTGAACTAGACTTTGTTGTTTGGTTTCTTCTTTTTGATTCTTGGCCTGTTCTCAAAAGAGTGTTCTAATAATCACTCCCACTTCAAACTGCTTCACTTTCATCATTCTGTAAGGACTCAATCCCTACCTCTGTAGGGACCATAACCCACATTTCTGATCATGGAGTCATACCTCAATCCAAACCACTGGAACCTACATGAGGAATTCACAGTACTTGTTGTTTATAGGTGTTTTCCTCTACTATGTACCAGATGAAGTAGCAGAATTAGCTATAATAATGGCAAAGTCCAGATCATTCTCTACTGTGTATTTTGGCTCCTTGTCTCTGGAAGCTGGAGTAAATTGCAAAGGATTTGAGTTCACTAGAGTGAAGTTCTAGGGACATGTGCCCAAGGATTAGTGAAAATGAATTTGGGATGCAGGGATGGAAAACCTGGAAGTGAAAGGCCCCCCACTTTATGGGTCAGGAGCCATATTCTTGTGTAGGTTAGAAAGTAGTAATAGGAATAATAGGTGGTATGCATCTGTTATAAGAAGAGCCACAAAGTCTTCTCTCTGTATTACCTCACTTAAGTGTTTGAGACTGTCAACTTAAGCTTTCATTTATTTAACGGATACTCATTGAGCACCTACCATATATGTATTAGGCATTGGGCTAGAATAAAGATACAATAGTGAATAAAAACAGACATGGCCCCTATTGTTATTAAGCTTACCAACTAAGTGGGAGAAAGCTCTGAAGCAGAATGTGATCTAATGGAAAGGATACTTTGTGCTCCATCTTGGTGGGAGTACTAAGAATTATACAAAATCTGGAGGGGAAGGGTTATGACAAGCCATTGTAACAGGTTTTTAATGAGCTCTGAGGATCATGGTATAATTTTTCTTAGGGTATCTTGAGCTTGCTTTTATGCAAGTCATAAACAATGGTATGCATCAAAAAAGTTTTAATATTAGAGAAGGGTACAGCAACCCACTCCAGTATTCTTGCCTGGAGAATCCCATGGACAGAGGAATCTGGCAGGCTACAGTCCTTAGGGTCTCAGAGTCAGACATGACTGAAGCTACTTAGCATGCATGCATATATCCTTATGTATCATGTTTCTTGTTTGGGGTCTTGAATGGCTCCCAGCATCCAGTCAGGTCAACATTTGTCTTTGATTCACTTTGGTGAAAACGACTTCTTGATTCTTCAGGGCTGCTTCCAGTAATTCTGGAGATTCCTTGGATTCTGTTTGGCCTAAATGTTTGCCACTTAATACCCTCTGATAAAGTCTTTCTTCTTTGACTGTGGTTGTAGGACCATGGCAGCCTTCAAGAAAAGACTCTCCAGACATGATTAACCTTGTCCATCAATAAACTCATAGATTTCTTTTGCTTTATGTATACCTGATATAAGCAGTCTAGTACCTGGTAGAGAGCCTGGGGTCACTGTTGACCAACAGGGCCAACAGCTGAGGATGAGCCAAATGTGGGGGAGGATAAGATGGGACTTGCTAATACTCTGTCAGTCTGTCACCACGTCTGACCACGATGACTTTCTAAGGGTGGTGGTCTCTGCCTCACTTTTCCTTTTTAAACCTCATGCAGCTCTTTTGGTCAACTCTAACCTAGTAACATGGAGGGAAAAGAGTTTTGAGAAATGTGGTTTTCAGTGTTAGCTAAATTCACACAATCCAGCCTAGACATTCAGACTCAGAGGTCTCAGAGATACATTTGCTGGAGTTTCTTCAGAAGTGAAGATGGTACAGTGGCCCTAGGGCCGTGAAACCCAGGCAATCATATAAGGTCATATTTTTTGACTCATATAGATCATGGAGAATCAAAATAAAACATCTGAGTGCTCTAATGATACTTACGAGTATCACCAAATACTTAAATTCCTCCAAGTGTGTACAGAAGACCATTCCCTAACGAAGCTTCCTTGAATGTGGAATAAGATTACTTGCTCCCTCTAAGTCAATCTAAAGCCTTGGAGGTGGACAATCTCATACCAGGACAGCTTTGAGGTTGCAAATAAATCCTGGAAGAATTGGGGTTTCTCATTCTTCTCTTAAAGAGTACCAGGGCCCCAGCAAAGGAGTAAAGAGGGTTGAGAGATTGCCATAGATATTTCATTTATGGAATTCTAAAGGACAGAAATTTTTTAAGAGTGAAGTATATTTCCTTTTCTCTTTTGAATTTGAGCCACAGGTGCAAAATAGATCATGCCATCAATTATAAATTCACAGTTATTATCTGCTCCCTGTTTCAAGAACACCATTTAACAGGCCAAATATTTTACATATATATATACATTCTTGGAGATATATATATCTAATAATGAGGGCAGCAGTAAAATTTTTCAGTGGCCTGTGGGAATGCTATACTCAAGTGAAGTTCAGTGTCTAAGTGCTCTAGGAGTCCACGCATTGTGTATCTCTGGTGAATTGAAGACAATAACCTTCTATCAGCAGATACATAACTAACATATATGCCTGGACATGTTCCCCCTAACGTTCTTGCTCAGTTTGGAACTCAGCTTCTTCCTTGTGTTTTTCTTTTCTTCCACAGTCCTCCTCTCCACTTGTCTACACTGAAACCTCATCTTTCTTCTGGGAAGGAAGTCATTGCTACTAGGAGGTATATGGAATATGTGGAAATCAGATGAAGATTTTTGGTCAAGTTTCTTGGATAAGCAGTCCCAGCTATCTTAACCGAGTGTGGTGGCACTATGATACACCACCTAGATCCCTTCAATGAAGGCCTGATGCCTCAGCTACTGAAGGGGCTATCCATAGATAGCCATTAACTGTCAGTGCCTTCGAAGATGGCCTCAGTTCCAGAGAGCTATGTGGGAAGTCCTATATCCAATAGTGGACTGAGTATAAAGGCCTTGCCATCTAAAGGCCATTCTAACTCCAGAGCTTCCAAAGGGGTTGGTTAGAGCTTTACCCGCTTCTCCCTCTTCCCACTCCTGCTTTCTTTTTTCCCTTCCACAGGTGTCAATCCCATGGGTACACCTTAGTCCCATGAGTACTCCCTGCACACTGAACTCAGTCTTAGAACATGCTTTCTAGAAATCCAACCTGCGAGACGTGAAATAGCTTGTGAGTCTTTCTTGGAGCCATACTTGAAAAGACAGATGACTAATTCTCTCCTCTGCCTTCCTCCTTTCAGATAATAGCCTTGTAGTGAGATTATGAATTAAAGGTACATTGTCAGAGTAAAAAAATATGGAGGAAGTTTAGAAGGAAGAAAGTGATCGATGAGAGTTCAAGACGTGAGGAAAGGCTTTCCAAAGACTATGGTGTTTATATGATCTGTGAAAGATGGAAGAGCCTGTCATAATTGTAAGACACAAGAGATAACCCTGTTCTTTTTTCTTTCTCCAGTTTATTCTCCACTCTGCAGCTACCTATTTTCAACCTGAAATAGAGTCAGATTGCCTTTCTTCCTAAAATCCAAAAATTCCTTCTTATTACTCTTGGTATGGAGTTGAAACTCAAAGAATTCTGTGACCTGGATCCTGCCTCACTTCTCTAGACTCGTCTCTCATTCCTCAGCTCTACTGAATTTAATTTAGTTTCACCAAAGTACCATGTTAATGGATTTTCGCATATAGTTCTTCTTGCTTGGACTGTCCTTTTTTCTATTACCAAGTTGACTCCAATTTATCAGGACTCAGCTTCAATGTCACTTCCCTGGGAAACCTTTCCTGGCAATGTCATTGCCTTTTTTGGCCCTGCCGAAACACACTGTACTTCCCCTGGATTAGCATTTACCAAGTTTTGTTTTAGTTTTTTAATTTTCTTGTACAGTATACACTACCATAATGTTTGCTGAGGGCTTTCTATGTGTCAGGAACTGTTCTATGCACTTGATATGTATTATTTCCTTTAATCTTTACAATAAAATTATGATAATATATTACCCTTTTTTGAAAGATAAGGAAACATGCAAATGGAGGTTAAGGAAACTCACACCCTAAGGAAGCTCCCAGTAAGTGGTATTTTAACCTGTATTTTAACTTGGTCTGTCTGGTTCTGGAACCTGGGCCACCACTACACTGTGATTTGGTATCTGCTACGTGGTGCCAGTGTGCGTGCTAAGTAGCGTCAGCGATGTCTGACTCTCTGCCCGCCCCCGATGGACTGTAGCCCGCCAGGCTTCTCTGTCCATGAGATTCTCCAGGCTAGAGTTACCTTGCCCTCCTCCAGGCAATCTTCCCAACCCAAGGATTAAACCCGCGTTTCCTGCAACTCCTGCGTTACAGGCAGATACTGCTGAGCCACTAGGGGGAAGCCCCTGCTTCATGGTAAACACTAAATAAATATTTATCGAATGAATTAGTTTAATAGGCCCAACCAGAAAAGAAGATGAATACTCAGAGTTATTGGGAATAAAGTAGGAAAGTTAGGAACAGATTATGGAAACTCTAGGACCCTGAGAAATAGTTTAGAGGTTAGATGGTTGGGAATAAGGATATACTGTTGAAATCATTTTAAAAAGGAGACTAGATTGGTAACATTTTGTGAAACTTCTACCCTATGCCTTCTGCCTCAACCTTCAACTTGAAATCAGAACATGTAGAAAGGGGTATAATGAAACATTAATGGAAAAATTCAATAATGCATAAGATATAAAGGAAGAGTTTTTTGTTTTCTTTAACATCTAAAGAAGCAGAAAGTATCTTTTTAAGATAATTTTATGGCATGACTATTAGGATTTTATATTTTAAAAACATGAATAGATTTTTGAAAAATCATTTACTTTCTATAGGATGGTTAGGGGAAAATCATCTCTTTTTCAGAATTTAAGTTATGTATTTTTTTTTTTTTAATCCCTTGTCCCCTCTCAGCTGCTCTTCTGCTGGGGCCCTAAGTTATGTATCTTTACCAAAGCTCACTTTGTATATATGAGATATCTGTCAAAAAGTATATATGTATATATACTTTTATATATAAAAGTTTTTTTTAAAAATCTTATTTTTTCAATTAGGATTTTAGGGTTCATATTAAACCCAAAATATTAAAAATCAACTGTGACAATCTATAACTTCTAATACTTTCTGTTGGTTCCATATTCACAAGGCAAATAATACTTTTTATTGCAAATAAAGCCATCTGTTTGGCCAAGTGTCTTGACTAGAAAACTTTGCTGTTAATCTCTAAATGTGAAATTCCACTCTCAAGTATGTTTGCTGAGGGTGGTAAAGACTTAAAGATCATTGTCCTCCAAAGTGATTTGACTACATTGGATGAATACCAGGGATCATTTAAACATGGTCATGGGGCTTACCCAAGAATAGGGTAAGCATCATAACATTCTACTTCTTTCTCCACCTCATCCCCCTGCACCTCACCCTCATTTTCACTCATATTACAGAGTGAGAAATTATAATGATATTTCCCTCTTATAATTCTATTTATTTTCACTGTAAAATGCCTTAATTATTTCACAGCTTTTAATCTGGTCTTCTGTTCTAAATGTTTTTTTTTTTTCTCTTTTTTTATTTCCGCCTATGTGTATTGTGTTACTGATGTACATTGTGACAATGTAGAGATACACATAAGAGTTTTAGTGAAACAGACAGGACTAGACTAACAGGAAAAGACTTGTCTTTGCATAGTTGAAAGGCTCTCTTTGTTGCCTTTGGCTATGTATATCTAAATCTATACATTCCTATATTTAGAATTTGGGACTACAAAAGTTGGAAGATGTATAGTCATACCTTATGCCACAGAATGTCTAAGTGTGATCAGAACCTCTCATTGTTTTTATTATCAAGATTGGTAGAGAGCCTTGCATCTTGGAAGTGAAAATTGCAGTCATTTACAAATAATAAAAGAAATGTTTCCATTTACATGCTGAAGAAAGTTGTATTACTATAAATTCTATTCTCATTCTATCCTGTTCCCTCTCTTCCCTACTTCCCTCCATTTTCCTCTCTGTAGAGTCTGATAACTGACGCAAGTAACAGAGAGAATTTGCCATACTTTGAAGAATATGGTCTTTAACATATTTCAACGTGTGTAATTATTAGTTTCAGGATACCCTTAGGCTGGGCTTCCCCAGTGCCTCAGTGGGTAAAGAATCTGCCTGTAATGCAGAAGACACAGGTGACGTGGGTTCAATCCCTGGATCAAGAAGATCCCCTAGAGGAGGAAATGGCAACTCACTCCAGTACTCTTGCCAGGAAGATCACATGAACAGAGGAGCCTGGCAGGCTACAGTTCATAGGGTTGCAAGGAGTCAGACATGACCGAAGCGACCGAGCAAGAGCCCCCTTAGGCTACTGAGTCACACATCAAAATGCAAACGAATTTAAGTGATTGGAAATGTGATTTAGTATATACTATAATGTGATATAATAAACATATCATCATAGGATATGTACTCAGGAAGCCCAGGAAGACCCAATCTAAATAAATTAATACTCTTGTGGAGAGCACTGCAAAAAGATAGGCAGTGATTCTCCAGAACAACTGAAACTGAAACCTATGTTACTTAAATTGTGAGAGACAAGTTGTAAATATTAAAACACAGCAAATGAAGAAAGTGAACAGGAGCTTTAAATATGAGCCTCAGTCAAAATTTGCAAAGGAAGACGTTTTGATTTTGGGCATTGATTTGTGACTGAGCTGTTTCTTTCAGGGGCAGCTCATATGTCGTGTTGGTGAAATGTGAGGCTGCAGGGATTTATTCATTATTCAAGATGGTTGATAAATCTTGCAAGCAATGTTGAAAAGAAAAACTAGCTGTATATAATCATTTATTTTAGCATATGATAAATGAACTGTTTTGGAACAATAGGGAAATAAATGAATGGAAGATATTATTAAAAAAAAAAAGTAAATATTTAAATACGTTAAATGGCCTGAACACAGTTTGAAGAGATTTATAAAACACAAAAGAGCATATCTGAACATTTTAAATTAAAATAATAATTGGGAAAATATTAGGCTCTGTAGTGACAGAAACAATATCTTTGTCATATAAGTAGTTTATACAAAGTAATAAGCTAAATACCAAATTCTGAAAAAAAATTGAACAAAGAATATAATTTGACTCAGTTAACAAGAAAAATTAATAATGAGACATGAAAAATGATCATTTCCAATAGTAATAGAGATGTAATTTCAAATAGCGACATATTATAATTTTATTCTTATTAACATACTAAAAATTTCAGAGAAGTTAAAAAGGTGAGATTGTTTTGAAATTGTTGTATTTTGCTAGTATCAGTATAAATTACTCAAATCATTTGTGAAATTATTAGGCAATAAATATAAAAGGTATGCAATGTATTCTCCCTTTGAGTCTCTGATTCTCATAGGAATTTATCCTTGTGAGAAATGCCAAAGAAAAAAGGACATTCATTATGATTTCATAGCATGGGAAAGGGAAAAATACAAATGGCCATTGACAGAGAACTGCTTGAATAAATTATGGTGGAGGAACTGAATGTAATACTATCATGCCATTTGTAAGGAATATTTGGGGTATATGGGGTTAATGGGTATTTTTAAATAACTAATATTTAAGAAAAAAATAATTTTTTTTTTCGAGAGGGAGGCAGTAAAAATCAAAGCTTAAAGGATGAGGACAGAAGAAGGAGATTGGCTTTCAAGTCCAAAGTATTAATATATAATTGTAACCCGAATGAACTCATTGATACATTTAATGAAAGAATGCACCAGTTGAGGATTGGGTTGTTTGGTGATGGAAATGGCAACGACCAAGAGGAGAGGTCTTGAAAACAAAACTGATATGTGCCCATTCATCACTGATTAGGACACTATCATCTTTCTAAGAACTATTTAGAGTGGTTATGCAAACAGGCATTCAAACTACTTAGAGATTCTTTTTCTTTTTAATCTTTTGTTTATCTGTTTAGGCTATGCTGTGTCTTAGTTGTGGCTCAAGGGATCTTCATTGTGGTGTGCGAACTTCTTAGTTGCACCATGCATGTGGGATCTAGTTCCCTCACCAGGAGTTAAACCTGGGCCCTCTGCTTTGGGAGTTTGGAGTCTTACCAACAGGGAAATCCCAAGGATTCTTTTTTTGTTTATCATCCATGCTAGCCGGACACACCTGAGCACACAGTCAGGCTACCTTCCTTACCATTAGACATCTCATGGAGTTTGCCTAGAATTTAATAGGTAGGTCAAAGCAAACACAGGAAGGAATGCTTGCACCTTCACTGCTTTATTTCTCATTATAAATTAATAACTTGCTGTTCTAGTTTCATCATACATCAGTCTCTTTAAGGTTTCTTAGAATAAGCGAGACCCCATACTCAATCAGTTCTAGGACAGGAAACAAATTGGGTGTCCCAGTCTGTAAAAGGAGAAGAGAGTGAAGACTTTACCAAGGTAAGCGGCACCTTGTAGACATGACTATCACCTGGCCTTCCACAGGGGACACCCTATTTCATTTTATAAAGTCTTTGAGCATTAGCACATTAAGATGATCAATATGAACCCATGAAGCAACCAGAAAATGTTTTGCTATAATTTTAAATAAAAAGTTAAAGCATAACATTTTGTCTATCACAAAAACAATAATTTAAAATAAAGATGAATATGGGCACAATAATAAGGGAACAAGGAAAAAGAAACAGACTGTGTTAGTGGGACATGCCAATAATGTATATTTCTTTCTACTGCCATTTTGTTTGTTTACTTTAGAAAAATCAGGAGAAAAATGAAGTTCTGCATTATATATGAGTGAGTGAGAGAGTGATGGTTGCTCAGTCATGTCCGACTCTTTGCAACCTCATGGACCATAGCCTGCCAGGCCTTTTGCTCACAGAATTCTCCAAGCAAGAATACAGGAGTGGGTTGCCATTTCCTTCTCCAGATTAAGAATAAAATGTAATAATTGTATTAGTAATGTAAAATTAGCATATTTAATATTAGTTAAATGATAAAATGTATATTAAGAAACACTAATTTTAGAGGCATTTTCATTTCTAATTGACCTGTGAATCTGTTAAGGCTAATACATGGTAACAGAAAAACTGCAATTCAAAATAAAGGTACAATAGACATATAAAATCTGGACATGTGACTTTCCTCTTCTCAGACAAGCAAAAACATATTGAGCAATAAAACTCACTTTGTATTAAAGTCTCCGTATTAAAGACTTTGAATAATCTCTGGTAAATTGCTTGATAACTAATCTACAAATATAAAGTCTGGTTATATATGCTTGTAATTTCCTTTTTAGCAAGCAAATCAGTTTGCCGGTTTACTTCATTCTTGGTTTCTCTTTTCCCCAAGTTATTAAAACAACTTAAAAGAATTTTTTTCATCTCCTAGTTTCTCATAGTCAAATTAAAGTTTATAAGAAATACATCTTTTTTATGGAGACACTCATTATTAAGATGCTTAACATAATTATTTCCATCTACATCCTTAGCAGTTAAAGATATAAAGATATAGCAGTTAAAGATATAGCAGTTTATAGAATGTCATAATCTATGACTTAAATATTAAGAGAATATTAAGTTAAAACACCCTGATGCTGGGAAAGATTGAAGGCAGGAGGAGAAGGGGAAAACAGAGGATGACATGGTTGGATGGCATCACTGACCCAGTGGACATGAGTTTGAGCGACCTCCAGGAGTTGGTGATAGACAGGGAAGCCTGGAATGCTGCAGTCAATGGGGTTGCAGAGTTGGACATGACTGAGCGACTGAACTGACTGAAATTAAATATTAAGTTTATTGTGGAAAGTTACCAATAATGGGCTGGTAGAACAAAATAGAGTCCAATGTGACCGTTACCCAAATATAGGTTTGAGATTTAAATTTTAACCTTATATATTTAAGTAATTTAATTCAAGTAGTAATCTGGTATAGGCAGAAGTACTATTACTCCAATTCTCTCCTGTGTTTTCTTTCTTTTAATCTTTTCATCATTGAGTCAGTTTAGTGTAAGTCTGCACCTCCTTCTACACTATGAAAATAGCAGCCACTTGTCACTCATTCTCAAGGAGAAATATTCTTGAGAGGAACTCTGTTAATTCCTCCACATTCTGCTTTTCAGAGTTCAGCATCAAAGTTTCTTTTTATCCCCAGTCTTCCTTGACTTTCTACCACTGGCTGGTGTGAAAGCTGAAGCCACTGGGTCTGAGTTAGTGACTTCTTACTATGTTCAGAGCAATTTCTCAGGAATAAAAGGAAACAAGGAATTGTAGGCTGTGATGTTAAAATAAGCTACATCAGTTAAAAAAAAAAAAAAAAAGCCAGGAAAGAGTAGATTTTACTGTAGAAAGGGAATGAGTGGAGTTAATTATGTCTTTGGGTGCATCATATTTTTAGTCTTCAAAACTCATTGAATTCAAATAAATTGAAACATTTTTGGTTAGTCTCTATGTTTCTCATTCATGACAAGTATAAATGTGAATTTAAAGTGTTTAAAAGTAATGATCTTGCATTTCATTCTGCAGTAACTCTTACCTCAGAGCTCCAAGATACATTTCTGGGCACAGATGTATACAGGATATGAAAGCATGATAAAGAGAGATAGACCAATTTCAAGAGGTTATAGAAGATACATAGGACATAACACTCTTAAATACAACAATTATCTCCCAACTCCATAGTCAAACACAGGTATGTTGCTCTTGGTATAGAAGGTGAGAAATGGAGTATTTTCTGCCGTATCAGTAAACAAAGATGTCACAGTCGTCAGGGATTCCGGCCCTCCAAATGTAAATTCCTGGGCCCTAACAGCACTCAGGAAGGAGAAGAATACTTGCATCTGGCAGCTATTAGGCTGCAGTCACTCCTTATGGTGAGCACTGAAAAACTCACCAAAATATTAGCCTCAGACAGCTGAGATACCTATGAAAGGAATGATTTCACTGAGCCCAGACTCTTGCATCTTCTCATACAGAAAGTCGTAGTTTAGTCACTAAGTTGTGTCCAACTCTTGTTACCCTGTGCACTATAGCCAGCCAGGCTCCTCTGTCCATGGGATTTCCCAGGCAAGAATACTGGAATGGGTTGCCATTTCCTTCTCCCGGGGATCTTCTCAATCCAGGGACTGAACCCAAGTCTCCTGCTTGGCAGGTAGATGCTTTACCACTGAGCCACCTAGGAAGCCCTCCTAAACAGAAAAGTGCTAAATCCCTTAACTTGGGATAACCTGGTTTTCTTTAATTCACAAAAATATTTTTCATGTTCAGACTACTTACTCTTCATTGCAAATTTCTATATAACCTGACTCCTTCCCACCTTTGCTCCTTCCTCAGAGCTGTTCTCTCTAGGTTACTTGAGATGCTACCTCTTAGGTTTGAAGTCCTAAAAATTCCCACTTAATAAAACATAACTCTCAACTTTTAGGTTGTGTGTATTTTCCCAATTGACTAGGAAGGGAAAGATACCCATGAAAAATATAAATGTTATAAAATACAAATAAACATTACAGGAAGATTCAAGTAAAAAATACGGAGAAAGATTAATATAGATAAAATACGTAAATTTGGATGCCAGTAGTTCTGTTAGGGGAAGCACACTGATTGAAACCGCCCACCCTGGCCAGGCACCATAGCAACCATTTGCATGAGTTGTTTTATGACAGGAGATCCTGATAAGGAATACGGAACTAATAAGCCACCACCAACAGGAAGAGTTCGGGAAAGGTGGAAAGGAGACACCGTGTGTCCGTCCACTTCCCAGAATCCCTCTTGCTAGCATCCATCTTGGCTGAGTGATGCATGTGCCACCAGGAAAGACTCTGAATTAGAATGATTGGCCAAAGACCACCTGGAAACTAATCCCATCACCATAAAACCTGAGACTTTGAGCCACGGTGGCAAAGCAGTTCTCCTGGGTTCCCTTACCTTCCTGCTCTCCACCCGGGTGCCCTTTCCCAATAAAGTCTCTTGCTTTGTCAGCATATGTGTCTCCTCGGACAATTCATTTCTGAGTGTTAGACAAAAGCCCAGTTTTGGGCCCTGGAAAGGGTCCCTCTTCCTGCAACAAATGGCAACTCTGGTGGGGACTCTTCTTCGCTGAGACTGACATCCTGACCACTCAGGGTACTCAGAGGCCAGCTTGCCTGCCAATGGACCAGACCCAGCGGCCGCAACTGGGACCCTTTTGTCCCTGGTCTCCTCCTGATGTGGACAACTGGCCAGAGTGCCCCAACCGGAAAGGAACAAGAAACTTTATTGACCTCTCTCCCATCCCCTCTCTCTTTCCTCTCCTTAACCCTTCCTATTCTTCCCATTTTTCTAGTCCCCCTGGTCCTGGACGCAGGAATCTGGTCGAAGGGCCTCAGCCTGAGCTGAGGGTTGGAGACTGATCACCTCCTCTTGGCAGAGAACTCGAATTCTGGTTCTGGTCTGGTCTGATTTCTGGTAGGGCCGAGTTCCAGTCCTCCCTTCTCTGGAGGCCCAGGGTAAAGTCCCATAATGCCTGAGTATCTGCAGGTGGCAGGAGACATCTGTAAGGCCACCCCTTTTGCCCCTCTTTCCCGCCTCCTCCCCCTTCTTCTTTCAACCTGGCTTCCTTTCCTCCCTTTGAAATCTTTGAAGACCTGAGATATTATCCTTTACTCTGTTAATACTTGGATCTGAAGTTCTGTGTCTCTATAGGAGGTTTTCTGAGAGACTGTATTCTTGTATTTAAGGGAGTGTCTGACGAGGACTGCCAGGTTTATATGTGTGTGTTTTAACTCTGTGTTCTGTGTTGTGTTTTCTGATGGCCATTTTGCTTTGTCTGGCCACTATTTGGTTTGGACCTGCCGCCATTTTGTTAGAACTTGATTTTCTTTCTCTGTGCCTTGAGACCACGGCTCTCAGGAACACTTATCTAGACCATCTCTAACTCCTGAGATTGAGGGAAAAGGGGAAAAAGCTTAAAAAAATTTTTTTATCTCAACTGTTTTTTTATAAACTGGTAAATTTTATAAGCTGGTAAATATCTAATTCATGACTAAACTTAGAAAATGAAGCTAGATCTTGCACTGTGTCTGTCTAAATATGTCTTGGTATATCTTTGTCTCTGGGTAATATTTTTGAGGTTAATTTGTAAATGAGCTCTATTTAATTGGCTTAAAGAAAGATAAGTGCTTACAAATCAAATAATTCTAAGTTAAACAATAAATTCCAGGTTCATGTGAACTGGGAAATATTCAGTATTAAATACCTGATATTAATGTTTGTTTGTTGACCTATCTAATATAGATATATCTTAGAGTAATTAACATTAAGTAGAATATTTTCATTGTACCTAGGTTTAATGTAAGTTAAGTATTATATCTGTTACAAGTTTGTCAACAAGGAAATTACCTCGAGTGAAGAAACTTCTAGAAACAATGTAAATGAGATATGGGTTTTTATATAAACTCTATTAAGAATAATTATTCTTTAGGAATATCTGTCTAAAATAGTCTCTCCAAAAAAAAAAAAAAGAAAAAATAGTCTCTCCAGATTGGCATAACTTGAATTTCTAAGGGTTGTGCTAAACTAAGTATTGGAAGTCTATTGAATAATTAGGTCATTTCCAAATAAGATTTTGAAAATAAATAAGATTTTGAAACATTTACTACTAAACACTGATTTCCTTTTACAGAAAAGCTAAAGAGATTTGGGACTATAAATGAATAATGTTTGATGCCATCCTAAAATGTTTTAAGAAAACAAAGGTTTTAGAAATTATCACTGGTATTTATGCTCACCAATCTATAAAATGCTAATATAAAATTTAGCTCTTGGTTGCTAAAGGAAAGCAGGAAGTGTGCTTTCAGTTAAAAAAAAAAAAAAGGTATGAAAAAATACTAAAAAGAGTTATGCATGATCAGGATTTTCTAAAATTGGATTACAGTTAGTTAGATAAATGGATTTTGTTAGGAATGACACAGCCACAAGAAAACTGGTTAGAGCCAACTAGGTCCAAGATGGCGGAGCTGACTTTCACTAGACCTTGAACCTTGGTATTTATGCCCATTGTGACTTATCAACAAGCTAAATGATATACCCATCAACATTGACTAAATCTGACCAAATGTTCTAAATGCTTTTAATTGATCTTTTCGATAAAACTTTCTAAATCGAATTCCTTTGAAGTTCCTTTGACCTCTAGCTAACTTTGGGGTGCTTCAGAGGGCCCCTGAAACATCCCAAAGAGAGATATTAAACTGTTTGTTTGGTTGGTTAAATTACATTTAAAAGATTATCAAATGAGTAATAAATCTGCTCATGTTATAATGTATGGTAGAATTACTAATACAGATATCCTAGAAATTATATGGAGTTCTTAACATTTTGATATGTCCTGGTATTCTAATGAAAAACCTGATGACATCACGAAAGTTAACAAAGGACTGAATGAACCAGCGAATATGCTTATAACTTTTATGGTTTCTATCTGAAAAATTACAGGGTTGAATCTTGTGTTTTCTGGAAGTAGGGAAAACCTTCCTCTCAAACTAATTATGAAAATAATTTTGTAAAATTATATGTTATAAACAAAACAATTATATTTTCTCTCTATCTGACTCCTC
The DNA here is from genome assembly GCF_033118175.1 of Dama dama. Classification (NCBI taxonomy): domain Eukaryota; kingdom Metazoa; phylum Chordata; class Mammalia; order Artiodactyla; family Cervidae; genus Dama; species Dama dama. The sequence continues at coordinate 27,819,672 of NC_083686.1, read as the reverse complement.
CAGAAATTTGAAACTCTTAAATTTTCATTAAGTTTATCAAATGAGCTAGGAAGGCTATCTCACTAACAGGTACAAAAATCTCAAGGAATTTTTGAGACCTTAAAAAGAGAAGAATTCACCTAGATTTTTTAGGCAAAACCTGTGATAAGCTTTTGGTGTGAGTTTCCCAGCCCTGTTTTATATTAAAAGTTCAGTCTGAGATTCCATAAATGTTTCAGCAAAATAAAAAATCTATGATCACTTATGGTTATATAAATCATCAGACCAAAATTAGCAAGAACAGACCTATTTTGCAAACAAGCTAGCCTTAATTTGGTTATATTTGATAAAAATGAGGGTAATTTTAGGGAGAAAAAGATGTTTCAATAAAAGTTAACTCCCAGTTTGTGAATGGAGGTCTACCAATGGAGGTAGTAAGACTCATTTCTTGGATAGTTCTTTGCTGTTATGTGATATTAATGTAAAATTTAATTGAATTCTTAAAGAACACCATAAGTTTGTTTCTGAAGCTCATCTCAGTAATCTATCTTTGGATGAAGATCAGATGCCGCATGACCTGCAACCAGGACTGGAAAAAGACATAATTTAAGGGACTGTCTCCAATCTGGAGGGAAGGACTTTTTTTTAATCAAAGAAACTACACTACACCAGGATGAGAAGACGACATCAGAGGTAGACAGCTTGCCCAAGATGCTGGACCTGATTTGTATGATCATTTATATGTGCATATGTTTTCTTGACTTCTTAGACATTTGCATGTAAATCTAATGCTTTTCTATCATAGGCCTGATCCTATGCTCGTTTGAGAAATCAATCCAATTGGATTGGGTTGGGTTTGTGGCCAATTACCTGTGTCTAGTTCTGGGTTACCTTGGTAAATTTCTCTACTACAAGACTCTAACTGGTTGACCCTGAGGAAATTTACTTTAAAAAAAAAATTATAGTCATATTCAGGTCACTGTGATATTACTAGATGGGATCCCCTCACCGGGCCAATTAATAATGCCTGCTCTGACTCTGGCCATAAATTTGAGCCTTTTTCTATTACTCAAGCTCAATCAGAGCAACAAGAAAAGTTTCAGCAAAGGAGGAAAAAATCTCCCACAATTATGGGATAGCTTTATATAGATAACAGCAGGCTATGGTAATTTAGGTTTAAAGTCTCCTCTGTGTTGGAAACAATTAAATCATACTAAGGATAATCAGTTTAGTAACACCATAAAACTGGGCTATGTGCCTTATAGACGGTGGTGCCAATGTATAATTTCCCTGGAAGATAAAGGTTCGTACAGAGTAGACTAAGTCAGACGAACTGGGATATACTGGCTACATCTAATGGAAACTCTTAAGTCTTCCTTGTGACTTTACTAATACTGCTGGCTATGTTATTTGTATTTCACCTGTTTTACAAAATTCCTGTTTCTTACACTGCCAAACGTGTGACTGAGGCCTCTGATAGGATAAAATATGGTTCCATATGAGGTCGATGATGGTAACAGTGTAACTTTAGATATGGGAAGAAGCAACAAGAGGGAATGTTTTCCTGGACCAAGAGGCTAGTAAGACAGGTGGTCCAGAGAATTTTTGATACTGTTTTATGGCCTAGTCCAGTAACAGCACATTGAGTGGCCTGTCAACAAAATCTTTGCCAAACCTGAGAATGGACATTCTCAGCACCATGGGATAAAATGGTCATGAAATGCCCCCCTCAGAATCATGGTCAAGTTTATGAGCAAAAAGGGGCTCTGCCAACTGAAAACTGACACTTGCCATCTACATCTACAAAGATTAAATCATGACCACTGCAACTGCTGACCTTCAACTCCCCTGAAAGGAGTTCAGGGTGAAAATCAGAAATGAGGCACTCTGTGCTCTGGGGGAAAAACTGGCAGAACAGGCCTTCAGATAGTTAGATCTTTTCAGGAGAAGATTTTATGAGTCCCAATACTTGCATATTCTCAAACCTAGAGAAACACTGATGTCATTAATGGTGAAATCTGCTTTGGCTATTAAGGAAAAGTTTACAATTAAAAGTCAAAATAGAGTAGCTATGGTAAATAACTATTTCCCAGATATCCTGAGAAATGATGTTATGGGTGTAATTTCAGATTAGACGTTGTATTGCTAAACACTTGAGTTTTCTGAGTGGTGTCAGGCTTAGATGCCACCTTTCTCAAAACAGTGTCTGCTGGAAGCTAGTAACCGCACCCTTACTTTTTATGAAACTAGGCAACTGGCTACCTGACTACAAGTCTCCCCAAAGTGCCAGGTCCAGACTGGGTTTCAGGCCTATTCTTCTAAAAAGAAATGAGATTGATTTTGTCTACTAATTTCGTTATCACTCCTCCAACTACTTTTAATTGGGTCTGTTACACCAAAATGGCAGACCAAGGGATTGAGATTTTAATCATACAAAACTCAGATCTAGAACTTGGAACTCAGGAATACTTCCAATTCAGTGTCTATTCTGCAAGCTGAGGCAGTCCTATGCCCCCATTTTGACAGGAAGTTATTGATCTCTGGTTCCTCTGCCTTTTCTAACAAACCAGCTTGAACATCTGGAAGTTCATGGTTCACGTATTGCTGAAGCCTGGCTTGGAGAATTTTGAGCATTACTTTACTAGCGTGTGAAATGAGTGCAATTGTGCGGTAGTTTGAGCCTTCTTTGGGATTGCCTTTCTTTGGGATTGGAATGAAAACTGACCTTTTCCAGTCCTGTGGCCACTGCTGAGTTTTGCAAATTTGCTGGCATACTGAGTGCAGCACTTTCACAGCATCATCCTTCAGGATTTGAAATAGCTCAACTGGAATTCCATCACCTCCACTAGCTTTGTTCGTAGTATGCTTTCTAAGGCCCACTTGACTTCACATTCCAGGATGTCTGGCTCTAGGTGAGTGATCACACCATCGTGACTATCTGGGTCATGAAGATCGTTTTTGTACAGTTCTTCTGTGTATTCTTGCCACCTCGTCTTAATATCTTCTGCTTCCATTAGGTCCATACCATTCCTGTCCTTTATCGAACCCATCTTTGCATGAAATGTTCCCTTAGTATCTCTAATTTTCTTGAAGAGATCTCTAGTGTTTCCCATTCTGTTGTTTTCCTCTATTTCTTTGCATTGATCACTGAGCAAGGCTTTCTTATCTTTCCTTGCTATTCTTTGAATAATTGCTAGTCAGGGAAGGGAGGGGATACAGAAACAGAGAAGAAACAATCAAATGGTGGTACAGCCTTGAAACAGGGTCCCAGTTCCTACTCAAAGATATATGCATAACAATGTCTTTGAGTTATTCTACAGAACTGGATCCCCGACCCAGGTGGAGGATGGTAACTTCAGACTAAACACAAGATTCCTGGAGCACAGCTCTGTTGCTTCACCACCAACCAATTAAAAAAAAAAAAAGTCACAAACCCTGTAACCCTCACCCCAAATGTTGCCCCCTGTTTCTGGGAACCAGTGATGACCATCCTGTTGGGTCTTCTCTTTGGCCCCTATCTATTTCACCTCTGAGAGGAGCCAACAGTTTCAAACTAAATTGCTGTTATTACAAGGGTGAAAGCTGGTTTCAGATGTGGAACACCCCAGTTTAGATCAGGTAGAGAGAGACTTCTGCTCTGCTAGGCAGGCCTATGCCCATGCAGAGCAGGAAGGTACAGAAGAAAGAGACCTCCACCCCAATTCCCAAGAAGTATCTTGAGCATGAAGTCTCTCAGGGGGGAGTTGTTAGGGGAAGCACACTGATTGAAACCGCCCACCCTGGCCAGGCACCATAGCAACCATTTGCATGAGTTGTTTTATGACAGGAGATCCTGATAAGGAATACGGAACTTATAAGCCACCACCAACTGGAAGAGTTCGGGAAAGGTGGAAAGGAGACACCGTGTGTTCGTCCACTTCCCAGAATCCCTCTCGCTAGCATCCATCTTGGCTGAGCAATGCTGTGCCACCAGGAAAGACTCTGAATTAGAATGATTGGCCAAAAACCGCTTGGAAACTAATCCCATTGCCATAAAACCCGAGACTGTGAGCCACGCGGCAGAGCAGTTCTCCTGGGTTCCCTTACCCTCCTGCTCTCCACCCGGGTGCCCTTTCCCAATAAAGTCTCCTGCTTTGTCAGCACATGTGTCTCCTCGGATAATTCATTTCTGAGTGTTAGACAAGAGCCCAGTTTTGGGCCCTGGAAAGGGTCCCCCTTCCTGCAACAGTTCCACTTATCATGTTGATTTTTTTAAAAAAGTATCTTGCAGTTGTAAAATTAAAAACCTTTTCCACTAAAACAAATACAAATGCCTCCTCCATTGTCTCTAAACAATTTAAAAATGATCCATGTTAAAATAGACCACATGTGTTGAGTTGGGCAGTCTTGAGGTTATATTTCTCTGTGAAGTAGATTTATATTTATGTTAATGCAATCTTGAATTATATTAACTTAAAGCATCCATTCTATATTTTAGCTTTTTGTGAGACTGGGATCCACTGAAATAGTCTAATTCTGGTCACATGATCACTATCCTATATTTCTTTCTATTTTTTCAATCCTATATTTCTGAGATTGAGTTTTGAAATTCAGGGCAGAACTTTTTATTAATGACTGCTAAATTTTATCTCATTTCCTTCATTTATTTTAGGGAGTGAAGGTAATCATTTTGAATCTTGATTCTGCTATTGGTTGTATTTTTTACTATTGGCAAGCTTTTTCTGAAAAAACTAGTGAAATATTTCAGTCTTTGTGAGCCTTGGGTCTTTTTTACATTTAAGTCTTCTTTCATTAACAAACAAACTCTTTTAAATGTAAAGACTATTCTTAGCTCAAGGGCCATACAATGGCAGACCTTAGACCAGATTTGGCCCCCAGGCTGTGATTTGCGGACCCCTGATCAGCAGATTTAATTATCCACTGCTTTATAACAAATTATCCCCACAAATTAGTGGCTTACAATATGGGAAAATAGTATCTCAAAGTTTCTGTGGGTCTAGAATCCAGGGCATAGTTTATCTGGTTGCCTTTGCCTGAAAGCCCCTTATCAAGTTATAATGAAGGTGTCTGGAGTGCAGTCTCACATAAAGCCTCAGCTAAGAGAGGATGTATTTCTGAGCTCACTTGTGTGGTTGTTGGTAGAATTTAGTTCCTTGGGTCTGTTGGTCAGAAGTATCCCTCAGTTTCTAGTCATGGAAGCCACTCCATAGGGCAGCTGGGATCCATCACAGTGAGTTGGCAAGAGAGAGGAAGAAAAAAGCATGCAAAATGGAGGCCAGAGTCTCTTTATAACCTAATTTCAGAGGTGTCTCTCGTCACTTCTGCTATATTACATTCATTAGAAGTGAGTCATTAGGACCAGTTCACACACAAGAGGAGGGGTTCACACAAAGGTGTGAATACCAGGAGACAGGAATAATTAGGGTCATCTTAGAGGCTGCCTGACATATCTATTCACCCAGAATTTTCTACAACTTAAAGACAGCATGCTTTATTCATGAAGTTTCTGATGAAAATAAAGAAGTGTTTATGACAGAGCCTTGTGGCATGATTTTTTCCTCTCCGGGTGACTCTAGTCCACTAATACTATGAATATTGCTGGTGGCTTACCTTTAAATTCTCAATGATGGTATGATCTAACATTTTGTCATCATATTCCTGGATATCTCAGGAAACATTTTCGTCAAATATATTTTAAAAGTTACACTGTTTACGCATCATTGGATAGGTGAAATCAAGTTAAAATAAACGGCAGAAACTGCTTTGAAGAATAAAGTAATTCATTGCAATATTACAGCTCAAGGATATCATAAAGATAGGACCAGTTCCATCAGCCTTGCCTTCATGACAGGCAGTTTTAGAGATGATTGCATCTTATATGAGCCTCAGTTTTTTTAACCAACTAGTGAAGCTGCCTTTCCTCCACTTCCGTTTGTGCTCTCATAGAAAGATTTACATTTTTAAAATAAAATAGCCAACAGACCAAATCAGGGATGAATTATATTTTATAAATATTTTTACAGTAAATCACAATTATAGTTTGATTCAGTGACCTTTTACAGTTAGAGAATACCAGTCACTAATACCTGCCATGGAGATAGCAACCATATACCAATGTTTCTATTTTAAGAAAGAAGTATAACACTCTAACCAGAATTGACAATATAAAGTACCCTAGTTTTAAGTGCTATATCACTCAAACTTCATTTTCACTGACAGGCGAATAGTTTGCAACTCTTTCCCCATCAAGTAACATACTCACTACTTGTTGGGTGTATACTGTGAGCTAAATGCAGTGCTAAACAAGTTAATGTGGATTTTCTTATTAATTTTTCTTGACAGCTCTGGGAGGTAGGTACTACTATTATATGCATTTTCCAGAGACATTAAGCATCTTGCCTGTGGCATTTATCATTCAGTTAGTAAGTGATGAAGCCACATTTTAAAGTCCAGTAGCTTAAGTCCAGAGTACTTTCTCTGAAGGTAGAGGCACAAGCGTAACATTTGTTTATGTGAAAACTGCTAAGGAAATTTTTCTGAGGAAACGTGGTAATGATTTACCAGTTATTAATTATTTCTTTTAAGTTTGAAACCACTAGATGGCAACATTTTCAAAAGCTTTTCTTGCTTAAGGTGAAAAAGTAAATCAACTTCATTATCATTGAAAAAAATCAGCTTTATTCAAGTATAATTGACATATAAAATTGTAAGATATCTAAATTGTATGCTGTGATGATTTTATATACAAATATGTTGTGAAAGGATTCTTCCCTTTTAATTAACCTAGCCCTCACCACACATGCTGCTGCTGCTGCTGCTAAGTCACTTCAGTCCTGTCAGACTCTGTGCGACCCCATAGACGGCAGCCCACCAGGCTCCCCCGTCCCTGGGATTCTCCAGGCAAGAACACTGGAGTGGGTTGTCATTTCCTTCTCCAATGCATGAAAGTGAAAAGTGAAAGTGAAGTCGCTCAGTCACGTCCAACTCTTGGCGACCCCATGGACTGCAGCCTACCAGGCTCCTCTGTCCATGGGATTTTCCAGGCGAGGGTACTGGAGTGGGTTGCCATTGCCTTCTCCCCTCACCACAAATAATTATTTTTAATTATTTTGAGAATATTTCATTTCTATTCCCTTAGCGAATTTCAATTATATAATCCGATGTTATCAACTATATAATCATCATTTTTATATTAGATACTCAGGCTTTACTTTTCAGTCTTATAACTGAAACTCCGTGCACGCATGTTATGTCACTCTAGTTGTGTCCTATGGACTGTAGGCTGCCAGGCTTCCCTGTCTATGGGATTCTCCAAGCAAGACAACTTGCCATGACCTCCTCTGAGGATCTTCCTGACTCAGGGATCGAACCCACATCTCTTATGTCTCCTGCACCGGCAGGTGGGTTCTTTACCACTAGTGCCATCTGGGAATCCCCAGCTGAAACTTTGTACCCTTTACCAACTTCTCTCCATTTGCCTTACCCCACCCAGCTCCTGGCAACCAATTTTCTGCTTTTTGTTTCTCTGAATTTGATTTTTTTTTAAAAAAAGTTTCCACATGCGAGTGATGCTATGCAGTTATTTATCTGTCTTTGTATATCTAACTTTTTTTTTTTGGTAATTTAAAATTTTTTAGATTTATTTATTTTAATTGGAGGCTAATTTCTTTACAATATTGAAGTGGTTTTGCCATACATTGACATGAATCAGCCATGGGTGTACATGAACACCACTGAACCCCTCTCCAATCTCCCTCCCCATCCCATCCTACTGGGTCATCCCAGTGCCCCAGCCCTAAGCACCCTGTCTCATGCATCAAACCTGGACTGGCGATCTGTTTCACATATGATAATATACATGTTTCAATGCTATTCTCTCAGATTATCCCACCCTCACCTTCTCCCACAGAATCCAAAAGACTGTTCTATACATCTGTATCTCTTTTGCTGTCTCGCATATAGGGTTATCATTACCATCTTTCTAAATTCCATATATATGCATTAGTATACTGTATTGGTCTTTATCTTTCTGGCTTACTTCACTCTGTATAATGGGCTCCAGCTTCATCCATCTCATTAGGACTGGTTCAAATGAATTCTTTTTAATGGCTGAGTAATATTCCATGGTGTATATGTACCACAGCTTTCTTATCCATTCATCTACTAATGGGCATCTAGGTTGCTTCCATGTCCTGGCTATTATAAACAGTGCTGCAGTGAATACTGGGGTGCACGTGTCTCTTTCAGATCTGGTTTCCTCGGTGTGTATGCCCAGAAGTGGGATTGCTGGGTCATATGGCAGTTCTATTTCCAGTTTTTTTTTTTTTTTTAAGGAATCTCCACACTGTTCTCCATATTGGCTGTAATAGTTTGCATTCCCACCAACAGTGTAAGAGGGTTCCCTTTTCTCCACACCCTCTCCAGCATTTATTGTTTGTAGACTTTTTGATGGTGGCCATTCTGACTGGCGTGAGATGGTACCTCTTTGTGGTTTTGATTTGCATTTCTCTGATAATGAGTGATGTCGAGCATCTTTTCATGTGTTTGTTAGCCATCTGTATGTCGTCTTTGGAGAAATGTCTGTTTAGATCTTTGGCCCATTTTTTGATTTGGTCATTTATTTTTCTGGAATTGAGCTACAGGAGTTGCTTGTATATTTTTGAGATTAATTCTTTGTCAGTTGCTTCATTTGCTATTATTTTCTCCCATTCCTTCATTTTGCAAAAGCTTTTAAGTTTAATTAGGTCCCATTTGTTTATTTTTGCTTTTATTTCCATTACTCTGGGAGGTGGGTCACAGAGGATCCTGATGTGATTTATGTCAGAGAGTGTTTTGCCTATGTTTTCCTCTAGGAGTTTTATAGTTTCTGGTCTTAAGTTTAGATCTTTAATCCATTTTGAGTTTATTTTTGTGTATGGTGTTCGAAAGTGTTCTAGTTTCATTCTTTTACAAGGGTTGACCAGTTTTCCCAGCACCATATCTAACTTATCTCACTTAGCATAAGGCCTTTAAATCCTATGTTATCACAAGTGGCAGGATTTCCTTTCTCATCAGTGACTAATATTCCATTGTTACATACACATATATGCATATATTCTATATGTCTTACATTTTCTTTATCTGTTTATTCATTGACAGACACAGGTTGTTTCTGTATTCTGGCTAATTGCAAATAATGCTAAAGTGAACATGTGAGTGCAGGCATTACTTCAATATTCTGTCTTCATTTCTTTTAGATTTATACCCCAAAGTGGATTGCTGGATTATATGATAGTTATTTTTAATCTTTTAAGGAGCTTCTATACTGTTTTCTACAGTGGCTGCACCAATTTACATTCCCACAGTGTACAAGGTTCTCTTTTCTCCATACCATCACCAATGCTTTTTAATCTCTTGATTTTTTGATGATAGCCTTTTTAACAGCTGTGAGATGGTATTTCACTGTGACTTTGAGTTACATTTTTCTGATAATTAGAGATATTGAGCACCTTTTCCTATGCTTGTTGGCCATTTGAATGCCTTCTTTGGAATAATGTCTACTCAGTTCCTCTGCTTGTTTTTCAATTGGATTGTTTAGTTTTAAGCTATTAAGTTGTATGACTTTATATATATATTGGACATTAATGCTTTATCAGATATATGATTTGCAATTATTTTCTCCCACTCCATAGGTTGTCTTTTTATGTTATTTGCTTCTTTTGTTGTGCAGAAGTTTTTTAGTTTAATGTATCTCCTTATTTTTGCTATCATTATCTTTCCTTTTGATGTCAAATCTAAAAAAAAATTATTACCTTAAAGTCTCCACCAAAAAGCTATTAGAACTAACAATTGAATTCAGTAAAGTTGCAGGATACCAGATTAACATACAGAAATCTATTGCACACTAATAAATGACTTGTCAGAAAGAGAAAGCAAGAAAACGATTCCATGAACATGTACACACTGATATATTTAAAATGGATAACCAACAGGACCTCCTGTATAGCACCAATAACTCTGCTCACTGTTATGTGGCAGCCTGAACATAGGAGAATTTGAGGGATAATGGATACATGTGTAAATATGGCTGAGTCCCTTTGTTCTCCACTTGAAACTATCACAACATTGTTAACTGGCTGTATGCCAATACAAAATAAAGTTTTTTTTAAATCCCATTTACAATTGCATCAAAAATAATAAAATAGGAATAAATTTAATCAAGGGGGTAAAGGTTAAATTCTAAAAACTATAAAACATTGATGAAGGAAATTGAAGATGAAGCAAAGAACTTGAAAGATATTCCATGTTCATGGATTAGAAGCATTAATATTGTTAAAGTGTCTGTACCACCCAAAGCAATCTACAGATTTAATGCATCAAGATACCCAAGACATTTTTCGCAGAACTAAGACATAATCTTAAATTTTTATAGAACCACAGAAGATCTCAAATAACCAAAACAATCTTGAGAAAGAAAAACGGAACTGGAGGTATCATGCTCCCTGACTTCAGACTATACTACAAAACTACAGTAATCAAAATAACATGGTACTGGCACAAAAACAGACACATAGATCAACAGAACAGAATAGAGAGCCCAGAAATAAACCCACACACGTATGGCCAATTAATCTATGATAAAGGAGACAAAAATATAAAATAGAGAAAGAACAGTGTCTTCAATAAGTGGTATTGGTGAAACTGGACAGCTACATGTAAAAGAGTGAAATTAAAGTATTTTCTCACATCATATAATAAAATAAACTCGAAATGGATTAAAGACCTAAATTTAAAACTGGAAGCCACAAAACTCCTGGAAGAAAGCATAGGCAGTATATACTTTGACATAAGTCTTAGCAATATTTTTTGGATCTTTCTCTGCAGGCAAAGGAAATAAAAGCAAAAATAAAGAAATGGGACCTAATTAAACTTTTGCACAGTGAAGGATACTGTCATCAAAATGAAAAGACAATTTACCAAATGGGAGAAGATAATTGCAAATGATTTATCTGATAAGGGGTAAGGGGTTAATATACAAAATATATAAAGAGCTCAAACAGCTCAATATCAAATAAACAAATGATTCCATTTTAAAATGATCAAAAGATCTGATTAGACATTTTCCCAAAGATACATACAGATGACCAACAGGTACATAAGAAGATGCTCAATGTCACCAATCATCAGAGAAATGCAAACCAAAACCACAATGAGATATTGCTCCACATCTGTCAGAATGGTATCATCAAAAAGATAATGAATAATAATTGTTGGTCAGGATGTTGAGAAAAGGGAACACTAGTGCCCTGCTGGTGGGAATGTAAGTTGGTATGAACCATTATGGAAAACTGTGTAGAGGTTCCTCAAAAAACTGAAAATAGAACTACCGTATGATCCACAGTTCCACTCTTATGTACGTATCCCAAGAAAAAGAAAACACTAATTAGAAAATATATATGTTCATAGCAGCATTATTTATAATAGTCAAAATATGGATGTGATCTCAATATCCAACAACAGATGAATGGATAAAGAAGCTGTGGTTTATATCACAATGTAATATTACTCAGCCATAAAAAATAATGAAATTTTGCCTTTGGCAACAACATGAATGGACATGGAGAGTATTATGCTTAATGAAGTCATACAGAGAAAAACAAATACTGTATGCCTTCACTTACATGTAAAATCTAAAAAAGTACAACAATCAAATAAATATAAAATAAATAGAAACAGACTCATAGATACAGAGGACAAACTAGTGATTGTAAGTGGTTACTTATAAGGATGGGGGAGGGACAAAATAGGGAAAGGGGATTAAAAGGTACAAACTAATAGGTATAAATTAAGTAAGATACAAAGATAATGTACAGCACAAGGAGTATAACCAATGTTTTATAATTTCAAATGAAGTATAATCTATAAAAATATTAAATCACTATGTTGTACACCTGAAACCAATGTAACATTGTAAATCAGCTATACTTCAATTAAAAAAAGAATGATGTAGGAGAGTAAGTTAGTAATAAATTTTTGAAAGATTAAGATGCTACCGTCTCTGCCAAGATTAGAAAGCCACTGAACAAGAAAGTTACCTGCCAGTCAGTATACAGAAGCTTCTGTATTGCCAGTTCAAAAATTATACCACCTCTACTAATCTGGAAGTCTTATGCAGCCAGGACATCCTCTGCAGTCAGGACATCACTGCTTGTTATTGGCTCAGGAACCACAGTGAGTTTGTCACAACCCACCACAGCGTAGTGGATGCCTTGCAACCTGCCTCCTTCCCCATTTGATTCACTTTCAAATTACAGTTTCACAGGAGTAAAATTGCATAGCAGAGCCCAAATCACATCTGGAATCTGATCCAGAGCGATTCTGGGAAATGCAATATGTTATATGACTTCTGCTGCACTAAGGAGGTGGAATAGTACTGAATGAGCCAATCCACATTGATATCTGTGTAAAATCTTCCCCATTCTTAGTGATCTTAAGCAGCTTTTTTTTTTTTTTTTTTAAACAGCTTTTATAAGATAGGCATGATATACTTCTTGAAGGTTTTGGGAAATATACCCGTACATTTTTGTCATGAAGAATCTTTTAAACCTACCAGTTAAATTTATTTTACGCATGAGAAAAGTTGTCAGTTCAGTTCAGTTGCTCAGTCGTGTCCATCTCTGTGATACTGTGGATTGCAGCACATCAGGCTTCCCTGTCCATCACCAACTCTCAGAGCTTGCTTAAACTCACATCCATAGAGTCAGTGATGCCATCCAACCATCTCATCCTCTGTCGTCCCCTTCTCCTCCTGCCTTCAGTCTTTCCAAGCATCAGGGTCTTTTCCATTGAGTCAGTTCCTCATATCAGGTGGCCAAAGTATTGGTGTTTCAGCCTCAGTACCAGTCCTTCCAATGAATATTCAGGACTGATTTCCTTTAGGGTTGACGGGTTTGATCTCCTTGCTGCCCAAGGGACTCTCAAGAGTCTTCTCCAACACCACAGTTTAAAAGCATCAATTCTTCAGCACTCAGCTTTCTTTATGGTCCAACTCTCACATCCATACATGACTACTGGAAAATCATAGCTTTGACTATATGGACCTTTGTCAGTAAAGTAATGTCTCTGCTTATTAATATATTGTCTAGGTTTGTCATAACTTTTCTTCCAAGGAGCAAGCAAGAAAAGGGGTAAGAGAAGTCATATTTGTGTTAATTTATAAATGAATAAAGTATCTGGAAGCTTTTATAAGTAATTGACAAGCCTTAGGGTGCTTTTAGGAGAGATAGTGGGTAGTTGGAGAATATGGAGGTAGGAGAATTTTTCTCATATAGATGTGGAGCATTTTGAGTTTAAAACCTCATGAATGTACTATCTATTGAAATATAAAATATAAAAAGTCAAAAAGTATTGACAAAACTTATGTTATTATTTTATAATTTTAAGGATTTCCTCTTGTTCATTCCTGATATGCTTTGTTTTTTGTCTTTTCCCTTTGATTGCTAAAAACTTGTGTATTTTAATTCAACTTTTTCAGATAACTACCTTTCAGATTTTCTATTCTTTTTTTTTTTTTTTTTCTTTGCCATTTCTTCAGTTTCTGAGTGTAGTTTTATTATTTCCTTTCTGGAGCTAGTTTGTTAGGTTTTCTCTCCTCTGTTTCTAAATATTTTCCTAACATATTTAATTCCCCCCTTCCCCCTTCCCCATCCCCCATAAATGCAGTTAAGACTTTAAATTTACCTCTAGATGCACTCTAGGTACCCTACACATTCTATCTATAGTACTTTACATTTTTATTTTTTAAACTGTCAAGGCCATTTTTGTTGTTCATTTTATCAAGTTGAAAAATTCTGCTTATGCAAGTTAATCTTTTAAATGCAGTAGACTCTAGAGATTATGGCATCTGATTTCTTTGTACCACATTATGAAATAAAACAATGGGTATATCCTTCTGATATGCAAATCAAGGAAATGAAAGCAACACACTCATTTTGGCACCTCAGTTAGACATTCCCAGGGAGGTTTCTCACTTAAAAATAATTTAAAAGCAAAAAACCTTTATGAAACCTAAACTACAACTGCGATTGTGTCATGAAATATCTTAGTCCACAATTTTTGTTTCTGAGGTCAAAGATGTGAAAGTTCAGAGTTTTGTTTTGTTCCTAAATTTTTCTTTTTGCAGTTTTTTCCCTTCTTTAGACTTGTCTATTTATCATTTATCTATTTTGCCTTCTTGTCTTTATTTATTCCATCAAAACCAGGGAAAATCAGAGAATCTATCACTGATGTTTATTTGCTATCTGATAACATTTAATCTGAAGCTAATTTGAATTTCAGTCTCTACCTGCATTTAACTCCTGTTCTCCATTTGTGGGTTTTAAAAGTATCTACAAGAGGTGAGACTGTATATAATGAGAGAGTCAATGGGATGCTTGAAATCTCATAAAGCATAAAAATTGAAAGCCCTGAAAAGAAGCCTGAAGTTTTTCTTTTAGATAACTCAAAATGAAAGACAGATAAATTGACATCTGTATCTATCTCCCCTCAATCCTGTTCCTTTGAGGATATTGTTCAAGGTGGAACCCAGTCCTTAGAACTTCTGAAGATGCCAATTACTTGTGCCCCCCCACCCCTGAATGTGTTGGTTCCACCATCTGTCTCACCACAGGTGTAACTGTTAGAATATCAACTTCCTTCTGTCTCTTGCCTTCCTAAAGGAAATCAACCCTGAATATTCATTGGAAGGGCTGATGCTGAAGCTGAAGCTCCAATACTTTGGCCACCTAAGGTGAAGAGCTGACTCATGGGAAAAGACCCTGACGCTGGGAAAGATTGAGGGTAGGAGGAGAAGGGGTTGACAGAGGATGAGGTGGTTAGATAAGCATCACTGACTCAATGGACATGAATCTGAGCAAACTCTGGGAGATAGTGAAAGACAGGGAAGCCTGATGTGCTGCGGTCCATGGAGTTGCAGAGTCGGATACGACTTAGTGACTACTGTGTCCCTTGCTACCTTTCTGCCTTATCATCAGTGAGCCTCTTCTTAAACTCAGTCCTTGCCAATTTTTCTCCCTCTACAGATTTTTCTTTCTGGCACATTTACCTTTAGTACAATTCAATATGTGTGTTGATCACTTATTATGACAAAACACTCTGACAAGCACTAATTCTAATTATGTTTATAATAAAACTTTTCTAATTTCTGGGAACATGTGTAAACATCATTCCTATTTTTAGATTTGTAGTTTCTGATAAAAGTGCACTGGAATATCATTCCTTCATTACTACCTTTCCTACTCTTTTTGGCTACTTGTTGCTTTGTATTATAGTTATGTTTGTGTGTGACTTTTTTATTTTTTTTTACTGAATCAGATAAAATTTTCAAATACTGAAAGAATTCCTCTAATATTTTCATGCTACTTACAATGTAGTATGACATGATACACTTTTAAGTTTAATCGGCATCATCAATATTTTCTCCATAACTTTATTAAATCTGTCCTTAAATCAACAAATCAAGAGCTTATTTGTACTGTTTCCAAGAAGTAGAAATAATTTCTCTTCTTCTATGTAGGTGCCCTGTTGGATATAAATTATACAACCTTGAATTCAGTTTAGTTCAGTCACTTAGCATTGTCCTCCTCTTGGTGACCCCATGGACTGCAGCACGCCAGGGTTCCCCATCCATCACAACTCCCAGAGCTGGTTGAAAATAGTTACTCTGGGCATATTTTTTTTCTGTGTAAATTTATAGCTAAGTTGACCCACCCAACTATTTATTTTTCATTTAGGGCTTCCCTGGTAGCTCAGACGGTAAAGCATCTGTCTACAATGCGGGATACTTGGGTTCGATCCCTGGGTCAGGAAGATCCCCTGGAGAAGGAAATGGCAACCCACTCCAGTATTCTTGCCTGGAAAATCCCATGGACTGAGGATCCTGGTAGGCTACGGTCCATGGGGTTGCAAAGAGTCGGACACGACTGAGTGACTTCACTTCACTTCATAGATTATTCATGTAAACACAAAGGTGAATTCTGCTATGGGGAGAGAGAGTGGACTGTTTGTCAGAGATTTGACTCTAAATTAGTTATATAACTCTAAGGAAATCATTTTCCATTCTAGCCTCTGACTTTTCACCCACAGATGAGATTGAATGAGATGAAATAGATGATCGCTAAGATTTTCTTCAGATTGTATGGTTCGTGTTGATGGTAGATTATTGTTCTTAACCTATTTGTTGCTTTTTCCAGTGAAACTTTGATAGTTTCCAATACTGTAATGTCAGACTTAGTCATGTACCCAGAATTGCCTTTCCCTGTGGGAAGATTACACTTCCCTGCTCAGTGGTATCAGACATCTCCAGGCAACACAAATTGGCCAATGGGAAATGAGCAGAATCTGTGTGTACCATTTCTGATCAGAAGCTCTGAGTCATCCTAGGTTCTGCTCTCTCTATTTTCCATCTACCACAACTATGACAGAGTTCCACAAAGAGGTTGCTTCTTTATCTGGATGGAGAAGGGAAGAGAATGTGGAGTAAACAGCTAATCCCCAACTGACAAGTGCAATAACATCTTTGTTGCTATAAGCCCTTGAGAGACTAAGATTTCTGTTAATGCAGCATCATCTAGCAAAAGATGATTAGTACATTCATCAATGATTGGTTATTAGTTCAAAATTAAAACTTGAAAGCAATGCCCTCCAATGAAAATTTAATTTAAAAATCATAAAGGTAACGTGTATATATACATATGCTACACTGCGCTAAGTTGCTTCAGTCATGTCTGACTCTTTGTGACCGCCTGGACCATAGCCCACCAGGCCCCTCTGTTCACGTAATTCTCCAGGCAAGGATACAGGAGTGGGTTGCCGTTTCTTCCTCCAGAGGATCTTCTTGACCCAGGGATTGAACTTGCATCTGTTGCATCTCCTGCATTGGCAGGCGGATTATTTACCACTACCACCTGGGAAGCCCATATATGTATATACATATCTTAATATACATGTATATATATATATATATATATACACACACACACACATATATATATTCATCCCTGATCATCACTCTTCAATCTCCTCATCTTCCCCAATTCC
This sequence comes from Dama dama, assembly GCF_033118175.1. Lineage (NCBI taxonomy): Eukaryota > Metazoa > Chordata > Mammalia > Artiodactyla > Cervidae > Dama > Dama dama. The sequence continues at coordinate 27,802,617 of NC_083686.1, read as the reverse complement.
ACTCTTCCCTTCCCTTCATGAGCCCTTCTTTCTTTCATAAGTTATTCCTTTCATGTTATATATGAAATGCATGTTCTATTATATACTATATATAAAGGAATTAAAAATTAACATAAGTATAGAACTGACATTAAAGAAGTTGCCCTATATTTCTACTTAGAATATTCCTTGAAACTTCTGCCTTGAGTCCTTGAATGGCTCTTCCAGGTGAAAATGAAGTTTTTTAAAAGCAGTTCTTCATTATTAAGCTATTACATGTGTGTGCATGTGTGCTTGTTTGACTCTTTGTGACCCCATGGACTGTAGCCTGCCAGCCTCCTCTCTCCATGGAATTTTCCAGACTGAAGTAGGTTGCCATTTCTTTCTCCAGGGGATCTCCCTGACCCGGGGTTCAAACGCAAGTCTCTTGTGTCTTCTGCATTGGCAGGCAGGTTCTTTACCAGCTGAGTCAGTGGGGAAACATGCCTACTCTAAAAGGCAGTATTCCTTCCCCTCTGGACCAGTCCTAATGAGATGGATGAAGCTGGAGCCCCTTATACAGAGTGAAGTAAGCCAGATAGATAAAGAACATTACAGCATACTGACACATGTATATGGAATTTAGAAAGGTGATAACGATAACCCTATATGCAGAACAGAAAAAGAGACACAGAAATACAGAACAGACTTTTGAACTTTGTGGGAGAATGTGAGGGTGGGATATTTCAAAAGAACAGCATGTATACTATCTATGGTGAAACAGATCACCAGCCCAGGTGGGATGCACGAGACAAGTGCTCCGGCCTGGTGCACTGGGAAGACCCAGAGGAATCGGGTGGAGAGGGAGGTGGGAGGGGGGATCGGGATTGGGAATACATGTAAATCTATGGCTGATTCATATCAATGTATGACAAAACCCACTGGAAAAAAAAAATAATAATAAATAAACACAATTAAGAATTTTTTCTGAAAAAAAAAAATAAATAAAAGGCAGTATTCCTTAGCAGTTCATGATTTTACAACAGGACTTCTCCTGAAGTATTGATAATACCATTTGTTGTCATTTTAAGATTTATTAAAGAAGTTGAGTAATCTCCAAGCTGACCAATATGTTATTTGTTGCACAAGAATATTGACTAATTTTTCTCTTTGCTTCAATAGCAAAGAAAACCTGAAAGTAAGCTCTGAATGTCTATGCTAATAATTTACCAATATGACTTTGTATCTTCAATATAATCAAGGTAAGCTTTACAGCAGTTTCACTACTTTAAGTACTTTTTCTTTGCTGGTCCATTAACCCTCTTGTTTTTGAAACCAGTAATATCTTTAATACATTTCTGAAGGGCAACTACGTGAGGCTTTGTGCATGCTCAGTCATGTCTGATTCTTTGCAACCCTTTGGACTGTAGCCCACCAGGCTCCTCTGTCCATGGAATTTTCCAGGCAAGCATACTAGAATGGGTTGCTATCCTCCCCCAGGGGATCTTCCTAACCCAGGGATTGAACACACATCTCCCACATTGGCAGGCGGATTCTTTATCACTGAGTCGCCTGAGGAGCCCACCTGAGGCTGAGAGGCTTGCAGTTTTTTGCATTCACATCTGAATTATGACTTCTCTCAGAATCAGCACATGATTCTCTGCTTCTGTGTTCAAGGCAACATATTCCTGAATAACCAGCATGTACAACTAGCATTTTTTATCATCTTATTGATATTCACATGCTATACAATTCACCTATCCAAAGTGTACAATTCGGGAATTCCCTGGCTATCCAGTGGTTATGACTTGGTACTTTCACTGCCCAGGCCTGTGCAGCATGTAAAAAAAATAGTGTACAATTTAAGGGCTCAATGTTTTCATAATTATGCATTCATCACCGCAATCAATTATTTAGAATATTTCCTTACCTGAAACCGGCGCCCCCCCAACATCCTGCAGCTGTCACCCCCTAATCTCATCTTTCCCAGCTCTAGCAATATACTTTCTGTCTCTATCAGTTTGCCCATTCTTGTAATTCATATAAATGGAATCATACAATATGTGGTACTTTGTGACTGTTTTTCCACTTAGCATGTTTTCAAGGTTCACCCATGTCATAGCATGTATCATTACTTCATTTCTTTTTATTATTGTATAATAGTCCAAAACTGCAATGTGAAGGCCTATTTATTCATGGCTATACCACATTTTATTTCTACATTCATCAATTGATGCACATTTGGGTTTCCACTTTTTGGCTATTATGTATATTGTTGCTGTGAATATTTATGTGTACTTTTTTGTGTATGAATTTCCTGTAAGTATATACTTAGGAATGGAATGACTGGATCACATAGGAACTCCATGTTTAACCATTTAAGGAACTTCCAGACTGTTAGTGACAACACCATTTTACAGTCCTACCAGCAATGTACAAGGGTTCTAATTTCTCCACATTCTTGCTAACACCTATTATTGTCTTTCTCTTTTATTATAATCATCCTAATTGGTGTGAAATAGTATCTCATTATTGTTTTTATATGCATTTTCTTGATGGCTAATGATTTTGAGCAGCTTTTCATATGCTTATTCACCATTTGTATATTTTTAAAAAGAACTATCTATTCAGATCCTTTGCTTATTTTAGAATTGGATTATTTATCTTTTTTACTATTAAGTTGTTGTAGTTCCTTTTATATCCTAGTATCAGTCAGATATAGGATTTACAAACATTTTATCTCATTCTATAGGTTGACTTTTTACTTTCTTGAGGGTGTTTGTTGGAGGACAAAAGTTTTTAATTTGATAATAAACTAATTTTTTTTCTTTTATTGCTAGTGCTTTTAGTGTCATATTGAAGAAATCACTGCCTAATTCAAGGTCATGAAGATTATGTGTATTTTCTTCTAAAAGTTTAATTGTTTTTACTGTCACATTTAGGTCTTTGTTATATCTTGGGTTAATTTTTGTATTTGGTCCAACCTCATTGTTTGTATGTGATTATCATTAGTCACAGTACTATTTGTTAATAAGATTATTCTTTCCCTGTAAGTGGTCTTGGCACCTTACTTAAAATCCGTTGATCATGGATATATGGGTTCATTTCTGGACTCTTGATTCTTTGGCATTAATGTATATTTTACCCTTGTGCCAATACTACATTGTCTTGATACTAAATTTTATGGTAAGTTTCAAATGATCATCTTACTTTCAAATTTATATTTATTTTGACATTTACACATAATTTGTTTATCTTGGGTTTTACTTAAGAGGTACGGCATGGCTGATTCATGTCAATGTATGACAAAAACCACTACAATATTGTAAAGTAATTAGCCTCCAACTAATAAAAATAAATGAAAAAAAAAGAGGTGTGGGCACGAGTATATCCTTATAATTATCGCATTTTACATGTGCAGTCGTTCAGTTGTATCTCACTTTTGTGTCCCCATGGACTGTAGGCTCCTCTGTCCATGGGAGTTTCCTGGCAAGAATACTGGAGTGAGTTGCCATTTTCTCCTCCTGGGGATCTTCCTGGCCCAGGGATCAAACCCAAATCTCTGTCTCCTGCATTGCAGGCAGATTCTTTATTGCTGAGCCACCGGGAAAGTCTTCGCATTTTATATTTAAAGGCAATAAAGTATAGGTGTTATGGGCACAGTGAGAGTACATTGGTTTATACTTTAACTAAGAAAGCATCAACAAGCTCCCAAGTATTGGGAGCTCATTTTTCAACAAATATAAGGAAAAAGTGGAAACTCATTTTTCTCCAGAAGAGCAGAAAAGTAAAGCAAAACTGCCTGTGGAAAACTGTGGGGAGGAAGAGGCAATAAGAGTCTATTCATGGTCATTCCCCAGGAATTTAAGACAATTTTTTCCTCTAATAATTCTTTTAAAATAGTTTAAATAGTTGGTCTGCCTGCAAAGGCTTGTAGCCTCTTCTGCAGACACCAAGGAATGTACTTTCAAACAACCTCTTGGAATCTCTTCTCAGAACTTATTATTGAGTGTGGGCCTCTGTCAGAGATCAGGGTAGGTTTCTACCAAACTTATTTCAGCTCTCAGATTATAATTTCAGTTGTAATTTAAAACATAATTTTAAAAGATCTATGAAAAACAAATACAGCAAATATCCAAAGTACATAGATTAAGGATATGGGGACCAGCATGTAGGGACCAATCTACTAAGTTCAGGCATTAGCAGCATTACTGTATTGAAAAGGTCTTGGGCTCTTTTTCTGTTATTTTTGGGAAAATATTTGTTAGCAACTTTCGTGGCCAAATTACTCCCATGAGGAAGCTTCAGGGGCCTCATCTGCAAGTAGTTCATGAAAAGAAATCATGTTGGGGATTGTGAACAGTCAGCGATGCAACACGAGGTGGCGCTGTCATCCCAGTGAGTGCTATAGAGCAGTGCTCAGATAAAGGATACGCAGCTTCAGGATAGCGTGGTAGGTCTGATTGACGTTGGAAAGTCTGAACAGACTGAACAGCTAACCGGGTATAGAGCCATCGCGGGGGTTGAGAAAGTACGCTGGTACAGTAGGACCGAGGGCAGAAGTAGTATAGCAACAACCTGAGAAAGATAACTAGTGTCTGGACACTGCTTTCGAGTATGCTGATTAGTTACCTTTATTATTTATTGGGGGCTTGCTTCCCTGGTGGCTCTGGTGTTGGAGAAGATTCTTGAGAGTCCCTTGGACTGCAGAGAGATCAAACCAGTCCATCTCAAAGGAAATTAATCCTGAATATTCATTGGAAGGACTGATGCTGAAGCTGAATCCAGTACTTTGGCCACGTGATGTGAAGAGCTGACTCATTAGAAAAGACTCTGATGCTGGGAAAGATTGAGGGCAGGAGGAGAAGGCGATGACAGAGGACGAGATGGTTGGGTGGCATCACTGATTCAACGGACATGAGTTTGGGCAAGCTCTGGGAGATGGTGATGGACAGGGAAGCCTGGTGTGCTGCAGTCCATGGGGTCGCAAAGAGTCGGACACGACTGAGTGACTGAACAAAATCAAAACAACTGATGGCTCAGATGGTGAAGAATTAATCTGCTGCAATGCAAGAGACCTGGGTTCTATCCCTGGATCAAGAAGATCCGCTGGAGAAGGGAATGGATACCCACTCTAGTATTCTTGCCTAGAGGACCCCATTCCCCTGGTGGGCTACAGTCTACAGGATCACAAAGAGTCAGACACCACTGAGTGACTAAGCATTTATTATCTCCAACACCACAGTTAAAAAGCTTCAGTTCTTTGGCGTAAAGCCTTCTTCAATTGGTTCAACTCTCACATCCATACATGGCTACTGGAAAAGCCATAGCTTTGACTATATGGATATGAATGCAGAGTTCCAAAGAATAGCAAAGAGAGATAAGAAAGCCTTCCTAAGTGATCAACGCAAAGAAATACAGGAAAACAATAGAATGGGAAAGACTAGAGATCTCTTGAAGAAAATTAGAGATACCAAGGAAACATTTCATGCAAATGAAGTGAAAGTCACTCAGTCATGTCTGACTCTTTGTGACCCCATGGACTATATAGTCTATGGAATTCTCCAGGCTAGAATACTGGAGTGGGTGGTAGCCTTTCCCTTCTCCAGGGGATCTTCCCAACCCAGGGATCGAACCCAGGTCTCTCGCATTGCAGGCGGATTCTTTACCAGCTGAGCCACAGGGAACCCCATATATACATATATATATATATGCTCTCACTGTCTCTTTCACTGTTTAATTGAAATATAATTGGTATACAATATTATGTTAGTATAAAGTATGCTACATAAGATTTTGCATTCTCTTTTTCTCAGTTATGTCAGAGGTTTGGAAATTTTGTTAAAATCATTAAAGAACCATGTTTTGTGCTTACTGAATTTCTCTGTTGCATCTTTCCTATTCCAGCAACTTCTGCTTTTCTCCACATTACATATCAGACCTCCCTCAGCCTTCTAATTTCCTTTTGATGCTACCTTTGGCAGATTTTAACAGGGATTAGCTGACAAAAGAGAAGTGCAATTTTCAGAATCTCAATCCCAGCTTTACAAAATACAGAAAGGAAGAATAGGTTTGGAGTTGACAGGCAATTGTTTAAGAATCAACTAATATGATCCAAATGATATATTTTTGGAATTTAACTTATATTTTACAGTGGAGAAAAATAAAAAATATTATTTGCCCCTCACAAAATATTATTCACATCTCTTCCTTCCTTTCTTATAGCTTTAGGCACAGGTAAAATAATGATTATATACAGAGGAATTGGAAAGGTTGTACTACTTAAGTTTTAGTATACATTATATTCCTTTGTTTTTGCTCAGATTTTATTATAGAAAGATAACTCACTGGATCCTTATTTAAAGTTAATTAATATTAAAAATGCAACTATGAATACATTTTATTAATGTGATATTGAACTGGAGTTTTCTTTCAAAACATGTAATATTTCAGTCTTGTCACTATTCTTTACTTCTATTGTGTAATATTTTTATTTTATTTATTTATTTTTTAAAATTTATTTATTTTAAAAAATTTATTTATTTTAGTTGGAGGCTAATTACTTTACAATATTGTAGTGGTTTTTGCCATACATTGATATGAATCAGCCATGGGTTTACCTCTTGTGTAATATTTTTAAAGCTATGACTATAATTTTATAGTTGGCTATATTTTTATAGATGACTATAAATTTTATAATTGAATTTGCTTTCTTTTTTTAAATTAATTTATTTTATTGGAGGATGATTACTTTACATGTTGTGATACATTATATTCTTGAAACACCACATTTGCTGCAAGATTTAGTGAAGCGCTCTTAAACTAAGAGCATGGTGTGTGCTAGGAGACAGACGCTGAAGTCAGATCTGGGTTTGAATTCTGGCTAACTTACTAACTGGGTCTATGGCCTTTGGTAAGTTACCTAAGTCCTCTAAGCATCCATTTCCTCTTCTTGCTGTGAGGGTTAAGTGAAATAATACCTGTAAAAGTCAGTGTTTGGCACATTATAAGTGCTCAGAAAGGGCTAGCTTTTTATTGTAATTACACATATCCGACTATTATAGAATATGGACTATTTTCCCCACGATATAAAACACTATGGAATATTTTTTTCCCTTCATAGAAAACACAGCAGAAATGCCTTACATCTGTTAATGCCCTGAAGTCCAAAGGTAGAAGAACTTAATGTTTAAAAGCTACCATGGCCATGGAGTGAACATTACGTGAAAAAACAAATATTTGGATGAACATCAAGGAAGCCACAGGTGGTTAAAATATTAGCTGGCTGACAAAATAATTCAAGTTGCTTAATGGTGTACAAAGGCAATGCAAAATACTCTTTCTAGATGTGTAGTATCTTTACTGTTAAGTTCTTTCTAAGGTATCTAAGAATTAGGGAAGTAAGATATTTTTATATCATATGTGTATGAATTATACTCACTTTGAGAGATTTTTGATTCCTAGAAGTCAAAGAAAAATACTTTTACAGTGTTAGTTTTTCTTTTATATGAATGCATTACTTGTAAATGTCTTGCCTTAAAATAAATTTATGCATTTCTTGCCTTATATAATTTATGGACCATTTAAAGTGCATTAGACTTTTAAACAGTTATGTGCAAGTAGCAGTTCTCTTGGGCCTTTGGCTCCTGTTGAAACTGTGTAGCTTTCTTTGCACATTATCTAAGAGGCCTGTATAATTAATTCAGTTCTGTTCCACAAACATGATATGAACACCTGAAATAGGCCAAAGTGGTTTACAAACAGGACTGTTATCCATGAACCAAAAGGCTACGTGTGCATGTATTGATGGAAAAAGATAGCAGGGAACATGAATTTATACCGTCATTAGGGGTTTCAATTTAGTAAAGGGGCAGACATGTGGGTAAACATAATTTACTAATAGTAATTAATGTAGAGGTTTTTGGTTAATTAAAGATAATGTTTCTGAAAATTCCATGTCTTTCTTTTGAGTACTCTGATATTTTCCAGCTAATTTTCTTCTTATCACTTTATTATTGTTTCTCAGTTGCTAAGTCGTGTCCGACTCTTTGTGACCCCGTGGACTACAGCATGCCAAGCTTCCCTGTCTTTCCTTATCTCCGGGAGTTTGCTCAAACTCATGTCCTCACTTTCTTGCTAAACCTGTTTTTTCCTCCCAAACTCTGATTTGCATTAAGCTTGAGGAATTGAATTAGGCCTGTTTAATATAGTTGCTAATTAGATGCTTGCCACACTTATCATTTCAGTTGCCTTTGGATTGTGACTCATAACCAATCAGTTAAAGTGACATTAATGTACTCTAACTTTATCTGCCAACCAGCACTGTGATGTGAGAGAAGCTGATAACCTTCAGGTTTTACAGATGATAACTAGGATCAAATAGGTTAGAAAACCACCAAATTGCAGAGCAATTTAAGGCAGCCCGGAGATTAGAACTCCGGCTCCCTGACTCTCTGTTCAATCCCCTTTGTATATGCAACATAATTCTGCCACTATCTGAGTAATGTTACAGAGTCTTCCCCACATACCCCAAAGAGCAAATAAGAGATTTAAGTATTCTAGTGTTTGGTTTCTCTGTCAAAATATATTTGCGTCATTTATCTCTTGAAAATTTTCATGGAGTGTGTTTAATAGAAACAAGACTGCTTTCACTTTGTTGTAAGAAGCCATCTGGAGCTCTTGGTATACACTGTGTAACTGGGTAAACACTGGAAATAATTTGTACTTTGGCAAGACACCATATAAAATGAAAAAAAACAAGAAATTCTAGTGAGAAAATCCTTAGAATATATATATTTCTATTTTAAAAATAATATTCTTCTATGGAAGTGCTGTAACTACATTATGGAATATCTGGAAACTTCAATGGGAGAAAATTTCTGGTTCAGTTCTAGAAAGGTAATTACATCACTATTCTGCTTTCTAGTTTATATTCCTTCCTTCCATGTATCTACTTAAAACACATAATTATACTCACAGTACACATAAAATTTCCATTCTGACTTTCCTTAATGTCATAACATAATGTGCATTACACTTTCAAATGAGAACGTCTAAAAGGAAAAGTTTAAATTTTCAGATACTTTTGTGTAAATGTGAGTCAATTATAAATTGGTCACTGAAAGGATGATTAAATTTTAAACATGAAAGACTTTTAAGTGAAAGTTGTTAAAGTGAGAAAATAATTATAGAATTAGAGCTTACTATTAAAAATGAAATGAAACATATTTTAATGTAAAGCACTTACTATAAAACACATGTCTTTTTATTTGGCGATTCTCTAATGTGCTAGGAAAGTTTTTTCTTATGCATTTTCAGGCTCAAACATTTTTTTCCTAGTTAGCCTAAGGCACTTAGCTTCTATTTGTTGAGTGTTGGTAGAATTTGGACTTATGGAAAGAATGTAAAGGGGAAGAAAAAATGACATGGTATGTAGAATTCCTTTTAAAATAATTCAGAAGAAAAAAGTGAGTTGTAGGTTAAACAATACCAAAAATGTTGATAATTTTTGAATGTGGGTGATGCATACCTCTTACTATGTCCTGTACTATTGTGTAATTTTGCAAATTTTAAATAATACATAAAAACAAAATAGAGTGGTTCAACTCTTTTCTGCCAAGAAAATTTTTTTAAATACATTTGAAATCTAGATTTGGCTGAGAAAGAAGAAAGTTTTCCAAGTTCTTAGTCCACATGAATATCAAGAACCAGCTCTGAGGGGTTCTGATCATGGAGTTTCTTGCCAGCTTTGAAATGATACTGGCTCTAAGGATGATGGCTGTACCATGAGGTTTACTATTCTAGAGTGGAAAAGGGATTTGAAGAAGAAGAAAAGCCTGAATCTGCCTGTTTAGTCCCCAGGAGACTGTGAGAATTAGATACCAAGAGAGCCATGAGATACACATATCCTGACCTCCCCTCTCCAGGCTGAAATCCTAGAGGGGAGATGTGTTAGGTCAGTTGATGGCATTGCTGTTGTTGATGCTCAGTTGCTAAGTCATGTCCGACTCTTAAGTCTGTTGCGGGCATGGGTGCATTTATTCTGGTGGGTGGGTGTTGAGAGCATAGGGATTTTTGCTCCCTGGTCAGCTGGGTGCCCACCAGTCTGCAGGGAGACCCTGCTCCACATGGGGAAGCCCTAACAGAGTAAATGGGTGGAAGAGTGTGGGGAGGCCAAGACATGGTTTGCTTCACACTCATAATCCTCCCTCTCCGTAGCTGAAGACCCTGAAGCAGACAGTGAGGTGTCCAGTGATGGGTTCCTGCTGACCACACCTCAGGGGCAGTGCACGCCTGCAGTCTGTGTGCGGGCCTCTAACTTTACCCAAAGCCACAAGGGCACATGAACCTCTTTGTTCATATAGCTTGATGCCATTTAGGGATCAAGCTATAATAATGCTGGGGAGAGCACAGCTTGAAAGAATAGCCACTTAATCAAAACAAAACGGACTGAGTTGTGAAGCAGGCTATTTAAAGTAGGAGAGATGAAAATATTGCTATGGACTGAATTGTGTCTCCCCCACAAAATTCATTTGTTGAATGAATTTCTCCCCCCAGCTGTCACTGTGCTTGTATTTGCAGATGGGAACTTTAGGAAGTAATGTGGTTTAGATGAGGTCATGAAGGAGGGATCCTCATAATTGAATTAGTACAGTTAGTACCTCTCCCTCCATGCCGTTGAGAATACAGAGAGGAGATGACCGCCTGCAAGCCACAAAGAGAGCTCTCACCAGATCCTGATCATGTTGGAATACTGATCTAGGACTTCCAGCCTCCAGAACTGTGAGAAAACAGATTTACTTGCTTTAAGCCTCCCAATCTATGGTATTTTGTTATGGCAGCCTGGTCTGACTCATACAGATACTGTAATTCATCTGGTCATTTTAATTTGTTTTGGCCGTGTGGCCTGTGGGATCTTAGTTCCCTGACCAGGGATTGAACCTGAGCCCCCGGCCGTGGAGGCACAAAGTCCCAACCACTGAACCACCAGGGAAGTCCAGATACTATAATTCAAAATTTAAAATTTACCCCTTTCCCCCAATGGGGAAAGAACTCGTAATTACTTATGGAAAACAAAAAAGCTATATATATTTTTTATCATACATCTGAGTGTAGTGATAATAAATTTTAATGCCACTACAGTTGTAGACATATCTGGTCATTATTTCAAATTGTGTAAAATGGTTTACCAAACAAGTAAACTAGTCTTTGGGCTTTCCAGGTGGCGCTAGTGGTAAAGAACCCACCTGCTGGTGCAGGAGACATTAATTCTTAGTTCTATCCCTGGGCGGGCTCCAGTCCACAGGATCTCAAAGAGTTGGACATCACTGAAGTGGCTTAGTACACATGCAAGCTAGTCTCTTACCTAGCTTCTAAAGTTCCATTTCGCCACACCAGAAATCATTGTGTGTCTGTTAGTTGCTCAGTCATGTCCGACTTTTCATAACCCCATGAACTGTAGCCTTCCAGGCTCCTCTGTCCATGAGATTTTCCAGGGAAGAATACTGGAGTGGGTTGCCATTCCCTTCTCCAGGGGATCTTCCTGACCCAGGGATCAAACCAGGGTCTCCTGTATTGCAGGCAGATTCTTTACCATCTGAGCCAGAAAAATTGTTTATGTGTAAATGTATATTTATATTTGTATATATTTTGTGAGAAACTGCCTCGTCTACCAGAACTCATTTAATAATAGACTCCCAAGTTTATCTGGGCATGCCTAGAAAATGACTGCGTTTCCATCCTTCCATGGGATTAGGTTTGTCCATGTGACTATATGCCAACAGGATGTGAGTAAAAGGTAAGGTGTGCCTTTTCTGGGTATGTCTTTCAAAGGGACGACAGCTCTTCCCCTGGTTTCTACTTGCTGAGGAGGCAGAGCATGGTACAATTGTTTTGAGTCCAGAGATGGGTGACATCGGATTAAGGATGGCTAATATGTCAGCCCCAGACTGCTTATATCTGGCTGTTACTTTAGGGAAATGATCTTTGTATTTTAGCGAGGCCGCTGTACTTTATTTTTAATTGAAGGATAATTGCTTAATAATGCTGTGTTGGTTTGTGCTATACAACAGTGTGAATCAGCTATGAGCATACATATATTCCTTCCCTGTTGAGTTCCCCCTCCCCCTGTAATCCTATACCTCTAGGTCATCACAGAGTACCAAGCTGAGCTCCCTGTGCTATATAGCTGCTTCCCATTAGCTATCTATTTCACACGTAATAGATGTCAATGCTATCCTCTCAATTCACCCCACCCTCTCCTTCCGCCTATGTCCACAAGCTTGTTCTCTACATCTACATCTCTGTTCCTGCACTGCAAATAGGTTCATTAGTACCATCCTTCTAGACTCCACATCAGTTCAGTTGCTCAGTCGTGTCCGACTCTTTGTGACCCTGTGGACTGCAGCACACCAGGCTTCCCTGTCCATCACCAACTCTCAGAGCCTACTCAAACTCATGTCCATCATGTCAGTGATGCCATCCAACCATCTAATCCTCTGTTGTCCCCTTCCCCTCCCACCCTCAGTCTTTCCCAGCATAAGGGTCTTTTCCAATGAGTTGGTTCTTCGCATCCAGTGGCCAAAGTATTGGAGTTTCAGCTTTAGCGTCAGTCCTTCCAATGAATATTTAGGACTGACTTCCTTTAGGATTGACTGGTTGGATCTCCTTGCAGTCCAAGGGACTCTCAAGAGTCTTCTCCAGCACCACAGTTCAAAAGCATCAGTCCTTCAGTGCTCAGCTTTCTTTATAGTCCAACTCTCACATCCATACATGACTACTGGAAAAATCATGTGTTAATATATTTGTTTTTCTCTTTCTGACCCACCTCACTGTATATAACAGGCTCTAGGTTCATCCACTTCACTACAACTGACTCAAATTTATTCCTCTTTATAAGTCACAGTATTTCGAGGTCTTTCTGTTATAGAAGATTAGTGCATTAAATAATATTATACAGGAAGACAAACAGAAGCAAACTCTAACACCAGTTTGTTTATTGTTTTATTTTTAAAAATTGTTAATGTGCTTTAAAAATATTTTTAGATTTTTATTCTTATTCTATCCAGTGTCTCCAGAAATCTCTACATATCTCATTTATTCATTCAATCAGTGTTTACTGGGAGCCTATAATGTGCTACCTTCTTAAATGTCTGCTATGAGATGACATGGGTGCATGCTGGAGGTTAAGTCCCCAGAAACAGTCTTCATTTGATGAGGGATAGAGCTGCTGACAGTTCTGAATTGTGCTCCACTCAGGACCTCAAGGGGTCTCCAGTGGGACTGATCCCCAAGTGCCCACAGCAGTAACTTACCCATCAACACATGTTTCACCACCTTTTCTCTTTTTCTTGTCTTACTTTCTGATTTCCTCACTCTGCCTTCAGGAATCAAACTATAAATCTGCATAAGGAGAAAGACTGAAGAGAGGAAACTGTCAGTGAAGCAATGCAAGGAAATTTCTTAGACCTGAAGGACATTATAACTGACCCTCAAACAATACAGGTTTGAACTACACAGGTCCACTAACATATGGATTTTTTCTATAGTAATGGTATGTGATCCATAGTGGATTGAATGTGCAGATGAAGACCCATGGTTATAAAGCACCAACTGTAAAGTTATACATATATTTTTGCAGATCTAGAGTGGATTGAATGTGCAGATGAGGAACCATGGTTATAAACAGCTGACTGTAAAGTTATACACAGATTTTTGCAGAGGGTTGACACCCCTGTCTCCCTATTGTTCAAAGGTCATCTGTAATGACTGTTTTGGAAAGAGGGAATTATCATCCAGTGCAATGACTGAAAAAACTCATACCAGATACTTTATGAAATTCTAGAACACTGGTGATGAAGATTCAAAAGATTCCATCAAGGATAGCTATTTAATTTCTGTAGCTCAACAAGAAATCAAAAAACATATGGGGCTCTTTGTTAAAAAAAAACTATTAAGAATTTCAAGACTGCAGCAGTAGAGAATTAAATCAAGTGGATCCCTTTTGGGTGCACAACATGCATATATGAAGTGGCCAAGGATTCCAGCCAAAAAAAGTATCAGGAAACCAGAAAAAACACATCTCTCTTCCCCATCATTCTAAGCTGTGACTGTGATTCCTTCTTAACTCAGGATATAGACGCAATCATAAGACAGCTACCTCATCTTTCCAACCCTCAAATTACCATCTTGTCTTTACCTGTTCTTAAGCTTTGTGTTCTCTTGTTCAGTAGCTGAACTATCCTAGCTTCTGTCTAAAGGCCTATTCTTCAATGCATGTACTGGATCCCATAGCATCTGGCCTATTCAAGGATTTTCTCCTTCATTTGGCTTCTCTCTCCTTCATCATTAGTTTTTGCCTTTCTTTGGGATCATTCCCATTGGAATATAAATATCACCACCATCTTGAAGAAGTCTCACTTGGCCCAAGACTTCTTCCATTACAGCCTCATTTCTCTACTCCCCTATATAGCAAAATCAGGGGGAGAAAGAGTTGTTTTTACTTACTCTTCTACTTTTATTTCTTAACTCCCACCCCAATTCTGTCTTCAGTCAGGCTGATAGCCACATGACTCCACTGGAATTACTATTGTCAAAGTCAACAACGACCACCTCATCTTTTTATAACTGATGGTAAAATCTCAGGTCTCATTTCCTCAAATTTTCAAGGGATTTTGAGATATTTCCTTATTATTTCCTGAATATTTCCTTATTCTTAATGATTTTTATTTTTAAATTAGGACATTTCACTTGTCTAGTTTTTCTTCTAATTCACTGACCACTTCTCTTTCCTCTGCTGACTCCTCCCCAGAGCTCAGTCCTTGGTCACCTTCATTTACTCTATCTAAGCAATTAGTTTTATCTCATGGTATAATTGCCATCTGGTGTATGCCATATTTAAATCTTCAGCCTTGGCTTCTCCTTTGAGGTTTAAATTTATATATCCAAATGCCTACTTGAAATATTCTTGGATGCCTATTAGGTAACCAAAATGTAATATATCCAAAATAGAACTCAATTCCTTCTCCAAAATCAACCTTAACAACTCAATAAAATGGACCCATGATTTATTCAGTAACTTTGGCCAAAACATAGCAATTATCCTTGATTCATCTCTTGCCCTACATGCCACATCGAATTCATCAATCATTACATCATGTTGGCTTAAATTCCAAAATATATCCTGAATTTGGTGATTTTCTCACCACTTTTGCCACTGCCCTGTACTCTCCTTTAAATAATTGCTATATCCCCTAATAACTCTCCCTATGTTTTCTCACTAATATCTATTCTCCATATAATAACCAGAATATCATTCACAAAACCTTATAGTGTAAGAAATCTATTTATTACTTTCTTTTACAGATGAGAAAACTGTGTCTAAAGATGGTTAAAGCACTTAATAAATATTTGTTGAATTAATTATAGTGACTACTCAATAATTTTCATAATAGGGTCTTAGAATAAAATCTCCCCAGAATGTAGGATTTTAGAAGAAGAATTATATATATATATTTTGGTGACTCAGTGGTAAAGAATCCTCCTGACAATGCAGGAGACACGGGTTCAGTTCCTGGGTTTGGAAGATCCCCTGGAGGAAGAAATGGCAACCTATTCCAATATTCTTGCCTGGAGAATTCCATGGACAAAGCAGCCTGGCGGGCTACAGTCATGGAGTCACAAGAGTTGGACATGACTGAGTGACGAAACACACACCTTCACACAGAACTCATAATTTGCCATTATTTGGTAGAGTCTGCCTGCAAAGTTGGAGACACAGGAGATGAGGGTTCGATCTGTGGGCTGGGAATATCCTCTGGAGAAGGAAATGGCAACTTACTTCAGTATTCTTGCTAGGAAAATCTCACGGACAGAGGAGCATGGTGGTCCATGGGGTCACAAAGAGTTGGACATGACTGAAGCTACTGAGCATGCATGCATACAGAGAGTGGCTCAGATGGTAAAGAACCTGTCCACAGTGCAGGAGACCTGGGTTCGATCCCTGAGTTGGGAAGATCCCCTGGAGAAGGGAATGGCAACCCACTCCAGTATTCTTGCCTGTTGAATTCCATGGAGAGAGGTACAGTCCACCGGGTCGCAAAGAATTGGACATGACTGAGTGACTTTCACTTTCCTGCTATTATACAATTCTTATTGTGCAAGAGTAATACTAAGTTTGCTATATTATATAGGCAAATCGTACATTGCCTTTCCATTTCACTCAGGGTGAAAGTTGAAATACCTTCAATGGCCAATAGGATGCTCTGTGATCTGCTGTCTTTACCTCTCTGACTTCTTCTGGTCTCTCTCCATTTGGTCACTCTGTTTCAGATACATTGACTGTCAATATTCTTCCCGTACATCAGGGATGCTCCTGTCTCGGAGCCTTTGCACTAGTTCTTCCCTTTGTCTTGAACATTCTTTATCCTCATACATATGTGGCACCTACCCTATCTCATTCAAGTTTTACTCAGCTATCACACTCTCAGTGAGGTCTACTCTGACTGTCTTATTTAAAATTGCAATCAATCTTATGTTGCCTGCACTCCAAGTCTCCCTTTATTTGCTCTAATTTTAATTTTTCCATAGTACCATGCACCCTTTAAAATATAATTTACTTATTTATTATGCTAATATTGTTTGTCTCCCTGTGCTAGAAGGTAAATTTTATGACAATAGGATTTTTAAAATTAATATGCAGCATTAATATTTGTTGAATGAATGAATGAATGAATCAATAAATCAATCAATGACAGTTGTGAAATAACCTGAGAAAGTTATTTCCTGTATGAAATATTTAGATTTTATATTTATAAAACCCAGTTTATTAAGACTATATGTAAACATTTTCTCACTTACAGATAAATGCCATGTATTTTTAAAAGGTAAAATATATTCTACCAAATTTGAAAAAGCATTAAAAGCTATTGAAAATAAGACTATTATTTATGACTTACCACAACTAACCCCTACATGAATAAAATAAGTTTGTTTTGTCCATCTATGGTTATTAAAATCAAGTTCTTGAAATCAAATTACTTCACAATGACTCATAATTTTTATGTTATCTCCTTACTTCAAGGTTGAAGTAACAATATTTGCAAGACTACTTTCCAACCTATATGTTTCTCATTATTTTCCTTTTTAACTATGCTATACGACTCTTTGAATTTTGCTAAGGCTAGAATGGTCTTACTTGGATAAGAAGGGAATTTTAAATTTGTCTTCAACCTGCATTTTGTCACGGTTATTGACCTGGGCTAGTTTTTTTCAAATGTCTCTAACACCAAGGTTGCAAGATTTCAAGAAAAATAGTTCCAAGCGTCTAAAGTGACATCAGCAAGATGGCAAGATCGACTTTCCCATGGATATACAGAATATGCACACAGGTATAAATTATACATGACTAAAGAAGAAGTAAGAGAAGGAATTTCATAATCCCCTCCCCTTCACTCCAACCAGCCAGAGCAGGCCTCCCTCAGATGTTCTAGAACCAGGACGCTTCATGGAACCTGGAAGAGTTCCATGTTGTTCTATTGTCACTGGTCAAAACCAGCCACAAAAACAGTCAGTTCGTCATCATATAGCCAGTTTGGAGTGACATCCTCTGTACTTTGAAGCTCTGCTCAGCTCCCTTTCAGATAATTTTCTCCTTGACAGTGACCTTGACAGTGGCCCAGGACACTTGTAACGCACACACTCCCTAAAGGTTGGAGGCTTTAGCCATCTTAAGGAGTAAGATAACTTGAAGTCAGATATTTTTCTTCATCCAAGAGGGACTAGAAAGAATCAGTTTGAAATTGCCTATCCAGCTTGAAGAGCAGCAGAACAGAATGAATCTTCTATACAATTTTATATACATGGATGTGTCCAGTTCTGAATGTTAGAAAAATACCAGTTGCAAAGTTTCAACCTTCCTAAGTATTGACATGTTCAGAAGCTCTAATATATGCATAGAGAAGATTTTTCTTAGATTTATTTAAAAATAAGATTCCCTAGTTATGGAAGTTAATATTTTGCTCTCTCTCTTTCTCTCTCTTTTTGGCTGCACCATGCAGCATGAGGGATCTTAGTTCCCCAACAAGGAATTGAACCTGTGTCCCCTGCAGAGGAAGCATGGAGTCTTAAACCACTGGACTGCCAGGGAGAGCCCCAGAAATTAATATTTTCATTGTTTCCAAAGTCTCCAATTTGGATATAAAATCTTAAATAAAATGTGTTTATATATAATATACATTTTATTGATATGTATGATGTATATAACACATATAGATATATATCTGTATACACACATACATAGTTTAAACACTATATATAATTAAAATAAGTAAATAAAATAAAATATTTGCAGAATTACTGAAGCACTCCAGTGTCCCCAGAAACATAACTTAAAAATCTCTGCTCTAGATACTGGTTGTTACAAAGATCAGTAAGAGATGGTGTGTGCTTGAGAGACCCTCATAATCTTAAAGGGGCTATTCAATAAAGTGTATATTAATATAGCTTGTTGTCTAGTTTCCAACTTGTATGAAAATGATTGCATTTGCAAAGGGTAAATTTTCTGTTTTGTTTTTCCTTAATTTCCTTAAGATCAATTCTATTATTCTTCAGTGTAAAATACTATGTGCAATGATCAAGAGTTAATTGGATTTTAAAGCTTTAAAGCTAGATATAACTTCTGAATTATGCTTCTGCAGTTTCTCATTCTCCTTAGTGCCTAGAGCCAATTGTGACAACTATATAAGAAGGTATATGAAATATGTGATTTCTGATGTCATCTATACTTTCCTAGGATTATTATGATGGTACAAGAAAACAAACCTAGACAGTGTATTAAAAAGCAGAGATATCGGAAGTACACTTAGCAGTCCAGCGGATCTGTCTCTGGCTTCAACAGTGCTTGGACGGAACAGACCCAGGGATGCTACTTGCTCCAGGCTCCGACCACTCTCCAACCTTTTTTCCAGTCACAACCTTCAGAATCAGCCACTCAGCTGTCCGTGATCACTAGGACCAGCCACCATTTTTTTAATCCTAACTCCTTATTACCGATCAACCATGAGCTCCCAGATTCATAAGAATTATTCGCCTGAGTTGGAGACTGCCCTCCACCTCCTGGTCAACATGCATCTGCGGGTCTCTGACACCTACCTCTCTCTTTGCTTCTATTTCGACCAGGACGATGTGGTTCTGGAGGATGTGGGCCACTTTCTGGAGGCACAGAAGCATCTCAAGATGAGTGGGGTAAAAACCTAGGATGCTATGGAAGCTGCTGCTCTCAAGGAGAAGAATCTGAACCAGGCCCTTTTGGGTCTGCATAGACTGGGTTCTGCCTCCATAGATCCCCACATCTGTGATTTCTGGGAGAACCACTTCCAAATGAGATGAAATTTGTCAAGAAGATGGGTGACCACCTGACCCACCTCTGCAGGCTGGCTGGTCCCCGGGCTGGGTTGGGCGAACATCTTTTTGAAAAGCTCATCCTCAAACATGACTAGGAGCCTCTGGAATCCAGTGGCCTTTGAGGAGCTCCCTTAACATCAGGGCTGCCTGAAGCCCCTCTCTGCATCCACTAGGCAGTTTTTTAACACTCTGGAGCCCTGTCTCAAGCCTTGGACCAAATGGAAACAATAAAACTTTTTTCAGCAAAAAAAAAAGAAGAAGCAGAGACATCATTTTGCTGCCAAAGGTCCGTATAGTCAAAGCTATGGTTTTTTCAGTAGTCATGTACGGATGCAGATGCAAGATCTGGATAATAAAGAAGACTGAGTGTGGAAAAGTTGATGCTTTCGAACTGTGGTGCTGGAGAAGACCCTTGAGAGTACCTTGGACAGCAAGGAGATCAAACCAGTCAATTTTAAAGGAATCAACCCTGAATAGTCATTGAAAAGACTGATGCTGAAGCTGAAGCTCCAATACTTTGGTCACTTGATGCAAACAGCATACTCAATAGAAATGAAGGCTTCCTTTATAGCTCAGTTGGTAAAGAATCCGCCTGCAATGCAGGAGAGCCTGGTTTGATTCCTGGGTCAGGAAGATCTGCTGGAGACGGGATAGGCTACCCACTCCAGTATTCTTGGGCTTCCCTTGTGGCTCAGCTGATAAAGAATCCACTTGCAATGCAGGAGACCTGGGTTCCATCCCTGGGTTGGGAAGATCCCCTGAAGAAGGGAAAGGCTACCCACTCCAGTATTCTAGCCTGAAGAAATCCATGGACAGTCCATGGGGCTGCAAAGAGTCCGGACACGACTGAGCGACTTTCACTTTCACTTTCAGACACTGAGAAAGATTGAAGGCAAAAGGAGATGGGGGTGGTAGAAGATGAGATGGCTAGATAGCATCTCTGACTCAGTGATTTGAGAAAACTCTGGGAGATAGTGGAGGACAAAGGAGCCTGGTGTGCTATAGTTCATCGGGTTGTAGAGTCAGACACAACTGTGTGACTGAACAATGAGGACAGCAAAATTTACCAGTACTAAGATTCATAAGACTACTTCATGCCTTAAATATTTGCTTGGTTTTAGTTTCAATTATTTTTGAATAAATAATACACTAAGATGATTCACATTTTTACAAAGGCATAAACAAATATTTAGGTGGAAAGTATCCATTCCATAACTGTTCCATGGTCATCCAGCTCCAGCACCCCAGGACTCAACAAGTGTTACCATCTTATTACACATCCTTCCAGATTGTTTGAGTCAAGCCAGATCTTTTTTACCATGACGAGTCAATACCTGTATGTCCCTCCTGACACACTGCTTTTTAAAACTCCTGTTCTCGGCTGATTCATGTCAATGTATGACAAAAACCACTACAGTATTGTAAAGTAATTAGCCTCCAACTAATTAAAATAAATGAAAAAAAAAAAAACAAAAACTCCTGTTCTTATTTTATTATACTTTGTTATTTTCCTAAGAAATATACCTTAGAGATAATTTCACATGCATTTATAAGAATTTTTTCTTTCTTTGTGTGGGGCATCATATTCCATTGAAGTGATGCAGTATTACTCTTAGATGTGGATGATCATATTTAAAAAATGTTATTGAAGTATAGTTAATTTACAATCCTGTTTTGATTTCTGCTCTACAACAAAGGGGCTTCCCTGGTAGCTCAGCTGGTAAAGCATCTGCCTTCAATGTGAGAGACCTGGGAGACCTCAATTCCTGGGTTGGGAAGATCCCCTGGAGGATGGCTTCCCTGGTAGCTCAGCTGGTAAAGCATCTGCCTTCAATGTGGGAGACCTGAGTTCAATTCCTGGGTTGGGAAGATCCCCTGGAGGAGGGCATGGCAACCCACTCCAGTATTCTTGCCTGGAGAATCCCCATGGACAGAGGAGTCTGGCCAGTTCAACAAAGTGGTTCAGTTGTACACATACATATTCCTTCATATTCTTTTCCATTATGGTTTGCCACAGGATATTGAACATACTTTCTTGTGCTACACAATGGTACCTTGTTGTTTATTCATCCTGTGTATGATAGTTTGCATCTGCTAATCCCCAAACTCCTGATACATCTCTCTCCCACACCTTCTCTCCCTTGGCAACCACAACTCTGTTCTCTATGTCTGTGAGTCTGTTTCTTTTTCATAAATATGTTCATTTGTGTTGTATTTTAGATTCCACATATAAGTGATATCACATAGTATTTGTCTTTCTCATTCTGATTTTACTTAGTATGGTAATCTCTGGGTCCATCCATGTTGCTGCAAATGGCATTATTTCCTTCTTTTTTATGGCTGAATAATATTCTGTTGTATACACAAACACATATGATATCATACATCATCTTGGCTATTGTAAACAGTGCTACTGTGAACATAAAGGTGCATGAATCTTTTCAATTGATAGTTTTGTCTGGATATATGTCCAGGAGTGGGATTAATGAATCATATGATAGCTCTATTTTTAGTTTTTTAAGGAACCTCTATAAGCGTTCTCCGTAATGACTGCACCAATTTACATTTCCACCAATAGTGATAGTTATATGGTGTCATGTCTTATATTTAAGTCTTTAAACCATTTTGAATCTATTTTAGTGTTTGCTGTGAGGGAGTTTTCTAACTTCATTGATTTGCATGCAGCTGTACAACTTCCCCAAAACCACTTTCTGAAAAGACCATCCTTTCCCCATTGTATATTCTTGGCTCCTTCTTTGAAGATTAATTGGCCATAGGTGCGTGGGTTTATTTCTGAGCTCTCTATTCTGTTCCATTGACCCATGTGTCTGTTTTTGTGCCAAGACCATGCTGTTTTGATTACTGTGACCTTGTAGTATTGTCTGAAGTCTGGAAGGATTAGCCCTCCTTCTCTCTTCTTTTCTCTCAGGATTTCTTTGGCAATTCTGGGTCTTTTATGATTTCTTATAAATTTTAGGATTATTTGTTCTAGTTCTGTGAAAAATGTCATGGACGCTTTGATAGAGATTACATTATATATGTAGATCGCTTTGGGTAGTATGGACATTTTAACAATATTAATTCTTCCAATCCAAGAGCATGGGATATCATTCCATTTTTTGAATCATCTTGTTTCCTTTATTATTGTCTTGTAGTTCTCAGCATATAAGCTTTTCACTTCCTTGGTGAGATTTATTCCTAAGTATTTTTCTTGATGTGATTTTAAAGGGGGTGTTGTTTATATTCTGTTTCTGATATTTCATTGTTAGTGTGAAGAAATGCAGCTGACTTCTGTAGATTAATCTTGCATTCTACTACCTTGCTGCATTCATTTATCAGTTTTAATAGTTAGGCGTCTTTTAGGTTTTTCTATATATAGCATCATGTCATCTGCATATAATAACAATTTTACCTGTGCAAATTTTATCATTTGAAAATGTGGATTAAATCATTCTTAGTGTGGAATGTTGTTGAAAGAATATGGTTTAGTAGGAGATATCCTACTACCCCACTGCTGATTTTAAACACATGAACAACTAAGACCTATTCCCCTAGAATGGTAGTGGGATCTCACATGTATTTCTTGGGTTCACATTTACCTGGTTGCTTCAGAATGGCAAATAATACTGCTTTTTCCCATTTATACTCTCTCCTGCAAGGCCAGATATCTTCAAATCCCATTGAACATCAAATTTAGAAGTAAATGAAGGGCTAGAGAGAGGAAATTCTCTCCATGCAAGTGAGAAGAAGGCCCATGTCAGAAAAAAACAAGGAAGTTAGTGACTCTTGTATCTTGTCTGAAAGTAAATGCCAAAGGTTTGTTTGGTGTTTTGGAGATATGGTGTTTTGTTGAGAGTGGTGAGAAAACATTGGAATAAGAACGGAAAATTGTAGAAGGGAGGGATGTTTGTCCTCCGTTAGTTTTTGTTGGGGGAGTGAGTTCTATCTTTGTAATGTGTGACTTCTAATCCTGATCTTAGTGCTTCATGGCTGGGTCAAACAAGCAAGCTCTCAGTAGGAGCGGTAAAATTTTGTGTAGAGCACGTAGTAGACAAACATGTGTGGGTGGGCTCTCTGGGATAAGACACAGTGTGAATGTTCTAGATTACTTTTCCATGTGACATTGAACTTAGTGATTAAACTATTGCCAAAGGGACTGTTACCCCCTGACATTTTGGGCCACTCTGCTTGCGACCTGTCCAGAGTACCATATTCTTATCACAAGACAGACCAAGAAGGTCAGTGCGATGATCACTGTTCAGCACCTCATTTCTTTTCTAATTTAGAGTTAACCTGAAGAAATGATTAAGATTTAGCTTTCCAAATCTGCTGAATATATGTGTTTAACTTTCACTGATCTGAAGTATTGTGTAGTCTTCTCAGTATTCCTGCATTTAACTTTCCTATTCCACAAGATTCTACAGCATACTCTCTACACAGGGGGAAAAAATGCTAAAATTCAACTGTATGCACATAACTATGATAAAGCTCTGTGGCACCATATATGGCTACACTCGGAAGCAAAGCAGAATTCACCAAACAGGGTGGTCCTACCTTGACTTCACACCCGTCAGCTTAGTGTCCTACCTCTCCTTCGTTTGTGTAACATATGATTATAAATTAGTAAGACACAGTGTGGTAGATCATATTAAAGAACTCTATCTCATCATGCAATTCTGTTCATTTCTGCATATTTGAGATGGGGTGGAGTTGTGGCTGCATTGGCTGATGGCTCAATGGCCACAGCAACCCTTGTTTACTGATATTACAGGTGACATTCCTTGTCCCCAATTCCTATGTATACCCAGCACATTGTTAGTTTGGATTTAATTTTTTAAGCAATAGAGAATCATTACAAACTTTTGAGCAAAAGGAGAGTAATGATTGCATGTGATATTCTAGGAAGATATTTGTGGAAGTAATATTCAGGTCCTACTTGTGGTTTGAAGTATGCCTATAATACATTAACTGCAATGAAACTGAGAGAGGGAGTAAATAGAAAGACTCAAAGAAGAAAGAACTAACTGATTTTGACTGACTCAATAGAAGGTAAAGAAGCCCTTGGTTAGATGATAAAAAAGTGTTGTAAGCAAATCAAAAAGAAGACAATTGGCTCAAGGAAATGAGGAACTAGAATAATGTGATTTTATGGAATCAATGTGAAAGAGGTCAGTCAAATGCCACTGACGGAGTCTTCTCTTATGCATGAAACATGTAGCAAATATTTTCCTACTACGGTTGAATACTCTGCTTGAGAGGCAATTCAGAGCTGTGGTAGAGGTGGAAAGCATTTGAGGAAACCGAGAGGAATGAGTTGTTTCATTTAGGTGTCATTATCAGGGAATTGCATATGGGAGAACCATGGCACACTTTTCTTTAGGTTGGATCTCACTACAAGACGTGCTGAAAATTCCTGTTAAGAACTGAACTCTACATTCACAGGCCTTACAGGGGTGGGCTTCCCAGGTGGCTCATTGCTAAAGAATTCACCTGCACACACAGGAGACACAGAAGACACAGATTCAACCCCTGGGTTGGGAAGATTCCCTGAAGTAGGAAATGGCAACCCACTCCAGTATACTTTCCTGGAAGATTCCATGGACAGAGAAGCCTGGCGGGCTACAGTCCGTGGGGTTGCAAAGAGCAGGACATGACTGAGCGTACAGAGCGCAGTGGTGGAAGGCCTCACGACTTCGCATTCTTTTATCTTTCTGGGAATCATAGGGAAGCCTGCCTCTGCTCCTGTCCAGGTACCCAGGACTAGCAGGACTCCTTCGCCAGAGGAGAAACGAGGCTTGCAGAGCTCCAGGCTTCCTGACGCTCCCTGATCAGCTTGACTATACTTATTTTTTTTTCAGTTGGGGAAATTACAAGATTGTAAGGGTTCCTAGACTTTAAAACAATCATTTTCTCGTTATTTGTCACGATAAAAAAGGACATTCCTGAAGTTCTCTTTGCTCTCATGGATACCCGCCAGTTTAACACAGGGTTAGAAAATCAACTGTCAACCAAGACCAGACAGGTAGAACACAAACATATGAATGAGGCTAGTTATAAGACTATTGGAGTGATGTTCCTATAGTAAACTGGATAGGGTGTGCTTCACCCAATGGTATGCAAATTGAGAGGCTTTTAAAAAGCTCATTGCTGCAGGATAAGCAATGTGAGTTTAAATGCATTTGAACAACGTGTTTTGAGAATGCTTCTATTAAACTGAGGTATAAAAAGAAGGGTCTCTCATTGAGTTTCTGTTCCTGTCACATGGGCTAGTCATACAACTTTGCCCTGTGTCAAATGGATACATAGGTTGAACTTCAGATTTCTTATATTATCTTTGCTCATGACTGACTTAAAAGTTTGGGAAATGAAAACACAATAGGAGTACTTCACTGAATTGTCACTATGATCAGCCTTCATTGTAGAACTTAGACTGGGCAATTTTTGCATTGTTAGCAAGTACTTGAATGTATTCTAACCTCCACCCACTTTCAGCCTAGTCTGAAGCAGTAGAAAAATCTAGACAAAAATCACATACCAATGTATTTAAAACCTCAATAAAAGAAAAATAAATGAATACTGTCAGAGTTAACACAGCTGTTTATTTTCTGTTTGACATTTTTATTCTGAGATGTAGTAATTAGATACAATAAAATTATTAGTATTCAGAACATTTTTGTCAATGTTTGTGGGAAATTATTTTCATTTATTTAATTAAATGGTTTAAACTTTCTTTGCTATTGAATTAAATGTAGATTTGGTTTACCAAGGGGCTCTACTTTTTTCTATAAAATATGCTAATGATATTTTCATGAAATTTAGCAGAAAAATAGAATTGAACTATCAGAAATTTGCTTATAAACATCTCTGTATTTGAATAAAGATATTGTAAAGCAAAAATGAAGTTTTATCATATCTATGATATCTAAATAAGACATTTTAATGTTAAGTCCAAATAGGTATAGCTTTAGATTATAAAGGATCATTCTCTTGAATAATGAAACAGAAAGGCAAAGTTTTTTAAAAATATAAGTATATAATATATAGATGAGAGAAAAGATGGAAATTTGAGCAGTTTTACAACTTGGGGACTCTTCAATTTGGTTTGTACTATTCCATTCAATTCTTTATCAGGAAAATTTTCCATTTGTGGGGGACCACACTCATTAAACAGCATGTGTGTATGTCCAAGGGTTTGTTTAACTTAAAGAGATACAATATCTTCAAGTTTTCCAAACAAAATGATCAGTTCAAAGTTCTATGACCAGTGGCAAGTAAACTGAAGCAATCAGTGCAAGTCTGGTGATGCTCTGTTAAAATTTCAAAGGTTACCATGCGTGGGTTTTAGAATTTGTTTAGAGAAAAGCAGTGATAACCTTGACATTCTTTCAGTGCAAGCAAAAGTTTATTATCTTGGGGACCCCTCATACATATTTTAAAAATTAATGTTTACCTCGAGGTTCAGGTAATCATATTCCACTATAGGTTCCTTGATTCTACAGATGGGCTTGCTTTTTCCCATACCCCATGATTTTAGGTTATTCTTTTTGGAGTTTGACTTTAATTGTTTATTAATAAATGTCAGGTGGCCTAATACAGTTGTTAGGGGTCTTCAACATTCTCTGTGCAAACAACAGGATTAAGCTCACAACTCGATTGCTAAACTCAAGTTTAGGCTTTTTCTTGTTTAGTCTCTTAGGTGCTGAAACAAAGGTATTTATTGTCAACTATAAATTGGCACTTGCCATCTAACTCTACAAGGATTAAATCATGAGCTGCTGAGATGCTGACCTTCAACATCCCCTGAAAGGAGTTTAAGGTGGAGAGCAGAAATGAGGCATTCTCAACTTGGCAGATGGTGGCGGGGGGACTGGTAGGACAGGTCTTCAGATAGTTGGATACTTTTAGGAGCCGTTATTATGAGCCCAATTCTTGTATCTCCTCAGACCTCAGTTCAGTTCATTTCAGTCGCTCAGTCATGTCTGACTCTTTGCAACCCCATGGACTGCAGCATGCCAGGCCTCCCTGTCCATCACCAACTCCAGAGTTTACTCAAACTCATGTCCATTGAGTTGGTGATGTCATCCAACCATCTCATCCTCTGTTGTCCCCTTCTCCTCCCACCTTCAATCTTTCCCAGCATCAGGGTCTTTTCAAATGAGTCAGTTCCTTGCATCAGGTGGCCAAAGTATTGGATTTTCAGCTTCGACATCAGTCCTTCCAATGAATATTCAGGACTGATCTCCTTTAGGATGGACTGGTTGGATCCCCTTGCAGTCCAAGGGACTCTCAAGAGTCTTCTCCAACACCACAGTTCAAAAACATCAATTCTTCAGCACTCAGCTTTCTTTATAGTCCAACTCTCACATCCATAGATGACTACTGGGAAAACCATAGCCTTGACTAAACGGACCTTTGTTGACAAAGTAATGTCTCTGCTTTTTAATATGCTGCCTAGGTTGGTCACAACTTTTCTTCCAAGGAGCAAGCATCTTTTAATTTCATGGCTGAAGTCACCATTTGCAGTGACTTTGGAGCCCCCCAAAATAAATTCCCCCACTGTTTCCATTGTTTCCCTATCTGTTTGCCATGAAGTGATGGAACGGGATGCCATGATCTTACTTTTCTGAATGTTGAGCTTTAAGCCAACTTTTTCACTCTCCTCTTTGACTTTCATCAAGAGGCTCTTTAGTTCTTCTTCACTTTTTGCCATAAGGGTGGTGTCATCTGCATATCTGAGGTTATTGATATTTCTCCTGGCAATCTTGATTCCAGCTTGTGCTTCCTCCAGCCCAGCGTTTCTCATGATGTACTCTGCATGTAAGTTAAATAAGCAGAGTGACAATATACAGCCTTGATGTACTCCTTTCCCTGTTTGGAACCAGTCTGTTCCATGTCCAGTTCTAACTGTTGCTTCTTGACCTGCATACAGATTTCTCAGGAGGCAGGTCAGGTGGTCTGTATTCCTGTCTCTTTCAGAGTTTTCCACAGTTTGTTGTGATCCACACAGTCAAAGGCTTTGGCATAGTCAATAAAGCAGAAATAGATGTTTTTCTGGAATTCTCTTGCTTTTTCGATGATCCAGTGGATGTTTGCAATTTGATCTCTGGTTCCTCTGCCTTTCCTAAACCAGCTTGAACATCTGGCAGTTCATGGTTCATGTACTATTGAAGCCTTTCTTGGAGAATTTTGAGCATTACTTTGCTACTGTGTGAGATGAATGCAATTGTGCGGTAGTTTGAGCATTCTTTGGCATTGCCTTTCTTTGGGATTGGAATGAAAACTGACCTTTTCCAGTCCTGTGGCCACTGCTGAGTTTTCCAAATTTGCTGGTATATTGAGTGCAGCACTTTCACAGCATCATCTTTTAGGATTTGAAATAGCTCAACTGGAATTCC
Organism: Dama dama; assembly: GCF_033118175.1. NCBI lineage: Eukaryota > Metazoa > Chordata > Mammalia > Artiodactyla > Cervidae > Dama > Dama dama. Next base: position 27,773,863 of record NC_083686.1, on the reverse strand, counting down.
ATCACCTCCACTAGCTTTGTTCATAGTGATGCTTCCTAAGGCCCACATGACTTCGCATTCCAGGATGTCTGGCTCTAAGTGAGTGATCACACCATAGTGATTATCTGGGTCATGAAGATCTTTTCTGTATAGTTTTTCTGTGTATTCTTGTCATCTCTTCTTAATATCTTCTTCTTCTGTTAGGCCCATACCATTTCTGTCCTTTATTGTGCTCATCTTTGCATGAAATGTTCCCTTGGTATCTGTAATTTTCTGGAAGAGATCTCTAGTCTTTCCCATTCTATTGTTTTCCTCTATTTCTTTGCGCTGATCACTGAGCAAGGCTTTCTTATCTCTCCTTGCTATTCTTTGGAGCTTTGCATTCAAATGGGTTTATCTTTCATTTTCTCCTTTGCATTTCATTAGAAAAGCACTAAAATCCTTCATGGTAATGATTGTTCCTCGTGGCTAGCATAAAGCTTCATCAGAGTAGCAGAAACTTTCTGGAAAAATATGTGTTGATTGCATGGATTACCCTTTCACCTTAATCACATGTATATGATCTACCCCCCTTCCTCTTTGGAGCCGTTTTTCAGAGCTATCTGAAATGCTGTCTCCTGGGCTGCAATCCTCATTTTATGCCCCAAAAAACTTAACTCACAACTCTCACATTGTGCATTTTTTTAAGTCAACAGTATAAATCAGATATCTTGTTTTTAATTGAAGAGATCTTTTGTGCATTGCAACAATGACTGCTTTTTCAACGAGACCATATAAACCATAATTGGTTGAGACTGAATTTCATGAAAACTCATTTAATAGATGCTTAGTGTGCAGGCACATTAACTCAGTAAGTACCTCCTAAAGCTCACTTAGGTTCTTCTTTCCTAGTTTTATTGTGATTGGTTCTCAGTTTTCTTTTAAAGTTCCTAAAAGGACAAACTTGCCTTTCTACCTTACAATGCATAATCAAACAACAATTGTTATTGTTATTTCCCATTTTCATTATTTCACCTGCCCAAAAATACAGAATAAATCATGTTTTTTGTTGTTGTTCTTGTAGTTTTGTTTTCTTTGGGTAAATGTTGCTTTGAAAATGTTTTATTTGACATATGTATCTTTTGGATATTTGGATAGTAATTGATAAATCTTTCTATTCTTTAACTGATTATCTACTTCAGGTATGTTAAATGAGGACTAGGATAGTGAAAAGCTTCTAGACCCCAACTTAGAAGAACTAGGTTTTATGTCCTTCTACTACTTACCCAAATTTTAACCTTGGTTGTGTTTGTCCTTTTCTCTGGACTATTTTAATTGTCTCTGAGAGCCATTGAAATAATTGTTTAACATTACATAAGAAATTGTGTTGCATTGACATACAGCATTATTACAACCATCACAAAGTCCTGGAATAAAAGACCAGGGCCTGTTCAATTAAATTATGTGGATCATACTTCAAACAAAAATACATGCTTAGTCTAAGAAGTTATTTTTTTTTTAATTTGTGAGTAAATGGCAAGACTTAAAGTATAGTATATAAAGTTAAATCATATTCAGTTATGTTTCCAACTAAAGGTAATATTGCATGGAATTAATAGCAAATATCATTATAATGTTGGGTGGAACTTCAGGGTTATCATAATTTTTTTTTTCCCCAAGGATAGGCTACTTTTGACCACTGTTAAATTTGCAACATCAGCAGTTTCAAGTCACATATCCTTCCAAAACTCCTACACACATCTAGTCAATCCTGTCCCTTGACCTTAGTTAATGTGTAGGGAATCTGGAAAAGTTCTGCAAGTCTGAAATAGCCAGTGTAAAGAGCACTGATTCTGAAGCCAAACAGCATGGGTTTGCATCCTGTTTCCAATATTTACTAACTATGTACTCTGGAACGAGCTGAACTGCTTAACCTGATGCTTCACGCTCCTTGTCTATTAACTGGACATAATAATGATACCTGTCTTGCTTGTGAGGATTAAAAGTGTGCTTATGGGTAAAGTGATTAGAGCAAGCTTCATCATAAATGCTATTTCATGTTTGAGGGAGTAAACATTTATTTCCTCTGGCTGATGCTATACAACCTTACTCTTAGGGATTTAGTTTTTAGACATGGAACAAAAAATCTGCACTTTATAGTGGCTTCAGAGGGATCCAATTGGAGAAAAAACTTTATGAATCATCCAGACCTGTCCTTTCATTTTATAGGTGAGAAACTTGAGAGACTCAACGAAGTTGAATTGCTTATCCAGTTCAATTCAGTTCATTTCAGTCGCTCAGTCATGTCCGACTCTTTGCAACCCCATGGACTGCAGCATGCCAGGCCTCCCTGTCCATCACCAACTCCCAGAGTTTATTCAAACTCATCTCCATTGAGTCAGTGATGCCATCCAGCCATCTCATTCTCTGTTGCCCCTTCTCCTCCTGCGTTCAATCTTTCCCAGCATCAGGGAAAGATTTGACTCTTTTCAAATGAGTCAGTTCTTCACATCAGGTGGCCAAAGTATTGGAGTTTCAGCTTCAACTTCAGTCCTTCCAATGAATATTCAGGACTGATCTCCTTTAGGATGGATTGGTTGGATCTCCTTGCAGTCCAAGGGACTTTCAAGAGTCTTCTCCAACACCACAGTTCAAAAGCATCAATTCTCCAGCACTCAGCTTTCTTTATAGTCCAACTCTCACATCCATACAACTACCAGAAAGACCATAGCCTTGACTAGACCTACCTTTGTTGGCAAAATAATGTCTCTGCTTTTTAATATGCCGTCTAGGTTGGTCATAACTTTTCTTCCAAGGAGCAAGCATCTTTTAATTTCATGGCTGTGGTCACCATCTGCAGTGACTTTGGAGCCCCCCAAAATAAAGTCTGTCACTGTTTCCCCATCTATTTGCCATGAAGTGATGGGACAGCATGCCATGATCTTAGTTTTCTGAATGTTGAGTTTAAGCCAGCTTTTTCACTCTCCTCTTTCACTTTCATCAAGAGGCTCTTTAGTTCTTCACTTTCTGCCATAAGGGTGGTGTCATCTGCATATCTGAGGTTATTGATATTTCTCCTGGCAATCTTGATTCCCGCTTATACTTCATCCAGCCCAGCGTTTCTCATGATGTACTCTGCATATAAGTTAAATAAGCAGGGTGACAATATACAGCCTTGACATACTCCTTTTCCTATTTGGAACCAGTCTGTTGTTCCATGCCCAGTTCTAACTGTTGCTTCCTGACCTGCATACAGGTTTCTCAAAAGGCAGGTCAGATGGTCTGGTATGCCCATCTCTTTCAGAATTTTCCACAGTTTAAATTTCCACACTTTATTCTGACAGGTACACACTGATATATTTATGTATTTATTTATTTTTGGATGTGCTGGGCCTTCGTTGCTCCATGCGGGCTATCTCTAGTTGCAGAGAGTGGGGGCTACTCTCTTGTTGTGGTGCACAGGCTTCTCATTGCAGCGGCTTCTCTTGTTGTGGAGCACAGGCTCTAGGCGCGTGAGCTTCAGTAGTTGCAACATGCAGGCTTAGTAGTTGCTAATTGCTATCTCTAGGGCACGCGGACTTCAGTAGTTACAGCACAGGGCCTCATTAGTTATGGCTCGCGGTCCCTAGAGCATGCAGGCTCAGTAGATGTGGTACAATGAATTTGTTGCTCCACAGTATGTGGACTCCTCCCAGACCAGGAATCGAACCCACGTCCCCTGTGTTGGCAAGGGGATTCTTATCCTCTGTGCCACCAGGGAAGTCCTTTTCTCCCTGAGATTTTGATTTATGTTAGTTCTTTGTTGGAGCCAATTGAGTCACTCGTTGACCTTCAGATAATGAGTTTACTGTTATGTCGACTTAAAAAAATAGTGCACAACCTAAAAGTTGAGAGTTATGCTTTATTCAGTGGACAAATCTGATAACTCAAGCCTGAGACACAGCATTTCAGGTAACTCAGAGACTGCTCCAAAGCAGCAAGGGAAGAGCCAGGATGTATAGAAGTTTTTGCAACAAAGACCAGGTAGGTGGAACATCAAAAAATTACAGTTCATAAAAGAAACCCTGATATCCCAAGTTGAAGAATTTAGTGCTTTTCTATGAATAAGAAGATGCATGGGTCTGGGCTTACCATGATCATTCCTTTGGTAATGTACCTCAGCTGTCTGGGCTAGTATCCTGTCTTCTCAGGCACGCTGTTGCTGGTGGCTGCAGCAGCTGACTGCTAGATGGGCTTGGGAGTGAACAGCCCTTTGGTCTCTCCCCTGAGTTCCCTCAGGGCTCACCATCTGGAGGCTGTAATATTAAAGACCTGATGGCTGCAACATCTTTTGTTTACTGATACAGCAGGCGATATTTTAATTCTCAGTTTTGTCTTGCTCCTAAATTCAATACCTATCTGTATTGATAGATCTTTAGAAATTGCAGATTAACATTCACAGTTTCTGTTACTTTCAAGCAACTCTGAAGGTCCTTTGTATGTACAAATTGATACTTCTGCTGAGACCTATGTTTTAACTGAGGATCTTGGGATGTTGAGTGAGTCACTCACTTATTCTCTCCTTCACCAAATAAATGAAATATTTGTTGTGCATTTACTGTAAGCCAGGCTGTCACCTAAAAGGTCTAGCCAGCCCCATGGATATTTCAGTATTGCTTTTTAGGTTTCTAGTTACTTTGTCTAGTAACTCATTACTGTGGTATTAACAAATTCAGAGTTAAGACAATTTTAAGAACCTGTTGTATTCCCCAAATAGATGGGCAAACAGTGGAAACAGTGGCTGACTTTGTTTTTTTGGGGCTTCAAAATCACTAAGATGGTGATTGCAGCCATGAAATTAAAAGACACTTACTCCTTGGAAGGAAAGTTATGGCCAAACTAGACAGCATGTTAAAAAGCAGAGACATTACTTTGTCAACAATGGTCCATCTAGTCAAGGCTATGGTTTGTCCAGTAGTCATGTATGGATGTGAGAGTTGGACTATAAAGAAAGCTGAGTGCCGAAGAATTGATGCTTTTGAACTGTGGTGTTGGAGAAGACTCTTGAGAGTCCCTTGGACTGCAAGGAGATTCAACCAGTCCATCCTAAAGGAGATCAGTCCTGAATATTCATTGGAAGGACTGAAATTGAAGCTGAAACTCCAATACTTTGGCCACCTGATGCAAGGAACTGACTCATTTGAAAAGACCCTGATGCTGGGAAAGATTGAAGGCAGGAGGAGAAGGGGACAACAGAGGATGAGATGGTTGGATGGCATCACTGAATTAATGGACGTGAGTTTGGGTAAACTCTGGGAGTTGGTGATGGACAGGGAGGCCTGGCTTGCTGTAGTCCATGGGGTTGCAAAGAGTCGGACATGACTGAGTGACTAAACTGACTGACTGACTGATTGTATGTTCTCTCATATATTTCAACCTTTAAAACGATATATAACATGGAAGAGTCATTGAGACTAGGTGGATGAATTAGGTCTGATATACTTTTCTACTTTGATTGATTCTCTAATTGGACTGATATCACATACTTCTTAGTTTATTTTTCCCAGCACCCAGAATACCATCTTTGGTGATAATTTGAATCAAATTAAATTAAATTCATTTAAAATACATCCTGAATTCATTGACTCTATAATTTCTCTGTTGGTATAGCAAACTTGCAGTAGTATATGGAAGTTTACTATAAATGTAAAATTTGTTACAATTTATTATAAAATTTCTTTATTTTTTGAATTTTGAGATTGGGACATCAGATACTACAATGATCTATGAATTTGATGTGTATGCAGAATTGATAGAATGTATGAGAAGCTATGTGTGACATCTTTGATATTAAAATTAGCTGAGAAATTCTGATTACAATTGATACGTTCAGATAGATTTGTTATTTGAAGTAGTGATACTTAGATATTTCTTTGACAAAAGTTGTCTATTAATTTTCAAGGAGTAGTCCATTTAAATTTCTATTCTGCATTCTTAGTAGAATCTGCTAAGAATCTGCTGAATTGAAATAAAATACTAACTTCAAAATGGTCTTTAAATATTTTAGTTTCCTAATCTAAAATGAATATTTATTTTATCATTGTAGCATTTCTAAAATTAGGAAGCATCTTGCAACTGGTATGCATTTTTCAAGGTGTGGTTTTCTTTTTTCCTTCTTTCTTCTCCTCTGAAAATTTAGTACTAAATTGTCAAATTACATCTATAACTGATATATTACTATGGATGAATAATGTAAATCAAATGGAATATGAGAGGATAAGTTTTTGCTTCATTTCAATTTCATGTAAGATATGTAATTGAAAAATAAATTAGCTATTCCTATGCATTTTTCATGTTGATGAAATTTTCTAATTTCCCAAGATTTTTGTAAACTACAGAATTCTAGTAGTGTAATCGCCTCACTATAATCTCCACTCATACATCAGATTTTATGAAAATGTGTTAAAAGCTACATGTTGAAAATATTTATTATTGACTATTCAACAGTGGTGTATTGGTAACAAGGTATTTTGCTTATACCTTAGCATAATTCCTAGTACTCTGTAGTCACTCATTAAAAGTTTGTGGAATGACTGACTAAATGCTTAGTATATTTCAAAGTTAGCTAAAGAGTTATCTAAAAATTCTTACTATGGTATATGATTAAATTCTGTGAATATGCTTAAAAGTGATATAAAAACAGAAAGAAATGTCACAAATCCAGGTTGTCAGACTGAATCATAAATCTGACTTCCATTGTTTAAAGAAAATAACTAATAGAAACTATTGAAAAATTGTATTTAAACTCAAGTCTCCCGCACTGCAGGCAGATGCTTTCTTTACCTACCAAGCTACGAGGGAAGCTTCTGAATATGTGCAAATATATGTAATATTGTGACTATATATTGAAAAAACATGTATTTAGAGATATTGATAATTTAATCAAGATGAAGGACATTTTGAATATGGCTCTTATATCCAGTTTCTTCTGAAAAATCTTTGTACTAGAATTATCCTCATAAAATTATATGATTTATAAATAATAGCAAAAACAAGTCTGAATAATTAATCCACTTAAATTATTTTTAAAATTATATGTGCTATCTTAGGCTCTTAAATGCATCATGCATTTGTGATACCCCTGACTTTTCCTAAAAATTTGGGGGATATAGATCAATTTTCAAAGAAAAATTAGCATATTTATTTGTATTAGTATTAGTGTTCGTAAATAAAGCAGTAAGAATGCAAATGTCCTTAAATTTTTAAAGTGAAATTTATTTCAATTTTGAACCTCCTCAGTAGAGTTGTTTTCATCTTCCTCACTTTGGGATAACTTAAGACATCCCCTGCAATTATTCCCCTTTAGGGTCTTGCTCCCTCCCAAACCCTTCCTGAGTAGAACGCAGGGTATGTCCTTTTCTCCAGATACTAATTTTTTTGTATCTTTCCTACACTCTTGAAGAAAAGGAATCTTTCAGACAAGCCTTTCTCTCTGACTCTGAAGGACCATATTCTTTTTTTTTTAATTGAAATATAGTTGATTTAAACTGTTATATTAGTTTCTGGCATACAACAAAGCGGTTCAGTCATATATATATATATGTATATTTATATATGTACATATATGTACATTCAGTGTATATATGTACACACATATGTGTATATATATTTCTTTTCATATTGTTTCCATTATGTTTTATTAGAGGATATTGAATGAAATTTCCTATGCTATACAGTAGGACTTTTTAAATTTTGTATATAGTAGTTTGTATCCGCTAACCCAAACTCCTAATTTATCCCCCTTCCCCTTCCCCTTTAGTAATCACAAGTTTGCTTTCTATGTCTGTTGAGTCTCTTTCTCTTTTGTATGTATATTCGCTTGAATCACATTTTGTTTATCATTTATAAAATTTATTTATTTGACTGCATCAGCTCTTGGCTATGGTGCGCCAGCTTCTCTCTAGCTGTGGCAGGAGGGCTTAGTTGCTCCTTGGCATGTGGGACCTTAGTTCTCTCACCAGGGATGACACCCACGTCCCTTGCATTGGAAGGTGGATTCTTAACCACTGGAAAGATACTAGGAAAGTCCCTGTATCATATTTTAGACTCCACATATGAGTCCCTTCATATGTTATTTGCCAGGGACCATATTTTTAATATTCTCCTCTCCCCAGCCTAATCAATTATTTCTTGTCTCATCTCTTGTCCTTAAGCTTTCCCTCAAGCACTTCTCCCAAACATTTTGTTTACTTCAGGAATAGTTTCAGCTCCTCTAAGAGCTTAAGTTTTAGAAGCCAACATTAAAGAGAACTCTTTCTCCATCCTTTTATAGGCCTCCTTCAAAGCATTTAGCACAGAACACCTTAACTACTTTTGACAAAAATCAACATTTTATGTAGAAAGGAGAATTTACTAGATCAAATGTTATCCCACCACATAGGTACTGATATTTTATTTTAAGGAGTCAGACCATCTTCAGTTAGTGAGTATTTGGTAAATAATCAGTGACCGTAGTGTCAACAAATACCCGCCCCCCCAAATTTTGGGAATTTTCATATAAAACAAGGGCATCCTGGGGAATTTGTTTTTGGTCAGATTAAGACAAAAGGTAAGAATCTTTAGAGAAATGTCTCTCCTATCATTTTGGAGAATGATAAAGTAAGACTATTCAATAATGAGACAAGTCATTAGAAAGATTTTAAGTGCTGAACACCAGAGGACACTTAAGAATAAGAGGTAGTAACTATTATCTCTTGCATTTGTAGCTGTAAAACAGACAGAAATGTAATTCACTTCAAGGTCACAGCTTGTTAGTGGCAGAGTTCAAAACTGACTCTTTACTCTTGTTTTAACACTCATATCAGGGTCCTGCTCAGTGCCTGGCACTATTCTAGGCATGTAACATGTATATCTAAAATGAAATTTAAAAAATTTCTGTTGGTTTTTAAAATGTTTTCCCCTTAGGGATCTCAGATTAATCTTGGCTGCTTTTAACTATATTAAGACTTTGAAACAGGGAGCATGTTAAAAAGTTATTTACAAAGATTGTGTAGGTTAACCTTGCACACATTTCCTGGAGTCATCTGGGCACATACCAGTAATAAAAAAATACGCTATATGTGAGTTGCTGTGTGCATTTTTTATCTCTCTACACCTAAAGCATATCCTGTTTACTAAACATCTTGGACTCTTCATTCCCATTTGTTTGCCTTTTTTTTTTTTTTTTGGACACCATAATTTCCACATATACATGTACTTGTGTGTTTATAACACAATAGCAATAATAAAAGATATAGCAATAATAGTCAACATTTATTGAATTCTTATGGCTTCCCAGGTGGTGCTAGTGGTAAAGAACCTGCCTGTCAGTGCGGTTAGACATAAGAGATGTGGGTTTGATCCTTGGGTGGGGAAGATTCCCTGGAGGAGGGCACAGCAACCCACTCCAGTGTTCTTGCCTGGAGAATATGATGGACAGAAGGGTCTAGAGGGCTCAGGTCCATAGGGTCACAAAGAGTCAGACGTGACTGAAGCAACTTAGCATGAGTTCTTGCTGTGTGTCTGGTACTTCTATGTACGTTACATGTATTAAGTCACTGAATCCTTTAAAACAAACTCATGTCCCCAGTTTACAGTTGAGGACATTGAGGCATAAAGAAGTAACCTGTCCAAGGGCAAAAAGTAGTAAATGGTGGAGGGAAGATCACCCCGAGACAGTCTGTGCACTGAGCTGCTTCTCTCTGAACATGAGAGTGTTGTTATAAGAGCTCTGGTTTCTTATTTTATACATTATGAGGTTTTGACAGCAGGTCAGAGGGAAAAAGAACTTCTACAAACAAACTAAGTCTAATGTCCCTGGAATCATTTCGCTAATTTGTGTGTAGGATGGCACCCACTCCCCTGGCATAGGAAATGCCACCCCACTCCAGTATTCTTGCCTGGAAAATTCCATGAATGGAGGAACTTGGAGGGCCACAGTCCATGGACTTGCAAAAGAGTCAGACACGACTGAGCACGCTCACATGCATGGCACCCACAGCCATACTTTTAAGACTTTTCATACTGGGAGAGGTAAAGTGATGTCAGGTATTATAGAAAACTGATACCAGAATCTCTAGTTTTACTTCACCAGGTTGTTGCTTACAAATGCCTCTTCACTGATGTGTTAAGGGGACTCCGCAGAACATGTGAGACATAACAAATAGTTTAAAAAACTCTCCAAATTAGGTCACTGTTATGTTTTAAGTTAGTGCTTGTTTTATTGTATTTACCATTGGAGTTCTTCACAATTGCTCATTGTCACCACATTATAGAATGATGAGATGTTTATTAAATATCTACCAGGTAAGGTCTCCCTGACTGACAACACAAATGCTGGACTCAGCATTTCTCCTTCTCCCCAAAGCTAGGCTACTCCCTGGAGGTCATTTCTTTGTGTGGACTTTCTGTAATTCATTTGCCCAGAGTATACTTTTCAATGGACATAGTTCACTCTTTGTTGATCAGAGTTGTAAAGTATTTGCTGTCTGCCTGGGTTTTGCAAATTATCTGTGGTAAAGGATTAAAGTGGAAACATCAGGTTATTGCCCTTCAACGTGATGTGGCGTGATGTTATAGTTTAAAAAAAATCTTTAGATGATTTCATTCTTTAGTATATTGAAAGATTTCTACAGGATGCTTTGTTGTACACAAAAGAAATTAACTATGGTCAGAGGTGCTTCTAAAGTTTAAAGGATGAGATATTTCTATATATTAAAATGTGAAACCAAACTTTGAATGAACAGAAGTGCTTTTTGCCTGTATCTTTATTTAGCCCTCATGGCTAAATGTCTTGTATCATAGATTTTTTGGCTTTTCTCTGTTTTTTAATTTGTAAAATCCTTGGGAGAAATTTCTGTGCATAGTCATATTTTTGTGCATATCATAAAGGCCCCAAATTGATTACAATACAACATATATTCTCAAGAAAGATCTTGAATTAACAATTCGTCCAAATTAAATGCAACTATAAGTCTATCTCATATTTGCACAAGAATATTTAAAGTTGTAGGGTCAAGATCTATAGGTATGGTTGCCAAGACAGGTATTGTATCATTAAATCAGAGAGTGTATGTGACTAACCAATGAATTATTCATAAGGATAACCAAGCAATATTACACAAAAATACCATTTGCAACTTAGTGGGACTGCAAATAAGTAAAAGTAGAAATTTATTATCTTTTTTATCAAGGTAAATCTGGTTTTGATTGTCACATATATGTGTATCTGCGTGCTCAGTCATGTCCTCTCTTTGCGACCCAGTGGACTTGTAGCTCACCAGGCTCCTCTGTCCATGGAATTTTCCAGGCAAGAATACTGGAGTGGGTTGCCATTTCCTTCTCCAGGAGATCTTCCTCGCTCAGGGATTGAACTTGTGTCTCCTGCCTCTCCTGCATTGGTAGGATGATTCTTTATCACTGAGCAACCTGAAAAGCCACATGTGTGTATAATCTATCAACAGTTACTTAGTGAATTCTCACCATATATTCAGCTCTATTAAGTACTGTTGGTTATACTTCTACCAGAGTGTCTAAGAGATATCTCACTTAACAAGGCCAAACAGAACTGTCAATTACCTTCCTTACACCTGAATATCGTCTCCCCCATTTGTTCCCCAAGCCTTCCCCATCTCCATAAACAGCTCCAGAATTCTTTCAGTTCTTTAGGTCAAAACCTCAGAGTCATCACTGAGTCTTTTTTCCCCCCTCACACCTAACTTCCAACTTATCAGTAACAGCTGATAGCTCTACTCCCCAAATGTATTCAGAATCTGACCACTGATCTACACTACCATCATCACTCGCTGGGCTACTGTCAAGCCTGTTGGCTTCTCTACCTGTACACTTGCCCAACATCATGGATTGCATTCAGACAGTGATCTCGCTAAAGCTTAGGTTAGAGCTTGTCATGCTGCGGCTTAAGAATTGATCTGTGACTCTGGCCGATCACCAGAAGAACGTTCAAGTTACTTACTGAGGTCAAGAGAGTCAGCTTCTTCCTTCTCCACACCTCATCTTCTCCTACTCGCCCCTTGTTTTCTGTGCTATAGTCCTTCTGACCTCTTCTAGCCTTTTCACTGACTGTGTCTTTTACTTTGGGTGCCCTGTGCCCCAGCCCCAATCTCACCATGCCTGTCTCTTTGTCATCAGAGGTATCTCAGCTGAGGTCACCCCCTCAGACAGGTCTTCTCTGACATCCTTTTGTAAAGCTGTAGCCCTTCACAAGTCACACTCTCTCAGTACCTGGCTTTATTATCATCAACTGATCAGTACATAATATTAACGATTTATCTAGTTACTTGTCTATTTGCTGTCTTTTCTACTGGAATGTAAGTTCCTTGAAGCCAAGGAAGGTATATTTATGTTTTGCTTAATGCTGAATCTCCAGCACCTAGAAGAGAGGCTGGATGTAGTATATATTATATGCTCAGATGCTCAGCGGTGTCCTACTCTTTTGAGCATGTATATCCTATGTCCAGCCTCCATTCTAGGTGCTGGGGATTCAGCATTAAGCAAAACATACATATACATTCCTTGGTTTCAAGGAGCCTATGACAGCAAATAAACAAGTGAATAGATAAATTGCTAATATGTACTGATAAGTTGGAGATAATGAAGTCAGTTACTGAGAGAGAGTGTGACTAGTGAAGGGCTATAGCTTTATGAAAGGATGTCAGAGAAGACCTGTTGGAGTAGTAGGTCATCAAAAAAACCTGTTGATCAGCTGGCTGTGTGTGTGCGTGCTAAGTTGCTTTAGTCGTGTCTGACTCTTTGCAACCCTGTGGACTGTAGCCTGCCAGGCTCCTCCATCCATAGGATTCTCCAGGCAAGAATACTAGGGTGGGTTGCCATGCCTTCCTCTGGGGGATCTTCCTGACCCAGGAATCAAACCCGCGCCTCTTATGTCTCCTGCCTTGGCAGGCAGGTTCTCTATGGCTAGCACCACTTGGGAAGCATGATGAGCTGGTTACCTGGCCTTTATACTCTTTTTTGTAAAACAAAAGACGTGGAACCAATTATCTATAAGGACTTTTCTAGTCCTAAGATTTTGCTTTTGTCCCTTAAAACTGTATGGTCAGAATAATGAGGATAGGAAAATGTCCAGATGGAACCCATATTCTAAGACCCAGATTAAGTCACACCTCGATCACCCTGCTCTGAGGAGCTCTCTATAGCTTTTCCTGTCTGGATAACATCAGAGTGTCTCAAGGCCTGTTTGCAGGCCCTTAGCCCTATGCTACTTTGTCTTCGTAGTTAAAGTGCTCTTGCCTGTGTGTCTATAGGTTCAATTTCATTTTAACACACTCAAAAGTAAGAGCCTGTGCTAGTCCCATCCTGCTTTTCCTAAAATTCATTAAGTGTCAATATGTGTCATCATCAAGACAGTATGGTACTGGCACAAAGACAGAAATATAGATCAATGGAACAGAATAGAAAGCCCAGAGATAAATCCACGAACCTATGGACACCTTATCTTTGACAAAGGAGGCAAGGATATACAATGGAAAAAAGACAACCTCTTTAACAAGTGGTGCTGGGAAAACTGGTCAACCACTTGTAAAAGAATGAAACTAGAACACTTTCTAATACCATACACAAAAATAAACTCAAAATGGATTAAAGATCTAAATGTAAGACCAGAAACTATAAAACACTTAGAGGAGAACATAGGCAAAACACTCTCCGACATGAATCACAGCAGGATCCTCTATGACCCACCTCCCAGAATATTGGAAATAAAAGCAAAAATAAACAAATGGGACCTAATGAAACTTAAAAGCTTTTGCACAGCAAAGGAAACTATAAGTAAGGTGAAAAGATAGCCCTCAGATTGGGAGAAAATAATAGCAAATGAAGCAACAGACAAAGGATTAATCTCAAAAATATACAAGCAACTCCTGAAGCTCAATTCCAGAAAAATAAATGACCCAATCAAAAAATGGGCCAAAGAACTAAACAGACATTTCTCCAAAGAAGACATACAGATGGCTAACAAATACATGAAAAGATGCCCTGTTACTCTTGACATGCGTTAACTAATTTAACCCTCATAATGATCCCATGAATTAACTTTATCCCTAGTTTGGAGGAGAGAAAAATCAAGGCAGAGAAAGCAGAAGTAACTTGCCTAATTCCATATAACCGATTGTGGGACTGACATTTAAACTTGGGAAATCTGTTCCCAAGTCTATGCTCAATACGTGATACTGACGCATATAGTACCTAACAGAGACTCTAGAAATATGTGGGGAATACAAGGGGGAATACAATGAATAAATAACAAAGAGAAAAATGTACAGTAACAGTTCTATGTCGTGGCTATATGATCTCGTCCAGAAATTTCCCAAATAATTATTACCGAGAGGATGCACATTACCACAAATACCTTGTTTTTTTTTAGGTTGCCACCTTGGATTTCCCTGGTGGCTCAGATGGTAAAGTGTCTGCCTACAGTGCAGGAGACTCAGGTTAGATCCCTGGATTGGGAACCTCTGGAGAAGGAAATGACAACCCAATCCAGTACTGTTGCCTGGAAAATGCCATGGACAGAGGAGCGTGGTAGGTTACAGCCCATGGGGTTGCAGAGTCAGATACGACTGAGCAACTTTACTTTCAAGAGTTGAAGTGCAAATATCAATTATATCACCTTCACATGGCTTGTATTTGTATTTATCATTCCAGTTCACTCTGCTTCTGCTTAACCTAGCAGCTTTATATCTGAGCATCCCTTTGTCTTCAAACAAATTCCACAGATGTCTTATCTAACCCACTGAGCTTGAAAGGCAATTGTTAGTAAAACTAAATTGAAAACAACCTCAAACCCAATCTTCCTAGGATGAGCAGGACTTTGTGTGGCTTAGAAGGACTTTGGCTTTTAGAATTATGGAAGAGTATCCTTTCTATAGGTCTTCTAGAAGTGGAAGAGCAGTGATTGAAAATATTTTAAGATACAGATTTGTGTGCTTGCTTTTGGAATAGTAAAATAAAATAAAATAGTAGATTCCAGCTTTAATTTATTGCTGGATCATCTGAAATTTGAAATATTTATGGATACTTTCGTGTTTGATCCCCAGTGTGGTTGCCACTGTCTGTTTTCCTGCTTATCTTGCACTGTCACTTCTACCAGTTGTCTGTCTTGCTGCTGCAGCCTCTGGGATTCTTGCAGGAAAGGTAAAAAGCCAGGCCTCTATGACAGAGACTTGATTTTAGGAGAACAAAGAATGAAGCATAAAATGTGAAGGGTAGATCCTTATGGGAGCTTCTGCAGCTCAAACTGAAGGAAAAATATTTCTGCTGCCAATGCCAGTGTATGTGGCTTTGCAAGTATAATGAAAGTTTTTAAGGACTCTCAGTGAAGGACAACTGCCCTAATTTTTTGAATGACATTACCAATTAACTCTACATATCTTTGTTCACAATCTTTGCTCTGTTGCTCAGTAACTGTTGACCTTGGGCTAGTTACGTAACCTCAGGTACTTTACCTCCGTTTCTTCAGTTGTAGAATAAAGATAATAACAGTGTTGCCCTTGTAAGGTTCTTCTGAGGAGCAAAGGAGCTAATCTGAGCACTGCTAGGAACAGGGGTTGGCACACAGTAGGCACTTTATAAATGTTTGTTAAATAAACTGCTGCATTTTCCTCCTGACACACCCAGCAGTGCTTCAGTATAGTTGAACTAGTTCTAACCTAGTGTAAAGGCACTTGAGATCTTAATATTTGAAATTTCATCATGAGTAAATGCAAAATCCCTATTATTATTATTTGCAGTATTGACAATAAACCCATGGACTTTCATGATGCTTTTATGTATATCAAAGTGTTTATAGACCCTAGACTAGAAACTGTTTGTTTACTTATTCGTTTACCCAGCAAACATTGTGAGTGAATACTCATAAATACTACATGGAAGAATGTATGCAATTACTTGTATGTCTCTTAAATTTGCTAGAGATGGATATTTAATAACATTTCCTATTTCTCACACTACAATCATTTCATACATTTTAAAAATTAAATTTAATTAATGGGTTTAACAGTTCTCTACTAGGTGTCTGTTGATGGGTAGGGCTATGTTCTCTCCCGGTTGTTCTGGTGAATTTAAATGGCATTTATAGGCAGGAGGCATCATTACTTTACCGACAATTACTTTGCTGACTCTTTGTGACCCAATGGACTGTAGCCCACCAGGCTGCTCTGTCCATGGGGATTCTTCAGGCAAGGATACTGGAGTGAGCTGCCATGCCCTCCTCCAGAGGATTTTTCCAACCCAGGGATCAGACCCAGGTCTCCTGCATTGCAGGCAGATTCTTTACCAACTGAGCCACCAGGGAACAAATCTTTACACTTAACAAAAAATGAAAATTTAATCAAACCATAAAATTCAAGAGGTAGATTAAGAACTAATAAAAGTAGCAGAAACTGTTAGAAGACAGTGATAAGACTATAAGACTGGGGGAGAGAAAGTTCTGAGGTATGCTCTGAAGAGGAGGAGGATTTATGTAAATAGAAAGCAGAGGAAAGTCATCATGGTGGGAGACTGTCTAATAAGCAGAGTCCTTGGTCTGGACATGAACTGGGTAGGCTGGATAAGATGAAGATGACTTTGCAGCCCCTTGCACAGTCTTCTCACACATTATAGTGTTATATACTTCATAGAGTTGTGAAAAATGTTACACTGAATATTCCTGACTCAGTAGGGGAACTCATATGTGAAAGAGAAGTAAAAGATTATGCTCCAGAGACCATTCCTTCATTTATTTGTTTGTTCATTTACTCACCCATTCAATAAATATTATTGCATATCTGTTACATGCTAATCCTATGTTATTCCCTGAGGATATTGAAGGAATGGAGAAAGATAAAGCCTCTGCTTTCATGGATATTATAAACTAGTGAATCAAGTTTCTGAACATTTTGTATACCAAGGTAAGGAGCCAGGAATTTGTTAAAATGTAACAGGGAAACATTAAAATATTTCAAGGAAAAAAATGTCTTAGGATTAATTAGAATATATAAAGATGAGATATGAATATTAATTAAGAGTTTATTATAATAACTCAGGCATTATTTGGTGAGAGCCTGAACCAGAGTTATGTCAGTATTTTGGGGTTAAGGATAAATGTGAGATTTAAAGAATGAATCAAAATTACTTAGGGACAGATTGGATACTTGAGGTTAAGGAGAAAGAGATATTAAAATTACTATGAGCTTATAAAAATGAGTGACATGGAGAATTAAGAATAATAAGTCAAATGGATAAATTTGGAAAAAAATCAAATGAGGGTTGTGGTGGGAAGATGACAAATCAATTTTGAATATACTCACATACTGTATAAGGGGCTTATGTAAGGGGAGGAATAGATCTTCAAGTGTTTTAACAGTGACCATAGTAAGAAATACATTTTACACAATGAACTAATATACACATATAAAGCAAACATTCCGCAAAGTGATATTTTCCCTTCAGTATGTAATGCACTCTGTTCCGTTCTGCTCACTTCATTTTTCTAAAAAATACTGGTCACTACATGAAATTTATTTTGTGACCCTTTATGAAAAACTGTCCTAAAGATAGCTGAAGATCAGGATCTTGTTGGAGTTGGTGCATTGTAGAGATTTTTGGCAGTAAGGAGCAAGCTAATACTGATTTTGGATTGTGCCATCAGATGTTAGGAAATAATTTCAAGTTCACAGGGTACAGAAATTCTTCCTAGATGATCATGGTTACAGACAGACCCCAACAAGTTAGTTAGACATACCCCAGGATATGGATAGCAAAGAATATTAAAAATAGCATGCAATCTAATAATATTATTTTGCTATAAATTGCATTTAGTTTTAAAAAAGGGTATCTGTATTAATGTTTGACTACACCAGATTTTTCCTAGAGAGTAAAGGAATGTTACTCACACCTTCTCTCCTCATACTTGCAGACACATCACATATTTGATATTTCCCAGGAATATGCTCTCAATTTTAAGGTGAAGTCAAAATGAACCAAAGAAGCAACCTCTGAGTGGACCGCTTTAGGTTATTGTAACTATCAGTCCGGTATGGTTAATGAAGACGCAGCAGTACCAGGGTAGTAAGCGGCCTTGTGTCACAGGGTGATAGAGTCATTGGAAAGATTTTCATATTTGAACTTTTCTAGCACCCTGTTTGTTTACTCCCCTAAACTGCATGCGAAAGATTATGAATGGGAGTCAGTGGTGACTTGGGGCTTGGGTTTGGATAGGGTGTACAAAGAAGTGTCGGGCATACAGCAACAGGCTGAGAATTGAGCAACACTCCAGGCAATGAATTTGGCTGCAGGGTCAATGGGATATATCGTTGGGCCATTTATTGATATGTATCTGCACATGCCTAATGGCAAGAGTGTCTCAGCTTTTTCAGTTGGCCAGAATTGAAGTCCACTGCTAAGATGTTCACCTCCATTTTATCCCTCTAACCAAACTGATTCCCAGGTTACATTCCAATGAGAAACAAAAAAATGTGGGAGGACATACAGTATCAGTATCAGGTTGCTCATGGCTTCTTATCACATGAGTGCACTTGATTCTCTGTCAGTCAAACTAAACTGACAGTGAGTGAAAGTTTTGAATTGCTTCCATACCCTAGGCTTGCACTGAATCTGGTATTAGGAATAGTGAACATAATACATGGTGTATGCCTTGAAGGACTTTATTATACTGAGCATGTAGGATACAAACTGTAGCATTTTAATTGTAAGGAAACATTGATCTAACAATCTTAATGATAAAAAAAAATTTAAAAAAAGAGAGAGGGAGAGAGAGAACAAAATAAACTTCTTAACAACCGAATAGAGATTTCAAAGTTTATGCACCAAAGTTCAGGTCTTACAGGCTATTTACAAGTCAGTTAACCTCTGTCCTAGTGGGATAGCACCTGCAGGGTGAGAGTTGAGAACTATTGAACCACTGTCTCAGGTTCTTCACTTGGTTACCTGTCTGAGATTCCACTCAGAAATTCACAGACAGAACAACAGTCATCTAAAATGCCTCTGTTTCTAAGAAGGTTATGTACAGTTTTGTGGAGAAAATTAAGTCCTGAGGGTTTTAGGACCATGTGTGTGTCAGTCACTCGGTTGTGTCTGACACCTTGCAACCCCATGGATCGTATCCTCCCAGGCTCCTCCGTCCATGGGATACTCCAGGCAAGAATACTGGAGTGGGTTGCCATTTCCTTCTCCAAGGGATCTTCACAACCCAGGGATCGAACTTGGGTCTCCTGCATTGCAGGCAGATTCTTTACTGTCTGAGCCACCAGGGAAGCCATGGGGTTGAGGTAAAGAGAGACTCAGATTTTACAGAGTTAATTTTAACACTCACCCGAACTTGCCCACAAGTTCACAGATGACAGTTTCAGAAAGTCACAGATGACACTTTCAGAACTTGCCCGTTCTGAAGGGAGGCACCCAGAGGGGAGGCACACAGAATGGAGGTGGGATGCCACTGGGGGTGATGAGCCTAACAGAACTGCAACACTGAAGTGCCTCTAAGACACTCATTTGAGGTGTGCAGAAGACAGTGCAAAGAAATAGAGAAAAACAATAGAATGGGAAAGACTAGAGATCTCTTCAAGAAAATTAGAGATACCAAGGGAATACTTCATGCAAAGATGCCCACAATAAAGGACAGAAATGGTATAGACCTAACAGAAGAAGATATTAAGAAGAGATGGCAAGAATACACAGAAAAACTATGTGAAAAAGATCTTCATGACCAAGATAACCATGATGGTGTGATCACTACCTAGAGCCAGACATCCTGGAATGTGAAGTTAAGTGGGCCTTAGGAAGCATCACTATGAACAAAGCTAGTGGAGGTGACGGAATTCCAGTTGAGCTATTTCAAATCCTAAAAGATGATGCTGTGAAAGTGATGCACTCAATATGTCAGCAAATTTGGAAAACTCAGCAGTGGCCACAGGATTGGAAAAGGTCAGTTTTCATTCCAATCCCAAAGAAAGGCAATGCCAAAGAATGCTCAAAATACTGTACAATTGCACTCATTTCACACACTAGTAAAGTAATGCTCAAAATTCTTCAAGCCAGGCTTCAAAAGTATGTGAACCGTGAACTTTCAGATGTTCAAGCTGGTTTAGAAAAGGCAGAGGAACCAGAGATCAAATTGCCAATGTCCTCTGGATCATTGAAAAAGCAAGAGCGTTCCAGAAAAATGTCCACTTCTGCTTACTGACTATGCCAAAGCCTTTGACTGTGTGGATCACAACAAACTGTGGAAAATTCTGAAAGAGATGGGAATACCAGACCACCTGACCTGCCTCCTGAGAAATCTGTATGCAGGTCAAGAAGCAACAGTTAGAACTGGACATGAAACAACAGACTGGTTCCAAATAGGGAAAGGAGTACATCAAGGCTACATATTGTCACCCTGCTTATTTAACTTATATGCAGAGTACATCATGAGAAATGCTGGGCTGGATGGATGAAGCACAAGCTGGAATCAAGATTGCCAGGAGAAATATCAATAACCTCAGATATGCAGATGACACTACCCTTATGGCAGAAAGTGAAGAACTAAAGAGCCTCTTGATGAAAGTGAAAGAGGAGAGTGAAAAAGTTGGCTTAAAACTCAACATTCAGAAAACTAAGATCATGGCATGCTGTCCCATCACTTCATGGGAAATAGATGGGGAAACAATGGAAACAATGATAGACTTTATCTTTTTGGGCTCTAAAGTCACAGTAGATGGTGACTGCAGTCATGAAATTAAAAGACGCTTACTCCTTAGAAGAAAAGTTATGATCAACCTAGACAGCACATTAAAAAGCAGAGACATTACTTTGCCAACAAAGGTCTGTCTAGTCAAGGCTATGGTTTTTCCAGTGGTCATGTATGGATGTGAGAGTTGGACTATAAAGAAAGCTGAGTGCTGAATAATTGATGCTTTTGAACTATGCTGTTGTAGAAGACTCTTTAGAGTCTCTTGGACTGTAAGGAGATCCAAACAGTCCATCCTAAAAGGAGATCAGTCCTGGGTGTTCATTGTTAGGACTGATGTTGATGCTGAAACTGCAATACTTTGGTCACCTGATGCAAAGAGCTGACTCATTTGAAAAGACTCTGATGTTGGGAAAGACTGAAGGCAAGAGGAGAAGGGGAGGACAGAGGATAAGGTGGTTGGATGGCATCATCGACTCAATGGAGATGAGTTTGAGTAAACTCTGGGAGTTGGTGATGGACAAGGAGGCCTGGTGTGCTGCAGTCCATGGGGTCTTGAAGAATCAGACACGACTGAGCGACTGAACTGAACTGAACTGAGGACAGTGTAATGGGAGGGAGGATTTATCATGAGCTTTTGTGAGAGGATAAAGAGGGAGTGAATGCCAGAAATAGACTTTTCTTTCTTTTCAATTTAGCCCCAGGTAATAAGTCTCTCTGTTCAGTGCATACCCTCGTTTTTTATGAGTACTTCAACATTCTCAATTTACCTAAAATATTCAATACTAAGCCTTTAATTTTCACTAATCCCTTCCTTATAGAGAAAAGCCACAATCAGTGGAACCCTGGTCACTGGTTCTAAATGCTCATCAGTGAAAATCTTCTTTGACCCTCAACCCTCTTCCATTGCTCCCTTTCACATCCAAGTTTCTTGGAAGAGTTATCTATACTGTATTATTTATTCCTCTCCTCCCATGTACTTTTCCAGCCACTACAGTCTGATATTTGGTGTCATCATTCCAATAAACAGCCTGTATTAAGAACATTAGTAAAGCCCTTGCAATAGGTATAATTTCAATTTTTGTCTACCATCCCTGTTAGTAACATTTGGAACTCTACCTATTCCAACATAAACATTCTCTTCCCTTACATTCCCTGGTATAACAGTGCTTTGACTTGTTTCTTCTTCTCTGGCCACCTGTTATTTGAGCTCTGCTTTTTCCACTCCATAATGGGCCCCTCCTTGTCCTATGTTACTCTCTTACCAGACTATCTCAATCTTGCACTGCTTTGTGACTCAGAAATAATATTCCAAGCTCAGGCCTTGCCTCTGACCTCTAAACTCTCTCACTTGACATCTCCTTTTTACAGTTTTCCTTTAATTTTTCAAATCTATTTAGATATAGTTGATTTAAAATATACAAATTTCAGATGTACAGCATATTGATTCACAATTAAAAATTGTACTCCATTTATAGTCACTAGAGAAAATGAATTATTATCATCATGCTGTACAATACACTCTTATAGCTTATTTACTTTATTCAAAGTAGTCTCTACCTCTCAATCCCCTTTACCTATTTTGTCCCTCTTCTCTTTCTTCCTCCCACTGGTAACCACTAATTTGTCCTCTATATCTCTCAGTCTGTTTCTTTTTTTTGTTATATTCACTAAGTTGTTTTATTTTTTTAGATCCCACATATAAGTGGTAGCATACAGTGTTTGTTTTTCTCTGTCCGCCTCATTTCACTAAGCATAATCCCCTCCAGGTCCGTCCATGTTCTTGCAAATGGCAAAATCTCATTCTTTTTATGACTGAGTAGTATTTCATTGTATAATATATACCATATCTTTATCCATTCCTCTGTTGATGAACACTTAGGTTACTACCATATCTTGGCAATTGTAAATAATGTTACTATAAACGTTGGGATGCATGTATCTTTTCACATTATTGTTTTTCGGATATACACCCAAGGGTGGAATTGCTGGATTATATAATAATCCTACAGTTTTTTGAAGACTTACATACTGTTACTCACAGTGGTTGCATTAACAGTGCAGTCAACAATGTATAATTATTCCCTTTTCTCATTGTCAACATTTGTTTTCTTTGTGGTATTCTTGACGACAGTCTTTTCTCCACTATATATTCTTGACTCCTTTGTCATAGATTAATTGACCATGAGTATATGGGTTTATTTCTGGGCTCTCTACTCAATTTCATTGACCTGTGTGTCTGTTTTTTGTGCCAGTACCATGCTGTTTTGATTACTGTGGCTTGGTAGTATAGTCTGAAGTCATGAAGTGTGATTCCTCCAGCTTTTCTCCTCTTTCTCAAGATTGTTTTGGCTAGTCAGGGCCTTCTGTGGTTCCATACAAATTTTAAAATTATTTGTTCTAGTTTTTTGAAAAATGCCATGGATATTTTGATAATAATTGCATTTAATCTGTAGATTTCCTGGAGTAGTGTGATCATTTCAATAATATTGATTCTTCTAATCAATGAACACAGTATATCTTTCCATCTGTTTATATCATCATCTATATCTTATAGTTTTCTGGACACAGGTCTTTTACCTTCTTAGCTTTATTCCTAGGTATTTTATTCTTTTTGATGCTATTGTAAATGTGATTGTTACTTCAATTTCTCTTTCTGATAGTTCACTGTTATTATATAGAAATGCAACAAATTTATGTATATTAATCTTGTATCCTGCAACTTTATCAAATTCATTGTTGAGCTCTAGTCATTTTTTGGTAGCATTCTAGGGATTTTCTATGTTTAGTATCATATTGTCTGCAAACTAACAGTTTCACATTTTCTTTTCTAATTTGGATTCCTTATATTTATTTGTCTTTGACATCTCTTCTTAGATGTCTCAGAGATATCTGAAATCAAACAAGTCCAAGTCATATTAATGATACTCCTACATAGCTCTGGTCTTTGTCCAATGCTCCTTAGACCTGTGAGTCATGCCACAATCACTGGATTATATAAGACAGAAATCTAGACGTTATCATGACACCTCTACTTTTCCCACTACCCATTTTCAATCCATCCAGTCCTGCTAATTTTATGTCTTTGGAGTTTTGTGCTGGAGAGAACTAGCCTCTATCCTGTTCTGTGAAGGGGCCTTACTTATTGACATGTGGACAAGGCATTCATCATATCCCAGCTTTGTCCATACCACTTCAAAAAACTGCCTCTTGGCCACTTCTCAGGCCTTGGAGTAAATACATCAGTGATGTGGTCTGCCCAGGGGAAGTTGTACTCATGTAAGAGGCTCTATGGCTCTCAGTGAGGTTCAGAGCTGTTTGGACAAGTAGTTTTAGGGTCGGGTACCTGAATCATGGTCTAGAAAAAGAGGAAGACATACCCTTGATTTTGTGAGCAGAGCATAGCTAGAAGTAGGACATAGCTGAGGCAGATTACAGCTGGAAGAAGCAAGAGGAGGCCTTCTAAAGCATGGATTTTAGAGAAGAGGATCTCTTGCTTGGGTCCAAGACCAGTACTGCTGCTAAATATCTCTTCAATTTGCCCATCTCTCTCCATTTCTATACCATTGATATAGGTCAAGATCTCACCATCTGGTGCTGGGACTATTGCATTAGTTGCAAGACTAGTCTTCCTAAAAATACTCTTGCCTTCTCTAATCTCTTCCTGAGACTTCAACCAGAGTAATTTTCTGAAGCATAAATCAGATTTTATCATTCGGCTAATAAAATTATTCAATGTCTCATTGCTTTTATACTGAAAACCAAAAATACTACTGTATCTAAGATGATGTACAAACCATCTACTCATGTATCGTATCTCACATTGTATCTTATATCACACTTATCTCACATCTTATCTTCCTTAACCCTTTATCTATCCTTTCTCAGTTTCTTTCATGCCCTTTCTTTTCTAAAGCATTTGCACATTCTGTACCCTGTGCCTAGAAGGTTATTTTCTTTCATCTTTTTTAATGCTCATTTAAAAAATTCTCAGTTTAAAAGTCATATCCCTGGAAATCCCTTTCAGACTTCCATACTCACAATATTGTTAAATTACTATGACTTGGATTAAGAACACTGTTTTATCATTAAGTATTTGGGAAGTCTTCTAATTTTGTCAATCATCTTCGATGAACTATTTCCCCATAGAGGTTCTGTAGCTTTCTACAAGGACAGTACATTTCTCTGGGGCTTATACTATTACAATGACCAATCTCATCCTTAGCTTTGCCTGTAATTCAAATAATTGCAAGTTCTGCTTTTCTCTTCTGACTCCAGCCTGCTTTTTCACTTCTACAGGGAATTTCATTATTTTCTAAATTGAATCCTCTTTGCTTTCTGCGTTTTTGTATTTTATGAAGCATTTAGAAATTACACATATTTATACCTTCTTTCCTTCCCTCAGTCCTATACCTACTCATTCCATTTCTTCAGGCAAATTTCCTTCATAAGCAAACATGAACAGAGAGAATGCAAACTTGAAGCTTTACAGTCTGTTCAGTTGCATAGTTACCTGAAAAGGCTAGAGTCCACACATCTTATTTACCGATAAGATTGCCCTTGGATTTAGAACTTCTCTGATACTTCTTTATCAGCTCAAGAGTACTTTCTGTTCTACATACACAGTACTTTACAATGTTGCGTTGTAATTATCTTTCATGTATGTATTTTCCCTATTAAATGGTGGCTTTTAAGACCTAGGGAGGTCTTCAAGAACTTCAAAAGTCAGGGACTATATCTTATTAATCTTTTGTATCCTAGTAGCCTAGGAAATGCTTGGCATTTAGTGAGCATTCAGTACATTCTGAGCATAAATGAAATACTAGGTGGTGCTGCTTAAAATAATAAGTAATAAAATAAGTCTGAAACATTGTTATCAGAATTGTGCCCTGTCAGCAAGAACACTGGTGTTCCTAAGTAAATAATGGGTTTGTTGATGCTAGGACAATGTTTGCTTTTAGATACCATGATTTTCCATGTGTATTTTTTTTTGCCAATCTTCTGTGTAACAAAGAGAAATTTGAACTCATCAATAACAGTATTTGCCTTCAAGACAGTAAATGCTGAGACACCAATTTATGTAATTTTAATCAATGAATGAATATCTAGTATAAAATTACAATCAAAATAGTAATTGTATATATTTCATATAATAAACTATTGGTTCTAAATATACCGAATATCTCACAACTGTAAATGAAGAGCCAAGGGAGTGCCATTGTCAACGTCATATGTTACTGAAATTACTTCTTTATGCCATTTGAATGCATATTTTTATTGAAATATATTATTATCAAATAACTATTTTTACAAACAGAAACTCCGAACCTATACATATTATTCTAACAGAAGAGTTTTGTTCTATTCAGTATCTACATAATGAAAAACCAACTTTGAACAATTCAGTGCTTATATGTGCAATAATTATATTTAAAATCATTTAAAATATTTACATTAATTTGTTAGAATTAGGCTAGAGAAGAATTTCTATTTAAAAAGAGAAAATTAGGCCAATTATTTATGTGACATATTTCTTAATAGCTACAATTTTTTTAAGTCAAATTATTTATTTCTTGATGTTAACCCATACACAGATGGTTAAAAAGTTGACAAGAATTTCAAGACTGAAATTTCATGGCTCAGTTGGGTGGCATGCCAGAGAAGTTTCAGCTAAAGTCCAGCCCTGCAATATTGCAAAACATCTGCTAAATTTTAAGCTTTAGAAGACATCAAGGAGAAAAAAAAATTTTTATCTTCTAATGAAAACTTCCTAAATTGATCCACTGACCTTTTAATTTAGGAATATTTTAGCTACACAACCTTTGTGGTTTTACAGGAAGTTAAAAATAGTTCCATTTTGTAACTTTAATCTCCTTTTTAAGTATTGTCTCTTGAATTACTTTTGAAAAAAGTATAGAATATGGAGAGAGTAAGCACTATTAAACTCTCAGCAGTGTATTAATTTCTGTTTGATTTCAATCTGTAGCTACTATTGTGAGAGAGGAGTTACTAGCATTAACCTCAATTTCTATATCTGTAGACTATTTGTTGCTAACTTACATGAAGCATCGATAAACAT
Source organism: Dama dama (assembly GCF_033118175.1). Classification (NCBI taxonomy): domain Eukaryota; kingdom Metazoa; phylum Chordata; class Mammalia; order Artiodactyla; family Cervidae; genus Dama; species Dama dama. The sequence continues at coordinate 27,747,104 of NC_083686.1, read as the reverse complement.
GGATTTCAGGCATTAGCTATGTTTTTCTTGGTTTGGAAAAATGATGGGAAGATATGTCATTTTATAATTTAGACAAGCTAAATGATCTTTTCATTTCTTAAAAATGTTAGCCTGAACTGATCTCACATAACCTCAGCTTGCAGTGGCTTGAAGCAGGATTTTGGTTCCTCGGCCAGAGATTGAAATCAGGCTATGGCAGCGAGAGTGCTGAATTCTAGCCGCTGGACCACCAGGGCCAGTGGCCAGTGACAAGATCTGACCTGTCGGCTTTGCAGAATTGAATTCCTACAAACAGACCGAATGTAGTGAAACAAGTGAAGTGTTTATTTGGAGGCAGAGTGTACATGTGAATAGTGGAATATGAGTGGATTGGAGAGTGCTGTACCCTTGGGAGTTTGAATCAATTATCTGGGGCATTTCTTCTGGTTTCCTTTGGCCAATCATCTTGCTTTGCTTGGTTCTGAGTCTGTATTTGGTCTATGTCAGCATCCTTTCATGTGTGCACTGCATCTCTTTGCCAAGATGGATTCTAGCAAAAAGGCCTATGGGTGGGTTGACATCACTTACTATGAAGTGATGGCCCCTCCATTTTGACCTCTGAGGAGCCTTTCTGTGCATCTATAGTTGGGAAGATTTCCTTGACCTCGAGAATGAGAAATATGTGGTCTCTTATCTGGGCAGGGTCCAACTTCTCTCTTGCTCCTGCTATTATCTTCATCTCGGAGTTATCAGTCCACAGGGAGCAAACTTCAGATGCTCAGCCTGGAGCCATCTAGAGAACTAGATAGAAAGTAATGTCTGAGGAGCCACTGGGCAGCTTAGCAGTGGACCGGTTCTCAGCTTTGTATCCCAATTCCCTAACTTGTTATATTCATTCTACCAGACCCTTTTCTCTTTTTTTTCTTTTCTTTTTTTTTTTTTTTAATTATTATTATTTTTTTTTTTCCAGTGGGTTTTGTCATACATTGATATGAATCAGCCATGGATTTACATGTATTCCCAATCCCGATCCCCCCTCCCACCTCCCTCTCCACCCGATTCCTCTGGGTCTTCCCAGTGCACCAGGCCGGAGCACTTGTCTCATGCATCCCACCTGGGCTGGTGATCTGTTTCACCATAGATAGTATACATGCTGTTCTTTTGAAATATCCCACCCTCACATTCTCCCACAGAGTTCAAAAGTCTGTTCTGTATTTCTGTGTCTCTTTTTCTGTTTTGCATATAGGGTTATCGTTATCACCTTTCTAAATTCCATATATATGTGATAGTATGCTGTAATGTTCTTTATCTTTCTGGCTTACTTCACTCTGTATAAGGGGCTCCAGCTTCATCCATCTCATTAGGACTGGTTCAAATGAATTCTTTTTAATGGCTGAGTAATATTCCATGGTGTATATGTACCACAGCTTCCTTATCCATTCATCTGCTGATGGGCATCTAGGTTGCTTCCATGTCCTGGCTATTATAAACAGTGCTGCGATGAACATTGGGGTGCATGTGTCTCTTTCAGATCTGGTTTCCTCAGTGTGTATGCCCAGAAGTGGGATTGCTGGGTCATATGGCAGTTCTATTTCCAGTTTTGTAAGAAATCTCCACACTGTTTTCCATAGAGGCTGTACTAGTTTGCATTCCCACCAACAGTGTAAGAGGGTTCCCTTTTCTCCACACCCTCTCCAGCATTTATTGCTTGTAGACTTTTGGATAGCAGCCATCCTGACTGGCGTGTAATGGTACCTCATTGTGGTTTTGATTTGCATTTCTCTAATAATGAGTGATGTTGAGCATCTTTTCATGTGTTTGTTAGCCATCTGTATGTCTTCTTTGGAGAAATGTCTGTTTAGTTCTTTGCAGGCCCTTTTCTCATGCTATGACTCTTTCTTTCTTTCATATTTATTTATTCATTTTACCTTTCGGCTGTTCTAGGTCTTCATTGGTGCACAGGCTTTTGTCTCCTTGGTGGTGAGTGGGGGCCGCTCTCGTTGTGGTGGGCAGGCCTCCACTGTGGTGGCTTCTCTTGGGCATCAGGGGCTGTAGAGTGCCCAGGCTTCAGTCCTTGTTGGCTCACGGGCTGTAGAGCTCAGCCTCCGGAGTTGTGGTGCACGTGGGATCTCCCGGGTCAGGGATCGTACCCGTGTCTCCTGCATTGGCAGGCAGATTCTTTATCACGGAGTCCCATGATGACTCTTTCACTGACTATATGGAATAACAGAAGGTTCAAGCTAGAAGGGTCCTTAACAATGAGTTAATCCAACTTGACCCATATGGCATAAAGATATAAACAGATTTGTGTGTTCAAGCTTGGAGCTAGAAATGGACACTAACATGAATTAAACTGCATAGATAGTAAAGAGTTGAGGAATTTGAAGTAAAAACAATTAGGAAATCTGAAAGAAGGTATACTGAATTCTAGAGGCCCAAAGTAACATGAGGATAGGGAGACAAGGGACCCTCCTGCCATGGGAGCTTTGGAGAGAGAGGGTCTTGGGAGCTGGGACAAGCCAGCAATTGTGATCTAGTGTGGGTTTTATAATGTAAATTTTCTTTTCTTTGTTCCCTACAAAATTTTCAGCAAAGAATTTTCTTACTAATCAAGTGTTTACAGAGGGAGGTGAGGGTTCAATTGATATTTGAATTATATTACAATTTTTTGTTTGTACTCGAAATGCCTATATAAGTTCATGCAATCTGGACAATTTATTTTCTTACTTTTTAATGGGAAATGTATCTTCACAAGTGAATAAGTTAAATTGCTTACCATGTTTCAGTTAGTTAGTCTGATGCTTAATGATCTTTCACTTTTCTACCCTTCTGTAATTTTTTGGAAAGCAGTCTAGGGCCTTCATGATGTAGGATCTACCCCACCTATCCATACATACAGACATCCAAGTCCACAGTATAGTAGGAATCATACTAAGAAAAGATTTTCCTATTCTTAAATTTCTCTTCAAATAGATCCAATTTTCCCTTGTTTTGGAATGACTTTGAGTTAAGAGTTTCTAGAAAGTCTCTATTTAAATACCGAGGCTATTATCAGATATTGTTGTTGCATTTTAATGCACATGTTTCACTTTTTTTCTGAGAGAAGGCAACCAAGAGGTAGTAATCTATTACAAAAGGAGACAGCATAAGGGTTGGACCCAGAAAATGAACAGATGAAAGGAAACCTGGTTTGGATGACTTTGATGAGAAGCTTCAGGAATCCTGAGCTTAATAGGAAGGTGTAAGTTTAAGGTTATGGTTAGCATGACAAACAAGTGGGGGACTGCTCTCAAGAGAGATGTCATTTGTTTCAAAACTGCTTTTTCTATCGTGTCGAAGTGAATGCAAAAACAAACAACAAAAGGGAAAAAAGGCTCAGGTTTAATTCCCCATTATATTTCAAGTAAGGTATTTTTTCTCTTCTAAATGATCAGTACATTATTAATATTTCCATATGAAGTAATCTTCTTTCTTTTTAAAAAAATTTAATTAATCCATTTTTGGCTGCGCTGGGTCTTTCTTGCTGCACAATCTTTTCTCTAGGTGTGGAGAGTCGGGCTCCTCTCTAGTTGGAGCTTCTCATTGCAGTGGCTTCTCTTGTGCAGCATAGACTCTAGGGTGCACGGGCTTCAGTAGTTGCGGCTCGTGGCTCCAGGGCTTTGTTGCTTTTGGATGGGCTTTGTCTAGTTGCGGTGAGCAGGGGCTCTTCTTCATTGCTGTGTGTGGGTTTCTTATTGCGGTGGCTTCTCTTGTTGCAGAGCCTGTGGGCTCAGTAATTGTGGCTGGTGGGCTCTAAAGCACCAGGGTCAGTAGTTGTCATGCATGGGCTTGGTTGCTCGGCTATCTATGGGATCTTCCTGGACCAGGCGTCAAACCTGTGTCCCCTGCATTGGCAGATGGATTCTTATCCTCTGTCCTAGCAGGGAAGTCCAAAAGTCATCTTGACCACTCTCTCTTTAAACTTCTTCCTTAAAAATGGGAAAGCATTGAAAAATTATTGGAGCTAGTTTCCTACTTACTTAGAAACTAGATTCTTTAAGCCATATTTATAACTCTTGGTTTAAATATTTGCATTTACTCCCATGCCAGATTCCTTTGATGATTAACTAAATATGAGTTTAAAAGCTTTGAAGAAGAGAATTTTTAGAAATAACCAACAAATATGTAGTTTTATTCTTCTCAGTTTACAATGTACCTGCAGAATTAATCAAAGAAAACTATCCTTATTTTGGGATAAGGTATCCTTATTTTGGGAACTGTTGCTTATTAATTAAGATTGATTAAGATAAATCTTAAGCAGATAATGTTGAAAATTAAATATTTAAATTTCTCATACATCTGCTAATTGTTCAAAAGGGTACACACATGGAAAATGCATTATTGATACTATAAGGAAAGATTCAGGTGTTTTCAGTTTTTATTTGAAAACTATGAGATTTTCATTAAATATAGGAATATCGATTTTAAGTTTCCAGAATCATAATGAATTTAATTTTTTTGTTTTCTATATTACCATTATATTTCAATATAGTATTACAGTGCAAAGTAGGTGAAGAAACTAATATTCTTTTCATTTTTTAAACAAAAAATATGCACAAAGTATATGTGTGAATGACAAAGGCCTGATTTTGGTAATTAGTAACACAATTATGTCCAATGATAAGGACTGTGTATTTGATCAAGTCTTCCCAGAAGACACATTTTAAGGAAAAGGCCAGGGTTTAATACTGACTTCAAATAAAAGATGCCATAATTTACCTCAAAAGGCATTATATTTTTATTTAGAAAATTAGCATAGTTTCCTTTTTCCTTTTACAATATACATTTTCAGACTTTAAAGAAATGTTTTTCTCCAGTGGAAATAATTCCATAGGCAGATATTAATTTATTTCTGTTCAGCTATGGCCAGAAAAACATATTTGGCTCCATCTTCAGAGCTCCCTTAAGCCATTAAAAAAAACCTTTTATTAGCTCTAGCTAGCCAGCTATCATCTATATGTATATTATCCATCTCTGTCATGTATCTAAATATCTATCACTTGTTTTTCTGTTATCTCCTTTTCTGTGCTTGATTACTTAATCAGTTTCCTGAAAATAAAATAAGATCATAGAAAGTGTATTTCTTGCATCACATGACTGAATAGGGAAAATAATGCTTCTCTTAAGTATTTACTAGTCTCTGTGCTTATATGTGCTATAGGGCAACATGACTGACAGTTTTGATTGACTCAGTTATTTAATTAAGTGAAATATCTGGATTGATAATAATTGGAGCTAGAGAAAGTAGTATCAGAGAAAGTCAGTTTTCCTATTGATTGAAATCCATAGTTCTTTATCTTTAGAGCAAAAGGGCAGAGAACATAATTTTTCAGAGGTAGAGATCAAATCTTGGGTGGGGAGAATAAGCAAGGAACTTTGAAAAAACATTTTTGAAAAATTATCTTTGTTTTGCTTTGTTTTAGACCCCAAATTAAATTTATTCTGAAATTTAAAGTAACATTAAAGAAAAGCATGTGACTTTTTATTAAAAGAGAGAGAGGGAAAAAAGTGTGAAATAGGGATGGGAAAGGATACGATGCCTGGTAAAGAAGATCTAGGATTCTTATAACCACTAAAGGTGTAATCAGGCTCAGCTTGTCTTGTGTATATTGTGATGGCTCCAGCCGTTGTGTCTATTTTCTTCCCCATGCCTGTTTAATGGAAAGCTTCATGGGCAATACCCACATTTCCTCTAAGTACTTTGTCCCAGGGGCTGAATCACACGTGGGCCAGAGCTGAGAAGAAAATGTACATCCATTTTAGTTGTTATTGTTGCTACGGCTTTTCCTTAATTTGCAACCAAGACATCAGCTTTTTCAGACAGAACAGTTTCAGAAGAATGAAAAGACATTGAATCACTCAAGTGTGTGTGTGTGTATGTGTGTGTGTGTGTTTTTCATTATTTATCAGATAGTTAAAGTATACTTTGAATTAGTAATAATACAATTAAGAGCTTAACTTTTAAAAATTATTTTTTAATTGAAGGATAATTGCTTTACAGAATTATGTTGTTTTCTGTCAAACATCAACATGAATCAGCCATAGGTGGCTCTTTTAATATATCTTATATATTATTTAATATATCTTATTTCCAAGCTATTGGTTTGGTCAAATTTTTGAAAATATTGAAAACTAAAATGTTCAAATAGTAAATCACAGATAGAGAACACAGTAATGGTACAAATCGTTTAAACTCTTATGTAAAATTTGATAAGGTGTTTTACACAACTATTGAATTGACAAAGTCTTGTGGAAAAATCAGTTCCAGATGGCAAACATACGCAAGGGATTCAGTCAAACAATTTTTTTGGCAAGAATGCTATGAATTTTGTAATCACTTATGAACCAATGAAATACAAAGATGAGTCTAGTTAATAATCTACAATTATTGGCTAAAGGAGTATATTAGTGCCGATTTCCCTCTATTCATACTATCTCTTCTATCAACCCCACAAAACTTTGGCACAATGAAGTGGGTGACTTTTATTTCCCTTCTCCTTCTCTTCAGCTCTGCTTATTCCAGGGGTGTGTTTCGTCGAGATACACGTAAGAATTCTATTTTTCAATTGTTCAACTTTTCTTTCCCAGACAAAAATGTTTCAGTAAACCTTGAATCTTTAATGAAGAAAGTTTTCCTTTAGCATTTATTTTTAGACTATTACTATATTGTGTTTTTGTGAACCCTTAGGAAGATATTTTATTAATATATTTCTAACATCCTAGGAGAAAAAGATAGTGAGAATTGTTTAGTAACTGTAATTTCCTATTGCACATGAAGGAGTTTCTGTAGAGTGACTTAAACTTCACAAAATATAGTTGAAGACAGAATTTAAAAATCCAAGTTTCCAAAGGCCTGTTTGCTGTACTTTAATTTATACAAAAAATACAAAATTTGTGATTTTAATCTTATAAATAGAACTTGTATTTATATTTTCCATTTCGACTATCCTCTCAGTTAATAGACACTGCAAAAGCATTAGGTCTTATCCAAGTTTGAATATAAAGCTATAAATATGTAATGACTTTAATGATTTTTCAAGTAGTATCATTGGTGATTAAATAACTCTTCTGCTTAAATGCAGAAGAAATATTTCATCACCATCTTAAGACTTTCTGTAGGGAACCAGAGCTCAATATCTTGGAGCAAATGAATATCCAAGTCAAATGGAGAGAAACATAAAAAATAATATCGTAACCAGTTGTTTCTTCAGAATTTAAAGCAAATCTTTTTTTTTCCTCCCATTTCCCCCTCCAGACAAGAGTGAGATTGCTCATCGGTTTAAAGATTTGGGAGAAGACAATTTCCAAGGCCTGTAAGTTAAAATATTGAAGAGTTAAATTTAATGTTTCTAATAGTGTTGGTTACAATTTTGAAGTCCTTGTAGTCCCATCATCAAAGATTGTAGAACAGTACTCTCCAATAGGATTTTCTGCATCAATGGCAATAGTCTGTATCAGTGTTGACCAATATAGTTGCCATTGGCCACTGTGGTTATTGAGGACTTTAAATATCGCAATTGCAACTGAGAATCAAAAATATAAACAGTATTTAATTTTAATTTTTTTAAATATATATTGTCACTTGTGGCTAATGAAAACTGTTTGGACAGTGTAGATCTGGAACTCTTATATAAGCTACATGGTAGAAAACATTTTGCTATGTGACTCCTTTCACAACTTGTTTGCTAAATTCTTTACCCAGCAAATATTTCTGTGACTTTTTGAGACACTTTGAATATTTTTTAATCTAGTAAAAGGTGAGGAAATAGCTCATATTTCAAAGTCTGTCTCATCCTATTGCCTGATTAAATAAGATATTTGTGTATGTATGTATGCTTTTTGTTTTTTGTTTTAAATAGTTGAAGGACCTGTGTAATGCCCTGGTTAACAATAGGTCTATTTAGAATACATTTTGCTTGCTTTCTCACATAGATGATAGTATGCATATATTGACCTGCACACACATATATTTAAACATGTTGGAAATATACATCTTCTTTGATTTGAAAGCCACATATACCTGCTTAGGCCTCAGATCACAGCTGATGTCAATAGGATCTCTGAATAATGGTGAGAAAGGTGTGTAAAATATATAACATATACAGACACACTGTTTTCTAACATAGCACCCTCAGTTCAGTTCAGTTCAGTTCAGTCGCTCAGTTGTGTCCGACTCTTTGCGACCCCATGAATCGCAGCACGCCAGGCTTCCCTGTCCATCACCAACACCCAAATTTCAAACCCATGTCCATCGAGTAGGTGATGCCATCCAGCCATCTCATCCTCTGTCGTCCCCTTCTCCTCCTGCCCCTAACCCCTCCCAATGTCAGGGTCTTTTCCAATGAGTCAACTCTTCGCATGAGGTGGCCAAAGTATTGGAGTTTCAGCTTCAGCATCAGTCCTTCCAATGAACACCCAGGACTGATCTCCTTTAGGATGGACTGGTTGGATTTCCTTGCAGTCCAAGGGACTCTCAAGAGTCTTCTCTAACACCATAGTTCAAAAGAATCAATTTTTTGGCCCTCAGCTTTCTTCACAGTCCAACTCTCACATCCATACATGACCACTGGAAAAACCATAGCCTTGACTAGACAAACCTTTGCTGACAAAGTAATGTCTCTGCTTTTTAATATGCTGTCTAAGTTGGTCATAACTTTCCTTCCAAGGAGTAAGCGTCTTCTAATTTCATGGCTGCAATCACCATCTGCAGTGATTTTGGAGCCCCCCAAAATAAAGTCAGCCACTGTTTCCATTGTCTCCCCATCTATTTCCCGTGAAGTGATGGGACCAGATGCCATGATCTTAGTTTTCTGAATGTTGAGTTTTAAGCCAACTTTTTCACTCTCCTCCTTCACTTTCATCAAGAGGCTTTTTAGTTCCTCTTCACTTTCTGCCATAAGGGTGGTGTCATCTGCACATCTGAAGTTATTGATATTTCTCCCAGCAATCTTGATTCCAGCTTGTGCTTCATCCAGCCCAGCGTTTCTCATGATGTACTCTGCATATAAGTTAAATAAGCAGGGTGACAATATACAGCCTTGACGTACTCCTTTTCCTATTTGGAACCAGTCTGTTGTTCATGTCCAGTTCTAACTGTTGCTTCCTGACCTGCATACAGGTTTCTCAAGAGGCAGGTCAGGTGGTCTGGTATTCCCATCTCTTTCAGAATTTTCCACAGTTTATTGTGATCCACACAGTCAAAGGCTTTGGCATAGTCAATCAAGCAGAAGTGGACATTTTTCTGGAACTCTCTTGCTTTTTCTATGATCCAGTGGATGTTTGCAATTTGATCTCTGGTTCCTCTGCCTTTTCTAAAACCAGCTTGAACATCTGGAAGTTCATGGTTCACATATTGCTGAAGCCTGGCTTGGAGAATTTTGAGCATTGCTTTACTAGCATGTGAGATGAGTGCAACTGTGTGATAGTTTGAGTATTCTTTGGCATTGCCTTTCTTTGGGATTGGAACCTAGTGTATATTAAAATTTTATTATACTACATTTTTTTGTGTTCTTTATTTCAGGGTACTGATTGCCTTTTCTCAGTATCTCCAGCAGACTCCATTTGATGAACATGTAAAATTAGTGAAGGAATTAACTGATTTTGCAAAAGAATGTGTTGCTGACGAGTCACATGCAGGTTGTGAAAAGTCACTTGTAAGTATATTCTGATTTTGAATATTATTTCTTCTTCTGCAACATAATCTTCAATGTTTAAAAAGTAAAAATATATCATTTTAGTTTTCTCAATTATTATCAAAGACTGTATTTGTAAGCAAAACTCAAAAGTGGGTATAGCATCTCTTTGATGATAGAGATGTTCTAGTGTACTCACAGTTTTAAAAAACGTTTCTTTACTGAAACCACACACAAAAGTCATAGTGTTTTTGGAAATTTTTTATTTTTAGAAATTTCATTTTTTAAATTTACAGTTTAATTTCTTTTCATAGGCACTAATAATGATAGGATAGTTTTTACCTTGTTATCTAGGTAAAAACAACAGTATGGCTACGTATTCCTTGTTTTAGGGATATTCATATTTTTACATACAATAAAAAATCAGGACTTTGAACTTGTGATATTTTCAGATAGATCTTTAATACAAAGATAAGTCTATATTTTTCTTACCACTTTATATATACCTTTCTTGGGACAAGGCAATTTTTTGTTTATCACAGAAAGCTTCCTCTTTGTTTTTCTGTATATGTACTTCTGCCTCAAGGCAGAATCAGTTCTTTAACTACCCACAATAATATTACTCTAAATATGAATTTTTAAAAATATATTTTAAAAAAATTAATAAATTTTGTCTTGAGCCTATTTCCCCTGAAGTTATAATTACCTTCATAATCAAAATTAATCGATACAGAAAAGATTCACTTAATGGACTGTGCATTGAGGCAAATATTTCTAGAACAAAAAAATTATATTCTAATACAGTAGCAACTAATATATAGTAGATTGTGTTACTCCTCAGTTTCGAATGGTTTCTACTAAAAATTTGGACCTCTCGAAAAGGAGTAGATCAAATGAGAAACTATCTGAACACTGTCCTCCCTAATGTGAATTCATTGCTACTTAGAGGATAATTTCCCTTGAGTTTTTGTTATAATGATTTCTCTCCTGGCCTTTAGCCTCCGGTGGAAACAGGAGTTCTGTTCATTCCTTAAAGGCATTCTTTTTGCCCTTCTGTTTTATCCACTATAAGTAATAGTGTGACACCTAATTCTTATGGTAATCACCCATAGATGGTCAAATCAAGGGAAACTCTCTAAATCTGAGGGGAAAAAAAAGTGGATTTTATATGACTAACCGAGGTTTACCAAGGTATTAATTTCCTGTACTGTTCTTTGGGTGTAAGGAAAGTAAAACGCTGCTCAGAATTTGAAGCCTGCTCTCTCCCATGTAGCACACTCTCTTTGGAGATGAATTGTGTAAAGTTGCATCCCTTCGTGAAACCTATGGTGACATGGCCGACTGCTGCCAGAAGCAAGAGCCTGAAAGAAACGAATGCTTCCTGAAACACAAAGATGACAACCCAGACCTCCCTAAGTTGAAACCAGACCCCGACACTTTGTGTGCCGAGTTTAAGGCAGATGAAAAGAAGTTTTGGGGAAAGTAAATAAATTTTTAAAACTTCAAAATTTGATTTTTAAAACTTTAAAATTAAAAATTATGAAATAAGTCAAGATTCACTATAACAATTACTATTATGAAAATTATTATCAACATTAGGACTTGAAGTTTTTGTCCTAATGACAATTTTCAAAGAAATATTGTTATTTATTATGTAATAAGTAATTTACGTAGCAAATAACATACTACAATATTCTACATGATGAAAAAGTTGATCAAAGATCTTTTGCAGAACAGGATATGATCTGTATGAAAATAATTGAAGTTGACATGTATTAAGATATTATAAAGATATATGTATATATTTAGCATTCTCAGAATTTACTTCAAATTAGTCAAAACATATCACTGAAATTAAACTATTTTATGCATGTGTGTATATTTATATGTATATATATGTATGAGTTTAGCCTTTTCACTGACTTAAAGAATGACAAAGGCAAGTTCATCATTGCAAACTGAGCTTAATTGGTTAATTAGAAATCTTTGAATTTTGAAGGCTCTGGGGAGAAGGTAGATTACAAATGTTCCTGCCATGCATTTGTTCCTGCTATAGAAAAGTGACTGTTTTTTTTGTTTAAAAATTTAGATACCTATACGAAGTTGCCAGAAGACATCCCTACTTTTATGCACCAGAACTCCTTTACTATGCTAATAAATATAATGGAGTTTTTCAAGAATGCTGCCAAGCTGATGATAAAGCTGCCTGCCTGCTACCAAAGGTATTCTTCAGAAAGAATAGAAGAACCAATTCATAATCAAACCTCAGTTTTGGGACATCTTATGGCTAAATTTAGGAAACTGAAGCCTCCAGTAGAAACTTCTTTACATGGTTTAATCTCCTCCCACTTTCCCCCAAACAAAGATCTTTTCACCTTTTTTGAAGGGCTACGTCTTTTTCACTAAGGGCTATGTCTTTTCACCTTTTTTGAAAAGCTATGTCTTCCACTTTCCTTCTTTTAATAAGATTTACAAAGTGGATCTGATAGAGGGAACCACTGTGTATGTGTCTAAATATCCTGCCTCTTTCTATAGTGCTAGTTGCTATAGTGAAATGCAGAAACTCATTTTTCAAATTGCACAGTAAGAGGACATCATTTTTGTTTCTCTTTTCATGAGGCTTTTTTTTTTTTTTTTTTATTGGGGGGGAGAATTCAAAGTGGGGGAGAATTTAACTGCATCTAGAAGCCTAGGTTTATTGATTCATCCCATAAATATTTACACTGCATTCTCTTTTCTAGGGAGTTTATTGATGTTATGGGAGTTGTGGAGGAAGGATTAAAATGCATTATGTGCAAAATTAAGAAGTCAGCAAAGTTCTATTCCCTTGGATATTTGTGTACACTGTTCTACTTTTCCTTTTCATTCCCTTTTCCCTGACAATACCTCCACGCTGGTTCTTAACCACCTGGAGTTTCCACTATGACCAGACTGACTTTTCCTCTTTCTATAGAACAAAATAATTATTTGCCAATAATGAATACTTGGGAATAGAGGTTTAAATTTTCTCTTTAAGATTTAATTTGGCATAGTCTCATCTGAGCTCAAGAAGCGGTAGTCTGCACATAAATTTTCTTTTCTAATGTTCCTCAAATTATTTCTTTTTGCAGATTGAAACTATGAGAGAAAAAGTACTGGGTTCATCTGCCAGACAGAGATTCAGGTGTGCCAGTATTCAAAAATTCGGAGAAAGAGCTTTAAAAGCATGGTATGTTGATTTAGTTGGCATCTTTCTCATTATGCAAATGATGTTTCAGTTGACAAAATTGTACATCATATGTCATTTTACACAGTGCTTTCACATACATCCTTTTGGTTGTGTAAAAAGTAGAAATTTGACAGAGATGAAAACCAGAGCATCACAGACAATTTGTCATTATTTTTAACCTTTTTTTCCCTAAGTAGTCAGAGAATTTAGAGGACAATTTTTTTGTTCTTTCAGGGCAGGTGTTTAAACTCCCATTTTTTTTTAATGATTGTGATTTTAGTATAATAATCCACTGTTTTTATAGATCTATAGTCAGGGTCTTTTATCTAATTTTATCTCTCCTCCATCCCTCCAACCGATTATCTGAAGGTGTCTGCTTGTCTTTTTATGTTCTGATAACTAATTTCAGTCATCAAAGTTTCTTCTTATTTTCTGGTAGCACCAGTTCTGCTGTTAATCTCTTGCTTTTGCCTGGGCCTCTGTTTTGATATTGTTAGCTAGCTCTAGAAGCATCCTTCAATATTTGAACCAAGGAATCCCTTTTGCAACCCCGTGCCATCCCACCACCAATCCCTTACTTTCTAGTCAATAATAAATCAACATTGGGCAGAAAATCAATTGAAAACAGACATTTTGGAAACTCTCAAGAAACTGTCACTTGAACTATCTTACCTGTCATCCCTACCATCAACAAAATCACTAAACAAAACAACCCTAACATCACATGATACATAGTTAAACAGGGTATGATTGGTTTTGGGGAGGAAGTGTCTTTTATCTGATTTCAATGACTCTGAAATGATTTGAGAAAGCTGTGGATATTAGGTTTTGCATCTTATCAATGAGTTTAGAGATTATGCTGAATCAATTTCTTGGTAAAAGTTTGCTGAATCAAAACTCTTTAATTTTTGTAGAAGCTAACAAAATTTGTTTTCTCAGAGACTTTTAGAAGTCAGGAAGAATGTGCTTTGGTTAATAAGTTAAAAAAGGGGTAGCTGGAATTTGTATGGCATTTCTCAGTTCATAAAATGCTTTCATAAAGATTATCTCATTTAATCCTCACAACAATGCTTTGACTTAGCGTGTTATTGTGACTCTGTGGGGACTGAAGCTCACAGAGGCTAAGTAACTGGCCTAGGGTCACATGATTATTAAGCTATGAAGCCAGATCTGGAAGTCATTCCTGGGCTCTAAACCTGGGGCCTCTCAGCATGTTGCCATTTTTAGAATCCCTCTTTGATTTCTGTTTTTATGAATAACCTCCATACGTGCTGCCCTAAGGAAACATTTTGCTCTAACATTTGTTTCAGAATTAGCATTAAAATAAGAGCTAATATATCTTACAAATTATTTCTGTATGCTATTTGAGCCTAAATTTTCTAGTTATGTGTAGTACTTTTCTAGTGCTTTCACATAAAGTGTTGTCTGTTAATAATATTTTGATGGGAGAATTTTCTTTTTAGGGAAGTAGCTCGCCTGAGCCAGAGATTTCCCAAGGCTGACTTTGCTGAGGTTACCAAGATAGTGACAGATCTCACAAAAGTCCACAAAGAATGCTGCCATGGGGACCTACTTGAATGTGCAGATGACAGGGTAAGGAATCCGCAGTATGCTTTATGGTAACATACTTGCTTAAGTTGGTAGAATCAGTTTGTTTAGCATCAGAACAACTGAGAGTGGTTTGAAATTGATTTCTCTGATTGGTCTACTCAATCCTTTCCCTGTTTCCCTTCCTTCTGCCCTCCCTCCCTCCCTCCCTCTTTTTTCTTTCTCTTTGATATCCTATTCACTAAATGATCTAATAAACTCATTTATAATTTGTAATCCCTTCCATTCAAATTCTGAGATCAAATTGTTAAAGCTGAAGTAGGACAGTCACAAAGGTAGATTTCTAAGAGGATTTTTTGAGGAGGTGGGAGGAGTTGGAGAAAGGCTGGAACCTTAAGAGAGCTTTGGAAATCATGCAATTTTCCCCTCTATGTTCTCTCTTAATTAACTCCCTATGTTAAAAAATACAAATATTTGGAACGATATCTTTTTCTCTCAAACTGACAAAATGCAAGAATCCTAACCTCGCAGGACACTTTCTGAAAATGTTAAGGCAGATATTTTACATGTGTAAGTGGGATCTGTGACCATGATCTTGACTAAATTTTCAAAAATCTCTAGCACTTTATTCGGTTATTTGGTTTCAAGATGCCTGCACTTAATTTAAGGGGATATTTGGAAAAACCCTATTGAGTTTTAATTAAAAAACTTAAGTGTTTAGAAAATAAATAAATAAAATAAAAACATAAGTGTTTTAAAAGTAGGAATATAAAGTTAATAAATAACTGACATGAGCCTCTATTAAGACTAGTTTTTTTCCAATCATGTTTTAGTAGTTCTATCTGTGCCTCTAGGCTTAGCAGCAACAGACTGAAAATGTTCACAGAAGGCATGTTGGTATACGTGTGGTCTTAGAACACAATGAATGTGTTCTGTCAACATAGTAGAAGTCTGGGGAGGAAGCACAGGAATGTCAATTTACACTGAACACTTTTCACCAACTTGCTTGTAGGCAGATCTTGCCAAGTACATATGTGATAATCAAGATACACTCTCTAGTAAACTGAAGGAATGCTGTGATAAGCCTGTGTTGGAAAAATCCCACTGTATTGCTGAGATAGAAAAAGACGCTGTACCTGAAAACCTGCCCCCATTAACTGCTGACTTTGCTGAAGACAAGGAGGTTTGCAAAAACTATCAGGAAGCAAAAGATGTCTTCCTGGGCACGTAAGTGGATAAGAAATGATCCTTTCATAGTTTTATACGATCTTGGAATTTAGGAAATTATTCTAGGCTTTCCTTTGGAGTTGGTACAATTTTCATGTTGCCTGCAATGTTTTTTATTCTTTCCTCTCCCAGCCTTTAAACTTTTTTTGGAAAAATTGACTTTAAAAAATTGTCATAAAATAATACATGCTTATGGCAGATGCTCTATCAATAGAGTACAATGGAATAATAAAAATTTACTTTTACTCCCATTCCTGACTCCTTAGTAATATTTCTGGAAATACATATAGAAATATTTTGTTTACATGTAAATTATATATATTATTCATTCATGCATTCATTCAAAGTGTATTTCTAGGACTTATATATGTGTGAATATATGTAATACATCTTTATGTCTCTAAATCTGTCTATCTATCTATCTATCTGATGCCAGCAAAGAACTGTAAAGTATGGAATCTGTTACCAGGTGCTTTAAAATGAAAATGAGTCAGATTTGGTTGAAAAGACCAGAGTCCAGTAGCATGCAAGGCAGCATACAATTAAATGACAAAATCAATGATCATATAAAATCAGTAAGTGTGGTGATAAACTTTAAATTTTTATTGCTCAATTATAGTATCCTGTGCACTAAATCTTCCATAAAATTACATACCCATAAAGAATTTATTTATACAGAGAAGAGAAAAATTAAGAATATATCTCTAGTTATCTATCAGAACATTTTTGAAGTGTAGTCCACATCAGACAAGATGTACCTAATAGTAACAAGTGTCATTCATTAAACAATATGTGCCCAACAGCGTGTGTTTTGCATAGATTACATCATGTATTTCTCACAGTTCACCTTCTGAGACATTCTGTTATCATCCCTATTCCACAGAGGAGGAAACCAAGGCTCAATAATTGTAATAAGTCACCTAAGGAGATATAATAAAACAAGTGGTGGAGTCAGGATTTGATAGCTTTAACTCTGAACCTTCAAGCCCTTAGTCCTTGACTGCACAGAGTTTAGCCCAATTCAGACCTCTAGGATATGATTTACATTTGTGGTTAATTATGTGGTTTTTCTTGCTCACTTGTCCAACAAAATCTATTTTATTGTCATCTTAATTAGGTTTTTGTATGAATATGCAAGAAGGCATCCAGAGTACGCTGTCTCAGTGCTATTGAGAGTTGCTAAGGAATATGAAGCCACATTGGAGGACTGCTGTGCCAAAGATGATCCACATGCATGCTATGCCACAGTGGTAAGTTTCTGGAAGGAAAATATGTAGCTCTTTGATTGATGATTCCAATAACAAGAAAGAAAAATGATGCCAGATTGTCATATCGTGCAATGTAGATCTCTTCTTAAGACGATTTCAGTTCTGTGCCTGTAAACATAATAGGAATAATAACCTTCAATAAAAAAGAAAGGTCAAAGAGAGCACTCTCTTAATTTTACAAAATCTTGACCATGCATTTTTTTCCTTTTTAGACTCCTGAGAACAAAATAAGGTACACTTAGATGTTAATTAAAAGGAATTTAACTTAGATATAAAGAAAGTTAACCTGTTTTCAAGTTTTATTAAATAATCAATAATTAATATCTTAGGGAAGATGGTGAAATCTATTGATGTAGAATATTTTCAAATCTCTTTTGAAACAGTTTAGGAATGGTTTTAAAAGAAATTGAATAAGGGGAAGAAATCTGCTTCAAGAATTTTTAGCATATTTAGCTATGCTAAGATAAGATTTTAGCATATTGGAAGAGACCCTGATGCTGGGAAAGATTGAGGGCAAAGGGGGGAGGGGGTGACAGAAGATGAGGTGGTTGGATGGCATCATTGACTCAGTGGACATGAGTTTGAGCAAACTCTGGGAGATGGTGAAGGACAGGGAAGCCTGGTGTGCTGCAGTCCATGGGGTTGCAAAGAGTCAGACACGACTGAGTGACTGAACAACAGCAACAGCTAATATTTAGCAAATAGCTCGTATTTGAGATATTTAGCACTCCTAGTACATGGAGTTGGAGAAGGCAATGGTAACCCACTCCAGTACTCTCGCCTGGAAAATCCCATGGACAGAAGAGCCTGATAGGCTATAGTCCATGGGGTCGCTGAGTCGGACATGACTAAGCGGCTTCACTTTCACTTTTCCTTTCATGCACTGGAGAAGGAAATGGCAACCCACTCCAGTGTTCTTGCCTGGAGAATCCCAGGGATGGGGGAGCCTGGTGGGCTGCAGTCTATGGGGTCGCACAGAGTCGGACACGACTGAAGAGACTTAGCAGCACACAAGAATTGATGACCAAGACAAAATCTCTTACCTCAGAGAGCTCGGGATGCAACTGCAGAGATGGCTTGATAATGATGAGTATTTATAATTACCTGGTAGTTTGATGCTTTAGTTGCTAAGTCATGTCCGACTCTTGCAACCCTATGGACTGTAGCCCACCAAGCTCCTCTGTTCATAGGATTTTCCAGGCAAGAATACTGGAGTGAATTGCTATTTCCTTCCCCAGGGGATTTTCCTGATTCAGGGATCGAACCCAGGTCTCCTGCACTGCAGGCAAATTCTTTATTGACTGAGTACCAGGGAAGCCCATAGCCACCATTTATTAGGTTTTTACCATATCCCAGACTCTGTTTTAATTTCATGAGCTCAGGAGGTTTACAGAGCAATTCTCTGGCTTAAACACTAGCAGTTGCGTTCCAGAATCTGAATGTTCTTAATCACTCATACAGTCTTACCAAATAAGCAGTTTGGACATATAATAGGTTTGGCATCAAAAAGCTATTTGCATGACTTTGGGCAGAGAAGAGGAAGGATCTTGTTCTACCTAGAAGGGTGAAAAATGACCTGCATCTCTTCCTCATATAGAATGTTGTAAGCACAATTCTTTTCTTTTTCAGTTTGACAAACTTCAGCATCTTGTGGATGAGCCTCAGAATTTAATCAAACAAAACTGTGACCTATTCGAAAAAGTTGGAGAGTATGGATTCCAAAATGCGTAAGTATATTTGCTTATTGGCTAACTTTTCTTGTTCATTTAGTAAATATTTAAGATGATATTCATAGATATTCTATGAACCTATCATAGAACTTTTAGTTTTGAAAGTAAAGTCTTATTTCTAATCATTCTCCATCAAAAAAGACCAGAGAAAATGAGATAAAATAGTTGGTGGGGTGAAGAGCCTATATTTGAGTGAAGTTTAAAAAATTGGGCTCAAATCTTGGAGGAAAAATATCAAATATTGGGTTATAGGAACTGAGGATGCTGTTTGACAGTTAAGAAATAGTTTATGAGTGAACAAAATAAAAGCAATGCTTTACAGAGCAGAAAATAAGTCTTCAGTGGCTCTAGCTCAATAAGGTGATAGACTAATGTTCTGATTAAATAGAGCCTTATCTGTGGAAGTTAAGACAGGAAGGGGCACACCATTTAGTTGATATTTATTTTTCAACTTACACCTGTTACCACTGTTTTAACTATAGGTGCTTGGAATAACAACAATGAACAAGACATAGTCTCATCCCTTGAGTAGATTATGGTCATACATTGACTTTCAATAGTGATTAGCATTCTTTCGTCAGTCAGTCAGTTCAGTTGCTCAGTCGTGTCCGACTCTTTGTGACTCCATGAATCGTGCACGCCAGGCCTCCCTGTCCATCACCAACTCCCGGAGTTAACTCAAACTCATGCCCATCGAGTCGGTGATACCATCCAGCCATCTCATCCTCTGTTGTCCCCTTCTCCTCCCTTCAACCCCTCCCAGCATCAGGGTCTTTTCCAATGAGTCAACTCTTTGCATGAGATGGCCAAAGTATTGGAGTTTCAGCTTCAGCATCAGTCCTTCCAATGAACACCCAGGACTGATCTCCTTTAGGATGGACTGGTTGGATCTCCTTGCAGTCCAAGGGACTCTCAAGAGTCTTCTCCAACACCACAGTTCAAAAGCATCAATTTTTCAGCACTTAGCTTTCTTCACAGTCCAACTCTCACATCCATACATGACCTAGCATTCTTAGTAAGTGATTATTACATGCTAGATACCATGTCAGGCTGATTGCATACTTTGTTTCTTTTCATTTAGTCCTTGCACCATCCCTTTTGAGTCAGATGTATTTCCTTATGTTTTATAGGTGAGAAAAATTCATCCATATCTTTCAAATTTAGGATAGTACTGATGTGTATTAAGCTCTAGTAGGTTTTATTGAAAGAAAGAAGCAATTAGAAAGTATTTTCATGTCACTGAATTATAATAAAGTAAGCCACTTTCCTAAGATTATATAGCACAGGTGGAATCCAAAGCTAGGTTACTTATTTGCTCAGGACAAGGTCTGCACCCACATTATTCTGCCCATGTGACGATGAAGACAATTTATGAATGGAAAAGGTCTTCCCTGGAAACCATCTTGGCGAATTTTGGCTAAGTGTTCTCTGCTTGACCTGATGTGTTAGAAAAAGAGTTTCTTGTCTGACTGAAAACACATGGATTATGTTGTTACAGGCTCATAGTTCGTTACACCAAGAAAGCACCCCAAGTGTCAACTCCAACTCTCGTGGAGGTCTCAAGAAGCCTAGGAAGAGTGGGCGCCAAGTGTTGTACAAAGCCTGAATCAGAAAGAATGTCCTGTACTGAAGACTATGTGAGTCTTTTAGAATAGAACTGTCAATAGGGATGAATTTTTGCCTTTAAATGTTGACAAAACTTTCGGAAGCAAGTGAAAGTGCTGGCTTTTACTTGTGCATGTAAGTGTGTGTGTGTGTGTGTGTTGTGTATCTGGTAGTAGCATCCAGGATTTGGTTGCCTGTATTATCTTGACCATCAGAGGATTTAAGTAAGATTCCAAAAGTGATAAATTGTTTTGAAAAAATGTCATGAATTTTTAATGTTCCATCCTGGCATTTTCCAAATTTTTATTTACTTTTTTGGGTTTTTTTTCCTTTAATGGATCAGTATAAGACTATTTCTTCCCTATTCCAAAACATATCTCAGGACTCATCTTAAACTATGTACTCAATTATTTTCTCAAATACATTATTCCTAAAATGTAGACATATTTAACTGAGAAGATTTTTCAAAGTCCCTTTTTACCTGTAGTTCTAAAGTAAATCGTTGCCTCAAATCAACCTTGGATTCAATGCTGTGAGTTAAAAGATAGCATTTGTTTTGGTCCAGGGGAAGGGAGGAGTTCGTGGAAAACCTTTCATTATGCTTTCTTTGAGCTTCTGTGTTCCTGCCTGTTTTTAGCTGAGCTTGGTCCTGAACCGGTTGTGCGTGTTGCATGAGAAGACACCAGTGAGCGAAAAAGTCACCAAATGCTGCACGGAGTCGCTGGTGAACAGACGGCCATGTTTCTCTGCTCTGACACTTGACGAAACATATGTACCCAAAGCCTTTGATGAGAAATTGTTCACCTTCCATGCAGATATATGCACCGTTCCCGATGCTGAGAAACAAATCAAGAAACAAACGTGAGGAGTATTTCACTACTCTTTGTGTTGGGAGTCTTGATAGTGAGAACTGTAAATGAGCAGCTTTCTCTGAAATAGTGATTATACACCTGAAGTACAAAAGTATTGACCATGTTAGGCAGATAAAAGTGTCAAGAATAAAATGGAGAGCCTTTTGTTTTCTTAGCAAAAGAAAAAAAAAAAACACCTCACCATCTTGCCACAGACCATTCAGAATAATGGATAAAAGCTGCAGCAGAATTATATCTTAGGCTAGTCCAGTAGAATAAGCTGAACAATTAACTGATGCAATTTTGTAGATAGCAAATTAGTCAGTAGAAATTATATAAGAATTTAATTCTGGGCATGAATAGTTATTTTCAGTTTGTTCTGTGTCGACTTACAGATAAGTCAGCCCCTTAAGATCTAATTTTGAGAATGGAACTTGGATTAAAAACATCTGGCATTTCAAGTTCAGAGGCTTGATTCCCTTGATTCCTTACTGAGGTCACAAGGGGTTATAATTGCAAGAAATTTAGCAACATGAAGCTGCTATTACCTCTGGTGCCTTCTGATCATGGATCTAGACTTTGAAGTAATATTGTAAAACCTACTATGCCCATATGATTCTTTCTCTAGCACTGTTGTCTCTGCAGATGTCAAAGAAAGAGAACCACCAGCTCCCTTGAATTGGATAGTTTCATTTCCTATGGCTTCTATATTATTAGGGCTTCCCTGGTGGTTCAGGAGTTAAAAACTCTGCCTGCAATGCAGGAGACCTGGGTTCAATCCCTGGGTCAGGATTGTTATTAACTTTGAACAGGGCGAATTACAAAATGCCAAGAGAAAGATTCTCAGATTAGAAACTTTTTAAATGGAGTCCAGGATAAGTACATTTTTAAGAATTATTTTTAGCTCTTTAAATTTATACAATTCAATATGGCATAACTCCCCAAATCAGATAACGTATGCGTGCAATGACATCATCCTTTCCAGTGATTTACTGAAGAGCCATTTGTTGAGATATATTGACACTACAAATGTTGAGCAATTTCCATTGATTACTTAATTTGATCCTTCCACCCACCCTGTGAAGGTGGATTTTATTCTCATTATGCAAGTGAGAACATTGAAGCTTATAATGGTATGCCTGGGCCTCGAATCCAGAGCTGTCTGGCTCTAAGACTTAGAATATTAAGCAGCATTGCTCCCATTCTTACCGTCTCCATTTTCCTTCAGTGAGTGCATTTCTTTCTGGTTTTTGTTGTTTGTTTTTATTCAAATGCAGTGCGCTTGTTGAGCTGTTGAAACACAAGCCCAAGGCCACGGATGAACAACTGAAGACCGTTATGGAGAATTTCGTGGCTTTTGTAGACAAGTGCTGCGCAGCTGTTGACAAAGAGGCCTGCTTCGCTGTGGAGGTACTGGTGTTGTCTTCACTTTAATATGTCTCATTTCCTTTGCTGTTGCATTTGGTCAAGCCAGGGGTTAGTGTTCTAAGTACCCGAAAGAAATTATGTGTGTGTGGAACAGAAATCTTATTCTTCATACAACTGTCTTACCAAATGACTGAAATACTTTTTTTTTTAAAATCTCTTGCTGCACTGTAGTTGTGTTTTAATATTTGTTCTGTTTCCAAAGTTGTCTGTTTATGAATTTAGAAAGAAATATTTCTAAAGAAAGATTTCTAAAGAAAGAAATCTTTTGGTAGAGACATCATCAAACCAAAACTTAATTTAGTTTAACATTTTCTTGAAAATGGTAATTTGTGGTTTGGTTGAATTTGAATAGTTGATTTTACAGGTTACAGGGGAAATTTCTATTTAAATGTGTGAATCATTTAATATTTCCCCCTAGGACTTGACAGTATTTTATTCCTTTGGGGGCATATCAGGGAGCCTCCTTCTAGAGAGTCTAGTACTGAACTGTAATTAAAAGATGTGATACATGAAAAATTACTTTGTAATCACCAATGGCTGTATAAATGTTACTTTTAAAAAATCCTAACAGTGATGCTAATATTTCCCCCGTATCTGTCATTTCTTTGTATTTAGGGTCCAAAACTTGTTGCTTCAACTCAAACATCCTTAGCCTAAACACGACACAACCACAAGCATCTCAGGTAACTATACTTTTCTGTGCTTAAACCCTCAGTCGTGTCCGACTCTTTGCGACCCCATGGACTGTGGTCCACGAGGCTTCTCTGTCCATGGGGATTCTCCAGGCAAGGATACTAGAGTGGGTTGCCATGCCTTCCTCCAGGAACTATACTTTAGATTTTTTTAAACAAGTGATTATATAGGGCTTCCCTTGTGGCTCAGGGGCGAAGAATTTGCCTGCTAATGCAGAAAACGTGGGTTCAGTGTCTGATCCAGGAAGGTCCCATGTGCTGCGGAAACTAAGCCCGTGCACCACAGCTATTGAGCCTGTTCTCTAAAGCCTGGGAGCTGCAACTACTGAGCCCCATGCCGCAACTACCGGAGCCTGTGCACCCGAGAGCTTGTGCTCCCGGCGCAAGAGAAGCCACTGCGATGAGGGGCCCGCCTCCCTGCTGGGGTAAAGCCTGAGCAGCAGAGACCCACCACAGCCAAAACTAAATAAGTGAATGGAATTATTAAAAAAAAAAGTAATTAATATGCAGGCATGCATGCTAAGTCACTTTAGTTGTGTCCGACTCTTTGCGACCCTATGGACTGAAGCCCATCAGACTCCTCTGTCCAAGCGATTCTCCGGGCAAGAATACTAGAGTGGGTTGCTGTTTCCTCCTCCAGGGAATCTTCCCGACCCAGGGATTGGATCTGCATCTGTTTATGTCTTCTGTATTGGCAGGAGGATTCTTTACCCCTAGTACTACCTGGGAAGCCCCTAGTTATTCAAATAGCAAAGATCAACTGATTAATGCCGGCCACTATTCTAAACTCTTTATATATATATATATATATTATATATATACACTTTAATTCTCAAAATAGTTGCCTGAGTTATATAATATATAATATTATATATTAGTAATATAATAGTTATTCCCATTTTGCAGATGAGAAAAGAAAAGTATAGATCAAGACATAGGTTAAGTAATTTACCCAAAGACCATCCAATCAGTGAGGTGGAGCCAAAATTAAAAATTAACACCAGAGCTTGAGAATTAACCACTATCTTGTTCTACCCTAATGTGACACGGAAGACAGAGTCATTCTACTAAGTACTGGCTCAGCAATGGGACCCTGTAGGTAATAGGCTGAATTGTATGAAAGTGCATTTTCATATGCACAAAAACAGTTGCACATCAATGATTTCACATGGCTCAACCAAATAGCTCAAAAGCAAATTCATTTCATTGGCGAATATGAGAGGTCTACCTTGTGTGAACTTCTACTACAAGTAAACAATTTGCTACGAAGTTTCCAATGTGTCAAGATGCTGTCTTAAGAGAATTTCTCTTATGACAAAAAGGCTCACTATAAAACTCAGATGTTTGAACATAAATGTGTTTAACCCATTTTAGTATAGTATGGTGGGGGAAGTTAAAACATAGAATGGAACTTCATTTATGAAACAAGTTGCTCAACTCTTCTTTGCATGAATTATTTTTATATTTTTCAAACTGACTGTGATGTTTATTCCACTATTAGATTTTAATTTGTTCTTTGCCTATATGGTAATACCTATATTTTGTGCATTCAGGACAGGAAACAGCTTCATATCTTTGCAAATGGGGGCATTTCAAAATGTGATTTGTTTCAGTCCTAAATGGCGAGATTTTCTTCCTAGAGGTCTAACTTTGAGAAGGCAACTTTTTTGTTTGTAATTAACTTAGGTAAGAAGTAGGTGTCAGGTATTCCCTGGTGATCCAATACTTATGACTCCACACTTCCACTGCAGGGGACACAGGTTCGATCCCTGGTTAGGGAACTAAGATCACGCAAGCTCTGATGCATGGTGTGGCCAAAAAAGAGTAGTTGTTAAGTAAATGACTCTGGGAATTAATGATGAAAAGCTGGTGTTACAATGTTCAACCCTGATGACATCATGACAAAGAGAGAGCTTTACAAACCTTATTGCTCTGTCCTTTCCCCTTGCCCAGAAGAAGAATTCAACTGCCATGAGTCTAGGACAGGCCTGAATCGTTTTCATTGGTGGAAATAGAAAGACAATCTAAGCAATCTGGCATTCATTTGAATATATTTGAAAAAGCATATGCCATTTTATAAATAGTAATTATATTTATCTTTTGTTTTTCAGCCTACCCTGAGAGTAAGAGGAAAAAAAAGAGAAATGAAAACTCAGAGCTTATCCATCTGTTTTTCTTTTCTGTTGGTGTTAAACCAACACCCTTTCTAAAGAACATAAATTTCTTTAAATATTTTGCTTCTTTTGTGTGTGCTACAATTAATAAAAAATGAAAAGAATCTAACATAACTGTCCATGACTGTGATTTTTCAAAGATGTGTTGCCATCTGAAAATTGTGTAGGTGTGTAAAAGTCCCACTGTTCTCTCTTCCCCATTTCAGTGCAGGACTTCTAGTTCCTTATGGGTTAATTACGTAAAAGAAGCATTAATACTGTTCTGAGTTGTGGATTCTAAGCATTCAAAGTAATATTTTAATATTATGATAATTCTGGATAAAAGAATAGGAACTGTGGCATAGGTAAGGCATATAAAGCATGGCTTTTGCCTATATACTAGGGCTGAATAATAAATGTGGAGACCAAGAAGATAGAGATGATTGTAAGGATACAATAAGTCCCCTTGTATCTGCAGGGTATAGATCCCATGACTCCCAGTGGATGACCGAACTGCAGATATATCTTATATATACTAATATTTCTTATATACACTAGGTTTTTTCTTGTACTTACATACCTATAAGAAAGATCAATTTATAAATTAGGCACAGTGGGGGATTAACAGTAATAAGAAAAATTATTACAATAGACTGTAATGTGGTCTTACCGTCTCAAAATAGTTTATTGTACTACTTTTATGCCTTTTCCATCTGTGGCCACAACTTCTGCACTTCGAGATGTGACAGCAAACCCAGCATGAATTTCTTTTTCCTTCACAATTTCACAGATGAAAGATATATCCCTAACATAGATCTTAACACCCTCAGCATACGATTGTTTTTCTTACCGTATTGAGAACTTTTACCTTTTCACTTTCAGGAATCATTAATGGCTTTTCTTTGATGGATCCCAATTGTCAGCATCACTATTCTTGCACTGTAGGATAGTTAAGGAAAATAAGAGTGACTTGATCTCAAGCACTGTGACCCCAGGATAGTTGACCTGATAACTGAGAGGGTTATTAGATGTGACGGGTGGGATATGCTGGACAAGGAGATAATTCATGTCTGGGGCAGGATGGCATGAGACCTTGTCATGGTACTGGGAACAGTGTACAATTTAAAACATACAATTATTTATTTCTGGAATGTTCCATTTAATATTTCTGGACCATAGTTGATCTAAGTAACTGAAACCTCAGAAAGTGAAGCCATGGATGAGGGACTAGGGTAATTAACTGAATTAGAAAAGAAAAAACCTGATCCTGAAGAAATTTAATGACAGTTTAGGAAGAAAATACAAGAAGTGTGTAAGAATTTTAACAAGTGTGGAGAAGCATTTTTGGAAGAGACGATAGGAAGTCTTGACAAAAGTCAAGTAGTAAATGAGATATATTGGATTGAAGAAGTGCAAGAGTTAGAAGGTGAAGTTTTCTGGTAAAAAATTAAGATGTTATACACAGTACTGAACCTTCATTCATTGACTTAGTCAGTTGATATCTGGACCCTAGGAACTAGTTCCTTAAAAAATCTGGCCTTAAGACTCTCAAGAGAAGTGAATTTAGGAGCAGCATTTGGGGCCCCAGGGGGTGTTGCAAGTGACAGAGAGAAGTCCATCCTGTTTGGATGGGCTGAACCTTCACCCACTTCAGGTGGAATAATGTGGCACTTTTTTTCCCAGATGTGCAGAAAACCACTTGTTGAAATACACACTTTCTGTACAACACATACTTTAAACTACAAACACTGATGCGGTTATAAAAGTAATGGCAAAAAAACAAACAAAAAAATGGCAACAAAAAAAAATAATGACACAGCACGTTTTATTTTCTTTAATCAGTAAAGTGAGCCCCATATTGCTGAGAGGAAGACTATGTACCTGCAGGCCCTGCTCTGGGAGTCAGGACTCAGGAAGGGCCAGGATCCTCTCCTCCTCAGAGGGGAAGGCTTGGGTCTGCACACCGGGGGCAGCTCTGTGGCCTTCATGAGTCGGGTTGGTGTCAAGAGATGACCGTCACAGCCGAGTGCACAAAGCAAGTGGGAGCCTGGCCAGGGGACCCCTGGTGACCGACACTGCTTTCCCACCTGGGGCCGGGGCCCCCAGGAGCACCAGGGTGGGACTCCCCTGAGCCTGAGGTCGGGGACAAGAGGTTGGTGGCGAGGTGGGGCCAGGCTGGGGTATGGCAGAGAACACCCTGTAGGGTCAAGTCTGTCCTGATGGGGGACATCGTAGGCGGCCAGCAGCTGAAAAGCTGTAGGGGACGAGATGGAGCCTGGGAGGGGACATTCTGGAAATGGTCTCGGGCCTTGCTGGCTTCCTTGGTGCCAAGCTGGCGGGAGTGGCGACCAGAGACTCTGCCCTCAGCTTCAGTGCCCCGCCACTGGGGTGGAAGCAGAGTCCTGAGGGCGACCGTCCTTGTCAGCAGCGGGTCCTACTCAACCACAGACGGCCCTCAGCGCCTCTCATGCCCCCTCTCCACAGTCACAGGACCCTGGACAAATCTCACCCTTTGCCAGAGGGAAGGCAAAGCAGGACCTTGGATGGAATAATAATCTGAGATGCCACATAGTCGAGTATTAGGAGTCACAGACATCTTCCAGGGGTGAAGGGGACACCAATAAGGCAGATGAATACCCCGAAGTTTCAAATGGGGTTGGCCCATGTCACTGGGCTCAGCATGAGGCACTAGAGCAGAAGTTAAAAGGGAGCAGACTGCCGAGTTAGTGCTAGCGGCTGGCAGGAAGAATATGTGCCCAGACTACAAATGCCTCTGCTATTGGAAAGATGTTCCCTTGGTTTCTTTATTAAATTGCAACAAGGAAAAACATGTGGAACACCACAACCATATTCAGAGATTCACTCCACCGCTTCTTCCCAGTGCTGAGGGATCGGCTCTTCTACCATAGAACAGTCCTGGAAAAGAGAGTTGGGTTCCCTCACTTTGTGATGGGGTGGACAACAGACGCATGGCTTGAAGCAAAACTGATTCAGTGCAAGAACCATCATGAGGTATTGAGGATGGGAATGCAGAGGTGCTGTGATCCATTTTATTACCTTTCTCATGAGAGAAATTATGAGTCCACAGCACAATCCACTCACAAATGTCTTACCTCCTACAGAGTACTGGAGGGCACATATACTTTTCTTCTTTTTCAGGAACATCAAAAGCAAAGGCACAGTTCTCTAAAGAGAATCCGCTTGGAGAGAGGTAGTCTATGTTCTGGGGTGCAGTGTGATTGGCTTAAGAACAATAGACAATAATTCTACTTTTATCCTATGCATGTCTTATGAGGAGAATGCATATTTACACGTGTGTGTCTGTGTGTGTGTATATATATCTTAGTTTGAACTGCCATAACAAAATACCATAAACTAGGTGGCTTGAACCGCAGAAATTTATTCTCTCATAATTCTGACTGCTGGAAATTCCAAGATAAATATCTAGTAGGCTTCAGTTTCAGGTGAGTGCTCACTAGTTGCCTTGCAGACGGTCACCTTCTCACTGTATGCTCACAAGCGGGAGAGAGAGAAATAGAGAAACAAATAGAATCAGATAGGGAGGGAGGGACCATAAACGCAAGAGCGCCCTCTGGTGTCGATTCTTATAAGGACACTAAACCCTCTCACTAGTGACCCCATCTAGACCTAATTAGTTGCCAAAGGCCCGGTCTCCAAATACTATCGCAGTGGTGGGTTAGGGCTTCAACATATGAGCTTTGAGACGATAGAAAAGTTCAGTCTATTAGAGTGTGTGAAACCTGTGGACCATGCAGGGGATTTTTCTGAAGCTCCTAAGACAATGAGCCATCACTCCACTTTGTTTAAGGACAGGGAGTGTCCCGCAGTCAGGCTGATGATGGCATAAGGTCAGAGAGCCCCTTTGTCATTTCTCATATTCTGCCTTGGCTACAGCATCTGCGGAGAGATGGGTCATAAGCATTTCATCATCAGAGAAAGTATATATCATCACAAAAGAGCTCCAGACTTATCAGCTTCCTCACCAGGATCTTTGGGACTGTCCTCTTCCCAAATCTGACCCAGGGCCTCTGGACCCTGACCATCAGAGAACATATGAATGTAAACATTTCAGGAATGCTGTCTGCTTGAACGGGTATGAGAGATGTGCCATTCATTTATGTCAAAATGAGTGAGTGACTACAGTTAGTGCATAAACCCTGACTACGGAAATCTGATTCCATGGCCCTCAGTTTCTACACGTGAAGATCTGCTTTGTGCCAGGCATTGCAGGAGTTGTGAAGATGAGTCTTTGAATCCAAGAAGCCCACTCTTTAGGAAGAACTTTGTAAGCTTGCAAATGCCCATTGTGTAAGGTCAAATGAGAAGTGCCAAGAGAAAACAACCTAGAAGGTGTTACAGGTTGCCAAAAGGGAGCGCATTCTTCTCTCCTTAGGGGGTAATCAGATATACATTCATGGAAGATTATTTGATACAGACCTTGTAAGGGTGTGTGTGTTAAATTGCTTCAGTCATGTCCAACTCTTTGCGACCCCATGGACTGTAGCCCACCAGGCTCCTCTGTCCATGAGGATTCTCCAGGCAAGAATACGGAGTGGGTTGCCATGCCCTCCTCCAGGGGATCTTCCCAACCCAGGACTTGAACCCAGATCTCTTACATCTTCTGCATTGGCAAAGGGGTTCTTTACAACTAGCGCCACCTGGGAAGCCCAATACAGACCTTAAAGAATGAATAATTTTTTTTTACAAGCGTCAGTGAGGAAGAGGAAGAGAGGTTAAGCTCCCCCCTCAACTTTCAAATAACTAGCCAGTCAAATCAACAAACAGCAAAATAGATCCCAGGAGTAAGTAGCCAGTGTCATCTGAATAGAAGGCATTTTCTAGCAACCTCATGTACAGCTTAACTACTTTGAAGAAAAGTGCTTCTAATATTTAACACTAATCATAATGTGAATCAATGATGATAATTAGTTTTAAAAATATCTGTTAGGTATAAGACACTTTAAATACATTATTCCTTCTATACACAAAATAGTTTGAGGGGAAAATTATCATTTTCATTATATATGTGTGAAAATTAAGAATCAGAGGGATTAAATTATTTGCCCAAAGTCATATGGCTAATAAATGTTACAGCCAAGATCAGCATCTGCCTGATACAAAAGTCCAGTTTACCATGCTATGCTGTTTCTGGGCAATACTATAGATTTATTAAAAGCAAATAGAGTCAAAATTAGAGCAATGGAAATATTTGACATGAACTGTGTACTTTGGATGACCCTTTGAGCAATGACGCATATACATCAAAGGTTGTTTGCAGTTAGCAGAAAAACTGTGGTCCACAGCTCCTCTTTATGGCTTGTCTTTTAAAATTAGGTGTTCCTCAGGGTACCTCTTTTCACCACAATCTGTCTTTTTCATCCCATCACATGGTTATGATAACCATCTATAAGCCGATGATTACTATTCAACTGCCCATCAACTCCTCTAGCATAGATCTTATTTCAAACTTGCAAACCAGGGTGTTCTGCTTAATAATTATTCTAAGTTAAGGTGGTGCTAGTGCTAAAAATCCTGTCTGCTAATGCAGGAGACATAAAGAGATGTGGGTTCGATCCCTGGGTTGGGAAGATCGCCTGGAGGAGGGCATGGCAACCCACTCCAGTGTTCTTGCCTGGAGAATCCCATGGACAGAGGAGCCGGGAGGGCTACAGTCCATGGGGTCACAAAGACTGAGACGGCTTAGCATGGCACCAGGCATAAACCAGAGTGAACTGGTTACTCTGTCTTAACTTCAGTACATGCAAAACTGAACGCACGTTCCTAAGTCAGTCCTTTTAATGTTAGCTCATTCATATCACTTGCTTTCATCCACAACAGTATTTCTAATTAGCACTATTCTCATCCAGGACACTTCTTGGGCTGAATTATTATAAAAGCTTTCTAACGGATCACCCTATCACAATCTTGTCCCCTTTTGTAACAAAGAGACTGTTTCAAAACACAAATGTGATTTTTATTAGATCCCTTTTGCAGACTCTGTTATTTTGGGATGAGGTGCAAACTTGATTTAAAATGTCTTTGAGATGTGGTCCTGCTCACTTTGCCAGGAAGTCCCTTTATAGAGTATGTTCCCTCATCTTTTAACTTCGTATTCCATTGCAATTGCATTTCTTCCAATTCCTTAAATATGCCGT
This sequence comes from Dama dama, assembly GCF_033118175.1. Taxonomy (NCBI): domain Eukaryota; kingdom Metazoa; phylum Chordata; class Mammalia; order Artiodactyla; family Cervidae; genus Dama; species Dama dama. The sequence goes on along the minus strand of NC_083686.1, from coordinate 27,715,568 downwards.
GGTGGCCCTCACTTGCGGGCCTTTTCACTGCTTTCTACATTTGCCTGACTTCCTAACGGGTCTCCCGGTGTTACCTCCCTTTCTTTGGCTCACCTCCAGTTTTTTTTTACTGGTCCCTACTAAGAGATTGCCTTCTCTAGCCTTCCCTGATGCTCTCCAAACATGTCAGAGGTTTCTCTTCTCATTCTGCTTACCACTGCATCCATTCTACCGTGTGGACTTCCCTGGGTTGGGAAGATCCCCTGGAGGAGGGCATGGCAAGTCTCTCCAGTCTTCTTGCCTGGAGAATCCCCATGGACAGAGGAGCCTGGTGGGCTGCAGTCCATGGCGTCGCAAAGAGTCGGACACGACTGAGTGATGTAGCATAGCACATTGCACCATGTTGTGACTGCTGATGATAACTGTCTGTCTCTCCCGTTAGATGATAAATTCAGCAAGAACAGGGGTGATACATGTTACTTGTTGCTAGTTATTCCCACCAAAGAACAGTGCCTGGTATGCCCACTTCATCTTTTTGTTGAATGAATAAATAAAACTCCCATCTATTAAGTGCCACTCTGCGCAAGGCTCTTTTCTTAGCTATTTATGCTCCATAGTTTATTTAATCATGAAAGAATTCTATCAGTCTCCTTATATTGTAGATGATGAAAATAAAGCCCAGAAAAGTTAAACCACTTGTCCAAAGTTTTGTAGCTAAGTGGCAGGGCAAAAATTCAAACCTGGTCCCCAAGCCCTCCTGTTGAACCATGACATTGTACTGTCCTTCTGATTATAAGGCAGTAATGAATTTGTGCATTTAGTTGAATTTCATACAAAGTCTGATGCCATTTTATCTATGGCCCTGTTAACTTCTGTTGTGCAATTTAGGGAAAAGTCACATTCTTGAATGCCTGTAGTTTGAGAAGAATATTTGTTATATTTGCAAAATGGGATGAGTTTGCAAGTTTCATCCCCCCTCCCCTTTTTCCACCCAAAGAAGGTCTGTGTCCTTGAACATAAAAAGCAAATAATCCTTGTGCTGTTAATTATTAGCAAGTCATCCTATTTGGAATGTAAGGAAATCAAGTAACCGATATACTGGCAACAGATTACTAGTTAACAGGCTTTGCTAGAGAAGACTATAAAAGAATTTCAGTTCAGTTCTCAATATTCTGCCCCAATCATCACCACCGAGGACCAAATAACTAGCAAGCATGAAGTGGGTGGTAGCATTCTTTTTACTTTTTCTATTAAATTTTAGCGATTCCAGAACAATGCATAAAAATGCATATGGAATAGGTAAGATATTTTGTGTTTTTCTTTTGTCTTTTTTCTACATGAAAATTCTTAAATCTGTATTTATTCAGTTGCTTTGAATTATTTATCATATTGCTTCACATAGAGGATACATATTTCATTGGTGAATAGCTTAAAATGAATGATAAATTTATATCTTTATAAGAGTACAAGAGTTTTACAAAATCATGGCAGTGTCTAATATTATCTGTGACTAGTTCAATAAGTGTTAAAACACTGGAAGATATAAAATCTGAATTTTAGTGTTAAGTCTACTATAAATTATTCTGCTTAACTTTCTTTCTAAGTTTCTTTGCTTTCCCAAGTACAAAATTAGGATATTTGGATAGATGATTCCTAATGTTTTCTCAGTTCTAAAATTGTATAGTTTTAACTGAGACACAAACATTATATCTAGCAATGATGCCTTTCCTGACTGCAGTTGAAAACACCGTTTCTCATGAAATTTATCTTGCTTTCCAGATTCCATATTGGATTCTTCCCCATGTTCTTCAGGGACAAATTTAGTTGGCCTGTAAGTTTCGCTTGTATAAATGCACTTTAAATATGTACAGCAATGAAAGTTTAATCTAGATAATTGAATAAAATTGGATAGCTCTATGAGTTTTTAAAAATGTAAAAACAAACTAGACAATGTTAAGAAAATTATTTATGTTGAATATCAAATTAATATTGAAGAGGTTTAACAGTTGACCCATGCCTTAGACGTTAACCTCAACCTCTAGATTCCTTGTAAATCTATAGGACAAACAGAATCAGATTTTAGAACTTTAAGAATAATGTCTGATTGATGGTAACTCTATACCAATTCAATAATTTTTCTCGTCAGTACCAATAGGATGATACTACCATATTTTCTAAACTGAATACTGCTTAATCCTAGTAACAAATAGTAGAAGGTAAAATGTTCTATTTTTGGTTATTTGTAGAGGGTATGTTGTTCTCTTGAATGCTGTCTTTCTGTTCTATACTTCTGAAGTTTCTAATAATGATTTTAAAGGCATTTGTTACAGATATTGATTGCACACCAAAACCTGTGATAATAATGCTTTGGGTTAATCCATGATCAGACCTTGATCACTCTGGGAGTAGACTCAGGCAAAGGTCTACTGACTAATTCTCTGCTTAAAAAACAACAACAACAACAAAAAAAAAAACTACAAAGAATATAGATACCTTCAAGTATGGAGACATTGCAGTGGGTGGATGACCACAAAAGGAGGAACCATTCTTAGGGGAAATCCACTTATTTTCTTTGTTAACAGATATATGTGTATTCATGGGGGAAAGGGACAAGAAGAAGATGGACATTTCTTCTGGATGGCTAAAATTAACATATATTTTTAGCAAAAGTCATCCCCTAAGCAGATTACAATATAGCATACAGCAAAGAAACCAAAAACTAACCTTGAGAAAAAGAATGATATAAGTCTGTTTCTCAAGCATTCATATATATTTTTGTTTCAGAGCTACCATATTTTTTGCCCAGTCTGTTCAAGGAGCCACTTATGAGGAAGTAAGTCACATGGTGAAAGATGTATTGACTGTAATAGAGAAATCCACTGGCAGTGAGCGACCTGCTGGGTGTTTAGAAAACCAGGTGAGTGGATAGCAATAATTTTTTAAAAAAATTATTGTGATATTTAACAAAAACTCAGCATGCAGAAGAGAAGATGCAGGGACTGCTTAAGAAATAAATACATTGAATTATTTGAAAACCTGTTGTATGAGAGGAGGTTTAATTCTGATTCGCTGGAGAGAGCAGAGGAGAAAACAATGGATGTCTATTGTAAAGAGATGCTATAAGCATGGGGACTAAGAACTAAGGTCCTCAAATCAGAGTATCTGGGTGACTGTGGGCATATTACTAGACTTCTTTGAGTTTAGTTTATCTATAAAATGAGTGATAATAATAGCTTCCATTTCTGGATTGCCATGGAGATTGATATGATGAGTAGTAGGAGTTCATTTTTATTAAGCAAACAGTGTGACAGCCATTCTTCTTGGGCATGTTATGTACCTATTGATAGTCAAAATATTTTGTGGCGTGGAGCATAGCTTTGATGAATCAGAATGAATGTTCAGTGAGCCAAGAGATTTTGGGTAGGCCTTGTTGGCACAGTATCAGCTTTGCTTGAAAATTCTAATTTATTAAATATTTGCCATAGTCCCAGAGGGCAGATGGAAGTCTTCCAGTTGGGGAAGCCGAAGCACAGAGATGTTACATAATTTTCTTAAAGGCAACTAACAACCAGGATTTAACATCCTCAATGGCTTCGTTATATTAGACTCGACACTGTAGCAAATGTGAGGAGCATAGCACAGATTAGGGTTGCCAGATTGAACAAATGAGCAACAACAAAAAAATAGGAAGCCCTCTTAAAATTGAATTTCAGATTAACAGTGACTACTTTTTTTAGAATAGGATACCCTAATGTAGAAGATCAATAAATGACAGTTAATATTGGTTATTATTATCTTAATATAGAAAATAACTAAAAACTTTAAAATTATTAGAGCTACCAATTATGAAACAAAATGCCCAGAGAATCCTGTCATGATGGAGCTAATGAAATAGCCAAAAGATGATGTATCTACATTATTATAAAGGAGGTACCTTTTTAAAGATATAAAGTATTTATAACTCTGAAATTGATGACTTAATAAAAGTCCCTTATTAGCATCTCTATTTTTGACTTGACCTGATAGTCTAAAAATGTATGTCAAATAAGCAAAATGCATTTTATATCACAACTTTACATCCAATGAGATAACCAAGGTGATGTTACAGAATAATGATTTATCATTGTAAACCTAAAGACAGACTTTTTATGTAAACTGGGAATTGGAAGTCTTAGTTAAGATTTCCAGGATTCTCTAAATATTAGTAGTTTTAAAAGCTAAATAAAAAGTTTCCCAAAGTGAATGAAACACACATAATTTTCAGAGGCATTCATCAGGCTATTGGTGTCATCACCTGATTTTGGTAAAATTAAGGCAACAAAGAAGGATTTTAAACATTTAAAATGTACATTTTAAAACTTTTTTTTTTTTTTTGGTTACACTGTGGGACTTGTGGGACCTTAATTACCCAACCAGAGATCAAACCCTGCCCACAGCAGTGAAAGAGCTGACTCCTAAAGCACTGGATTGCCAGGGAATTCCCTAAAACATTTTAGCTAAATGTATAATTAGACCCATTAAAAGTATTTGAGGCTATTCTTATTCCATTTCAAGTTATTTTGATTTTTGTCTGAAAATAATCTCCAACTTTTCGATCAGTGTCTTATCACAAGACTATCAGATGGAGTATCTATGCCCTCCTTTTAAGATAAAATAATTTTGTCATGTGTATTACTCAAGGTTGGCAACTAAATTTCATTTCCCAAACACATCAAAGAAAACTATCCCTTCAGGATGAAACTAACTATATTGGAATTTGTAGCGGGGAGTTATTTTCCTCATCCACAGTTTTGATTCTAGATATTAGAAAACTTTTCGTGTATTTTGCAGCATTTTTAGGTAAAGTTAGTTGTCTTTCATTACAAATAAATCTTCTAGGTATCTGCCTTTCTGGAAGAAATTTGCCGTGAAAAGGAAATTCCTGAAAAGTATGGGCTTTCAGACTGCTGCGGCCGAACTGGAGAGGAAAGACATGACTGTTTCCTAGCGCACAAAAAGGCCGTTCCAGCTTCCATTCTGCCCTTCCCAGTTCCAGAACCGGTCACGAGTTGTAAATCGTACAAGGAAAATAGAGAGCGGTTCATAAACAGGTAAGACCCCAGAAAGAGGGCAGTGCCAAGCAGAATCGAGAAATGCTGCAATTTGTGAAGGTAGTCTAGTGCATGGAGAAAAAAAAATGTTTTGTGTGGCATCTTCTGAACTCTTGCCCTGTGAAATTAAGTGACCAATGTTAAATGTAACTTTGTCTCCACAACAGGTAAATAGATAGGTGTAGACCACACAGGAGACCCACCAGCTGTTAGTCTCTTAGACACACCTTGTTTTTCCTAATTTTAGCTTGTCCAATTTTTCTATGGCACAAATGACTCCTTCTAGAGCCAAACATTTGGTATTTTGTGTTCATCAAATTGCTTGGAAAAAAAAAATTAGCCATCCAGGAATGTTTAAGATACGTAAGCACGTCTAGCATTTATTGAACACTTATGTTTTAGGCAGGTGTGTGCTTGGCACATATGATCATATTGATGCTTACAAACAGCCCATCAATTCTCCTTGTCCTCTTCCTCTTGATTTCTTTCCTTCATCTTGTTTTGCAGATGAGGAGATTGAAGCTTAGACAATTAAGGCAATTGAATGAGGGCATACAGCTAGTACATTCCCAAGAGGGCGTTTGAGGCCAGGTTCTCTGTTGGGAAAGCCTGTGTGTAATGCTTGGTCACTTCTTCCCTGGTAGTGCCTGATCCAGAGAAATATAGAACCTGCCCTTAGAATCTCTCTGCTACAGTGATTGCCAGGGTGGATCATCCCATTTTGCACTGAGAAGAAAAAATACTTTACTTTTCTGCTTTATTTAGTGAAAGTCTGGCCTTTCTGACTCTGGAAACATGTCTGTGGAGACTTCTTGAAAAGGATACTTTAATAAGAATCACAGCCAGTGATTCTGCCTAGTTTGTCCTCGTAATAGAGTGTAGGATTGACTGTCAGATTTTTCTTTTTCCTTGAAGATCTTTATTTATTTTTATTGGAGGATAATTGCTTTACAATGTTATGGTGGTTTCTGCTGTACATCAATCCATAGCAGTTATAATTTATATATATATATATATATATATATATATATATATATCCCTTCCCCCTGGAGGATCTTTAGGAAAATTTTGACAGCAAGTGGAAAAAATGATGATTTTCCTAATTTTTAAACAATTCCAGAGTCCAGTTCCAAGCCATAGCAGCCCTATTTTAATGTGTTTGTAAATCTGACTGCTCCTTTTCATTTCAGATACATCTATGAGATAGCAAGAAGACACCCTGTCCTGTATGCACCTACAATTCTTTCTTTGGCTACTCAATACGATAAAATTATTCCACATTGCTGCAAAGCTGAAAACGCCACTGAATGCTTTGAAACAAAGGTATTATATTTGTAGGGATATCTGGACCAACAACTTCAATCTGATTATGACTGACTAAAGCCAAAAAAAAAAGTCAAAAATAGAAATATGCTCTGTGTATACAGTATCATTTTCAGAATAGGATATATTTCAGTAGTCTGCTATTCTTTGGGCTAAAAACCTGGGTTTGCTGGATTTTTTTTTTAAAATTCATTCCTTTATCCATCCATTCATTCAGCCAATGATGATTTTATTATTAAGGAAGTAAGTTTGGTGGGATAAAGACAGAGGTAGAAGTGATAACATAAATTAAAGAGAGGAGCTGAAGGTGTAAGAAGATGGGGCAGGAGCAAGAGGAGAAAAAGATCAGGAAAAGAGGGAGAAAAGTGAAAGAGAAGTATGATAAATGCTTTTATTTCTTTTAAACCTTAGAATAAATTTGAAGTGAAAGTGTCACTGTCATTTAACAAACAATGAAATTTAAATTTAGAGATGTGAATGATTCTTAGGTTTGGAGAGCTAGAATAACATCCACAATTCATTACTTGTTGCTTAAAGTCACCAACTCGATGGACGTGAGTTTGAGCAAGCTCTGGGAGTTGGTGATGGACAGGAAAGCCTGTCATGCTGCAGTCCATGGAGTCACAAAGAGTCAGACATAACTGAGGAACCGAACTGAACTGAATTGAAAGTCCTATAATAAAAATTTCCTAAGGACAGTGACTATTCCTAGAATGTTAGGCTGTGATGCAATCTCACTTTTTGTGACTGAGCAGCCACTTAAGAAATGATCAGAAGAAAAAAAAAAACCAAAAAATATGATCGGCGATCTAAAATTAAAAACCTGTTAGAACTCAGGACAGGCGCTTGAATGCACTTTTAACAATATTTAAGGCTGTTTTGATGAATGCATTGTGAAAATCATTCTCAATGAATTCTTTATTGAATGTCTAAAACATAATATAATACACAAGGTATTCTTGCCACTGGATAGTCTTCAATAAAAGTTTAATTGCAAAAAAAAAAAAAAGAAATGATCAGGCTTCAATCTGTTCAAAATTACAGTTGTTTATTCATTCTCAAGTATGAAAATTGCAGTGTTTTTGTTTCAAATTACTTTTAATAAATCTGTCCGGCATAGATGTATACAAACCCATCTAAAGGAAAAAAGCATGAATAAAGTTTTGTAAGAATATATGACATTTATAATTGTTAGGAAAAAGTTTTTGTAGAGTTTCATGTTTTATCTGTGGGCTTTCCTGGTGGCTGGCTCAGGAATAAAGAATCTGTCTGCTAATGCAGGAGACCTAGGTTTGATCCTTGGGTTGGGAAGATCCCCTGGAGAAAATTCTTGTCTGGGAAATCCCATGGACAGACGAGCCTGACAAGCTACAGTCCATGTGGTCACAGAGTCAGACATGACTTAGTAACTAAACAACAACAACAATAAATACGTTAGCTGTATCTGTTGTTTTTCTAATTATCAGAGTCTAACAGGGAAAATGCATCCTTTCTTAACACCTTGTTTTTTTGTTTTCCTATCTAGGTAACATCAATTACAAAAGAATTAAGAGAAAGCAGTTTGTTAAATCAACATACATGTGCAGTAATGGGAAAATTTGGACCACGGACCTTCCGAGCCATGTAAGTTTGAGCTCTATCTGGAAGATATCTTCAAAACTTCCATTTTGTAATTTGAGTCCACTTTTTATTACTGTTGTAGAGAATGAAGTTTCCATTGATGAGAGCTACTACTGTGGGCTTCCCTTGTAGCTCAGCTGGTAAAGAATCTGTCTGCAATGTGGGAGACGTGGGTTCAATCCCTGAATTGAGTAGATCCCCTGGAAAAGGAAAAGGCTACCCACTCCAGTGTTCTGGCCTGGAGAAGTCCATGGACTGTATAGTCCATGTGGTCGCAGAGTTGGACATGACTGAGAGACTTTCACTTTCACTTTTCACTGTGATTAGAATCATGAAATCTCAGGAATGGCGGGGAACAGATTAGTCTGCTATTTAAAACTTTCTAAAGTTTAGATGAGATAATGCTTAGAGAAGGCTTCAGAGATTTATGCTACTTGCCTGTTCTTCTAGATACTCAAGTTCTGGACTTCAACTTATTTATGCCTCATAATTATAATTATTTTCCTGCATTCTCTACAAAGTAGATTAGCCTTCTCTAAGTATCATTTAAAATTTCTGGCTTAACAAAAAATTTTTTATATTAATTCTGCTTCCTACTCTGCTAAAAAAGTCCATCATGTCAATTGTTGCTCTTCATAAAATATCCACTTGAAGCAATAATATTAGAATCTACTGTCCAGAGGAAAACAAAATTGCCATTTCTGAAGAACTGGCATGCATTTTCCTAACTGATGAAAGCATATGTTAATAACTCACTGAAGTCTGTTTTCTTGTCCCAGCTGCTAAAAAAGCTCAGAGGCAAACTGGGAGTTTTTCAATTGACTTATACTTAGCATATTTGCTCTTTCTTTCTTTCCTTGATTGTATGTATGTATGTATCTGTGTATCTATCTATCTATCTAATCTATCATCTATATATCTATCTCATTTATCTATTTTTTGTTGTTAGAATGAGAGGAATATTAAAAAAACAAAACCCAAACAACTGAATCATGTAGTTCAACCTCTTCATTTTCAGACATGAGTAACCCGAAGTCCAGTCAGATTAAAGCAGTTTACCCAAGACCACATTACTGGTCATCAGAACCAAGTTTTTCTAGGTCCTTGTCATGATTTATTTCCATCACATCTGCTTGTCTGCTATGTCAGTGATCTCTAATCATCTGAATCCTGACAACTGAGACTTTGAGGTCAAATGTGGGAATCAGAATTATCAGTGATTTAGAGCTGGACTAGCCAGTATGGCAATGACTAGCCCCAGGAAGCTCCCGAGCACTTGAAATGTGGCTAGTGTAAATGAGGAATTGTGCTCTAAGTGTAAAGCCAGATTTCAAAGACTCGGTGTGAAAAAGAAAATGTGCGATACCTCAGTAATAGGCTTACTGTTATAAACAACAAGGACCCACTGTATAACACAGGAAACTATATTCAATATCTTTTAATAACCTGTAATGGAAAAGAATCTGAAAAAGAATACGTATATATATGAAACATATAAAAATGAGTCACTCTGCAATTAGTACACCTGAAACTAACACATCGTAAATTAGCTATATTTCAATAAAAAGTAGTTAAAAATAACTTTTAACCTTGATTGAAATATTATTTTTTATATATTGTGCTAAAAAACATATTATTACAGCAAATTTAACCTGTTCCTTTTGACTCTTTAGTATGGTTGTTAGGAAATTTTAAATTATATAACTGGTTCAAAGTACTCTTCAGTTTTAAACTGAAGCATTTCTAGTATAGAAAAACATCTGGCCTGCTAATTGAAGAGTACCAAGTACATGCATGTAAAGTATATTTATTTGCTTCTTTGTTAAATGACACATTTAAAAATACTGTACTTGGTAAAAACATAAAGTTTTAAGTCATGGATTTAGTTCCAAGACTGATTGATTATCCTTGGAGGAGGTCAGATTATGCTTTAACTGCCCTCCAACTCTATTAGAAACTTAAAGATTAATTCATGACCTACTTTATTTAAATCTACCTTAGGAAAACAATGTAAGTTAACAAATTATTCTTTAAAATCCAGAACCAAAAATAGAATAAAAGCCAAAGGAAAAAAGATATTATTATAATGACATTATTTATCATTTGATATCCATAAGTGATTAAAGTTAAATATTCTCAGTTAAAAAAGAAAGTCTGTCGACTAGTAGCAGCAAAAACGCCAGTTACTCCAGGGTGCTGTGGTCTCAACTAGGCAGCTCTTAAAATTTACATAAAATATGCAGAAGGAATAAGAACTTTTATTTCTGACTTCCTTTGTGGGTCATACTATGTGTCTTGGCATGATGACACATCTGAGTGTTTATTGGTTTTGCTTTCTTGTTCCTGTTGATTCGCACATATGCACCCTCCCCACATTCTTAGGAGTGGTTTTTTTTTCTCCCAAGTAAAAAAATGATTACTGTTCTCAAAGAATTTTCCATTTCTTAATTATTTATCCTTTTCAGTTTTTTTTCCACCCTCTCACAAGAAGGATCTGAAATACTCAGCATCAGGGTCCAACAACAAAGTGATAAATATTGTTGCAAATCACAGAAAAGGTTTTAGGAAAAGATAAATTAGTTCCATACCATTTGTAGAGCTAGATCACAGTTTATAGAGTCACTGCCTTGAAAGACTGGGGTAGAATTGATAAGATGTGTAACACTTCCCCTTTTCTTTATAAACAGGAATATTTTGGCCTTTTCTCCTTGGAGTGCAATTAGATGAATACTCTATGCATGTTATTTCATCTTGATAGATAGCCATGATTGATTTCTAATTCTTTTTTTCCCTTAGAACTGTTACTAAAGTGAGTCAAAAGTTTCCCAAAGCTAATTTTACTGAAATTCAGAAACTGGTCATGGATGTGGCCCACATACATGAGGAATGCTGCAAAGGAAACGTGCTGGAGTGTCTGCAGGATGGGGTGAAGAGTCTTGCCTCCTATAAAAAAGATATTTCAACTCTCTTTCCTTTCCTTTGCTCTCATTCTAAATGGGAGAAGTCTGTTGCGAGTTGGTCATAGGTGTGGTAGCTAGCTGACAGTGAAAAACCGTCTTTGCTGACTTTGTTTTTTACTTCAAGCATAGGCTCCTCTTGCTAGACCATTCATTTTTACTTTGAAAGGAGATGGTAACCTCTTGGGAGCCCTCCACATAGAATTGGGGGAGGGGGGCAGACTCTTTACTGTTAATATATTTGTTTTCCATCCATTTGTACTTTCAATTGACAGTATATATCGAATACTTTCTATGTGCTAGCCACTGTTGGGGTCACCTATTAGGAAGACACAAGCTGACTTCAAGGAACTTACTGTCTGATAGGATAGATAAGACATGTGACCTCATTGGGGTTAGGCACTATCTTTGGTTGGCTATTATTTCTGTAGGCCACCAGCACAATGCCTGGCACATGGAAGGCACTCTACATTATATTCATAGCGCTATTACATGAATACAACAAAATAATATAAAAAACATAAAAACAACACCAAATACTGTTCTACAAAGTAAAAAATCTAACCATCAAGGGGAGGTGTGAATAAAGGGCTCTAAGGTATTTAAAAACCAATTAAAAATAAATACACCCCAAACAGAACCCTCAAGCATGCCATAGTCAGCTGAGCTTTAAGCAGTGGGGCATTGCTCTATTTTGGGCTACCCTTGGCTTCTTAGATGTTGTGCAATAGGCCTGTCTATCTCCAAATTTCTCCCTCTCTGGTCCCCTGTGATACACCTTCTTCTTCAAGGAGGCTTAAGATAATTGTTCCTAGATATTTAGATGGCTTGAAACCAGGGCTGGAAAGTGGTTTCCAGAAGGTTGAAAGTGAGGGTAAAATGCTCATTTCAACCAGTCCAATGGCAATTAGTCTGGGATAGACTTGGAAGTCAGCAGGAAGCCCAGGCTGCTGGGGAGACCTGAGCGTGACTCTCTGAGCCCAGGCAGAGAATCCTGGTGTCAGGAGTTGGGGAAGTGAACTGGGGACGCTGCCTCCAAGGCAGACTTCCCTATCTCATTTATTTTTCCTTTCAGAAGCACTTACCTTCATATTAAGAATGGTAATAAGAACAATTTTCTCTTTGTATCACTTTTAGCTGACAATTTTACCAAGTGGTGTGGTCATTTCCTAAAGTTTAGTTTCTTCAGTTTTTGGAGTGCATAACCATCCTTTTCTTTTAAGGTGGAAAAAATAATTCAAGTATGGTATATTAGTTGGATTTTAACAGCTGAATAATGGGTTCTAATTGTTCCTGATAAGAATGCACAGAATTTTCAGGACTTTGAGAGGGACATGTAAGCTCAGCTTCTTTCTTGGTCGCTTACACGCCCTGAACATTTCATTGTCTATAGACTGCCCTCTGGAGGTCATAATGGATTACTGCAGATTGTTTTGCTAAAAAAGGAATCTTTTGCTCTCCATGATATGCCATCAATAACAAATGTTTAGTAGCATATTTCAGTACTAATAGAAAGATATGCATCAACATGCATGTCATTCATTTTGAGGCATACATTTGTCTTTTGTTTTTAAAAACTTGCTGTGAAGGTAAAGTAGATTTTAGTTGACACACATGAAAAGAAGAATTGAACAAACAAGGTTAGGTGGAAAGACGTGAAGAGAGACAGAAGAGAGAGCACTACCATAAAAGGGGAGACAAGGCAAACGTCTTTTTCCTTCCTTCTTTCCTTCCTGGGATTGGCCTTAAGATCCTGAATTAAAGAATAAAATTTTTAAAACTTAGACTTTGTTTTTCTATTGCAGGAAAGAGTTATGTCCTACATATGTTCCCAACAAGATATTCTGTCAAGACAAATAGCAGAGTGCTGCAAGCTGCCCACCACACTTGAACTTGGTCAGTGCATAATTCATGCAGAAAATGATGACAAACCTGAAGGCTTATCTCCAAATGTAAATAGGTTTTTAGGAGAGAGAGATTTCAACCAACTTTCTTCAAGGGAGAAAGACCTCTCCATGGCAAGGTAACACACTCTGTAAATGTTATGTTCACACAAATAAGAATTATGATGTGACTGACAGCTTTGTGTTGTTGAAATGGCTTCTGAACTCAGTATGTGAGGATGATGCTAGAATGTTCTAAGCCAAAATATAGTTAGGCAGATAACAAGGGAATAAAGAATGGGATCTCTTGTACTGATGAGACTGTCACTCTTGTTGTTGCTCACTGGCTTGCTTATGAGGATGTATTTTGTTTTGTATCAATTTATCTGGAACCAGAAGCATTATCATCCTTATATGGATTGCTCATATAAAGATCATCGTTGGCTTTCCAAATAGGTTATAGATATTTTTATAATAAGAAGGGCTCATAATTAAGAATGTGCTTTTTCATATGCATGTTTTAAAAAACTTTTCCCTCAAGTATAACTTAATAGATAGTGCTAGATAGAAGGGCCTTTATTGTAACAGTTTATTTGCTATTTATTGAATATCTGTTTTATTTTTTTAAGGAAATAAAAATGCATTTAGAGATATTTGCAGTATGGCACTAATAACTGTAATTTACAGGATATGTTCTCATTCTATTTGCCTTTAAGGGGAACGAGCAGCTAAGTTAGTACATTTTCCTTAATTGTACACTGTGTATCAATGGACACTATTAGAGAATTGTGCATCTCTTAGGACATTATACTTAATGATCTCCAAAGGTCTTTCTAAATTTAAGAGTCTGCTTTTAATGTGGTAATGAAAATAATGGTACAATTTTCTTTTTAATAATTCCAGAGGATATTAGTCTATCGTTGCCTTAAAATTAGACAGGCACACATTGTTTGCACCTCTAAATTAAATTATGCAAACAAGAACAAAGTCTAGATTTCAGAAACTCAGGGACAATATTATTGGAGGTAGAACTAATATGACCTATTTCTACAATCTGGGAATACAGTCAGTAAATTCAAGAAATCTCTTTAAATTTACCCATCATACATTCTGAAGCTGTTCATTTAATAGAAACAGTTCTTCAATTGAAAAGGTTTTTCACAGTAGAAATTTTCTCAGCCAAGAATGATCTTTCCTCAAACATTCTGTGTGGCTTCCTTCGACTAGGTTTTTCTTTTGAAAGAGCTGCTCAAAGAGACTTTTCTTGACCACACACTCTAAATTGTCACCCTTTTCCCTCTTCCTTTATTTCTCTTCATTGATTTAGCAATACTTAAATTAGATGACCTATCTCTTATTTGTTTCTGTCTCCCTATAATGCGTGCTTTTTAGAGGCCAGGCATTTTATCTTATACATTATTGAAACCTTCCTGCTTAAAGAAAATGCTTGCACAGAGATGGCAGTGGAAAAATATTTGTTGGATGGATACATTTAAAGTCCATAAGGGAAAAGCCAAAGCGAAGGATGCAAAAGAAAGCAAAATACCATTTTAGACCAATTTGAGGGGTCATAATTTTCATTAATAGTTTTGCCATGCATATAGTTGAAATCATATTTGACTTCTAGGTTTAGTTACTTCAATGTTAACTTCTGCATGTTGCATAGCAGAGGAATAATTTGTCTCTTAATTCCAATAACTTGTTTTTTTCCACACATATTTCAGATTTACATATGAATATTCAAGAAGACACACTAAGCTTGCTGTTCCAATTATTTTAAGAGTTGCTAAAGGATATCAGGAATTACTGGAGAGGTGTTCCCAGTCTGAAAACCCTTCTGAATGCCAGGATAAAGGGGTAAATTGCTCCAGTTTTTTAAGGAAAATCTGAAAAACTACATTGATATCATGTATTGAAAGTGCTGTTTGTTTGAAAATACCTAGTTACTAATGAGTTGTTAGGTGGTTATATCTATTAAATAGCTACCTAGTTAGTGATTAACTGGTAGTCAACAACTTTTGACTTATTTTAGAAATACAAATGTTTTAACCAAAAGTTCTTTTATACACAGAATAAAAATAATATTCCTTTTGAAAAGCTCCAGAAAGGCAAGGGTTTTGTATAGAAAGAATTGTATTTTTTTTACCCAAGGATTGAGTTCTGTCACACAATAACTTGTGGTTCACAGTTTTAAACTTAAATCCCTAAAGTCCATTTGCTTTAATTCTCATAATTCATCTTTAATATTAAAAAAAAAAACCTCTAAAAGTGATTTCTATAAGATTGCTATCATAATAGAATAAGATATTATTTGGTCAAATTTCACATATAAAGTTGCATATACAGACTGAAAAAAATGTGTGTAATAATGCTTGTATTTTCAGGAAGAAGAATTGGAGAAATATATCCAGGAGAGCCAAGCCCTGGCAAAGCGAAGCTGTGGTCTCTTTCAGAAATTAGGAGAATATTACTTACAAAATGCGTATGCTTTGTTTAAACAATATTTTAAGTGATGTATGGGAAGATCCCCTGGAGAAGGGAATGGCAGCCCACTACAGTATTCTTGCCTGGAGAATCCCATGGACAGAGGAGTCGGGTGGGCTACAGTGCGTAGGGTATAGGGTCAGAGTCGGACATGACTGAGTGACTAACACGTAAGTGATTTAAAATCATTAACTGATGAGGGAAGGATACATCTAAATTAACCACCCGTGGATATGCTAATCCCATCACCTAGTTGGACCTGTGTGCTCAGTTGCTCAGTTGTGTCCGAGTTTTTGCGACCCCGTGGACTGTAGCCCTCCAGGTTCCACTGTTCACCACCCAGTTTCCTGTTCCAGCAGGCGGCCTTCCCCAGGCCCCTCTCTTAAGGAACAACAGACGGCCTGTAAAGATGGCCTCCAAAAGTCTGGCTTTGGGTTGCCCAAACCATGCAGATTTTTGCAGTAAAGATACCCCTCTGTCATAAAGTTAAAACACCAAAAGTTCAAAGTTCATTTCAAGGAAACTTTTGAGGGTGGGAATAGAGTCAGTCTGCTGCCCAGTGTTAATTTTCCCACTGGGATCTGCTGGTGTAACAGGAGTGTAGGGAGTGAGTGTCAGACTGAATGTGTCCCCAGTACTGGTCTAGGCACCATGTGGATGAAATAAATGAGCTGAATTCATGCCTTCTGATGCCAGAAGAGGGTCTTTGAGAAGGAGTGGGGGTCCAGAAACAAGTGAAGGACTCAGCAAGATTTGGTGGGAAATGCTTCTTTCAGGTTTCTTGTTGCTTACACAAAGAAGGCTCCTCAGCTGACCTCACCTGAGCTGATGGCCTTGACCAGGAAAATGGCGAACGCAGGAGCCATTTGTTGCCATCTCAGTGAGGACAAACAACTGGCCTGTGGCGAGGGAGTGGTGAGTGTTTTGGTTGGTCTCATCCTGTTTCTGCTCTGTTGGACTCGAAATAGCCTTTATGGTTCCCATTCGGGGGAAATGGTTAAGAGCCAATGTGGAGATAGCTTTCCTGGACTTGCTGGATTAGTTGCCGTTGAAGGGGTGTAAGGACTCAGCTCTGAATGGTTGGCATGTGGGCAGGCTTCCTGTCCTTCTAGAATGGCAGTGAGTCAATTCAACAATGTCTGAGCGAGCTTTATGAACAGGGATGACAGAAAGACAGACACATCACTAGATTCATGATTTCATCAAATACCTAATGTTGAAAAAGCTTCAGGTTTGACAGATTCAGAGTCTCTATTTTATTTTTAGCCCTATCTATGTTTTTGTCTTTTGTAGTTTAATTTTTATGATGATGATATTAGGGACAATTTATCCCCCCTTAACAGAGTACAGGGTATAGAATAATAAAATGACTGAATAATAAAATGACTTTCCAGTTGGTAAGGCCAATAACCTTTACTTTTTAACACTACTGGTGTCATACATATGATTACAGGTTTATTTTTTCATTATTTTTTCCCTTAAAGTCACAATTGTGAATAAAATTGTGTATTTCCGCCCCCCATTTTTCCTCTTTTGTATGAGGAGGAGTTAATCACTAGTAAGTCGTCACATCCTGGAATTTTTTGTCAAAGGTTAGAAGTAAAAAGAAAATTTCCTGTAATTAAGCATTGTCATCTTTGTCATTTATGGAATCCCACATGTTAGGAGGGTGCAGGGACAAGGGTGGTAGAATGCTTCAGGGGTATAGTTATTGGGGGGCTTCTGCCCACATTCCTGTCCCATTTCACGACTTGTTAGTCTTGTCACACTGGGAAAGCTGGTCATCTCACTAAGCTTGAGAATTTCATCTGACGTCTGAGGACAGAAGTTGTGCCCTCATTCAATGACTGACTTAAATGAGATAATCAGTATGATTCGCTCAGCACTAGCGTGATACATAGTGTGCATACAAAATATGTTGGCCCTTATTACAAGTTATTATTAGGTGCTTAAGAAATATCTCTTGAGATTTCCCTGGTGGTCCAGCGGTTAAGTCCTCACCTTCCAATGCAGGGGGTGTGGGTTCGATCCCTGGTTGAGGAGTTAAGATCCCACATACTTCACAGTCAAAAAATCAAAACAGAAAACAAAAATAACATCATCACAAAAGATTCAATTCAATAAAGATTTTAAAATTGGTCCATAAAAAAACTTTTTTGAAATAAAAAAAGGTATCTCTGAAGTGTGGAAGGTAGGTGAATTCTACAAGAAGAAAGCCTTAAGGACACACACACACACACAGAGGCCTTATTTCTTTTCAGTTAGGACTATGAGCGTCCCTTGTGGCTCAGCTGGTAAAGAATCCGCCAGCAATGCGGGAGACCTGAGTTCAGTCCCTGGTTTGGGAAGATCCCCTGGAGAAGGAAAAAGCTACCCACTCCAGTATTCTGGCCTAGAGAATTCCACGGACTGTATAGTCGATGGGGTCGCAAAGAGTCGGACACGACTGAGCAACTAACACTTGTGTATTGACTATGTAAAGAGGTTAGGTTTTGCTATTCCTACCTTCAGAAAGTGATTCTCTGAATCCCAAAAGGAAAATGGAAAGTTCAACTAAATAGACATGGAAAATGTAAGCCATGTAATGATTTCCTGGGTCAGAGCAGAGACTTTTCCCCTGCGGACGTCTGTATGTAGCTGGAAATGTGTTTTCAATAGCTGACACAAATAGCTGAAGGGGCTGTCTTCCACATCACCTATAGAACATTGGTGACTAAAAGCTGAAGTTTATCCCAAGCAAGTGGGTACATAGGTAAATATGGCAGCACATGCGCTGATCCCGGCAACACGCCTTCCTGTAATGTTAATGTTACTGGGCATGAAACATGACTACAAGGACTTTCCTGAGCCAGTTCTCTGGTTGACGCTCCGTCTCTTGGCTTTCTCCCCGCACCCCCCTAACCAGGCTGACCTTATCATAGGACACTTGTGCATCAGACATGAGGAGAGCCCCGTCAACTCTGGAGTCGGCCAGTGCTGCACCTCTTCATACTCCAACAGGAGGCCATGTTTCAGCAGCTTGGTGGTGGATGAGACATACGTGCCTCCGCCATTCTCCGATGACAAGTTCATCTTCCATAAGGATCTCTGCCAAGTTCAGGGTGTAGCACTACAGACAATGAAGCAACAGTAAGAACTGGTTATTTGCTACTGTGCAGAAGACTGACAACTCTAAATAGTGGTGGAGATTTCTACCTCACGCTCCCAACACTCTTGGGCTCCACCAGGAGATCATCATTACTCCAAAGCACTTAAAGTGACTTTCAAATTAGTCTTGTCCCAGTGTCTTCATAGCCTTTAGACTGGAAAAATTCACTGGGGGCAGATGTTCTCGTTTGTAAAAAGAGTCTCCATTTTAACTATCATGATGCGTTTTGGGATTGAGAAAAAGGGGGCAATCTGTTTAGGGTTAATTAGGATCTAGCTTTATAGGAAGTCTTGGGTACTTGCAACCCAAGCACTGAAAAAGCGCCTTTGGCATTTTTTCCACACTATTTACTCCTTGAAGAAAATAGCCGTAATATTTGATTCAACCATGAAGTATGGGTGTTAAGAAATGGAATGCACATTTCAGTTCATCGTGGGACGCATTCTGTAATGATGATAGTAATGCAAAGTGGGATTCATTTCTCCAAATTTCCATGCATTTTAATACTCCCATGCTTTGTAAAAGGTCTCCCTTCATTTTGGAAAACCTGTTCTTCCCTTTTTTCTGTCACAATCTGAGGCATGTAAGAATGCTGCCTCCCCTGGCAAGCCTCTCCCATTTCTTCAGTTAATATTAATTCCAACATGAATATATTACTAAATGTGGTGGTGTTGTTCAGTGACCCAGTTGTGTCTGACTCTTTGCGACCCTCTGGATTTCAGCACTACATGTGTAGTATAGGCACTTAGGATGGACAGTGTTCAGGTAGGCGTGTGATAACTGTGAATGGCAGGGGTTTGGAAGTTGGAGCCTTTGAGTGTAGATAAGACAGATTTTAGAAGAGAGAACCAATCAGAAAGAATATTTTAGGCAAGTAAGAAGACTGTATTTCACTACATACAAGCATGGTGGAACTATGAAGTAGTGTTTCATCTATAATCTGCACAAATCCAGATCAGTGGAACATTTAGGATGGTTCTAGCCTCAGTCTTTCTATTAAATATTAGGCAAAATATATGTGGTAAGTCTGGCAATAATTGATGGAATGAGGATGTAGAGCGAGGATTGCTGGGGCTCTGAAAGTTCTCTACTAGGAAGTTTTTAGGAAAATACCATCACAAAGCAGACTTCTCTTATATATTGTTTTGTTTTGAAACATAGGTTTCTCATTAACCTTGTGAAGCAGAAGCCACAGATAACAGAGGAACAACTTGAGGCTGTCGTTGCGGATTTCTCCGGCCTCCTGGAAAAGTGCTGCCAAAGCCAAGAGCAGGAAGTCTGCTTTACAGAGGAGGTAGGTGCAGCTCATGTTTGTGCTCAAACACTTGGTATGGAATTTTCTTTCTTTTTTCTTTGGAATTTTCTGTAATGAAAAATGAAAAGAATATCTCACTAATTTATAATTTTAAAATAATGCCAGTTAATATTTATATTTAATTTAGAAACAGATCGAAAGACTATAGTGTTTAAAAATAGTCATAGTTTTCTTGCTAAATATTAGGTAGAAGTGCAATTTGGAATGTATAATGAGAGTTAGTAATTTTGATTTATTTCCTACTGGAGAAAACTGTAGAGTGAATATATGATTAACTGATGATAATTTAGATGGCTTCTGGCCTAAAATTTATCAATTCAGCAAATGGATGAAAAGGATTTAGTTGCAAATTAATTGGGCAAACAGGATATTGGGGGAATATTTATAGGAAGTATATTGAACTCATTTAGGAGCAAGCCTTTGAATATTAACAGAGTAGTAATTAAAGATTATCTTAATATAATTATTTAGCAATTTTAGCTGGATTTACAAATTGGTTACACTTTGTAAGCCTCAAATTTGTATTACTAAATACATTTGAATATAGGATCACTATTTTTAAAAAGATATTCTATATTTCAGCCTTTTGCTCTTTTATTTGACTGTCTTATAATAGGTTTAGATGTTTTGCTTTTGATAATATTTAGAAATGTTGAGTTTTTTAATAAATAATATAATTATGTGTGTTTCGATGGGTGTACTTATTAGGATGTTTTTGTGTTTTTGGTAAAGTGGGTGGGACAGGTAGTAAAATCAGATACAACTAGATAAAATAGATTTTATGTAAACTATTTATGATAAATATGATACAAAAAGATTAATGTCCTTTGTTCTGAGAAGACATTAATTTACAGGTAGAGAACATTAACAAATAGTAGCATAGCGGTATTTTCTCTGCAAACCTTTCGATTTCTGTGACTGAATTTTAGAGAAAGGAGAGAGGATGAGGCTTGGTAAAAATCTGGAGTTTGGTATAGGAAATACAATATCTACTGTTGATCAGAATGGAGGATTTTTTCCACCTCTGGCTTCCGTTGTCCCAGTTTGTTGACTTTAGAGTTGCATATCTTTATTTTAACCCATTTAATCTATAAACCTGTGAATTTACCCCTAGCTAGTAGAGAGTTAACTGTGTCGTGACTAGCATAGTCATCTACTTTTTAATCTGATGAGTTTTATTGATTGAGTTTACTTTTATTTTTTCATTTTTTATTAGTAGTTGATGTACAGTATTATATAAGTTACAGGTATACAGTATGGTGATTCACAATTTTTTAAAGGTTCTACTCCATTTATAGTATTGGCTATATCCCCCAGGTTGTACAATACATCATTGTAGCTTAGTGTATACCTAATACCTCTTATTCCCCTCCTTCCTTATCTCCCCTACCCCTTTCCTCTCCCTACTCACTGGTAACCACTAGTTTGTTCTCTATATCTGTGAATC
The DNA here is from genome assembly GCF_033118175.1 of Dama dama. Taxonomy (NCBI): domain Eukaryota; kingdom Metazoa; phylum Chordata; class Mammalia; order Artiodactyla; family Cervidae; genus Dama; species Dama dama. The sequence continues at coordinate 27,694,322 of NC_083686.1, read as the reverse complement.
TGCTTCTTTTTTGTTATAGTCACTAGTTTGTTGATGATTCTTTTTTATTTTTAATTTGCAGGGTCCTGCACTGATTTCAAAAACTCGTGCTGCTTTGGGAGTCTAAATTACTTCAGGTAACAAAAAATTCAGAGAAGGCTAACTATAATGTTGATTCCCCCCAAATATTGATCCATAGAGAAATGCATCCTAAGAGCTAATATTAAATACTTTCTTAAGTCACTCAGTCAGTTCAGTCTCTCAGTTGTGTCCGACTCTTTGCAACCCCACGGACTGCAGCATGCCAGGCCTCCCTGTCCATCACCAACTCTCAGAGTTTACTCAAACTCATCTCCATTGAGTCGGTGATGCCATCCAACCATCTCATCCTCTGTCATCCCCTTCTCCTCCTGCCTTCAATCTTTCCCAGCATCATGGAAATTCAGTAAAAAAAAAAAAAATTTAAAAACTCTGGAACACAATAATGTTCATAATGTTAAACTGGTGATTTGAATAACTCAAAATTCTTTTAGGTTTTTTCACAGGCTTCAGAGAGTGCCATCAGGAGTCCTTCCTATCAGTATATCTGATACAGATCTGATATATGTGTATATATATATATATATATATATATATATATATATATACACACGTATATATACACACACACACTTTTGATGCAAAATAATAAAACCAGTTACTGCACCTATTAATTTAATTAATATTTATATAATATTTTTATTCTTGTTACAGGAGGAAGAGAAGAAAACAAGTCTTTATTTTTGTTTGGTGTGAATTTTTCCCTTTAATTCTAACTGATTTGTGCTTTTTGTGAATTAAAGAAATGATGAGGACTTTTATGTGAGATTTCCCTATCACAGAAATAAAATACCTTCAAATCGTCCCTTTTTCCTAGCCTGCTTATTTATGAAAACATGTTGATAATTTCTTTAAATCGTTTTGTATACCATTGTCTGAAGCAGATTCTGGTCACAAAGCACTGAGTATTGGTCTCTGAAGGAGATTAAAGCTACTCAGGGATGGATTTATGACACTGAAGACTAAATTATACGATGAACTAAAATATGTTCCCAAGTAAAGCACTATTTTGTGCTTCCAGGGCATACTGTTAATTAAATATCACTTAAGTGTTCTAATTTAACATCTACTTTTTCTTAATCTTGTTCAGTTCTCTATTCATAGACCTTTTAAAACATAGTATATACTGTAGTTATTTTGATTGACAGTAATTAACACTGTCACCAGTTATTATTATTTCTTTTTATTCTTCAAGTATTTGTTGATCACTCACTGTGTCTCAGGTCCTGTTCTGGGTTCAGTCACTGTCCTGAAGTTGCTCAAGAAAAGGAAGCAACTACTGGCAATGTAACAAGATTATGGCCATTATAGAGGCGGCAACATATTGTTGAGAGAATGAAAGTAGGTGAGACCAGTTGTGACTATGGAAAGTCACACTGGCAGAAACAAACATTTAAGTGTCTCAGAAGATGAATGGGTAAAGAAGAAGGCAAATACATGAAAAAGGAAAACCTATGATGAACCATGATGAATGAATGTATAGACATGGAAGGTCAAACAAGACAGGCATACTATATAGGATTGAGTGGATTCTCATGGGTTTTACTACAAAGGGCTTGAACAAAGTCTTATGGGCACCAGAGAATGAACATAATATTTAAGCAGAGTAATTAGTTTTTAAGGAGATATCTTATAAGATATGGAAGATGGGGAGTTCAGTTCAGTTCAGTTCAATCGCTCAGTCATGTCCAACTCTTTGCTACCCCATGGACTGCAGCACGCCAGGCCTCCCTGACCATCACCAACTCCTGGAGTTTACTCAAACTCATGTCCATTGAATTGGTGATGCCATCCAACCATCTCATCCTCTGTCATCCCCTTCTCCTCTCTTCTTCAATCTTTCCTAGCATCAGGGTCTTTTCAAATGAGTCAGTTTTTCGCATCAGGTAGCCCAAGTATTGGAGTGTCAGCTTCAGCTTCAGTCCTTTCAAGGAACACCCAGGATTGATCTCCTTTAAGATGGACAGGTTGGATCTCCTTGCAGTCCAAGGGACTCTCAAGAGTCTTCTCCAACACCACAGTTCAAAAGCATCAATTCTTTGGTGCTCAGTGTTCTTTGTAGTCCAACTCTCACATCCATACATGACTACTGGAAAAACCATAGCCCTGATTAGATGGACCTTTATTGGCAAAGTAATGTCTCTGCTTTTTATATGCTGTCTAGGTTGGTCATAACTTTTCTTCCAAGGAGTAAATGTCTTTTTATTTCATGGCTGCAGTCACCATCTGCAGTAATTTTGCAGCCCAAAGAAATAAAGTCTGCCACTGTTTCCACTGTTTCTCCATCTATTTGCCATGGGGTGGTGTCATCTGCATATCTGAGGTTATTGATATTTCTCCCAGCAATCTTGATTCCAGCTTATGCTTCATCCAGCCCAGCGCATGGGGAGTGGGGCCAGGGAAAAGCATAGCAGGGGGCAAGGTCAGTAAGTGGTGACAAAAAGATCAGCCCATGAGTAGGGAGGTTGTTAATTGTATTAGATTTGAATAGAAATCTAAATGGTGTATTTATGTTTTGGCCTCTGCTGCTGGAGAAAACATTTGCTCAGAGCAATAAAGTGAGCTGTTGGTTCTAACTCAGTTGCTTTGTTCTGCACACTTTTCTTTCAATTCTGTTGCAATATCTGTGGACTTTGCTTGATTTTGGTGTAATTCTAAAAGGTATTAACTCAAAGATCACAGTAAGATAAAGTAGAATTCAACATAAAAGCATTTAACAGGAAAATAATTTTTTATTGTTAAGAGGAAAATTTGAGTAAGATTAAACTGTTTGGAAAACATATGAGCCAAATGATATTTCATGGACATATATAAAGAAAAAAATTTTTGAAGCATTAGGACTAATTGACATAAATACAACAAAAAATTGGAGATTTTAGAACATTTCTACCACATAGAAAAAAGAAAGTTAAGCAAACAATAAATAAAGACACTAGGTAGGAACTTTTCTAGTCAAAGCTACCAATGGCTTCCATGGTGTAAAATCAGTTACCTGATTTCTCTTGTGAGAATTTGACACAATAGATCACTGCCTTTTCCTTGAAACATTTTTCTTGTTGGCTTCTGGATTCTCCTCCAATTTTATTGACTGAATCTCCTCAATATTTTTCACTACATTTTCTGCAATTCTTTGACCTCTAAATGTTGCAGTGTCCCAGAGCTGCTCTTCCCAAATATAAAATTACTCTCTGAGTGCTAAGTCATTTCATTGTCTGACTCTTTGCAACCCTATGGACTGTAGCCCACCAGGCTCCTCTGTCCATGGGATTCTCCAGGCAAGAGTACTGGAGTGGTAATCTCATATAGACTTGGTACATTCATATCATCTAAATATTGACAACACATATTTATATCTCCAGCCTGGATTTCTTTCCCCTTAATTTCCAGGCTCTTGTGTCAGCTTCCTCCCTAACAACTCCATGTTGATAATGTGAAGATAATCCAAACTTAGCACAATTTAAACTGAACTCCCAAATCTATGTCTCCCTCTGTCTTATCTATCTTTCTGGTTACTCGAGCCAGAAACCTTAGAGTCATCTATAATTCCACTTTTCTGCATCAGTCCTACAATCAATCTATGAACAAAACCTGATGACTCTGCCATCGATGTACACCCCAAATTTGACTTTTTCCCAATACCACCAGTACAAGCCACAGTCCTACCGCAGAGGGATTATTGCCACAGCTTAATTGCTCTCCTTACAAGGTACACTTGCCTCATTGCCAGCTCAACGTAGTAATTGTAGTGATCTTTAATTGAAGTACAATGTGCCACTTTTTCACTTAACATTCCTAGTAGCAGGACTTCTCTGGGGTCCAGTGGTTAAGACTTTGCCCTCCAGTGCAGGAGGTGAAGTTTCAGTCCCTGGTCAGGGAGCTAAAATTCCACATGCCACAGGGCCAAAAAGCAAAGACATGAAAAAGAAGCAGTGTTGCAACAAATTCCATAAAGACTTAAAAAAAATCTTTAAAGACATCAAAAAATCTTTAAAAAAAAAATCTCTAAGTAGCTTCCCATCTCACTCAGATTAAAGTCTCTATAATGATTCTGCATGATAATAGCTTTCTGCTCTTTTCTCTTTCTTCTTTTCCACTGAGTCTCTTTGCTCAGGTACAGTGGCCTCCTGGATGTTTTTCAAGTTACCAATTAATTTCCTATTAACTTGCCACTGTGATTCTTTTTGCTTGGAAACTGTGCCCTCAGATATATGGGAGGCAAACTCCATCATCTCCTCAGGCTTCTACATTTTCATCTGCTGGATAAGTCTTCCTCGACTGTCCTATTTTAAATCAGACCCCTATCCTTATTCTCCACACAAATTATCACCCTCTCATATACAGTAGATTTTATTTATTTTCTGTCTACCCTCACTACTGTAAACTCCATGAGGACAGGGCTTTTTCTCTGCTTTGTTCACTTCTATCATTCTCAATGTAAGAAGAGTGCCTGGAACATAATAGGCACTAGGTCACATTTGATGGGTATATAGATGAGTACACATGCATGGGCTGTATTCTCTTACATGGTGGTAACCTCGAGGAGTCACTAGCTCCATTTTCTAAAAGTCACACTGGGGAGAAGGAGAAGCATGGGTCTGAGAAATTAACATAAGAACATAAGAAACCAATGAGGAGGTTAAAGATTCTTAAGGTTTGGTTAGGGTGTAGAATGAGGATGTGTTGGGGTCTTGTGGCTACTGTAACAAACTGCTGCAAACTGGGTGGCTTGGAACAACAGTGTTCTCTGTCTCACAGTTTTGGAGGCCTGCAGTCACTACCAGGGCAGCGCTCCCCTGAGCTTCTGGAGGGTGCCTCAGCGTTCCTGGGCTTGCATTCTAGTCTCTGCTCCCATTCTCCCATCATCTTCTCTCTGTGTATCTGTCTGTGTCTTCTCCTTCCTTTTCTCTGTCTCAAATCTCCCCCTGTCCTTCTCTTAAAACCATTTCTCATTGGATTAGACCCCAACTGGGATAATCCTCATCTCAAGCTCCTTAATTTAATCATATCTGCAAAATCCAAAAGTTTGATGTTTACAGGATAACATTAGGATAGGACTAATTTCCTGCTAGGCTACAAACTGTTGGAAGCAGGTGAATATAGACTGTGTGTGCATGCTGAATCATTTCACTCTGGTCTGACTCATTGCGACACTTTGGATCATAGCCTGCCAGGCTCCTCTGTCCATGGAAATTCTCTAGGCAAGAATACTGGAGTGGGTTGCTATGACCTCCTCATGAGGATCTCTCTGACCCAGGGACTGAATCCGTGTGTCTGACTCTTTGTGACCCTGTGGACTGTAGCCTGCTAGGCCCCTCTGTCCATGGAATTCTCCAGCAAGTTACTGGAGTAACTTGCCATGCCCTCCTCTAGGGGATCTTCCCAACCCAGGGATCGAACCCAGGTCTCCCGCATTGCAGGCAGATTCTTTACCATCTGAGTTACCAGGGAAACCTGTAGTATAGGTCAGTCATTCTTAAAAAATGACTCTTCCAACCTCTCCCTACTGCCTCAGGACTGGCGGATTACTGTACAAAGAATTTGTCTCTTCCCAATGATGCCACTTTCAAAGAGTCAAGGGAGATTTCAGAAAATTGCTTGATGGTATCAAATTAAATTGATAATATATAATTGCAAGATATCTGGAAATTCAGTGATCATGAACTAAATAACATACTTCTAAGGAAGTCATGAATCAAAGGGGAAATAAAAGGGCATTAAAAATATTTTAAATTGAATTAAAATGAAAATGCAGCATATCAAAATTTGTGGGATACTATTAAAATATCATTTAAAGAAAATGTATAGCACCAAAATCTCTCTGTTTTATAATTTATAGCACTCCATTGTCTTCAGTTAACATTTGTTGGAGAAGAAAGAGATCTCAAACCAATGAATGCAGCTTCCACCTTAAGGCAAAAAGAGAAAATTAAAACAAGGCAAGCCAAGTAAGGAAGTAATGGAGATCAAAACAGAAATCAACAAGATAGAAAACACACAAAAATATAGATAAAAATCAATAAAGCTAAATACTGGTTCTTTGAGAAGATCACTAATGTTGATAAATCTCTAGCTAGATTTTTCAAGGAATGATAATTAAAAAAAAAACCTAAATTGCTAGGACCAGGAATGAGAGAGGTGACATCACTTCAGATATCAAAATAAGGGAATATTTTGAAAAATATTTTGCCAATAAATTCGACAACTTAGATGAAATAAGCAAACGCCTTGGAAGATACAAACTACCAAAGCTCCCTTTAAAAAAAAAAAAAAGATAATCTGATTATTTCTATATCCATTAAAGAAATGCAAAATTTAGTTGAGATCATTCCCATAAAACTCCAGAAAACTGGTGAATTCTACTAAACACTGAAGGAAGAAAGTATACTAATTCTATACAACCTCTTCCAAAAAACTGAAGAGAAGGGACCTTGATTCTGTGAGGCCAGTATTACCCTGATACCCTTTTCCTGCCGTGTGAGGCCAGCACCAGATTTTGGCAGCCTGCAACCCTGAGGAGACCTTTCACCGGAGCCTGATTAGGCTGGCATCCTGATCTCAGATCCCCAACCTCCAGAGCTGAGAGGAATGAACTTCTGTTGTTGATAAGCCTCCCACTTTATGGTGTTTTGTTATAGCAGCTTGAAGTAACTTAGACACTGTATTCCTTCTGCCCTGGTCTCCCTTCCTCCTATAGATAACAGCTTTTCTCAGGGCTTGGTTATCCATTCTCTTCTTTATTTTTAACAGTTAAGCAAATATGTATATAAATAATTTTCCTATTACACCGTTCTACCTATATTACATAAGGGGTTACATACTTGCATATATTGTTCTGCACCTTTTTACACTTAAAAATATAATCTTGGTGACCACTTCATATTATGCATACTTTTTTTTTCAATTTTTTAACAGCTGCACAGAATTTCTTTGTGTGATTAGGGCTATAGTTTTTAAATTGACCTTGTATTGACACTTGGATAATTTGTAATCCTTTGCTAATGCAAATAATGCCACAGAGAAGAACCTAATGCTTTAGTTGTTTAATCATATTGGTAGCATATTTTTAGGTGTACTTAGTAGCTCAGTTCTCTTCAACTTGGCGACCCCATGGACTGGGGCCCACCAGGCTCCTCTGTCCCTGGGGATTCTCCAAGCAAGAATCTGGGAGTGGGTTGCCATGTACTCCTCTAGGGGATCTTCCCAACCCAGGGATAAAATCCAGGTCTCCCGCTTTGCAGGTGAATTCTTTACTGTCTGAGCCACCAGGAAAGCCCATTTTATTTTTATTTTTGTACCTGTTAAAAATTTGTTTCTAACAAAAAATTTCAAAGGATAAATACATATATTTTTGTTGTTGTTTAGTTGCTAAGTTGTATCTGGGTCTTTTGTGATACCAAGAACTGTAGCCTGCCATGCTCCTCTGTCCATGGGATTTCCCAGGCAAGAATACTGGAATGGGTTGCCATTTTCTCTCCCAGGGGATCTTCCCAACCTGGGGATTGAACCTGTGTGTCCTGTATTAGCTAGCGGATTCTCTACCACTCAGTCACATTGGGAAGTACATATTTTTTTGGATATTGCCAAATTCTCTATAGGTATTGTACCACCATTTTGCATTTGCAGAAGCTCTGGATAAGATGACCTATTTCTCCACTGTTTTATGCTCAAAGTATGTTGTCAAACTCTTAGATATTTGCCAGTCAGATAGGTGAGGAATGGTGCTATGGTGTTGCTAGACGTTCATTTTTCCTATTATGAGCATCTTTTTTAGATTAAAGATCCTTTTAAATGCTTTTTCGTTTTGCATACCATCTGCTTATATGATCTTGCTATTTTTCTATCAGATTGTTGGTATTTTTTTCTTTCCTATTTCAGGGTCCCTTGTATATTGATAGATTGCAGCTATCATTTCTCAGTTTCTCCTCTGCATTTGTGACTTTCTGTATAGTATTTTTCCATATACAGTCTTAAAAACTTTTTGGGGGTAGTTGAATTTATTACTGCCTCTGAATTTTGTATCATAGGACAATTGTCTCCAGTGCACTTGTGTTTCTTCTAGTACATTTACTCTCCCCACTCCCTTTTAACATTTAGATCTGTGATCTATTTGGAATTTTCCTAGTGCATGGATAGGCATTTGAACCTAATTAAAAAAGTTTAATTGTATGTATCTTTCTCTTGATTGCCAATAATACACTGTTTTAATTATTATGCTAGTTTAGAATGTTTTATTATCTATTAGCGCTGCTTTGCTCAGTCATTAGAAAGAATGAAATAATGCCATTTGCAGCAACATGGATGCAACTAGAGATTATCATACCAAGTGAAGTAAGTCAGAAAGAGAAAGACAACTACCATATGATCTCACTTATGTATGGAATCTAAAAACAACCAACCAACCAACTACACAGCTTAAGCTCATAGACACAGAGAACAGATTGGTGATTGCTGGGTGGCAAGCAGAGATGCACAAACCAAATGAACAGGAGGGTCAAAAGCATAGTGACTATAGTTAATAATATTTTATTGCATATTTGAAAGTTTCTAAGAGTAGGTCTTATAAGTCCTCAATATAAAAAGAAAAAATTGTAACTATATATGCTTATGAGTGTTAACTTGACTTATTGTGGTCAGCATTTTGTAATGTAGACAAATAATGAATTGTGTTGTAAACCTGAAACTAATACAATGCTATATGTCAATTATACTTCAAAAAAATTTTTTTAAATTGTGACTAAAATAGCCCAGTATTTTTTCTCCTTAGGGTTTTTATAATTATACTACTTGGTCATCCCTCAGTCAGCGGGTAAATGCTCCAGCTTCCCAGTCTCTGGCCGAGACAATTCTAGGAAATTATCTTCCACTCCTCAGACAGGGTTACACCCAGTTGCCTACATGGTTACTCTTCTCATTAACATCTCCTTTATTAGCTTTTTTCACTTCTTGGTCTCACTTCCTAATCTGTGCCTCCTTCAATCATCTTCAAAATAAATTACAGGTCTTTGGAGGTCTGCTTTTGGACAACCTAAACTAAGAAAAAGTCATTTTTAGATTTTGACCTGGAGGTAACCACTGAGACCCGAGTTTGCTCTCTACATGTGTGTGGTGGTAAAGAAAGAGAGAAGGAAGTGGTGCCTTCCGATTGAACTGTTCCGAATGTAGCTTTCTAGCTTGTTCTCCTGATTATCGCCCTATAGACTATACCACTCTTTAGACTCAGAGCTTCTAGGGAAGGTTGGTCTTATCTTCCATATGTGGAGATCAGCTTCCTTCTTATTTATTTTCTCTATCAACTAGATCCCATCTGTGCTAGTTTCTGAGATTTTCTCAAGATTTTGACTATTCTGCTGGCTACCTCCCTCTTTTTTCCCCAGTATCCTTATGTATAGGTATGTGTCTATAAAGCTAAAGCCAGACTTCTTAGGCATGTTTATCTGAGTAAGTTTCAAAGTTTATTTATCGTTAACAAGGGAGTTAGCAGTTAGATAATTCCAGACACATTCAAAATGACCAGGAAGAAAATTGGCTTAAATACATTACGTTTTTAACTCAGCATAGACTGCTCTTTTATCTCATACAGTCACTAAAAAATTCACATTCCTATCAGTGATAGGGGGGTTAAACTTGTGAACTAAATGAACTGAAGCCATCTTCACATAAGTGCCAGGCATGAACCAGTAATCAGAAGTCATAAGTAACATAGCTGAGAAGAAAATGAAAAGCAAGTTGATGTAATAGCTGAATAGTTGAAATGACAAAAGGCTGTTTAGAGGTCAGCATGATCAGTGACATTTACTGGTTGCAATCAAAGATGCTGACCAAGCCAGTTGCAGAAACCTCAGTCTCTCTCTATCTCTCTCTCTCTCCCTTTTACTTTATCTACCTCTGTCTCTTTCTCTCCCCACTTCTCTTTCTCTATACCACTCTTTACTTATCCATCTGTAAAGATTTCTTTTTCCTTGGTAATTAATACTTAATCTATGGAGTTATAGTTTAAAACTGTAAATGTGCCTTTGTCTGATAATTTCTCACCAGTAACTATAGCATCCATTCATGAAACCGATTTAGATCAGTTGCTACTGTGAGAATTACAAACGATTATTTACATTTATTAGTTGCTCTTCTTAAAAAGAGAAGAGCTTTTGCTCCCTCTCCTTTTATTTTAATTTTGTATTGGTATAGATTCATGGAATTAAAAAAAAATTAATGTGTTATAATGCATTCCTTTCATTATTTACTTTATTGTCAAATTGTCCCACTGATTTCTATCTTCTTTAGACATGTACCCATTCGTTTTTGAAAATTTCCTTAGTTTTAGAAGTCCAGGATTCTTACAGGGGAGAAGAGTGTTTAAAATCTGATAGAGGCACAAAATGGGCTCCAAGGGCCCCAAAGAGCTTTCCTGGTAGCTATTGTTTTTGTGTCCTTTTACTGGCCATAACTAAGAAATAGATTTCTTCTTTCATATCACATACTAAAAATAGTTCCTTATTTAGGATCATGATCTTAGTATGGGTTCCCAGAATTTGAGTGACTGGTTGAAATAACACAAACATCTTTTTTATAAAATTTAAACTTTATGTATTTTTAAATGGAAGGATAATTGCTTTATAGAATTTTGTTGGTTTCTGTCAGACATCAACATGAAAAACACAAACATCTTTAAGGCTATTAATTCTTATAATAAACTTGTTCAGAAACTTTGATTTTGTGGGTACTTGCTTCGCTGTATGTTTACTAGAATAACATCTTATTTTTCCCCTAATTTTATCAAGTATATAAAATTATTTATTGTAAATTCAACTCCTTTTGATTATCGGAGAAGTTTAGCATCTTTTTAGTTATGCTTCCTCTTTGGTGAATTATTTATTCTTGTCCTTTCTCTTTTAGCATTTGCAATAGTTCAAGATTTTTTTTTTTTTTTTGGTTGTCTGTTTGACTAGGTATTGTGCATACTTAACCTGTGGACTTCTTTTTCTAACTCAATAGATTTTTCCAGTAAAACACTGCGAGAATTTTTTTCCTGGTTAATAATTAGCAAAAATTTCTGCAGAGTGATCAAATAAAAATCAAATATGAGGTATATGAGAAATAGGTTAAGCAAGTTACTTTTTTACTAATAGTGTCAAAGAATAATATAAAAACTTGATTTTCCTCATTCATGTTACTTTTCTTTTGTGAATGTGATTTCTTAAAAAAATGAAACAGTTAAAACTTACAGGTTTTGTTATTTTCTTTTTCTTTTTGACTGAATCCCTAACCTTGCCCACACAGCCTCAAGACGTAGGTAAGAAATTTACTTGTCTATCCCCTAAGGAATGACTAAGTTGGGCTAATTTCTATTTTTTAACTTTGGTCTCTTTCAGTTTAAATTTTCACTTGCTTTTTTTCTCCCTCTCCCTAGTTTATATATACTGATCAGATACCCTGATCTAACCTTGCCAGATATTGTATTTTGGATCATATTACCTTATCTACTGACAGAGACAATTATCACACCCAGCAATCGGTCACCAGCATAATGCTAATACAAGAAGTGTTGCTGGGAGATATAATTTGGATTTGAAAATATTAATGTTTCTTGCAAATATGTGTAGTGTACGGAAACAGTGGAACATTAGACATGAGTTGAGATTTTATCGGAACTTTGGTCGTTCGTTGTATTTCCTAATTACGTGGTAAACACCTTAAGAGTATGCAGACCCTGCTTTCCAACTGTACACACTTGGGGAATCTTTAAATCCCTGCAAGCCTGTACATTTCCTCAAGCCTTGCTGAAGCAGTGTTAGCCTGGAGGAAAGTGTGACTTTTATATTTCTTCTATTCAAAGAGGGAATATTTTGAACTTCATCTGTTTGGAGGTGTTTTTTTTTTTTTTTTTGTAATCCCTCTGCCCTGAAAGACCATCTTTTTGCAGTTCACCAAGGTGCTATAAGTGTTTCCATGCCCTGAAGTTGTGGATAATGTCTTAATTTGGTACCCGCTCCAGTGCCTGCTGGGGCTTCCCTTGTAGCTCAGTCGGTAAAGAATCTGCCTGCAATGCAGGAGACCTGGGTTCGATTCTTGGGTCGGGAAGATCCCCTGGAGAAGGAAATGGCAATCCACTCCAGTATTCTTGCCTGGAGAATCCCCATGGACAGCGGAGCCTGACAGGCTACAGTCTATGGTGTCACAAGAGTTGGACACGACTTAGCAACTCAACCACCACCACCACCACAGTGCCTGCTAGTGACCCCAGACACAGGGCTTAAAGAAAGTCATTTTTGAGTTTTCCTTCTCCTTTGCCCCTTGTAAAAACTTGTTTTAAAAAAAGTTCTGTTGATTTTTGACTCCAATATTTTTTGCATCCACATTTTCCTTTGCACTTCTGTTACTCCTACCAAAATTCATGTCCAGCTGGTTTCTCAACAGGACAGTTGCAAAAGTCTCCTAATGAGCTTCTTGATTTCCCCCTCTCCATCCATTCATTCTTACATCTATTTGACAAATAGTTCTTGTTACTTTCTACTTGTTAGGTACTGTGAGAGATGACAGAACATCAGACATACCATTACCTGGCTGGTATTTCTTAGTTTAGAGAAATGATGATATTACTATTCTATATAAACATTTTTAGTGGCTCTTCATGGTTTCCAGTTGAGGCCCAAACTCATCAGCTTTATATGAAAGGCATACATAATCTGGACCCAGGTTCTTCCTGTCTCTGGTTCCATTAAGTTTCTTTATGACTCACTTTCTCATCAAAGTGGGAGATTAATACATTAATTGATGTTCCCCAAACATCCCAGGATTTCTTACCTTTGTGCTTTTATTCATATCATTCTCTCCACACAGAAAGATGAGCTTCTTTACTTCTAAGTTAGCTGAAATCTTGGACATTTTTTAGGCTCAACTTACATACCCCTCTTCCTATAATCCTTTTCTGGTTCCTCACCCAGAGACCATAAGCATTCCCATTATGTGTGGTTGCTGCTCAGTTGCTCAGTCATATCTGACTCTTTGTGACCCCATGGACTGCAGCACGCCAGGTTTTCCTGTCCTTCACCATCTACTGGAGCTTGCCCAAACTCATGTCCATTGAGTCAATGATGCCATCCAACCAACTGGTTCTCTGTCATCCCCTTCGCCTCCTGCTTTCAATCTTTCCCAGCATCAGGGACTTTTCTAATGAGTTGGCTCTTCTCATCAAGTGGCCAAAGTCTTGGAGCTTCAGCTTCAGCATCAGTCCTTCCAATGGATATTCAGGATTGATTTCCTTTAGGATTGATTAGTTTACTCTCCTTGCAATCCAAGGGACTCACAAAAGTCTTCTTCAATACCACAGTTTAGAAGCATCAATTCTTCGATGCTCAGCCTTATTTATGGTCCAACTCTCACATCCATCCATGACTACTGGAAAACCCACAGCTTTGACTATACGGACCTTTGTCGGCAAAGTAATGTCTATGCTTTTTTATATGCTGTCTAGTACCCACTTTGATGTAGAATATCATATACATTCTACATTGGATTACAGTCATGTTCATGAGTCACCTGCACTATGAGAGTATTTAGGAACCCAAGGTCCAGGGGAGATGTTTTAGTTATCATTGATTGCCTCATAGTAACCAGTGCAGTACTTTGAAAAAGTAAAGACTCCATGAAAATAGCCTGTATGAACTAATATAAATGTGTTCTGATAAGTATATGCTTATTGGAAAGGAACCAGTGGTGTTAGACTAGTTCAGAGATCACCTAAATATCTGTGTCTGACTAGCATTATAATTTACACTACCGTCAGCATGCCTGGCATCTCTTGCTGGGCACAACTGTAGCGTTATATCACTTAACAGCGAAACTTCATACTACTTTCCTAGTTATACCTGTTATCTAGCATGGAAATGGTGCTTGTGTTTGACATTTGTGGCTGGGGAGCCATCAATAGTAAATCTAAAGTCTGGTGAGTTTGAAATTAATTCAAGCCATTTCAACTTAATGAATATTTTTAAGCACCTGTGTGATTAAGATGTAATATTTGGCTCATATGATGTTTCTTCTTCATATTATACATGCTATTTTTTCTATATCATTTTTTATTTTACACTTTTAAAATGTGTTACATATAGTAATTTATTGGTAAAATATTAAAATACCAGGATACATAATAACTTAAATATCTTTGCTTTCAGATGATGTCAGAATCACCCAGAAATTTATAGAGGATAACATTGGATATGTGTGAGTTCCTCTAAACTTGTTTCGATGATGATGGTGTTTATTCTAAGTTTATCTGACATCTTCCAGAATTATTAATGCTAATATATTAATTAAATAATACCATATTAAAAAGTGAATACAGTATTAAAGAAAAATTCAGATGAGGCAATTGAATTGTCAAGAAGTTATAAAACTTAGAGACTTCACATTTTGATAATTTTCTAAGGTTAGTCAGCAAGTGGGTGATCCTGTGAGATTTTGGTTGGACATAACTGGAAATTCTGCAGGTCGTCATTGTGTACTCTGTGGACTGTTGCAGCACCATCATTGCATTTGCTCAATATATTCAGGAGGCATCCTTTGAAGAAGTAGAAATGTTGCTAAAAGCCATGACAGAATACAGAGATAAATGCGTGGCTGACAGGACACTCCCAGAGTGTTCAAAATTAGCTGTAAGTAAATTGTTTGCATTTCTTCAACAAACAAGCTTATTTGTCAACACTGAGGGAATTTTTGGCCTGAAAATATAGAGAGATGCTCTATGCTCTTGTTGTTACTTTGCCTGCCTTCGGTATTTAGGATAAGGCACTTTCTTAGGAGAGATGCAATTCTGTGTACTGATGCCCAGGAGGACTTGGCTATGAGTTTGTGGTCCATGCCATAAATACACAGGCAGGAAGACTACACCAATAGCCTGGCAAAGTGCACGGAAGTAAAGTTACTTTCTTTACCTGCCTCTCAATATGTACTCTCTGTTACATATTACATGTGTATTACATATATGTTACACATTACATATACTCTCTTTTCTTGGCATCCTCCCAATAGAGTAACCATCTGCATCTCTAGAAAGCTATTACTAAACACTACCACTAAATACTTTACCAACCCATTATACTCTGACACTGTTACCTTGTGAGAGAAGAGAAAAAGTCACTATGTCAGGGAGATGTAGGCAGAAGAGAGATAGGAAGAGGTTAAGGGGACTCAGGATAGGATAGAGAGAGTTTCCCAAAGTGTAGGATGGTGGTCACGGCTGTGGGTAGAGATGCTCTGCTGGTAATATTGGGAACATCCTGGAATCTCTTTCTCAAAGAGTGACACTCACCACTCACTGTCTCCATTGTGTCATCTCAGAAGCCTGAGAAATGTTGCAATGAATTAAATGTGTCTTTTCCTTTTCTGTTGTCCAGAATGAGGTTTTACTGGAAAATATATGTGCCATGGAGGGACTGCCACAAAAGTATAACTTTTCACACTGCTGCCGTAAGGGTGACTTTGAAAGAAGACTCTGTTTCTTCCATAATAAGAAAGCTGATATAGGATTTTTGCCTCCTCTCCCTACCCTGGATCCTGAAGAAAAATGCCAGACTTACAAAAATAACAGGGAATCTTTTTTGAATAAGTAAGTTTAATTTTAGTAGAAAAAGCATCTAATTGAAGATAATTCTTCAGTTCTTAGGCTAAATTCAATATCTGTTCTGAAGGAACATAGCTGGGTTTACAGATCAATTAGTTTATTCAACATGCATTTGTGTGTCAGATTCTGTGGTCATTGTTGAGAAGATGAACAAGATATGAAACCTGCTTTCAAGATCCTTTCAATAATAATGCGTATTTTCTAATGGGATAAGCCCCAGAACCCAAGTGTGTGCAAGGTACGAAATCACTGCTGGAGGAAATATATGGTCTTTCTAAAGGGAAGGTGCAGCTTTTACCAAAGATAAACATTAAGTCAATGGATGTTTAGCAGTGCAATAGTTGCAGAAGCAGAGGCTTTTTCTGGAAAGCTTAAATCACGAAGTTTTCTTTTTACATGTAAGTGATTACGATCTCTGGATCTAAGATGGAGTCTGTATAGGTAGCTGTTCCTTCATGATAAGGAGAGCTTGGACCATCTGGCGTTATGGGGAAGAAAAGAGAATAGCCAGGGCCTTGCATTCATGATTAGAATTGCAATCATCATTCTTACTTGGGAATTGGGAACTTGAGTGGTGTGACATTTTTGGAGACTCAGTAATGTTGCCTTCCCTTGAAGCCTCAGTAATGGGAAATCCTTCTTTCTTCTCACCTTCACTTTCGCAACTTGATCTTGTCTTTTTTAATCTTCTCTTTCCCTTCCCTTGTCTATGATTCCTTCACTTCTTTCCTGTTTTTCCCCCTTCCTTTCTTCCTTCCTTTTTTTTCTTTTGAAGTTATGTCTATGAAGTTTCCAGAAGGAACCCCTTTGTTTTTGCTCCTACACTTCTAACTGTTGCTGCTCGTTTTGAGGAGATGACTAAAACATGCTGTGAAGAGCAAGAAAAAGCTAACTGCTTTCGAACAAAGGTGGGCATTCCATTTATTCCATTTACTATTATATACATTCATTCCACTTAGCAAAGATAGGTATTACGCTTATTAAAAGGACAGGGAGTCACCCGAAATTGTAGCTCTTTACTTAAATTAGAGCAAAAGAGTTTTTTACCACTTATCAGCCGTTCTCTTGTCACTTTCACTGTTTTTTCAACCCATTCACCACCTGCTAACTGATCTAAATTTCTTATTACTTGAGACCTTTGAAAAATTGCCCATTTCTAGGGTCTCTCTTCTGGTTTTGTTTTCCTTGTAAATTGGAAGGAAACCCTAGTGAGTAACTAACCAGGGTAAAAATGACATTTTATCTTCTATCTTGGACAAGTCCTTAACCATATAAGTGAATCATCCTGGTAGAGAGGGACAAGCTTACTGCACACGGCACTTCCCAGCAAGTGTAATTTGGTCATCAGGAAGATTGGCTCTACCTTTATAATGTGCCACACATTTCTATTTATTTTGCTATACACATTTCCTGAGATAAAAAACCCTGTAGGTTTTCTATCTTTGAGGAAACATTGGGATTGTTTGGTTGACATGTGGTTAGTAAATAAGAGAATAGTGGGATTTTTCCACTTGCTTCAACAACATTTTCTATTTATCCTTCAGGCAGAACCTTTCATATACTATTTAAAAGCATTGTCTTCTTATCAAAAAAATGCCTGTGGGGCACTTATGAAATTTGGACCACAAATCTTACAATTTATGTGAGTTTTATAATCTATCTTTTGTTTCTATTTGTATTTTTTTTTGGTCTGTGTTCCATTTTTGTTAAATCATTGATGACTTTTTATTTATACTCTTCTTAGATCCTTAGGGGTTTTGAGGTGGGGGTTAATCTGCTTGGATTGCTCAGAACCAGGACGTTAGATCGGGATGAGAGAAGCCCTGAGAGGTGGAGAGACCTCAGGGAGAAAGAGGGTTACTTCTGAGTTAGTTTTTGGTTAGTTGGGAATCTGAATGGGTCTGGGAGTTCCCAATCAGAGTTTTAAAACCTCCAAGTGCTTTAGACATGACTTATCCATCCATCTTTGACTTTAATAACTAGGAAACTACCTTCTAGGGATACATTTTATTTCAGATCTTACTTAGACCAAGAGCAAGGGTACTAGTGCAATGTTTTGTGAGAAATTCTGAGATTTCAAACAGATCAGTGAAAAAGGTTGCTGTGATGAATTATCTATGGCTGCCATGGACTCACAAGAAGAAATGGCGGTCCTTAAAAAATGTGTTTTGCTATAACAATTGTGGAAGAGGGCATATCTTTCAGGCCTTTTTCTCCCCCTGGTCCTGAACTAGGACTCAAAATATCAACCTAGGATTTTCAAAATGATCATGTGGGCCAAGTAATGTTTAAACAGTTATTTGGTAAAGCCATTGGTGAAAAAACAAGGATACCAATGCTTACTGCACCTACCTATACTGTATCAGCAAAGAACTTCCTTTTGTCTATTTGCTGTTCAAGTTGTTTTAGTGGTTTATCAATTCTGTTTCCAGAAACATTGCTGTACTTAGTCAAAAATTCCCCAAGATTGAATTTAAGCAACTTACCTCCCTTCTAGAAGATGTTTCTTCCAAATATGATGGATGCTGTGAAGGGGATGTTGTGCAGTGCATCCGTGGCAGGGTAAATATCCTATAAAACCAAGCAAAAATAGTGATTTCGGGGTGGCTATTTTTTATTCTGAAGTTGCCTGAATGTGTGGCTACTCACTACAATAAAATCATAATGTTAATAAATTGTTTGGGAATAACAGATAGCACTACTGTGTATAAAACAGATAAACAACAAGGACCTCCTGTTTGGTGTAGGCGGCTACATTTAATATCTTGTAATAGCTTCTAATGGAAATGGAAAAGAATCTGAAAAAATATAGTCCCTTACATATATGTTCGGATATATATATATGTGTGTGTATATATATATATATGACGGAAACTAACACACATTGTAAAACACCTATACTTCAGTAAAAATCAATTGTTAAATAATAACGTGAACCAAATAAAATAAAAAATAAAATACTAACGAATGAGACCAAATGAAGCATTGGAGTTTTTAAAGAATGAGATTGCTTTTAGATTACTTAGTTGATTCTATTTTATGTGAATAAATGCACATGACATAATCCCCAGGAATTTAGAATTTGTGAACATTCATTCATCCAGACTAACGTTTTCTTTAATGTTGCAAATACTCTTTTAGAGATATTAGAAATTAACAGTAAAACTCAGAATATGACTGATGATCTTTATGTTTTCAAGAGTTGCTTTCTCTGAGTTTCTTCAGGATACTTAGGAATAGTCTTTTCAAATAAATGAATATGTACATTTAAAATAACTCTTATTGTAGTCTTTAAAGTGATTCTTTAAGGACATATACTGGTAAATATAATAGTGACCTAGTTGAAGTTGTTCATGCATATGAAGGTAACACAATTTCATTAAGAATAATCCTGATTTCTTAGTTAAAATTAGTTTTTTTAAGTGATTTTTAAATTAGTCTTACTGTTTTAAATTCAAAACAAAAGATCATGGTCATTAGATAACTTGAATTTTGGAGTATGAAGATATACACATTTTATTTCCAGTAATGGACAATAGATGTCCCCAAGAATTATTTTGTCCTTAACTTTATTGCAATGAAAAGCAATCTCACTCATTGTTTATTTGTGTATTATTTGGTCATTTATAGGGATGTTGGTTTTATAATATTGAATAAAAGGTACTGAATTAGGATATAATTGAAGAGTTTTCTGTGAAGTTTGGAGCTGAGACTAAGGGATCATATTATATTTTCAACATCCTTTTTTTGGATGGCTTTATGTAGAAATAAGAGCAATTGAATGGTATACTTCATTCAAAATAGAAATGAAATTTCAGACAATAAGAGATGTGTTGCCCTGAATAACGATGGCCTTAGGTGAGATGTATATTTGTCTGCAAAGATGGACTCCCTGGTTTTATGTGGTTTGATGGAAACATGGTACGAATCTCCATTCCATTTTTCATCTCAGCCTAGAGCTCCATCTCATTCCTCACCTTCAGTGTTCCCCAGGAGAAGATTCCAGGTAGGGGAACAGCTTGAGCAGAGTCCGAGTGTCTAGAATAGTCCAGCGCTTTGATGAAACTCAGTGTAGTTCATGTGAAGCTGGAACAGAGAGTAGGAGATATGTGCAGCCTCATTCTGAAGAGTCTAGGGGAAGAAGCAGGGCTTAGACCACCTTTAAAAAAATTCCAGCTAATATGTAATAAATTTATGAGTCTGTTTTTTTGTAATTATATCATCTAAAATCCTAAGTAATCAAGCTTGCATTAAAATGAAAGTTCACTGTATTAAATCAATACAAAATTTAATTAGCTATCAAATTAGTTGATGAAACAATTCTAGATGCTATACATAAGTGCATTCCATTTATGAAGGAGAATCTAGCCCTGAAGAACTTATGAAAATAAAGTCATTTCTCATTCTTATTTGATACAGAGCAAGGTTGTGAGTCATATTTGTTCAAAACAAGATTCCATCTCCAGCAAAATCAAAGACTGCTGTGAAAAGAAAATACCAGAACGTGGAGAGTGTATCATTTACTCCAATAAAGATGATAGACCAAACGACTTATCTTTAAGAGAAGCAAAATTTATTGAAAGTGACAATGTGTGTGAGAAACGAGATGCTGACCAAGCGAACTTCATGGCTGAGTAACATACCTCTATATTGACATTTATAAGGCAAACAGAAACTTATGACTTGATCTATTTTGGCTAACTTGGGTGGAAGACATAGGAGCCATTTAAATCATTGGGTATATCACATAATTTTTAAAAATCATGGTTTTAGGTTGTAATCTTTTTACATTATTTTAGAAATTGCAACTGCGCTATGACAGTGATGGCTAACATTTATTGAGTACTTGATATGTGCCAGACAGTGGGCTAAGTACGGACTATCTATTTTAATTCTCACAGCAGTCATGTAAAATAAGCGTGATTTCTCCCAATTTTCAGATGAACAAACTGAGGTACAGAGAAGTTAAGTAATTTGTTTAAGGTTCACAGTTAAAATGTGGCAGACTAAGGATATGACGCAGGAGGTCTGACCTAAGAATTTGCAGGCTTATCTGCCACTCCCCTGTGGCAGAAGGCTCTCCCTGCCTTCTCCCCCAACCCCCACCACTGTTTAGCTGACTTGGAAGCAAAAGGACTAGATTTGAATCCTGGTAGAATCATCGGGACAAGTTAATCTGTCTGTATTTTAGGAATTGTATGTAAAATTCATATGAGAATATTTAGTCATTCAGAGTTTGTCAGTAATAACTCTGGGTTGACCTAAAAGTTCGTTCCGATTTTTTTCTGTAAGATGTTATAGAAAAACTCAAATGAACTTTTTGGCCAACTCAATATAATCCAGGGGCTTTACCAAGTGAAACAGGGTTTTTGCCTCCAATAAGCTTTCATCAACAGAAGTGTGATGTGGAAAGAGACAGCCTCATAAATATATGAGGGCAAGAAACACTCTTTAATTTCTGAAAGCACTAGACCATAGGCAATATGGGGATAGAAGAGGAAGTCCTTGGGAACTCTGAAAAGTCTTGATGGGGAAGAGGTACTTGAAGAAATGCTGATAATCTGGATAGCAGGGGTAGAACACTGATAGAAGTGTGAAACTGCATGGTGTGTATGTGGTTGTGCTAGGGTTTCTGCAGTGAGAGAAGAGGGTAGGGAGAGGCACTTGGGGTCAGATCATCCAGATATGCTAAGTAACAAGATGCCACCGAAGGGTTTTCATTGAAGAATAAGGAAGGACAAAATCACTTTTGTCTTTTAGAAACTTCATCTGGAATGAATCCCAGTTTGGGGCTTAGGTGGTTGGTAAGTAGTTTTCAGACTCAATGAGATGGGAAGTATGGGGGAAGGTTTGTGGGAAAGAGAAACTATTTGTATCTGACCACACTGATTTCCCAGGTGGCGCTAGTGGTAAAGAACTTGCCTGCCAATGCAGGAGGTGTAAGAGATGAGGGTTCGATCCCTGGGTCAGGTAGATCCCCTGGAGGAGGGCTTGGCAACCCACTCCAGTATTCTTGCTTGGAGAATCCCATAGACAGAGGAGCCTGGCGGGCTACAGTCCATTGGGTTGCAAAGAGTCAAACACTACTGAAGCAACTTAGCACACACACATTGACTTTGAGGTGCCTGTGAGGTAATGCAGTGGAAATATCATAGGATGATTTTATATATGAACCTGGAATTCTGGAAGGATGTCTAGATTGAAGAACCAGGTTATTGAATACTTAGGCAAACTTTCAGTGCTTCTCATCTGTCAATGAATTTAATTTTCAAAACAAACTTCTGTGGTTAGAATACTTTTTTAAATCATCATTTTATAGGCAAGGAAACTGCAGCACAGAGGTTAAGTAACTTGCTCCAAAGTCACACAACTAATATATGGCGGAGCTAGGGGTCAAATGCAACCAGTGTGGCTCCAGATTCCTGTTCTTACAACCACTGAGCTCTATTGCTTCTTATGAATCATGGATGCTCAGTCAAATTAAACTAAATCAATGATGCAGTGCATTTCACTTGTACCTGACATAGACTTGCTAAATGGAAGTAGTTTTCTTCCTTATTCTCATTCTCATCATCTCCATCATCATCACCATAACAACTAAGATAGGGTGGGAAGCATGGGGAGAAATGATAGAGCAGCAATGAACATGCTGAACCAGAAACAGTTTAAGGTGCAGTTTTTCTGGATGCCAATATTTGTTGCAAGACCTCAGTGGATCTGCCACGCTAGGGGTTTTCTTCCAGGGGTTTTTGTTCACAATATTTTGGTGGTGAGATTTTAGGTGCAATTTTATTTCTGAGGAAAAGTTCATGGCTTTTATGAAATATTAAGGGGAGCCCTTGATTCTCTGAAGTTAAACACCACTGCTTTAGAATATGAGACTATATCTCACAACTGGGACTGAGAAGGTAAATGGAGAAGAGGAGAGATGTCAGAAAAGCCAAGATTAATCAAGAGAAAAAGGCTACAAGAAGAAAAGAGATGACAAAAGTCCATTGGACTTGAAAAACTTTTGTGACGTATGATTCTCACAAAACACAGATCATTTTTACTTAATTTGAAAGAATAAAGATGGTATTTCTATGAAGAAAATTGTAAATAGCACAGGGTAGTTAAAAAAAAAAAACAGCTCTCTTGAGAGAAGAGTTGGCTTGGTTTAAAAAGAATGAAGTAAAAAAATAAAAAGAATGAAGTAGGCGTCCTCTGGGACCTAGGTTCAAATTTGTGTTTGCTCAGTTGTGTCTGGCTCTTCCTGACCTATGGACTGTGGCCTGCCAGGCTCCTCTGTCCATGGGATTCTCCAGGCAAGAATACTGGAGTGGGTAGCCATTCCCTTCTCCAGGGGATCTTCCTGACCCAGGGATTGAACCCAGGTCTACCTGCATTGCAGGCGGACTCTACTGTCTGAGCCGCCAGGGAAGCCAAGAGCCAGGTGCTTTACTGGGCTGAGACAGTTTCCTCAGCTGTGAACTACTACTTATCTTGAGGGCTAAGTGAAGTTAAATGAGACAGTGTTTTTTATAAAGGCTAGGAAGCCAATCTTTGTCTCCTATGCCCAAGCTTGATCCAATGCCTTGCACCTACTAAGGGCTTAATAAGTGTTAGCCTCTTCCTCTCTCTTTCCCACTTTATCCTCTAATCACACCCACCTGTACCCTTTTAACGCCTCACTGAGGCCATGGAAATGACTGCCAATGATTTGGACCTGCAGGGGTGATTACTCCCATAACTGACAAGTGACAGGATGAAGTAATGGGCAAAGTCTGCTCCACAATCTCTCCCCAGGTGCACCAGGAGTGAGAATAAGCCATATTCCCCAAATCTCAAGATGGAGGTCGAATGCATTTTCCAACAAAATTATACTCGATATGTACTTCCTAAAGTATTGGTAGCATGATCTACAATTTCTGATGCTTTATGGATAAAATTATTTTAACAATGAATGATAAACACCTCTAACCATTCTATCCCTCCAAGTAAAAAACATGGCTATTTTAAAACATAATATGGAAGAAAATCTTTGTAACATGGTCTCTTTTGTCAAAATGTCCTCTCAAGTCATTCCTTCACCAGAGAAAGATGAAACAGGATTTGAAGGCAGACTCAGTAATCAAAGGTCTCCCCAGAGTAAAAGATAGCAGGATTTGGGGTTTTGCTCTCTCTTGAAGTTCTAATGTACAAAATATTTTACACATCACAGGTTTCTTTATGAGTACTCAAGGAGACATCCAGAGCTGTCCACACCAGAGCTGTTGAGAATTGCTAAAGTGTATGAGGACCTCTTGAAAGAGTGTTGTAACATGGAAAACCCTCCTGGGTGTTACCGTCATGCGGTAGGTCCATTCTATAGGCTCAGAGAATTAAACAAACCAAGCAACAAACACCTAAGAACTGTCAAAGTTTTATTCTGGTTCAGAGGGTAGAAAATGTGACTGACCAATCTGAGTCTATCTAAAATTCAGTGTAAGCTGATCCCTGGGAAGGCCAACATCATCCCTTTGGGTTACACATAATGTTTAGAACTACGAATCCTGTGTGTTGAGGCAAAAAACTCTCCTGATTAAATATTTATATTTTTATTTATGTGCTCTTGTGTTTTCTTGAGCCAGCTTGGATTTTTTTATGATTATAAAAATAATAAATAATTATCGGGTGGAGAGGGAGGTGGGAGGGGGGATCGGGATTGGGAATACATGTAAATCCATGGCTGATTCATATCAATGTATGACAAAACCCACTGGAAAAAAATAATAATAATAATAATAAAAAAATTAAAAAAAAATAATAAATAATTATTAAAGATGATTAAGAAATTACTAAAAGTTATAAAGGAAAAAGTAAAACCTTTCTGATTCTGTCCTCAATAAATAGCTTTAATTAACATGTTTTTCATCTTTTCCATACATATATGAATCTATTTATATGTAGGTTTAAAAATAAGATTGGGATAATATTTTCTGAAGAAATTTTTGGATTTGTTTTTATTTATTGTCATAAAAAACATTTTACATTATTAAACAGACTTCAAAAAATTCACTTTATTTTACATGATGGTATTCCATCATAATAAATATCTAAATGCTCTCCTACTGTATCTTTGACATTTTGGACATTTATTTGGCTTTTTAAAAACTTTATAAGTGACCCTAAGTATCTCATTTCATTCATCTCTATTAATAGTTATGACTATTTTCTTAAGAGAGATTATCAGAAGGAAAATTACTGCATCAAAGTATATAGACTTTAAAATAAAAAAATAATTGATACAAATGACTAAGTTGCTGTCTAGAAAGTTATTACCAGCATATAGTCCAATATAGTGTTGAAAATGTTCGTTTCACCCCCACCTTCACCAACACTGCACATGAAAATTAACTTTGCTAAATAGTGACTGTGTTTTAAGAATTTAGTTGATTTTTGTTATATTGGAATATAGTTGATTAAAAATGTGATAGTTCCAGGTACATAGCAAAGTGATTCAATTAAACATTTAAGAATATATTTTATAATGGAGCTAAGTTTTCCTATATGATTTTAGCTACTGTATTTATAATTTCCTGTGAACAGTTTGTTCACATCTTTTACTGATTTTCCTGTTGAAATTAGTGTGTTTTTAATATCAGTTCATATGCATTTTTGTGTATTACAGAAATTAATTATTTGACATTTTTTATTTGCTTCTCATTCATTTGATATGTGTTGCTTTGCTTTACTTAAAAAATTACCCCAACTTGCCAAAAATGCCTGTTTATACCCATTCATATTTGAGCAAGAAGTAAGAGGACTTGAGTTTCATCCAGCTTTGCCACTGTCCCTAATGAGAAGTCTGTTTCTGATCCTTAAATAGTGCTAGAAAATTCTTTTTATTATATGAAGATACAATTCATCCTACAGCATTCCATCACTGGTGTGTAGTTTTCTCCCTGGTGGCCACTTAGCTGGTGTCCAACTTTATGCTATGTGAGAGTTTGTCAAATATTTGAAGACAGTTATTGGAGGTTTTAATTCCAATTCTAAATGATTTAAAAGATGGTATAAAAAAGATATATGTGATTAAAAGTGTTCTGTAGCAATACTTGCCTATTGGGTAATTCTAGGCAAGTCACTTGACTTCACAGGACCAGATGACTTCTCTGGCCACTTTAAAGGGAAAATCTATATGATCATTGTCAGCATCAGATTTGAATTCCACTTTGTAGACTTTAAAGCTCTATAAAATATACAACGTAGTGATGATGAAAATTTAAACTTCCACATTTTGGCAAACACCATATCTGTGTGTCTAACTATAATTAAAAAGATTCAAATACTAACCTACATATATAGAAAACTACCCTCAACTTAGTGACTAATTTATGATAATTACAGTTTGAAAATACTATGTAAGTATAAAAAAAGAAATTAGACAAGTCAACATGAATGTTATGATTAAATTTATGATTAGATAAAATTTTCAAAAGCATGATTGTTCTTATTTTCAGGAAAATAGATTCAATGAAACAACAGAGAAAAGCCTCAAGATAGTACAACGAGAATGTGAACATTTTCAGAATTTGGGGAAGGATGACTTGAAATACCAGTAAGTTGTTTGAACAAGCAGGTTAATCCTTGTGACCAGGATAAAATAAAGATGACCACAAAGTGTCAAAAATTTAGCTTAGCCCTTTTGTGATGAATTCATAAATTCTGGGAAAGGATAATATCACAAGAGTTAAGAATTCACATTGAGCTGTCATTTTAAAACTTTATCAGAAATCAGGTTAGAAATGGAAGAAATACAGGATTTTGGACAAATTGATTATCTAATGCTTTAGTTTTTGTTTAGACTTATCTTTTTTACTCTCAACCCAGAATTGCTGGATTTTGCCCCATTTCAGGCTTGGGGAATGGAATGCAGCAAACTTCAGGTTGTTATATTTTCCCAAGGAAAAGATGCTCTTCCCAAGATTTAAGCCCATCTTATGGAGTTTAAAGAAATAATTTTGGATTTGCTTAACACTTTAATATTTGTTTTTTAAGTACGTCATGAACATTCGTGAATAATATGAAGGTTTTTCTGGAATTTTAAAAATTAATTACAATGCTAATGTATTGTACATTGAAACCAAACATCTTCAAAACAAAACATAATTTAAAAAATATGTTTTCACTATTTCTGCAGTTGGGTTGTTATCTGGGAACTCAGCCCATGAAAGATCTTTGTCTCTTGCTTCCTTCACCTCAGATTATCCTTTTCCAACATGTATTTATTACATTTTCCCTTTGAAATGTTTATTTACAATGCAAGTGATTTCAAGTAGGATTTTACCTACTAGCTAGCCAAGATACTTGCTGCCAAGGCATTCTTATCATCACAGATGACACATGATGGGCAAATCTGATAGTTTCTGAATTGTCATGAAATTAGAAGGAAGCCCATATACAGAGATCTATAGGAGGCAGGATGCAGGAAAATGAGGGGTGAAGAGACTGATCTCTACCATTTTATGAGAGAGCTGAGGTCCACATTGCCCTTCCATTGGTTGTCCTTAGCCTTGCAGAGGTGGGGTTTCAGGTGGCTAAGCAAGGCGAGATGGGCTTCTGCTTTTGTTCAGAACAGACATATGCTCTTTCAGCTACCTCATCAATCTCACAAAGCTAGCCCCCCAGCTCTCCACTGAAGAACTGACCTTTCTTGGCAAGGAAATGGTGATAGCTTTGACCACCTGCTGTACCCTGAGCGAAGAGTTCGCCTGTGTTGATAATTTGGTAAGCCTGGCCCACATACCTGACTGTTCCTAAAAAGAAAAAAAAAGGATACCTGCACTCATTGATTTATACGTGATTGTCTGTCTTCCTCTCTTCACATTGTCAAGCAAGGAATGTCAAGTTTTATTTTTAGCTCTCTGTGTCAAAATCTTGAGGAACTAAAGAGAATGTCTTGAATAGTTGCTTGGGGGTCTCCAGATCATCTTTCTTACTTTTTTTTTTTTTTTACTGCACTGATGCTTTGTTGCTGCATGTGAGCTTTCTCTACTTGCAGCAAGTGGGGGCCACTCTCCGATTGTGGTGTATGGACTTCTCATTGTGGTGGCTTATATTGTTGCAGAGCAGGGTTTATAAAGCATGGGCTTCAGTTGGGGTGTACGGGCTTAGTTGCCCTGCAGCATGTGGGATCTTAGTTCCCGGACCAGGGATCAAACCCGTGTCCTGTGCATTGGCAAGCAGACTCTTAAGCACTGGACCAACAGCCAAGTCTCATTTCTTCTTATTTATACTAGAAGTAATTTGTTAGAGCAAATGACTTGGAATCATAGCATTGTTTCAGGATGACAGAGAAAACTTCATAATTTGAAGTAACACTATAAATTCTCCTTCTTGTCCCACCAGCTCAGTAAGAGAATTGCTGCTTCCAGTCAGTTTGGGTTGGGCATGTCTCTTTGGGTCTGGGCTGGATCATATGTGGGGGACATCCCAGGAGGGGACTAAATCTAAGGGTCAATGTGTCCTGCTGATGCTCTCAGTTAGCTGTTTGCAGCTCTCAGCTCGAAGTCACAAATTTGTATATATATATTAAGCTTAATCTACAGGAATTTAAATTACTATGGTTTGAATTTTTCTTATAATGCCATTTAGTACTTCAGACTCTATTTTTTTTTTGCACATAGTGTCATGTTATGATTGCAGAGGCTTTTCTAAGTTGACAGTGATATTAGAACAAACAATTCATCTATCGTATTTCAAAACTCCATTGCAACTTTCATTGGTACAGGTGGATTTAGTTCTTGGAGAGTTATGTGGAATAAATGAAAATCGAAGTATCAATCCTGCTGTGGACCATTGTTGTAAAACAAATTTTGCCTTCAGAAGGTCCTGCTTTGAGAGCTTGGAAGCTGATAAAACATATGTACCTCCATCTACCTCTCAAGGGTTATTTACCTTTCATGCAGACTTGTGTCAGGCTCATAACGAGGAACTCCAGAGGAAAAAAGACAGGTACCAACCTTCTCTTCCGTTCATCATTTTCTTCAGGCTGAAGACACATCACGTTTTAATGAGAAGGTTTATCGTAATGGATGTGTGATCTTGATGTTATAATCCTGTTCCTTCTGTCAAACTGTCCAGTCTATTCAGTTATAAAACGTAGTCTTTCCGGAGACTTGGAATGTTCAGATTGTGATTTGGAAACATGAGTGAAGGTGGCCATTAAAAAGGCTCATAGGAGGTTCATAATGAATCAGATTTTCTTGAGAGAATGTCATAGATGCTTGCTCCGAGAATCTCTCTTAATGTTTGAAAATATGAGAGGCCCAAAGGGGATAGGAATTTTGCTTTTGTTTTCTCAGGCAATGCTATAAATGCCAAAGAATCAGATTTTTTTGGGGTGTTGGCAGTGTCTGTATCAAGTGAAGTGAAAAGAGAATTCAGTTACTGAGGAAGAGAGAATGCTTTGAAATGAATTTTCTAGAAACATCAAAAGTCACACATTCTACAATATTGTGCACAGTGAAGACTTACTATATGTTCCCACATTTTATACAATTTTGTCCATTATTGCATAAGCCTCCAAAGAATGTTATCATGGAATCCGTCCCACGTGTTTAGCAGAAAGGTTTCAGGACCTCCTTTCAAAAGTAGAATATTTTAACTTTTTACATTCACCTAAATGGAGATTTCAAAGATACAATTCTGTAACAAGACTTTTGGAGAAGAGGGGTTCCAGAAAGAAACTGTTAATTGATTCTGTTTGACATCATTGGGTCACAGGTTTCTTGTCAACTTAGTGAAACTGAAGCCTGAACTTGAAGGGGAGGAACTGTGGTCATTGCTGGCAGATTTCACGTATGTGGTGGAGAAGTGCTGCAAAGCCCAGGAGCCTGAGGCCTGCTTCAAGGAGGAGGTATTTCCAGCTCTTTTCTCTGGAATTCAACTGGTATTCCCAGCCAAACAAAGAAAATGGAACTCCCCACAGGACCCTGCTTCCTCCTTGCAATGCTTCCCTCCAAGTCCATCCATATTGTTGCAAATGGCAAAATTTCATTCCTTGTTATGTCTGAGTAATATTCCATTGTGCATACATACCACATCCTCTTTATCCATTCATCTGTTGATGGACATTTAAGGTTTCTTCTGTATTTTGACAATTGTAAATAATGCTACTATGAACATTAGTCTACATGTATCTTTTCATTAAAAATTTTATTTATTTATTTATTTGGCTGCACTGGGTCTTAGTTGTGGTATGTGGGACCTACTTCCCTGACCAAGGATTGAACCCAGGCCCCCTAAATTGGAAGTGCAGAGTTTTAGTCACTGGACCACCAGGGAACTCCCTGGGATGCATGTACCTTTTCAAATTAGTGTTTTTTCTTCTTTTTTTGATATATATATCTTTGGGTCATAAGGCAGTTCTATTTTTAGTGTTTGGAAACCCTTGTACACTGTTGGTGGGAATGTAAATTGGTACAGCCACTGTGGGAAAACAGTATGGAGGTTTCTCAAAAATTTTCCTCTATGTTTTTATTTCTATTTTTTTCTCTCTCAGAGTCCAAAATTGGCAGCCAAAAGTCAGGCTGCTTGAAAGACATCAAGTAAAACCCACCTAAGGTAATGCCTTCTATCTCAATCAAAGGTTAAATGTGTTGGTAACTTCTTTGGTCGTTTTTGCTTTTCCCCTCTCATGCTTCACTGTCGATTTCTAGTTCATCCCCTAGGCCTTGCACTAACATTTCTGGTTTATCACCCTGACCTTGCACTAACAAACCCCAGCACTGGCCCTGTAATGTGTCTCTGGGTGTTAGTCACTCTCGGTGGCTGGGATGGCACTACTGTGTTTGTGCTAGCACCGTCTTACTGTCCCAGCAGTTTTCTGAATATAAAGACATCCACTCTTCTGCCTTCCTGCTACTGCACTCAGATGTCTGGACCAGAAAAGAACGGCAAAGAAGCTATTAATATGAAAGTTCACAGGGGAAGGAGGGTGTTGGGATGGGCAGACAGGCCTCAGTAACTTGTTCTAAGAGCCTTACTGCAGGATTTACATAAAAGAAAAGTGATATGTTTGTAATTTCAAAAAGGTATATAAAGGATCCCTTTTCCCCTGCAGTTTCTGAAAGACTTATTCACAGACTTTAGGAACAAAAGGTTGAGTAGATATAGCATGATGTTCAATGTCGGGAAAGAGAGACCTCGACACTGCCCCCTGCCTCCCCACCACCTGGCCAGAGGGCAGGTTTGGATCTACAAAAGGCAAAACATAGTTACCACTAAGAGTTTTTTATGGCTTTCTAGCCCATGTATATGGTATATATAGCCGTGTGCATGGCTTTCTATCATTTCATATTCCCTTGCTGCACAAGATACTGTTTTTTCTTTCCAGGTTTCTCAGAAAAGAGAGGAAGACCAACTTACCTACTTCCTAGCTGTCCTGTGGTGAATTTCACTTTCTGAAAAGAACACAGTAAACAGATTCTACTGTACCTGTTGTCTGAGATAATGTTATTGCAGCAAGCAATAAACAGCAACATTATAAAGTTATATCTCAAAGACTAATGTCATGTGTCAACTTGTTAACAAAATGAAACAATCGAGTCATTCATTCCATCAGCATTATTGGTTCACTGGCTAAATTTACTTTTTTTTATAAAAATATTTTTTACTTTCTTCTTTTTAAATTAATTTTTATTGGAGCATAGTTGCTTTACAATGTTGTGTTAATTTCTACTGTACAGCAAAATGAATATATCTATGACTTTATGGGAGACAGGACTCTGAAATAGCACTTTTGTGGACAGAATACTCACAGATTCTGTTCTTGTTGCTACTGGGGAGAAAATGGGATGTTGTGGGCTGGTAGCATTCCTCCACCTCCTCCTCCTCCTACTATTACTAGCTGGGATTGAATGTTTTCATTGTAAAAACATTGTGTGGGTACTTCTGATGTATTATCTCATTTAATCCTAACAACTCTATGAAGTAAACATTTTTTATTCCTGTTTTACAGACAGGGAAACTGAGGCTTGGGGAAATAAATGAATTTGTTCAATGTCATATAATTAGTAATTGGTAGAACCAAAAGCTGAAATTTGAACCCTCTAATTCCAGAACAATATTCTTAGCCAATGTATACATTACCTCCTAGGTAAGGCTGTGTCGTGGGTGCCTTATAAAAATCTGTTATTCAGAGAGCGGGGAAAGGGCCAGGGCATCAGCTGCAGTGGCCCTTTTCTCCCTCTATTCCACATCAAAACTGCTGCTATTTTGGAACTGTAAGTGATTGACAGTGACATCTAAAGAGGGAATGGTAGGAAGCCAGGAAGTGAAGGTTGGTTGTGGGCCCATGGCTTGATGATCCTGGCTGTTCTCTAAACTCTTCAGGCTTTTTAGTGTTTCAGTGTCTGAAATAAAAGATGATGACCATCTAAGATATAATACATAAAAATATTGAGTTCTTTTGGTTTAACATTTCGAGCACAGTATCTGGGATTCTTATTCATTTGTTCAACAAATACTTATTATTAGACCCTACTGTGTGTTAGACATTGTACAATATAATTCAATATAATGCAAATATAACCAAATATAAGCCAATTAGGCATCGTTCTTATGTCTACTGGGCAGGGGCCAAGACAGTAAGCAATCGCGTATGATGTCCTAGGTGCAGGATGGAAAAGGGGCCTTGCTGTGGGAACTTGTGGCAACAGCATTCCATCCAAGCTGAAGTTGCAGGTGGGAGGGGATTGGAAGGGAGTTATATTCCTACTCCTATTAACTTGCTGTATGGCCTCAGACACAAGTTGCCTAGAATCTAAGACCTCCAATTCTTGGTGTAGGGTGGAAGAATAATCACTCCATCACAAAGGCTTTAAAAAGATGTAATAAATTACTATATAAAGTATCCAGATACAATGGCCAGCAGACAGTAGGTGTTTAATTCATGACGTTAATTTTTCTTTTCTATCATTTTCCCAAATACTCTTGTTTATTGTCAAGGATGACAAGGAAGAAAATTTTACTGAAATGATGAATAATAAGTTTAGCAAACAGAAGTGAAACATTGCAGTTTGCTAATTCAATTTTGCACCTGATAGTGGATTATCCTATGTGTCCAGTGCTGTGCTAGGAGACACAGATATGAAACCAAAGACCCAGGGACCTCTGCCATCACAAGACTCTAAAATCATAGAGGAAACTGCCATACAACTCTCTCTACTGATGTGCCAAAGAACACAGTGATAAAAGGCAGGTAACCCGTGTGATGGAAAGAAAGGAGGGAGAGAAGTGGGTTTTTCAAAAGTCTTGTTTTGCCTGGAAAGAGAGGATTTGGAACAAAAGCAAGTCATACTGACTCTGTATGGCTCAGACTGAGCTCATGCCAATGACTAGAACATAGCTGGACTCAGTCGATGCAGGAAGACTTCTAGGACTAGAGATGTTTGTAAATGTCATCAGCCTCATGGTGCTATAATGAGTGCCAAGACTGCACATGCATGGGCAGTCACTACCCAGGTTTTTGGCAGGATCTAGGGATCCAGCCTTGGTTTTTCTAAGGTTCCTTCAAACTCTGTTTCTATGACTTGGACAAGAATTAGGCTTGTGGTAAACATAATTATTAAAAATCATCATTGTGTCTTATACTTGCATACCTTCCATTTTTTTTATCTTAAAGATCAGTGTGGAGATCTTCTTCTCTTAGAGAACAAATTCTGTGCCATCTTTTGAATTCTATCACAAAACCCATTCCTTAGCCTTTGCTTAAATAATCCCCACAACCTGTCTTTTCTCTGATCTAAAATTCTACCACCAGTCACTAATAAAGAATTTATCTCCTTCTATGTTTTAAAGAATCTCTTCCTGTGAGAGAAGGATGCCCATGAGAAGTTAATTTTGTCCAAAAATAATTTTTATTTAAAAAGAGGAACTAGTTTAGCACACATAGAACATTTTTTTTTTTTAAGTGCCAGCTCCAATCAGTTAATGGTGGCTGTCCTGTGGCTGAATGATTCTAAGGCCTAGCCATAGAGAAAGAGTAATGTCTACAATGGGTGACAGTCTGAAAGCAGTCATCCAAAGCGTTTGTCATCACTAGAGTAATAGGTCTGTTTCTGGTAGCCCCAGGAAGCTTAGAGTATGATCTCAAGGGAGCCACTCTAAGGATGCAAGACAGAAAGGATGCTGAGCATTAGGACTGTTTAGAGAACCCTGGAAAGCCTATGGAAAACTGGCAAGACAGTCATCCATATTCTTTACCATAAGCTAATGTGTCCCAAATCTAAGTAATGACAGATTTGTTGTTTTTCAGGCAAATGTATCTCTCTCACTTATGATACTTTTTTTTTTTTTTGCCTAGGAAACCAGAAATGAGATTATGTGGGTAGAAAAATCAAGTAATGGACTTCCAGCCTTGAAGATTATCTTACCCAAACCCTCCATTTATAAATGAGGAAACTGAGGACAGGAATGGCTAAAGTAGTAACCAGTGGTCTCCCATTTCCAGAACTTTGGGGCTTTAAGTTTAACTTGAACTTCTAAGTTAATTCATAGTCACCAGTGTCCTCCCTAGACTAAAGAACTGGATTATAGGCAAAGCAGAAAGCAGCTGAGAGATGTTGGTATCTCAACTTTTATTACTAGCTCTTGGATGGTGTGAGCTCTGACATCAGAAAGACCAGAATTTCTACCTGTGAGTCCATGAGCAAATTATATGAGCTTGAGTCTTCACTTATTATTCAAGAAATAAGAATGCTGCTACCTAAATACAGTCACATAAAGTGCTAGACTTGCAGCGAAGACTCAGTAAATTCGGTTGCATTCTCATGGGTTTGCTTCCCAAATCTGTGCTCCCCACTCTCACTAGGGACCTAAAAATGTGTCCAGCACTGGAACTAGGGTCGTCATCATTTATCTGAATCTGGCATTGTATGTGTTTACTTAATCTCCTGCCATTTTAGAACTTTGTACATGTCAACAGGCATTTCTAGGAAATCAGGTATTTACCAAGAGCATCTATTGATTACTTTATTTCAAGTCCCAGGTGATGTAATCTTGAAAAAACAAGTAGACTGACATGAATCATTTTAAAATCCAGTATTCATTAATGAATGCTATCTATCAGAAGTATTTCTTCATTATCATGAATTTCTTCCATTTTCTCAGGGTTATAGTGGCCTGGGGAAAATATTCACCAGAAGAAGTTTAATTATTAATAGTAATTACTTGGGACGAATATAAAAGGATTATTCAATTCTCTCAAATGATAGAACACCTTCTATAAAGTTTATCTGAAATAATGAAGACTGTTAGATCCATATCTTTTCTTATTTTCTTCAGCTACATTAGATGTCAGACTCTTCAGAGAAGTTTACTAGATGCAGGTAGGGAATTCTATTTATAACCTATACATCCTTGTGCCAGGAGGTGAAACATCCTGACATCATGACAAAATTTCATAGATAGAAAAAGAGAATTAATGTATTGGGGAAACACACACATCTTCCAGTCTAGATGACAGAATGATATATTTTGAACTTATATTTAAAATTAGATAAATTAGTTTAGATTTATATAAATATATTTAGATTGTTTATAGACTAATATCATGAGCTACATTATTCAGTACCTACTGTGTGCCAGGCACTGTGCTCATTGCTTCACACATAGGCTTTCATTTAATCCTAACCATTATCCAGTGTAGTAAAAGTGATTAACATTTGATTGATAAAGACACAAAAATTCTGAGTGCTTAAGTTACTTCCTCAAGGCCATATTCAGTTTCAGAGCTAGAAACTGAACTCGGAATAACTGTCTCCAAAGCCTTTCCCTGTTAATATTGCTAATGATATGATTTCTTTATTGAATAGATAGTGGCTAAACTCTTTAGACTTAGCGACTGAACAGTAGCAAACTCTTTAGAAGCTATTGGTATAAGAAGGAAGACATATTTTCAATGAGAGCATGTGTACGTGTACATGGTGAGCGAGAGTGATGAAGATGTTGAGTAAATCCTAGATGTATGAGATGCTGTCTTTGCCACATTAAGACTAGCAAAGTACTAATGTTTATATTGTTGTTTCTAATGCCAGCATTTAATTTTCTTAGTGTTCTTTGAGTGTGCTAGTAACTTCTAATAAGAGTTATTTAATTAAAAAGTCAAGTTTAGTTAACTCAGAAGTGTCAACACAGATATGTGTAACATTTGTTGGCCAATGACAGAGAAGAATATATATTTGACAGATTTCAACTACATGATGTTTTGGACTAGAAATAAATCATTCACAGAATACAGGTTAAATACAAGAAATGTTCTCAGTTGGTCAGTCATGTCCAACTCTTCGTGACCCCATGGACTGAAGCCCGCCAGGATCCTTCGCTCACGGGATTCTCCAGGCAAGAATACCAGAGTGGGTTGCCATGCCCTCCTCCAGGGGATCTTCCCAACCCAGGGATTGAACCATGTCTCTTCCATCTCCTGAATTGCAGGCAGA
The DNA here is from genome assembly GCF_033118175.1 of Dama dama. Classification (NCBI taxonomy): domain Eukaryota; kingdom Metazoa; phylum Chordata; class Mammalia; order Artiodactyla; family Cervidae; genus Dama; species Dama dama. Next base: position 27,658,166 of record NC_083686.1, on the reverse strand, counting down.
TTCTTCACCACCAGAGACACCTGGGAAGCCCAAATACAAGAAAATATATATTCTTATAAAATGTATCCTGATTTATGATGTAAACAAAAACAGATCTGGAAATTTATGAGTGAATACATGTAGATTTGAATTGTAAAAAGGGGATTTCAACTTGGAAAATTTCCTCTTTTGCAAATAAAAATCTCATTTTCTCTTTTTCCAGCCACGCAGCAAACAAATGGCCAGAATTATCTAGAGGAGAACTTAAGAGCTGTGTGAGTTTTATTATCAGAAATTTTATTTGAAATTTACACTCATATTATTTTGTAGGGTAGTAGGGCAGTGATATAACAAGACTGATGGAAGAGAGGGGTTTGATTGGTTTCAACATTCACACAAGTGTTTTGTTTCAGCACTAGCATTATGGTTGCACAGTTTCTTCAGAAACTGACTTATGAAGAAGTACAAATCATAGTTCAAGAGTTGCTAGATCTTGCAGAAAAGTGCAAGAGCCTCAAGTCACATGAATTACCTTCAGAATCCTGTCACCAGTTGGTAGGTGAATCATGTTCTGCCTTTTTCTGTTGAAAAAAAAAAAACAAAATTAAATTGCAAACAAAAGATGTTGCTGTGGGATGGGTTGATTGAATAATCAAGCAAGCAATTTTAATGCAAAATATGTACATGAGTCACACTCAAGATATAATCTTTGCAGGTTTATGAGCCTACAGTTTATTAAGCTCATGTCTAGGAGATCACATTCTGAGAACCAAAGGCTTGAGAGAATGAATTATACCCTAGAATGTCAGCTTGTTCATCTAAGTTGATTGCTCTTTCTCTGTCACTAGACTACTATTGTCTGACAGCTCATATGAAGATTCCTGGGAAATTAAAATACTTATTTACAAAAGTGTCTGAGAGAACATAAAAAAGAAGAAGAAAGTGAATATTATTATAGGTTTTTTTACCCACTTAGTAGAAAATCTTGAAAATTACTATTGTCTTTTATAAAGTGTGCATCTTGTGATTATAAAAATTCTTTTTTGTTAAACTCTTTATTGAATTTGTTGAAATATTGCTTTTGTTGTTTATGTTCTGGTGTTTTGGCTGTGAGGTATATGGGGTCTTCACTCCCTGGCCAGGAATCAAACCCATACCCCATGCATTGGAAGGTGAAGTTTTAACCACTGGTCTACCAGAGAAATCTCAGAAAAATCATTGATAAACATATCAACATATTCTTATAATCTACATATTTTGGGATCAATTATTCTCATATCAACAATTTAAATACAAATAGTTTTCTTCTTTATTTATAGGTTTTTCCCACTCTATCTTCTTGGGCTAAAACCTATCTATTTTTTATTAGAATCTAAGTTGTCATAGGAAAGGGCTTCCCGGGTAGTGCTTGGTAGTAGTGAAAGAAATGCCTGCCAATGCACCAGATGTGAGTTCGACCCCTGAGTCGGGAAGATTCCCTGGAGCAGGGCATGGCAACCCACTCCAGTATTCTTGCCTGGAGAATCCCATGGAAGGAGGAGCCTGGAGGGCCACAGTCCAAGGGTTGGCAGGGTCAGACATGACTGAAGCAACTTGGCAGGGTACGCACGCAGTCACAGAAAAGTCATTAGCTTTATTAGAAACACACTTTACATGAAATACTTCTGCACTTATTGTACAGTGAGTTCTTATTTCCACTTCAAGAGATGACCTTTTTCTGACTTTATCCCCTAAATGTGGAATGTCATTTGAAGTTTACAGCATCCCACACATTTACTGCCATCCAAAGGCATTTGAAAACTGAATCATTACAATTCTGTTAGAATATTTGACACTGAACACACATTGCCTTAGAGCTCAATTTTTAAAATAAGTCCCCATGGAAACCAACTAAAAGCCATCATGAAACAAGGAAAGCAAGCCATCACATATTTCTTGGTGGATGATTTTTATTAAAAATACCTTGATTTCTTTAGGCCCTGGCCATTTTGACTTATGCTTATTTTAACACCTCCCAACTGTATGAAAATGAAACACTTCTATAAGTAGGGAGAGAATGATAAATTCTATTTGGCCAATGTCTAGCACATGAGACTTAACAATCTTTTAAAAGACTTTTGCTCAAAAGAGCTATGTCCAAGGACTACTGGATATGGAGTATAAGATTATACATTCAGTTGCCTTTTCTTTATAATTCTTGAACTTTTCTATGGTTAGGAATGTGGACCATCTTGCCTTCCCTCATGTTATTATTTCCTTCTACAGATGGCTACCTTCCTAGAACATATTTGCAATAACCAAGGAATGGCCGACAAATGTGTATTTTCTGACTGTTGCAATATAAATAAGACAGCAAGACATAAGTGTTTCCTATTACACAAAAAGGATGATACAGGTTACACTGAAATATTCCAGATTTCAAATCCTGAGCAGATCTGTGAGATGGGCAAAGAGAATCAAGTGCCAGCGAAAGACAGGTAAGTCACTTTTCCTTGCCAGGTCTTTGAAAAAGAGTATTTTCTAATTTTGAAGACAGATTTTGAGATAAAGCCTCTAAGTACACAATGCTTTATTATATAAAAATAAAGTAAAAATTTGATCTACAATTTATTTTTTTCCTTCAGAACGACAACATGGTCTTAGCAAACCCTGGAGGACATGAAAATGTCTGTGTCATGAAATGCTAAAAATGACTAGGATCTGTAAAGACCCATCTCCTTAAAGGTTAGATTGATCAGACCAGTAGCAAATGATGCTGAAAACTACAATCTAGTAGGCAAAGCATAATAGGCAGAGTATTGGGAATAGAGCACAGGTAACAGCTTAGGCAAGGGCCAATACTTGGGAGGTTCACCAAGGTATAACAGGAGGGATATCTGACAGGCCTAGAATCTGTCATTGGGAACCTAGGAATAAACAATAATGGTAGATTGGACAGAGATCAGTTTTCTACTCAAAAACTCTGATTCGATAATTCCTGCCTACAGTCGATCGTATTATAGCCCATGGGTAGGTGTGCTCATATTTTGGTTTCTTAGTTATCATAGAGTCTATCTTTAGAGACTTACAAGCAAGTAGCTGGGGTTCAGAGGCGGGAAACCAATCCAGAGAGAGACAAAAATGACAGAAATACAAAGCTTCAGTGCTCAAGGAATGCAGTTCTGGTCATTTGGTCAAGAGAGACAGACACCAGGAATAAGGGAAGGATCTGAGTGCTGGAAATAGTGCAAGAAGCATGGTGCTGACTCTATCATTCATAATTTCAGATTTTAGGCATTAAACTCTACACCAGAAATGAATGAAAAGACCTGGTAACTTGATGCTGAACAATGTAAACACCTTTAATTCAACCATCCAGAAACCTCCCAGGAGTTACTGAGCCTTCAAGAAGAACTTAAGTGGCCCAGTCACTTAGGGTGAAAGGACTAAGGGACAGGGGGTTGGGCAGGTTCTAACTTGTCTGACATGAGAAGCAACCAAATGAGAAAATAAAATATGAGCTTGGCTACCTATTTACTAGCCATTCTAGGTGAGAGTTATAAAATCAGGTTTGGGTTGAACATTCAGAGATTATAAAACCTAACTAACACTCAGGTAGTGAATCTAATCTCTTCTTGAACATTTACAATTAAATCAGTTACTGTTTAGTCAATAAGTTGTGTCTGGCTCTTTGAGACACCATGGACTGTAGCCCTCTAGGCTCCTCTGTCCATGGGATTTTCCAGGCAAGACTACTGGAGTGAGTTGCCATTTCCTTCTCCAAAGTCAGTATTGAGGAGTTATTTTGTATTCTAATTTAACTTAAGTGCATACAGCTATACATATTCAGGGGAAAATAATTTTCTGATTACTTGCTTCATACTATAAGCCAACAACTTTATTTAATTCTCAACCAAAGAAACAGTAACTTATATCAAAGCTGGAGGAAAAGTCAGCTATTTTGGTCTTATCAAAAGATAGTATATTATACATGTATACTTTTTTGTACATTTGGATTATCTAAGGAGTTTTCAAAAACAATTTTCATCATGGTAAAATTTTATTGTATATCTTACTTTAGTACCCAACTTCCAACCAAGTGTGACTCTGTGTTACTTTACAATAGGACTTTCTATTATATTTTTAAATGGCTCTGATTATTAGCAAGTGTTTTCCTCGTATGAAGTTCAACTTTGCCTTTGGAGATTTGAAATTAGATTGGCTTATACTGAAAATTCTTGAAAGGAACTAAGCTACTGCAGCACAAAAATGAAGTCTTAGTTTAGCTTAGTACCCAATAGAGAGCAAAGATACTGAATGACTCCATTGAGATTTCCTATTGGCCAAGAATTTTGCCTTTTCTTGGGTGGCAGTTATATCTTAATAATATGAATTCTGCTTTTTTTTTTTTTTCCCCCTACAAGTTAGGCTTAAGAAACCTTGCTGAAATGAAACAAGTCTGTTGATTAAACTTTCAAGAGTAAGCAGGTTGAGTCTGGGGTGAAGGCTGAGGGGAGGACCCCACTTTCTCTCTTTTCCCTTAAGTTGTTGTTTAGTCGCTAAGTTGAGAATGACTCTTTTGTGATTCCATGGGCTGAACCTCAGCAGGCTCCTCTGTCCATGGGATTTCCCAGACAAGAATACTGGAGTGGGTAGCCATTCCCCTCTCTAGGGGATCTTCCTGACCCAGCGATCAAACACACATCCCCTACACTGTAGGCAGATTCTTTATCATTGAGCCACCTGGGAAGCCCCTTTGATTATACTGTCCCGGAAGATAATTAAAGCCTGACTATACTTTCATTTTGGCTTTTGTCTTCATTGGCTGCTCTGGCACTTGGCCTCTCAGCCTTTTCCAGCTCAGCTCAGCTCCTGACAACTTTCCTGTAAGAAGTAACTCAGAAATGAAAGAAGCTTCTATATTGGAGCTATGCCACCTGGAGCATGTGTTTCAAAGGTTACTTCAAAAAAGAAAGAGAACAAAGAACTGTGCATAGTAATTAACAGCCAAACCTAGAAGTGGTATATGGCATGTTTATTCATATTTCATTGATTAGAACTCAGTTACTTGCTCCCACCTAACTGCAAGGGAGGCTTGAAAAGAAACTTTCCTGTGATTATAAGAGAAAATGGATTTGTTTGAGCCTTAAGCCAGTTTTTGTCTGCGATGTCAACCTTCATTGGGTATTTGTGTATGGGAGGAGGGATGGGGAGTAAGTAATTTGAGCAAGTTTTGTGGAATAGTGTGAGGAGATATGATGATAAATAGAAGACAGGCCTGGTGCCCAGGCTCCATAGTGAGTGTAGAGAATGAATTTGAGAGGGACTTCCCTGGTGGTCTGGGGTTTCCAGGTGGTGCTAGAGGTAAAGAACCCACCTGCCAATGCAGGAGATATAAGAGACATGGGTTCTGTTCCTGGGTCAGGAAGATTCCCTGGAGAAGAGCATGACAACCCACTCCAGTGTTCTTGCCTGGAGAATCCCATGGACAGAGGAGCCAGGAGGACGACAGTCCATAGGGATGCAGAATCAAACATGACTGAAGTGGCTTAGCAAACATACAAGCACCATGTGGTGATTAAGACTCTGAACTCCCAATGTAGTGGGCATTGGTTCGATTCCTATTCGGGAGCTAAGATCCCACATTCTATAAAATGTGACCTAAAAAGTGTAAAAAAAGGGAAAAGAATGAATTTGAGAAGTAAATTAATATTCAGATTTAGTCATAAACCCAAATATTGAGTGACGCATCTTGGAGGACAATGGCATAAACTTTCGTAGTCTAGAAAGAACTTACAGATGATCTTGAAAGATTCCTTTTTAATGGCTGAGTAGTATTTCATTGTGTATATGTACCACAGTTTTCTTATCCATTCATCTGCTGATGGGCATCTAGGTTGCCTCCATGTCCTAGCTATTATCAATGCATGGCAAAATCATTACATTATTGTAAAGTAATTAGCCTCCAACTAATATAAATAAATGAAAAAAATAAAAATAAATAACAAAAAAAGATTCCTCTTCATCCACCAATAACTTCTAAATTTAGTTCCCCTTTACCAGCTGTACTATCCTCCATTTACAATCAGTTTAGACTATTGAACTTTCTACTTTTACTACTTATATAAAAATGAACACTTTCAATTAGTGACTTCCTTTACTCACTGGCCTAGAAGATACAGTGGATTACTTCTTGGGCACTGTCTAACCTCACATTGACCTGTCTGTTGTAAACCTTTGATACACTTAAGTGTAATGGTATCCCATTTCTGTTACCATGAAATTCTAGAAGTTTCAGGTCAATAAAACTAAATGAATCATAAGTTCTTAAGAAACAGTGTCAGAACATGTTCTTGAATTCCAAATTATATCATTCCATAATAATTCCATTATTATGACTTTGCATTTGTCAAATTATAGGTACATTTATGAAACTTCTAGGAAGCATCCATTCTTGTATGGACCCACTATTTTAACCATGTCTGTTTGCTATGAAACAGCTGTTCAGTCATGTTGCCGAGAAGAAAACAAGACTGAATGCTTCCAGACAAAGGTAAACTATTTACATGTCAACTGTTATTTAGGATCTTGTTATGCTAAGTATGGACTGTGGACCAGCAGCATATGTATCACCTTGCAGCTTGTTAGAGATGCAGAATGAAGCTCTTCTCCAGACCTGCTGAATAAGACATCATTTTAACAAGATACTCAGGCCATTCATATAGTCCTCAAAATTTGAGAAGCATGATCCAGGACAAATATCACTTCATAATACATATTTAAAACTTCAATGATCATTTCTGCATAGCAAAACACCCCAAAATTTAGTGACTCAAAAACAATAACAATTATTTTATTATTTCTTATGGTTTCAGTGGGTCAGGAATTCAGGAAGGGTTTATCTGTATGGTTCTGGATCCTGATTTTTTGTGTGGTGCAGTCAGACAGTGGTTGGATCTGGGGCTCTGAAGGGCTGAAGCACCTAGGGGCTGGTTCATCTTTCTTCTCATATTACCTCAGGGCCTCTCCCCGTGGTCTCACTGACTTGGCTGGTTTGGGCTTCCTCACAGCGTGGCAGCCCGAGGGCCGCTGGACTGCTGGCATATGGCCAGAGTCTCAAGAATGAGTATTCTTATGGATAAAGCAGAAGTCCTATGGCCTTTTATGACCAAGCTTCAAAAGTTACCTTTGTTATACTCTATTGGCTGAAATACCACAAAACTTTGAAGGGGAAAGTAAATATACTGTAACAAAAGGCTCACTGTAAGAAAAACATGAGATAGAAGACTTTGCTGTACCTAACCCTGGAAAATACCATTAGCCACACATTTAATTTTAACCATGTGGCCTATTCTCCTTCACTGAATAGACGTAAATCAGTGATTAGTTCCATGATAAAAGTACTTTTTAATGTATGCTCATTAAAGGTTCTGGATACCAACATAAAATAACTGTCTTTAGAAGGCACACCAGATGGATTTTCTGAAGGTCACGCTGAAATGAATAGTAGTTTGGTAATCATTTTGATGAATTCCTCCAGGCTAAATGCAGTACCACCATTTTCTTGCTGTTTTCTTTGATCTCTTCAGTGAGAATTTCTCTCATATTCCTCTCAATCCCTATTTCTCTATTCCTTTAACTATGTTTCTCCTATTGAGCTCCTCATCTTCTACCTTGTGTAAGAAATTAAATAATGTATCTAGAGTCTCTGGCATATACTAAGCATGCAATAATCATAGTTATCGTTAAAGCTACACACACACACACACACACACACACACACGTATATTTCTTACCTCTCTTCCATTCTTCCCCTAGTTAACTCCAGTTTCTTCAGAAGCAAATTCTGAATCCCTAAGCAGGACAGTTACTTTTTTTTTCTCTCTTTTTGGTTTCATATTATTAAAAACAACAAAAACAAGTGATTGTATAGACTTATGTTTCATTACCAGGCATTTGGAAAAATGAACTTTTTCATGACTGTTAGTTTTTTCAGCTAATTTGTTGCAAAGTTTTCTTAATTTTAACCCTTTTCAGAGGAAATTTTTCCTTGATGTATAATATGCCCCTATAATTAAAAAAATTTTTTTATTGGTGTATAGTTGATTTATAATGTTATGTTACTTTCTGCTATATAACAAAGTTAATTAGTTATACATATACATAGACCCACTCTTTTTTAGATTCTACCCCCATAAAAGTCTTTGCACGGTATTGAGTAAGAGTTCCCTGTGCTATACACTAGGTACTTACTAGTTATCTAGTTTATATATAGCAGTGTGTATATATCAGTCCCAATCTCCCAATCAATATATCCCTTCCTTCTGCTTTCCCTGTTGGTAGTCATAAGTTTGTTTTCCATATCTCTGACTCTATTTCTGTTTTAGAAATAAGCTCATTTGTACCACTAATTCAGATTACACATATAAGCAATGTCATATATTTGTCTTTCTCTGTCTGACTTCACTTTGTACAATAATCGCTAGGTCCAGCTATATGTCCCTATATGTTAAGCATAAGCTGGTGCTTTTGAATTAGCTAAGTTCTTTTCTCCTCTCCCTCGCTCTATGACGGTTACAGTCTTGCTTGCCTCCAGAATGTCTGTTCCCAGGAGTTCTTAATCCTTACCCAGAGAAGACTGCACAGTCAATCATGTGAAAGTGGTGTCAGTGATCACAGAATGTACTTTATGAGTTAAGCCTTCACAGACTCTGTTGTGAAGAAGAGAATAATCTTATTTGTATTTGGTTTCAAATAAGTGCAACACAACAAAATAAGAATAAAATAATAATTATATTTATAATTAATTATAAATATAAATATTATCATAGGACCAGATTTATGATTTGAATATTGCCTCTGTATATGTTTTTTAATTTGTTCTTTAAAAAAGCATTGTAAGGTATTGTTACCCAAAGTAAATTTAACATATGGTCAATATAATGTTTTAAGACAATATATAGAGCTATTCTGAAATTTTAAAATGTTATTTATATTATCACCACACAGAGATACTAATTTTGGTATATTTACTTTTATTCATTTTTTTCATTCACAGGCTTTTATTTTGTACATTGTTGTGACCAAATTGAATATATATTTTTGAATAGAGACTTAAACATATGTACTTTACATTAAAAGTGTACATCTTTTCAAAAACAATGTGTCTTTATCCACTTAGGCATCTCTATTCTTTTTTTTTTTTTGGCATCTCTATTCTTTTGAGACATTTTGTGTCCAAAATTTTGCTAGGCATACAGATTCTTCTTTTTGAATAATTATATTTTTATTTATTCAGAGACATTTATTTGGAATAGAGTTTCAGAAGTCAAAATTCTGAGTTAAAGAATATGAAGATTTGGGGGGACTCCATTAATTTTTATTGCAAAACTAGAGCATATATTATAGATAAACATTTAAAGACATGCTCAAGGTGACAGGGCTAGTAACTTGAATAAAACCAAAATACAACTGTAAGACATTATTGAAATTTATTCTATCGGCTCTCTGGATTCTTGTTTGTTCACTGTCTTGTTCTCATTTATACATCAAATGTCTAAGTTAAGGGACAAACAATCTCTGGAGAAGTGAGTGCTATTTTGTAAAAAACAGACAAACCCAAAAAACAACAAAAAAACAGAACCTTCACCAAATTATGCTTTTACGTTTGGTCTCAGAGGTAAGACAATAAAGACTTTCTAATTTTGAGAAGATACATGATTTTTTTTTCTCTTCTTTACTAACAGGTGAACTTTTTCAGTTATTACCATAGTTCTTTGATAAGTCATTTTTCTAATTACAGCTGGAACCCATCAGAAAGTACGTTAGAGAAATATCTTTGAGGCATCACCATTTATGTGAAATTGGGATTAAATTCAACCACAAAGTAGCAACAGCCATGTAAGTTACCTACTTAGATTTGTGGACTTTGCTGCTTTGGATCACCCTCTGATTGAACTCATTGAAAAATCATCTATCTTCTGTTCACTAATGTCTCTCAGCACGAACCTGGTTCCTTTCTCTACAGGTGTGCTACCCAGCTATTCAGCAGGGCACCCTGGCTATGCTTCACCTTGCACAGTCCTCGTCTCCACTCACTGTTTCCTGTCTTGATACCTTCCAGCAGCTCAAATTTTTAAGGCTCTTCTCCAGTGTACAAAAGATTCTCTATATTCAGATTCATACCCTTAGTTGTTCTGTATGGTTAAGGCTGGAGGACAAAAGGTATTTTTCCCTTGGAAGATAAGAAAGATTTTGGCTCTAATGTCACAAAAAACAAAAAATATTGAGTGATGTTTTTGGGGTGGGGATAGAGGAGTGTGGGGTGGGAGGAGAATTTGATGTCACTCAATGTGTCTCTTTCTTGGCCCAGATTTTGTTTCTGTTTACCCCTGAATACATGCATCTTCCTTATATCACCTTCTTACCCATTTAAGGACAATATTGCATTGCCTGGAAGCTCAGTTCTTCTTATAAGGCAAGCCTATTTTTCATGGTTCAGCGGTAAAGAATCCTACCGCCAAGCAGGGGACGAGGTTCGATCTCTGGATCATGAAGGAATGGCAACCGTCTCCAGTATTCTTGCCTGGGAAATCCCATGGACAGAGGAGCCTGGCAGGCTACAGTCCATGGGGTCACAAAAGAACTGGACGTAGCTTAGTGACTAAAGAACAACAGAACAAAAAAAAGTTTCAGGGGTGTTGTTCAGTTGTCAACAAAGAGGGGCAAGGGAGAACCAATCTTTTTATAATTAATGTCTTTATGGAAAAGAATTTTATTTGGAAATAGGTCAGATAAATTCCCAAAGTACTTGTCCAAGCAATTCAACTTCTTTAAGCAATAATCTGAATAATGACAATGACCATACTTACATGATTATGAACTGAATAATTTTCATTTTGTGACTTAGATTTTTGGATGGCTCTGGGTTATATCACTGAAGAAATAGAAAACATAATATGCAACTATCTTCATCCTACATTTGCAAATGTACTTCTATTCTTTTGATTACTCATTGAACTAGAACTAATTTTAGAAAGAATTGAATCCAAAAATTTAAAAATGCACTTTTCTTCCCCCAGGGAATTGGTTCTGTTGACTAAAAAGCAACCTAAAGCTAATTTTTCTGAAATTACCAAGCTGGCCGCCGATATTAAAAATTTGCATCAGATCTGTTGTGAAGGAAATGCAGTAGTGTGTGTACTTGGCAGGGTAAGATTTTCTCTTTTCTTAAAACTCATCTCAACTTTTAAAATATTAGTATTTCTTAAATAAATATAATATATATTTATAAATATAATAAATATGGTATATAATTAATCTAAAAGAGTAATTATTACTTCTTAATATTACCAGTAGAATGATGTTGCCTCTCTTTTCTCATGCAACATTTTTTTTCTTTCTTTCTTTCCCTCCCTCTCTTATCTTCCCTTCTTCCCTTTCCCTCCTTCCTCAACCTGTCTTACTTTACTTTATTATTTTACTCTTAAATTTTTAGAGTTGATTGCTAATTTCCTCCCATATTATGATTGTATTTCATATATCTTTGAATCTCTAGCAAGTCCTATAATTGTAGACTATACCCTGAGGCCATATCAGCCTGGAGGGAAGAAGAAACCACCAAAACAAAGATATGGCAACAAGGGGCAAGGACTGGGGCATGGGCAACATAGAGTTTATCTGCCCCAGGTGTAAATGTAAAGTCTCAAAACCCCCGAGAAGGAAAATATTGCAGCTGTTAAAAACCCAATAACAGTTCAGTAAATTACAATCATATACAAGTCATGTTCATTCTGCAAGTTTGATAACTAATGGTTTTCATCACAATTAAAAAATAAAGCAGAAGCAAAGTAAGACATGATTTCAGAGAGAAATCCTCTGGAGGAGGGCATGGCAACCCACTCCAGTATTCTTGATTGGATAATTCCATGGACAGAGGAGCCTGGTGGGCTATAGTCAATGGGGTCGCAGAGAGTCTGACTCAACTGAATTGACTGAGCATGCAGGCACAGAACACATTAAGGGACGTGGGTAACAACTGGAGTTAAAATAGAAAAATCATTGACTAGAACACGCACTAAAATTCCTAGAATTCTAAGTCCTCAAATATTTACTTTGCCAGAACAGTGAGTTGGGGTAAGGCCATAGCTTCTCCTTGGCAGCTATTGCAGTTGGCCATTGTTTGCTGAGGTCAGTGCCATGTTCATCTTGACCAGTTGTAAAGGCGTGGCTGCCACTGTGGATTCCATCCTGGAGATAGGCAATGTGAAGTTGTTCCTTGGACTAGTTTCTGTATGGCAAGAATCTCAACTGATACTGGGAGGAATATTGTCCTGCATGCTTAGAAGTCCTACTGGCTCTTCAGGACAGGCTCTCAGACTTCTGTCTGCATGAAGATTATGTGAATTTGGGGGGAAATTACAGGGAACTTTGAAGCCTATCCATTGTTGTTAAAACAAGACAAATTTGCTTAAGTCCTTTAACACATAAACAATACCTATTCCAAATTGGTAACCTTAGGACAGCTTCCATTATAGTCTATATTATGACAGACATGGGATTCCCTCGTAGCTCCGTCAGTAAAGAATCTGCCTGCAATGCAGGAGACCTGGGTTCAATTCCTGGGTCAGAAAGATCCCCTGGAGAAGGAAGTGGGTTCCTTCTCCCAGTCCAGTATTCTTGCCTGGGAAATCCCATGGACCAAGGAGCCTGGTGGGCTACAGTTAATAGGGTCACAAGAGTCAGACATGACTTAGTGACTAAACCACTGAAACCACATGCTAGAACAATCTCCAGTTATTTAATAGTATTGGCTAGTATTCTAACCAATATAAAATAACTATGGGTACTTCTAGCATTCCTGCCGTATTCCAGACTGTAAAGGTAACAGGTTTAGAGTTATTGGCTTCACAAAGATATTGTTTACATGTAATTTTTCATCCTTTTTTAGAGGTCATTTTGCTTTGTTTTAATTAGGGTGGATTCTGAACATTAGTAAATATTCTTTTATCTCCTAAAGATGATCATTTGCTTTATATTGTTTGACTTATCCATTGGTGAATTATCTTAAAAGATTTATTAATTTTTGCCCATCTTTACATTGCTCAAGTCAATCTCATTTTACTCTATCTCTAGCCTTTCTCTCTCTCTGCCTTTCTCTATGTATATTATACATACATACGTTGAATTTTTGCATTTATGTTTAGATGTGAACTGGATCTGGAACTGTCTTTTTTGGCACATACTTTATCAGGTTTTGGTATCCGGTTATGCTCACTTCTAAGAAATGGATTAGAATTATTTTCCTTTCGAATTCTCTGAAACAAATACTACTGTAACCTATCTATTTTGTGAGGGTTTGTCTGTGAAACTGGAACAGGGATGGCGATATAACCTGGTGTGACAGCTTCTCCATTTCTTTTGTTATGGACTCATTTAAATGTTTTCTCAGCTAATCTTCATTATTCATGAATTCTGTACTTGTGAATTCACCTACAGGCCAAAATTTTTTTGTAACCCCGAAATCAATACTCACAGCACTCTGTGGTCATTCCCAGAAACTTGCGCGTGTTCAAAGCAGTGGAAATTTAAGTTGTCTGATGCACATGGTTCCAACTGCAAAAGAACAAGGCAATGGTCCTTGCTTTCCCATCATAGCTCTTGTGCTGTAAAAAAAAAGTTCATTTAATGCCATGTTTTCTGCATTTCTGCATTTTTTGTTGATGATTTAGCTGTTTAAAATGGCCCTGCATATAACACTGAAGAATTGCCCAGAGTTTCTAAGCACAAGAAGCTGTGTTGTGCCTTGAAGAAAGACTGTATGTTTTAGATAAGCTTTGTTCATGCATGTGTAATAGTGTTAGTGGCTATGAGTTCAATGTGAATAAATCGTCAATACTCGAGTCCCCCTTATTTCCTGCTTTGCTTCCTAAGGTTTCAGTTAACCATAGTCAAGGTCCATCTGAAAATAGTAAACAGAAAAATCCAGAAATAAACAATTCCTAAGATTTAAACTGGGCACCATTCTGATCAGCAAGATGAAATCTTGTGCCATCTTGTTCCGTCTCATCTGGGAGATGAATCATCTCTTTGTCTAGCGTTTCCTGTGGATTAGTCACTTAGTCATATAGGTCACCAGATTGGCTGCCCTGGGATCAGGGTGCTTGGGTTTAAGTCACACACTGATTTCAGTGCATAAGCGTAATGATGCTGGCCAAACAGAAACTGTAAAGTGCATCCTTTAGGTGGAAAGGTGAAAGTTCTCCTTAATAGGGATAGAAAAAAAATCATATGCTGAGGTCACCAAGATCTATGGTAAGAACAAATCTTTTCATCTGTGAAATTGTCAGGAAGGAAAAACAAATTCGTGTTAGTTTTGTTGTCACACCTCAAACTGCCAAAGTTTTGGCTACAGTGCATGATAAGCTTAGTTAGTTAAGATGGAAAAGGCATTAAAATTGCACAGTTAGGTATTTTGAGAGAGAGATAGAGAGACCATATTCACATAACTTTTATTGCATTATATTGCTACAATTTTATTATGTTACTTTTATTAATCTCTCACTGTGCCTAATTTGTAAATTAAACTTTATCATATGTACGCATGTACAGGAAAAAATATAGGTTTGGTACTATCTGCAGTTTCAGGCATCCACTAGGGGATCTTGGAATGTCTCCCCTGCAGTAAACAGGGGTGGGAGGACTGCTGTATATTAAATAAGGAGTTTTTAAACAGAAACATACACAAAACAAGGGTTATTTCTTGATTTGTTGACGAACATGTGGCCAGAGATTTGTAGAAACTTTATCCTCTATTTCCTCTAGGGCAGATGATTCAATATTCACGAATTCAATGTTTATAACTACTGTGAATAATGAGACTCAACTATCCTTATTTTTGTCAGGGCTTGAAACATATGTTTTCCTTTAAAACTTCCCCTTCACTAGTATTTTCTCATTTAGAAATAGAGTTCTGCCTGACATTATTATTATTGGATAACTAAAAACAGTGATTATGTAACTATACCTCCTTATCCCTCATGTATATATATCTTCTCCTTTAATTAATCAGTTTTGCAAAAGGATCATTTAATTTATTATTCTTTTCCAAGATAGTGTTCTTGGAAAATGGAGTAAGACAACTCCAGTCTTACAAATAGGTGGAGCCTGATCAGAAGTGATTTAAATCATTTCTTTTGTTGCTGTTTTTTAGTCACTAAGTCCTATCCAACTCTTAGCAACCCCATGGACTGCAGCATGGCAGGCTCCTCTGTTCTTCATCAGCTCCTGGAGTCTGTTGAGTCTGTTGATGTCTGTTGAGTCAGTGATGCTATCTAACTAGCTCATCTTCTGCTGCCCCCTTCTTCTTTTGCCTTCACTCTTTCACAGCATCAGGGGCTTTACCAGTGCATCTTTTTCAATGCCATTTCTTCGCCTGGACTATAAAATCTCCTGGCCAAAACACTCCCAACCTGAGGGCAATGTTAGAATCTACAGGTGGATGATGTCAGAGCCTTTGCCAGCCTTGTTGCCAGAACTACTGCCCGCAGGCCTGATGCCTCCCCTTTCAACAGGACTTTATTGAAACAGATTTGATCCTAGTAAGCCACTGAGGGCAGGCTTATCTCCTAACTAATGGAGACATTCTCCCTGTTGATATCAACATGACCCCATAATGCAGCTTCCACTTAACCACTCCCAGATCTAGACTTTTGGCACATTCTCCTTCTCTCCTGATCCCTTAATCTTCATCTCAACTAAAGATTCCCAGTAAGTTCAAAATATCCTATATATCATTTTCCAAGTATGTCATGGTCATCACCCTCTAAGACTCTTTATAGACCAACATGGATAATTCTAGTATGCTTTTTTCTCTCCATTTGTTTCCAACTAACTTATATTTGTCATTCAAGACTGAAGTCATTCAAGATCTGTACTCTGATCTTATCCAGTTGGGATTGCAATCTCTCTTTTCTTATCCAAAATATAATATACATATTTCTCTAACAATTTATTTTATAATGCATTGTTTTGTTATTTAATTATTTAAACTCTCCAACTAGACCTGTGACTTCCTTAAGTGTAGAGATTAGTTTGCTCATATATACATGTACTAATTTGTGTGTGTGTGTGTGTGTGTGTGTGTGTGTGTGTGTTCAGTTCAGTTCAGTCACTTAGTTGTGTCCGACTCTTTGTGACCCCATGGACTGCAGCACGCCAGGCCTCCCTGTCTATCACCAACCCCTGGAGCCTACTCAAACTCATGTCCACTGTGTCGGTGATGCCATCCAACCACCTCATCCTCTGTCATCTCCTTCTCCTCCCACCTTCAATCATTCCCAGCATCAGGGTCTTTTCTAATGACTTGGTTCTTCGCATTAGGTGGCCAAAGTATTTCAGCTCCAACATCAGTCCTTCCAATGAATATTCAGGACTGATTTCCTTTAGAATGGACTGGTTGGATCTCCTTGCAGTCCAAGGGACTCTCAAGAGTCTTCTCCAACACCACAGTTCAAAAGCATCAGTTCTTCGGTGCTCAGCTTTCTTTATAGTCCAACTCTCACATCCATACACGATTACTGGAAAAACCACAGCCTTGATTAGATGGACCTTTGTTGGTAAAGTAATGTCTCTGCTTTTTAATATGCTATCTAGGTTGGTCATAGCTTTTCTTCCAATGAGCAAGCATCTTCTAATTTCATGGCTGCAGTCACCATCTGCAGTGATTTGGAACCCCCCAAAATAAAGTCTGTCACTGTTTCCACTGTTTCCCCATCTATTTGCTAAGAAGTGATGGACTAAATGCCACAATCTTAGTTTTCTGAATGTTGAGTTTTAAGCCAGCTTTTTCACTCTTCTCTTTCACTTTCATCGAGAGACTCTTTAGTTCTTCTTCGCTTTCTGCCATAAGGATGGTGTCAACTACATATCTGAGGTTATGGACATTTCTCCCGGCAAGCCCAGCATTTCAAATGATGTCCTCTGCATATAAGTTAAATAAGCAGGGTGACAATATACAGCATTGATGTACTCCTTTCTCTATTTGGAACCAGTCTGTTGTTCCATGTCCAGTTCTAACTGTTGTTTCTTGACCTGCATACAGATTTCTCAGGAGGCAGGTCAGGTGGTCTGGTATTCCCATCTCTTGAAGAATTTTCCACAGTTTGTTGTGATCCACACAGTCAAAGGTTTTGGCATAGTCAATAGGGCAAAAGTAGATGTTTTTCTGGAACTCTCTTGCTTTTTTGACGATCCCACGGATGTTGGCAGTTTGATCTCTGGTTCCTCTGCCTTTTTAAAATCCAGCTTGAATATCTGGAAGTTCAAGGTTCATGTACTGTTGAAGCCTGGCTTGGAGAATTTTGAGCATTACTTTGCTAACATGTGATATGAGTGTAATTGTGCAGTAGTTTGAGCATTCTTTGGCATTGCCTTTCTTTGCGATTGTAATCAAAACTGACCTTATCCAGGCCTGTGGCCACTGCTGAGTTTTCCAGATTTGTTGGCATATTGAGTGCAGCACTTTCATGACATCATCTTTTAGGATTTGAAATAGCTCTACTGGAATTCCATCACCTCCACTAGCTTTGTTCATAGTGATGCTTCCTAAGGCCCACTTGACTTCTCATTCCAGGATGTCTGACTCTAGGTGAGTGATCACACCATCATGGTTATCTGGGTCATGAAGATCTTTTCTGTATAGTTCTTCTGTGTATTCTTGCCATCAGGAAGATTCCCTGGAGAAGGGAATGTCTACCCCTCTCCAGTATTCTTGCCTGGAGAATTCCATGAACAGCGGAGCCTGGTGGCCTACTGTCCATGGGATGGCAAAGAGTTGGGCACAGCTGAGTGACTCACACTTTCACTTCTACTTTTAACATACAAGTAAATATGTAAGTGTAATAGTAATATCATGGTAATGTATATAGAAAATGACAGAGACAAAATGTTTTCTCAACTGGGATCCTAAAACAATAACAATAGCAAGTGATAAAACTCTCTATTTGTATTTTGTTGGGCTAAACTTGAAAACAGTAATATAGTCCATCTTCCTTTAAGTTCTTTGAGAGCTGTGACACTTGAGTAAGGTCAAGTAGGGAAGCTTTCTTATTAGAAAGAGTCAGTATAACTGGCCTTTCTGATCTTTCAGTTTGCAAGAAAAAAGCAACATGAGGCCAAGTTTTTCTCTGCTTTTCTCAATAAAAATAAGTATGTTCAGAATGAAGTCATCAAGAATAACTGCTTCCCTTTCTGTTTTATAGAGTCAGCTTATGAACTACATCTGCTCTAAACAGGCTATTCTATCTAGCAAATTCTCTCCATGCTGTGAACTGCCAGAACCATTCCGAGGAGAATGCATTATCAACTCGGAAAACGATGACAAACCTGATCTCTCACCCCTGCCCCTTCGCAGGTTTACAGAAGATCAGTCTGTATGCAAACAATTCACTGACAAGCAAGATTTCTTCCTACAAGAGTAATAAGGCTTTTTGTAAAACTTTAATAAAGGGATATTGTATTTATGGATTCTTTGGTAGAAGTTTCAAACTTGAATGATGGCAGAGGCTAGTCAATGATGTCAGTCAATGGTTAAATGGTCAAGAGGATGTGTTCTGTGTAGTCCAAGGTGGCAGCTACTATTTGGCTCTAGCTACTTGTGGCCATGTGGGAATGTAGGCTTTGGGTGGTTGGATCAACTTTTTGGAGGGGAGTTGAAGGTCTCTTGAGTTCTAAATGTTGACAACCAATAGAGGAATTTTTAAAAACGAAGTGAGTGTCAAGCATGTGCAAGCTTTGCTCTGAGAGACTTAGAGTCATGTTTAAGTAAGGGCCTTAGATTAGTATGGCCAGCTCTTCTGATTATTTTAGTACCTACTATCAAAGCTATTGCATAGCATTTGAAGATTAAAGAGATGGAGTACTAACATATCTGGTGCCCATGCAGAAGTACTATTTATTTGGGTCATAAAGCAAACTGGTTTCAAGATGAAATATTAAGATAGTATGACTTTGTCATTGAAATATTTCTAAAGTCACTGTGTAAAGTATTATTTGGAGCAACTAAATTCTAACAAACCATAAAAATTTGAGTTTTCTTCAAAGTTTTCCGTTGAGTGACTTTAGCTATATTTCTGCAACTGCATTTGACATTGGCTTATAAAAGTAAATGTCACTATCTGAACTCACTTTCCCTAGACTTGCATTTGGTCCTGAAAAAGTGGATAGGCACAACTTAGTGGAAATCACATTAGTCTGTGAGTTGGGAGATCTGAGGTCCAGTCTAATTCAGTCATGCATCTGCTTTGAAACGCAGTTCAAGCCATTTAACTTCCCCAGGCTTTTATGTTCCAACTATAAACTGAGGCAGTTAGATAAGGTCCCTCCTTAAGGCACTTCAAAGATCCCTCCTGCAATTCTATGATTCCTTTAGAAGTATTCTAGAGTCAAAATTTCTCTTTCTTGTAACCCAGAAGAATGTATAGATTATGAACAAGGGGAAGATGGTGATTTAATACTTATAAAAGGTGTAATATTTATAAAATCTAGCCTCAAAGGTCATTAGGAAAAATGTTCTCATCTACACACTTGAAATGAATTTCTAGCAACAGTAAGGAGAGACCCTGAGCCAAGAACTAAAGTTTATCAGAATATTTTAGGTTCAAATTTGAGTCTGCCACTCACTGTTGTGTGACTTTGGAAAAATCATGTAATTTTATTGATTTGGTTTCCTTATCTCAAAACATAGCCAGAAAAACCTCCCTGCCAGTCACCCAAGATTTTCAAATACCTTAAAGTCAGTTAAAATATTGAATAAATCACATAGATGGCTTTTGAAAGAAAAATATGACTTCAGAAAATTAACTGTTTACTCTCTAATTTGCTTCATTTGGAAATAGGTTTCTTTATGAATACGCAAGAAGACACCCAGAGTTGGCAGTTCCAGTCATTTTAAGAGTGGATGCAGTATATCAAAATTTATTGGGAAGATGCTGTAAATTAGAAAATCCTCTGGAATGCTATAGCCATGGGGTAAATTCCTTTTTTAAAAACCTATTTCTCATATTTGTGGTGTGATTACAAATAGAGAAAAGTCCAGTGCTGTTAGTAGTACCATGCTTTTATTAGATAATTATGCATGTTCTGATTGCAAGCGTTACACAAAAACTATGATTTCTGTCTAAACCAAAGGTCACATCATTACACAGCAGCAACTCTCTGCATGAGTCACTGCCTTATAAATTCTGTGTTTTATGAAACATTCTCTATGCAATTTTCTCTTTTAAGTTTGCTTGGCCTGGTAGCAGGTAGCATGAAAGCATAGCCTGTTAGGGTGAGGGAAGGTTGAACATTTCCACCAAGCAGGCCTGGACACTGTCCCTGTTTCAAGCCAGAAATCATACTGTTTGCAGGCAGCAGCTCCTGTTGTGCAGTTGACATGAAAAAGCAGGTGACCTTACAAATCTCTGACCAGGTGATCTATCATCCACGGGTTACCAGGAGCCAGGAGGTTCTGGCTTTTGTTATGCTAATGAGTGGCTTGTGCGTTGACAGAGAGGTGGGGATAGAGGGTGAAGGCATTTCTTGTTCTGAGTCCAAGCAGGTACATCTGGCATCTTCCTGTTCCTGGAGAGAAAGCTAAATGAAGGTGATTTAGTCTTCTGTAGGTTAACAGTGGTCCCCAACCTTTTGGCACCAGGGACCCATTTCATGGAAGACAATTTTTCTATGAACCGGGGTGGTGGGGAGGTGGGGGGAGATGGTTAGGATGATTCAAGCACATTACATTTATTGTGCACCTTATTTCTGTTATTATTACATCGGCTCCACCTCAGATCATCAGGCATTGGATCCTAGAAGATCTGGTTAACACCCTTTCAATGTATCACCTGTAGATTTCACAATCAACCTTATTATGATAATAGCCCCTTATTGGAGGTGGGTGTTTAGAGTTTACAAAGTAGCTTTACAACCAGTGTCCTATTTTATTCTCAGGGCAGCTTGGTAAGATAGGTAATGGCAGAATTACTAGCTACATTTTATAGATGAAAGTATTGGGTTTCAGAGGTTCAGGTGACTAGTCCAGTGCCGCTCAGGCAAGAAGGGTTGAATCCAGACAAACAGTTTGCAAATTGGGTAAAAGTTTTACTATTGAACACTGCTTATTAGAATCAGGTGGACTGGGTCTGATTACTTAAGATGATAACCAGTGCTCCTAGTGAAGGGCTAAGTCTGCAAGGTCAGTTGTATCTTCCCACTGGGATTTTATTTGCACTGTTCAAGAACTTTTTCAATTTGTATTTAGCTCTGAGAATTCCATGTGATTTCCTTCAATGTGTATTTGTGGAATGCTTCACATCTGGTACGTGTTTTTGTTAAACCTTACTTCTTTTTTTTTTTTTTTTAAACCTTACTTCTTAATATGTATCTATATTTCTATATCTACATCCATATCCCCATATCTGTACTGTTTATATAAAAATGCTGTGTTATTAAAAATAAGCAATATATACACACATATTCTGATCAATTGAACTTTGATCTATAAATTACTTTTAAGGACCTCTTTCTGGCTTGATGAATGACTAGCTTCATACTTGTAAAATATGCCATTTAAACCCACAAATGAGTTCATATCAGAGGAAACTAAATATCAGTCTGATTGTCCCACTTTTTTCCTCCACAAAGTACATGGCCATTCCTGTTATAGCAAAATGTGTTTTTTCAACATTTCCAAACTCACTGAGTAAATAAAACCCTGGGTTTAGTAAAACAGTTACATTAAACTATTACAGAAGATGATTTTGCAATCTAACCTCAAGATATATTGTCGCAACAATAGGCAAACACTGATTATCTTTATTTTTCAGGAAGGGATGTTTCAAAGAGTGGTTCGTGAAAGCCATGAGCGTGTGAAAAATCAGTGTGATGTACGTGAGAAATTAGGAGATAGTAACTTTCACGACAGGTATGCTTCTAAGATGTTGTCCAGATTATGTAGTTTTTGTTAACTTTTGCTGCTAAGAGTTGCTAAGAGTCTATATTCAACCTTAAAACCTCAGAGGCCAGGGAAAAAATCAGTTCCAAATTAACCCAGCTATCCTTATCTTGATAAGATACTTGACTACATAACTTTGTGTGCTTTTGCTTTGCTTTTTGGTCCAGTTTCCAGATTCTAATCAATGCCCAGAGGTTAGGGAGCCAGCAGCCCTGACCCCCTTCTGCAGTCTCATAGAAGCCTCTACCTTTCACCTGTACATTTAGCTTGGGGCTTTGCCTGCAATTTGGAGTCAAGGCTGCAACAGAGATCTGATATAGGGTTGCTTTGTCAGTTTCAAGTCAGGTCACCATAGCACTACAGTATTTTCACTATCAAGAGTGGAAATAAATGGATACCTTAGTTATTAGTCAGGGAGTGCACAAAAAACTGTGTGCAGAGAGCCTGGCAAATCCCATTTATGTCAAAGATTGTGTGCATGTGTGCTCCGTCGCTTCAATTGTGTACAACTCTTTGTGACCCTATGAACCGTAGCCCACCAGGCTCCTCTTTAGGGATTTTCCAGGCAAGAATACTGGAATTGTTTGCCATGCTCTTCTCCAGGGAATCTTCCCAACCCAGGCATTGAACCCAAGTCTGTCTGGGTCTCTTGCATTGCAGGCAGATTCTTTACCCACTGAGACACTTGGGAAGCCCATGTTAAAGATTAAGATGTAAAAAAAAAAAAGGCCAATTTTCAGTAATGTTTAAGATGTTACTAGTATAGTCTACTTAGAAGCAGAGTGCTGGGGGAAAATTAGGTTTGATATAGTGTTCATAATACTGAACTTAAATGACTGGAATAATGGAACCAGAGAAACTATTCTCATTTCAGACAGAATATTTGTTTTTATTTTCTTTTAACTGTTGTGTTTGTTAATGTCTAATTTAAGGATTAGACCCATGGCTCTCAAACTTCAGAGTGCATCAAAACTACCTGGAAAAAAAAAAACAAAAAAAAAACACCTGGAGGATTTGTTGAAACACAGCTCTCCTCTAGAGTTTCTGAGTCAGTAAATCTGGGATGGTGCATGAGAATATGTATTAATGTTTCTAACAAGTACCCAGGGGTACTGATCCTGCCAATCCAGGGGTCATACTTTAAGAAGCAGCTACATTATTTCCCTAACTCCATTATAATATAAATGCAATAAATGATTCTGATATTCTGTTGTCCGGTTCTGTAGTCTTTCTCATTCAAATTTTCCCCTGTATTCCTCAGTTCCCACCACCACTCTCCTAGTCCAGGCCACCAGCCTCTCTCACTTGAATGACTGACATGGCTTTTCCTTCCCCGACTCTACCTCTTGCCACCTCCAGTTGATTCTTTATAGAGCAACCGTAATGATCTTAAAAGCATTGTAAAGCTGCTTCTATAGTTAAGCTTTCTTCTTTCCCCTCTTTTCAATTTCCAATCCCCCCAATTAAGAAAAACAAAACCTCACTCAGTGACTTCCTAAATGCTCCACCCTTACTTTCACTCCCCTTCACCTGGGTCATTTTTAGTTATTGTCAGGATCTCAGCTCACGTGTCATTTCCTCTGGGAGGCCTACCTGACCTCCCTGGGGTGGAATTAGATGCCATTCTATGTATACCTATAGCATTCTGTGTTCCTCTCATCACCCCAAGTGTACTCTTTTATCTTCCCAACTAGGGTATGAGCCCAGGAGAGCAGGAAATGTTTCCTGATCACTGCTGTAGCTTCTGTTCCTACACACCGCAAACAACCAATACATGCCTTAAAGACCTGTGCATATATTTATTTCAGGAGCTGTTTACTCTGAGTCTGATTTTGCAGTCACCCACATTAGCTATCATAGCATCCTTGATCCTATGTAGAAAAAACTGGATCAGCATGGAACAATGTGTGATGTGGAAAGAGAATTCTAGGTCTACTGAAGAAGCTATTGGACCACTGAAATAGGATCTAAAAGAATAGACTTAAGCCCAGTTTAATAACTTGCTCATCCCAGACAAATATCAGATGATGACAAACACTTTGTAGAATTCTTCATTTGAGGCACAAAGTCATCTCTAGGAATAAGAAGACATTATTCTTTCAGGCTCATAGTCCTTTATACGAAAAAAGCCCCACAACTGTCTGCTCAGGAGTTGATTGTTCTCACGAAGAACATGGCAGCTGCTGCCAGCAAGTGCTGCCCACTGGATCAGGAGCCCCAGTTTGTCTGCATGGAGGACTCGGTAAGCACACCCTTGACGGCACGTTTGCCTGTCGTGGGAAGTTCTCAACTCCAGGCCCCAGCATCAATATCATGTCGGCGGACCCATCTGTGAGTTGTCACTGGACCCTAATAATTCTGTTCTTGGGAGAATTTCTTTCTGGTCTGTTCATACCAATAGTCTTTGATAGACAACAAGGGTAAGATCCTCACTTTGCAAAAACTGGGGATGTCAGATTCATCAGGCCTTTGCCTGGATCATAACTCAAGATCTATTCCTTGGATTTTCAAGTCAACAAGAGTGATTTTGCTGATTTCAGACTAACTCATCCTAATCAAAAATGTAGTAAAAAACAGCCAGTTTTCCTCTGTGTATCTCCTTTACTCTCACACGATTATCATACTCACAACACTTCCAGCACCAGATGTGTGAGTATTTTTTCTGATAAAATATAATTGTTTTGGTTGCAGATTTAAAATTTTTATTATCCAGCTCTGTCTTCCTTTTATTTTAAATTTTTGTTAACAATCATGCCTTCCTTAGGGAACTCGTGGTTTATATTCCTAAAACCTTGCTTTTAAGTGATCTTTCTGGTTACTGTGAAAATGGATAAACTCGTAAATTGAACGCTGGTACTCCATGGTTTCAGCCACTTCATCCCCACATACATAAGTGACAGGGCATTTGTGTGGTCATACTCAGAGGGGCCTAGCGCAGGCTTGCAGCCAGCATTAGAGTAAGTATCAGACATCACAATGGGAGCAAGGCAAGGTGACTGTTCTAGAAGGAGACAAGAAAATGAAAGAGGTAACCGAAAGAAGATTCAGGGATTCCTTTCACCACTCATTTACTCATTTTTTCCAATAATTCAACAAATGTTTATACAGGATTTGCCATATACCAAGTTTGATGGTAGTTACCAATGTCCAGTTATG
The DNA here is from genome assembly GCF_033118175.1 of Dama dama. Taxonomy (NCBI): domain Eukaryota; kingdom Metazoa; phylum Chordata; class Mammalia; order Artiodactyla; family Cervidae; genus Dama; species Dama dama. The sequence continues at coordinate 27,633,058 of NC_083686.1, read as the reverse complement.
AAACATAGAAACACATTGGATTTGAGCTTTGTAAGTAAGAAATCCAATCATCAGTCTTATATCTGGATCAAATTAGCAGTTGTGTTGACCAGAGGCTTGATTTTAACTTGATACAGCATAAAGAACTCCTGCCTCAAGCCAACACTTGTCTGTAAACTGGGCTGGGAAGGAATTTGGGAAGTGGGGTTCAAAGGAACTCTCTTTGAGGATAATAGGAAGGTGGAGGTCAAGGCTAAGAACTAGGCTTCACCTGACACTCTTGCTCTTTCCCAGATGATAAAATTCAGGCTGAGTTTAGCAAAAACTAGAATTTGAGAATAGTTTTCTATGGATAAAAAAAAATAATCCTAATGACCACAAAACTTATGGCTCTTATTTGAATTCTTTTCTGGGGAAGGCAAAGTTAATTCTTGGAGCTTTATGCAGAAGGCACGAGACGGAGCCCATCAATGCCGCTGTGGGTCACTGCTGTGATGACGCGTATGCCTTCAGAAAGCCTTGTTTTGATGACCTGCAAGTCGATGGAACTTACATTTCTCCACCATTATCCTGTGACCAGGTCATCAACCTTAAAGAAGACTTGTGCAAAGCTCAAGAGGAGGAATTACAGACTGAAAAGCAAAAGTAAGGGTCTTTTTGTACACACAGCAACAGCAATGACAAAGACACAATTAATTGAAATCACTCCACCTCCTGACATTGGGCAGGTTCCCCTTTAAAGCCCACCCTCCCTTCCCACCCTCCTCACACGCCCCGCATCTTGTCCTCAGGAAAAAGGAGACTGGTCCTCATAGTTCTTTCTTCCTCAAGATCAACAGAAGTGCTAACTTATTTCTAATTGAGTTATTTACTCTAAGACTTGCTCTTGCAGGGTCTAAATATTATTAGTCTGAGAATATCGTCTTTCCAAGCGAGGCCAAGGTTTTGTTGCCTTGAGAATAAGCATGTTATCGTGGTCAGCAAGCACAGGGTTGTCACTTGTTCTATCACAGTATTTAAAATTCATAAACCAACTGACACTTGAAGTCCTTTCTTAGCTCCCAAAATGAACTGATCACAAACTAGTCTTTAAACCTTTCCGGTAAGCATCCAATGATCATTGTAACACTTTGTTAACCATTCTTTTTTTAGCCCAGGCTAATGTGAACATATAATACTTTACTTTTAGAGTTCAAGATTTGCTTTCCCTTTAGGAAATTTTCTGGTACAAATAGGCATCCTTTATGTATGTTATCTCACCAAATCCTGACCACAGATTTAGGAGGTAGATAATATCGTTACCCCATTTTAATTGTGAGGGAATTGAGGCTAAGAGGGCAAGAAGAACTGGTATGAGATCATGCAGTAGGTAAATAAGTTGCTGAACTGGAATTTGTACCCAGGTTATTTGGCTCAGAGCACGTGTGCTTAACAGCCAACATGTAGCTGTTAGCGTGCCCTCGTCAAAGGGCTATAATGCTAATTATAATTTTTAAAGCTTGAAACTCTTCGTGTAAAGGCTAGATAATAAAAAGTGTGAAATAATTAGGAAGCGTCCCTGTTCTGGTGAATTCATGGTGTTTTCTGTATGGAGAAAGCAATAACATAGAGACTGATGATGTAGAGATTTTTAGAATATTCTGCAAAAATACATACTGGGAATTAAGAGCGAGGCTGGACAAAGCCCTCCATTTTCTGGGAAGTGGTAGGGGTTCTCTCCTATATATAGTTCTGACTGATTGCCAAAGCATAAGTTCACATAGACATGAAAAGAAAAAAAAAAAAAAAAAAAATGAAGGGATTCCTGGAAGGAAAAGACAAAATTCAGCACGATTATAAAGAGAAGGCAGAAATGAAGTCGTGCAATAAGATAGAGAAAAATAGAAAGAGAATGCTGGTTCAAGAGAAAAGAATTTAAAATACAGTGAAGAAAAATACAGGGTTGAAGGGTTAAGACTTAGGAGGAGGGTTAGACTTAAGATAGTTAAGATTAGAGTGTGCTTCAAATGAAAGGATGGATAGATGTAATGAAAATAAAAGATCAATATCATTGAAATGAAGAGCCGGAAACAATTTGGTGTTGAGGATTAAAAATAGGATCTAAGATTTCAAAAGGTAAATTGAAATATTGAAAACTAAAGGAATATATAGAATTAGGGGAATTTTTATTTTTATTTTTTGGGGGAATTTTTAAATAGCAGTCAGGTTGAGAGGTAGAGAGATGGGGAGGTGGAGGTGGGAGGGAGTGGAGAGGAGATAAATTCACTGCAAGCAGATCACGAGTATGTGACAAATTATGGGAGGCTTTGCGCCTTGCTTCCAAAGGTCACAGAGTCCCCAGCTATAGAAAAGGCAGCCTTTATATCTGGAGTGTCAAGGAAAGGTAACACGATGCTGATACCTTTGCTCTAAATCTCATTCCCAGACTTGCATTCTCGTAGTGGGAGCCTTTCCCCCGACTTACCTATCCTGGATCAGTGAGTGTTTCTCCTTGTCTAGATAAGCTGCTCTGTCTTCTCTGGAAGCTCGGTGGGCCCTCTACTGGTGCCCCTGGGGAAGTGCACGCAGAAGCCCGCTGACCCAGCAGGATTGAGGAGAGCCCAACAGTTCAGTGTGTTTGAGACCTAGGTGAGCGAGAGGAGAGAAATTCTGGGGATTGAGACTCGAGGGCTTGGGAGGAGCCAGGCTATGAAGACACCCGGAATCCCCAAAGCTTGTGAGGAAAGAGAAGAAGGGTACCTATGAGGGAGCCTTCCTACCTCCTCTGTCTTCTCTATTATTGTTAAATCTACAGCTAAAATCCTCAGGGAAATTATAAAAATGCTCATCCATTATTTACTGAATGAGTAAATGGGTAGATAGGTAAGAAGTTGTGACAATGTACCATTTATTGTGGGAATCAGGGAGAAGGGAGACAACGGTTGGAAACAACCAGTAATTTGAAACAGACCATTGCAAGTCGTGTTATTACTATAATTATTCATTATCTTTGCCATCATTTGCTGAAATAATTAATATAATTACTCATATTATCTTTGCCATTATGTACTGCATGCCTCCAGTATGTCAGTTACTGTACTCTGTCTTTTAACATAGTATAATCTTTGGTCTCCACAAAAACCTTGCAAAGTATTGTTTGTTGTCGTTCAGTCACAAAGTCATGTCTGATTCTCTGCGACTCCATGGACTGTAGCCCACTAGGCTCCTCTGTCCATGGGATTTCCCAGGCAAGAATACTAGAGTGGATTCCATTTCCTTTTCCTGGAGATCTTCCCAGACCAGGTAATGAACCCACATCTCCTGCACTGGCAGGCGAATGCGATAGGTGTTCAAATTCTCTTTTTGTAGATGAGGGTCAGGGAGGCTGAGTATCTTCCCCATCATCAGACACACTAGGGAATGGAGGACCTAACTTGAGCCGGTTAAGTTTGACTGCAAAGTTTGTACCCTTTTCATGTCATTGGAAGAAAAGAGAAGTCCAGATTTTGCATGAACTGGCAGTAAACCCTCTGCCCCTCCTATTATGGCTTTGGCTACTTGGAGTTCCGAATTCACAGAAGCCCCAGTAAGTGCTTGGAAGTAGGGTAGTCTCACTATGTAGCTACACGTGGTGGTTAGTTTTTATAGCCTGGGACTGAAGCTATCCTGTTCTTTTATAGGTTGGTCAGTGAATTTCAGCATCATGAGCAATACTGAATCTGTGGGAAAATATATTCTGAGACAGAATTCACCAAAATTCCAGTGGGAAATAGCCTATATTTCTCACTTTGAATAATAAATGTGTTAAAAACTGATAATTATTATTCAAAGATAGTATCAACTGTTTTGACTATGCATCGTATATAACCGCACAGACTTGAGTGATACGGAGACACAGGCAGTGTTTCCTCTCAAGTGGGATCAAGTTTAGCTCTAATGGGAAAGTTGAATATGTGCAGCCATCAACTATACTTTAATAAAAAATAATTTAGAAAAAGATCAAATATGTGCAGAACAGTTGGATAGGAAAAGGAATGCTTATACTATTGTATTTCTTTGTAAAATTTTGATATATTTTATTTTTAAAGTAATATGTAATCACTGCAGAAAATTTAGAAACTACAGAAAAGAGAAGAAAATCATGTTACTTTTATTCCAACACTGCAGAAATACCCATAATAAATATATATATACAGTGTAGGAGTATAGAATGTCATATATGTATACGAGTGCACACTCCCACAGTTGCCCTCTGTCCCTCCATCTATGGTTTTTTTTTTTCCCATTTATTTTTATTAGTTGGAGGCTAATTACTTTACAATATTGTAGTGGGTTTTGTCATACATTGACATGAATCAGCCATCTATGGTTTGAATGCTTAATAATGCAAGCTTTGCACACTCGTGCTACTACCTGCTTGCACAGAACTTCAGTTTCAGCAATTATCTCTGAGTCCTCAGGGGAGTGCTTAGGAAACTCCTGTCGCCTCACTCCCTGAATTCTCCAGGCATGATCCTTGGCACCACTCCCGTGCCGCTGGGATCAGCCACGCCCTCCAGGTACTGTCTCCTGTTGAGCAGCAGACTGCATCCCTTTCAAAGGATGACAAAACTACTTTATGTTTTGTTGTTCAGGGAAAAAATAATACCTTCCCCAGACCCCAGGATTGTACTTGTTTAGTCCGGGTCGTGTCAGTGCTGCTTTTGTCTCAATGGTATGCAGGACATCAGTGAAAGTACTCACCCAGCCCCCTTTCAAAGCGTTATCCTGATTCCACATAACTCAGAACTGAGTCTAATGGAGGCCCAGCTGGGCAACCGCTGAATTACTCCTGTCTTCTACTGCCCAACCTTTCTCAATGGGCGGAAGTCTGTGAACCTGACTTCTTGTCTCAGGACAAGTTCTCATAAGTAGCTCTCAATCCTCAGCGCTTTCTGAGAGAGACGCTCACTGCACTGGCTTGTTATATTTGCCCAGAACTATACTATTCCCAAGGAGTTGAAACTACTCCTACCAATTCAAAGTGGAGATGACACAGAGCCTTATTTTAAGGTGACAGAGGGCATTACATGAGGTAGCATTTATAAATTATCGGCACATTGTCTGAAACCTAGCAAATATCAATACACTCAAAAGATGTTGGCTGTTTCACTGTTTTTTTTTTTTTTTTAATGTAGTTAAAAACTATAATGTACACGTTAGTCTTCAAAACAGCCATTTTAATGGTTTGTTTAATATTCTAGTATGTGGGTACAATGGTGACTCAGCAATAAAGAATCTGCCTGCAATTCAGGAGAGGTGAGCTTGATCCCAGAATCGGGAAGATCCCCTGGAGAAGGAAATGGCAACCCACTCCAGTATACTTGGCTGGGAAATCCCACGGACAGAGGAGCCTGATGGTGTACAGTCCATGGGGTCGCAAAAGAATAGGGTATGACTTAGTGACTAAATGACAACAATACATGGGTACAAATATGAATTTATTCCCTGCTGCTGGGCATGAAAATTGTTTTTAATTTCTAAGTGTCATAAATTGTGACAAGGAATACTTTTGTACATATGTCTTTGTCCCCTCTTTGATTTTTTTTTCTAGATTCCCAGGACTTAGAATTAGGAGTTAACATGGAGTTAATTAGAATCTCCTAGTCCTTTGACTGTGTTTTGCTGGTGCTCAGAGGATACAGTGATTGCATGCTTCTTAAGCCCACCTCATATTGTATTAGTAATAGTTTCTGAAAAGAAACTTGTCTTGCGCTTCCTTATTCTTTTCAGCCTTTCCCTTGTGTCCATTATCAAGGCGGGGCTAGGGTGGAGGTGGGAGAGGGTGGAGCTGAAATGGGAAGATCAGAGGCTTGTTCAGAGGGCTATCCAGTTAGGCTAAGTATCTGTCTGATTGTTTAGATGGGATCAGCGTTCTACGGCCATCTGGCCAGGGCTGTTTTTGTGCGTCCAGGGGGCACCACTTGGATGAGCCAAGCCTGGGAGCTGCAGAGGGCCACTTCGGCTTCTCCACTGTTCCCAACTTCACTCCTGCTTCCCGCCTGGGCTGCAGCTTGCTTTGCCCGGCGCCTGCGCTGGTGCCACATCCACACTGGAGACTTCACTGTGGACGACTGCCAGGCAGCAAAGGCTTGGTGGCATCTCAATCCCGGAGTCAGGCGACTCAGAGTCACCTTGCTTGGGGCCAGCTGCCTGCGCTGAGGCCTCAGGGAGAAGAAGAGGGGGTGTCACGGGGCTGCACAGTGAGACTGATGCGGTGCACACCTGCCCTTCTACTGGCTGGTCCTTCTTCTCCATCATCTCTAGCTGATGGCAACTGGCACAGACTGTGTCTGCCAGCCACCCAGGGCAGCCCAGCCTAGAGGTGGGGCGGGGCTGGAGTTCTCTGTCTTGTGATAGAAGACTTATATAATATCCTCAATTCTGCCTCTTCGTAGAAAAAGCCTAAAATATTGTTTGTTGGATCCTTGGTTTAGAGTGTCATAGAAATAGCTACTTGAAGCTTTGAGATATTTTTTATTATACCTATTCAAGCACAAATAAGGCCACTAGGTGTTTTCAATTTGAATTTGAAAATGAAGACCAAGCAAAGGTTTTTTTTGGGGGGTAAGCAATAAAATATGGATTAAGGTACATTTTCCCTACCCTTCACACCTTGTTTTCTTTGTAGTTAAATCTTTCTTGATCAGAAAAAAAAAAGACAACATATTTTATTAACTAGACAGACACCAGGTTGTAATTTTGAATATTCAAAGTGATTGAATCACTGACATTTATATGGTTGTTGGGAAACTATTCTGTAAGAGACATCTGAATTGACTGTCAAACTACTAAAGTTTCAAATTTGTATATTGGCTTTATCATTAATAACATATAAAGGGCCCTCAACATCCAGGTGTGTTATTATTTGCAATATTTATTGGGAAGTTAGTTTTTTAGGATAGACGTTGTTCACAAGAAAATACTATAGGAAAAGCTAATGTATTGTATAACCTATTTTCTACCCAATGTAATAAAAATAGAAAAAAATATTTGTCCTAGTAATAATTACATAAAGATAATTACATTTACTATAATAGGTATATTGATGAGATGTGTTTGAATAAAAATGTCGAATAAACATGAAGATGGAGATAGACATTGTGAAAACTGTGAGAACATCAGGTCCTTTTCAGATCCTTTAAACTTGAGAGTGAGAGCTATGCAAAGGCGTGGGTGGCGTGCAGCTTCCAATAAGTAAGGCGGGTTTGCAAGCTGGCCTTCTAGAACTCAATGAGTGCTTATTTTTTTTGCCACTTATTTCTTTTTCAGACTGCTCAGCAACCTTGTGAAGCAGAAACCGTATGCAGCAGAGATGCAGTTCCAATCAATTATTGTGGATTTTGCTCACCTGGTGGAGATGTGCTGCCAAGCAGAGAAAAGTGAAATGTGTTTCCAAGAAGAGGTATCCCTGTTTCCTTGTTTATTCTCTTAGCACTCTTAGGGGTTATTAAGTTTAAAAAAAAATTCTCTGTTCTAGTCATGAATGAATTGGGAGAAAATCACAGTCTCAGTGGATTGGTGTAACTAAGTATTTTGGTTGAGGGTATACTACTATTTATGTTCATTTGCAGAAACTAGGTGTGTTAGACGTGAAAAGAGATAAACAGAAAGTCATTGACCTCAGATGAACTGAGATGATTTAGATTGGGGGTGGGTGGAAGAAGGCTGAGCAAGACTCTGGTCATTGTAGAGAAAAGGTGTCCATGGAAATACAGAGAAATTTTAAACAAATAATGGTTTAAAGGCCTGTCTGGGCAAGCTGTAGCTTTGTTTGAGAAATTTCTGGAGGCATAGTCAGAAAGAGTCACTAAAAGTAGTTTGGGGCTTAACTAGGAAACCAGGTAAAAAGGATTGTATTTTCTCAGTGGCAGATCATTAGAATAGGGGGTTGAAGAAGAGAAAAAGAAACTATGATCAGAAAAAAGTGTCTCTGTGCATATCCACTAAACTGACTACCCGGTGACTGTTTTTATCCATCTAATTATATACAGTTAACAAACAAATGACTTTTCATAAGATGGTAAAGTTGTGTGACTTAAATTTCTAAGAATATCATGGTGATCCTACCATCACTCTGAGGCACAGAAAATTCATGTAAATTCATGGAGGGGACCTGGGATGGCCACTCTCCTTCAGATATGATGTGAGAAACAGAAATTTGGTTATAGTAGGTTATAGTATCTGAATAGAGGACTCCAAGTATATGGTTAAAAATATATACATAATAAAGCAGCCTTTACAGTCAAAACAGGTTGGGGCTAGTTAAGGCTGGGGTTTAGCAATGTCCTAGGGAAACATTTTCACAGGTAACAATTTTCACGAATGCCTTAATTACCTTCAGTGGCTCTTTTCTGGGCTTCCCTCATAGTTCAGTTGGTAAAGAATCCGGTTAGCTCTTTCTACTTTTTCAACTAAACTGTACATGTGCTTATGTTAAAAGTCACATATCTTTAGTCTAAGCCAAAGAACTGGTGCTTTTGAATTGTGGTGTGGTGAAGACTCTCAAGGGTCCCTTGGTCTGCCATGAGACCAAACCAGCCAATCCTAAAGGAAATCAATCCTGAATATTCACTGGAAGGACTGATGTTGAAGCTGAAGCTCCTTTACTTTAGCCACATTATGCAAAGAGCTGACTCACTGGAAAAGACCTTGATGCTGGGAAAGATTGAGGGCAAAAGGAGAAGATGGAGGCAGAGGATGAGATGGTTAGATAGCATCACTGATTCAATGGACATGAATTCTGAGCAAAATCTGGGAGACAGTGAAGGGCAGGGAAGCCTGGTATGCTGCAGGCCATGGTGTTGCAAAGAGTCAAACACCACTTAGTGACTGAACTATAGCCATAATCTGAGGCTCAGCTGGTAAAAAAACCCGCCTGCAATGTGGAAGACCTGGGTTCGATTCCTGGGTTGGGAAGATCCCCTGGAGAAGGGAAAGGCTACCCACTCCAGTATTCTGGCCTGGAGAATTCCATGGACTGTATAGTCCACGGGATCACAAAGAGTTGGACACGACTGAGAGCCTTTCACTTTCACTTTCATAGCCTTGTCAAAAAGGTAGTCAAACTACCGCCCTCTGGCTAACTTAGCTTCACTTCCTGTTCATGTAAATAAGGTTGTGTGGGCACGCAGCCCTGTCCATTTATTTACATGTTGTCTGCAGCTGCTTTTTACAACAGCAGAATTGAGCTGAGTAGTTGTGACAGAGAACTGAATGAACTGCAGATTTCCAAATGTTCTCTGGCTGGTCACAATAACAACTTTGCTGACTGCCAGACTAGCTGATACACAAAATGAAAGCAGTCACAAATGTCCATTTTTTCATTTTAAAGCCCTTTTACTTTTTGTAAAGTATTTAGAAAATACATCGCTACCTGAGTAACAACAGTGATAATAATAGCAACGATTATAGTTATTATTATATATCTTATATATAATGTATATATTATAGTTAATAATATTGTAATATCTTTGAATGGGGAAGAAGGTGGTCAAAAAGTACAAACTTGCGATTAGTTACGAGAAAAACAAATGCCAGGGATATGATTTGCAACATGATAAATATGATCAAGGCTTGTTCTTGTTGTTCAATCTCTGAATCCTGTCTGACTCTTTGCAACCCCACGGCCTGCAGCACACCAGGCTTCCGTTGTCCTTCACGATCTCCCAGAATTTGCTCAAATTCATGTCCATTGAGTCAGTGATGCTACCTAACCATTGCATCCTCTGTCACCCCCTTCTCTTTATGCCTTCAGTCTTTTCCAGCATCAGGGTCTTTTCCAATGAGTCAGCTCATACGCACTTTTTTCAGGAAGGCCTGTACTTAAGAATTCCCTAGAGAATTTTCTTGACATGTTCTTGCTCTTGAACAGGAATACTTCTTGCTGGAACTATTTCACCAACAGCATGATAGGAAGATTTCTGTGTGCTTTTTCCTACACTTTTTGTCAAACAGCGATCTTCAACTTAATGGTTGAAAAGCCCAAATTTCCTCCCTTCCCTCTCTGCTTTAGGATTTCTCCACAAATTAAAGAAGCAAATAAGAGTTATCTGAAGAATATATCATATTAACTGTCATTTGCTAGATTAACTTCTTCAGATAAAAAATGGTTATTATCTGTAATTATGCATCATCTGTAAAGCTTCATGATGTTTATCTCCTTATAATTATTCTAAGGCAGTGATTCTGGAATATTTGTGTGCATCAGAGTTGCTTGAAGGGCTCGTTAAAACAAAATCAGTGTTTTCTACTCACAGGATTTCTGATCAATAGATCAATAGATCTGGGGTGGGATCTGACAAGTTCCCAGGAGCTGCTGATGATCCTGGTTTGGAGAACACTCTAGGAACCACTTTAGGGTGAAAGTAGATGATCATAAACTAGTCCCCTTGCAGTATTTTCATATATCTAACTTCTAGCGAGAAGTTGGAACCAAGGACAGTAACAAAAATAATGAAGCAATTGAAAAGTAACCTATTTGTGAAAAAAAAGTGAAAGAATTTGGGGACATTAAATAAAAAAGGTAAGACTGGAATATGAAAAAATAACCTTATGTTATCCGAATCAGTTCAGTTCAGTTCAGTCACTCAGTCGTGTCCGACTCTTTGCGACCCCATGAATCGCAGCACGCCAGGCCTCCCTGTCCATTACCAACTCCCGAAGTTTACTCAAACTCGTGTCCATCGAGTCGGTGATGCCTCCAACCGTCTCATCCTCTGTCGTCCCCTTCTCCTCCTGCCCCTAATCCCTCCCAGCATCAGGGCCTTTTCCAATGAGTCAACTCTTCCCATCAGGTGGCCAAAGTATTGCAGTTTCAGCTTCAGCATCAGTCCTTCCAATGAATGTTCAGGACTGATCTCCTTTAGGATGGACTGGTTGGATCTCCTTGCAGTCCAAGGGACTCTCAAGAGTCTTCTCCAACACCACAGTTCAAAGGCATCAATTCTTTGGCGCTCAGCTTTCTTCACAGTCCAACTCTCACATCCATACATGACCACTGGAAAAACCATAGCCTTGACTAGATGGACCTTTGTTGGCAGAGTAGCGTCTCTGCTTTTTCATATGCTGCTTAGGTTGGTCATAACTTTCCTTCCAAGGAGTAAGCGTCTTTTAATTTCATGACTGCAATCACCATCTGCAGTGATTTTGGAGCCCCCCAAAAGAAAGTCTATCACTGTTTCCACTGTTTCCCCATCTATTTGCCATGAAGTGATGGGACAAGATACCATGATCTTAGTTTTCTGAATGTAGAGCTTTAAGCCAACTTTTTCACTCTCCTCTTTCACTTTCATCAAGAGGCTTTTTGGTTCCTCTTCACTTTCTACCATAAGGGTGGTGTCATCTGCATATCTGAGGTTATTGATATTTCTCCCGGCAATCTTGATTCAGCTTGTGCTCCCTCCAGCCCAGCGTTTCTGATGATGTACTCTGAATATAAGTTAAATAAGCAGGGTGACAATATACAGCCTTGACGTACTCCTTTTCCTATTTGGAACCAGTCTGTTGTTCCATGTCCAGTTCTAACTGTTGCTTCCTGACCTGCATATAGGTTTCTCAAGAAGCAGGTCAGGTGGTCTGGTAGGCTTAGCCAAAAATATAGGAATATATAATTGAAATAGCTTGGAATCTTATCAGCAAGAATTTGTGTGTCTTTTTGTGTGTTTCTGTTTGTGGAAGAGGCCTTGGTTTGACTGGAGTGCAAAGGAATAATTCCTAGTGGATTTGGTAGTCTCCAAAGTCCCCGAAGTGAAGCCTGTGTGTGCTCGGTTGTGTCCGATTCTTTGTGACCCCATGGACTTTAGCCCACCAGGCTTCTCCGTCCATGGGATTTTTCAGGGAAGAATACTGGAGTGGGTTGCTGTGCCCTCCTGCAGTGGATCTTCCCAACCCAGGGATGGAATGCGAATCTCCTGTGTCTCCTCCATTGGCAGGTGGATTCTTCACCACTGTGCCACTTGTGAAGCCTTAGAAGTGACGAGGCTTAGCCAATTAGCAGTCTGTAGATTTTCCAGTTAGACTAACTGCTCCGGGGACCTACAGGCATTTTCTTTGTTTTCTTTTCTGAGATTTGAATAGTCAGTTATGTGAACCTGTTCTGCCTGCTGAAAGAGAAAGTGGGCAGGCTTGAAGATTGCCTTTCTAGCTAGGACTGGTGGGAGGATAAAACATTTTTAGACAAGATGGAAGACATTCTGAGAAGTAAACGAGAATGCAGGAAAATTCTAAGGAGAAAAAAGTGAGCCGAAGTTAATGTTGGAGTGTCGATAAGAATAAGAATGAAACAAAAAGAAGGAATGAAATAAGAAACTCAGCCATACAAGGTGAATTTGGATCTTCCAAAGAAAAGGAATCTCATATTTCATGAGGTAATAATGTGAATTGCAGACAGCAGCAGTTTTAAGAAGAAAACTACTCAGGTCAGTGGGGGATGATAATTATAGCCTGAGATAATTATCTGTCAGCCAACGGAATATAACATAGAAGAAAGTTAACAAGAATTAGCAGAAATTTGGGCAGATTGAAATGATGGTTTGAAAATAATACATGAAATTTAATAATAAAAAAAGCAGTATTCTGCTTTTAGTTGTGACTCAATACAAGTTTATGTAAAAGACTTGCTGTTTTAAGTAGCCTATGCTTAAAATTTGATGGGTCTACTATTAAAGCTACTGCAATCCTGGGATGCATTTCTGGAGAAAAAGCAAGGATCAGAGGAAGCAATGTGATATCTCTAGTATATGGATCAAGTCATCCTGGGATACTGTATTTAGCTTCTTTTGATACATTAGACAATTTTTGAAAATTACATAAGTAATACAGGAACACGAGTAGGGCAAAAGTTCAGACAGAAAAGCAGGGTACATTTCCGTTCCCAAAAGATAAGCAATTTAAATCTTTACTTATAGTACTCCTAGTGGTTAGCGTTATTACTTTAGTAGCTTCTTAAAATATTGATATCACTTAAAGAATATAGTGTGTTTATGCTGACTTCAACAATACCACTAGTAGTAACTTTCAATATATTTTTAAGTAAAGTATTTTTCTTTTATTGATTATATTCTTCCTTGGTCTTTACACTTCAGTCAGCATATAGTGATTTTTCACAACATATTTAATGTCTAAATTTCCTTTGATTTCTTTGCCAGCTTTTCTTTTTAAAGCTATGCCATTATTTCCACATGCTTTAGTTTTGTTAATCCTGCTTTGTAAATGTAAGGTGTATGCATGCTAAGTTACGTGTCTGATCTTTGTGACTCCATGGACTGTAGCCTGCCTGGCTCCTCTATCCATGGGATTCTCCAAGCAAGAATACTGGAGTGGGTTGCCATGCCCTTCTCCAAAGTGTAAGGTGTATACACTTTGTCAATAGGTTGATGCTAAAACCTGGAAACCAGTAAATAGGACATTCAATAGTGCGTTTAACTTTAATGTTTTTTACAGCCATACGATGAATGGGTTGACCAAAAGTTCAATGACTTATCCTGTATGGCTTAAAAAATACCAAGATTGAATGGAGTTTTTTTTTTTTTCTTACTGTCAACTGCAAAAAATATGCCACATTTGCTTAGTTTTACATATTTGGACTATGATTTCCTCTTATGTATTTCTTTCTTGAGAGGTTCTAATTACCTTTCTTTTTCCATGTTGACAAGCAAAGCATCTGCTTTCATCACACCCCTAAGTTGTAGCAGTTCTTAACCACACAGTTTTTGTAATAGAATATTCTATCATCTTAAAACTGTATTTGAAAAGTCCTCTGGCTTAATCTTTCAGTTTGGACCTAGTTATTTCTAGAACTGACTATCCATGGAAAATGTCTTCCCAGTGTAACTTAGGGTGAAATGGACTATTTCTAAAATTCCATTTTGTAATTTTTTCTTGGATTATTTTCAGTTTTTCTGGTCTAAATTCTAAAGTGTGTATGTACTTATGTATGTTTTCAGGATGGGCATCCAGGAGAAAAACTTTTGGGGTCCTTATGTGTTTAAATCATTATTTTATCCATATATTTACACAGTTTTGTTTTTTAGCTTGTATGTTAGTTTGAATTCTTCAGCTGTAAATAATAGGGTCAGTAAAAAATAGTATATTGAAAAGATAGTAGTGACTTCTGGAATCTTTAGGAAGCTTTAAAAAATGGATTGAGCAGCAGATAAAAACCAAAGTATCTCAGAAATCAATGACTTTCTGGTCTTTTACTGCTGGAATATCTCTTCATGTTGCTATTCTGAGCTCCTATCTCTGCACTTTGAGATGTTGATTAATATCATATCAATAACTTTGTTTTTCAGAACTTTGTCAATAGCTCTTACTTTGATGGTGGATTTTTCAATAGGCTTTATTCTTTCTGGTATATTGCTACTATTATTGAATTGGGATTTCAAAAGAAATGAAAGGATGTTGGAAAATTGTTATATCCTGGTATATCTAGAATGTAGAGAGTCTTGAAAAGCATGTCATAGGATGTGGAGAAATAGACTAGCAATATTTATTTCAAAGTTCAGATGAATGATAGGTTAGTAGTCTGCTATATGGACAACATACCAGCTGGGAGAAAAATGTTTGCAAACAATGCTACTGACAAGGGATTAATTCCTAAAATATACAAACAGCTCATTCAGCTTCATATCAAAAGACCAAACAACCCAATCGAAAAATGAGCAGAAGACCTAAATAGATATTTCTCCAAAGAAGACATACAGAAGGCTAGCTGGCACATGAAAAGATGCTCAATATTGCTAATCATGAGAGAAATGCAAATCAAAGCTACAGTGAGGTGTCATCTCACACCACTCAGAATGGCCCTCATTAAAAAGTCTACGAATAAATGCTGGATAGAGAACAAAGGAGCCCTCACTCACAGTTGGTGGGAATGTAAGTTGGTGCAGCCACTATAAAAAATTAAAAATAGACCTACCATGACCCACAATCCCACTCCTGGGCATATATCTAGAAAAAATGGAAACTCTAATTTTTCAAAGATACATGCACCGCAGTTCATAGCAGCACTATTTACAATAGCCAGGACATGGAAGCAACATAAATGCCCACTAACAGATGAATGGATAAAGGATACACACACACACACACACACACACACACACACACACACACAATGGAATGTTACTCAGTCATAAAGAGAGTGAAGTGATGCCATTTGCAGCAACATGGATGGACTAGAAATTATCATTCGAGGTGAAGTAAGTCAGACAGAGAAAGACAAATAGTGTACTATTTGTCAAATAGTGTACTATTCACTTCTATGTGAAGTCTAAAAAATGATATAACTGAATGTATTTCCTAAAGAGAAGTAGACTCACAGACACAGAAAACAAACTTAATGATTGCCAGAGGGAAGAGTAGGGGGTGGAAGGAGATAAACTAGCAGTTCCGGATTAATATATACATATTACTGTGTATAAAATAGATAAACAAGGACCTACGTATAGCACAGAGAACTATATTCAGTGTATTGTAATAACTTATAATGGAAGAGAATATTAAGACGAATAAATAGGAGAACTTCTCTGGTGGTTCAGTGACTAAGACTCTGTACTCCCAATGCAGGGGGCCTGGTTTCAATCTCTGGTCAGGGAGCTAGACCCCACATGCTACAACTGAGAATTTGCATGACGCAATGAAGATCAAAGATCCTTTGTGCTCCAATTAAGATCTGGCAAGCCAAATAAATAAATAAATATTTTAAAAAGATACATGTGTATGTACACACACACACACACACACACACATGATCCCCCGGAGAAGAAAATGGCAACCTACTCCAGTATTCTTGCCTGGAGAATTCCATGGACAGAGGAGACTGGCCAGGTGTAGTCTATGGGGTTGCCAAGAGTTGGACATAACTCAGCGACTGAGTACGTATGCAATATGGGATTACCCTAGCGCTGTTTTAAAATGCAGTGGGAAGCTGATGATGATTGTTCATTTTTACTCTGCAGCAAAAGAGTGCCATACTTTAGTGAGAAGGAAGCAAATTTTTATTTATGCCATATCTGGGGTCTTGAACATAGGTGTCATTGCAGTGAATTAAGTCCTTAAGCTAAGGGACTAGGTCTATGAGCAATTCTATTCTAAGACCTTGAGAGGTGGGCATATTAGAACATAGCTCATGCAACAGGGAAATCTTAAAGATTTTCTATTTGGGGATCAGAGCTGTTTAGCTGTTTTCTCTTTCTCACAGATGTGCTTATTTGCTTTTTTTTTTTTTTTTTAGGGGTCCAAACTGATCGAAAAGTGCCAGCTTCTTTTGGGAGGCTAAATGATTCCAGAAAATGTCATCGTAGGGTCTTTGTTGAGAACTGCATTTTGTTTTTCATGAATAATGAAATGCATGTTTAATACTCAGAATAAAAATCAATAGTGTCAGTTTTCATCTACTCACAATGCTACCCAAGAAGGCTAGCCAATCTACACTAAATCTCTAGTTTCTTACTCAGCAGAGAAATCTGTTTATTCCAACTCTTGTGCAAACTCCTTTCTTCTCTTAAACTTTCTACTTCTCAGAAGCAGCAATGGAAATATGAACTCAAGGGTGGGGAGGGGGGTTGTATGGCTTTCAAAGGTCTCAGGTGGATATAATGGGCAGCCACATGCCACATCAAGCTGGGACCTGGCTGCTGGGTTTCTGGAATGAAAAAGATCCAAAGTGCCACTTAGGGTTTCTATCCATACCACTACTGAAAATGATTATTGATGAGCTGAATGAAATGGTTTTGTAAGAAAGTTACTTTTGTAACAGGATTCTCGTTCATCTTTACCCTAGATATGTGATGCTGACATTGTCACCAAGGAATCCCAATATATTCGTATTAACTTGAACTTTCACTGATGATGTGTATCAGCAGTTTTTTCCCCCAGAACTCCTGGGAGAAAGACATAAGGAACTTATTCTTTGGGCTTAGTTTTCCAGATTGTTTTTTGTGTAATGAAGTAAAAAAAAAAAGCAGTGATATTTTAGTGCTTACTAAATGAACGATTTTGATTAGAGAAAATATTTAATGCTCTTTTCAGTGCTCTACACTTGATTTTGGTTTTTCCTCATTCCAGTAATTTCAATGTGTTCATATAATATTAGCAAATTAAATCCAAAAAACATCAAAGTATCTATTATGTTCAATAAATTGTGGTAGGTATTGTAAGGAATGATATGAATATGATATGGCCAGATCACTAATGAATTTAAACAAGATATAATCACATGAGGAATTATATTAATGGGCAGATTTCACATTTCCAGTGTCACAAGAGCTAACTGATAAGGTAGAACCCAGGGGTTTGAGATCACACATTACCCCAGAGACCAGGAAAGTTCATGGAAGGAGTGACCCTGGCCAGTGACTAGAAAATGTGGTGGGTTTGAAGACAAGAGTAAAGTAGTAAGACTCAGTGAAAGCCTAGTTACAATGCTGGATAGGAACACATTGTAGCTTAGTTACAACAATGAAAAGTATTAGTAGATCAGTTGTATCCAACTCTTTGTGACCCCATGGACTGTAGCCTGCCAGGCTCCTCCATCTGTGGAATTCTCCAGGCAGAATACTGGGGTACTCATTTCCTTCTCCAGGGGTTCTTCCTGACCCAGGGATTGTACCAGGGTCTCCCACATTGCAGGTAGATTCTCTACTGTCTGAGGCACCAGGGAAGCCTAGTTATAACAATAGCTAGTATTTATCATACACTTCTTACAGGCAAAGTGTCAGCCTTTAAATGTATTATTCCTGTAACTTCTACAACTGTATAATGAAGTAGGTACTATTATTTCTTTATTACAAATGAAGACAGACAGACTGCCATTTGAAGGTGTGTAGTTTAGGGTGAAGCCATATACTCTTGTGGTTAATAGTGCGGATTCTGGAACCATAGAACCAAGGATTCTGGAGCCTTGGTCTTCTACTAAAGAGTTTAGCAAACCTCTTAACCTCTCCATGACTTACTTTCCTCATCTTTCCAGTTGGATTTAAAGGTTAATTTCCTCTTGGAAGTGTAATGAACGTTAAATGAGTTGAACTATGGAAGGCACTTAAACTAGTGCTTGACAAATGCTAAAGTGAGGTTAGTTTGAACAATATGAAAGTGTTGCCTTTGTAGGCCAAATATGGACAGTTTCAAATGTCTCAGTCTAATAGGTTAGCTGTTATTTAGAAGACAAATGGATGCTGTTGAAGGGTTTTGCCCTCTTGAATTGCATCCTATCCCTTTCTTTCCTTTCACATGCAGATATCTCAATATAATAGACACATCTGCCATCTTTTCCACCTCATCAACTGCCTTGCAAATGTAGGTCTTTATCCTTCAGTGCTTGAAGCCATGTGGAACAACCCTAAACAAAATTCCATAGTAACACTGCCTAACTGTATATTTCATACTGCCAAGAGATAATAAAATACACCACCATCTTAGAGAATAACCATTTGAAAAGTTTCTATATATTTTTAGCTACTAGATCAGATTTTTGAAAAAGGAAGCATACTTACAGGGGATTTTATAAAAATATTTTAGACAATTTATTCACTCATTCTTTTATTCATTCATTAATTTATTCAGTTCTTTGATTGAGCACATCTTATACAAAGGACACAATATTAAATACAGCAAACTATACAAAGATGAATGTGACAGGACCTCTACCATTAATCAGTTTAACATTATTTAGAACTGAATTTGAACTAATATGTAACTGGTAGTGAAATATTTGGACCATTTAAAAGAAAGATGAATAGTTCTGTTACAAAAGCTTATATTCTTGAATGACAGAAAGATGTCTTTGAAATGAACAGATTTTCATCTCAGAAATTGTTATCAGTTACCTATTGTTATGTAACAACTTATCCTAAAATGTAGCAGGATATTACAACAAACATTTTGTATCTCACACATTTTCTGAGGATCAAGAATCCAGGAGTGGTTTAGCTGGTATTTTCTTTTTGTTTTGGCTCAGGTCTCTCATGAGGTTGTAGGCAAGCTCTTAGACAGGGCTGCAGTCATCTGAAGGCTTGACTGGGGTGAGTGGATGGCCCACTCACACGGCTGTGGACTGTGGAGGGGACACCTCAATTCCTTGCTGGCTTTTGGCAGAAGGACTCGGTTCCTGTCATAGGCCTTTCCCCAGGGCCTCTCTGGATGTGGCAGTTGGCACCCCCAGAGCAAGCAATCCAAGAGAAGAAGCAAGGAGGACACCGCAGTGACTTTTATGACCCAGTCTCCCTCAGTGACAGCTGGCACCGTGCTCTCCTCTGCTCCTTAAAAGTGAGTCACTAAGTCCATCCCATTGGCAAGGTGAGGAGGATTAGACTCAGTCTCTGAAAGGCGGAGTATCAAAGCCTTCACAGACATATTCAAAACTACCACTGCAGTGATGTTAATATCTCACTAGAATAGCTTATTTGCCTTTTGTTGCATCTAGTAGAACTCTGTGATTGCATGTACTTGCTACTTTTTTGTTGGTAACTTTTTAATCATACATTTTTTATTTCCTGGTTTAAAAAGTAATACATGTTCATTATAAATTATTTAATAAGATAAACAAATATGAAAAATATGAATCACCCATATCTTATTCTACAAACCAGATACAACCACATTTAACATGCTTTTGGTTTGTAGTATATATACTACATTCATACATGTATATATACAATAATAGTATATATTCATATAAAAACATCTATATTATCTTATAGATAGCACACTTTTGGATATTTGTATCTATATTCTTATCTTAACATAAGGAGAATTTACTCTTATAATTAAAATTTATTAGAAAACAATTCTAAGAGCTGCATTACATTCTATGGGTAAATGTTTTTCCTTCTTTAATCTTTTTTTCTATTTTTGAACATTAGGCTATTTACTTCCTTTTATCACAATAAATAACAGTCCTCTTTACATAGTGTCTTTGTACATCTGATTATTTTCGTATAAGTAATTTTACTTATACGTAAGTATAGTATAAGTAAGTTTACGTAAGTATAAGTAAGTAATTTTACCCTACAAGTAAAATTATAGGGTGAACTTACTACTAAATTTGCTCTCAAGGAAAGTTATATTCATTTATTTCTCTTTTGTTGTTTAGTCGCTAAGTCATGTCTGACTCTTTTTATGACCCCATGGACTGTAGCCCACCAGGTTCCTCTGTCCATGGAATTTCCCAGGCAAGAATACTGAAGTGGGTTGCTATTTCCTTCTCCAGAGGATATTCCCAACCCAAAGATCAAACCCAGGTGTCCTGCATTAGCAGGCAGATTTTTTGCCACTGAGCCAGTAGTCCAAGTACCGAGTACAGTACATCTCACTGTAATTTGTTGAGTATTTAATATTATCATTTTTTCATCTTTTTAATAGACCAATTTCACTTTCTTTGCATTTTGTTGACATACCAGTTATTTTATTGCCTCTCTGTTACAAATTCACTTTTTGTTGTTGGCTCTGTGAAACTGGACGTGGAAACCATTATTTATTTTCAGGCTAGGCTTTACTGGGGCCCCAGCTGCCGCAGGAGAGACCATGGAAATACGCTTCCTTTGCAGCCTACAGGATATCACGCTTCGCCAGTAGAGGGCGCCGGAGAAGCACTGTAGGAGGAAGCAGGTCTTCCCTGATTCGTAGGGGCTGGCATGCCAGGTTCCCTGGAAGCTGACTTTCTTCCTCCGGGGCTCCTCCCAGAATGGTTTCTTCAGCGCTAGTTGCCTGTGGGTGCAGCTTTCTTTAGCATTTGCTCCCGCAACCCCTTTTGTAGCTCTTGATTTGGTTTGCGGTGGCACAGCCTGGAGCCCCTGACAGTCCTGGGCTCTAACGCAGATCATGACTCTCCACACCTTCTCACCTTGGTGCTCGCTCCCAGAGAGTGCTCTGTGGGGCACACCACCCAGTAAGCCACTTGCCCCATCTCTGTCCCATGCAGCCTCAAAGATGCCACAGCCCGCGGCATGCATAGAGATGTACTAGGTTCCCGCGGAGATGGTTCCCGCAGCTCATAGTCCCAGCAGCACTGGCGGCAGCGCCCCGGGCTTCATCGGGGTGCCCACCCCTCAGCCTCAGCTTACCTGGGCCCCAGACTCTGTCTCCTGCAGCCCTCCAGACGCCGACACTGTGTGATCTGGCCTTGTGCCCACAGAGAAGCCCCTGCGCTCACTTGCCCACTAGCTCCACACTCCAGAGGGTTGCTCCTGCTTATCCTATGGCTGTGGCCCGGCTGAGTCCTGGGAGCAGAGCACGTTTCCTCTATGCGATGGGCTGCAGCCACACCTTCTTCAGTGCATTTCAACTCCTTCCTCCAAGCTTCTCCTTAGCTGGGTATTCTTCCTCAGACTAGGGTACCCTTTAGCGTTCCCTTTCCATTTTTATAGTTACTTTCCTATTATCACAGCTAAATAGTTCTTTATATGAAATTATAACCCCCATTTAAATGACTGTGTGGTTTCTGCCTCCTCATGAGACACAGACTAATACCACAGATCACTATTAAGATACAACTTTTCCCACACACTTAGTAGCTATTTGCATTTTCTCTTCTGCAATTTTACTTTTCAAATCATGTGTCTTACTTGTTATTATTTTTTTTTCCATTTTGTAGACTTTCAAGATATTAAAGATGGATCTTTTGTCATGTTTATGGCAGGTACTTGAGACTACTTTAAATAAGTATACTGAGCTTTAACCACTACATTTGCTTTATTTTAGTGAGTTGAGACTTTCTTATTAACTCACAGATAAAAGGATAAAGATGCAAGCCACTATCTTATTCAATAAAGGAGATTTCCTAGGACTCAAAAGTTCATAGCACACTTTTACTTTCATCCAGTTTGGGATTTGGTGACACTGGGAAGTAATACTTTTGTCTTAAACATGTTTCATATTTTGATAACTGATCTTCCAAATGGATTTACTACACTCAACCTTATCCTATCCAATGCTTATTCAGTTCAGTTCACTCAGTTGTGTCTGATTCCTTGTGATCTCATGGACTGCAGCATGCCAGGCCTCCCTGTCCATCACCAACTCCTGCAGTTTACTCAAATTCATGTCCACTGAGTCAGTGAGTCCATTGAGTCCCATGCTTATGAGGAATGCAAATAGAAATAGAATGGAAAAAAGCTGCATAAATCTCTGTTTTAATACAGAGTTCATAAGTAAAATCACAGGTGATACTTGTGGCATTCTCAATGCTTTTTCAGACTGGTGAAGTGGACTTGAAGGACCCTGAGCCCTGTCTTGTAAATGAGTTATTCTGGAGAAAAAGATCAGAGCTCCAGATTTCCTGCCCAACTTCAGATCCCACAGCTTCGCATTATCTTCTGTATTCATTCAGCAACAAATGGTTATCATGGGTCAAGTCTTAGCCTAGCTGATGAAATACCTTAAATCTCTATGATATGTTTGCTTGGAAAAATAAAGAAAATTAGTTCAATTGACTTAAGAAAAATCTTAAGAACACTTTTGAAATTCATCAGTAGAACAGAGGGGGGAAAAAAGAAGGGCTCAGGTTGAGAGAATTATGATTTGGATTTCTTAACAGAGTCCATAATGTTTTCTGTCCCAAAGGACAGGTAGCTCTGATGTTATAGATAGCTCGAAGGACTGAAAGACACTCCTAGGTTTTATGAAAAGGCTAGAGTTTAAGGAACTATGAAATACCATCACCATCAGATTCTTGGTGGGATAATAATGTGCTGATATTTTATTTCAAGAGCTGGAAGCTATTACTTCTGAATCATTTCTGAGAGCTAGTTGATGATAGTTCTCTTTACAGTTGAAGTTAAATATGCTTAAGCTACATGGTATCTGAAGATACCATGTAAGTTCAAGTTCACTGAGTGTTTTACTCTAAAACCTATTTGGAATACATAGTATCCAAGCTTATTTTAGTTACTGAAACTAAATTCAAGTTTCTTTCAGTCCAACTGTGAATCCTACCTGACCTCTTCACTTCAGAGAGAAACAGGCTTTACATTCAATTTCCTATAGATTCAAGTTCACATACTTTTTTAAAAAATGCAAGTATAGAATTTATGCACTGAAATAGTACTAAAACTTAATTTTGTTCAAGTGTCTTAGCAATGGTGACCTGTACTGCTAAACTGTTGTCTCTGTTTTTATTACCCGTTTATTTCGAAGATATTTCAATATGATTGCCTTTTCTGCACTGAATCTGAAAATAAGGAGAAAAAGAGTATTAACCATTGACACATTTCCTACATTAAACCTACTAAAGAACCAAGCACCCAGTGTGCGAGCTCTTGACTTACTTTGCTACTGTTCTTTGAATCTCTCTTTTCTCTTCTTCATTTAATCTTTGAAGGATGGATTCCAGGAGAGAAAAATGAAAGTTGATATACTGAGCCACCTGAAAGAAAAAACAAAAAGATAGAGCGTTTGTGTGGGAGGTACTGGGTCAGGAGAGCTCAAAGACAGATTCAGGGCAACGGCATCCATACATCACTGCTAATTTCTTCTGCATCTTTATCCATGAGGAAAATGCGAGCATTCATTTTGGACGGTCCCTGTAGGAGTCTATGCAGCAGCGGAATGTCTGTCTTATTTAGCCGTTTCTGCTCTGCAAATGAAAATAAGAATCAACTACAGTCAGGAGGCCATCTTAGAGAAAAAAAGGAACATAATTTGTCCATTCATTTTGCTTCTTCTACTTACTTTGCAAAACCTATAAAGAACAGGAGTTGTTTTACTCACTCAAAAAAGCAAGTTGAAATTAAAACCTTTAAATGAACTAAAAACAGACTTTCTCTTGCTATCCTTTGAGATTTGACTTTCTATCTGAGAATTCTAACCTTGCCTTTGGTTTGGATGTTCAGACACTGCCGTCCCATTTATGCCTTTGCAAAACCTAAAAACATTCATTCAATAAATATTTATTGATCTTTCCTAGTTCCATTAATGTAATTCTATCCTTCTAGTAGCTCAGATACAAAACTTTGTAATTATCTTCAATTCTTCATTTCCCGCTCACCCCACATCCAATCTTTGGATTTTCTTTAAAAATATATTCTGAATTGTTATTTATATTAGGAGTATTTTTTTTTTATTATTTCATACATCTATGGGCTTCATCCATTCAGCCATAATAATGACATGAGAAAGAAAATAACTTCCAATTCGGTATATTCCCAGAACTTCAAATTTCCAAAAATTATAAACACTTCTACCACAAAATATTTCTAATTTTTTGCCTAAGTAGTTTCACATCCATGACTTCATTTTTATCAGAATGAAGCATGAACAGGACACAGTGCCTTTACAATCATTTTCTTTCCTCCTTCCTTCCTCAAATAATTTTTGAGTTCTTACTATATACCAGGCCTGTTCTCTGTGCTGGGAACACTATAGAAGAAAGCAGAGTAAAATCACTTCTCTCATGGACCTTACACTCATGGAGAGGATGGTGATAAGAAAGATACAGCAATAAAACCTATCATATATAGTGATAAGTATTCAGGGGGAAAATTACTCAAGGAAGGGGGTAGAAAGTGTGCATGTGTGCAAATATGTTTACGCAAGGGAAAAGTCTTAAATTATTGATAGAATGGCTGAGGAAGGCCTCACTGAGGATGTAATATTTGAGCAAAGACCTGAAGGAGATGAGACAGGAATCGTGAAGCTATTTAGGGGAAGTGTGTGTCAAAAGAATAAGTAAGTAAATTGAGCACCCATGAAGTCAGTGCATGCCTAAAGATGTCGAAGAACAGCTAGGGAACAAGGTGGCTGGTATGGAGATGAGGAGAGGGCTATTAAATGACGAGGAGAAGAGGTAATGGGACCAGCACAAAGATTCTGACTTTGCTGTGAGAAGGGAGACCATTGGAGGGTCTGAGAAGAGGTGTGACACAGTCTGACTTACATGGTTAAAGAATTGTCTGCTCTGTTGAAATAGACTGACAGGAAAAAGGTAGACCAGTTAGTCCCCTCTCTGGTATCATGTGTTTCTTTGGGCTTTTAAAAGTTCCAAGGGTCAGAACTGTTCTCATCCCCTGGACTGGACTTCTCTGGGAAAAAAGTACAAGACAGGGTCCAGAACTTAGAAGCCCAGCATCCCCACAACTGGTGATATGATTCATTACCGTGTCCACAGAGTCAGTGTTTGCTGCTTTAATTCCTCTGTGACTTCTGAAGCAATGGGGAACCTTGATAATTCAGCTCTTCTCATTTGCCCACCAGAACCCTCTTTTTTTAAAAAAATTAATTAATTTATTTTAATTGAAGGCAATATTGTAGTGGTTTTTGCCATACATGGACATGACTCAGCCCGGGTGTACACGTGTCCCCATCCCGAACGCCCCTCCCACCTCCCTCCCCATCCCTTCCCTCTGGGTCTTCCCAGTGCACTGGCCCTGAGTGCCCTGTTTCATGCATCAGACTTGGACTGATCATCTGTTTCACATACGGCAATATACATGTTTCAGTGCTGTTCTCTCAAACCATCCCACCCCCCTCCTTCTCCCACAGAGCCCAAAAGTCTGTTCTTTATATCTGTGTCTCTTTTGCTGTCTTGCATATAGGGTCGTCATTACCATCTTTTAAAATTCCATATATATGTGTTAATATACTGTATTAGTGTTTTTATTTCTGACTTACTTCATTCTGTATAATAGACTCCAGGTTCATCCACCTCATTAGAACTGATTCAAATGCATTCTTTCTAATAGTTGAGTAATATTCCATCATGTATATGTACCACAACTATCTTATCCATTCATCTGCTGATGAACATCTAGGTTGCTTCCATGTCCTAGCTACTGTAAATAATGCTGCGATGAATATCAGGGTACACGCTTCTCTTTCAAGTCTGGCATCTTCACTGTGTATGCCCAGCAGTGGGATTGCTGGGTTGTGTGGCAGAACCCTCTTTTGAACTTTACATCTTATGTTAGCTTGGGTTTGCATCCTCAATTTTTTTTATGCTTGATAATATAAAGCAATGTTTCTTACTTCATGGTCACCTGGGATAATTATTGGAAATATGTATTCCCAGACTGTCTTTAGATCTGGAGGGGCTTGAGAATTTGTATTTTTAAATGAACTCTCCAGGTCATTCTGAAGTGTGCCACAATTTGAGAAACACGGTTATAGATCATGGGCTTAATAGATAAAAGGTTTTAAAAATACACTCATCTATTTTCCACATTACTAGCCAAACAGGTGCTCTAATCTCCATTCTTTTCCCTATTCTTAGTCCCTAAAAAGGTCTTAGTTATGATTGCCTTCTGTTCTGGATTTCATGTATAAGAAATGTGATTTTCACAGGCAAAATATAAAGAACTATAGTTTTATAGTAAAAATAGTTTAAAAAAAGTTAACTATGTGAGCTCATAGATGTGTTGATTATCTTGATCATGGCAATCAGTCCACAGTATATGTGTATGTCAAATTATGTTGTACACTTTAAATATATTCAATTATATTTGTCAATTATCCTAATTATTCATCAATAAGGTTAAAAACCCTTATACACTATTGGGTTATGAGGTTATGTATTTGTAATTATGAGGAAAAGCACAAGGCAGAAAGTAAAAATTCCCCGGGATCCCAGAACTCTGAGATAAGCAGCATTTCATTTTGAGAGGACACTCCTCCGTATGTCTCTTTAGGTACACACACAGACAATACACAAAAGTGGTCATGTCACACTTGCTATTTTTATTGTACACATTTTTAAAAATCAAAGTTTATTTTTTGCTTTTTTTGTCTTATGCTTTTTCTCCTTCCCATTGTCTTTTCTGTGTCTCCAATCCCCTAACCAAGCAATCAATGTTAATAGCTTGGTATTTATCTTTCCATACCTTTCTCCCTAATCATATACTCATATAAACCACATATTTAAATAGGGATTTATAATTCTTTTTAAAAAATGAAATCATACTCTATGCATGTATAGGCATGTTGCATTTTTAATAAATATGTATTGTAGAGTTCCCTCCATTCAACTAGTACAGATCTAACTCATTTCATTTAATAGCTGCATATTAATCATGTATTAAATCATTCTTCTATGATGGGTAACTTTGCCTTTAGCTTTCCATCATTATAAATAACCTTGCATATAAATCTGTAGGTAATAGTTCTTTGATTTTTGTGAAACAGATTCTCACCAGTGGATTTGCTGGGCTAAGGAATATGTATATTATAGATTTTTAATAAATACTGCTAAAATGAGTTCCAAGAAAGTAGGAGTCAGATCTTCTCCAGAACTGCATGAACATACTCTTTTACTCTTATCCGTGCCAGCCAGTAAGTAGAAACAGATAAAAGATAATATGGCATTGTGGGTTGAATATACATGTCCTTGACCTTTGCATTTCCTTTAATATTTGCATTCCCTTAAGTTTTAGACTTTGCTAAATATATTTACAGGTTATTTTGTTATTCTCTGAACTGCTTTATCATACTTCTTCGTATTTTTATATTGGTTGCCTTTTCATTATCACTTGGCAAGAACTTTTGGATACTGTAGGTATTAATGTTTCATCTGATAGTCTTCATAATCTTTTATTTGTATCTTTTACATTTTATACAGTCCAGCATTTTTATCTTGTAGTTTTCTCCTAAACAACCAGAATGAATATACACACACACTCAGAACTTTCAAAAATTTATATATATATATATATATATATATATATTTCTTATATTTAAGCTTTCAATTTATAAGGACTTTAATTTTGTATATGTTTGGATATCCAATTTCCATTTTCTTATAGTTGTTCTGGATCAAAATGTATTTTTTATTTATTCAATTTCTGGCTCAAGCAATCAGACACTTAAATTACAACATGAGCCATTTCTATAATTTAACTTCAAAATTTTTCAGTTTTAATGATGGCCATTCTGGCTGGTGTGAGGTGATATCTCCTTGTAGTTTTGATTTGCGTTTGTTTAATAATTAGCGATGTTGAACATCTTTTCGTGTGCCTGTTGGTTGTCTGTATGTCTTCTTTGGAGGAATGTCTGTTTAGGTCCTCGGCCCACTTTTTGAGTGGGCTGTTTGTTTTGCTGCTGTTAAGTAGCATGAGCTGTTTGTAATTTTTGGAGGCTAATTCCATTTCATTCACATCATTTGCAAACATTTTCTCCCAGTCAGCGGGCTATAGTTTTGTTTTGTTTATTGCTTCCTTTGCTGTGAAAAAGCTTTTGAGTTTCAGTAGGTCCCATTGTTTATTTTTGTTTTTATCTCCAATGTTCTGGGAGACAGATTGAAAAAAGTTTTGTTGCGATTTATGTCAGAGAGTGTTCTGCCTATGTTTTCCTCTAGGAGTTTTATAGTATGCAATCTTACATTTAGGTCTTAAATCCATCTTGAGCTTATTTTTGTATATGGAGTTAAAGAATGATCTAGCTTTTTTTTTTCTTTTTTTTTTTACATCTAACTGTCCCATTTTCCCAGCACCATTTGTTGAAGAGACTGTCTCCAACATTGTGTAGTTGCCTCCTTTGTCATAGATTAACTGACAATAGGTGCAAGGGTTTATTTCTGGGTTTTCTATTTTAAGGCTCTCAAAAATTTCATTTCAATATTGCCTTAGGGTTTCTCTAATCCATCTTTTACTCTTTGCTCCTCGCGCCCCACACATAGTCTCTTTGGGTCCTGATGCTAACTTTTACCCCCACCACATGGTTCTGCACATTCTTCTCTACTGAGGAGGAGGAAACTCTCCCACAACGTGTCAGACACTACAGGGAGTAATGGTATGCAATGATGACTCTAGAAAAAGCGAGAATGATAAGGGAAAGTGAAAAGGAAAGGAATACAAAGATCAACAACCGAAATGCCTACAATTCCTGGGAATCTTCCACCTGTGCTCCAGGGCTCTTTGATCACCATTCAGATAGCTTAATGCCTGGCCAACAAGCAAAATCTTTTGTGCTATAAGCTCTTCTAGGATCCCTTATTCTAAGGTTGTCTTCCTTTGAAACTGTAAAGAATGAATAATCTAAAACACTCCACCTCTCTTCTTTCTTCCTTCCCTCCTTCCCTTTCTCCCACAGAAAGAGGTAAACTGCTTTTTTGCCTTATTAATGGGCAGGAACCAACAACACATTGCACTCATGTAAGAATAACCAAGTTTTCTTACCTCCTGTTGCAAAAATAATGTAAAGTGCAAAATCCTGGGCACTATTTTCAATCTGTCAATGGAAAAGAATGAACAGACATGAATTCTTTGTTAGTGTTTTCTAAGCCAACCAGACCCAGATTATGTATCTGTTTCTTCACTTTAATTTTTCACTTTCAGATATAAAATCTTCTCTGTTCCCCGGGGATAAGGTAATTTCTCAGTGCAGTTACTAAAAGATGTTATATAGTTGTTTTTTGGTATCTGCTGTGGATACCAAAATCCATGTATACTCTAGGCCCTTGGTTGACCTTTTGTACTCTTGGGTCTGCATTCATGGATTCAACCAACCATGTACTGTAAACAGTAATATATGCATTGAAAAAAAATCCATGTATATGAATATGTATGGCTGAGTCCCTTTGCTCTTTACCTGAAACTATCACAACATTGTTAATTGGCTATATCCCAACACAAAATAAAAAGTTAACAAAAAAATCCATATTTAAATAGACCCCTGGGGTTCAAACAGGTGTTTTTCAAGGGTCAACTATACATAGGAAAGAATTTTTTGGAACTGAATATTTGATTTAGATATACATGCTTATGTGTCTTTTTCAGAAAAAATCCATTTATGTGTTTACAATTATACACAAGATATTTATAGTTCAGTTCACTGATAAAGATTACCTTAAATTTTTGGAGAATTTGCTTTATTACTTCTTCAGTTCTCATATTACTATTTACTCTGACCTTAGTTTCTGATCCAAAAGCTGGAGTGAAAATTGACGTCTAGAAAAAAAAAAAAAAGATTGTTGTAATTTTAAGGACATATGTGACAAACTAGCAAGAGTCTGTCTCTTGAATCTGGCCTTCCTTTGCACAAAAAAATTCAAGATCAGGAGTCTAAAATTTTGCTTTCTTATTTTTACTTTCTTTGTTTTGGTTGCTGAGTACTATGTATGGCTTTAAGCAGCTTTATATTGCTTCTAGAGTAAGTTAGGTAAAACATTGTTTGAGAATGTTTGAAATATTTTCATTAGATAATCATACCATTCTTTACTGTAATTTAAGATTTCAAAATTCCCTCCTGTTAAGAAATAATTGTTATAAATTGTTTTCATTTGAACCATATGAAATCATTCCTTTCCAGTTGGTCAGAAACGGTCCAATGCTGGCAATTTCATGTGATTCAGCTTATATCTCAACTGAGGATTTGGGTAAAAGTCCTGCTAATTGAATATTTAGAACAATGTTTCCCACAAGTTGCTTTAATCAATAGTCGGCCCTTTAGATGAAATTTGGTAAACAGCTGCCATGATCCAATAAGTCTGACACATCCCTCTTGGGGATTAGTAATGCACCATAAAAATTATAAGAAACATATAACCATAAATTTTTTACTCATAATTTTATTCCTATTTTAAAATAAAATCCTGAGATGAAAAAATTAAATGGAAAATTCCAGAAATAATTCACACATTTTAAATTGTATGCCGTTCTTTTTTTTTTTAAGTTTTTTTTTTTCTTTTTGATATGGACCACTTTTAAGGTCTTTATTGACTTTGTTACAATATTATTTCTATTTTATGATTTCTCTATTGTTGCCACAGGCATGTGGGATCTTAGCTCCTTGACTAGGGATCAAACTCACACCCCCTGCATTGGAAGGCAAAGTCTTACAGGGAAGTCCCTGTGTGGCATTCAGAAAATGTGCTGAAAGTGTTAGTTGCTCAGTAGTGTCCAACTCTGCAATTCCATGGACTGTAGCCCACCAGGGTCCTCTGTCCGTGGGATTCTCCAGGCAAGAATACTGGAGTAGGTTGCTGCTCCCTTCTCTAGGGGATCTTCCTGACCCAGGGATTGAACCAGGATCTCCTGCATTTCAGGCAGATTCTTTACCATCTGAGCCACCAGGGAAGCCATTCTGAGTAGCATGATAAAATCTTGCACCATCCTACCCCACCCTGCTCAAGATCCCCACCCACTGACAATGTCTGCTTCTGACAGACATCTATCAACTCCATCACAGCCTGATGGGCCAGGATCACCTGAAGCAGATGATCCTCCTTCTGATATATTGTCAGAAGGTCGCCTAATGCTGCATCACAATGCCTACATCATTTACCTCACTTTATCTTATCACATCACAGGCATTTTATCATCTCCTGCCCTTATAAAGTTGAATACAGTATTATAAGATATTTTGAGAGGGAGGAAAAAACCACATCCACATAACATTTTTACAGTATATTATTATAATTATAATTATTCTACTTTATTGTTAGATATTGTTGTTAATCTCTTATTTTACCTAATTTATAAGCTAAACTTTATCATAGGTAAATATGTATAGGAAAAAACATAGTATATATAGAATTCAGTACTATCCTTGGTTTCAGGCATCCACTGGGGGTCTTGGAAGTATTTCCTTGGGACTATGTATCACAATCTAAGCCTCTAATAAGTGTGTTATTCAATATTGGCATTATCAAGAGCTTTCATGATATAAAAACATATCTTACAACTATTTCAACTTAAATCCCTAGATGCCCAACATTGCATACCCATTGATAGGGTGCTTTGGGTTTTGGGGTTTCATTTTCTGCTAGTTATTATACTGTAGTGAATGACATTTGAATGAAATATCTTTAGTTTCACTTGATCTCTTTCAATCAACAGCAATGACACTAATGCAAACTGAGTTCTTCCTTTCTGCAGACACTCTGCTAAGTGCTAAATTCACCTCAATCCACTTCATCCCATGAACAGCCTTGTAAAGAAGGAAGGATGAAAGCTGGGAAGATTGAGATTTTTTATTTGCTCAGCAAGAACTTGCAATCACGTCATCAAACTGCAAAGACCAAGAATTTGAATTATGATGCTGTGCCGCCAACCTAGTGCCAATGTCATTCTTAGTACTGCGGACCAATCTGGAAGCTGCTCGTTTAGAAATACGTGGCTTTCACAGCCTTTCTTAACACAAACCACCCTCCGTGTGCTGATGACATAAGCGTAATTCTGAAGAGAAGAAACCAGGACCATCAGTAGTTGCATATCTGTAGGGGACTGTCAATACTATGTTTTGGCCAGGGAGGAAATTCTTGAGACAGAAAAATGTCTAATTTGAACCAAAAATTCACAGGGGAGATTTCTTCCCACCAGTCTCCAAAGGGACATGTGGATATCCTTCCAAGGGAGGAAGAAGGTAAAAGGTAGAAAGCCCTCTAAAGAAAAAGCTTATGATGAATGAATTAATATTTTGTATGAAAGAGCTTAAAATGGTGCCTCACATACAGTGGTTTTAAAGTATTTATTAAATGAATGGATGAATGATCATGAAAATACACGACATAAAAAATTTGAGTTCTAGAAAAAAAATGATCTATTTCCTACCTTTGGCCAAGTTAAATGTCTTATAAATATTACAGAAAGGCACATATAAGTTCAACACATATTAAGTGAAAAAAATCAGAATATAAATTATATAAACTATAATTGCACTTGTGTAAAAAGTGATATGTATATATGTGTAAGACCTAGAATTAGAAATTTAACTGATCAGAATAAACAGGGTTATAGTTGACTTAATCCTTTTATTTCAAATTTAATGTTTGAATACACTTTAAACCAATATCTTTTGTAGCACTTACATGATTCTTATGACATTTATGGATGTATTGGTTTCTTTGCCCAAGAGCTAAGCTCCATGCTGACAAAGGCACCAGCTGAGCCATCTGTATATTTCCAGTGTGTATCATGGGGTCTGCCACTTAGGGTTCACCAATCACGCTGCTTAAGAACTTGGGTTCTGGCATCAGACAAAGCTGGATTTGAATTCAGAGTTGGTACTTAAAAGCAGTGTGGCCTGTGATAAATTGTGTAACCTCTGTGAATTTCTGTGAATCTGAGGTGATCAAAGCAGTCAATCAATCCTGAAATCACCCTGAATATTCATTGGAAGGGCTGATGCTGAAGCTCCAACACTTTGGCCACCTGATGCGAAGAACTGACTCACTGGAAAAGACCCTGATGCTGGGAAAGATTGAAGGCAGGAGGAGAAGGGGACGACAGAGGATGAGATGGTTGGATGGCATCACTGACTCAATAAACACGAATTTGAGCAAAGTGTGGGAGATGGTGAGGGACAGGGAAACCTGGTGTGCTGCAGTCCAGGGGGTCACAAAGAGTTGGACATGACTGGGTGATTGAACAGCAGCTGTGAGCCTCAGTTAACTCACATGTAAAATAGGGAAAATAATAGTATCTACTTCATATGATTATGTTTTAGTGAGTAATGAGATAATCCAGCAACACAATTTCATGCCAAATAAACAGAGAGTACCCAGTAATAACAGCAGTAGTGTATCTGATAGTATTTTAAGTTTGAATTGTAAATTCAATACAGTGATATTGTTAGCACAATAGACAGTATTCTTTTAAATGACATGAATGGAATTGTAACTCACTTCATGGTTATAAAAGTGTCCATTAATAGAGGCCCTATGCTTCTGTCTGTCTTTTCTGTCCATCATCGGAGGCTTCATCCTTTTCCTCACCAGGGTTGCTTCACTCATAGTTCTGTAGAGGAATGGGGATTCAGGCTCTTTGTTTGCATGAGGCTTCAGAGTGCTACTGTGATAAGATAAATAGTCTGGGAAGAATAAAGGTTATAAACCCATATAATTTAGCTGCTCATCTCTTTGCATCATGGATGCATTAGTATTAATAAATAATTATGTGGCTAAGCAATGGACTAAAATTCTTTTAAACAGAAAATAGCAATGATCTTGTTTAAGAATAGGGCCATCTGGTGACACTTGTGTTCCATTTTACCTTGGAATTTTAATTTAATTGTAGTTAGAGTATAAGCAAGTGATGTTTCATCTTTCTCTAGCATGGGTGCTAAATGCAAATAGATTTTTATTGTATCTTTGGTGGCAAGATATTGGGATTCCCCTGTGTTTAAATGAGTGTTGTCAATGGATTAATTATTAATATAAGGACCATCATATAAAAGATGCCAAAAGGTCATAAGACAAAAATAAGGGAGTCCTGGAAGGAGCATCATGTTTGTTATAGAATATGAGTTGTTAAAGGACAGTAGAGGGGATGAATTGAGAATGCTTTGAAAAAAATTAGTTACACATTGGAAGTTGCCGGTAGCTTCATGAAGATAATGCCAGCATGATACCCTTGTTCAATCTGAAATCAGCTTGCTAAAATCACCATTCCAGAAATGTGAACCCCACTCCAGTCTCAGTCATCAGCTCCTCCTTGGATCTCTATATACCATATAATGAAAATCCATGTAAAATACAAGATATCATGCCTGTCTCAGTAAATGACAGAAAATTAACAGCATTATATCATTGTTGTTATGATTACTGATGTCACAGGTCATAGGAGCTGGTGTTTTCCATTGGTTTGTCAAATTTGATATGAACTCACTTGATGTTTAAGTAGATTTCTCTTTTTTTAAACTTGTTATTTTATGTTGGAATATAGCCGATTAACAATGTTGTGATAGTTTCAGGTACAGAGCAGAGCAACTCAGGCATATAAATGCTTAAAACAACCCTATCAAATGTAGGAATCCCAGCATATCTGCCTCTGAGAAGCCATGTCGTGTTAAGTATTAACTAAAATGTTTAGCTTCTCAAAAGATGTAGAATTCAACCTGAAGGGTTTGGTCTTAACATAACTACTGAGTGTTATAAATGACCCTAATCCTTGGGGGGAAATATTGAACAATTTTATGTATGAAAAGCTTTATTCAAACCATTAGTTCTCCCTAATCTAATAAAGCTAAGTGACTTAATACAATTTTTTAAAAAAAAATAATGCTTTTATATAGTAAAGTAAGGTTCTTAAACATTATATGAGCATTGTAGTGACTTAAGTTGGTATGCTCCTAAGATACATTTTTAAAATATAAAATAAGAGTTTAAAAAGTAATGGTGTATAAAATGTTATATTTCAGAGAAACATTTAGGATTCATGCATTATAGTATCTAAAAAAGTCTCCTCATTAATAAGAGTTTGATACTGACCTTCCTGGGAACCTGTTCCTCCAGACGCTGGAATCTGATCCCTGTCCAAGTCACTAATGCGATAAAGATCATCAAATTCTCCCCAGCGTGTCATTCCCCTGAAAAGTAATAAATTGTGTCAGTGATATCAACTCTATTTATCAAAGGGCCTATGATGGTTTCCAGATTTACAGTATTAATATAGTACCATGGGCCTCTGTGGGTAGACATACCAGCCTAAATTATAACAATTTTTATATTAGTAAAACTATATCTATACCAGAGTAGTCAACATGCATTTTAATTAATTCTTGTACTGATTTTTAGCATGTGTTTCAGTACGTTAGTTACATACTGAAACAAAAAATTATATAGATTCTGTAAAATGTACACAATGTGTAGAAACCAACAAAATCCATTCTTATACAGATACCTCACTGTACTCTTCAGTGAGTTTAGATACAAAAGTGTTTATTCTAACTTGCATTGGGCTCCTATTGTATTCAAAGCATTTTAAGGTAAAGTCATTCCAATATAATAAGATATAAAACCTATCTTTTAAGACCCTTGAGCACTACAAAGAATGCAATTTATAAAGCAGTAAAATCTCTGGGAAAGATTCCTTTTCTGGGACATCATGATTTATAAAGTGTACTATTAATTTTCAATGCATTCTAATGCCCAGAATAAATAAAACTGGGCAACTGATTATCTTTACCAGTTGGACCAAGGCTCATTTTTTATTTTCTTTCTGGCTTTAATTAAGTTGCTTATTTTCTCTGTGCATTAATGTTCTCACCTGTAAAATGGGGATGAACATAGAGTGAGGTGGGATAGGATTGTTGAGAAGGATTAAATGAGTTAATTTATGTAAAATCCTTGAAAAAGTACCCAACACACAGTAAACACTCAATATGTGTTAAAAAAGCAACCGTGGTCATCTTCTTCTTCATTGTCATCCTCATCACAGTCCCCGTCATCTATATCTATTTCATGATGGATCTGCAGCCATTAGGGACCCAAGGTATTCCTAGATCTCTCCAGGTTAATAGATAACTATCATATCTGGGACTAGTCTTAGCTCTTACTGAGAGTCTCTTCCAATGTCTGTTTTCCTTATGGCCAAAAAATATCCACCCGTAGGGAGTTCGTGACATTAATTCTACCCAAATGTCACTGGTAGCAACAACACCACAAAGTGCTTATTCATACAAATGGTGGTAAATACGAATAAACATGATCCTTTTCTTCTTTGACCCTTGAATTCCTTTGAAGTCTTTTTACAACTTCTATATCATTTGAGTCTCACAATAATAGCCTTGTAATATAGATAAGATAATCCTAATAAACAGGTTTATTAATTTTCCATTAAGCTCTACCATCCAGGATATAACCAGTCAAAACAAATGTCCCAGAAGTCCAACAACTTTACTTAGTAACTTTAACTCAAAGGAGAACAATTCCGGCCCTGACTCAGACCCTAGTTATTCTTCCTTTTACTTTTTTCAAATTGAAGTATATTTGATTTACAATGTTTTAAGTGTACAGCAAAGTGGTTAAGATATATGTATGCATATGTATATATATTTCTTTCTCAGATTCTTTTCCATTATAGGTTGTTAGATGATATGAATATGCTATATGGTAGCATATATGCTATATGGTAGGTCCTTGTTTATCTATTTTACATACAATAGTGTGTCTCTGTTAATCCCAAACTCCTAATTTATCCCTCCCTGCATATTCCATTTGGTAGCCATGAGTCTGTTTTCTGTGTCTGTTTCTGTTCTGTAAATAAGTTCACTTGCATCATTTTTAAGATTCCACATGTAAATGATATTTGTGATATTTGCCTTTGACTTCATGCAGTGTGATATTCTTCAAGTCCATCCATGTTCCTGTAAGTGAAATTATTTCATTCTTTTTATGGCTGAATAATATTCCATTGTATGTATATATATGCTATATCATCTTTATTCATTCATTTGTCAATGGACGTTTAGGTTGCTTCCAGGTCTTGGCTATTGTAAATAGTGTTGCTCTGAACACTGGGGTGCATGCATCTTTTCAAATTATCATTTTCATCTTTTCCAGATATATGCTCAGAAGTGGGATTGCAGGATCATATGGAGGCTCTATTTTTAGTTTTTTAAGGAACTTCCCTACTGTTCTCCATAGTGGCTGTACAAATTTACATTCCAGCAGTATAGGAGGGTTCCCTTTTCTAGTTATTCTTTTGATAGACAAAATTATCAATGTATAGAAGATTAACTTAAAAAGGCAGATGTGATTATCATAGAAAGAGTGTTGAAAGTCAAAGTGTTAGTCTCTCGGTTGTGTCTGACTCTTTGAGAACCCGTGGACAGTAGCCTGCCAGGCTCCTCTGCCCATGGAATTCTCCAGGCGAGAATACTGGAGTGGGTTAATCATGGAAAAAAAAAAAAAAAACAGAATAACAGTAAAAATAGAAACTAAAAAGTCAAAGCAACCCAATGCTGTCTCCCATGGGGGAAGACGAGAGAGCCCAAGCATACCAGACCAGTGATGTGCTATAAATTCTTGGTAGTCCCGCCCAACTTGACACCTGTCCTCATCCTCTCTCAGCTCAGTGATGTCACACAAATACAGAGGAACAAACGTGGCTTAATATAGCCAGTGTTTGGCCCCTTTTCTTCCTTACCATCTTAGCAAAAATAAGCGCCTCCACCCCCAAATTACCAACCCACAGCCTACCCCTTTTCAGCTCCAGACTATGTAATTGGAAGTGTCTCCATATACAGTTGTGCACTTGACTAAGCTTGAATGCAGTGACCCAAAGTTTTCTAAAGAAAACTGGTGGAACTTTATGTAACATCAAATAGTTTAAGTTGCCCAAGCATGGGCATGTCAGCCTTGTTCTGACCAAGTTTCAGGATAAATACCATTAGCAAATTTAAACTGTGGGGAAGTATTCTAATGAGCTGCAAAAAAGGAGGTCAAAATTTGACAGACAAATTGAAGGTGGTGACTTCTCTACCCACATGGTAAGAAAGGAAAAAAACTATTGATGTTATTCAAATGGACATCTGTCCAGTTTCTGCTCTTTATGCCATTCTACCATGACTTGTCCAAAGCATGTCAAAGCAGACTTTGGAAAGACATTGAAAACAGAACGGGAAACTGGTGCCAGCAAACATAACCTCAGCAAGGTTGTTTTTACAAAAAATTTCCAAAACAAAATACTTGGACCAGTTATGAGATATCAAAGTACTGCCCACAGAAGTGTTTCCATAAAGGATCATAAGTGGTCACAGCTCAAACTGATTTGTTTTTAAACTGTTACCACTCCCATTAAGCTGGTTCAGGGTGACTCATTTCAAAGATAATGTAAGCAAAGTAGCTTGATTCCCTCCAAAGGTGAGTTGAAAGAAAAGATTATAGCCCTTCCTGCAGCTGAGTACACAACGTCCACATCTTTTGTATCACATCCAACCACTGGAGATATTAAGTCTGTGAACCTGAGAGAACAGAGGTGTAATTCTGCCTGCAGAAGCCCAGTATGAGAAAGGGAGCAATAAAAATTCTTAGGGAGTGAGTAGTGATAGTCCATTTCCTTATACAATTTCACTCAAGGCTCAAAATTTAAATAATATCACCTAAAGGATGGCAACCAGAGTGAGGGTGTCTAGAACTGAATTGAAACAAAGTATAATACTTGAGGGGCTTCCCAGGTGGCGCTAGTGGTAAAGAACCTGCCTGCAAATGCAAGAGACTTAAGAGACACAGGTTCGATGCCTGGGTCAGGAAGATCCCCTGGAGGAGGGCATGGCAACCCACTTCAGTATTCTTGCCTGGAGAATCCCATGGACAGAGGAGCCTTGTGGGCTATGGTCCATAGGGTCACAAAGAGTTGGACACAACTGAGTGACTTAGCATTCACGCACACATAATACTTTAGGTGGGACTGTATCCCACTAGGGAACAAGAGGTCAAGGAACAGTTATTCCAAATTGTGCTACACCTTCTGGCTAACTGTTCAGCTGGTTCCCACAAAGGCTTCTTGGATAATTAATCACAATTGAATCAATTGAATCTAATCTTGCTCTTTTGTGGGAGAGGAGTGCGGTCATTTCCTGATGATTTTACTCACCAGAAAAATCTGATATCCTGCAAATATGCACTTCAAATATTCTCCCAGTAAGTCTCATTACTGTGGTAAAGAGCAAGCAAAGTTTTCAAGGGTAGTCTATCTCAACTTGAAACAAAAAGAGATAGATTTTTTTTTTTCTGGTCTTGCCACACAGCATATGGGATCTTGGTTCCCCAGCCAGGGATTGAACCCATGCCCCCTGCATTGGAAGTGCAGAGTCTTAACCACCAGACTGCCAGGGAAGTCCCTAAAGGAGATAATTTATCTTTGGTTCACAGCATTATTCTGATAAAAAATGAAAAAGGCAAATGGATTTTATGGAAGGCAACTCATGAGAATATTAATTTATAATCTTCCATAGAATATGGAAAGGCATTAATATACCTTGTCTACTTGGGCTCTTGAAACTCATCCTCAAGTTCAGGGTTTCTAGGAATAAGTGTTTTGAATTTTAATTTGGAAAATTAAAAAATATATCTTGGGATATATATTCAAAATCATGAGAGCTTAATGTGATAATTTAGGTAGCTTACTGCATTTCCTTGACATCTCCCCATAATGTCTCATACTAATTAAGTTTTCATGATTTGACTAATTAAAATGCATCGAAAGGAGCTGACTGCTCAGAGAACTTTGCAATGAGTTCTTAGGCAATATGAAGAATGATAGCTAATTTTGCCAAATTCATATCTTGTATAGTTTCCTAAAAGTAGGACCCAGGGTAATTTCTACTTTTAAATGATGTTCCTAGTCATTTAGAACCACCAGCCCATCAATCACTTAGTACCTGAAGGTGAAGGATACAGGATTTCATCAGATTGCCTAAGTCTTTGGTTCCTCTTCTGCCATTTCATAAGTGTTGGACTCTTTGTCCTTTGATCGCTTGGATGGGACACTAATCAGAAGTGGTAGATGGAGAGAAAGTTCACACAGCAGAGCAGAGGTATTTAACCACCAGGATTCTGAGGGTTTCATTCAATACTATATTTTGAGTCCTGTCTTTGTGCTGGCTCACTGCTGAGCATGGGGATAAAGATGAGTAAGGCAAGCTCCTTATCCATGAGGAGCTCATAGACTAGAGGGGGAGGCAGGTATATGAAAA
The DNA here is from genome assembly GCF_033118175.1 of Dama dama. NCBI lineage: Eukaryota > Metazoa > Chordata > Mammalia > Artiodactyla > Cervidae > Dama > Dama dama. Next base: position 27,592,717 of record NC_083686.1, on the reverse strand, counting down.
TTCAATTAACAGCCTGCTCTGAAAGTGACATAGAAAAGTTGTTAGTGCACCTACTACAGACCGAAGGGTCAGAAAAGGCTTTCTGGAGAAAATGTTACTGACCTGAATCTTAAAAGACTGGTGGAAGAGTCTAGCAAGTGGATATCGAGAAGCAGGTAGGCTCCTAGGCAGAGTCAGGGAAGTAAGAAACCACATGATATGTGTAGGCAATTACAGAATGTTCAGAATTACGGGAGCATAACATTGGAGAAAGGTTGGCAAGGTGTGCAACTTGTGTGCAACCTCTGCAATAGTGAGACTTCTGTGTTTCTCCAAGGGAAAAGTAGGGCTTCCCTGACAGTGATATGGGTATCACCTTGGTTATGGCCAAAGGTCAGATTGAGGAAAAGGTCCTCACTGCTCTCTCTCCATCCTCTGTCCTGCTGGAACTCCAGCTCATCCAGTTATATGGAAGGGTGGATGAAGAGAAGGATTGATATCTCCATGAATACATAAAAGAAAGATGCATTAGAAAGCCAGTGATTGAAAATGAAGGCAAAAAGGGAGGGGGGAGAAGAAAACAAGATTTATATGTGTGTTAGTCAGTCAGTTGTATCCAACTCTTTGCGACCCCAAAAACTGTAGCCTGCCAGGCTCCTCTGACATGATATTCTCCAGGCAAGAATACTGGAGTGGGTTGCCATTCCTTTCTCCAGGAGATCTTCCAAACCCAGGGATAGAACTTGGGTCCCCTGTATTGCAGGCAAATTCTTTACTGTCTGAGCTACCAGGGAAGCCTAAACATTGTAAAGGATAATGAAAATATCTATCAACTCTACTTATGTCTTCACGGTACAGTCACATAAACCTGCGCAGGGAACTGTTTCGTGCATGGATTGTACTTCACCTGTCCTTTGTCCTGATCCTGTTTAACAGGACACCGCAATCAGACGGAACATAAGTCTCCTTTCCAGAAAGCAGGAAAAGCCCTTTGTTCCATGAAAAGGGGAAATTTAAATTTCATCCTCCGTTTTTGCTGATAAGCACAGCAAGCTAATGAAATCTTGCCTGTATCGCTTATCTATTCTAGTGAAAGAATGAAGGCTCCCAGAAGAGAAGAACTACAGCAGAGAGGTCAAGGGCACAGACTCTGGTGCCCACAGACCTGGGGTCCAGTCCAGCTCTGCTGGATGGTAACTGGGTATCTTGCACAAACCACCTAACCTCTCAGAGCCCTGGTTTCTGAACACCTACTTTGTAGAGTTGCTGGGGGATTAAATAAGATTGGACATAAGCTTTAGAGCTTTCATCTTCAAGAGTGTGCACAAGGAAGATAATTATGAAGATCATTTTCTAAGGAAGTAAAACCATAAAAGCTAGCTCACCTTTTGGAAAAAGCTTCTGGTGACTCCAGCACACCGAAAGAAGGGATTTGTTTCTCATCTTGTATTTTCAGTTGGATAGGCCGTTTTACTCCCCAGAAAATGTCCAACATTCCTTCAACAATTAGGTTACCATCTTCAGTCTAGGGAAGAAGCCAACCATCTCAAACATTGCTTTTGTATTATTTATAGAAGGTGAATGTTTTAACTGAAGGTGTAGAAATTAAGTCTGTAAGACATCCCAACAGCTAAAAAAAATTCCCAGGTGGGATTATTTGGCTTTTAAATTTATCTACAAAACAATCCTATTTCTGAAACATTCTTTTATTTTTAAAAACAGTGACAACCAGCAAAGTAAGTTTAATGGCAATGACATGCCCACCAGAGGGCACAGTATGCTAAAATGTTTCCTGAACTCTTGATTCTTCAATTAAGTGGAAGTTTAATTCTTTAATTCTATTTAACTTAAAATTAAAGCAAAATTAAAGCTGCACTACGGTAGAAATGAGAACAGCACTGATCAGTTTAGTGGTTGTTTTCTCATTTCTGAAGAGGAAAAATTTAGCTCACATACTTATTATGCAGAAAAAGTGAAATAATATATGTAAAAAGGTGTAAAATGCTTAACATGATATTTTTGAAAAAATCAATAGCACTTAATCTCTTTTAAGTTGGAAATATAACAAAAGAAGGAAATTGCATGCAAACAAAGAAAAACTAGTAAACAGGATTGAACACTTACTCATTCTCTGAACATAAATATTAATAGCTAAGCACATTCACATAGAATGCATCTTCTAATCCATTTCTCTCCTGTATATGCAAAAGTCTTTTATTAAAGTAGAGTTATATTATTATAAAAATTTGAAAAATAGAAAGACTATTTCATCTATTCAGTAACTACTATAACATCCAATAGCTACTTGTTATTATGAAAAATCAATTATTAAAAAACATAAATGACTCAATTCCTATTTGAACGTGTAGTGAAGCCTCCAGACTGTAGAATCACATAGTCCTGTGTTTAAACTGCAGCTCTGCTACTTCCTAGCCGTATGATTTTGGACAAAAAGTTAAACACCTTTAAACCTGGGCTGCTTCTTCTGAAGAATTAAATCATAACAGTCCCTGAATCATAGGGGCTGATATTTAAAGTGCTTAGTAAATGTTGTTCCTTATTATTTCTTTGGCTGATCAACCTACTTTGGAGTCACTCCTGAAACAGAGTTTTGCTCTTTTTCCCACTTTTTGGGTCCACATTTCAGATTATTGTGAGGTCAGGTACTTATCAGTTCTTAATGTGCTATGTGCTATGCTTAGTCGCTCAGTTCTGTCCGACTCCTTGCGACCCCATGGACTGCAGCCCACCAGGCTCCTCTGTCCATGGGGATTCTGCAGGCAAGAAGACTGGAGTGAGTTGCTATGCCCTCCTCCAAGGGAATGAACCAGGGATCAAACTCAGGTCTTCCAGCATTGCAGGCAGATTCTTTACCTCTGAGCCACTAGGGAAGCCCCAGTTCTTAATAACCAAACACAATTTACTCTCTGAAATAACAGTACATGATGCAGGGCCTACACGTTAGTTACTGATGTATGACATCTTTCCTTGGCCTAATTATACTTCCATGAATCCCTTATATCAAAAACTGATAGAATAACTGATCTTCTGAGGTTATCTCATTTTTGCTTTCAAGAAGAAATACTCCAACTATAATCAGACAATGAGGTTTTCTCATATGAGGAATATGAGAATATTTTTTAATTTCAGAAAACATCTCTTTTGAAATTAACTACATAAATTATCCCTGAAGGTTTGGTTACACTTCTGTAGTCTCATTGCCTCAATCGTTAGGCCTTTTCTCATGTAGATCTGCACCGATATCCTTGGTGACCTCAATGATCTTTACATGCTATCTCTAAACTGGTAGCTCCCAATTTTAGATCTCCAACCCAAACCTTAACCTTTCCCCTAAACTTCAGCTTTCAAACTTGACATCAAATTTAATATGATCCTAGTTAACTCTTGAAATTTCTCTCCTAAACATTTTCCTTTCCCAGCCTTCCCCATCTTGTTAAACACCACTCCCATTCTTCCACTTGCTCAGGTCAACATTGTTACAGTCACCGTTAATCTTTCTTTCATTCTGAATATCTCCAAATCCAATAAATTAGCCAGTCTGATTAGCTTGACCTTAAAAATATATCCCCGATATGGCTATGCTCACCATGTGGCTATGCGCTACCACAATTCCGGTCTATGGCATTGTAATTGTTTGCCAGATTATTGCAACAGTGTCTCTGTGGTCTACCTCATTCTTCTCTTGTCCCTCTGTGTATTCCTACTAGCTCGAGAGACCCTTTCAAAATGAATCTTTAGATCATATCTCAACACCTCAGGGGCTTCTCACCTCACTTCAAGCACAAGCTGAAGTCTTCATAGTGATCTACAAGACCCCACATGCTCTAGCACCCTCTCCGTCTCAGTTCTTTCTCTAGCTTCCTTATTCTCTACCAGTCCATTCTCACGAGGTCCCTGGAACGCTGGCTTTCCCGCTGTTCCTCAGTTATACCAGCCAGGCTCAGGACTTTGATTCAGACTGCTGTCTGTACCCACAATGCAATTCCCACAGACTTCTGCAAGGTTAGCACCCTGACATCTTTCAGTCTTTGGTCAAATGTTCTTTATTCATCCACTTAGATTCCTGAGCCCTCTTCCGTGATTTGCTATCCTCCACAGCCTGTTCACCTTCTAATGCACAATTTACTTTTTTGTTTCTTTTCTATCTACTAAAATGTAAGGAGAATGAATGCAGGACATTCTCTCATTTATTCATTGTTGTCTCTAGCTTTTAGAACAGTGTCTGCTGTGTTGTAAACAATAAATAGTCATTGCATTAATTAATCAGAGATTAAGAAAGCTAATATTATTCCATGCACTGCCCCTCTGAACCATGTCCATCACTACAACTAAATCAGAGACTTGGAAAATTCTGGATTCTAATTTTATTGTCAGCAAGTAAAGATGAAAAGATTAAGCAGTCTGAATTCTCAGTATATACTTTAATTCATGCAGTTTAAAAAATTATGTAAGACACAAGACTTTATTTTAAAAAAACAAATGACTTTTGTAAGTTGAGCACCATTTCACAGAATAGAAAGGGCATGCCTCAATTCATATGCTTGTCACATTGAAATTCAAAATTTTCCTAAAGGAAGCATGGAAACTATTGAATTACAATCTAAAATAATTTCCTTAAAGTTTTGATCTTTTCCTAAAGTTTATATTTTTACAGTTATGCATTTTACTGATCTAAGATATAGGACAATATTGAAATAATTTTAAATTAGGCCATTTCGAAAACTTAGGCCCATTTCTTTATAAAAGGATTAGCTATTTTCTGCTTCTGTAGAAAATTACATTTGGGAGGGGAATGAAACGTCTGATCAAACTAAATCATTTAGGCTCACTAGTAAATGACAAAGAGGCTTATAAATTTCCTTCTGTCCCAAATGCCAAGGGTGGCATAAAATCGATGCTATACCATCACATCTGAAGATCTAAACATAGGTAGACAGTTCTAATGTACCCTAGGACCAGGAAGATATTGTAAAGATGTGAAGTGAGTTCCATTAGGATACAAGACTGAGTGGGGAGACCTGTAGAGAATAACGTATTAAAGAAAATCTAAGGTCACTTGGTACAGTAGCTTGACAGTTGCACCCTTAAAAATACTTGCTAGATTCAGGACTTTGCTGAATTATTTGTAAGATAGAGTTCTAGTGGAATTGCTGTTCAAAAGATATTCATACTCTGTTTTTAAAGTAGAAAGCAAATATGTCATTAAAGTTACTTTAAATGTTTGCCCACTCCAAAAAATACTTAGAAATTTACAGATGTTTCAGGACTAGGATTTTCAGTATAACTAGGATTTTCAGTCTATAACTAAAATTATTCACCTGTTTTTCCCAGACCATTTGTATTATGGACTCCAACTTATCCTGACTTCTCTGTACTTTTACGGAATTTTTTTTTTCTTTCCTGTGAATCAATCTTCTTTGATGGCTCAGCTGGTAAAGAATCTGCCTGCAATGCACAAGACCCAGGTTCGATCCTTGGGTCAGGAATATCCTCTGGAGAAGAAAATGTCTTACCCACTCCAGTATTCCTGCCTGGAGAATTCCATGGACAGGGGAGCCTGGTGGGCTACAGTCCATGGGGGTCACAAAACAGCATGACTGAGTGACTAACACGCATATACATATGCCAGAAACCTCCCTGGGTGCTGGCTGGCAATATAGCAGATGCAGCCCACCCTCAGAAAACTTGTAGTTTTGGGGTTTCCCTGGTAGCAAAGCTGATAAAGAATCTGCCTGCAAAGCAGGAGACCCCAGTTCGATTCCTGGGTCAGGAAGATGCCCTGGAGAAGGATAGGTTACCCACTCCAGTATTCTGGCCTGGAGAATTCCATGGACTATAGTCACAAAGAGTTGGACTGAGTGACTTTCACTTTCAAACTGTATTGCATTTCTTTGATGAGCTTACCTGTCCATATAAAATATGCAGATTTTTCTGGTTCCTATAAAAGATGTTATAGGTCTTCAGTAAAGAATTAAGTTGTTCCCTGAAAAATAAATTACATTCACTTACAATCAATCTTAGACTCTTTAATGGTAAAAGGCAATAAGGATGCTTTCAAAAGGTATGAAATAGAATGTAATGGTTCAATGGAATCTTTACTATTCTGTCATTTTAATGAAAGTCATTGAAAGCTGAAAACTTGTTAGGACATCACCAAATGTTGAAGGCGTTAATTCATAAACGAATAACCAAAGTAAAACAAACAAAATCTGACCTTTAGATGGTTATTTTCCCTTGGTGAAGATATGTATTAATAATTTCCAAGTTGAATTTGATTTTTTAAAAGTTCTTCAAAATTTTCTGTAATGAAGAAATGACTGGCTGCAAAAGTTTGTATTGAAAATAAAATCTAAAGCAGTGGTTCTCAACCTATTTAAGTCACAGTATCCTTTGAAACCCTGATGAAAGCTTTGGCTTCCCTATGTGGGGGAAAAAACCTATATATAGACACATAGTTTTGCATGTACAATGTGTGCTAATTTATGCGCTGTTTTGAAAGATTTTCTTGATAAACAAGGAAGGAGTCATTCTCCACATGGTTTAAGCATAGATTCTCTTTATCTGACAGTAACAAACTGATATTTAAAAATATTCTTTGTCTAAAATTCTAGAGTAAAAGAGAATTCCCTGGCAGTCCAGTGGTTAGGACTCCAGGCTTTCACTGCTGAGGGCCCAGGTTCGATATCTGGTTGGGGAACTAAGATGCTACAAGCCATGTGACTCAGCCAAAGAAAAAACAATTCTGAAGTATATGAAAATGAAAGTGAAGTCGCTCAGTCATGTCCGACTCTTTGAGACCCCATGGACAGTAGCATGCACCAGGCTCCTCTGTCCATGGGATTTTCTAGGCAAGAGTACTGGAGTGGGTTGCTATTTCTACACCAATATATTTATATTGGTAGGTAGGATAGTATAGTAGGTAAGATTTGAGATGACTTTTTTTTTTTTTTTTTCTACTGTCATCTCTGTTGTCAAGGTCTTCCAGTTTCTTTTTTTTTTTTTAAGTTTCGAGTTAGTTTTATTTTGACAGCTAGCAACTAAAATAAAAATATTTTCATAAGAGAAAAATAGATACATAACCAAAGGATGGGAAATAACTCCAGACAAAGCAGTGAGGAGAGTATTCTGTAGCAGGAGGCAGCCAGAAAGTAGATTTTGTTTCACATTTCCTTTTTTGTTTTACAACAATTTCATCAATTTCAGTTCATCAACTAGTATGTAACTGACCTTGTGCTACCCACTGGGGTGGGGTGGGGTGGGCACAGCCCTGTTTCAGGAGCCGTCGTTGCTCCCAAGCATCTCACCTTTGTGGCAGGTGGGCTCTGGCAGTGGGAACATTGGCTCCTGCCACACCTCCATCCTTCCCTTTGGGCCACCATGGCTCAAGGTGCTCGTCTCATCCACCTCCCCCTCTGGCCTCTGTCCCCCTGTTGGTTTAAGCTACCTTCTCTCACCTGGATTATGGCAGCAATCTCTTAAAAGCCTCCCTGTATTTGCTGTCTATTTTCAACAGCAGAAGTAATTTTAATGTAAACACAAAAACCTCTCTCCTTTGCTCAGAACTTTTCAATATTTCTCATTATTACAATAAAAGTCAATATCCTTCCAACAACTTCAAAGGCCAGCTTTGATCTGGTTCATGTTACACCTTCCACCTCCTTTCTGCTTCTCTCTCCTTCACTTACTGCGCTCTAGCTGCTGGCCTCCTTGATATTCCTTGAGTACCCCAGGCACATTCTCACCCCAGGGCCTTTGTACCTGCTGAAACTTTATCCAGAATGACCTCCAGCCTGCTATCACACTGTCCTTCACTCATTTTCTTCACCTATTTCCTCCAAAGTCACCTTCTCAAAGAGTCCTTCTTTATAACCAGATCTGAAAATTTGCCTTCTCCCAACATTCATATCTTGCTTTCCTCCTTACTTCTGCCCCTTGCTCACCATCTAACGTTGTATATATTCTACATATTTATTTAACATTCTATCTCCTCCACTAGACTGTAGCTACAAGAGAATAAGCATGTTTTTATATTTTGTTCATGCTATATTTCATGTGCCTGGAAGAGAGTATGGCAAATAGTAAGAACTCAACAAACAATGGTTGAATGAAATGATCAGAAAAAAATATTATTCAGAAAATAAAGCTAAACATATCAAAGGGTGAAAAGTTCTTTTATATCATCAGTTTTAGGGGAGAGATAGCTCATGATATTAAATTTTCAGGTATAGTAATTGCTAAAATCCCTTTGATCTTTAACATCTGTCTCCCTCCCATAAGAATCCTGGTTCTGTGAGGGTAGGGATTTTGGTCTGTTTTATTCATTGTTGTCTTCCCAGTGATTTGAGCATAACCTTGCTAATGGTAGGCTCTTCTGAATACTGACTGACAGAATTCATTGTATATTGATTTTTATGTTTGAGATCATGTAAACATACTTTCCATTTGACTTTTCTCACTTGTGATTTTTAATGTACCTATTTTCAAGGATCAATATACTCCACACAAACACCACAAAAATTTTTCTGCAGAATTACTTTATGCTACTGTACCATTTCCCAACTGGCTTACCTTAGAATTCTAGTGTTGACGAATATTTCTGTTTTAAATATCACTGAGCACACAAGGGATTTTATTTCATTGAAGTCATTGCTGTGGGATAGTTCCTAAAAACTAACATACTGGTAAAGAGCATGAACACTTTTATAGCTTTCATTATGGTGCCAGGGTGACATATGGAAATTTCCAGTTCAGTTGGGATGCAAATCCTGATATGCTGTGAGAATTGTAATACAAGCAAATGGATTTTTACATAATCTTATTCCCTCAGCTTCTGTTTCTGATAAAAACTGCATGATAAGGAATAGTACATGTATCCTTCAAAGTATTTACCTCAGGACCATGTTTAATTAGAAAGATTATTCTCTGGGAGCAAGCTCTTTGGAAAATGTTTCTATATCTGAAAAGAACCAGACTAAATCTTTCTCCACAGAAATAAGTCTCCATATGACCCAAGGAGTCAGCAAATTGGTTCCCAGGACACCAGTTTTTATAAATAAATTTTATTGGCATATAGCCACACTAATTTGTTTGCTATTTGTCTGTAGCTGCTCTCCTTCTATAATTGCAGAGCTGAATGATTGTGACACAAACCATATGGTCCACAAAGCCTAAAGTACATATTATCTGACCCTTTACTGAGGTATTTGGTCAATCTATAAACTGTGTGTAACACAAGGTAACTGAAGACCACAGATATATATTACATATTTTCCTCACCACAGGCAGGATCTTTCTGACACCACAATGGCACTTTGAAGGATTTTGGCATGTAGAAGAACGAAAGAGTGGTAGAATAGTGTAGAGATAAAATTGGGTAAGTTAATGGTGCAATAAAGTGAGGAATTAGAAAATTCAGAAGTTAGGTGAACAGCTATAATAACGGTGAATGCATTCCAAATATTAAAACCTCATCATGTTTTTATTGTGTGGACCTTACCCAAGGAACTTTTAAAGATGATTAGCTTATGCATCTGATGAAACAATGGACCTAATACAATACTGGGAACACAATATACCCTACAATATTCTAATTCAACTTTTTTGGGCAACCAGGCCACAAGGAACTGAAGAAATTATTGTCAAATTAATAATTTTTTATCTGATGAATGATTCAAATTTCGTCCTCTAAGAGAAGACCTGTCCTAATGGGAGGAGTCCCTTGGACTGCAAGGAGATCCAACCAGTCCATCCTAAAGGAGATCAGTCCTGGGTGTTCACTGGAAGGACTGATGCTGAGGCTGAAACTTCAATACTTTGGCCACCTCATGCGAAGAGCTGACTCATTGGAAAAGACCCTGATGCTGGGAGGGATTGGGGGCAGGAGGAGAAGGGGATGACAGAGGATGAGATGGCTGGGTGGCATCACTGACTCGATGGACATGAGTTTGAATAAACTCCAGGAGTTGGTGATGGACAGGGAGGCCTGGTGTGCTGCGATTCATGGGGTCCAAAGAGTCAGACACGACTGAGCGACTGAACTGAACTGAACTGAACTGATGGATCTCCCTACTTCATAAAAAAAAAAAGGGAAAAAATAATTTATGTACCTTTTCCTCTCAGCCCCCAAAAATTCTCCACCCAGCCTAGACCAACTGTTTAGCAACTGTTCAGTTGCCTTAACAAAACTATTAAATGGGTGATAAGAAATGGATTCCCTATCCAGTCTTCTCAGCTTACAAATCTGTCATCACATCTAGAAGGCATAGGGACACCCAAGAAGTTGACAATGTACCAACAACCTATACACTTTTTGCGGTGGTGGTATAGTTGCTAAGTTGTGTCCGACTCTTTTGTGACCCCATGGACTGTAGCTCCTCTGTCCATGGGATTTCTCAGGCAGGAATACTAGAGTGGGTTGACATTTCCTCCTCCAGGGGAATCTTCCCAAACCAGGGATCAAACACATGCCTCCTGCATTGGCAGGCGGATTCTTTACCGCTGAGTCTCCAGGGAAGCCCACTACTTTATGTGTGATATACAAATTGATTTTCTAAGAAAGCTTGGTTTTTCAAACATGGAATACTGTATCATAATATATCACAAGCATTAAAAAAAAAAACAAACACTCTTACACAGTATATAACATGAATAGTGTTTTTATAAAACTAAGGAATAACAAGCCTCCATATAAACTGGACTTCTAACTAAATGAACACATAGAATCATAAGCTTCCCTAGCACGGAAGCTGGTACTGTGCATGAGAGTGCAGAGAGGACCCTGTTGGATGCAGACGGACACCTTGAGTTAGTCATTAAAGCTCCCGGATAAGTGCTCACCAGGGAGAGACTTAACATGGGGGCGACAGGGATAGGGGAAATGATGCCAGGGCTCCTGTCCTTTTAAAGGTCCCTGTTCCTTTAAGGCTCCTGGCTCAGTTTTAATGAGTAATAGTGGGTCCAGAGCTGACTGTAAAATGCTTAGGTGTACTTTGCCCTTTGTGGTCTGAATGGCATCTGCGCAGCAGATGGGAATTACCCACATTCTGACGTTTGTCATGAATAATGGACTGAGCAAGAAAGGAGTTCCTCAATCTTATCACGCTATTTGGTTGGCCAGAAGAATCACTTTGTATTTAATTATATAAACTGTAATAAATATTGACACTGGACAGCATGATGGGTGGAAGTGAGTTGTGCCCTCCATCCATAGACAGAATGCAAGTCAAATTTTAGTTGTGAATTCTCTCTCCTTTTAGTAATGATTTGCAGCATAGCTAAGTGGATCTCCAACCCTCTTCCTGGAAATCAAAAAATCCCATCTCATTCTTTACTAAGGGATTCCTATAATTTGGACAAAGGCAAACCAGAAATACGCTTGTATGCAGTAAGTGATGTGAGTGAAGTCGCTCAGTCGTGTCCGACTCTATGCAACCCCATGGACTGCAGCCTCCCAGGCTCCTCTGTCCATGGGATTTTCCAGGCAAGAATACTGGAGTGGGTTGCCATTTCCTTCTCCATTGTATGCGGTAGCTCAACACAAACTTCAGAGCCTGCCACATGACACAAAATAAACCTCAGTGGAAAAAACAATCCCATGTAGTCACCAAAGGCATATTTGCTGTGCTTCGTTGTTTGTGTTATTTCTGCCTTTTGGAGACTTGCTGAAAAATATTCAGGATCCCGGCCAGGCAGCCACAGAACAACACAGACAACAGCACTGGAGATGGCATCCTGCCTTATGTGTTGCCATGTTTAAGAGCAGGAACCTAGAACATTCGAAACAGCGTCTTCAAAGAGATGAAAAATTAAAGCAGAATCAAAATGCTAGCTTGTTCTCTTACAGATTTAATCACCCCCTTCCACCAAATTTTGCTCATAATGTTACATTTCAGCAATGAGGCTAACAATTTAATGTCCGTTTCAAAAAACTGAATGTAAAACTTAATTCATAGTGATTTTTATAAACAACATAATGAACATGTAAAATAGCAAATTGATCATCTTCTGGGAATTAAGGTTGGGATTTTTTATTTTATTTTATGTGTTGTAGTTCTATATGCTTTCCAAACTCCATATAGTAAGTGCATAAAACAGTCGATGTTTTCATAATTTCACTTCCGTAAAAATGTAATATAGAGTCCTGTATGTTTTTGGAAAGGTGAACCAGGAAATATGAGGACAAAAGAACAAGTAAAGCCTTATCATTACGCTCTTTGCCAAGACAAACAAACCATCATTCCATAGTCCTGACATCTGCAAGAAGTAGCAAGATTCTCTTAACTTCCTTTATCCTTCATTACCGTCAGCTCGAATCCTGGAATTAAAATTGCAAACTCCTTCAGTCTCCTCAATAAGCAGGCTGGCTCCAGTTCTTTTTGCCTTTGGCCTCATCTCCTGGCTCAGAAGATGAGGAAAAAAGGCTGCTTTTCAACCTTTGCTTAGAGACTTTCCTCAGTACTCAAAGTAGGCTATTCATTTCCATTGCAAAGGAAAGGATTGGGTTCCATCATTTGAATACTGAGAGGCTGGGGAGAGGAAGCTATCTCCATTGAAGTAAAAATGCAAAACCAAAATGATCTGGAAGCCCCAAATCAAACTCTCCTGACTTCCTTTGAAGCGCTGCCCTTTCTGCCATCCCTCACAGCTCTGCTCAAGTATCATTAATTACTGCCGGTGGTTGGGGGAATGGTGACTGTGGCTTGTCTTGTTCTTCCTGGCAGTTCTGTCTTAAGACTAACTCTATTATCAGTGCTGACAACTGATCATCAAAAGGACCTGGGAGCTTCCTGCAATCCATTAGTCACCTAATCAATAAGGTAATATAACCAGACGGATCTCACCTCTGGGGCTTCCCCTGTGGCTCCGCAGGAGACTCAGGTTCAATCCCTGGGGCAGGAAGATTCCCCTGGAGGAGGACATGGCAACCCACTCCAGTATTCTTACCTGGAGAATCCCATGGACAGAGGAGCCTGGTGGGCTCCAGTCTATGGGGTCACAAAGAGTCAGGCCCGACTCAAGCGACTGAGCACTCATTCTGGTTGGTTTTTTAGCCATTTGGTGACTTTTGGGGGTATTCACCATCTCCAAATTACCCCTGTAAACAGTGGCCCTGGAGTCAGCTTCTCTCAGGTCCTTAACTCCTCCTAGAGGTCAGCTGAGAAGAGAAGGACTAAAGATTAAGGTATAATTTCACAATTTTAAAAAGAAATTTGATGTGACTGATGGCTAGTGAGTTGGCAGAAAACAAAAGCACCGCAAATGTTGAAAACCCCACTGCTAAAGAGAGGGGCTGGGACTGCTCAGAACAATGTCACTAGAGGCTGATGTGACACAGAAGAGAGGATTCAAAGGGAGTGGCAAAGAAGGACAGTATTATTCATTAAAATACTTGTGCTTCTGAGGAAGACAGGAAAGTGTTTTAGAGGTGACATCTGATTCTGAAGAGAATCTCTTTATAAGCTAGGCATCCCTGATGATTCAGACAGTAAAGAGTCTGTCTGTAATGCAGGAGACCTGGGTTCTATCCCTGGGTCAGGAAGATCCCCTGGAGAAGGGAATGGCTACCCACTCCAGTATTCTTGCCTTGAGAATCCCATGAAAAGAACAACCTAGCCGGCTACCGTCCCCGGGGGTAGCAAAGAGTCAGACACGACTGAGTGAACTAACACACACCTTTATAAGTATTTGATATTTTAACACATTAGCTTGTTTTCTAACAACCTCAGATAAAGGAAGACACGTATCTGCTCCCTTTCTTTCTATGGTCTGGCTTCTGAAGAAGCTTCTGAAAAAAAACTAAAAAAAAAAAAAAAAAAAAAAATTCGTTATCTATTATTCCAGTTGGTGGCTGTAGTGAACTGCTTCTGCGTCAGACCTCGGTTTCTGTTATCACATGCCGCTGACTTCCTAGGGGCAGCCTGAGCAATGTGGACAGGAAAAAGGGAAGTCTTTGCTCTGCTGTTGCTGCTGCTAAGTCACTTCAGCCGTGTCCGACTCTGTGAGACCCCATAGATGGCAGCCCACCAGGCTCCCCCGTCCCTGGGATTCTCTAGGTAAGAACACTGGAATGGGTCACCATTTCCTTCTCCAATGCATGAAAGTGAAAAGTGAAGTAAAGTCGCTCAGTTGTGTCCAATTCTTCTCAACCCCATGGACTGCAGCCTACCAGGCTCCTCCATCCATGGGATTTTACAGGCAAGAATACTGGAGTGAGTTGCCATTTCCATCTCCAAGTCTTTGCTCTATCATCTCCCTTTCTGGCCTGAAACACAGAGAAGTATGCTCTCTAACTCCTTGCCCTGACACAATTTACAAATCACTACTGATTCTTAGATTTCTATTCTAATCCAAAGCAGGGACTTGAAACTACCTTTCCTTTGATGAAATTGTCTGTTTCTTGTTGTACCCAATTATTTAGGCGAGAACAAAGAAACATTTAGTGCCCAGGAAAATACTGTTTGAAAACTACAGAAAAATTGTGTACCCTTGAATGTGTGGATAACACGAGAGGCAGTGGTGTATGTACTCTGTTAGAGAAATGGTTCTAAAATTGAAGTTAGCATCAGAGTTGCCTGGAGGGCTTGTTGGAACAGAACATGAGTGGCACCTCCAGAGTTTCTTATTGAGTTAGTCTGGGGTGTATCCTGAGAATTTGCACTTCTAACATACTCCCAGGTGATTCTGGTGCTGCTAATCCAGAGACCATACTTTGAGATCCATTCTTTTAGAGCTCAGGGTGCTGAGGAAGGGGCAGGGTGGCAGACGGCAGGTTGAAATAGGTGGTCATTCCGACTGAAACTAAGATAGTTACATATAATCAGGCCACTAACTTTTTTTAGCCACACCACACAGCGGGCTTCCTAGGTGGCTCCGTGGTAAAGAATCTATCTGAAAATGCAGGAGATGTGGTTTCAATCCCTGGGTTGGGAAGATCCCTGGAGAAGGAAATGGCAACCCACTCCAGTATTTTTGCCTGGAGAATTCCACAGACAGAGGAACCTGGCGGGTTACAGTCCATGGGGTTGCAGAAGAGTCAGACATGACTTAGTGATTAAAAAACACTTAGTTCCCCAACCAGGGATTGAATGCATATTCCCTGCATTAGAAGTGCAGTCTTAAGCACTGGACCGCCCCGGAATTCCCATCACTAACACTTCTGCCCCTGCTCCTCTATTACTGAGGTAAGAGAACGGAGGACACCATCCCCATTCTCTGGGAGGAGGTTTGCTTTAGTTTCCTATGGCTGTTGAAACAAACTACTGTGAACTTAGCAGCTTTAAACAACACAGATGTATATCTGACAGCTCCACAGGTCAAAAGTTGGTCTCACTGGCTATAACAAAGGTATCTGCAGGGCTGTATTTCTTCTGAAGCCCTCAGGGTGGAGAATGCATCCCCTTGCTTTCTGCAGTTTCCACAGCCTGCCCACATGCGTTGTCTTTCGTCTCTCTTTCCGTCCATCTTCAAAGCCAGCAGGGCCACACAGTCCTTCCTACTCCACCACTCTGACACAGAATCTTCTCACATAGCTCTTCTCCCCTCCCACAGTAAAGGATTGGGGCTTTCTAGGTGGCATTATTGGTTCAGAATCCACCTGCCAATACAGGAGACGTGGGTTTGATCGCTGGGTCGGGAAAATCCCCTGGAGGAGGGCATGGCAACCCACTCCAGTGTTCTTGCCTGGAGAATCCCCATGGACAGAGGAGCCTGGTGGGCTGCAGTCCATGGGGCTGCAAAGAGTCAGACACGACTGAAGTGATTTAGCACACTGCTGCTAAGTCACTTCAGTCGTGTCTGACTCTGTGAGACCCCATAGATGGCAGCCCACCAGGCTCCCCCATCCCTGGGATTCTCCAGGCAAGAACACTGGAGTGGGTTGCCACTTCCTTCTCCAATGCATGAAAATGAAAAGTGAAAGTGAAGTCGCTCAGTCGTGTCCGACTCTTAGTGACCCCGTGGACTGCAGCCTACCAGGCTCCTCTGTCCCTGGTATTTTCCAGGCAAGAGTACTGGAGTGGGGTGCCATTGCCTTCTCCGTTAGCACACAGCACATGATTACATGGAGCCCATCTGGATAATCCCCCGAATTTAAGGTCAATTGATTAGCTACCATTGACAGCTAGGGTTGCCATTCCATCGGCAACCTTAATTCCCTTTTGCAATGTAATGGAAATCATTCAGGGGTTTAAGGGATTAAGGAGTAGACATCTTTGGGAGGCCATTATTCTAGCTATCACAAGACTTAAAGGTAACTCTGTCTATGCAAATATCATCTGAACAGTTGAGAGGCATCTTGTTAGAAATCACAATCTGTATTTCAACCAAGATCCCCAGGAAAGTCTGCATGCACATTAAAATGGAAATAAGCCCTGATGTAGATAATCACCCTACCACTCGGTATGAAACAGTGTTTGAGGGTAACATCCATCAGACCAAAGGGCTTTCCCAGTGGCTCCGATGGTGAAGAATTTGCCTGCAACTCAGGAGACCCAGATTTGATTCCTGGGCTGGGAAGATCCCCTGGAGAAGGGAATGGCAACCCATTCCAGTATTCTTGCCTGGAGAATTCCACAGACAGAGGAGCCTGGCCAGCTACAGTCCATGGGGTTGCAAAGAGTCAGGCACAACTGAGTGACTAACACATACACACACACATCAAACAAAAATACTAAAGTCCTAATTTAGTTCCTTGAGACTGATACTCCCATACTCACTCATCATTAACACAAGTTTATTGGAGGATTACTATGTAACAGACAAAATAATAGGTGCTAGGAAGATGGCATTATTTAAACTGATGGGTCCCCTGCAGTGATGGGAGTTACTTTCTGGAGAAGAAAGATTTAAAAAAGAACAAATAAAGAAATACGCTGATTTTACATATGGGTAAGAGGTATAGGAACAACAAAATATTATCCTGTGATGCAGCACCTGAAAGAGGGCATTTTAGAAAAGGCGATCAGAAGGCCTGAAATACTAAACTGACACCTGAATAGTAGGAAGAAGTCAGCCATGTGAAGAGTCAAGGAGAGGGTACAAAGCAAGAGGGTACAAAGCCATATCCCGTGTGCAGGACTAAACTTGGAATATTTGAAGGAGACAAACAAAGGGCTAGTGGCCGAAGATGAGGTTGTCAAGGTTCTTCAGGCCAGACTGCATAGGACCTTAGAGACTCCTTAATGACAGGGAGTCTGTGATAGGAAACTTCGAAGGGTTCAAGCAGGATGCTGTGACTTCTCTGTAAAGAGACTTTTTGGCTGCTGGGAGAATGGCTTGCAGGCCCCGGAAATGGTAGCTGGCAGCCTGATTAGGAGGCTGTTGTAGTTGTCCTGGCAGGAGATAGTGATCGCTTGGACTGGATGGTGAGAGGTGGCTGGATATTGGATGTGGAGCTGATGGGACTTGCTGTGGGGCTGGGTATAGCGATGAGGGAATGAAACAGTGAGGTTGGTATCTGGCTTCTGTTCAGATCTTGCTTCTCATTTTTCCATGATTTAAACTTTCAAGTCTTTCTAATACATGCCCCATCGATTTTTTTTTTTTTTTTTAAGAGCCAGTTAAAAAGTAAACACAAGTGTGCCACACAATACCTGTCATGATTGGAGCAGTTGCAGGTTGACCGTAAAAGGACACCCTTTGTGTATGAACAGCAGGGGAATTTTGTACTTATTGGGCTTCCCAGGTTGCTCAGTGGTAAAGAATCTGCCTTCCAATGCAGGAGATGCAGGTTTGATCCCTGGGTTGGGAAGATCCCCTGGAGGAGGAAATGGCAACCCACTCCAGAATTCTTATTTGAAATATCCCATGGACAGAGGAGCCTGGCAGACCATAGTCCATGGGGTCGCAAAGGGTTGGACATGACTGATCACACACACAACAATCACTACCTTGACTTCACAGTCTGATGTCCCTGTTCCCTTGAGATGGGGAAATTATCTATTCAGCTAACGAAGACTTTCAATTATTTTCACTGATGTGTCTTTCAGCCACTTGGGTCATCAGGACTGTCACTAGAGTGTCTGAAACACAGCAAGTGGTCAGTGATCCTTGGGGCTACCTACGTGAGCCTGAACTAGAGACTGAGACAGGATTCTCCTGAGCCACAGGCTCTGACGGCTCTTCGATAATGCCACCACGACTAGGACCACAGATTCTCCTTATATTGGAAAAATATATATATATATTAAGCAACCTCCTTGCTTCTATTCTGGGCATCTTCCATCTACTCCCACATTCTATCCAGATTATGTAGAACACACGTAAGCGAATCATCTGCTCTGCCGAACACCCTTAAATATCTCTCCACTGCTCTTGTTATAAAAACCTCAAATCCTCATCACAGCAGGTGAAGTCCTACTTGGGTCTCTCCTCCTCTTTAGCCTCTCTGGCAGAGATGCTTTTCCTTGGGTTCTGCACCTCAACCACTCTGGGAACTCTGACTTGCTGGAACTCTACGCTCTCTCTGGGCTTGAGGATATTGGGCTGGCCTTCTGTATCAGGAATGGTCTCCCACTGACTTCCTTAAACTTGTTAGCTTGATCCTCCTTCAGATCTCTAGCCTTCCCTGTTTACACTAGATCCTTATTCTCTCAGAGTATAAGGGTTCTTTGGCTTCTGAATCAGGCCTCTAGAGCTGTGGTTCTCACTGTGATTCTGAGAGCAGTAACATCTGTGCCACACGGGCACTTGTCTTATGTGCAAATGCTCATGCGTGTGTGCTTAGTCATCTGTGACTCTTGGCGACCCCATGGACTATAACCTGTCAGGTTCCTCTGTCCATGGGATTTTCCAGACAAGAATACTGAAGCGGATTGTCATTACCTCCTCCAGGGGATCTTCCTGACCCAGGGATCGAACCTACGTCTCTTGCATCTCCTGCATTGGCAGGTAGATTCTTAACCCCTGAGACACCCCAGACCTCCTGAATTAGGGACTCTGGGAATGAGACCCAGCAATCTTTATTTTACCAAGCTCTCCAGTAACTCTGATGAAGGCTCAAAAGTTGGAGATTTGTGGCTTCAGACTACAACCTCCATGAAAGCAGGGCTCTGGTCTTTTTCATTCAGAATTGCTACCCCAGCTTCTAAGCTTCTAGTATAGCATCTGGCTCATGGTGTGCTCTTAGTAATTATTTGCTTAGGGAATAAAATATGGAAAACTGAATCCTGACCAGCTTTTAAAGAGGAACAATTTTTTACATTAATTAACTAATTAATTAATTTCTGGCTGCACTGGGTCTTTGTTGCTGCTCACAGGCTTTTCTCCAGTTGCGGAGAGTGGGGGCTACTCCCTAGTCGCAGTGCACAGGCTTCTCATTGTGGAGGCTTCTCTTGAAGAGCATGGGCCCTAGGGCACTTGGGCTTCAGTAGTGGCTGCAGCTCTGGGGGCCTTTTCTCTAGTTGCAATACGGGGGCTTCTCATTGTATGTGGGCTCAGGAGTTGTGGCTCTTGGGCTCCAGAACGCAGTCTCAGAAGTCGTGACATGTGGGAACTTCCTGGACAAGGGATCAAACTGGTGTCCTGTGCATTGCAAGGCAGATTCTTAACCATTGGACAACTGGGGAAACCCTAGAGAGGAATGATCTTTTTCCAGCATAGCTCACATGACCAGAAATTCAAGTCAACTCTGTGTCATCTATTTTTAGAGTCTTTGAATTCTGACTTCATCAGACTGTCTATTGAAGCATGTTCAGAGTGTACTGGGCAGACAGATGATCTTGCTTTTTAATGGGCCAAAGTGATCAAATAGTAAAATGTGGAGTAGATAAATGTTATTGCGAATAACAATTGTCTTGGTATGCTCAATGACTGTTAGCAATACATACTCATTGAAAAATATCTGATATAAAGCTGAATGACCATTTCCACATGTCTGGGAGTGACATTATTGACCTTTTTGTGAAACTGTGATATCCAATTTCTCTTAATAAAAATGTATTTTTACTAGGCCACCAAACATGAATAATGGAAATTTTTTACATAAAATAAAAAAAAAGAAAAGAAAACTCCCACACAGAAAAAATATTCTTCAGTTTTAAAGGAAATGGTCCTACCTATGTTTCAAACTTTTTTCTTGGCTCCTTTTAAAATCCTCACTCCTATAAAAATGTGTCAGAGAGGGCTCTCCTCTGCTTTCTTAAAGACAAAAGTCCAATGGTGCCCACTCTTTAACACCTAGCGCAGGGCACACTGGGGCTTGCAGTGTTTGTTTCAGTTCCTTTGATCCAGAAAAGACTCTGGCCACGAGACCTGGGCAAACATGGCCCTCTGATTCTGCTGGCCAGGTAGGAGGCAGCCTCAGGAACACCGGCCCTTTGTGCTGAAACTGTGATCAGAGGCGTAGGTGGCTGGTTCCTTTGCTTCAGCAAACAGTGCCGACCAACACCCTTGGAAAAAGAAACTCTGAAATGATGTACTTTCTGCTAAAATTTATTACATCATGCTAATTAAAGTTAGTTGGTAAGGACAAGAATGCACATGTGCCTTGTGACTGCTTTTGGAAGAGTTGCAGCCTGCAAGGGTTTGTATTAGGCTCCTAAGTAGGAGGGAAAAAAAATCCAGCAAGTTCTGAGGGTAAAATCTGATCTATATCCTAAAACTGGATTTGAATATCTTTTTTAAAATTGAGGATAGGCATTTACTCACCCCTAAAATGCCCAGATTTCAGCCTAGGACCTGAAGTGAAAGCACTTTGAAAACAACCATATGGAACCACATTTTTTTGTTTTTTTAAACGACTCAGCTCACTTAGAATATTCACCAGGTAAAACAACAGAGCAGCGATGACCCCAGGCAAGGAAATACCAACTGGAACCTTAGTTACATGAGCATGAAGTTAACTTCTGCCAACGCCCTTCACTCAGGGAAGTTTCCAAACTCAGAGAATTCTTATCCATTACTAAGACGTAAATGTTATATTCCTTACTGTGCTATTAAATCAAGACCTCCTATTTCACAGATCATATACAGTTCTCATGAAATCTGCTGAAAGCAAGATTTTCATTAAGGACTTTTTTTTTTCTATTAGTCTTCATCATTTTCATGTATTTCTCTGCATGAAAATAAACATCCCTTAATAAGTTGGTGATCCCTGCCTTGTTTACCAGAACAATGCCTGCTGCAGAGTGGGAGCTGAACAACTACTTAAGTGAATAAATGAATGGAGGTGTTTGTCAGGTCGATGACAAGTTGGATGTTGTAGGTAATCAGTCGTATCACTATAATTTCTGGTGACTATTTTGTAAAGATTTTCCTGAATTCCAGAAATTTATTTCAGGTGGCCAGAAATTCTCAAACTTTAATCCTTTCCTCTTCTAAGCAGTAGTTTCTAGACTTTAGTACTGCATCAAAGTCACCTGATTAACACTGGGATGGACACAACATTTGCATTGCATAATCAGGAGGCAGGTAGCCCATGACTACATTTTTTTTTTTTTTCCATGACTACATTTTAAGAAACACTATTTTCTCGTCTGGCATTTGTGTAAAGGCCATGTTACTTTACCATCTAGAATGCCAATAATACGCAGATACTAGGGCCTGAAAGGGGCTCTAGCCTATAGAAGATAAACTGCAAGTCTCTAATTTAGTCAATTTCAAATACGATGCAAAATAAGGGTCACTAGAAATCCAGACACTTCTTCAGAAGTATCCTTGCCCAAATATGTGGTTTCATTGTGACATATTTCATCATGACCGGTGCTTAGTCGCTCAGTCGTGTCCGACTTTTTGCAACCCCCTGGATTGTAGCTCACCAGGCTCCTCTGTCCATGGAATTTTCCAGGGCAATAATACGGGAGCAGGTTGCCATTCCCCACTCCAGGGGGTCTTCCTGACCCAGGGATCAAACCTGAGTCTCTTGTGTCTCCTGCATTACCTGGTGGATTCTGTACCACTCAGCCACATAAGAAAGGCCATATTTGGTTATAGGCCAATTATAAAATGGGAGTGCATGTAAGTTCTCAAATACAGTTAGTTTTCTTTTTCTCTTATATTCCTAATTATTAGAATGTATTTATAAAAGTATTTTCAGAGATTAAAAAAATTACAAAATGCTGACTTTAAGGCTGCTTTTGTGGGAAAGTGATTGCTCCATTCTGGCTGAGGGCTACGGCTGTGCTGTTCAAAATAATTACTCATGGACTGCTTTTATGAGTTTGACCAACTCCCAAGTATCATCTGTGGTCACTTAATATTTTTCTAGTTGACTTTTTTTTACATATTTACTCAACAATCATGTATTATTTATTGAATTCATATTTTCAGAATTACATATGAAGGACCACCCTTTCCTCTTAAATTTTCAGTCTTATTTGAAGAATAAAATTTAAAAATGTAATACATTATAAAGTGAGAGTGTTCCGAAAGCATGTGCTTCAGGATAGGTATTTTTTATTGTTGGAACTCTGTGGTTGTGAGTGACTGACACCCAGCTAAGTTGCTTAGTTGATTCTTCCTTTAAGTAAGCTTTTATTTGTCCTGAGAAATAATGTTTGTGGAATCAAAGACATCATGTGCTAATTACATTTTTCTAATATTTTCCATAAGTGTTTAAATAAAAACCAATTATTTATGTTTAACTTAAAATCATCTCATGTATCAAAGTCATCTAGGTATCTCACCTTGGGAAAGAGGATGCAAAAGACACTAGGTCTTACTTTCAAAGGGTTTACATTCTACCTTGGGAAACCAAGCATCTGTTACGAGACAAGCCAGGAAGCCTTAAGCTGTTGGTGGGAGAAAAGGCTCATCAAGCATTTTTAGAAAGCTAATCTGTAACAATAATATTAGATTTACTTGTATACTTTGATTTAGTAATTCTACTTCTTTGTGAACTAGTCCTAGTGTATTTAGAACCATCTTGAGGGTCAAAATTAAAGGAATGATTATATTACGACATTATATGCTGTTGAGTGATTTAATGTCATTAAAATCATCTTCAGGAAGATTATTTTAATTTATGGGGAGGTGTGTATGCCAGGTGTGTAAAACAAGATACAGTATAATCTCAACTGTATAAAATAGAATCCTTAGCAGATGAGGAACATAACAAAATTAAACTACTTTTTTTTTTGAGTAGTAAAATTATGGATAATTTTTATCCTTTCAGTCTATGTTTCTATATTTTCTCAGTTTATGAAATAAATATATAAAAACAATAATTTATAAAATAATCATACTTCCATAATCAGGAAATATTTTAAAAGAACAAATACACAAGTAATTAATGGGCTAATTAAAGTCTTAATGCAGTTCAGGGAGGATTTCATGAAAAAAGGAACTGAGACTGGGAAGCTAAAATATTATAAAGGAACCAAAAGTTGACCTGGTGACCACCAGGGTAAGGAACAGGTGTTAATTTCAGTGAAATTCTTGATATTCATATGGTGATTGGACAGATGAATAAAAGGAACATGATGTCCAGGAGGAGAAGTTATCATTAAGATACAAATGAGATTGACATCTGTCAGTTTAAAACAGAACAAGGAGTTTCATGAAGGTGGAAGGAAGCTGTTCTAGAGAAACAGATGATTCAAGGCTGAGAATAAAGAGAAACACATGTGTGCAAATAGCAGGACTTCCCAGCAAATCCTGGGAAGAACAGGACTGCCCCTCGGAGCAGACATGAGTTAGGGAGGGCACTGGGGTTTCTCTGTGACATTTGTCTTGAGGTTTTGTGGAGGAAGAGAGGTCCAAGTTCAAAGAGATGCCAGTGAATGCAGAAGGGGACTTTGGGTTGCTATTTGGGTTAGGTGGTGCCTGTTTAGAGAGTATTTTAATCTTATGACAAGGATTCTGGGCTTCCCTAGTGACTCAGCGGTAAGGTATCTACCTGCGATGCAGGAGATGTGGGTTAGATCCCTGGGTCGGGAAGATCCCCTGGAGAAGGAAATGGCAACCCATTCTAGTATTCTTGCCTGGGAAATTCCATGGACAGAGGAGCCTGGTGGGCTACAGTTCATGGGGTCGCAAAAGAGTCAGATGAGTTAGCAACTAAACAACAAGGGTAAATCTAAAGCTGTGAGTGAGAAAGGACCTTGCTTCCTTGGGAATTCAGGAGTTGAAGAGCATATGTATAGCTGAAGAAAATGAAAAGAAAATTATTGTAGTTTCAGACTGAGAGGTGGCCCCAGGTGTGGTTTAGTAATGCCCTGACTTGATTGGATGCTTTTGAACTATGGTGTTGGAGAAGACTCTTGAGAGTCCCTTGGACTGCAAGGAGATCCAACCAGTCCATCCTAAAGGAGATCAGTCCTGGGTGTTCATTGGAAGGACTGATGTTGAAGCTGAAACTCCAATACTTTGGCTACCTCATGGGAAGAGTTGACTCATTGGAAAAGACCCTGATGCTGGGAGGGGTTGGGGGCAGGAGGAGAAGGGGACGACAGAGGATGAGATGGCTGGATGGCATCACCGACTCGATGGGCATGAGTTTGAGTAAACTCTGGGAGTTGGTGATGGACAGGGAGGCCTGGCGTGCTGCAGTTCATGGGGTCGCAAAGAGTCGGACACGACTGAGCGACTGAACTGAACTGAACTGAACTGACTAGGTTGGGGGGTAAGAATCAGGATTTCACAGAGTAAGCTGAGTTAGGCAGGGTTGAATAACAGGAAGATACATACATGGGTTTGTACATTCTTCTCTTATGCTGTGTAACGTCTCTTCCTGAAACTTCTCTCCTGGTGTGGTAAATGTGTTTTCCTGGTTCGTTAAACTTACGCTGCATGGAAGGCATTTATGCACAAAGAAACATTGGTGTAGACCAGGGCTATGTCTTTGGAGACACCTTTGTTGCTTCTGTAATTTTGCGGGGAAGAGGCACATGTTGTCGGGGGGCTTTCTTGGGGCTGTCAGGGGCTCTTACCCTGTTCTGCCCACCCTCTTCTTCTTCCCTTTTATTCACAGCATCTCCCATCTTCTCCATCATCTCTCTGTCTTGAATCTCATTTGCTTCCTGCTTCTCCTGCAGATCACTCACATCCTTTTATCACCCTTTTCTCTCCCCAAACTATCATCTTTCAGGTACTTTTAACAATGTCCATCTTACTTCTCTCTAAGATCTTTCTGTCTCTCTCACCTTTGGTTTTATACAGATGTTACCTTCTCTCAGTTTCATTATCAGTCATCTGCACTTATTTTAAAGATTAATTTGTCTTTCATTTCAATTTCCCATTTCCTCAACTTCCTTCTTGTGTCTCCATCAAAATGTTAGCTACGTTGACATCCCAAAGTGGTGCTTTATATACATACCCACTATATCGCTATTCCTCCTCTCCATCCTGTGCCCACGTTCCTTTTGCCCACTTTTCATCCCATGCCTTGCCTTCTTGTTTTCTACGTTTCCTACTTCATTTCACTCTTTTCTACTCTTGGACCTTGAATCTTCTCTGTTCATACTTATTCCCTTGGTGATATTAGTAATTCTCAAAAGTAACATGTTTAGGACTGAACTCCTGATCTTCTACCCCAAACATGGTCCTCTTGTAGTCTTTATAATGTCAGAAAGTGTTCACTCCATCCTTCTAGACCCAATCCTTGGTATCACCCTTAATTATTCTCATACCCCACATCTAATCCTTCAGGATTTTCTGTTGTCCTTCCCTTCAAAATAAACCTAGAATCTGACTGTCACCTTGGTCCAAGCCACCATCGTCTCTACTCTGGACTCCAAGTTTCTCAATAGTTTCTCTGCTCCTATTCTAGTCTCCTCTTTGGTCTGTCCTCAACAGAGCAACCAGACTGATCCAGAAACTCATGTACTCAATATTCTTCAATGGTTTCTCATCTTTTAAGTGGGAAAGACAAAGTCTCAATGGCCTATGAGGCCCTACATATTCTGGCCCCATTGTATCTCTGACCTCACCTTCCCCTACTGTCTTCCTATTTCACTTTCCACACTGGCTTCCTCCACTCTTACAGGCATGTAACTGCCTCAGGGCTGTGAGCTTAGCATCCCCTTTCCTGGAAGCCTCCCGGCTAGATACCAACACAGCTTATTCACTCACCTCCTTCAGGCTTTTCTCCCAAGGCTACCTCCTCCATGAGGCCTTTCCTGGCCATCGTATATGAAATCATAACTCACTGATCTCCACCCCCAGTGATCATTACTCCATTTCCAGCTTTATTTTTATTCTTCATGTCTTTCAGCATCTCATAGTGCATGTTGTTTAATACTTATCCTACATACTATTTCCCTTTTTTAGGAGGCAGCCCCATGAGGGTAGGGGCTTCCCAGGTGGTGCAAGCAGTAAAGAACCTTCCTGACACTGCAATCACAGAAAACTAACCAATCTCACCACATGGACCACAGCCTTGTCTAACTCAATGAAACTATGAGCCATGCTGTGTAAGGCCACCCAAGATGGACGGGTCATGGCAGAGAGTTCTGACAAAACGTGGTCCACTGGAGAAGGGAATGGCAAACCACTTCAGTATTCTTGCCTTCAGAACCCCGTGAACAGTATGAAAAGGCAAAAAGATAGGACACAGAAAGATGAACTCCCCAGGTCGGTACGTGCCCAATATGCTACTGGAGATCAGTGGAGAAATAACTCCAGAAAGAATAAACAGATGGAGCCAAAGCAAAAACAACACCCAGTTGTGAATGTGACTAGTGAGGGAAGAAAAGTCCAATGCTATAAAGAGCAATATTGCATAGGAACCTAGAATATTAGGTCCATGAATCAAGGCAAATTGGAAGTGGTCAAACAGGAGGTGGCAAGTGAATATCGACATTTTAGGAATCAGTGAACTAAAATGGACTGGAATGGATGAATTTAACTGAGATGACCATTATATCTACTACTGTGGGCAAGAATGCTTTAGAAGAAATAGAGTAGCCAGCATAGTCAACAAAGGAGTCCGAAATGAAGTACTTGGATACAATCTCAAAAACGACAGGATGATCTCTGTTCGTTTTCAAGGCCAACAATTCAATATCACAGTAATCCAAGTCTATGCCCCAACCAGTAATGCTGAAGAAGCTGAAGTTGAACTGTTCTATGAAGATCCACAAGACCTTCTAGAACTAACACCCAAAAAAGATGTCTTTTCCATTATAGGGGACTGGAATGCAAAAGTAGGAAGTCAAGCAACACCTGGAGTAACAGGCAAATTTGGCCTTGGGGTACAGAATGAAGCAGGGCAAAGGCTAACAGAGTTTTACCGAGAGAATGCACTCGTCATAGCAAACACTGTCTTCTAACAACACAAGAGAAGACTACACATGGACATCACCAGATGGTAGACACCAAAATCAGATTTATTATATTCTTTGCAGCCAAAGATGGAGAAGCTCTATACAGTCAGCAAAAACAAGACCAGGAGCTGACTATGGCTCAGATCATGAACTCCTTATTGCCAAATTCAGACTGAAATTGAAGAAAGTAGGGAAAAACACTAGACCATTCAGGTACGACCTAAATCAAATCCCTTATGATTATACAGTGGAAGTGAGAAATAGATTCAAGGGATTAGATCTGATAGACAGAGTACCTGAAGAACTATGGAGGGAGATTTGTGAAATTGTACAGGAGGCAGGGATCAAGACTATTCCCAAGAAAAAGAAATGCAAAAAAGGCAAAATGGTTGTCTGAAGAGGCCTTACAAATAGCTATGAAAAGAAGAGAAGCTAAAGGCAAAGGAGAAAAGGAAAGATATTCCCATTTGAATGCAGAGTTCCAAAGAATAGCCAGGAGAGATAGGAAAGCCTTCCTCAGTGATCAATGCAAAGAAGTAGAGGAAACAATAGATGGGAAAGACTAGAGATCTCTTCAAGAAAATAAGAGATACCAAGGGAATATTGATGCGAAGATGGGCTCAATAATGGACAGAAATGGTATGGACCTAACAGAAGCAGAAGATACTAAGAAGAGGTGGCAAGAATACAGAGAAGAAGTACACAAAACAGATCTTCATGACCCAGATAATCATGATGGTGTGATCACTCACCTAGAGCCAGACATCCTGGAATGTGAAGTAATGTGGACTTAGGAAGCATTACTATGGACAAAGCTAGTGAAGGTGATAGAATTCCAGTTGAGCTATTTCAAATCCTAAAAGATGATGCTGTGAAAGTGCTGCACTCAATTATGCCAACAAATTTGGAAAACTCAGCAGTGGCCACAGGACTATAAAAAGTCAATATTCATTCCAATCCCAAAGAAAGGCAATGCCAGGGAATGCTCAAACTACCGCACAATTGCACTCATCTCACACGCTAATAAAGTAATGCTCAAAATTCTCCAAGCCAGGCTTCAAAAGTACATGAACCATGGACTTGTAGATGTTTAAGCTGGATTTAGAAAAGGCAGAGGAACCAGAGATCAAATTGCCAACATACATTGGATCATAGAAAAAGCAAGAGAGTTTCAGAAAAACATTTATTTCTGCTTTACTGACTATGCCAAAGCCTTTGACTGTGTGGATCACAATAAACTGTGGAAAATTCTTAAAGAGATACCCAACCACCTGACCTGCCTCCTGAGAAATCTGTATGCAGGTCAGAAAGCAACAGTTATAATTGGATATGGAACAACAGACTGGTTCCAAATAGGGAAAGGAGTATGTCAAGGCTATATGTTGTCACCCTGCTTATTTAACTTATATGCAGAGTACATCATGAGAAACGCTGGGCTGGAAGAAGCACAAGCTGGAATCAAGATTGCCAGGAGAAACATTAATAACCTCAGATATGCAGATGACACCACCCTTATGGTAGAAAGAGAAGAAGAAATAAAGAGCCTTTTGATGAAAGTGAAAGAGGAGAGTGAAAAAGTTGGCTTAAAGCTCAACATTCAGATAACTAAGATCATGGCATCTGGTCCCATCACTTCATGGCAAATAGATGGGGAAACAGTGGAAACAGTGATAGACTTTATTTTCTTGGCCTCCAAAATCACTGCAGGTAGTGACTGCAGCTATGAAATTAAAGACCCTTGTTCCTTGGAAGAAAAGCTTTGACCAACCTAGACAGCATTAATATGCTGAGACATTAATAAAAGCAGAGATTTTACTTTTCCAACAAAGGTCCATCTAGTCAAAGCTATGGTTTTTCCAGTTGTCATATATGGATGTGAGAGTTGTACTATAAAGAAAGCTGAGCACCAAAGAATTGATGCTTTTGAACTGTGGTGTTGGAGAAGACTCTTGAGAGTCCCTTGGACTGCAAGGAGATCTAACCAGTCCATCTTAAAGGAAATCAGTCCTGAATATTCATTGGAAGGACTGTTGCTGAAGCTGAAACTCCAATACTTTGGCCACCTGATGCAAAGAACTGACTCATTGGAAAGGACCCTGAGCTGGGAAAGATGGAAGGCAGGAGGAGAAGAGCATGACAGAATATGAGAGGGTTGGATGGCATCACTGACTCGATGGACTTGAGTTTGAGTAAGCTCCAGGAGTTGGTGATGGACAGGGAGGCCTGGCGTGCTGCAGTCCACAGGGTGAAACAGAGTCGGACATGACTGAGCGACAGAACTGACTGACTGACTAGCTGACACTGCAGGAGATGCAGGTTTGATTGCTGGGTTGGGAAGATCCCCTGGAGGAGGAATAGCAACCCACTCCAGTATTTTTGCCTGGTGAGGAGCTTGGTGGGCTACAGTCCACGGGGTCACAAAGAGCTGGACATGACTGAGTGACTTAGCATGCCCATGAGGGTAAGGGTTTGTTTCATTCATCCCTGAACTCTCAGGATCCACAAGAGTACCTGTCCACAGGGAGCAGTTAACTAGTATCTGAGGAATGAATGAGTGAATTCTCTACCATTTGCATTCTGCCTTCTTCCCATTTTGCACATTTCTTGCTCATCCTCCACCTGTGGCTTCGATTCCATCTTGACCACAATTGTTCTCTTTGCTTTCCCATTGTGCAGTCCTGCATCATCTATACTACTTGATCATTTATTTATTTGGCTTTGTTTCTCTTCCCTGTAAGACATGAGTCATGTTTCAGGGCCACTTTTTTTTTTTTTTTTCCCTTACCTTTGTGTCTTTCTCTTATTCAGCTTCTGCTTTAGCTCAGCCAGGTTCATTTTTATCTTTACTCTTAAAGTTTTCAAATCCCTGCTCTATTATACCTAAACTGACATGATATACACTATTTACTATGTATAAGAAAATAACTATAGCTACTGGTCGTCTATTACATAACCTAACATCAAGAGAGAAACAGTAAAAAATGAAGTGTGTCCTGAACAGCAAGGAAGGGACGGACAGGACAGGACAGGAAAGTCTGGTTCAGGCCTGTGGGCTAATTCTTTGATACATCATTTATGATGAGTCTTAGATCTTTTACTGAATGCTGCTCCTGAGAACTGTGCCAACTATTAACATAGAAATTTAGCTTTTGGTGAAATTAGACCACTACTTATGAAATAGAGTGATTGTTCCATGATAAGCTATGGCTTTGCAGTCTTACTTAATTTGTTATTCAAGGTCTCAACTGATGATTCGTATCATTGATCTTGTGGATCATATATCATGCTTTTTTATTGATATACATTTAGACTTTATTATAATTCCTGTGGAAAACCAAATTTAGACACTGTTTATCTCATATGTTCTGAAATATTTTACAAAGGCCTCACATAATTTTTATAATATATATATCACTGGGTTCTTTTTACAGGAAAATGAGAATAGTTAGAAAACGTAATGATGTCATTTTCCAGTTTTTTTCAATACAGCTGAAGTTTTCAAATGACGGTTAGAATGACAAAATGCATAATAAACATAAGGTATAACCCACAAATGACTGATGACCAAAATAATACATAAGGCGTATAGCTGTAGGTGTATAGTTACCCAGTAATGAATGTCCTTTCATTGATAAAGATCCAAGAGGAGGACTGGTGAGCCATCACAGTCGTCTTCTGCCCCTTTCTGAGATCATCTGAGGCTACCCTAGAACATTAGAATAGTATTAATGGTATGTTCCTGGATACATTCATAAATTAGTCTCTAGCTTACATTGAAATTGTTTGTTATGTCCCTAGTGTGTAAAAATATTCTGGGGGAAGTTTTTAAGTAGTGTTTTGTGTATGTGGGCATGAAGGTTAGATTGGAGAGGGAAGTAAAGAGACTTTTTACCATGTGCCTGCTTTGAATCTCACACTCTGTATGTGAGCATTTGATAGGTAGTATCTCCTTTACTCCTCAGGTCTTCCTGGCAAGGTAGGGGCATTATTATCTCCATTTCAGACAGTAAGTAGTGGAACAAATCATTTGAAGCAAGGTCTGAATATGTTTGTTTCCTATTTTTCCTTTTCACCAATATTGTTTTTGAAGTTTGCAAAAAGGTTATATGGATTAAATATTGTTGATTTTCTACAAATTTGTCCATTTGAAGATTTTTTTCAAAGCTCTCTTTTTCCTACATCTAAGGGAATTAATGTTGAGGATAAGTAAAATGTTCTCCAAAATCTTCAATTTTAAGAAAATAAACTTAGAGTTCAGAGTTTTAACTACAACTCACTTTGAGTGGGTATTAAATAGCATCCTGTAAACCCACTTTTCACAGAATAATTTGTTTTGGAAACAAGTAATAACATGTCTTTTCTGTCCCTTCCATTCCTCTCTACCACCTCCATATAAGCTTTAAAATATTTAGGTGTTTCATTCCATTCTTATTACTCAGTATGTGCTTTTGAGAGAAAAATCCATTTTTATCCTCTTTTGATAACCATTTCTTATTTTAAATTGAAAATTATGTATTCCTCATTTACTCTATGGAAAATATTAGTAAAGGAAGTGAAGTCACTCAGTTGTGTCTGACTCTTTGTAACCCCACGGACCATACAGTCCATGGACTTCTCCAGGTCAGAATACTGGAGTGGGAAGCCTTTCCCTTCTCCAGGGGATCTTCCCAGCCCAGGGATTGAACCCAGCTCTCCCGCATTGCAGGCGGATTCTTTACCAGCTGAGCCACCAGTGTAACCAGTGAAGGAAGAGGAATATATAATTTTATTTTGACCCACTAAAGAAAGATGATAAAGAGGGCTTACGAGGAAACAGTAGATGAGTCAAAAACACTTAGCTTGACATACAGATTTCCCCTTGGAGATCAATTTGAGAAACTGT
Source organism: Dama dama (assembly GCF_033118175.1). NCBI lineage: Eukaryota > Metazoa > Chordata > Mammalia > Artiodactyla > Cervidae > Dama > Dama dama. The sequence continues at coordinate 27,560,638 of NC_083686.1, read as the reverse complement.
GTGACAGAGAAATGGGAAGAGGAAAAGGTGGAACAGGGGGCTGGACATCAAAGGGCCATACAAGTGACAGTGTGGGCCCATGGTAAATGCAAATGATTTGCAAATGTGTAAATGAGATCCTGGATCAAAGTTGCACTGACAGTCACTTTCCAGTTGATGGCTGTACTTAGCTATGCTCCCGGTAATGAATGTACCCACCACAATGTCTAAATTTGGCATAACTCCCATTGTAAGGAACCCTACTCTGAATTTTTAGTAGTTGATTTGGAATACATGAGAAGCATTTTCTTCATTTTTTCAATTTATCCACAGTTCTGACGCTACCAGGTCTCAGTGATTTAAAAGCCATCCTCCTGCTCCGTGTCTTCATAAATGCACAGATGGGCTCAGGGTGTCTGAAGAAGCTGTTTCCTGATGCAGAGCTTATGCTTTATTGAGAAGTATAAAAAGGGGAAAAAAAAGAGAAGCTCCTTGAGGAATTCTGCCTGGTTGAAATAATATTTCAGACGTCTTCTTGGTTTTAGGTTTTGTAGCAAAATTTCCAAATATTTTTGAAAAAAGAAATCAAATATCTTGTTGTTATATTTTAAAGTAAAATTTCTAGAGACTTGTGAAAGCATCGATCTAGTTTTAAAGTTCTGTTTATATAGCAGCCGAGTGTTATTTTCTTTAAAAAGATGTTAAATTCCCAAACGCTTCTCTGATCCAAAAAGAGGCATTTTGCAATCATTGAAATTTGGGGGGCAACCTAAGAACACAAGCTAGTTAAAGTAGAGAAGAAATTCTAGAGTAATGTCTGGAGGTGTGCAAACTGAAAACTATCAAGCTATGAAAACTATATAAACGGAAAAACTACAAAAACTGGCCCAAGGCAGAGAAGGGTCAGCTAGTTTGGTAAGTCTGTTTTTGGAGTATTTCTAGAAAGAATTCTCTTTGATATGATTGTGCAAGAGAACATATTCCTTTCATTCCAGCAATTGAATTCAAACTGACTGAAACCTGTCCCATTCCACAAACACAGTTTCAAGTTGCCAGGCAGCCAATATCAAGCTCTGACCCGTGGGGTTAGTTAAGTGTGACATAACTTCCTTCAAATTTCCTTCAGGCTCTGGAAACTGTGGTCAGGTATGAATAATAACCTCCTTTATGTCTTCATATAAATGGCATTAGGGTGTGACCAGAGATTTTGTGTAATATTTTCTGCTGCTGCTAAGTCGCTTCAGTCTTGTCCAACTCTGTGCAACCCCGTAGATAGCAGCCCACCAGGCTTCCCCATCCCTGGGATTCTCTAGGCAAGAACACTGGAGTGGGTTGCCATTTCCTTCTCCAATATAATATTTTCTAGTCATTCCCTTTTTCAGAAATTGAATATTTAATTACCATTGCATCAAGCCTACAGAATCATAGGGGCTATAGCCAGAATAAAAAGGCTGGAGAGAAAAATTCCATTTTTTTCTTAAATTTTAAAAAAGAAGGGGAAGTGATTCTAAAGTAGGTCATTCTGGCTGGGGTAAATTGTGTGGAAGACATTTCATGTTTTCTTTTTCCAAGAGAACAGCTTCCCTGGTGGCTCAGATGGTAAAGAATCTGCCTGCAATGCAGGAGACCCAGGTTCGAACCTGGGGTCGGGAAGATCCCCTGGAGAAGGGAATGGCAACCCATTCCAGTATTCTTGCCTGGAGAATTTCATGGACAGAGGAGCCTGATGGGCTACAGTCTATCGAGTCACAAAGAGTTGGACACCACTGAGCAACTAACACATACACTACAGTCAAAAAAAAAAAAAAAAAAGGAAAAGAAGAAAAGAGATTTCATAGAATCCATCCCTGATGCATATTTTCCCTTAGAACACATTGTTACTTTGAAATTATGTAACCTATTGGAAAGCTATGAGCATGTCCCACCAGGCATATTATAATGGTTTCTAAGCTGAATGCTTGACTAGTTTCCCTTTATGCTTTTGCCATTTTGATCATCACATTATCTTGCTATCAGATATTCCTGAGACCTCATTCTTTGCAAATACAGCTCAGGTCCCATAACCTGACTTTCAGGCTTTCTGTATTTCCACCGAAACCTACCTTTCCAAACTCGACACTGAAACTTTCTTTAACACCAGGCTTTGTAGTCTAACGGAGTCACGTGTCATCCAATCTCTTCTCACCATTCCCCTTTCCCTCATCTCTGCAGATTCAGATCTCTACTTCCTTCTTGTCCCTGCTCAGAAGGAACCATATCAGTCTCCCCATGGCCTGTTTTCTACACTGCTGTGATGTTACTCTCTGCTTCCCACTGGTATTGCCATGATGGTTTTATACCTTATCTCATTTTCTAATCATGTCCTCCTGTGACTGGTGCTCCTCTAGTTAGAAACATCACCCTCTTTCATAGCACATCATTGGAAGGGGGTTTCATGGAGGACTCGTGCTGAAAGAGACAGAACCTTAGCCAACCTGGCAAATTAACTGTGTAGGTCAGAAGCTATAAGGGCATTTTAGGCTGCCTTGGGACAGAAACACAGCATGTTCCCTGAGCTCAACAAATCCCAGTTAGTCAGTCACAAAATTTGGTCAGGGCTGATTAGTTGTATAGTCTTTGCTCTTGCTTCTAAAACCTGAGTTTTGCCCCTAGATTTTGTCATTATATCATCCACAAAAAGAGTAATTGGGGCTTCCTAGTGAGATCCCACCCTCCCCCACTCCCCAACTTGCCACTCCTCCCAGTAGTCAAACACTACCTTCTCCTTCCTGGATCCAAATTATTTACCATTATTGAGAATGTATTCTTTTACTTCTATACTTTTACTTCTCCTGTAGCTCTCCTTTCACATTCCATAGCCTGTATCTTGCCAAGTGGTTCATTTTCTCTGCCTTTCGGTAGCAATTGACAATGTTGGTTGTTCCCTCTTTTTCAAACACTGTTTTTGGAGACTCTGAGACAAAGCAGCAACCACCACAACCTTACTTTAGTTCCTGGCTCTCCCACATGTCTCAGTTATTTAGTCTCCTCTGCTGGCTCCTCCCTTATATGATCACAAAACGCTGGCTTGTTCTAATAGACTGTCCTTGAACACCCTCTCCTCTCTATCTACACTTTCTTCCAGGTAACCTAATCCAGCTCTGGCCCAGCCTCTCTGCCGACTCCAGACTTATGTTACTACCTAAATTAATCTCTAGTTGGATGTCCATCCAAGTCATCTCAAGGCCAACATGGCCAAGCCAGAACAACTGACTTTCTCCCATACTCCAGAATTCCCTCCTCCACAATTCTTTCCCACCCACCTTAAGGGCACCAAAACTAAAAGTTTTACTTTTTCCTCTTCATAACCAGATTCCAATCCAAAAGTAAGTCCTATTGGTACCTCCAACAGGTAACTCAACAGCTTCCACTTCCAGGGCAACCACTCTGAGCCAACCCACCACCATCTTCCTCCTGGATTATTGCATCAGCCTTCAGACTGGTTTCCCTGAACCCACATCATGACCCATATTCCATTCTCCACATGGCAACCAGGATGATAATTTTCAAAAGCAAATCAGATCTTGTCATTTCATGATTAAAACCTTATAAAGACTTCCAAGAATGAGCTAGAGTAAAATAGAACCTCCTTATGATGACGCTCAAGGTCCTGTCAATCAATTCAGTATTCATTCTGTTTATTACTTCTCTCGTTGATTACATTTCATCTACACTGACCTTCTTTCTGGTTTTTAATCACTCCCTTAGCTCATTCTTGCCTCAGGGATTTGAACTTTCTGCTCTTCCTCCTTGGAGTTCTTTACCTCAGACTTTCCCATCATGCTGGTCTCTGTCAGAGACTTTCGCTAAGTAACTCTCAGTCATTATCATATTATTCAGATCATTGTTCCAATAGTCTGTCCTCAGCCATCCTCTCTTTTCTATTTATACCTTCTTTTAGGTAATCCAATTACCATATTTTCATCTAGGTAATGCATCAGTATCCGAAAGGATTTTATTGAGTTACATTGACTGTCTTTAGATAATTTAGATAATTATTTAGATAATTTAGATAATATTTATTGAGTGACTGACTAAATGTCAAGCTGTACCTGTGATCCAAAGGACTGACCTTGACCTCATAGTTAATATGGTATTTTAGGTAGGACTGGAAGTGGGCAATATTCTGAACTGAAGTACAAAGGCAAATTGACAATGATGGGCTGAAGAATCATTGCAATGGCTTCCTGATTGGTCCCCACTCTTTGTATTCATAAAAACATTAGGTAAAGTATCATTGAAGATAGCAAACAATTGAGATGTAATTATATTGTCACTCATGACCTATGCTGAAGCAAGTTGTAGCTAGCTTCAGAAGACGTAATTAAATTTCAAAACAAACAAAAAGGAATTCAAAAGTCCTTTCATTATCCTGACCTTAGAAAGAAGGACAGTTGAATGAAATTTGTGAAAGAAGATAAAAACGGGGTAACATTTTTCTTGATAAGCATTATAAGCTAATTGAATAGGAAATAATATTGACTGAATCCAAAAGTTGCCTAAGCAAAATAATCAATTGAAATACTTGAAAGGTAAAGAGGTGATTTGGTAAAACTCCCAGCTTATTATTAATTGCTAAAGTGAGAAATAGATCTATGAATTCAAACAGTTTCCCCTTTACATTCCCATTAGCCATGATATATCGTAAATTAAAATCTGGTAGTGCCCTTGTGAATATCCTCTAAATTACAAAGACTTGGTAGGTTTAAGGGTCTGAGCTAGTTTCCTCAAAAGGCTTAAGAGGAGGATAACCAGAGATTATGATTAAATCAGCAGAAAGATTTATGAAAAAAAAAAAAAAAGAAAAATTACAGGTCTAGAAGCCTAAGCGTCTTACTTTGAATGCTCACAATTATTTTGGTAGAACATAAACTATGACTTTGGACTTTCCTGGTGGCTCAGACAGTAAAGGATCTGCCTGCAATGAGGGAGACCTGGGTTCGAACACTGTGTTGGGAATATCCCCTGGAGGAGGGCACAACAACCCACTCTAGTATTCTTGCCTGGAGAATCCCCATGGGCAGAGTAGTCTGCTGTGCTGCAGTCCATGGGGTCGAAAACAGCTGGATACAACTGCGCGACTAAGCACAAACTATGACTTGAGGAGGAAGGTAGTTGTTAAAAATCTAAGTGTTTTACTGGGAGAGATAATCTTACAGGCTCTCCCATCCTGGGGCCAGAGCTTATTGACTTTGATTGTGTAGGAAATAAGATCACTTATTCAATGTTTGGCTATCTATTTTAAAATTTTGTCCACAGAGAGTACAACTCAATATAGAATTAAATAGGCAAGTAATTAAATCTTGGAGAAATAAACAGTCCTGGAAGTACTAGGTCAGTCAAGGCTAAAATAGACCTTTGGAGGCACAACAAGGAAGAGAGAAGATCAGGAAGATAGAATCAGTCTGAGCAGGCAGTAGGGATGAGGACCCTGAGAAAGCAGGATAAGTCAGCACCCGTACACGGGCAATGCTGAGGATGGGAAGCATCCGAGAACATCTGAAGTGGTTTACCTCTTCCCGCTCTGCATCCTGCATAGATGTGGACTTGCCTGGACTGGCCAGTTACCAGAATGAGGCCAAAGGATGTGAGGTCAAGTCCAAATAAAACTCAAAAGGACCAGTCATTTAAAGTACCTTCCCAGGTTCAAGCATGGATTAATTAAATGGTCACTTGTTTAAAAATGGAAAACTTGGTTCGCTCCTCTGTATATCAACAAATATTTCATGAGTTCCTTCTCTGGGCCTGCTATCATGCTAAGGCAGGAAGCATGGCCTATATTTGTATCTATATCTGCAGCCCTTGATTCCTGAGGCCATTGGGTGCAGGAAATGTCAGAGCAGTCATAATTTTACAATGAGCTAGAAAAATACATGTGTTAACTCCCTGGGTCCTCCAGCCAAAGAGAATTTCTCCTTTGAACTTTCACAGCAAAACATCTGAGTCTTTCTAATTACTTTTGATTTCTCTCCCTAATCATATTTTATTTTACCTAATTTCCTTTAGAACAGGATGATGGCTTATTTTAATTTTTGACTTCTAGAGTGAATGTATATATGCAAGTATGTAGAGAAAACATACATTAATATAAAGCAATGAAGATCTCTATGTTCAGTATGTGATGTGCGTGCTCAGTCGCTAAGTTGTGTCAGACTCTTTGCAACCCCATGGACTGTAGCCTGCCAGGTTCCTCTGTCCATGGGACTTCCCAGGCAAGAATACTGGAGTGTGTTGCCATTCCCTTCTCCAGGGGAATCTTCCTGACCCAGGGACCGAACTTGAGTCTCTAGCATTGCAGGTGGATACTTTACCATTGAGCCACCTGAGAAATCATTCAGTATATGGAGAGATGTACTAGAATATTAACAGTAAAACTGAAAGCTGTGAAATTATGAATGATAATTATTTCCTTTTTGATTTCATATATATTTTCTAAATCATGTATGAGAAGCATATCTTGCATAACACACACCATATTCATGCCTGCATGCTTAGTAGTGTCCAGCTCTTTGCGACCCCATGGACTGTAGCCTCCTAGGCTGCTCTGTTCATGGAATTTTCCAGGCAAGAATACTGGAGCTGGTTGCCATTTTTTACTCCAGAACACACATTATAAAAATTGCTAAAAAAAAAAAAAAAAAAGACTAGAGAGTTTCACATTAGAATAGGAAGTGTGTATTTCAGTTATGAAGTAAAATTATACTAAAGGCTGTTTGCATGGAGGATTTTGTTTTAAACATTATTTTTGCCTGAAGAAACAATGGAAAGTTACAAATACGTATTTAGCTCTAAAATAAAGCTGTTTTCTCTAAGCTCTGATCTGGAACCTTATAGTACAGAAGAGCAGAGCCATATACAATTGTATCACTTCAAGGAAACAAAACATCTGTAATTCTGTTATCCAATTCTTAGAAAACAGAAAAAAGTCAAGAAAAATATGGGTTCTGGGAAATACTTGGCACCATATTTTTTCTAAGGAATGTGCTTAATTTGCAGTGATGGTAAAAGTTCAGTATTAGACTATAAACATTATCACTTTATCAGGCGATATTGACTGCAGTTAGGGAATGTTTGTTTTAAGATACAAGTAAAAATGTGTTATAGTCTTTAAGACAGGACTAAACAGAATGTGGATCAAGCAACCAGATTTTTATGTGACTACCCCATCACCATCAGTCCCAGTGGAATCTAATTTGAAGTGCCAAGCCATTAGTATGCGAGTGCACATTTACAGGGCGCTAACCCTGGGTGCTCCACTCTCCCCAGAGTGCCCTCGGGGAGGTGAGCAAAGCAGGAGCAGCAGGAGAGGCGAACTCGTTTGAAGCCACTTCAGGATTTAAAGTACCTTGCCACCGCTTAGCCTGGGAGGGGGCTACTCAGGCTGCAGACAACATCTTCTGGAATCGCTGCCATGACCCAGCTCCAGATTCTCTGCTTCGTCTAGGTTTCCAAGAGGAAATTCTAAGGTTGACTTTACAGGGATCATGGTTCATTTTTCCTGCTCATTATTTGGCTGCAAAAGAATGATCCCTTTTTCCTCTTGAGCTCCGTTTACTAGACTCCGGGAGGATGATGGAGATGCCCTTCAACCACCTCTGCTACTAAGATAACACCCTCATCCCTTAAGAAAGAGACGCCTTCATGCTCAGCTACTGAAGGCAGTACTACTGGTTCATTTGGTACTTGAGATGATGTTATGAAATGATGAAATCACTATACCTGATAGTCTTTAAAAGACTAAGTTTTGCCACAGATCCCAATCTTCTCTAAGTCCAGACTTTAGTGAAAAGGAGAGCATTCAAAAGAAGTTCTTTTGCAGAGGTTGTACTTTCAATTGACCTTTACTTGTTTTTAAAAATCTAAACTTTTATATAAAGCCCATGTATCTCTAACAATCTTAAATTCCCTGTCTGCCTTGTGATCAAAGAGTCTGCATAAGTAAATTGACAGCATTAGACTTCTATTTCAATGACAAGTATAGGATACCTCTTATTTAAAACAAGTGTCAAATATGAAACCTTAAATTACATGCTACATATATATTACACATATGTTATATTATTTTAAATGTAACCAGAAAAGTTAATTTGTTTTAATCACTGCTGGTTATTTCTCTCTTCTGATTGACCAAAACATTTAATAGTTTATCACAAAATTTTATAGACATTAGAAATAGTAGAAATATATTTATATACTAAAATAAACTTTAGGAAGATTTATATCTGTTTATGTGGCTAAATAAATTAATCTCAAATATGGTTAATAGATTTGTTTTAGTTGGGGCTACTGTTTGTTATTTAGATATATGCCTATTATGAAGTAAAAAGTCAAATGACTTGTTTAAATTCTAAAAATATTTATTTAGCATAAAAGCATATTTCTTTTTTGAAAAATGTTTAGTGAACACTGGTACTATAACTTTTTCTAAATAGATTGCATTATTTTGCAAGTTTTTAGTTAAACTACATTAAATGCAATCACACCTCAGATAACAGTAATGTGGTACAGTTCAGTTTAGTTAGATTTAGAATTCTATTTCCAATTCTCCAGTCAATATCCAATTATAAGGCGGGGGGGCGGAAGGGAATCATATAAAATTATCAAAAGGTAAAACTTGCAATTATAAGATAAATTTAGTACTAGGGATGTAATATGCAACATGATAAATTTAATCAATGCTGGTAGGGCTTCCCTGGTGGCTTAGTGAGAAAGAATCCACCTGCTAACTCAGGAGTTATGGGATTGATTCCTGATCCAGGAAGATTCCATATTCCTCTGAACAAATAAGTACACAACTATTGAGCCTGTGCTCTAGAGCTCTAGAGACAAGCTACCACAATGAGAAGCTTGTGCACACAACTAGAGAGTAGCCTCTGCTTGCCGCTACTAGAGAAAAGCCCACATAGCAATAAAGACCCATCAGAGCCACAAATAAAATAAATATGTTGTATATGAAAGTGAAAGTCACTTAGTCGTGTCTAACTTTTTGCGAACTATAGAGACCATGGAATTCTCTAGGCCAGAATACTGGAGTGGGTAGTATTTCCCTTCTCCAGGGGATCTTCCCTACCCAGAAATCGAACTGAGGTCTCCTGCATTGTAGGCATTCTTTACCAACTGAGCTATACGAAAGTTGTTAAAAGAGTAAATCTTAAGAGTTCTCATCACAAGTAAACAGTTTCCTTCTATTTCTTTAATTTTCTATCTATGCGAGATGATGGAGCATTTCATGAATATGTAAGTTAAATTACTGTGTTGTACAACTTATACAGTGCTAAATGTCAATTATATCTCAATAAAACTGGATAAAAAAGTTACTTTCCCCTCTCAAGAAAAAAAAAAAAAATACAGTGAAGATTTTCAACTCTGCAATTTGAGGGCAGAATTCATTAAAACAATGATAATACTAACCTAAGATCAATTGCAAAATATTTAAATGTTTTATATTAATAAAGTAAAGATAAAATGTCATCAATAGAATTACTTTGTTAGTCACGCCTACTAAGTTTATTCCTACCTCAAAGTTATCCACATTAATAAACCTATCAGCAATATTATTAATAACAAAAATACCCTTTAAATAAAAATTCATAAAGTAAGTTCACTTCCTTGTAATTTAAGTTTAGGTGGTAAAGACCAACAAAACATAGGCATCAATTTTTTATGTTTCATGTTTCCTGTCTATACACAAATAAAAGTCTGTGTCACTTTACTGTTAACAATACAATATGTGCTACAATATGAGAACATGGAGTATATGGTCTAATTTTATCAACGTTATTCAGGGGCAGTCTCTTTTATAAACAAACCTCAAAATTGATGGGTTCCACAACATAGGATTGTTTCTCTCTTATTAAAAATTATAGTTTCTAATATTGTTAGTCACTCAGTCACGTCTGACTTTTTGCAACCCCATGAACTGTAGAGCCCACTAGGTTCCTCTGTCCATGGAATTCTCCAGGCAAGAATACTGGAGTGGTGGCCATTCCCTTCTCCAGTCAGAAATAACAGATTAACAGAAGTATGACTTCAAAAAATAAAAATGACTGAGCATAGCAAAAAGTTTGAACTGGCCACCACAACCTCTTTTTGAAAAGTGGCAAGAAGCCAGATAACTTCATTGTTTCTCAGAGGTAATGCTTTGCCTACTTGCCATCTGCTCACGTATCCTGGACTCACTCACTGGAAAGCAGTTCAACTCCAGTACCCTTATACTGTCTGGTCTCACCAGCTCAGCTCACACTGCTTAAATGGACACTTTGGCAGAGCTGTTAATTTCTTAATGCTAATTATTTATAGCTATTTCTGAAGGCTTGCCCAGTGTTTAATTCCCACCAAAGCCCTATTGGAACATCCCCTTATGATGCCTATTTTATAGATGATGACTAAGTCATTTGCTAAGTAAGGGACAAACCAGTAAGTGACAAAGGCAAGATTTGAACCTAAAGCTCTCCTGCTTCAGAATTGGATCCTTAACTCATGAACTCCTATTTATGATTATTCTTTCAAAGTTTGGTGCAGTCCTAAACTGTATCAGAAATCCTTTTTAACTTTTTTTTTTTGGTAGGAGAGAAGTCTCTTTTGATTTGTGGAAAACAATAAAACTTTAGCTGAACCCTCAATTAAAAAGACCTTCTGAGTCCACTGGTTGAATGCAACATTGCAAACCTAAGGATACTCAGAGGAAGCAGTGAGTCCTGCAAGAGTCTATTATCTTTTCCTGGCAAAAATCACAATTTCAGGTAAAGACCATGAGCTCACTCCCTATTAAAAAGTGAGGGGAGATTGGCGGCCACACTTAGCTTCAAGCCCTTCCCTGTCCCCCGCCCCGTCTCCCTCCCATGCTTACCTGGATCAGGAAGGGGTGTTCTGTAAATATCAAAAGGAAAAGTATGTCCGGGTTTCAGGCGGCTCTGATACACGCACACCTTCAAACCTGGCTGCCTATGGATTTTGCTTTCTAACAACTTGCCCTTAACTGGACCTCAGGGAGTGGATTAGAGCGCTTCTTTCACCCCCTACTCCCATTTTTTCACCTGCTACGGTGTGCATAGGAGGAGACTTTTCCCCTTCGTGGTGGAGCCGAACCTGCCCCGGAGAGTTTGTTCCCGCGCTCAGCCACAAACTCTGATCACCGCCGGAGAGGCAGCGCTGGCTCACCGGTCCCGGAGGTGGAGGCGAGGTCGGAGCCAGGGGCGGGAGCAGGGCGGCAGGGCCCCTCTGCGCCTGCCACGGCCCTTCCGACGGTCATCCAGCCCAAGAGGCTGTGGATGACTGCACCCCGTCGCCGCCGCAGGGAAGGGTTAGGAGGGAGCCCCTCCCTGCGCCTCAGTGCATGTTGGGAGTGTTGACTTTCTTTCTTCCCAGCAGCTGACCGGGACACGCCTCTGTGTTCTGCCACACACCTTGGGGACAGGTGAATTGACAAGTGAACTGGTTGAGCCTTTAACCTCTGAATTGGACGCGTTCTAGTTACTCTCCTCTCTGGTCTGTAGAGAAAGTCTTTAAGAGGTGACACCGACGAGGACGGAATGTCATCATTCATGTCTTTCTTTTTTTTTTTAAAAATTTGTCATTTAATTAGAAATGTCTGAAATATAACCCCTTGTTTTTATTGCCACTTCCTTTCGGAACAGGCACCTAATCACACAGAGCAGTGGTTCTCACACTTCCTAGGGAACCAGAGACGCTTCTGTATCTTGCTAGACTCCTCGGGTCTCAGCATCTTCCAGGCTTTGATCTAGTAGGTTTGGGGCAGGTGGCAGGTATTTTTAAAATCAGCTTCACAGAAGAACATCTGAACTTGAAAACTACTGTAGTAAAAGCATACAGGAGGAAATGAGTAGTAATTTGGTCACTTAACTAGAGAATTCTGTTTTTAAGCTGCTTTCCCTCAATACCTCCGATTTTAAAAAGGACACAAGTCTAATTAACTAGACTTATTATGGTGATGATTTCACAATATATGCAAATACTGAATCATTATTTTATACACTTGAAGTGAATGTAATAAAATGTCAGTTATATCTCAAAAAGAAAGGAATGGATAAACGAACCTCAGTTAAAAAGGGGAGTGGCTCAGTGATAAAGGATTCTCCTGTCAATGCAGAAGTGACTTTGACCTCTGATTCCAGAAGATCCAACATGCTGGGGAACGACTAAGCCTCTGCACCACAACTATGGAGCCTGTGCTCAAGCGCCTGGGAGCCACAGCTACTGAGCCCCTTTGTCACAAAGTCCTGAAGCCCAGGAGCCCTAGGGCCCGTGCTCCACAATGAGAGAAGCCATCACAATAAAAAGCCGGTGCAGTGCAACTGGAGAGTAGCCTCTGCTCCCTGCAAATAGACAAAGCCCTTGCATCAAGGAAGACCCCATGGACTGCGGCCCGCCAAGTTCCTCTGGCCATGGGATTTTCCTGACACAAATACTGAACTGGGTTGCCATTTCCTTCTCCAGGGGATCTTACCAACCCAGGGATCAAACCCGGGTCTCCCACATTGCAGGCAGACTCCTTACCATCTGAGCCACCGGGGAAGTAATGAAGACCCAGCATAGCCAAAATTATAAAATTTTAAATAAATAAATAAAATCATTTAAAAAAAGAGTTCCCTCTTTGAAAACTGCCAAATACCAAAACTTTTTATATTTATTTAAATTAATAAAATCAGGCTCCTCCTCTCCCCCAAAAGGTACCAAAGACTTAGAGACACTCATAGTAAATGCTCTAGAAATAATGCTTTCATTTACACATGCACAAATGTACTTTTTGGTATCATTGATACTTTGTTTCCCATGTAAAGCACTTTGATAATGGGGGGAAAAAAAACGTTATTTTACAAGTATAAACCTCAGAGACCTCAAAAGGAATTGAATATAATTCTTACAATGAGTTCAAAGGCAGGGTTGATTTCTGGTTTCCTATATATGCAAATGTCAATTTAACTGAGCATTACTCTGATTTGCAGGTTACAAGTTTGATATAACATCAATACTTCAAGGATTCTCTATATTCAAAAGATCAGACAGTTTATCTAGTTAACTTTTGGTGTGTGGAGACCAGGGATGATCAGACTGGCCATTGTTTGGCTAGTTTAATAAGCTGCACAGAATCAGGCATGTGGGCTTATTGGATCACAATGAAAGCTTCTACAACTTCATATATGAGGACAGTGTGACCTGGTATTACCTGTGGATCTTGGTTTGATGGCCATGCTGGCTCTACAAACCCTCTTGTGTGATTAACTGCTGGTATGGGCTGACCTTTGAATGACAACTAAAAGGAACTTCAGTGTCCACAGATCCTAGGCTCCAGAACATCTTTGTCCAAATCCATTCTGCACTCCTATTGTCTACATTGGTTTATTATCAGTATCAGAGAAACCTTGTTTTGTCTTTTTCATCTGCAACCATCCTTGAAAACTTTGCTCCAATGACTGGTTTCAACTGGTTTCCTTTTGCTAGTTTCAGTGATTCTTTTTGTTTTGGAGTACTTAACCTTTTACAAATATAAAATTTTAATTTTATAATATAATTTTATAATATTTATAATATTATAATATAAATACCAATCCATAATTTCACTTATGCAATGTGAAAAATTTGAAAAGCACAGACATATAGAAGAAAAAAAATCACTTACAATTCCATCTCTGAAATATAGTTACCAAGAAAAATTTAGTAAATGTCACTATTGATATACTTTCTCTATGGATATTTACCAAAATGCTATTACACTTGACTTATTGTTTTATAGTCTGCTTTTACTACATTGAACATATTATAAACAATTTATCACATGTCAGGTTTTTTTTTTTTTCTGCAATGTGATTTTTAACTAGCTGCCCTATATTACACCATATGATATACCATTATTTATTTAATCAGATCTCTATTGTGAGAAATTTGTTAGTATAAATAATGCTGTAGAAAATGTTTGTATGTAGTTACACACAACCATGATTATACCTTTTAGACATTTCAAAAAATGAAGTTGCCAAATGAAAGGTAATGTACATTTTTGGAGAATTTCTCTCAAGTGTCAGTTTTATACTCCCAAACTAACTTTGGATTTTTTTTATTTTTTAAACATTTACCAATTTGAACTTCACAGTTGGTGCTAGTGGTAAAGAACCCACCTGCCAAAACAGGAGACTTAAGAGACGTAGATTCGATCCTTGGATTGGAAAGATTCCCCTGGAGAAGGGCATGGGAACCCACTCCAGTATTCTTACCTGGAGAATTGCATGGACAGAGGAGCCTGGAAGGCTACAGTCCATAGGGTCGCAAAGAGTCAGACACAACTAAAGCAAGTTAACACACAGTACATAAAAGTGAAAGGTTTAAAAAAATTCATATCCTATTTTAGCTATGTATGTTATTGATAACCTGTAAGATTGAACCCATTTTTAGACTGACCCTGTACTTTTGCTTTTTGTTTATTATTCTCTTTGGTCATTTTTTCTGTATTGATTTCTAAGATCTCTTTCTATATTAATCACATCAACATGTTATCGAATATGCTATGGCTATATTTCCCAGTACTGTTTGCATTTTAATTTTATGGTAGATTTTTAACTTACAAAAGTTTAAAATTTTAAACAGTCAATCTATTAATATTTCCCTTTATTGCTTACACTTCAGTGTTAAAAGGGGCTTCCCAGGTGGCCCAGTGGTAAAGAATCCTCCAATGCAGGAGATGCAAGAGATGGAGGTTCCATCCCTGGGTTGGGAAGATGAGTAGGAAATGGCAACACACTCCAGTATTCTTGCCTGGAAAATTCCATGGACAGAGGAGTCTGGCAGGTTACAGTCCATGGGGCCGCAATTGGACATGACTGCTCGTCTGAGTACACAAACCATGTTAAAAAGCTTTCCCATCCTTAAAGTATGTAAATATATATTTTTTTCTTCTAGTTTATTTAGATATTGTTTATTAAATTTAACATTTCAACCCATCTGGATTTTATGATGTTAACAATTGTGATATTTAAATCTAAATTCATTTTTTAAACTATTAGCTATTAACCAAATAGCATTTAGTAAATAGTTATAGATTGTAAACTTCAGAAGGGGAAGAGCTATGTCTTATGATCTATTTTATCCCTGAATCCTAGCATAGTGACTAGCAGTTTCGTGGTTACTCAGGTCAAAGTTTTGTTTATTTATTCACTTATTTACTTATTGATATATTTAATTGGGTCAATTTACAATATTATATTAATTTCAGTTATACAACATAGTGATTAAAATTTTTATAGATTATACTGTATCTAAATTTTATAGATTATACTATATCTAAAGTTATTATAAAATATTGGCTATATTCCCTGTGCTGTATAATACATCCTGTAGCTTATTTATTTTATAGGTAGTAGTTTGTACCTCTTAATCCCTCACCTACATCTTGTCCTCTACCCACCAGTAACCACTAGTTTCTTCTCTGTATCCATCAGTCTATTTCTTTAGGCCAAATGTTTAATAGTCACTCGAGTCTTTTCTTTCTGTCCTTCCCCTCCCAGCAAGTCCTGAAGTTATATCTTAGTCTCTGCATCTCCCCTACCCCTTAGATTAGGCAGCAGATTAGATTCTTTTTCAGATACTACACATGATCTCCTAAGTGAGGCAGAGAGCTGTCTCCACTCTTGTTCCACAGTAGTCCATTCTCCACCTATAGCCAGTGTAATCTTCTAGAAACAAAAGACAAAAACAGTCCTGTCTCATCTCCTTGCTGAAAACTTTCCTGCTGGTTGTCCCCTAAATCTGGAACAAAATCTAGATCTGAGCTTCTTCCTATGACCTCCAAGGTCCACATGACCTTGCTCTTCCCTATGTCTTAGAACTTATAATTCTCTGCTCCCTTAGTACTGACTCTTTCTTGCTGTCCCAGTTTGATTTTTGTTCCCAGAACAGACTAAGCTAGTTCCTGCATCACTGCCTTTGCATTTGGTATTGTCTCTGCCAAGAAATCTCTGCCCTTGTCACGGCTTCTTTCTTTGCATTTTTTTTATTTTCTCAAATGTTGCTTCTTAGAGAGGCTTCCCATGACCACTCTATTTAAATATATCTTTCAGTCTTTCTCTATAAGAGTCACCTGTTTTGTTGCATCAGTGGAAATCATCACTATCTGAATGAATTTTATTTTCTGTTTATTATTGAATGTGTATTTATTGCTTTGGATGACCTGTTTATTTTATATCTCCCCTCATTAAGATATAAGCTCATAGAGAATAGGGACCTTGACTTCTAGATCCACTGTTCTGTCCTCAGTGTCTACAACAATGCCAGGGCCATGACAAAAGCTTAAGAAACAATATGTTAGCAAATTTGGAAAATTCAGCAGTGGTCACGGGACTGGAAAAGGTCAGTTTCATTCTAATCCCAAAGAAGGGTAATGCCAAAGATTGTTCCAATTACTATAGAATCATGCTCTCTTTACATGGCAGTAAGCTTATGCTTAAAATCCTTCAAGCTAGCCTTCAGCAGTACATGAACTGAGAACTTCCAGATGTATAAGGTGGGGTTAGAAAAGGCAGAAGAACCAGAGATCAAATTGCCAACAGCCATTGGATCATAAAGAAAACAAGGGAATTCCTGAAAAAACATCTATTTCTGCCTCATTGCCTACGCTAAAGCTATGACCAAACTAGACAGCATATTAAAAACAGAGACATTACTTTGCCAAGAAAGTTCTGTCTACTCAAAGCTATGGTTTCTCCAGTAGTCAGGTATAGATGTGAGAGATGGACTATAAAGAAAGCTGAGTGCCAAAGAATTGATGCTTTTGAACTGTGGTGTTGGAGAACACTCTTGAGAATCCCTTGGACTGCAAGGAGATCCAGCCAGTCCATCCTGAAGGAAATCAGTCCTGAATATTCATTGCAAGGACTGATGTTGAAGCTGAAACTCCAATACTTTGGCCACCTGATACGAAGAGCTGACTCATTGGAAAAGACCTTGATGTTGGGAAAGATTGAAGACAGGAGGAGAAGGGGACGACAGAGGATGAGATGGATGGCATCACTGACTCGATGGACATGAGTTTGAGCAAGCTCTGGGAGTTGGTGATGGACAGGGAGGCCTGGCATGCTGCAGTCCATGGATGGGGTCACAAAGAGTTGGACGTGACTGAGCGACTGAACTGAACTGAAAGCCTTTGACTGTGTGGATCATAACAAACTGTGGAAAATTCTTAAAGAGATGGAATACCAGACCACCTTACTTGTCTCCTGAGAATCCCATGTGCGGATCAAGAAGTAAGAGTTAGAACCAGAACTGGAACAACGGACTGGTTCCAAATTGGGAAAGGAGTACGATAAGGATGTATATTGTCACCCTGATGATTTAATTTATATACAGAGTACATCATGCGAAATGCTGGGCTGGATGAAGCACAAGCTGGAATCAAGATTGCTGGGAGAAATATCAACAACCTCAGATACGTGGATGATACCACTCTAATGGTAGAAAGTGAAGAGGAACTAAAGAGCCTCTTGATGAAAGTGAAAGTGGAGAGTGAAAAGCTGGCTTGAGCTGAAAGTTAAAAAAATGAAGATCAAGGCATCTGGTCTCATCACTTCATGGAGAATAGAAGGGGAAAAAGTGGAAGCAGTGATAGATTTTATTTTCTTGGGCTCCAAATCACTGTGGATGATTTGAAATTACCATTGAATTACCATTTGCAGTTACCATGCAAAATGGAGTTACCATTTGCAGTTACCATGAAATTAAAAGAGGCTTGCTCCTTGGAAGGAAAGTTATGACAAAAAGCTCAGAGACATTGCTTTGCAGACAAAGGTCTGTAATAGTCATAGTTATGGTTTTTCCAGTAGTCATGTATGGACATGGGAATTGGACCATAAAGAAGGCTGAACGCTGAAGAATTGATGCTGTAAATCTGTGGTGTTGGAGGGGACTCTTGAGAGTCCTTTGGACTCCAAGGAGATAAAACCAGTCAATCCTAAAGAAAATCAACCTTGAATATTCATAGCACTGATGCTGAAGCTTCAATACTTTGACCACCTGATGTGAAGAGTCGACTCATTGGAAAGACTCTGATGCTGGGAAAGATGGAAGGTCAAAGGAGAAAGCAGCGGCAGAGGATGAGATGGTTGTACAGCATCACCAACTCAATGGACATGAATTTGAGCAAACTCCGGGAGACAGTGAAGGACAGGGGAGCCTGGCATGCTGTAGTCCATGGGACTGCAAAGAGTCTGACATGACTTAGCGACTGAAAACAACAATAAATATGAGTTGAGTAAATAAATATAGGTCATAGTTTTTCCTGATTTGAAGTGATACCTTTCTCCCAGGCCAGCAGATTGTTGTTCAGTTGTTCAACGTCCAACTCTGCGACCCCATGGACTGCAGCATGCCAGGCTTCCCTGACCCTCACCATCTCCTGGAGCTTGCTCAGATGCATGTCCACTGAGTCGATGATGCCATTCATAATAGCAATCAGTGACTTTTCTGGTCTAGGGGATAAAGGATCCTGAAACTACATATTTTTCTTGTTTGATGCTTTCTTTTAGGGCATTGGTTTGTTCCTGCCTCTTTTAATCCCTTGGAAGGGCTTTCTTACATTGGTTCTGGCATTGGCCATAAGGCTTTGCTTTGGTCAGTGGGTCAGTTCCCAGTGATAAAAGCAGAGGCTTGAAGATGTGTCTTGCACTGGGACATACCCTCTTATTGCTCTTGGAGTCCTGAACAAGTCTGGGCCAGCCTGTAGGATGACGCGAGACCCTTGACCTGCTCTGTTCCTTTATTACCCCAGCTGACAGTCTAAAAACAGAGCCATTAAGCTAACCTGAAGTTGACTGAAGACCCATAATGAAGTCCAACTGAGAAAAGCAGAACTACCTAGCTGAGCCTGGCCCAAATTATCAGCCCACAGAACTATGCACTATATTATTAGCTATTGTATTAAGCCACTAAGTTTTGGGGTGGTATGTTTTAGAGCATAGACTGATATATCTGGTGTGGTTTTCTCTCACATACATACACAAATGAACACATACATGCACATGTGTATACAATAGTATATTAACAGTTGAAAAGTGTGAGAAATACTAGGATCACAATGTATTCTTAATATAATGCTGCTGCCAGGATTCAATCACCCATAGAAATAGAACACAAAAGGATCAAGAAAGAGATGTGGGTATAATTAGATTGGGTCATTTCTATATCTCACTTAAACACTCCTGAAAGATATTTAGAGATGATTGCAACTGAAAGAAAATAGGAAGAAAACAACAAATTGCCTGATTTTAACACTGTGAGCTAGTTGCTATGGGCCACTCATACTAGTCTGTTTCATAGCCTTATATCTTGTTAGGTTTCCGACGCTGCACTGGAAGCCAAGGTTATGCACTAAATGAAATTAAAAAAAGGAAGTAGATTAGCTCCAAACAGGGAAGGGATTCCCAATAAAAACCTAACTAGCAATTGCCTTAATAAGGAAGCCACAAGTCATCATGTTGTTAACAAGACAACATGAAAAGTTACTTTTCCAATATGTAAAGCTTAAAATAAATATACTTTACATTTGGCAATTTTGCTGTAGAGATCTTAATAATTTACAGTTATAATATTAATTCTTAGGGGAAAATCCCAACATTTATCTTGAACTTGAAGAATAAACCATCATTTCCTGTTTAGATTAAGAAACATTTAATTGTTTTTTTTTTTATGAAAACAAAGACTTTAAAATATATTGAAAAAATAAGATGAGGGAGAAGAAATTCCCTTCTAAAATCCCCCGAAAGCTTTAATTAAATCAATGCTGTTGTTGATGTACAGGTCATTTTAAAACTTATATATAGTTGTTTAATTTTTAAAAAGTCTCACCTTTTTGTAGTTGCTGTATGTTTTGTACTTATATTGACTTTTGAATCAGACTGCAGTTTGTCCTAATCATGAGAATATTTGCCACACAACTGCTTTTACAATTTGAACAATGAAAAACATTATATTAATTGAGAAGTAATGAAATAAATTCCATTCCTAGTGCATTTGCTTTCTCCTCTGATAGACAGTTTTTGTTGTCAATAGGGACTGTTTTCAAGCAGTGTAATGGCCAGTGGAAGGCATTCACCTTAGTCAGATTTTGAAAAATTACCAGGATGTAAGATCAATCTGGATGGGACATCTGTCACCCCATTGATCACAAGGTTTGATTTAACTGATCTGGCTGGCTAGGCAGAGTCACTTTCCTCCCTCACACCTCCATAAATGTCCTTCCTGCACTGCCTGCTCCTCTAGGTCAAAGAGGATGACCTTCCCCTACATAGGTGGACCATTCTTTGGTCAAGGGTATATGAGTTGCTGTGCTTCCCTGCTGGAATTACTCAATAAACTCTCAAGGTTCATTTGCAGGAGAAAGTAAGGTAGTCATACTTTCAGGACTCCAGACACAACTGAATGAGGCACTGCGTGTAGCACTTTGTCTTTCTTTTTTCTAAATTTATTTACTTTCAATCGAAGTATAATTGCTTTACAGTATTGTGTTGATTTCTGCCAAACGCAGTCTGTACTTCTTTTCAAAAACAGAAAAGGAAAAAGAAAAACTATTTTGTATCAGGCAGATGCCGAGATGGTCTTACAAAGTTAAATAAGACAATCTCTGCCCTCAAGGAACTAAAATCTTCAACATTGAGATGGACTCCATTCAGTCGTCTCTGCCACAGAAGAGACAAGATTTCAAAGCACACATACTTTCAAAATTCAGTGATAGAAAGAAACGAAGGGCATAAAGGTGTTTGATAGATTTTAAGAAGTAAAAGGCACAGTGGTTTTTTTTGTAACAAGTATATTCTTTATTTAAAAGTTTTTATACAACTTTTAAAGGTTACTTTCCATTTATAGTTATTTCAAAATATTGACTATAGTCCCTGTGTTGTACGCTACAACCTTGACCCACTGGTTTGTACCTCCCCTTCCCCACCCCTATGTTTCCCCTCCTTCTACTAGTAATCACTAGTTCGTTCTCTATATAGATTGTTTCTATATAGAGAAGCATTCTCTATATGCAATTGCTTCATTTTATTATATTCACTAGTTTGTTGTATTTTTTAGATTCCATATATGAATGACATCACACAGTGTTTGTCTTTTTCGGTCTGATGTATTTCACTTAGCATAACGCCCTCCAAGTCCATCCATGTTGTTGCAAATGGCAAAATGTTATTCCGTTTTATGGCTGAGTAATAGTCTATCATGTATATATACCAAACTTGTCTTTATCATTTCATCTGTTGATAGATATTTAAGGTTTCTTCCATATCTTGGTAATTTAAATAATGCTTCTATTAATATGAAGATTGAAGTGCATATATTTTTTCAAGTTTTTGTATTTTTTTTTTTTTTTTTTTTATGTATACCTAGGAGTGGAATTGCTGGATCTTCTGGTAGTTCTGGGTAAAGAACCCCACGGACAGAGGAGCCTGGTGGGCTTAGGGTCACAAAGAGTTGGACATGACTAAAGTCACTTAACAGGCATGCATGCATGGTAGTTCTGGGCTTTCCAGGTGGCTCAGTGGGTAAAGAATCCACCTGCGATGCAAGAGATATGGATTTGATCCCTGGGTCAGGGAAGATCCCCTGGAGAAGGACATGGCAACCCACTCCAGTGTTCATGCCTGGAGAATCCCATGGACAGAGGACTGGAAGACGACAGTCCATAGGGCTGCAAAGAGTTGGACATGACTTAAGTGACTGAGCATGCACACATGGTAGTTCTATTTTTAGTTTTTTGAGAAACCTCTGTACTATAATCCACAGCGGATCCACCAAATTATATTCCCAGCAACAATGTACAAGTGTTTCCTTTTCTCCACATCCTCACCAACATGGACTGAAAGAATTAACATTGCTGAAATGCTAAGGAAATCTACGGATTTAATAAAATCTCTATCAAAATACCAATGACATTTTTCACAGAACTAGAAAAATTAATTTTTAAATTTGTATGGAAAAGCAAAATATCCCAAATAACAAAAGCAATTTTGAGGTGTAAGAACAGAGCTGGAGTAATCCCTGACTTCAGTTCAGTTCAGTTAGCCGCTCAGTCATGTCCAACTCTTTGTGACCCCCTGAATTGCAGCACACCAGGCCTCCCTGTCCATCACCACCTCCCAGAGTTTACCCAATCTCATGTCCATAGAGTCGGTAATGCCATCCAGCCATCTCATCCTCTGTCGTCCCCTTCTCCTCCTGCCCCCAATCCTTCCCAGCAACAGGGTCTTTTTCAATGAGTCAGCTCTTCGCATGAGGTAGCCAAAGTATTGGAATTTCTGCTTCAGTGTTGGTCCTTCCAATCAACACCCAGGACTGATATCCTTTAGGATGGACTGGTTGAAACTCCTTACAGTTCAAGGGACTCTCAAGAGTCTTCTCCAACACCACAGTTCAAAAATATCAATTCTTTGGTACTCAGCTTTCTTTATAGTCCAACTCTCACATCCATACAAGACTACTGGAAAATCCATAGCCTTGACTAGATGGACCTTTGTCGACAAAGTAATGTCTCTGCTTTTTAATACGCTGCCTAGGTTGGTCATAACTTTCCTTCCAAGGAGTAAGCGTCTTCTAATTTCATGGCTGCAGTCACCATCTGCAGTGATTCTGGAGACCCCCAAAATAACGTCTGACACTGTTTCCACTGTTTCCCCATCTATCTTCCATGAAGTGATGGGACCGGATGCCATGATCTTAGTTATCTGAATGTTGAGCTTTAAGCCAACTTTTTCACTCTCATCTTTCACTTTCATCAAGAGGCTCTTTAGTTCCTCTTCACTTTCTGCCATAAGGGTGGTGTCATCTGCATATCTGAGGTTACTGATATTTCTCCTGGCAATCTTGATTCCAGTTTGTGCTTCTTCCAGCCCAGCATTTCTCATGATGTACTCTGCATATAAATTAAATAAGCAGGGTGACAATATACAGCCTTGATGTACTCCTTTCTCTATTTGGAACCAGTCTGTTCCATGTCCAGTTCTAACTGTTGCTTCCTGACCTGCATACAGGTTTCTCAAGAAGCAGGTCAGGTGGTCTGGTATTCCCATCTCTTTCAGAATTTTCCACAGTTTATTGTGATCCACACAATCAAAGGCTTTGGCATAGTCAATAAAGCAGAAATGTTTTTCTGTAACTCTCTTGCTTTTTCGATGATCCAGCGGATGTTGGCAATTTGATCTCTGGTTCCTCTGTCTTTTCTAAAACCAACTTGAACATCTGGAAGTTCATGGTTCACATATTACTGAAGCCTGGCTTGGAGAATTTTGAGCATTACTTTAGTAGCGTGTGAGATGGGTGCAATTGTGTGGTAGTTTGAGCATTCTTTGGGATTGCCTTTCTTAGGGATTGGAATGAAAACTGACCTTTTCCAGTCCTGTGGCCACTGCTGCGTTTTTCCAAATTTGCTGGCATATTGAGTGCAGCACTTTCACAGCGTCATCTTTCAGGATTTGAAATAGCTCAGCTGGGATTCCAGTATGCTGAACAGTACTGATTTTGAAAACTGATAATTGTTTACAAAAAATAAAGAAACTCAATAGAATGTGAGAGTATATTTCTAAATATGACATTTAGCAATTTGTAGTCATAAATGGGAGGGGGTAACAAAGTGCAAGTTTATTTTTTTTTCTTAGTTTTTCATTTAAAATATGTCATATATAATGACTGACTTAAAAATGTTAGGAATTTTTAACTGCTGTTTTTCTTAGAAGGCTCACAATTGCTTTCTGTCCCACCCTTAGTAACTCCAGCTGCTGTGTCATACTTTCTAAGCTTCCCTGGTAGCTCAGTGGTAAAGAATCCTTTTGCCAATGTAGGAGATGCAGGTTTACTTCCTGGGTGGGGAAGATCCCCTGGAGAAGGAAATGGCAACCCACTCCAGTATTTTTGCCTGGGAAATCCCATGGACAGAGGAACCTGGTGGGGTTACAGTCCATGGGGTCACAAAAGAGTTGGATCAAGTTAGCGACTAAACAACAACAACTCTGTCATACATTCTAAGCATAGATGCTTTTGCAATTTCAGAAAATAGGATACAGTTGAGTTGTGTTTGTTCCAGCCACAACATGCAGCTGGTGGAGCAAATCCTGTTCATGTTAAAGGATCCTTCTTGGGGTAAATTCTTGTGACATAACATAAGTCAGCATATTGACAGAATTGGGTTAAACACTTGAGTAACATTATTATGAACTTTCTGTGTGAAAGTGAAAGTTGCTCAGTTGTGTCTGACTCTTTGTGACCCCATGAAATTCTCCATGGAATTCTCCAGGCCAGAATGCTGGAGTGGGTAGCCTTTTGCTTCTCCAGCTAATCTTCCCAACCCAGGAATCGTACCAGGGTCTCCTGCAGGTGGATTCTTTACCAACTGAGCTATCAGGGTCTGCTTATTAGTTAGAATAGAATGTTGATTTGGAATTAATAGTAGTATGTCTGAATCTTTGTCATTTAGGCTGTGTATTTCTTTTCTACTTTCCACAGCTTCATATTCTTTGCTTTTGACATCTGATATTCTATAGTTTTGTTGCTTTATTTTCTGTTGGTCTAACAAACCCAGAAATCTAAAGGACGAGTTAAATAAATTTTATTGAGGTATAATTTATACATTATACAAAAATGCATCCATTTTAAGTGTACAGTTTTGAGTTTTGATGAATGCATGCACCCTGTAACCACCACTGCAATCGAGACAGAGAATATTTCCATCACCCACACATTTCTCTCCTGCCTCTTATAGCCCCTCACTCCTACTCACAGACAGGTATTGATCTGTTCCTTACAACTCAGACAATTTTGCTTGTTTTGAAATGGCATCTGTACAGTGATCACAGTGAGCTTAGCTTGGACGTTTACTTGGAATAGCTGCAGGTTCTGATGAAGATTTGTCTTCTTATTTAACAAATGTTTATGGAGCTCCTATCAGGCCTCAGACATTTCCCACCAACCCTCTTATCTTTGCAGGTGAAGACAGTGACAATGCAGATAATTTCATAGCTATATGGATTTCATAGGTGAAGTTTATGTTACTTTTCATATGCAATGTGGAAGTTAAGGGAAGGGAGTATTCTGAGTACATTTCTTTAACTTCCAGTTTGAACAGTTAGATTTTTTTATTATGTATTGAGTTTTATTGAGTATAGTTGATATATAATAATCTGCACATAGTTAAAACATACAATTTAATAAGTTTTGATATATGTATACCACTATGCAATCATCATCACGCTCAAGATAATGATCACGTCTATCACCCTCAGAAGTATCCTCCGGTTTGTTTGTAATCCTGCCCTTCATTCTGTCCACGTAAGAATCCTAATTGTTCTACATATTCACCAACAATTAGTATGGTTGGTCTTATTAAATTTAGCCATTCAGTTAGATATATATTGGTATCTCATTGTGGTTTTAATTTGCATTGCCCTAATAATCCTGATGGGAGGAACTGACTTATTAGAAAAGGCCCTGATCCTGGGAAAGATTGAAGGCAGGAGGAGAAGGGGATGACAGAGGATGAGATGGTTGGATGGCATCACCAACTTGATAGACTTGAGTTTGAACAAGCTCCAGGGGTTGGTGATGGACAGGGAAGCCTGGCGTGCTGCAGTCCATGGGTTTGCAAAGAGTGACAGACTGAGTGACATGACTGAGTGACAGAACTGAGCTGAACAGGAGAGGGCAAAAATCTCAAAAGTGATGCTTCCAAGACTGAAGTTATATTTTATGTCTGAAGGATGGAGTTACAACAGGAAAAATGAAAGTAGACTGTGGCTAATGAAAAAAGTTAGAAGGAAACTTAGTTTGAAGTTTCAGCTTTTCCAATGTGACTCAAGTATCATTTTAATTCTTTCCAAAAGCACAAATATATATGCCTATATGTCTGTGTGTGTGTGTGTGTGTGTGTGTGTGTGAGTGTGTGTGTGTATATCTACATCTACAAGTGAGACTGAAGGCAGCTTGAATTGTCTGGAACAAGGAAAGATTAAGAAGAGTGGTGCAAACCAAAGCCACAGATTCTTAGATATACAGATGGAGAGGTAACCGCAAAAGACAGGTAGAAAGGATGGGGTGTCTCCAAGAATTCAAAAATTGAAAGACTTTGCAATGTCATTCAGCCCAAGGCCGATGTTTTGCAATTGTGGTCGTGCCGTTGTTTGCCAGGATCCTTTTCCTTGGCAAGCCTTGTTAGGTTATTAATTTAGGGTTGATTTCTTTTATTAAAATATAAAGAGTACACTGGAAGGCAGTACACAAGGGCAGAACTATGTTTGACTCTTAGCTTTGCCAATTTGGGCAAACTAATTAGTGTGATCTATGCTACTGAACTCCTACCATGACCCTGGTACTGCACCAGTTTCTGATGATATGATGGTGAGCAAAGCACCTGTAATTCCCGCTCTTTTGGACTTCAGAATATCAGGTGGGACATAGACATTATTTTAAAATGACAGTAAAGTACATAATTATAAACTTAGATAAGTCCTAAACTGTGCTATGATTTGAAGGGGATTGGGAGAAGAGTGTGACAGTCAGAAGGACAGCGTGTACAAAAAGTTCTGGGGCAGGAGGGAACAGGGAAAATCAAAAGACTGAGAAACCAAAGGTCTCTGGAGTCAAGACAGTCAAGGAGAATGCAGAAGCCTCAGCCTCCTTGTCTGTGAACTGGAGCTGTTACTATGGAGGGTTGTCTGATAGATTAGTGAGAACATATGATACTGGCCCATCAACATGGCTACTCATTAGATGCTGGCTACAATGATCATTACAAAATTGCTGCAAAAGGAAGACACTTCTTGAATCACATAAGTCAAATCAACCATGCCTCTAACATTCTGGGCTTTCCAGGTGGCCCAGTGCTAAAGAATCCACCTGCCACTTTGGGGTGGGTGGGGGCCTCCCAGGTGGCGATAGTGGTAAACAACCTCCCCGCCAAAGAAGGAGACGTAAGAGATGCAGTTTTGATCCCTGGATTGGGAAGATCCTCTGGAGGAGGAAATGGCAATCCACTCCAGTATTCTTGCCTGGAAAGTCCCATGGACAGAGGAGCCTGGTGGGCTACACTCCTTGGGGTCGAAAAAGAGTCAGACATGGCTGAACATGATGATGGGCCACCAGCAGACAATTGCATGTCAGTCCCTGGGTTACCAAGCAGACCTGTAGTTTAGGGAGAAGGTGGGGTGTTTTCTTGTGGTCTTGGGCTATGTAAGATGCCTGTCAGTGAGAAGAGGAATATCAGAAAGGCAAAGTTGAAAGGAAGGAGGGAAGAGGTCAAAGAAGCTCCATGTTCTAAATATTTTCCCCAAACATGTCTTGAAATGTGACATTCCATTCCCTTAATCTGTCCCATTCTATGCCACAGGCAAAGGTTCCAGTCTTCCAACGTGTTCCTGCAAGCACATTCTGAACAAGGAAACCCCACCACAGAACAATCTCATTAGTGGTATCAGTGGAACCAAATTGTAGAATTAGGTAGACTCACCCAACCAGTGCCTTTTAAAAGGACCTCAGGATGACAGCCCCTGTGGCCCAGGGCCTGTAACACTAATAGGATACAAATCCTGTCTCCACTCTTGACTCCTCTGTGCCCTGGTTTCCTTATCTGGGGGATGGTGATAGTGATGAAAATAGTTATAGCTATCTCACAGGATTATTGCGAGGGTTGAATGAGTAAGCAGAGTGAATGTGCAAAGCCTTTAGAACACATAGAGTGTGCAGATGTGTAAGTTTTAGCTATTATTTTAATGCCTGAAGAAGTTGCCAGTTTTGCTCCTCCCCATTCCAACATAGACACAAAGTGAAATTGAAAGTGTTAGTTACTCAGTCATGTCCGACTCTTTGAGACCCACCAGGCTCCTCTGTCCATGCGATTGTCCTAGGCAAGAATACTGGAGTGGGTTGCCATGTCCTTCTCCATGGGATCTTCCTGACCCAGGGATCGAACCCAGCTCTTCCTCATTGCAGGCAGATTCTTTACCATCTGAGCCATCAGCAAAACAAACATAGACAGAAACATAGACACATGCATACCTATATACCAGATTCTTTGGTGGCTCAGTGGTAAAGAATCCACCTGCCAATCTAGGAGACAAGGGTTCAATCCCCAGGTCGGGAAGATCTCCTGGAGAAGAAAATGGCGACCCACTCTAGTATTCTTGCCTGAGAAATCCCATGGACAGAGTAGCCTTGTGGGCTACAGTCCTAGGCTCACAAAAGAGTTGGACAGGACTTATTAGCGAGTAAACCACCACCAGCACCATACGGTTAAAAAGGCTTTGATTTTAATGAGTTTTCAAATACTGTAGCTATTAAGGTCAATAGACAAAGGGAAGAATGTTTTCATTTCTACAGTATCCTTCTAGGGACTAGTATTGTTTCTTAAGGGTCATGAGGGAAAAATAAGTGAGGGAGGGTTATTTAGGGGGCAGCTCCTCCTTTAAATTTCATGTGTGTCCAGCAGTCCGCAACAGTCTTACTTCCCCATCCTGTGATGCTCAGCCCAGCAAAACTAAAGCCTAGGGAAAAGGTAAAGAGAGAGACAGCAGGGGTGGGAGCAGAGAACCCATCGCTTCATTTCGGGTACAGTTTAGCTTCCTGCACCCAGACCAAGGTCCTGTGGTCACCTTTGCTTGCAGAAGGCTGAGCTGTCGTAGGCTGAGACTCATGTATTTCTAGGCCTCCAGTGATCAAGCAGGGTTTAACTAACCCATCCACCCCACTCTAAATCCACATCAGTTGTCATCAGAAGCAGTAGGCTGGCATTCAGATGTTTAGGCTCCTATTGGTACATCTTCCTGGAACCTGAACCTCAGAGACTCATATTTCTGTTGCAATTTTATAGCCAGAGGGTACACTCGTTCCTGCCAACCTCTCACTTTGAGTCTGGTTTCTTTGCCATTTTTTATAAAGCTGGAGAACTTGAGTCTGCAGACACCCATGCTCACTGATATTCAGGCTATACTTCCAGGACACACATTTCCAATTTTGCTTTCTACACATGTTACTTGGAGAAGGAAATGGCAACCCACTCCAGTATTCTTGCCTGGAGAATCCCAGGGACGGGGGAGCCTGGTGGGCTGCCATCTGTGGGGTCTCACAGAGTTGGACATGACTGGAGCGACTTAGCAGCAGCAGCATGTTACTACCCGACCTATGTGGAGCTTGCTAACACTGCAGACTTCAACACATTTTCTTTTCTGCCACTGAAATCTGCTGTGTTCCTGATCCTCTTTGCTCTAATCATTTGTCTTAATCCAGAAACTTCAGTCAAGGGAGATGTGGACACTCGTGAGGGTGAGCTGTGGGTCAGTCTGGGGTAAATATAACCCCATGGTTCACTGTAATTTGTTCTCTACCGACACAGCAGCAGAATTCAGTCCCGGCAAAATCCCATCTTAGGGCTTCTAGATTTCTCTAGGGATCACAACCGAGTCCTCCATTTTCTTCTCCATGACCTCCATCTACAACCATCCGAGGTCACCCCTGTTCCACTGCTGCTGGGTTGCTTTGGAAGAGATTGAAGCTTGAGGGTTTCATCCTGAGGTTTCCAACTTCGTCACTGTGGAGGCTCCAAAGTGGTCCATGTGTCAGCAGATGCACGAGACAGTTCCTGCTCTCAGCCACACTGACACGGGCCCCAGGTGTCCCGTCCATGTCCAAGGCCTCAGAAAGTCCCCCCGTGAAGCTGGCCCTTCAGCTGCCACCACCACGCCTCCACTTCATGGCCTCAGTCACAACTCTAAGGAATAAAGTAGAGACTTCTGGTTTCTGTCTATGATTAAGGAGCTTGGGATCAGATGCCATGATCTTAGTTTTCTGAATGTTGAGCTTTAAGCCAACTTTTTCACTCTCATCTTTCACTTTCATCAAGAGGCTCTTTAGTTCCTCTTCACTTTCTGCCATAAGAGTGGTGCCATCTGCATATCTGAGGTTATTGATATTTCTCCTGGCAGTCTTGATTCCAGCTTTTGTTTCTTCCAGCCCAGCATTTCTCATGATGTACTCTGCATATAAGTTAAATAAGCAGGGTGACAATATACAGCCTTGACGTACTCCTTTTCCTATTTGGAACCAGTCTGTTGTTTCATGTCCAGTTCTAACTGTTGCTTCCTGACCTGCATACAGGTTTCTCAAGAAGCAGGTCAGGTGGTCTGGTATTCCCATCTCTTTCAGAATTTTCCACAGTTTATTGTGATCCACACATTCCAAGGCTTTGGCATAGTCAGTAAAGCAGAAATAGATGTTTTTCTGGAACTCTCTTGCTTTTTCGATGATCCAGCAGATGTTGGCAATTTGATCTCTGGTTCCTCTGCCTTTTCTAAAACCAGCTTGAACATCTGAAAGTTCATGGTTCACGTATTGCTGAAGCCTGGCTTGGAGAATTTTGAGCATTGCTTTGCTAGCATGTGAGATGAGTGCAATTGTGCGGTAGTTTGAGCATTCTTTGGCATCGCCTTTCTTTCGGATTGGAATGAAAACTTCATGGGAAATAGATGGGGAAACAGTGGAAACAGTGGCTGACTTTATTTTTGGGGGCTCCAAAATCACTGCGGATGGTGATTGCAGCTGTGAAATTAAAAGGCACTTACTCCTTGGAAGGAAAGTTATGACCAACCTAGACAGCATATTAAAAAGCAGAGACATTACTTTACCAACAAAGGTCCATCTAGTCAAGGCTATGGTTTTTCCAGTGGTCATGTATGGATGTGAGAGTTGGACTATGAAGAAAGCTGAGCAATGAACTGACACTTTTGAACTGTGGTGTTGGAGAAGACTCTTAACAGTCCCTTGGACTGCAAGGAGATCCAACCAGTCCATCCTAAAAGGGATCAGTCCTGGGTGTTCATTGGAAGGACTGATGCTAAAGCTGAAACTCCACTACTTTGGCCCCCTTATGCGAAGAGCTGACTCATTGGAAAAGACCCTGATGCTGGGAGGGATTGGGGGCAGGAGGAGAAGGGGACGACAGAGGATGAGATGGCTGGATGGCACCACCAACTCGATGGACATGGGTTTGGGTAGACTCTGGCAGTTGGTGATGGACAGGGAGGCCTGGCGTGCTGCAATTCATGGGGTTGCAAAGAGTCGGACATGACTGAACGACTGAACTGAACTGAAGGAGCTTGGAAATCACCACTCTGTTCTAACAAGTAAAATGCTGATCAGCTGAAAATGCAGCGACTCTTCTTAGGTCTGTAAGAGAAGTGAGGTCACCATCAAACCACTTCCACCAAGTTGAAGAGACAGAGAATCAAGACTTACTGGAACAGAAACCCACAAGCAAAATCTCCATTGGAACTAGTGCTGGTGTAGGAAAACCTGAACGGATCAGTTTGTTATGAAAAATTTCAAATGTACACTAAAGTAGAGAGACTTTTACAGTGAATATCTATGTACTCACTCTATGGATTTAGCAGTTAACCCTTTATTATACTTGCTTCTTAAAATTGTATATTTATTTATCCACCCACCCATCTATTCATTCTTTATCATGTTATGTTTTGATCCATTTAAAATATATTATAAAAATCAGCTTGTTCACCCCTAAATACCTCTGCATGCATATTATCAACATGATTAACTAGAGTTCATTATTTGTGTATAAACCAAATGCTATTCCCTTTTTTTAGGTATAATGAAATGTGCAAATCTTACATGTTCCACTGGACAAGCTTTGACAAATGTATTGTTTCTGCACATGCTCAGTCATTTTCAACTATGACTCCGTGGGCTGTAGCCCACCTGACTCCTCTGTCCAGGGAATTCTCCAGGCAAGAATACTGGAGTAGATTGCCACTTCCTTCTCTGGGAGATCGCCGGATCCAGGGATCCAACCCAAGTAGCTTATGTCTCCTGATAGGCAGGTGGGTTCTTTATCACTAGAGCAGATTTATATACCAGGGAAAATCAACACTCTTTTTTTCTCACCATGCTGGCCTCCTGATGATCACTGAAGGTATTTGCAGTTGCTGTTTCCTTTATCCCGACATACATTCCGCCCAGAGGAGACGTGCTTATGGCTTATCTTGAGTTTTTGCTGAATTGTTACCTCCATAGAGATTCCTCACTTAAAATTGCACTCCCACCCCCATGCTGGTGCTGCCCATCCCTCTTGCTTGCTTTATTTCCTGCATAGAACTTATTTTTAAAACTTACTTATATATTTTTTTATGCAGTATCATTGCTTTATAATCTGTGCTAGTTTCAGGTGTATAGCAAAATGACTTAAATGTATATGAATATCTATGTTGTATGTCTCTGTTCATCTCAAACTCATAATTTATCCCTCCCCCACTTTCCCTTTTGGCAACTCTAAGTTTGTTTTCTGGGTCTATGAGCCTGTTTCTGTTTTCTAACAGGTTCAACTATGGATATTCAGGGGATCCACTCTGAGAAATCTTGGATTAAATAGTTTGCCCAGGTTCACCATGATAAAAGCATACACGGAACAGAACCATGTCTAATTCATTGAAATATGTTCTTGAGTTGCTACTGTCTGCAAGCAATGTTTTGAAGGCTCTGAAGAGGTTCACAAAATAGATGGCATCATCCCTGCCTTTTCAACTAGAACATGCCTCCTCTTTCTAAATGAGTCTGATAACGATTTCCTGAGATGAATTATGCTTTTTGCACTTCGGTTTCAGGTAATGTTTTTGTAAGAACATGACAATCATGGGCATGAATTATAGGTATCAGTTTTAAAATGTAATAGCAAATAGAGAAGACGTTCTCTAAGGCAGTGGAATTAAATACCATATAAATCTAATTCACATGACACAGTTTGATGCAGTTCAGTGCAGCACTCGACAGCAAAAAGTGATGCGTTGTAATACAACGCAGTTATCTCACTGCAGCTGCGGGACAGGGCCTTGGAGGCAACCTCATCTCAAGTCTTGGGTTGTGGCGCCCTCTAGTGGCATACACTGAGTCTTTTCTGTGACTGCTGCAAATGCACTTTTCATTTAATGAGAAAACTGTCATTCAAGGAATGGAAAGGAGCTGATATCCGGCAGCCTGCTTAATATACAACAGAGGTCACAGATGAAAAGACTTGTCTAAGCTGCCACCTCAGCTAAAGTAGCTAATTGTGCTGTCCATGCTATTACTTTTTTCAGTTTTTTCTCATTTGTGACACATACAGAAAAAATAGTAATCAGCATTTTCAGCCTAAAGATAGGATACTGGAATGGAAAATGCAGGAGGGTTAGAAACCATATAAAAGATTAATATAATAGAACTATAAAAATAAAATATATAATGGGATATAATAGAAATAGAAAAAAAATCTGCATCCTTTAATATATAAGCATCTTCCTTCACGGTGAGAGATCAGCTGCTCCTATGTTGTTTGGAGATAGTAAGGAGAATGTAAATGATTACAAATTCCTTATTTTTCAAAATGTACATGCATAATTCTTTCAAATCATATTTATTTATTTTTTGTCAAATCATATTTATTGAGCACCTACTATGCTTCAGGTTCAAACGAAATACCACCCCCCCCACACACATGCACACACACCCCTCTAAGCAATTTCATCTGAACAGTAGGCTCCTTTTCCTCCCTCACATCTTCGCTGAGGATGATGAAAGCTTTCTTGGTGCCAGGCACCACGCTGAGTACCAGTGAAGCTCATGGTCATGGGCTGACTCTTTTACTTCCTTTGGCAATGTGTCCTCTGATTGAACATGGTGTTTCACAGCCTCCCGTACCACTGGAGCAAACTCAGGCGATCCACCTAGGTGCCTCTGGGCTCAGTTTTCATGGAATATAGACAAGGATACTAATCCTGCCTTGAGAAGATCCTGTGGTCAGGGCTTTAGGGATTTTTGAGAATGGATTTCTGAATCACATCACCAGGAAGCCTCTGAGACAAGCACAGATGTCAGCTAAAGAGAAAGGGAATCTACCATGGACTACAAGGAGATAAAACCAGTCCATCCTAAAAGAAATCAACCCTGAATATTCATTGGAAGGATTGATGCTGAAGCTAAAGCTCCAATACTTTGGCCACCTGATGCGAAGAGCTGACTCATTGGAAAAGATCCTGATGCTGGGAAAGATTGAAGGCAGGAGGAGAAGGGGATGACAGAAGATGAGGTGTTTAGATGGCATCACTGACTCAGTGGACGTGAGTTTGAGCAAACTCCAGGAGATGGTGAAGGACAGGGAAGCCTGGAGTGCTGCGGTCCATGGGGTCGCGAAGAGTCAGACACGACTGAGGGATTGAACAGCAACCATGGATAATGGAGGCGGGAGACCATGTTAGTCGCAGTGATGGGGACCATAGTTCTTTCCATTTCATTTCCTTGCCCAAGTTTCCCCTAGGAAGAAAGATCCCAAGGTGCATGGAAGAGCTGCTCCTTGTATGTGTGTAGCAAGTGGATCCCAACAGTGTGGAGTGGGCTGCAATGGACAGGGCTGTGCCCTGGGATCTCCTTCATCACCTCAGACCCTGGAGTATCGTGAGCAGAGGGCCTTTAGCTCAGACCCTTCAGCAATTGCCTCAGCTGCTGAGGTGACATGCTGAGGGGAGCTGACCTCACCCAAGGTCATGTCCTTCTGGGCCCTGCCCACATCCAGTGACTGATAATGAGATAGAAAGACCCATTGGACTAGAAGCAGGACAGCTCTGATGGGCCATTGCAGCCCCAGTAATGATCATTTAAGTTATGCCTTATCGGTTAAGCTATGCCGTAGATAATTTATTTAAAGTTTCTCTTATTATTTGAAATTAGGATACTATTAAACTTTAATTCTTACTAGTAGTTTAATGGTAGCATCTTAAGCATGCAATTCGTCTCTTTTTAAAGATTATTTACATAGAATAAATCCCTATGATCAGCCTTAACAACTCAAAGCACAACTATATTTTTATACCTCCTGACTTCTATGGCCTAATTGTTTTTCAAAAGGGCCAGGAAAGTTTACAGGGGCCTACATCTAAACATATGTTTCTGTATAACTCACACCTTGCAAGTATTTCCAGCTCGGGTATTTGAGGACTCTTACTAAAACTTCTGCCAAGTTTTTCTTGGCATAAAGAACATTTATTTGGCTAATTTTGAAATTTTGTGCTGATGATGTCTAAAAAATTTACCCAAATTTGAGTGATGAGGATGAGAGATTTTATCAGTTTGCTCCATTGAAAGTTGCTGTTACTTTGATGAAACCAGTTCCTTCTCCCTCACTTTATAACTTTGGGCTTACAAATCTCCTTCTCAGTCTTTTTTGATCTGTTTTATGTTTACTAGGGAGAAGTGTTTTACATGGTTTGCTGCTGAAAAGCTCACATGGTTTTAAGCAAGAGAAAATCTGTCCTGAAACTCCAGGAGCTGGGCTATACTCCCAGCGAGATCTTCATGTGCTTCTTTAAAAATAAACAATTTCACAGAACACTGACATCAGACAAGCCGCTCTGTGATCATGATGGATCCAGATACAAACAAGACCGTAACCACAGCTGAGCACAGACTAAACCGTGAACATGGACTAAGCCACAAAAATAATCAACTATTCCCCCATCCAGGCGATGAGCGTGCCTGCGGCTTCTTTACTGGTGAGTGTTTTAGCCTCACTCTAGTCATCCCTCTGTTTAGGTTGGATTTATTAAGAGACCCAGTCATAGAATTAGGGCATCCTTGGTAGCTCAGCTGGTAAAGAATCCGCCTGCAATGTGGGAGACCTGGGTTTGATCCCTGGGTTGGAAAGATCCCCTGTAGAAGGGAATGGCTACCCACTCCAGTATTCTGGCCTAGAGAATTCCATGGACTGTATAGTTTATGGGGTCTCAAAGAGTTGGACACGCCTGAGCGACTTTCACTTCACCTCGCTTTAGTCATAGAATTGCCCCACTTCCTAATAACATCCAACCTAAAGCAAAGCCCTGCTTCCTAATCCTCCGCCAAATCACCTAACACAAGCCCAAAATCTAAAAGAAATTCTTCTGAATGAATGCCATCTTCTTGTGAGTTTACGCTCCAAGGTGTGAGTTCTCCCTCACACAATGAACAGCACAGACTGCTTGTTTGATCACAGTGGATTCCCAACGGAGGGCGTGACACTTTCTTTACGTCACCTATTGATCATTTCAACTTAACTTGACTAGAACTTTGCAGACAAAGGTTGATTTATCTTACCCTAGCTTTCCAGGTTGTGGCTTCCCAGATGACCCAGTGGTAAAGAACACGCCTGCCAATGCAGGAGACTTAGGTTCAATCCCTGGGTCGGGATGATCCCCTCTGCAACAGCCCATGGGGCAGCAAAAGAGTTGGACACGAGTTAGCAAGTAAACAGCAGCAAAGGCAGCAGCTTTCCAGGTTAACCTCTCCATGGTGCTAAGCCTCTTCAGTTGTGTACGACTCTTTGGGACTCTGGACCATAGCCCACCAGGCTCCTCTGTTTATGGGAATTCCCAGGCGAGAATACTGGAGTGGGTTGCCATGCCCTTCTCCAGGGGATCTTCCTGACCCAGGGATGGAACCTGCATCTCTGACATCCCCTGCATCGGCAGGCGGGTTCTTTATCACTAGCGCCATCTGGGAAGCCCTAATGTCTCTCATTTATACAACAGCTTCTCTCCTGATTCCTCAATCTTTCATTCAGTACTCTTTTCTTTAGACAAATAATAGGTCAACAAAATGTTAAATGCTTGACAATCTTACTCATTCCCAAGCGTTTGAATAAATGAGTGTGGCATTTATTTATTTATCATAGAAACATCGAAACGCTTATGGAGAGATGACTGTTCAGTTTCTGCTTGACTCGTGCACGTCTTGCCATTTGCTTGCCAGGTATTTTGAAACGTTGTGGTTTCCTCTGAGCCACCTCCCTGCAGGTAAGTGGAAAGATCCTTGGGCCATGAAGGGAAAGATCCATGGGACACATGCCAAGGGGAAGCATGTGGAGATGTCGACTTGGACGTGCGTCGTAGAGGCCTCTGTCATGATGGCACGGGCTGTGTCAGGGTACCGACCTGGGGCGGCCAAAATTTCCAGCTGTCAACAAGTGAAGTCAGTGGAGGGACTGAGTCATGCTCCATATGTGTAAGTTTTTGAATTCCTAGAGGAAAATTTCATGGGGGAAATGGCTTTGAACAAAAT
Organism: Dama dama; assembly: GCF_033118175.1. Classification (NCBI taxonomy): domain Eukaryota; kingdom Metazoa; phylum Chordata; class Mammalia; order Artiodactyla; family Cervidae; genus Dama; species Dama dama. Next base: position 27,523,513 of record NC_083686.1, on the reverse strand, counting down.
GAGAAGCAGTCTGTTTGGTCATGTTTTATTTCTCAACATGGCTTCCTGTGCTTCGACTAAAAGGTACCTATGACTGATAACATTTTCCTCCAAATTCTCAGAAAACAAAGCTGGTTTTCCTTGAGTTTGACTTCATGTGGATTTCACATACTTACACAAGCCGATGAATAGTATTATGATTCACTCAGCCTGAATGCCTTTATTCTTATGAACTTATCATAATGGATTTTAAATGACAAAATTTACATGAGCTGCATAAAAATGATCTGATCACTGCTTGGGTCCGGAGAGAATTCTATATCTTTTACACAAGGAAGCCCTTATACTACAGCATGTAGAAAGTAAATCCCTCATTTAAAATCATGTCAAACACCAAAGTAGACAGTGCTGGTTATTTATCAATGATGAGCTTTCAGTTGCAGAAAACCCGAGTCAGTGGGATTTAAACAATAATGTGGATTTATTGGCTCATGCAACTGAAAGTCAAAGGACAGTCCCACATTGGACACGTTTTGGTTAAGCTTGCTCTTCATTCTGGCTTTATCCCAAGCTGGAATGTCACCTACAGTCACAAAGATGCGTGATCCCAAAGGGGGACAGGCTTCCTTGTCCATTTCCAGGGTAGAAAATGGTACTTCTCACCTTACCAAATGATATTTCCTGTTCTTTCATGTAGATTGAACTGAAATACATTGACCATAGTTGCAATGGATATGAGAATAGGTTGCTTGATCATCGCCTGGACCCAGAAGTGGATAAATCCCCTTTTACATCATGATTATTGTGTGACTGCTATATGCTTACTACAGGTATTTCCTTAAAGGAAAATCAAAGATTTAATGGATAGGGGGACAGAGGGAATAGGTCCCTGGTCAGGTCTGTCCAGGACTTTGCATTTAATTTCCCTATTAGAAGTGATGGGCTTCCTTGGAAGCTCAGCTGGTAAAGAATCCACCTGCAATGCAGGAGGACCCCGGTTCAATTCCTGGGTTGGGAGGATCTGAAGATCCCCTGGAGAAGGGATAGTCTACCCACTCCAGTATTCATGGGCTTCTCTGGTGGCTCAGACAGTAGAGAATCCACCTGTAATTTGGGAGACCTGCATTCAGGGCCTTGGTTGGGAAGATCCCCTGGAAGAGGGCATGGCAACCCAATCTAATATTCTTGCCCAGAGAATCCCCATGGACAGAGGAGCCTGGTGGGCTAAGTCCATTGGTTTGCAAAGAGTCGGACATGACTGAACAGTTAAGCACATTTTTACCTAATATCTCATTTTACCTATAAGTGGCAGTATTGGGCTAAAAACATGGGGCCTAGACTTAGCTTGGCCAACAGTGTGCATGCTCAGTCATGTCCGACTCTTTGTGACCCCATGGACTGTAGCCTGGTTAGCTTCTCTGTCCAGAGGATTTCCCAGGCAAGCCTATTGGAGTGGGCTGCCATTTCCTTCTCCAGGGGATCTTCCCTACCCAAGGGTCGAATCCACCTCTCTTGGGTCTCCCGCATCCCCTGCATTGCAGCTGGCTTCTCTACCACTTCAGGCATCTAGGAAGACCACTTAGGCAGCAACCATTCAGTTCTTCGGTCCACAGTTACAAGCAGTGTGGTTTTATGTAAGTCGCTGAACCACTCCTTGCCTCGACACCTTCATTTGTAAGATGAAATTAGTAGAATCTTCCTTGTAGAGCTGCTATGAATTTTCAGAGGAGAGATGCAGACACACAGCACTTAGCATCATGCTTGTCGATTTCTAATACTTGCAACAATATATTTGCAAGTCAAGCAGCCATTTGATGGCCTCTCTAAGGCATCGTTTTTGTCTGTTTGGGTACCTGCCGTCTGCCCAGAAGGTTTTGGAGGTTTTTCTTCCCATCCTTAGGACATTTTATCAATTAACTAATTTAAGTAGACTCAATTCTTTAACCCAAAGACTAGCCATCTGATACTGAAGAAGCGATGTATTGTGGTATATTGTGCTATAAATGGTCCCCCTGAAAGCCCCACCAGGTGTTCATGATCAGGAGTTTTCCTTTGATAAATTTCATTCTGAAATTGTTTGAATATAGGGTACCAACAGCAACTTACTGGGTCTCCTTAGTTTCTTATTGGGAAAATCACCACAGAAGGCCTGCTAAACCCATCCAGGGCAATAGTGTTTTAATTATCCCTTGCTTACTTCCTTTGGCTAAAGCAATTGGAAGGCTGAATATATGCATATGGCAATAATGAAATAATTTCTTTTGGCTTGCAACTCTTTATTGCATTTTTATTGAAGGTAATGGTGAGGTGGGGACAGTGAAGAACAGGGAGGAAGGAGATGAAGCTATCCTAGTTATTTGTCTTAAAAGTAATCCATGTAGGGTCTAAAGATGGAGCTTGGACTACACTCCTTTGGGAAAATTTATATAAACTTGATAAAGTATAAAGTAGATAAATTAGGGTGATTGCTTCAGATAGCTCTTTGTTTTCCCAAATGATTTATCTTATGTATTTACATAAATGACAAACAATGAGTTTGGTGTATGACTTGTGCTTCAGTATATGGAAGCAATTGGATCATCAGTATATGGAAGCAATGGGATCAAGGGAAAAGACATCAACTTTGGAGACAGAAAGTTGTGTGCTATTGTGTGCTATTGGGCTCAGTCATGTCCAAATCTTTGCGGCCCTGTGGATATAGCCAGCCAGGCTCCTCTGTCCATGGCATTCTCCAGGCAAGAATACCAGAGTGGATTGACATGTCCTCCCCCAGAAGATCCTCCTGAGCCACGGATCAAACTCATGTCCCTTATGTCTCCTGCATTGGCAGTTGGCTTCTTTACCACTAGCACCACCTGGAAAGGCCAGAGACAGGAAGACCAGTCCTTAAATCCTGACAACACTGTTTATCAGAAGTGTGACCTTGGAAAATGCCTTCACATCTATCTCCGAGCCCTCAGTTTTCCAATCTGTGAAAGAGGGACAATGGTGCTTTCTTTGTAAGAGTTTATGAAATAATTAAAAAAAGAATTGTTTAGTACAGTGAATGATAGAGCACAAAAATTGTTCTTATTTATAAAGATTCATTGAACATGTAAGTTGTAAGGAAAGATCTGTTATATAAAGTAAAGCATGTTTATACTCAGAATTCTATGACTTCTTGTTGACTGTCCTACATCTGATCGTAAAGCATTGTTATATCACAGGATCTCATGGCTTCAGGCCTAAAACTGAGAAACTTCCCTCCTATTGTTACTGAAAGTGTTAGTTGCTCAGTTGTGTCCCACGTAGCCAGTCAGGCTTCTCTGTCCATGGAATTCTCCAGGCAAGAATACTGGAGTGGGTAGCTACTCCCTTCTCCAGGGGATCTTTCTGACCCAGGGATCGAACCTGGGTCTCCTGCATTTCAGGCAGGTTGTCACTGAGGAGAACAAATAAGCTGGAATGCCACTATAACCCACTGAAGGCTGAAGCAGTCCCTGGCTGCACAGTATGAATCACTTGGGAACTTCAAAAAACCTCAAGGCCCCAGCCCTATCCCAGAACAATGAAATCAGAAGTTCTGGGAGTTGGGCCCAAACATCAGTGTTTTTTTAAAACTCTGCAGAAAATGCAAAGTGCAGTCAAGCTGGAGAATCACCGCTCTAAGCTTTTGCTTCTCAAATTGTAATGTGCATGTGAATCACCTGAGGTCTCGTTAACTCCAAAGTTCTAGTCCTGTAGGTCCTGGGTGGGGCCTGAGCCTCTGCATTTCCAGCCCGCTTTTAGGTGATGCCATTGCTGCTGGTTCCTGAACCACACTCTGCGTAGCCAGGCCCTAAGATGCTTGTTTTCCTCTCTCTTTCCACCACCACCCAATTCTGGGGGGGATAAGCCTTTTACAAAAGACACTTTCTCTTTCCCAGGAATCTCTTTTTTTCTCCCTTCAGTTTTATTGAGATATAATTGACATGTATCACTATATGCTATACAGCATAATGATGACATACATATATTGTGAAATAATCACCACAATATGTTTAGTTAACATCTGTCACCTCATGTAATTACAACGTTTTACCCTTCTGATGAGAACTTTTAGGACCTACACTCATGACAACTTTCAAATATACCATGAAACTACATGAAACTACAGTATAAACTGTAGTCATCGTGTTGGAATTTACATCCTTAAAGCATATTTGTCTTTTAACTGGAAGTTTGTACCTTTGGACGACCTTCATCTAATTCTAACACCCCTTTCCTCTGCCTCTGGTAACCACAAACCCATTCTCTTTTTCTTTTCTATGATTTTTTTTTTTTTACTGATTCGATGTGTGAGTGATACCAGGCAGTATTCATCTTTCTCTGGCTTACTGCATTTAGCATAGTGTGCTCAAATTCCATCCATGTTGTCACAAGTGGCAGAATTCTCTTCTTTTTCAAGGCTGAATAGCATTTCATTATTTGTGTGCATGGGCATGCATGTATACTGTATTTTCTTTATCTTTTTGTTTTTTGACGGGTACTTAGTTTATTTCCATGTTTTGGCTATGGTAAATAATGCTGCAGTGAACACTGGTATGCATATATCTTTTCAAATTAGTGTTTTTGTTTTCTTTGGATAAATACCCAGCAGTGGAATTGCTGGATGATATGGTAATTCTATTTTTAAATTTTTTGAGGTACCTCCATATTTTTTTCCATCATGTCTATGACAATTTATGTTCCTACAAACAGGGTACCTGGGTTTCCTTTTCTCCACATCCTCTCCAGCCTTACCTCTCATCTCTTTGATGATGGCATTGTAACAGGAGTGAGGTGGTATCTTATTTTTTATCTGACATGCATTTCTCCCAGGAATTGCTTTTACTTCAGAGGTTGCCATCATCTTTAGCCACAATAGGAAAATGCTATTCTTTCTCCAAGCATGTTTCAAATTGCTCTAACCTTCTTAAAATAACTTTGACTTTTGAAAAAATATACCTCTGTCTTCAGTACAAGATGACTCACAATTTTATCAGTTGTTAAAAGTATTTGGCGTAATATGGACACTTTCAGAAATCTGCTCTGAAACCTTTTTAAAGAAGGCAGTTTATGCATAACTAAAAATCAAGCAGGCTTCCCAGGTGACTCAGTGGTAAAGAATCTGCCTGCCCCAATGCAGGAGATGCAGGAGGTTTAGGTTTGATCCCTGGGGTCAGGAGGATCCTCTGGAGGAGGAAATGGCAACCCACTCCAGGATTCTTGCCTGGAAAATCCCATGGACAGAGGACCCTGGCCGGCTACAGTCCATGGGCTTGCAAACAGCTGAAGATGACTTAGTGACTAAACAATAATTGGCCCATGTGGGATCATCAGTAGGCTTGTTATCTCCAAAATAATTTATTTCTTTATATGAAAATGGCTTTAGTTGGCATCTTGGAAGTTGTGTTTCTAATAAGAGTTCTTATTGCATTGCCATAAAAAACTTTTTAAAGTTTTCACCTAAGAGTTAAAAACAGTATGATCATTGTTGCTCTCTTCAGAATCTAAGACTAAGAAAGAAAAGTTGCATTTTTATTTATTTTTTGTTCAGTCACTCACCATCTTGTCCTCCATCGTTCCCTTCTTATCCTGTCTTCAATCTTTCCCAGCATCATGGTCTTTTCCAATGAGCTGTCTCTTCACATCAGGTGGCCAAATTACTGGAGCTTCAGCTTCAGAATCAGTCCTCCCAATGAATATTCAGGACTTATTTCCCTTAGGATGGACTGGTTTGATCTCCTTACAGTACAAGGGACTTTCAAGAGTCTTCCTCAACAGTTCAGTTCAGTTCACTCGCTCATTCGTGTCCGACTCTTTCAGACCCCATGAATCGCAACATGCCAGACCTCCCTGTCCATCACCAACTCCCGGAGTTTACTCAAACTCATGTCCGTAGAGTTGGTGATGCCATCCAACCATCTCATCCTCTGTCGTCCTGTCCTCCTCCCACCCCCAATCCTTCCCAGCATTAGGGTCTTTTCCAATGAGTCAACTCTTTGCATGAGGTGGCCAAAGTATGGGAGTTTCAGCTTCAGCATCAGTCCTTCCAATGAACACCCAGGACTGATCTCCTTTAGGATGGACTGGTTGGATCTCCTTGCAGTCCAAGGGACTCTCAAGAGTCCTCTCCAACACCACAGTTCAAAAGCATCAATTCTTCTGCACTCAGCTTTCTTTATAGTCCAACTCTCACATCCATACATGGCTACTGGAAAACCATAGCCTTGACTAGACGGATCTTTGTTGGCAAAGTAATGTCTCTGCTTTTTAATATGCTGTCTAAGTTGGTCATAACTTTCCTTCCAAGGAGTAAGTGTCTTTTAATTTCATGGCTGCAGTCACCATCTGCAGTGATTTTTGGAGCCCCCCGAAATAAGTCTGACACTGTTTCCACTTTTTCCCCATCTATTTGCCATGAAGTGATGGGACCAGATGCCATGATCTTAGTTTTCTGAATGTTGAGCTTTAAGCCAATTTTTTCACTCTCCTCCTTCACTTTCTTCAAGAGGCTTTTTAGTTCCTCTTATATTCTTTGCAGCCAAAGATGGAGAAGCTCTATACAGTCAGCAAAAACAAGACCGGGAGCAGACTGTGGCTCAGATCTTGAACTCCTTATTGCCAAATTCAGACTTAAATTGAAGAAAGTAGGGACACCACAGTTCAAAAGCATCAGCCTTCTTTATAGTCCAAATCTGACATACATACATGACTACTGGAAAAACCATAGCTTTTACTAGACGGACCTTTGGTGGCAAAGTAGTGTCTCTGCTTTTTAATATGCTGTCTAGGTTTCTCATAGCTTTTCTTCCAAGGAGCAAGTGTCTTTTAATTTCATGGCTGCAGTCAGCATCTGCAGTGATTTGGGCGCCCCCAAAATGAAAGTCTGTCATTGTTTCCATTGTTTCCCCATTTATTTGCCATGAAGTGATGGGACTGGATGCCATGATCTTTGTTTTCTGAATGTTGAGTTTTAAGCCAGCTTTTTCACTCTCCTCTTTCACTTTCATTAAGAGGCTCTTTAGTTCCTCTTCTCTTTCTGGTGTGTGTCATCTGCACATCTGAGGTTATTGATATTTCTCCCTGCAACCTTAATTCTAGCTTGTGCTTCATCCAACCTGGCATTTTGCATGATGTACTCTGCATATAAGTTAAATAAGCAGGGTGACAATATACAACTTTGACATACTCCTTTTTCCCAATTTGGAACCAGTCTGTTGTTTCATGTCCAGTTCTAACTGTTGCTTCTTGACCTGCATAGAGGTTTTTATTTATAAACAACTGCTAAGTTAACAACCAATGAAAATTTGAAATCAGAGAGGAAAGAGGACAGACTTTGTCCCTGTTGCATTGATGTGTCATGGACATTTGTTGCTTCCACTAATACGGTATTATAAGTTCTTCACTGGAAATGACTGTCTGATTTGTCTTAGTATTCCAATGAGTTGACGCATTTCTTGGCTCATGGGTGATGTTCAATAAATTTTGTGTTGAAAGTAATCTCAAAATACATGGTTTCATGCAGAGTTAACTTGGCAAAGTTCTTGTCTTGGCATTAATGAATACGTCCTAATTTTCCTGTTACCATGCTTTAGCTTGGCAATGATCCTCCAGCTTATTGTGAATATATCAAGTGATGTTGACAGAGTCAACCCTTGAATTATTAGCATTACTTGGCATGTACAGAGTAGATGTGGGGCTTAGATTGTTTTAGTAGCACAAAGCCCTCTCTATTTATGTCCCAAGTTTGTTGTTGTACATTGGTCCCAGAGTCCATTTTTGTTCTTGTTTAGTTGCTAAGTTGTGTCTGACTCTTTGCGACCCCATGGACTATAGCCTGCCAGTCTCCTCTGTCCATGGGATTCTCTAGGTAAGAATACTGGAGTGGGTTGCCATGCCCTCCTCCAGGGGATCTTCCTGACCCAGGAACCAAACCCACATCCCTCATGTCTCCTGCATTGGCATGCAGATTCTTTACCACTGAGCCATCTGAGGGTTATCAGTAGTGTTGAGGGCCAGCTCATCACATCCTAAGTCTCACTGATGTCTATGTCTGAATCAGAACAAGGTTTGAGGGCACAGGATTTATAGAACTTGTCTGGCTGGTTTTCATGAGTTGACATATTAATGTGGACAGTGAGCTCATTTCTCCTTTGAGAAAGACGGAACCACTGTGTAAGTGATACTAGAAATTTCTTGAAAATGAAATACTCACAGATAGATGAGGAAAGCCTGAGGGAAGTGAGAATCAAGGATAGGTTCCAATAAGGAACTTTAGAATGTAATTTTCTGGAAGGCAGAGACCTGTGACTTCTCTGTCTTCAGTCCCCACTGGTCACATGATGCAACACTTTATATTCTGTAGGGAAAAGGCTCAGGAGAGCTCACATGTGCCAGGTTCCCTTCTTTTATTCTGAAACATCAACACTCAGGGCCAGAGGGGCATTGGCACATAGCAGCGCCCCTAGGTGGTCATCCTATCCTCACTCTTTGTCTGTGGCCATTCTATGAGGGCTGGTCATTCTGACCAGTTAGTTTATGCTTTTTCCATCATTCTCAGTCTGGGGAACTCTTGCAATCTTCCGAGAGCACGAACTTCCTCCCTAGGTTTCCTTATGAGTAGTGGTTGCCTTAGGCTTAAAGCTGATCTTTTAGGAGTAACACTGAGTCCAAGTATGGTGGTGATGATCTCAGATTCTGGAGCCATTATTTTCCGGCTTCAAATCCCAGCTCTGTCAACTGCAAGTTCTATGCTGCTGCTGCTGCTAAGTCGCTTCAGTCGTGTCCGACTCTGTACGACCCCATGGACGGCAGCCAACCAGGCTCCTCCGTCCCTGGGATTTTCCAGAAAAGAATACTGGAGTGGGTTGCCATTTCTTTCTCCAGTGCATGCATGCTAAGTCGCTTCAGTCATGTCCGACTCTGTTAAATCCTATGGACAGCAGCCCACCAGGCTCCTCCGTCCACAGGATTCTCCAGGCAAGAATACTGGAGTGGGTTGCCATTTCCTTCTCTGCAAGTTCTATGACCTCAGGTGAATTGTTGCACCTCTTTTAGCCTCATTGCCTCACTCTCCTCCCCAGCGTCCTAGGGCTGTAAGTGAAGCTGCTCAGTCGTGTCCGACTCTGCGGCCCCATGGACTGTAGCCCACCAGGCTCCTCCGACCATGGGATTTTCCAAGCAACAATACTGGTGTGGGTTGCCATTTCCTTCTCCAGTAAGGAAGATTAAATGAAAGCACTGTCTGCCACAGAGAAAACCCTGTGTAAGTAAGTAAGACTATCATCATTTGTATCCATCCCAATTCAAACCTCTGACTACTTTAGCAATTATACATGGAGCCTGTACCCCAGTGGCGTCAACTTAGAAATTTGCTCTGCTACGTGAGACAGGTGCTAAAATAATCTGTATGGTGATAGTTGTGATCTCCACTTTTCAACAACATTTTGTTTTAATTATTCTTAAATATCTTTCTTATGGTTTCTTTTTTTCAAGGTTAAAATATAAAGTTTCAAGGGTTTAGACTTTATCTATCAATTTCTTTATATACCCAATGCAGAAGTGCTACATATGTGTCAAATATAAAATGGACTGTTTTCAAAATTAAAAAACTTCTATTTAGAGGTAAGTCCTTCACTATGCCAAAACAAATAACCAACCAATTCAGTCACAAGGCTCCTAGTTTCAGGACAGTTGAATTCTAGGGTTGATTCCATTGTTTTCAATATTAATCTGTCCTAGTTTCAGGACAGTTAAATTCTAGGGTTCATTCCATTGTTTTCAATATATTAATCTGACTACTTTATCACATAATCTTCCCACCTAACATCCATAAGATTTTAGATTGCTTGAACCTCATCATTACCTTTCACCTAAATGAAATACTGGGATTACTAATGGTTTGACTGACGACAGAGGTTGCAGTTTTGAGGAGTAATCCCTATGTAGGGATTAGAAGACTCATTCATTAACAGGTCATAAGCAGTTAGAATATATTTAACCAATGAAATAGCCAGTTGGCATTGTTGAAGTAACACAAGAGCTTCTGATCACTGGAAACTATGCAATATGGGCAAAGTGTTGGTGAAACATAGCGGTGTGTCCTGGTTTAAGAAATAACATTTTGGTTGTTTCTCTGGCCATCAAAAAGCTGCATCTATGTCACATGTACACAGTTTCTTGTAGGTGACTCAAAATGAATTGTTTCAGCAGGGCAGTGGGTTTGGCCCAGGTAAGCAGAGCAGAAGAGTTATTAAAAGTACTGGCTCTGGAGTTGGACTTGCTATGATCAGATCAAAACACTGCTACATTACTGATATGCAACCTCAGACTGATTCCTTCACCCTGTGAGGATCTGTTTTCCAGATAATTGGCATAAAATAGTACCTACTTTATCAAGTTACTGTAATCATAAAATCTGAGAATATATAGCCCAGAGACTGTATAGTAAGAATTCACACATTTAGCCATTACTTTTTTACTATTATTTGAAGACAGTTGCCAACTTGACACTACATTGGTAAATAACACAAGGTGAGAAGAAAGCTCTTCCTGATTAGTACCAAGACCTGCTTATTCAGGGAACTCTAGTTTGTGTTTCCTTAAATGATTTTTATTACTCCTGAGACTAGAAGGTTCAGTAATCGAATACCCACCCTGTTCTTGTCAGAACCTGTGACTCAGGTTGAGACTAGCTGCCTGTCATATTCTTATATGATTTCCACCTAACGAAGACAGCTTCATCCACTGCGTTTTTTGGTTAGCCAAGGAAACTATTGAGAAAACTGTCATCACATGACAGAGGGTTCCTGGAAAGAGGAAGTGACTTCCGTGAGGCCATGTGTCTGCAGTACTACGCTGTCTTAAAAATAGCCAACTTTAATGAGCATCTACTTTGTACTGGCATTGAGTTAAGCACTTTACATGCATCATCTTGCTTAACATTCGTAACAACCTTTTGCAATGGGACTTTCATTATCTCATTTGCACGCTAAGAAACTGAAACTCCCCACAACTTGGAAGAACAAGGGTGTGCTCTGAACACTATACAATGACGGATGCAAGGACTCTGTCTGAAAAATTGTTTCTCTGAGGTCTGTAGGGTGTATGCATTTTTGGAAGGGCAAAGATGAACTTCTGTTGAACTTTTTGCTTTTCTTTATTTATACATGATTTTTTAAAACTAAGTAATGGGCTGATTCATATCAAAGTATGGCAAAAGCCACTACAATATTGTAAAGCAATTAGCCTCCAACTAATATAAATAAATGGAAAAAAAATAAAACTAAGTAATGGCTTTACTTATTAATATAGAGGTAATTAGAAACATCAAAGCAAAAACCAAAAAACAGACTAGATAGAAGAAGAAAGGTTTTATTTTGGTCACTTACTGACTCAACTCACATTTCAACTGCATTCCATGGTCTTCCTAAATGTCCAGGATTGGAATTAATCACTTCATCCTCTGGGATCCCAAAAGACTTTTCAAAAAGAAATTTACGTCTTGAGCAGGGTTGATATTTAAAAATATTTAGCAACTGGTAGTGTGTGTGTGTGTGTGTGTGCGCTCAGGCTAAGTCACTTCAGTTGTGTCCCACTCTTTGTGACCCTATGGACTATAGCCTGCCAGGCTCCTCTATCCTTGGGATTCTCCAGGCAGGAAGACTGGAGTGGGTTTCCATGCCCTCCTTTAGGGGATCTTCCCAACCCAGGAATAGAACCCATGTCTCCTGCGTCTCCTGCAGTGGATTCTTTACCACTGAGCCACATGGGAAGGTATAGCTAAGGGTTATCAGTAGTGGTGGGAGCCAGTTTATCACATTTTAAGCCTCACTGATGCCTACGTCTGAATAAGAGCAAGATTTGAGGGCACAGGATTTATAGGACTTTTTTGGCTGGTTTTCACAAGTACTGTAGCTCACCAGGCTCCTCTGTCCATGGGATTCTCCAGGCAAGAATACTGGAGTGGGTTGCCATGCCCTCTTCCAGGGGATCTTCCAGAGCCCGGGATTGAACCCGCATCTCTTATGTCTTCTGCATTGGCAGATGGGTTCTTTACCTCTAGTGCCACCTGAGAAGCCCAGTCACTAGTAAAGATACTAACCAAATATAGAAGAATGAAGGGGCTTGGAACTCATCTGTGCTGGCCATTAACCTTTTAGCTCCTGGATCCTGGGGAATTCCAGCTTGTCTCAGGCTTCCAGGATGGCTGGGAATCACTCAGAGAACAAGAGCAGAGATTATGTGCCAAGTGGTATGAAAGTTAGCTCAACAACCAAAAAGTACGTATGGTATAAGGCCTATTTTGTGACATGGTTGTTAAGATATCACTGATATAACATTATATCAGTTTCAGGTGTACAACATAGTGATTAGTATATTTGTATATACTATATATATTTGATATTTGTATATATTGTGAAATGATCATCACAGTAAGTCTAGTTAACATCCATCACCATATATATTTTCAAAATTTTCTATCTTGCTATGAAACTTCAAAGATCTATTCTCCTAGCAATGTTCATCTTTACACTACATTATTAACTATAGTTCCTATGCTATACACTATATTCCCATGACTTATTCATTTTATAGCTGACAGTTTGTACTTTTTAACTCTCTTCTCCCATTTTACCCACTCTGTAACCCCCTGCTTCTGGTAACCATGAATCTGTGTGCATGAGCTCTGTTTATTTGACATCTGTTTCATTTTTAATTTCTGTTCTTTTTTTAGATTACACATATAAGTGAAACTGTACACTATTTGTCTTTCCCTGTCTGACTTATTTTACTTAGCATAATGCCTTCAAAGTCCATTCATGTTGTTGCAAAAGTCAAGATTTCCTCCTTCTTTGTGTCTGAACAGTATTCCATTCCGCATGGAGGAGGACATGGCAACCCACCCCAGTATTCTTGCCTGGAAAATTCCATGGACAGGGAAGCCTGGCAGGCTACAGTCCATGGGGTCGCAAAGAGCTGGACATGGCTGAGGCAACTTAGCACACACACAATATTTCATTCCATTTCTATCAGAGCTGCCTGCCTATGGAAACTTTCGCTAAACTCAGAGACCTGCCAACTGGCTGTAATTTTGTTTTTCCATTTTTAGGAAGCCACAGAGCAGTTACAACCCATGTCTAGCACTTTGTTTAGTGATCCTATGCACTAAGACTTTGATTTATCTATCTTGGAGGGTTTTCCAACCCAGTAAAATGAAAGACCACACACATATACAGATACACATATGCAAATCTGCCATAGATGTTCAGAGATTTGCATGAAAGAATTTTTAGTTTGTGACTCACTTGGGAAATATGGAGCGAGCCTCTGTGATATGTTTCTGAACCAGAAAAAATGCGAAGGGAGCCTGGGAACCTACCCTTTGCCACCCCAGTGGATTTGTGTTTCTGCAATTGTGTGTTTGCTGGGATGTTAGTGGTTACGGAGAAGAGTGTGCTGTGCCCAAGTAAGCCATAAAAGTGTGTGTAATACTAAGTTAAGCTGATCTCTTCAAGTCTTTATTTGACAATGCTAATGGTGAACTGCGATGAATTCAGGTAATTTAAATGACTCTGTAATAACTTTTTTATGGAGAATATTGAGGAAGTACTTTTCTGCAGAATGCATTTTGACAAACTGGTAAAAATGGTTATGCATGTAGCATTGACTGGTCATAGGCATTAACCTAAATAGTGTTAGTCACTCAGTCATGTCAGACTTTTTGTGACCCCCATGCACCATAGCCTGCCAGGTTCCTCTGTCCATGGAATTCTCCAGGCAAGAATACTGGAGTGGATTGCTATTTCCTTCTCCAGGGGATCTTCCTGACCCAGGGATCAAACCCAGGTCTCCTGCATTGCAGGCAGATTCTTTACTGTCTGAGCCACTAGGGAACCTTGCATGTAGGCTCAGGGTTAGATCCAAGCTCTACCATTTAGGTGTCTTGTGACTTTAGGAAAGTGTTTAAACTCCCTGTGTCATCTCTTGTTTCTTCATCAGTAAAACTAATTTAATAATGACATGTATCTCATAAAGTTTTGTTAAGTGTGGTTGTCGTTAGCATTTCAGTTCAGTTCAGTTGCTCAGTCATGTCCAACTCTTTGCGACCCCATGGACTGCAGCACCCCAGGCCTCCCTGTCCATCACCAACTCCCAGAGTCCACCCAAACTCATGTCCATTGAGTCAGTGATGTCATCCAACCATCTCATCCTCTGTCGTCCCCTTCTCGTCCTGCCTTCAACCTTTCCCAGTATCAGGGTCTTTTCATATGAGTCAGTTCTTTGCATCAGGTGGTCTAAGTATTGGAGTTTCAACTTCAACATCAGTCCTTCCAATGAACACTCAGGACTGATCTCCTTTAGGATGGACTGGTTGGATCTCCTTGCAGTCCAAGGGATTGCATTTAACTATTAAATATAAACAGTTTATTTGTAAGAAGATGCTTCAGTTGATTATTTGCATTAGTTTCTTCAGCTTCATGTAATTTAATCCTATTTCTTCTTAAATGGTTATCTGCTGACTTGATAGGGGCCTCCTCCCCAAAACAAAGAAAAACAAACCTTGAGCATTGACTCATGGTAAGCCATGCCCAAGTGTGCTGTTGACCTAATGATGAAACTGAAAATAGCACTGAACTATATAAATGCTTGGGCTTCTCATATGGGCAAGCAATATGAGAGATGTGGGTTCAGTTCCTGGCTTGGGAAGATCCCTTGGAGGAGAGCATGGCAACCCACTCCAGTATTCTTGCCTGGAGAATCCCATGGACAGAAGAGCCTGGCCGGCTACAGTATATAGGGTTGCAGTTGGACACAACTGAAGTGACTTAGCACACATGCACGCATGTAACACTTGGGCTTCCCAGGAGGCTCAGTGGCAAAGAGTTCACCTGCTAATGCAGGAGCCACAGGAGATTTGGGTTCGACCCTTGGGTCAGGAAGATCCCCCAGAGTAGGAAATAGCAATCTACTCCAGAATTCTTGGGCTTTCCTTGTGGCTCAGTGCGTAAAGAATCTGCCTGCAATGTGGGAGACCTGGGTTCGATCCCTGGGGTGGGAAGATCCCCTGGAGAAGGGACAGGCTCCCCACTCCAGTATTCTGACCTGGAGAATTCGATGGACTGTGTAATCCATGGGGTCACAGAGAGTCAGACACGAATGGGTGACTTTCACTCACTCCAGTATTCTTGCCTAGAGAATCCCATGGAGAGAGGAGCCTAGAGGGCTACAGTCCTTGGGGTCGAAAAGAGTCGGACACAACTGAGTGACTGAGCAGACACATGTAACATTAAGGGCAGCAAGAAGATCTTTAAATGGTGAGAGGTGTCCAGAGGGCTCCTCTCCCAGCCCACAGGAGCTGATATTATTAGTCGATAATTCTGAGTCCTCAAGACTGGTGAATTCTTCACCTGGGGCTCAGATTTTGTTGATGAGGAGGCCATCCAGCGGGGCTGCCTGTGCAGGTAAGTGACCGAAGGTCTCAGTTGCTCTTTCCTCTGAGAACTATGCATTCCAGGCACTTCAATTTTGAGACATCATCTTGGCACTTCACCAGTTTTAGAGAAAAGAAAATACTTCATCAGTTTTAGAGAAAAGAAAATATAGTTGGTAAAAATGTTATAAATTATGGCCCATAAGATGATGAGGTTGACATGGTAAATAGATAACTACCACATTTTTTTTTGGCACATTTCCTTGCCTGCCACTATGGAATTGATGGGGTGACAGCCTGTTGCTTTCTCTGAAGGAATGTTGAACTCTGGGAAGATGAAAGCTTTCACCTTCAAAATCATCTTCCTTCAAAAGCATCTTCATAGCTTCAAACTCATCTTCCTTCCAAGATGGTCCCGGCAAAATCCCTTGTATTTGCTAACTGAGAGGAGATATACTACTCAGGCAGGAGAGGGGGTGCCCAGCAGATCCTGCTTCTTCATCTGTGGATGAAGGTGAAGGAATGGAAAATCCCAAACCCTCATCTTGGGAGACGTAGATTTAAACAGCATCTGCAAGGGGCTTCCTTGGTAGCTTGGTGGTAAAGAATCTGCCTGCTAATGCAGGAGACACAGGTTTTTCTCCCTGATCTGGGAGGATCCCGCACGGCATGCGGAAACTAAGCCTATGGGTCACAACTATTGAACCCGTGCTCTAGAGCCTGTGCTCTGCAACAAGAAAAGCCCCTGAAATAAGCCCACTCACCACAACTAGAGAGTAGCCCCTGCTTGCTGCAACTAAGGAAAAGCCCACATAGCAATGAAGACCTAGCAGAGCCAAAAATAAATAAATAACAAATAAAATTATTAAAAAATTAAGCAGCATCTGTGGGATTAAGCAGCATGCAAGATGCTAGTCTTCAATCATTCCAGACAGGTAGGTGTAATTATTACTTAGAAAACTCAGGATGGGGATGGAAAAAAAGAGTGAAAGACAGCAACAATAAAGGGGAAAGTTGAGAAATATTTAAGGAACAAAATGATTAAGACTTTAAGATTGTTAATTTAGGGTTAGGGGGTTAGGGTTAGAATGGGAATAGTCAACAATAATTCTGTCTTTAGCTGACTATATTGTGTGGATTATAGAGCAAGTTTGGGGAGGAGATAATGAGGTCAGATTAAAAAAACTGCACTTAAATTTTGACCATCAATTCTCAAAAAGTCAACCAGAAAAACCTGCTGATCAAGCAATGTTAAGTTCATTGGAACACTACCCAGTTTTAGGGATGTCTCAGAATGCTACATTAAGTCAGGGAAGCTATATTATTTTAGGGCCTGAGCTGGGGGATTTTAAGGTAGATTTTTCAAGGAGAGGGGTGGTAGGGATCAGTGAGCACACTGAGGCACAGATCTTGAAGCAAGACTTGACTTGATGAGAAGCTGCTAAATCTTGATAAACAAACTTTCTAATTTGATTCTCAGTCTTAACTTCCAGAAAAGAGTATTTCCTGGATCAAGAAGCTAACTTGTTTTTCTTGGCATAAGCATTATCTAACATAGGATACGCTAAGTATGTGTAGTTCCGCCATTGCCTAATTCAGGGAAAGGAAGTTCTCAAGATCATCATAGGACATTCAAGCAGACTAATACAACAGGCTGTCTAGAAACTTGTGGGTGAAATGGAAATAATGACTTCAAATCATTTGAATAGGATATGATTTCCGATACAAAGCTGGAACTCAATGCAATAGGAGCTTCCCTTGGGGCTCAGATGCTAAAGAATCTGCCTGCAGTGCTGGAAACCCGGGTTTAACCCCTGGGTTGGGAAGATCCCCTGGAGAAAGAAATGGCAACCCACTCTAGTGTTCCTGCCTGGAGAATTCCATAGACACAGGAGTCTGGAACTACAGTCCATGGAGTTGCAAAGTTGGACACAGCTGAGCGACTTCCACACACACAATGAAATATCAGACAAATCTCCTTTCAGGATGTCTTCTATCCAAGATCACTCAGGAAAAGACAACTTCTCCTTGCTTCTGAAGTGTTGGTGACTTGACATCCAAATCCAAGAAAGAAGGAGAAAATGAATGTTTTCTTCTTATTCCTCTTTATTTTTTCTCTTTATCTTCTTTAGGACCTGTCAAGCTAGGAAATTGCACTGAACATTTAGACCGGGGAGTAGGGGGTTCCAGGAAAGGTTGAGGAAGGGGGAACTGTCTAAATAATCACTAGATTTTATTAGTACTTTTAAAGTTTAAACAAATTTCCTGAACCTGAGCAGTTAAGCCAAATCAACAAAACCAAGGTTGGAAATATAAACAGATAGATAGATATAGATATATAGGTATAGATATATATGTATATACAGAAACAGACACATACGCACACACATATACGGTATAGGTAACCTTATATATCGATTTATACCCTCAAGTTATGACCAACCTAGACAGCATATTAAAAAGCAGAGACATTACTTTGTCAACAAAGGTCTGTCTGGTCAAGGCTATGGTTTTTCCAGTAGTCATGTATGGATGTGACAGTTGGACTATAAAGAAAGCTGAGCACTGAAGAATTGATGCTTTTCAACTGTGGTGTTGGAGAAGACTCTTGAGAGTCCCTTGGACTGCAAGGAGATCCAACCAGTCCATCCTAAAGGAGATCAGTTCTGGGTGTTCATTTGAAGGACTGATGTTGAAGTTGAAACTCCACTATTTAGGCCACCTGATGCGAAGAGCTGACTCATTTGAAAAGACCCTGATGCTGGGAAAGATTGAAGGCAGGAGGAGAAGGGGACGACAGAGGATGAGATGGTTGGATGGCATCACTGACTCAATGGACATGGGTTTGGATGGACTCCAGGAGTTGGTGATGAACAGGGAGGCCTGGGGTGCTGCAGTCCACAGGATCGAAAAGAGTCGGACACAATTGAACTGACTGACTGACTGACCCCTCAAAGGTCTATCCCTAAACTATAGCCAATTGATTTGTTATCAGGGCAATTAAATGTGTACAACGTGCCTTATAAATGGTCCCTCTTGGAAAATTACAGCTTTATGGTCATTTGCAGATCAGAAACAGATAAGTTTACATATTGTCCATAATCTGTAACTGTCTCCTGAGAGGAAGCCATTATCAGGCTTTTGGAAGAGAGAGCAGAGGAAAAACTAGGGAGTAGAAAGTAGCCTTGACAACTTCTTTCTCCATCTGCCCAGTGCTTTGACCTATTCTGAAGGATGATCAAATATATTGGGTGCCTTTAGTTAATTCACTCAACAGTATCTATTAGGTGCCTACTGTATGCCAGTCACTGTTATAGGTGCTGGGACACAGCAATGGACAATTGAGAATCCCTACTCTGGGGAGTTTGCATTCTAGACATGGACATAAGAAAACAAGCAATGAATATATTAGATAAATTTATAAATCATGGGTTACTGGGACTATGAAAAAAGTATGACAGGTGAGTTGGATAGAGATCAACAGGGTAGTGCCATTTTAAATAAACCAGACATGATATAGGCTTAGGAACAAGGTTCCTGATTCTCAGCTTGGGATTTTTTTTCCATGACAACATTTTGTTCTTCATGGTTTCCTGTTATTGCTTCAATTCCAGAAACATCTTCCCTTTTCTTAAGCAGTAAATACATGACCAGAAAATCTGGAATTCTAGGGGCAACAGGTAAGTGCTCATTAAACCTGTAGATATACTTTAGCCCAAGGCTGAGGCTAGATGGAGGAGGGCATAGTGGTGTTCCAAACAGTCCTTTCAGACAAAGAGAAGTGACTGCTTCTCTTTCTCACTATACTTACTGTTCAGGTCTTTTTTGACTTGATTTGCTTTATCATTAGATAGAATTATGGACGCTTTTTGAGCTTCGTATCTTGTGCTCAGCTGTGTCCAACACTTTGCAACCCCAAGGAGTGTAGTCTACCAGGTTCCTTTGCCCATGGAATTCTCCAGGCAAGAATACTGGAGCAGGCTGCCATTTCCTTCTCCAGGGGATCTTCCCAACTCAGGGATCGAACCCACCTCTTGTGCATCTTCTGCATTTCAGGCAGCTTCTGTATCACTGCACCACCTGGGAAGCCCTTTTCAAGCTTAAGAACGACTTATCTGGAGCTCTCCAGCAGCTGGCCCACAGTCCTCTGGAATTACAGAATGAATTAGTTGATATTTTAAACACAGTAACCAACTTCTTGGGCTTTCCTGGTGTCTTAGCAGTGAAGAATCTGCCTGCCAATGCAGAAACTGCCAGAGCAGTGGGTTTGATCCCTGGGTCAAGAAGATACTGTGGAGAAGGAAGTGGAACTTGCTTCGGTATTCTTGCAGGGAAAATCCCATGGACAGAGAAGCCTGGCAGGCTACAGTCCATAGGATCATACACGAATGAGCAACATATACGGCAGACACGAATGAGCAGCTAAACACGCACACACGACCAACTTCTTTCCTACCAGTCTCAGAAAATGATTTTAGGTAGAGTTCATTATTCTCTTTTGTGCCTTGGCTAGTGAGATAACAAAACTGCTATTCATGTTGGCCGGTTGTTTACCTATAGAGAAAAGGGCACATCTTAGGTAAACAGAAACCTCTACTCAAAAACAAAGGAAAAAAAATTTGACTCATCACTTTGAGTGGAGTCTTATAATGGCCAACTTTTAATATGTATGACTCAAAAAGAACAAATACATGTTTCAGAAAAAGAATGAGACATCCCCCAGTCCTTTGGCAGATCTTGGTCACAAATATATATGAATTATATTCTTACTTTATATGCAAAGTGTTCAATGAATGGTCATCTAAATCTCCACCTCTCTTTCTCTCATTTTCTTCTAAAATAGAAAGAACTTTTGTTACTTCAAATGAAAAGACACTTATGGCAGCTGGGGGAAGGAAGCTGGGCAGTGTGGCAGTAGTTATAGAGTGAGTAATGTTTTGATTTCATTTTTTTCAAGTGTAAGATCTTAACGTCTTTGCAAAGCATGGTTATACTCCACCCAAAATCTGTGGTAGAAAATAATAGCCCTGCAATAAAAGAAAATAAATATTTGCATAATAGTCATACTGACTAAAATCAGTAGATAAAACTCCATTGAACTCTGCCTACCCATGATATGCAGTTTGTGCATGTGTATGCTCAGTTGCTTAGTTATGTCTGACTCTTTGTGACCCCATGGACTGTAGCCTGCCAGGCTCCTCCGTCCATGGGATTTTCCAGGCAAGAATACTGGAGTGGGTTCCCATTCCTACTCCAGGGGATTTTTCCCTGCCTAAGAATCAAACCCCCATTTCTTGTGTCTCCTGCGCTCAGGCAGATTCTTTACCACTGCACCACCAATGCAGTTTACTTATCTCTTTTCTCGTCATTTCATGTCAAACACTGAATCTAGAACAGTTTTTTGTTTTCCCTGGGGCTCTTATTTCTTGATCTCTTTCTTATTCATCTGCCTTTTTTTCTCCCTTACACTTTAGTTATCCTGATGGAAGATAAGGGAGGAAAAAAAAATGGTCAAAAATACTTCAGACATTTTTTAAAAAGAGTCTACTATGTGTCAGACTATTTGAGGCCCCTCAAGCTCCACTCAACTGGAGTTTACATGGGATTGGGAGGGGGTAGGACAAAAAAGAGTAAATAAATGAAAACAAGAATTATTTCACATTCAGGGAGTTAAATTAGTTTGAATGTTCAAAAAAGACTTCCATCCGATGGTGACAATATTTGAACTATGAATAGAGGCAGTGCACAGCTCTGGTGACAGGGCTTTCCAGGCAGAGGATAAGGCCTTAAGGCACAGTTGACATGTCTGAGGATCAGACAAAGGCCTGGGAAGCCTGAGCGCCACCTGAGATGCAGAGGTAGGCTGGAGTTTGAGAACCCTCAGGGCCTGTGGTGAAGAGTCATTTATAGCAATAGTTGACTCTAGTGACAGTAGGAAGTCATGGAATGTATTTAAGCAGGGCAGTGATGTGATTTGATTTACATTTTAAGTGATCACCCTGGATGTTGTATCCAGGTAGGAGATGACGGAGTTTGGACTAATGTAGTAGTGATAGTAGGGGTGAAGATGGAGAAATGCAGAGAGATTTGAGAAGCATTTTTGAATGTAAAGGTAAGAGGACTTACTGATGGATTAAATGGCCGTGTGGCAGGGGAGAAGGGGAAGAGGAATGGGAGAAAAGTTGGCTTTTGGCTTGAGCAACTAGGTGGATAATGGTACCATTTACCAAACCAAGGAAGTCTTGGAGATGAGCCCATTTGTGGGGGGAGTATCAAGAGCTCTGTTTTGGCCAGGTGATGCTAGAGAAATCTCTAAGTCTTCCAAGTGGAGAATTACTGCTAATGATACCTTCCATTTATAAACTATATTATATACTTTAAAATTTTTTATTTGTATGAATTGATAGCATGGACAAGAAGGAGACATGAGTAAAGAGAAGGGGGAAGAAGTGTGGAGGAGATGGTTCTCACTGATGCGATTGCTGTTGGTGATGCCTTTCTAGGTAATCAGTCCAGCCTTGGTTCTCCCATGTGCCCTTGAGAAAACATTCATTCCTTTTCCTTTCCCATGCCTTCCCCAGACCACCTTGCTGGGGACTGAGATGATGCACTTCCCAGGCAAAAAATAGCAATTACTTTAAATACGCTTTCTTTACAATCCTTATTTGCCTTTGAAACCCTGTTATACTTCTTGATTTGTTCTTCTAGTTGTCACATTGAGGCTTCATAATCTATGAACTCCTGGGTTCACTGTGTTCTAGGAACCAGGAAAAGAAAATGCTTGCTCCTATTAAACAATAGTTCAGCATGTACCTCTTTGATATTTCAATAAATGTATGTAACTCAGCTGATTTACTTAAAAAAATTCACCATAAATTAACTCTGAAGACACATTTTACCAATGACTTGCTATATTTCATACACTCAGTTGGGGGGTTCCCTGGTGGCTCAGATGGTAAAGAATCTGCCTGCAATGCAGAAGACCTAGGTTTGATCCCTGGGTTGGGAAAATCCCCTCGAGATGAGCTTGGCAACCCACTCCAGTATTCTGGTCTGGAGAATTCCCATGGACAGAGGAGCCTGGTCGGCTACAGCCCATGGGTTTCAAAGAGTCAGAGACAACTGAGTGATTCAGCACAACATACACTCAGTTATAAACCAGATTTTTATTTTCAGAACATTGTTTTTTAAAATTAGAGCATGTTGTTTATGTCAATGATTATTATATTTAAAATTTTTTATTTCAAAATAGATTAATAGAAAATGGCAAAGATGGTATAGAGAGGTCCATGTACACTTCACCTGTAGCAAATATTATTTTACAAAATCTTAATATATTTGCCTTTAATTAATTTGAAAGTCAAATTAATTCCCTTCCCCTGTGGTTCAGCTGGTAAAAAAATCCACTTACAATGTGGATCGACCTGGGTTCAATCCCTGGGTTGGGAATATCCCTTGAAGAAGGGAAAGGCTACCCACTCCAGTATTCTTGCCTGGATAATTCCGTGCACTATAGTCCATGGGGTCACAGAGTCAGACACTGCTGTGTGACTTTCACTTTCACTTTGAAAGGACAGAGTCTCTCACAAGTAATCGGATCTTTAGTGAAAAAAATATATTTACATTTCTGTTGTATATATATCCAGAGTGAGTTACTGGGTCAGAAGGTATGCATATGTTAATTAATGAATTTTTAATTATAAAAGTAATACATGTCATCGCACAAGATTTTAATAATACAATAGCAAAAAATGAAACCACCTATAATCCAAGAACAGATATATGCAATGTAGACTTTTATGTATAAATGAGCTTCCCAGGTGGTTCGTGGTAAAGAACCTGCCTGCCAGTGCAGGAGATGTAAGAGATGTGGGTTTGATCCCTGGGTGGGGAAGATCCCCTGGAATGGCAAATCCCTCCAGTATTCTTACCTGGAGAATCTTATGGACAGAAGAGCCTGGCAGGTTATGGTCCATAGAGGCACAAAGTCGGATGTGACTGAAGCGACTTAGCATGTATGCACATGTGAGTGAGGGAAGAGTGTTCCAGGAACGGGAACAAGCTTGTATAGAAGTCTAATATAGACAAAGAACGTGTCTATTTTCATACCTGAAAGCATTTCATTGTGACTGGATTTTACATTATAAGAAATCTGTGTGGAAGTAGACCATGCAGAACTCTATAGGGAACTCTGTTTTAAGAAGGTCTTAAAAATCCCAAATTAAATTTAGTCTTTATTCTAAGAGCAGCAGAAAAGCTATCATAGTCTCCCAAATTAAATTTAGGCTTTATTCTAAGAGCAGCAGAAAAGCTATCATAGTTTTTTTAAGGTGAGAAATAATATAATAGTTTTGTGTTTTTTCATTTATTAAAAAAATCATCTCTGCTGGCTGTATGGAGAATGGAGTAGGGTGAAGCAAGACATGAAGTGAGAAACAAGATTTGCTAGTAATCCAGGTGAAGTATAATGGGTATGTAGACAGGTGAGGGAAAAGGAGTACATCAAGGCTGTATATTGTCACCCTGCTTATTTAACTTATATGCAGAGTACATCATGAGAAACGCTGGGTTGGATGAAGCACAAGCTGGAATCAAAATTGCTGGGAGAAATATCAATAACCTCAGACATGCAGATAACACCACCCTTATGGCAGAGAGTGAAGAGGAACTAAAAAGCCTCTTGATGAAAGTGAAAGAGGAGAGTGAAAAAGTTGGCTTAAAGCTTAACATTCAGAAAACTAAGATCATGGCATCCGGTCCCATCACCTCATGGAAAATAGATGGGGAAACAGTGGAAACAGTGTCAGACTTTATTTTTTTGGGCTAAAAAAATCACTGTAGATGGTGACTGCAGCCATGAAATTAAAAGACACTTACTCCTTGGAAGGAAAGTTATGACCAACCTAGATAGCATATTAAAAAGCAGAGACATTACTCTACCAACAAAAGTCCATCTGGTCAAGGCTATGGTTTTTCCAGTGGTCATGTATGGATGTGAGAGTTGGACTGTGAAGAAAGCTGAGCACCGAAAAATTGATGCTTTTGAACTGTGGTGTTGGAGAAGACTCCTGAGAGTCCCTTGTACTGCAAGGAGATCCAATCAGTCCATCCTAAAGGAGATCAGTCCTGGGTGTTCACTGGAAGGACTGATGTTGAAGCTGAAACTCCAATACTTTGGCCACCTCATGTGAAGAGTTGACTCATTGGAAAAGACCCTGATGCTGGGAGGGATTAGGGGCAGGAGGAGAAGGGGATGACAGAGGATGAGATGGCTGGATGGCATCACCGACTCGATGGGCATGAGTTTGAGTAAACCCCTGGAGTTCGTGATGGACAGGGAGGCCTGGCGTGCTGTGATTCATGGGGTCGCAAAGAGTCGGACACGACTGAGCGACTGAACTGAACTGAACTGAACTGAGACAGGTGAGATGTCAGTGGATTGGCAGTCTTGGTTATTGATAGGATTTGGAGGATTAAGAGAGAAGGACAAGTCAGGGAGAGTCTAGTGTATTTGCTTATACAAGTAAGTAGCTGGTTGTTTGTTTTACACCCAAGAAAAGAGGAGATCCAGTGTCAGTGGGGAGATGATGCATTAGTTTGGGATTGACTTGGCTAGGGTGAACCATAAATCATCCAAGTAGGTGTGTCCAAAAGACAGTAGACACACAGTTCTTCAATTCAGGTGAGAAGCCTGTCTTGAAGATATAGGTTGGGAGTTATTAACAAATAGGTTGTTGTTACTTGGGCACAGGAAATTCTAATGAAAAGAAAAAAGACTTGAGAGAGAAATAGCAATATTTTAAAACATGGAAGAGAAAGGGGACCCTGCAAAATAAACTGAGAGTAATAGTAGAATCAGAATTATCTAATCCTGGTGAAGCCAATGGAAGAGATTTTCAGTAATAGGGGTGTAGGTCAAGTGCGCCTGTGTGTGCATGGTAAGAAAGAAGTGCTAGATCTGTCTACACAGCCATTGTACCTATTTTAATATAAATATTTACAAACCTCTAGAACTATAATCTTCTCAAATGTTGAGAACAGTTTACTTACTACTATGTTCATGGTGCGGATCTCAAATGATATTTTATTAGAGAAAGAGGTTGACAACATTTGAACACAGAGTGTCTTCATGAGTGAACATTAGGACCGGAAGGGTCATGGAAAGGTGTCAGAGATGGGCTGACTGGACCCAAAGCATCAAAGTGAGGGGTTACAGAGGTGAGGGGAGGGTGTGCTCCTAACCTCTCAACTCAGAGGATTCCTAGGGAGAGAAGGACAGATAGGCTTTTGAGCTCATCTCCTGGGAGTGATTATGGGCAGGAGGTGAAGAGGAAAACTGATGAATGAAATTAAGGAGGTGGGAAGATAACCTTCTGGACAAGAAAGCAGAAATGACTGCAAGATATGCCCTAACATTTTAGACACTCTGTGGGCTCCTATCATTAATAATCCTTGGGCAGAAAAGAAACACATTATTAATCCATTTTTTTTTTCTTAGTGGTAAACAGTACGAAAGGGAGTCTACACTATTTTAGTGTATTACAGTTTTGTTTATATAATAATGTTTTGACTTGGTTCAAGCCAGAATGTTAATAGTCTAAAATTGGAACATTTCCTTGCCTCTTTCGATGTCTCCCAGAGGAGGAGGTAGACTCTCTCATTGCCTCTTCAGGGTATTATTTTTAAAAAGTTATGAGAAACCAAAAACACCAAGAAAAGATCTAAGGACCTTAGGGATTGGGCTAGGTCTGCTGGACTTGCTATCAACAGCATGTTTGCTATTTGCTTCTTAACTATGCTTGTTATTATCTTTGGTTCAATTCTGTGAACACATGTCATGCAAACTTACTAAGCAGGCTGTGGAGGAGCACAGCTCCTCCTGTCTTTCCACAGGAAAGACAAGATTTTCACTTCTTCAGAAGCAGACGGTCCCATGAAGGCAAAGTTCACCATTTTTATCTCCATACCTCCAGCGCCTCATACATAGAAAGTGATCGGTGGATATGAGGACACAGAGGGGGAAGGGGAGGATGAGACGAATTGGGAGAGTAGCCTGGACATGTATACAGTACCATATGTAAAATAGCTAACAAGTGAGAAGTTGCTGTATAGCCATGGGAGTTCTTTTTGGTGCTATGTGATGATCTAGACACTTGGGATGGGTGGGGGTGGAAGGGTTGGGTGGGGGATTCAAGAGGGAAGAGATATATGTATACACATAGCTGATTCACTTCATTGTACAGTGGAAACTAACAACACTGTAAAGCAATTATAGTCCAACTTAAAAAAAAAAAAAACAAACATCACAAGCCTAAAATCCACATGAGTGCTGCAATGAGGCCAGGCATATAGCCAAGAAACCCGAATACAAATTCTTGTTTCCAACTCTTTCAAAGCTGACATCAGTGTATAGTACAAGATGTAGGACTTCAACCAGCACCATTTTTTTTTTTTTTTAAAGATTTCGATGACGAAAGCTGGTCCTGTCGGTCTCCAGCCCGCTCGGCTCCTTCTCGACGCGGGGAACGCCGGGAGGAAGTGCGTCCAACCAGCACCATTTTTATGAGCAAAATACATTTCAGTCTACAGTTTGCAGCTGAGTTTGCCACTTCTGTCTTGTGGATACTGTCATCTTTACATGTTCAATGTGAAAGCTGCTACTTTGCAGTTGTCTCCATGCAATGCTTGATTTTATGTTTACAATACTGAGTTATTCTTTGGGAATTAAAGGCATTTTCACAATATGAGCATTTTGTGTATACTTGATACTGAAATACAAGAGTGTCGGTGGGGTAACCTCACTGAACAATCAGTAGAAACCAAACACTAAGAACGAACAGCACATTATGACTACGTGTGATGGCCCTTTGAAAGTTATATTTATGAGTTGGTATATTTTATTTTTTATAAAAGGCCAAGTCTTGAAATTATAGATTTCTGGAAAAAAATGAAAAAGTGATTTCAGACAATCCAATTAGGATTAAAAGTTTCATTGACATAACTTCACATAATCCAACTAGGAATAAAATTTCCCTTTGAAAGAAAAATTCTTAAGCTAGAAGGATAATTTTGCACATATTTCTATTAATGATATTAGAATTTGAACCATATTGAGGTAATCTACTAGAGAAAAAGAGGAGTGAATGAAAATCACTCCACACCTGTCCTGAGCTAGCCCTGCCTCTGTTGCTAAAATCATGGTCTTTGGACTTAAGCTCTGCTTCTGTTTCCTCATCTATTAAATGAGGGGAGTTGTGTGAGAACATTTGTCTGCAACCACACAGATTGAAATTCCTCTTTATTGTTAGATACTTTATAGTTTTTCATATCATTTAAAATTTTATTTGGAAGCAATATATTCTCTTTGCAGATACAATTCAGTGGAACTTGATATAGTATTCTCTCCATAAGGCAAAAGTAGATGTAAGTCAGTCAGTTCAGTTGCTCAGTCACATCCGACTCTTTGCGACCCCATGGACTGCAGCATGCCAGGCTTCCCTGTCCATTCCCAACTCCCAAAGCTTGCTCAAACTCATGTCCATCGAGTCGGTGATGCCATCCAACCATCTCATCCTCTGTCATCCCCTTCTCCTCCAGCCTTCAATCTTTCCCAGCATCAGGGTCTTTTCTAAGGAGTTAGTTCTAAGAAATTTATAATTAAATAATATGTGTTTTATATAACTGTGCAAGTTTAGAAACATTAGAAGACATAATGGAACAGAGAAATGCTTGTACCTATTTATAAGGAGCAAATTTACATTTGAGAGAAGTAAATAGTACATATGTACCTCAACTGTAACCCTTTACTGACACGTTCTCAAGCACACAATGTTCTAGAGCTTGGAATGTTTGAGTTGTAAAAACATACCTAGAGTAACAGGCAAAGATTTATGGGATAAGAAGTGGTCATTAGCTCAATTCTATGTTTAATGCATTTAAGATTAATACCCATAGCAAAATCAGTAGCCTAAGTTTAAATTCTGGGTTCCCAGCCTTCCCTTACTAAAAGCCATCTCTTATCCATTGTCTCTCAAGGACTTTCTGAATTGTCATGCCAGTGTAGAGAATATGAATCTTACACTACAAACTTAAGTATATGGGAAAATTCACATTCATTTAAAAAATAATATTAAATCTGACCTTATTCCTTATTCTCCCAGAATTGCAAGAGATTTAATTTCAGTCATCAGTGGGACTCCTTGGCTTCTACCATCCCACCTCCCAGATATGACTAAGATCCCAGGAGACATATGAAAAAGAAAACATTTGGAGAGTGTTCCTCTGGTCTTGAAATCTACCAGAGGCCAATTTTACAAGCCCACATGGCTTGGTGAAGTGCAGAGATGCATGCTGGGAACACAGAAGTCTTTGCCAATTCAGAAATTTCAAATCTCGATCTAACTTTCCTAGCTATAAATTTGAAGATTTCCCCAGAGTCCTGTCACCTCTCCGGATCTGAGAGAAATTCATTTCTAGTCGAAATTCAAATCTTATTGTTTTTCTTAGTCTAGGATAATGTACCTTCTTTCCCATCCTCAGGTCTCTTTCTCCTCAAAGACATTTTGCTCTTTTTCATCCCCCAGCAGAATTGCTGGGATAACTGTCTTAATTACTTCAGGTTTTTCCAGGAGAAGAAAATGCTAGTTTTTAGACCGCTTCTGCTTTAGAACAAATAAGCATGGAGCCTCCCTGAGCCAAGAGTATAGAAAGCACAGGGAGCATAAACCATCGACTAATAATCCTGTGAAGTAGCCCATCACACTTGGCGAGGCCATTACCATACTGATACAAACCTTGGCCCTGATTATCTACTCTTCAGATAGTTGTGTGCTGAGGAAGAGGAATAAATACAGCACACTCTGAAGTCCTCAGATATTTTTAGTCTTTCCAGTTACTCACTTCATCAGTGTGATACTTTATCCTTAGAGTTTTGCCATTAAAACTCACTGTGGAGTCCAATTGCACCTGGCAGGGCTAACAACACTTGGGCCTGGAGGAAAACAACAGCCAACTCCCGAGGCCTGTTCTTGCATCGCTGCAGCCAGTATAGCTTACTTTTCTAATGCCCTACTGACCTACTGACGTTCCTGAGGTCCTGAGCCTTGTCATAGGATCACCTCAATAACAGCTCCACAGGAGGTTAAGCTCCAAAGGAGGAGACATTTTCTGCTTCATTGAGTTGTGCTGTGATCTCATGTAATGGTACTTTGAATGAAGACAAAGGGAGTTCTGGGAAAGAAAAATCTCCTAATTCACAGGGTTCACAGCATAAGCTTTATAACAAGGGGAACAATTCTTTTTGGCTTTGTGAATAGACCCAAATAGCTCCTCGACTCTTAAGTTTCCTGGACTCCGCACACTTTAGAGCCCCATGACCTTCCTTGAGGACAACACTGTCAGCTCATGCTTTCTGCCCTTTTCCCATAGTCTTGGCAAGGAACACAGCTATGAATTCAACTTTACTGACTTTATTTCACATCCACTTTCCCAAAGAAATTTCTGGAAATAAGAAGGAAATTTGTTTGTTCCATTTTTCCTTAGTAGATTTGATTTTTTATTGAGCCTGTTCTTATTGCTCTTTGACATGATTACATCATAATAAATTATACAAGCAACTTCATTGGTAAGAATATGACACAGTAGAAACACCCAACCTCAAGGGAGACAGACAGCAGTGAGGGTCGTATTTCTTAACAAGGTCTTTATGAGGTTACACCTGAAATGACTCTACCATTTGATGTCATTTGGTGGTTAAATGACTAGAGTCATTCATTCATCAAAGATTTGCTCTGTCCTGCCGCAGACCAGTATCAGTTCAGTTCAATTCAGTCGCTCAGTCGTGTCCAACTCTTTGCGACCCCATGGATTGCAGCACGCCAGGCTTCCCTGTTCATCACCAACTCCCGGAGCTTACTCAAACTCATGTCCATTGAGTCGGTGATGTCATCCAAACATCTCATCCTCTATCGTCTGGTTCTCCTCCTGCCTTCAATCTTTCCGAGCATCAGGGCCTTTTCCAATGAGTCAGTTCTTCATATCAGGTGGCCAAAGTATTGGAGTTTCAGCTTCAACATAGGTCCTTCAAATGAATAATTCAGGACTGATTTCCTTTAGGATGGACTGGTTGGATCTCCTTGCAGTCTAAGGGACTTTCAAGAATCTTCTCCAACACCACAGTTCAAAAGCATCAATTCTTCAGCACTCAGGTTTCTTTATAGTCCAACACTCACATCCATACATGACTACTGGAAAAACCATAGCTTTGACTAGATGGACCTTTGTTGGCAAAGTAATGTCTCTGCTTTTTAATATGCTGTCTAGGTTGGCCATAACTTTTCTTCCAGGGAATACGCATCTTTTAATTTCATGGCTGCAGTCACCATCTACAGTGATTTTGGAGCTCCCAAAAATAAAGTCTCATTGTTTCCTTTGTTTCCCCATCTGACCGGATGCCATGAGCTTAGTTTTCTGAATGTTGAGTTTTAAGCCAACTTTTTCACTTTCCACTTTAACTTTCATCAAGAGACTCCTTAGTTCCTCTTCGCTTTCTGCCATAAGGGTGGTGTCATCTGCATATCTGAGGTTATTGATATTTCTCCTGGCAGTCTTGATTCTCGCCTGTGCTTCATCCAGACCGGCATTTCTCATGATGTATTCCCTCCTGCAATGCAGGAAACAGGGGTTCAATCCCTGGGTTGGGAAGATCCCCTGGAGAAGGGAAAGGCTACCCACTCCAGTATTCTGGCCTGGAGAATTCCACGGACTATATAGTCCACTGGGTCGCAAAGAGTTGCACATGACTGAGTGACCTTCACTCACTCACTCTGCATATAAGTTAAATAAGCCGGGTGACAATATACAGCCTTGATGTACTCCTTTCCCAATTTGGAGCCAGTCTGTTGTTCCATGTCCAGTTCTAACTGTTGCTTCTTGACCTGCATACAGATTTCTCAGGAGGCAGGTCAGGTGGTCTGGTATTCCCATCACTTTCAGAATTTTCCAGTTTGCTCTGCTCCACACCAAGGCTTTGGGATAGTCAATAAAGCAAAAATAGATGTTTTTCTGGAACTCTCTTGCTTGTTCGATGATACAGTGGATGTTGGCAATTTGATCTCTGCTTCCTCTGCCTCTTCTAAAACCAGCTTGAACATCTGGAAGTTCACAGTTCATGTACTATTGAAGCCTGACTTGGAGAATTTTGAGTATTACTTTGCTAGCATGTGAGATGAGTGAAATTGTGCAGCAGTTTGAACATTCTTTGGCACTGCCTCTCTTTGGGATTGGGGTTGGAATGAAAACTGACCTTTTCCAGTCCTGTGGCCACGCTGAGCTTTCCAAATTTGTTGGCATAATTGAGGGCAGCACTTTAACAGCATCACCTGTTAGGATTTGAAATAGCTCAACTGGAATTCCATCACTTCCACTAGCTTTGTTCATAGTGATGCTTCCTAAGCCCCACTTGACTTTGCATTCTAGGATGTCTGGCTCTAGATGAGTGATCATACCATCATGGTTATCTTGGTCATGAAGATTTTTTTTGTATAGTTCTTCTGTGTATTCTTGCCACCTCTTCTTAATATCGTCTGCTTCTCTTAGGTCCATACCATTTCTGTCCTTTATTGTGCCCATCTTTGCATGAAATGTTCTCTTGGTATCTCTAACTTTCTGGAAGAGATCTCTAGTCTCTTCAGACCAGTATACAGACCAGTAAAGTTAACACATATCCCTTATTGAAATGGTCCCAAGTTTGAGCTTTCTGTTAAAACACAAATTCAAAGCAGAACAAATCCAGACATGTTTTTAAAATATGAACTTCAATGTTTCTGGATGTACAATACTTGAAAATAGGGATCAGGTAGCTATTTTTCCTAAATGTCAAAAATATAGTTCTTAAGCTTCCAGGGTGAAAGCAGAATGCTTGCCTTTGGCATACTCATTTATTGTCCTAAGCAGTTCACCCTCCAGATAGTTAACCTTACTTCTGGGATTTGTTTATTCTTTCTCCTTGGTGTAGCTCAGCTATTTAGAAAAATAGCCTAAAGCATATCAGATTGAAATATTAAGTGATATCCTGTTTATCATCCTAAAAAAGTTGTTTAATGGGAAATGGTATATGAACATACTTTACATTTTCTTTTTGTTTTATTTCTCCTCCAAGTTTTGTTCTTCCTCCTCTCCTTCCTCCCCTTCCCTTTCCTCCCTTTCCTTCTTCTTTCTCCTCCTCCTTCTTCTTCTTCCACCTTCCTTTCTCCTATTTTCCTTACCCCTCTTCTTCTCCTTCATTCTCCTCATTCTCTTTATTCTTATTCCTGAGTTTATTAGTTTCCCTTAGTCTGCAGGGAAATCTGGGATTCCATATAAGGCAGTGATGATGGTGGGAGGGGTGTCCTTCACTTGGGGAAAAGAATAGGTAGGGTATAGGGCTTTGGATTAAGGAAAAAAATGCTAATTTTATGGTTTTAACCTAAACTCTCCAGTGTTGGGGCTTTATTGTCAGAAACAAGTGACTTAAGTATGAATGTTCTTGATTGCCCATTCTAGTAAGCAAATATGCTATTGGGATTCTAAATTATGGAATGTGCTGTCTCAAATTTCTGTCATTTCCATATGGTGAAACTATATGCTAGGAGATAAGAGTGAATGGTCCTTGACCCCAGCACTGAAGAACCTCATCATCTGAAATGGAAACTAAGAACAACTCAAGCTCTATTATAAAAGCTAAATAGTGATATAATAAATACTTTAAGTTGAATGCTCGCAGAAATTTTGAGAAAACAAGCATATAGAGATTAAATAACTAATCTAAGATCACACAGCAATAGGACTTGAGTCATGACTTGAACCTACACAATCTATGAGGCATCTCTTGAGGCAATGAAGAATCACAGCAAAAGAAGGACCTGAAGCTAACAAAAACGTTGGAGGAGAAATCATGTTTCAGTTTAGCATTGATGGTTAAGTGGCAAACTAGTCATCTTAGATGAACAAGAAAAGTGAGGATGTTTTATGTACATGAAGGAGAGAGAGAGAGGTTGTCAAATGGTCAGGAACAGCACAGAAACTCTTTATATCTAATAGATTAGAGCTTCTTCTCTTGTTTCTCTTTCATTGGTCAGTTATCCATGCACATGTTGGTACTGATCTGTCATAATTAGATAACTGACCAAGGGAACAGAATTGAAAACACAACCTCAGAAATTGACTTCTGCATGAACACTTAATAAGAGGGAGGTAGTATTATATATCCGTGGAGAGAACTCCTGGGACAGTTGAGTATTTGCATGGGCAAAATTAAACTGACCCTATATTGGATGCTATGATGTGTGTCTAGATCTTCCCTTCATGATGGTAGCCCTAATCCTTCAGCTGCCAGGAGTATTGCTAGCTGATAGCTCAAAGCAGAATCTCACCTCAGGAGTCTCCTTTGGCCTAAAGCAGATACCTTGTTCAAAGTTGTGACCCTTCCTGAAGGCTTCCTATCTCCAAAGTCTGGGTGATGTGGCAGTAAAAACCTATCAATATGAGGCATCTTAGAAGGACAAACCCAGATCTACAGCTCCCCATGGAATCTGCTGGGCATCTGTTCTATAATCAAGTTTTTCCTTGTCCAACCTTACTTTCCTCACTTTTGGCTGGGTACTGTCCCTAAAAGCATTCTCCAATAAACAACACATGTGCAAATTACCATATTAGAATCTGTTTCCTAGGGTGGTGGTGGTAGTTTAGTCACTAAGTCTATGTCCAACTCTTGTGACCCCATGGGCTGCAGCCTGCCAAGCTCCTCTGTCCATGGGATTTCCCAGGCAAGAACACTGTAGTAGGTTTCCTAGGGAGGTCTACCTATGATAGACTCCTGACCCATACATACCTCAAAATCAACTCCAGGTAACTTACAATAAAGGTGCTGAGAGATAAAAGAATTTGCACAAATTCACACATCTAAAAGTGATAGAGCTGGAATTTAAGCCTGCTCATTCAAGCTCTATAGAGCTTCTGTTCATAACCACTAATGGCAAAGAAAATAAATCCACCATAAGTGCCTGGAATGTCATGAATGAATCACACAAATATACCATGGAGCAAAATAATCAAGGCACAAAAATACAAATAGAATGCCTCTATTTAGGTGAAGTACAGAACCAGGAAAAATGAGTTGTATTGTTCAGGAATGCATTCATGGCAAAAAAGAACCAGGAAGAAGTTACTAGAAGGGGCAGGAGAAGAGGCTGGCATTGGAAAGTATTTTTTTCGGCCACTGGGAATGTATTATTTCCTAATCTTGGTGGTGGTGGTTACACATATGTTTACTTTCTCAATATTTTAAGCTGGAGATTTTTATTCTTATCCACTTAATTTCATATTATTTTAAAAATAGAAGGAATAAAGAAAAGCATTGTGAGAGAGAAGAATGGACTGCAGGGGTGTGCCCTTGAAGGGTCTGCCAAAAGTCAGGATCAGAGAATCCTGTTTGTAATTATTAATGTGGTTTTTAGTCACTAACTGAAATTTTGCAAAAGTCTCCGTAAGTTGTCTGGTTTTGAACAGGGAACTCTGGAGTCCTGCCTGGAGTTCTGGTGGTTTGGAGAGGTATTGATTCTGATCTCTCTCCCTAAGGAGTCCTGGGGAGCTGAACTATCTTCCTCCCTCTGAGCTTTGAATGTTAATTCACTTCAGTCATGTTCAACTCTGTGCGACCTCACACCAGGCTCCTTTGTTCATGGGATTCTCCAGGCGAGAATATGGGAGTGGGTTGCCATTTCCTCCTCCAGAAGATCTTCCCTTCCCAGGGATTGAACCCACATCTCTTAAGTCTCCTGCACTGGCAGGCAAGTTCCTTACCACCAGCGCCACCTGGGAAGTCAAAAGTGCCACTTGAACTTTAAGGCCCATGTTTTAATCTACCTGAACAGCATTCTCTCCTGCATGCATTTAGGTGCCTCAGAATCAATGTATTTGAAACAAAACTCATCAGTAGCAGAATGAGCTTTTAAAATTCCTTTCCTCCTATTATTGAGTTCATACAGGTTGAGATGACAAAGGGCCACAGCCCAGAAGATTGTTAATTTGATCTGTGTATCAGATTGGATTATCCTGCAGGTAGCATAGCTTTGTCTTCCTTCCCCGCTCTGTGATTCATCCCAGAGAGAGCCAGAGATGAAGGGTTTATAATGAGCTCAGCAGGGAGGG
The DNA here is from genome assembly GCF_033118175.1 of Dama dama. Lineage (NCBI taxonomy): Eukaryota > Metazoa > Chordata > Mammalia > Artiodactyla > Cervidae > Dama > Dama dama. Next base: position 27,487,911 of record NC_083686.1, on the reverse strand, counting down.
AAGCACCAGGAGTATGAGAATGGTGTACAAAAAGACAAAGGGCCTTTGTGATGGCAGAAAAGAGTAAGAGGAAGGTGTCTGAACTTCCTCAACTGACCTTAATGGGATGAGCAACTAGGTGAACAGGTCAACAACAGTCACATTGCTACAGTTAGAGAAGTGTGTGACCCAATAGGGCGTAGAAGTCGCCTTGGATTCCTAAGCTATTCCCACCTTGCATTTCTTTTGTAGTTTTTTCAGACATTTGTCAGACTAACATTTAGGCCATGAGAACAAGGACTTTGCTGTCCCTGCTTCGCTCAATATGAACACAGTTGTAGAGGCTCGACATGTTTTCAGTTTAGCAAAACTATAAGCACATGTTAGACGTTAAGTTTCTGAGCAGGGCTCTGAGAACCACTGTTAAGACATCCTCTCATGCCTTGGAGCTCACACTATGGCTGAGGAGACAGACAGATCAATGGGTGAGGGTGGTTCCCGGCCTTGGGCTCTGGGTCAGACTTTTGGGGATGAAAGAAAGGAATAATCATGACCCTTGTCTTTAAGGAGTGTACCTAGAAGCTAAAGTAATCAAGTCAGAAAAAGAGTGTTGTACATTATATGCAACTTTCCATGGGGAGTGTTGGATTGGGAGAAGAGTTGTGAAAAGGAATTCTGAAAGAAATGGTTGAAGACCTGAGTTTTTTTAAATAAACAGCTATGATGATCATTTTAAATGCTTTATATTTTTGAAAAAGCTTTTTCAGTTTATAATTTTTCTTCTCACAGTTTTCATACTACAGTGCTTTTAACCCAGAATTAGAGGGGAAATTTTGAGGAAGGGACTGGGGTACAGTTTCAGTGGTTAAGACTTCCAGATGAGACATCTCCACTGGAGTGTAAACATATGTTTCTTTCAAGGATAACTTCTTGGAAAATTAATGGAATAACATTTTAATTAAAGTCATTTTATTATAACATAGAACAATGGGGTATGATTGGGAAAATGAAGAATTACGGTCTTGAATCCTCAATAGATCTTTGAAAAACCTGCAGCATACTGTAGACCCACTGATTGATGGTTTAGGGTCCTAACCCATCATACACTGACATTTGCCAGGACAGTTTGTTTGGTTTTAAGAAAATCTTTTTCTTTTTTTCATTGTTAACACAAAGAACAAATTTACATTTGTTCATTGAACGGTTTCTAAAGTGTTGGCATTTCAACAGCAGGAATTCATTTCTCAACTTGTGTGAATCACTTAAAGAGACATCAAACTGCTCATGAATTAATAAGCTGACAGTTATTGTCATTTCCTGTTGGGAGATATTCACAGTTAGCACAGGAGGAGACTGCATATGAGGTACTGTTTCATCATGTGTCTTAGGATATGTTTCCAAAGGTCTGAAGTTTACATTACATTTATAGGAACAAATGTCACTGAATTAAAAGAGAGTAATCCTCATCTTAGAATAAGGCTGAGGAGTCAGATGGTGGTCCCAAGAGGGCCTGCGACACGTACCCTTTAGCTAAAACTCCTTTCTCACATGCACCGACTCAGGATATGCTGCTTCATGTTCTGTAGCTACTTGTCAGGCTTATGACTCAAGAAACTGAAATATTAGCCAAATGAAATGTTGCACAATTCAGCCTGCTCATTCATAACACACATAATTTTGATCAAATCTGGCAGCCTTGAGTCCTCTAAGAGGAGGAGAAAAGAAGCAAGAAGTGAAATGGTCTGACCCTGGCTGCAAAGGGCAACAGGATGCCATCATTCTCAAGGTTATGCTATTAGCCCTTTGCACTGAAGTGGCAGGTCCATGACAAATTTATGCAAATACTATATGGAAAAAAATTTCTCGAAGGCAAGGTCTTTGTGCCAAATGTTTTCTGGTTTTCTTTGGCCTAGGCTATGGAAGACATTTGCTTAGAGTCTAGCTCTTCCAATTTTCCTCCAAGCTAGGGCCAAGGAGTGGTTATTTCACAGAAAGGCCAAGGCCCTGCGAACAGGGCTAGGAGTGAGAGAGGTCCTGGGGCAAAGTGAGAGTACCAGGAGGTTTTCACTGACATTCTAGTTCTATCTCAACCACCCCTTCCCATTTCAGAGCAGCTAGAGTTCACTAAAGGGATGGTAGTTATCATCTCAACCTGGAAACAGAGGTGCCTGGCACTTGAGGGTGAAACCACATTGTTTTACTCAAGACCTGACTCAAGAATTCCCTATTGATCCAGTGGTTAAGAATCCACCTGCCAATGCTGGGGGCATGGGTTTGATCCCTGGTCTGGGAAGATTCCATATGCCCTGAAGTAACTAAACCTGTTTACCGCAACTGCTGAGAGGAATGCTCCAGAGTCCATGCTCTGAACAGGAGAAGCTACTGCAGTGAGAAGTAGCCCCTGTTCGCCACAACCAGATAAAGCCAGCCTGCAGCAATGAAGATCTGTGAGGATCGTCAAAATATAAATAAGCAATAAATTATTTTAAAAATCCAACTCAAAACACTATCTCCTCTTGACTAACGGAAGCTGAACACTGACTTCTTAAAGTGAAAATACAGTGACCATTAATATCAAAAGGAAGTTTCATGAAAATAAAGAAAATGTCCAGAATAAGTAGGTAATCTACAATAGGAGAATCCTGGTCCCCAGGTCCTTCTGGAGTCCATTGTTGGTCAATGTGTTTCCAAGTGTCAATTAGTTCCACCTGCCATACTGTAGGAACATTCTGCCCCTTGGGACCTCTGGCTTCCATCTGCACCATTCTTTATGTGGTGGCTCCATTTTTTCCCCTTAGCTTTCATTTTTCTAGTTTTTACCCATCCAGGCAGCTCTTGTGGCAGAGAGTGCTTGTCCTAAGAATTTATCCTCATGGACTGGTTGGTGAAGGTGGTTCTTTTGACACCAACCAAGGGTCTAGAAATGAAATGTTAAAAGATCAAGATTTCATTTCTTATGGACATCCCTTCCCAAATGTCCTGGACTGGTGGAGCATTCTGTATGTCCAAATTACTGTGTGTAGATTTCAAGTAGGAATTCTCAGTGACCAGTTCCAGGTCCTCTATCTTTACTCCCACACCATTTCTGTCAAAAATACTGCTCTATGCAGTGACCAAAGAAAGTCTGCATGCCCTGGGATAAGGTGTGTTAAATTATCCTAAGTGAGAATGAAGAGAGTTAGAGCTTACAAGTGGAAGGGATCTAAAAAATAATCTACCTCCAACTCTCTCAATTTGCTCCCTGATGAGCAAAGGGAGGTTTGGAGAGTTTATTCATTTATAGCTATAATAGTCAGTGGTAATCAAGTCCCTGACTTCCTCTTCTGGGCACTGTTAATTACAACATGATGTCTACTATGTTACCATTGTTACAAGGGCCACAGAAAAGTGCATTCAGCCCAACAAATGGTTGTTGACTTCCACCGTGTACAACTCTGCTGTGCTGTGCTTAGGCACTCAGCCATGTCCTGCTCTTTGGGACCCCACCACGGACTGCAGCCTGACAGGCTCTTATCCATGGGGATTCTCTAGGCAGGAATACTGGATTGGGTTGCCATGCCCTCTTCCAGGGGATCATCCCAGTCCAGGGATCGAACCCAGGTTTCCCACATGCCGGCAGATTCTTTACCATCTGAGCCGCCAAGGAAGACCATGAATACTGGAGTGGGTAGCCTATCTCTTCTCCAGGCAATCTTTCCAACCCAGGGGTCAAATCCAGGTCTCCTGCACTGCAGGTAGATCTATGTGCTGGGCATACCCACAAAGACCCTGCTTTCCTGGAGCTCACGTTTGACTGGAGGATAGATTGCAAAAAAACCCACTATTAATATTATTGTTATGATCTTTAGTTGTTATACTGTACAATGATAATTTTCACTGGAAATGGCTGGCGTTAATGTAGTATTCAGTTTTGAACTTGTTTGTTTTCTGTGACAGTCCCAATTTACAGCATTCCAGCTCTCGGAGTGTATGCATAGGGTTGGCTATGCTGTTGTCTATTTCTTAAGTTTTAGTCACGGCAACTGTAACAAGAGGTGGGTGGGTTAATTAGGAGACAGTCTAGAAAGGCAGTCATTGGAGGAACAACTACAGAAAGCCAAAGTGGAAATTTACCCAAACCAATTGGGAAAATTTGTTTTACACTTATTACTATATTTTCCCTTTCTAATGAGTTGTATTGTCAGAGTTTCCTTTGAATATTTCTGTTTAAAATTTCCCTTTGACGAAATGAAATACCTCATAGAATCCAAATAAAGAAGGAGTTGAGCGAGCAGGGTGGAGACTTTAGTAATGTGGCCACCAGAAGGTGGGTGCTCTGTGAAGAAGTCTCTCCCTGATCCGGCTGAAAAAGCCCTCAAACCCTCAAGCCCTCTGCCTCTTTTGCTTTTTTTCTTCCTTCTAAAATTTAACTTTTATTTTATCTTGGAATATGGTTGATTTATAGGGTTTCTCTGGTGACTCAATGGTATAGAATCCACCTGCCCTATAGAACCCTAGAAGACTCAGGGTTAATCCCTGGGTTGAGCAGATCCCCTGGAGAAAGGAATGGCAACCCACTGCTGTATTCTTGCCTGGGAAATCCCATGGATGCGGTGCCTGTGGGGGTACAGTCCATGGGACTGCAAAAGAGCGGACATGACTTAATGACGGAAAAGCAGCAACAGTCGATTTATAACATTGTGTTAGTTTCAGGTGGATAGCCAAGCGATTCAGAGTATTCATGTATACATATATGTGCATTCTTTTCAGAATCTTTTCCCATTTAGGTGCATGCTCAATCGCTTCAGTCCTCTCCGATTCTTTGTAACCCTATGGACTGTAGCCCACAAGGCTCCTCTGTCCATGGAATTCTCCAGGCAAGAATACTGAAGTAGTTTACTGTGCCCTCCTCCAGGGGATCTTCCTGACCCAGGGATCGAACCCCGGTCTCCTGCATTGCAGGCAAATTCTTTACCGCTGAGCCATCAGGGATGCCCTCCCATATAGGTAATTATAGAGTATTGAGTAGAGTTCCCTGTGCTATTATTAGTCCTTGTTAGTTGTCTATTTTTTATATAGTAATGTGTATATGTTAATTCCAAACTCCTAATTTATCCCTTCCCAATATTTCCCCTTTGGCAACCATAAATTTGTTTTCAAACTTTGTGAGTCTGTTTTTATTTTGAAAATAAGTTCATTTGTACCATTTTTTTAGATTCCACTTATAAGTGATATCATATAATATTTGTCTTCTCTGTCTGACCTGTGTCACTTAGTATGATCATCTCTAGGTCCATCCATGCCTGAAGGGACAGTAGTAAGTCCATCTCCTTTGCTCTTGATTCTGATCTTGGAGGGAGAGCAGTGAGCAGTCCTGAAGAGAGATCTTAGTTCCCTACCCAGGAATCAAACCTGGGTAACCTGGGTGAAAACCAAGAATCCAATCCACAAGACCAGCAGGGTCTAGAGGCTAGAAGCAAAGTGGCCCTGGCTCTTGTCTCTATTTCAAAGCAAGAATGTTTCAAGGAGGCAAGAAGTGTAAAAACAGCTGTAAAGTTTATTATTAGAGATGCAGCACAATGTATGGGAGAACACAGGGGAAAACAGTTTGCTTATCCAACTCAGAAGCAGGGCAGAGATACACACCCAGAGAGAAAGGGTATGGGCATCCCCTCTAATAAGGAGTGCAGTAGTCAGAAGCTAGGCTAGAGATACACACCCAGAGAGGTGTGCAGGCATCTCGAGTGAGGAGGAACCCTGTATGGAGATGACACAAATCACTTTATACAGTACAGTCTTTCTGGGTCTTTGTTTGAAGTGAAAATGAAAGTGTAGTTGCTCAGTTGAGTCTGGCTGTTTGTGAACCTGTGGACTGTAGCCCACCAGGCTCCACTGTCCATGGGATTCTCCAGGCAAGAATACTAGAGTGGGTTGCCATTCCCTTCTCCAGGGGATCTTCCCAACCCAGGAATTGAACCCAGGTCTTCTCCATTGCGGGCAGATTCTTTTCTTGTTTCTTTCTCCATACCTGTCTGGTCCATGGATCCTTCCCAAGATGTGTGCACAACTTTTTACTAAGATGGATCCCATCACAGAGGCCTATGGATGCATGTACACACTTATCATGGGGTGGGGCCTCCTCCCTTTTTGAACCCCAAGAAGCCTTTCTGTGCAAGTGAAGACAGGGAAGTCTTCCTTGACCTCAGGAATGGCCGCCTAATCTCTTTGCTTTTTTAGCAGAGCTTGGCTTTTACAGAAGCTTTGTCCTTGAGGTGTCTGGGTGAGAACAAAGCTTGGTATTTTACTCTGCTTGACAAACACTAGGTGTCTGGCCTGGAGGCCCACAGTTTCCTACCTCAATTCCAATCTATTTATTTTTTCTTTTTCTAACCAAACTTCTGTTGATTGGATTGTATATTAGGACAATGGCAGTCTAGATTGTTTTAAAGAAAATGTTACCTGCACCCTTTTGTATTCCAAATTGTCTGAATTCTCCTATTGTGTTTGTAAAGGTGACTTAGTAATTTAGACCAAAGTAATTCCTCAAAGTGAGGTTATGTGTGTCTTCGGGATTTGACAGGACAGGTATTCTTTCCTCAAGAGGCAAGACCCAGCCCTTGCCCTAATGTGGTTTACAGTCCAGATGTGGAGAGTTGGCATGAGAGGTGCAACTCCTGGTCAACTATTCTGAATTTAGCAGCAGTTCACACAACACTAGATCATGGATGGCTGGGATATCATGTGAAATTATAATTGGAACCCCATCCAAGTGAAATAGAATTCTCTCGTTAAAACAATTGAGCACGCCTCTGTTTCAGGTACTAATCTCAACAATTACAACTCCCCTGTAAACACAACGGGCTTCCCAGGTGGCCCATAGTAAAGAAATCACCTGCCAATGCAGGAGACGCAGGTTCAGTCTCTGGGTCAGGAAGATCTCCTGGAGAAGGAAATGGCAACTCACTCCAGTATTCTTGCCTGGAGAATCCTGTGGACAGAGGAGCCTGGCGGACTACAGTCCATGGGGTCACAAAGAGTGGGACGCGACTGAGCACGTCAACACAAGAGACCTAATTCCTTGCTCTCGTGAGCACTTGTATTGTAGCTGAAGCTTGGTTAGTTGCTTTGATAGACCTGATGAGAGCTCCTTTCCCAAGATGCTTCACGGCACTCATCAGGGCAAGTGTTTGCAGCAGAAGTGGTGAGTCAGCAGATCTGCAAGGAAGACGCAGTCTGAGGAAGTACGGAGCGTGGCAGGAAAGCACGTATGACTTTCCTCTGCAATCGAAAATCTTGTCTTAAGTGTTGCTACTGAAATTTTCTAAGCAAGAAGTCACATTCGCTTTATGAAATTTGTTAGGTAAAGAATAGATCACCCTGGAATCGGCTCTATGAGAGACCCTGAGGGAGGGAGTAGAGGGTAAGCAGTCGCCTGGGCCTGGGCCTGGAGAACTGGGCCCACTTCTCAGCAGTTTTGCAAAGAGAGCCTCAGTTTCCAGTGATCTAAGTTATACTCCTGTGAGTGATTATAAATATGCATGTTGATGTCTTCATTATTGAACTTTGAGACTATAGGAGAGCAAAGGTTACAGAGAAGGTGAAAATTCAAATGCACACTGAGAATGTCCGTTGGGCTAGGTAATGTATTTTTAAAAAAATGTGGTTCTAGTTACTTACCTTTCATGCTAACCTTGTAAAGAGAGAGAATTAATTTATTTTACAGCTAAAGTAACTGGGACTCAGAGAGTTACTTAGGGTCCCACAGGCAATGAGCAGAGGGTTAGGATTTTAATTCTGAGCAATCTGACTTTATATCTGTGCTTTAACTTAGTTAAGTGACTGCTGATACACAATTAACAATGCTATCATGGAATCTCCTGGGTAAATGTTTTACTAAAATGCAGTTTTCTTTCTTTTTTTTTTTTGCCAATAACTTAATAGTTTATTAGTCAG